>NC_142034.1:60918107-62118107 GCF_982192425.1 Myodes glareolus
AGTTCTCTGTGCTTACCCTCTCAGTGGCGTGGAGGAGGTCACCTGCCCTGGGGCTCTCCATCTGCAGGCGACTGACTCGGGTGCATATTGGTTCTGGTTCTCTTGAGAACTGGTGAACATAAATACCAAACTGGGGACTCTCGGGACCCAGAAAGCCTGAGGGAGTAGAATAGAGATAAGCTGATATGAGCTCAAAGACCTAGGGTCCATTCAAATTGCCTCTGAGTCTTGGCGAGTAAGAATCTTGGAGAGAAAGGAAATATATCTTAGCATGAAGTACCATGAAGTACAGTGCCTGGGAAATATGCTTTTGGGTGACCTGCTAGTTTACAAAAGAATAGGGTGGTAAAAAGTGGGGAAGGGTATTGTTCTTTTAAAAAGAAATATGATGATGGGATGGCCCAGGCGGCCTGCAAGCCAGGCAGAAGCTGCAGCCAGAGCAGTACAGGGTCCCCGGGCGAGCAGCAGAGTCAGGCGGCTGGATGCGGTGGACGGCAGAGTAAATGGACATCAGGCTATACATAAAGCTAAACATTTATTACTTAAAAAGAGAGACATAGACAAACATGGAGAGAGACAGAACACACGTGTGTACGCAGCAAGAGACGGAGAGAAAAGGGAAGCCAAGATGGCGACGAGGTCAGAAGTGGCTGGGGTGGGCGTGGTTAGTTCTTAAAGTGACAGCAAAGGAATAACAAAGGGTACCTGGGAGCAAGCTTGGGACACACCCTCGAAACACCCAGGCTTAGACCGTCCTGCTTAAGCAGCTTGCTTACTTCAACACTAGGGATTTTTGCTTCCCTTAGCTTCAATAGCCCAATCCTTTCTGAACAAGCACCATTTATACATTGGCATCACGCTTGGGATGATGCTAAGTCTCTTCCATACTAAGGGTAGCTAGATGGACAAAGGAAAACAAGAGACAGATTGCACAGTGGGTAAAACAATCCCAGATCTGTATAGAATGGAGCATCATGTGATCATTCAACTAGTGAAGGCACAGGACCAATGTAAAACTGCTCAGATGGTGTGGACAATCAAGGGGGTCACCAGCTGCCCTGTGCTCTATTATAAGGTATCTCTTCCTCAATAAACTTGCAAAACATGGCTGTTATTCCATTGGGACACTCTAAGAACTAACCACGCCCATCCCAGCCACTTTTGACCCTCCCCCCACCGCCATTTTTTCTCTCTCTCTCGCATGCGCTCGTGTGTGTGTATGTGTGTGTGTGGGTGCGTGTGCGTGTACGTGTTTGTCTCGTCTCGTGTGTACGTGTGTCTTTGTTCTCTCTCTATTTTTCTCTTCTTTAAGCAATAAATGTCTCCCTCTTCTTTAAATAATACTATGTCCTATGAGCCTTTTATCCGCCGTAACTGCCCGCCTGACTACCCTGGCCGCATAGCGCTGCAGGGACTCACGGCCATCCTTGACAGACTCTGCGAGCTGTGGGGCCATCCCATCATCATTATTTTTAAAAGAACAATATTTTGGTGCCAAGACCTCCAAACGTGGACAGGATCACTGGAATCAATAGCCTAGCTGCCCAGGGTCAAGGTAGGCCTGTCTTCCTAAAGATTTCTTTGTCTACAAGGTCTTCAAAAGCCTGACTGGCTCTGCACTAAACAACAAAGGTCAAATGCAACCTTCAGCGACCAGGGAGGACCAAAGAGTAGCTCTAGATGCCAACCAAGCAAGTTCTCTGTCATTTTTTAATCAGTAACTCAAGTAAAATCTTATCCTTCTCAAAGATCTCTGACAGTCTGATAGCTGAGAGGTTTTGCCAGGTTGTCTCACCAAATAAAAATACTTTTCATTATAATTTCTGTTTTTACAAACCCAAGGAGTTCTTAATACAATGTATATGTCTAAAACTTCTGTTTTTCTTATGAGTTCCAGGGAGCCAAATTAAAAACCCCATCATAAACAGGTCAGATACAAACCTCTCAATTCCCTGGTCCTAAAAATTTTTCCTCAATTTAACTTTGTCCTCTGTTCTGCCAACACCCTAACCAGGTACAAGAGACACCAGACATTTCCATGCCACAGACACCTGTCCTGTCGAAAACAGAGACAAGCTATGCCAAGACGTGACCAGCACCCAGCTTCTCTCGGAGCTCCCTCACCCCCACACACCCCCAAAGACGACGCCCACAAATCAGCCGGAAGCAGTCTTGAGAATTTGCCACCCCAATTCCTTCAACCTGTAATGTCTAACCTTCTACTTTTTATTATAAAAAGGATCCGGGAATGTTATTCCATTGGGACACTTTAAGAACTAACCACGCCCACCCAGCCACCTCTGACCTCCCCCTTCGCCATCTTTCTCTTTCTCTTATGTGTGGTTGTCTCTTGTCGTGTGCACACGTTTCTCTCTGTCTCTGTGCCTTTATGTCTTTATATTTGTCTATCTCTGTCTCTCTGTTTTTCTATTTCTTTTTAAGTAATAAATGTTTACCCTTATGTTTATTTACTATGTCTTGTGAGCCTTTTATCCGCTGTAACCGCCCGCCTGACTCCCCCGGCCACATGGCGCTGCAGGGACTCACGGCCATCCTTGTCAGACTCCGCGAGCCGCCCGGGACATTCCATCATCATATTCTTTTTAAAAGAACAATAGTGGCCATTCCCACCATCCAACTGATGGATCGCCATGTCTGGAAACCCCCATGTGAGAACAGAGAAGAGAGTAAACCTGTTCTGGGATACTCCCAACGCATTCCTCCATTCTCCAACGTTACCCTGCCTTAACTGATAAATAATTCTTGTCTCTTTAAAGTTTGCCCCTAAAGGGCTGTCCAAATCCCAGGAAATAAGACTTTCTCTTGACTGTTTATTTTTGCTCTGCAACAGAAACCCCACCCAATTTGTAACCTATAAGCTGGATATGGGGACCAAAACCATAGAGGAAATTAAGAAGTCGTCCAGTCATATGCTACAGAATGATGTTTCGGTCGGGGATGAACCACAAATGCAACAGCAAGTGGTCCCATAAGGTTATGACATAACCTAGGTCTGAAGAAGGCTATACAATTTTGGTTTGTATAGAGACACTCTATGGTTCAGACAATAATATCGCTGCAGGATGCAGTTCTCCAAACATCCAGTGACTAGGTGTCACATGACTATCCGAAGAGGTGCTTTCCCATCCTGCTCACTGCTTTCCTTCAAAGCCTTGCTTCTCAAGCTTCAGCAACACTCTGATCCCCTGGGGGTTCTGACATCCTCCAAGCACAGACTCTTGGACTCCACAACAGAGTTTCTGAGTCTGTAAACGGGAGTGAGCCCAGAATATGCTCTCCTGGCGAGTTGCAAGGTGACAGTGAAGCTACCACTGCCAGGCTCACACCAAGGAGCATTGCCCTAGTGCTTTTCATTCACCCTTTTCCTTCCCAGTTCTAGGGGATAAAGAACGCGATTTCTTCACAGCTCCGTGCAAGCCTTTCCAAATTCCGTGACCACACACAGGGAAACATCCATCATTATGGGCCAGAAAGGGCAAAAAATGCTATCTCTTCCCCTACCAGGTGCTTATAGCTGCTCGGGTGCCTGAGGCTATGCAAGCACACTCACTGGGAACCTGGGTTTTACAAGACTGTTATTAAAAGGCCTGGAACTTACACAGCAAGGAACACCCATTTGTCAGCAACAGCATCTCTTCCTGTGATCGCAAATGGTTTCCAGTCCTGAGGAAAACTCAGGAGACGTGTGGGAAGGGAAAAAAATGCCAAGTCTATAGTTACAGCCTCGGGCTATCCCCCAAATCAAATTGAAAAGAAAACTAAGGAAATATTTTGGCTTCTCTATTCATTCCTGCATTCCTCTTTGGAATAGATGGATTTTTTTTCTTATACTCCCCATTTTTAAATGTTTGTAAAGAAATCGTCCTGTGAGAAGAGGCAAATTTAGAGAAGGTTCAAACACTTTTCTTGATCTGAATGAATCATGGTTTCCCATTAAACTGCACACATCTCATTTTGACTTTTACTGGTGACCTTTTGTCTTTTAAAACACATTCCAAGGCTCTAAAAATCAAGATTGCTGATGTTCTTCAACTTTGGCCAAAATATAGTAACAAAGTCAAGGTTCTACTGAGCTATCAACTGCCAGTTCAACTTCTCCAGGCTGATACCCAGCTACCTAGAAGGGCCACTGGCTTCTGCATCCTATAACCATGTGAAACTTTAGAACACCAGCTTGCCTGAAAGTAAAAGTCATGACTTGCACATTGCAGGCCACTTTTCTGACTCCTGGGGCTGCAGGTACAAACACACCAATGTACTTACCAAAGAGATTAAGGACATGGGACAAGAGATGACCTGGATCTTTCCTCATTCCATTGGCACGGACAACAGAAGGTGATGTAGCGAAAAATGCATTGCATGGAAAGCTAAACAGTAGCCTTCCCCGCAGTGGAAATATGCCAGGGATGCCAAGTTTGAGGAAGACGGACTTAATGTAAAGTCATCGAAGCAATTTCAAGAACCCTGAGAGTTACAAATAGTCTTCAATCCATGGTGAAATTTCACAAAAAGGAGGTTTATTTGACCATAGGAAACTATGGAGGGGCTTCTCTTGGGACATTTTAGAGCTATTGCTTTGGGATGCAGTGGATTGGACAATGTCTCCTCACTTTTACATAAATTCTCTGTTCCAGCCCCTAAGCTTTTACCACATGGGGGAATTAAGTTTAAAGCAATAATCAAGGTCAGATATGAGATCTGAGCCAACCATGATCTACCTTGATACTCTGGCATAGGAAATGAAGCTTGTTTGTTTGAGTATATCATGTCCCCTTACCTCACCATCTCCCCACTGGGATAAAAACAAATGGTTCTGGTGAAGAAGGCAAAGCAAAAGTGGACTTTACCGTGTGGACTCCAATTTCAGACCTTTTTATTTGGCACCTTACACATCAAATATTTGAGTCGTAGCATTCTTGCCAGAAGAGTTCTGCTTCCTCTATGCAGTCTTTTGTACCAACTGGATATTGTCATTTCTTCAAGAACTCTAGGCATTAAATAAGCAAATCCACGCAGATACTAAGCCCAACGTTAATGAACACGCGGCCTCCTCTCCTGACCTCCATCCTGCTTCTGGTGTTTCTGAGGTTCAACATCCAGCTTAAGATCTGACCAGACCCAGGAATGGAAACAAATTTTAGTTGTTTCATTTAAAATGTTTTGATGCTCCAAAACCTTATTAAGTTATATCATATCATGTCCTATTAACTATATTCTTTTATTATTACTGGCATATTTGTATCACATGATATAATTACATAATTCTATCATTTACCACTAAGAACAATAGTACACTTAAGAAACCTGCGCTGTCAGGAGTCTCCTCTAATAGGTGATAAAACCAAGGCTGATTGGATGTAAGTAATTATCTACGATCACCCAGTTAGTACTGAGCAGAGGACCAAGGCATGCAGCCACAGTCATCCAGGCCAGTCTATTCTTCCCGATCATGTCCATAATCACTGGGAGAAGATTGAGAAAGAAGAAAAAAAAATCTTAGATAAAACCTCAAACGTTTTGCGAACACTTTAGAAGGAAATGGATTGTCACAACACCAAAACATGTACGTAACACATAAGAGCATGCGAGGGAAACGGCTGTTTCAGGACATAAAAATAGTGTTTCCCTGGCGGGAGAGTTTGTACCAAGTAAACAGCTCTCCTGGTAAAACCTCACAGTTGGGCAGCGATGCCTCAGTGTACATGTCTAATCATGTACTCCAAACCCCTAGACTAGAGAGATTTGCTAAATAAATAGATAAACTACCACCAAATTGAGGATAATAAAAAGAACTTGACAGTTAGCAAAATACAATTAATCTTCAGGCAGACTTTTAAGGCACACTCATTTGTACCAATTAACTTCAGTATTCTACTTGGAAGGCTTCTCCCCATCTCCATATCCCAGCTCTCTTTTAGGACTCGAGTCTGAGCAATCTTTACGGCCTCCTCTCTAGTTAAGATCGCAGCCGTTTGTCACTGGCGCACAGACACCTCCTAACTATGCCGGTGCTGGGCATAAAAGAACAGCATTGCTCAGGGGCTTCCCTCCAGGGCCCCGCAAAGCACGGCGCTATAAAATGGTTAGACATTAAAGATGTGAAGAAAACTCATAAAACAACACATAAAAATGTGTCTTGCCCCGCTATTTATATGGGAAGATGGTGCCATTCAATCATTCAAGTCAGAGACTATTTAAGAATTAAAGTTTCAATCAGAGCAGGCATGGGGAGAGGCTTCTCTCTTTCTCTTTGACCCTCTTTTTCTGTTGTTGCCGCTGTAAAACTGCCAAAGTAAAAATCATGAGCTTTACTGGTTTTCCCATTTGCTTTTTGCTCTGTCTGTCTCCCCCTTCCTCTCCCTCTCCTTCTCCCTGTCCCTCTCCCTCTCTCCCCTGTCTCTCCTAGTTTACATAGGCACACACACACATACACAGACACACACACAGACATAGACACAGACACAGACACACACAGAGAGACAGACACACAGACACACACACACACACAGACATAGACACAGACACACACAGAGAGACAGACACACAGACATAGACACAGACACACACACAGACATAGACACAGACACAGACACACACAGAGAGACAGACACACAGACATAGACACAGACACACACACACAGACACACACACAGACATAGACACAGACACACACACACAGACACACACACAGACATAGACACAGACACACACACACAGAGACAGACACACAGACATAGACACAGACACAGACACACACACACACCCCAAGTGCAATTTGCTAGCTTATGGTGCTTCTGGGAAAGAGAGAAAGACAGACGAGACTGCCTTTCCTAAGTCAGTTCTCCATGTCTTAGAGGAGACCTTTCATCGGCAAATTCAGGAGGAGGGAACATAAGCAATGCAGCTCTGTCCTGCTCCAATCTGTCAAAGGTGTGGATCCTCTTTGGAAGAATGCACTGGAGAGTCAGAACTCTACACTGTCAAAGGTGTGGAGCCACTCTTCCCCAGAGGCAGTGGCCAGGACCCTTGCAGCAGTGAAACATGCAAGAAAGTGTATCCTGGAGGCAATCATGTAATGTGAGTGCATAGGAGTCAGATGTAACATTGGAGGAAGGGATAGGGCGGGCTTTATTCTGCATCAGAGGATGTCTGTTGTCGCTGTGGTCCATGCTGCATTTCCCGTCCATTAGACAGAGGTGGTGATGGTCAGAACCAGGGAAATAATTCCTAGTACTCCAGGGCAGATGCTACCTATACCAGTGCCCTTTCCTTCACTGTCTACATTTCTACATACACAAACCAGCCAGATTCCCACCATGAGCACACCAATAAGACCATAGTAAAAGATGGTGAAACCTTTAGCAGGTGGGAGCCTCAGGGAAGTCACCACCGGGTCAGGTGTGTGCTCATGGAAGGGATTAGCCTAACTCCCCAGGCACCTCAGTCTCGCCAGCTTCCTGTCTCCCACCTTTGTAATACCAACCACATGTGGTCCTCAGCCATAGGTCAAGGAATGGGTAATTCAAAGCTGACTGGTCAGGATTCTCCCCTCCCCTCCCACAATCAAATTGAAAGAAATCCTGGAGCATTTTATGATATAGAATGTTCTGGAAGCCATGAAGGTGTGGCCTCATGGTACTGTAGTCACAGGCAGAAGGATGCACAGACCAAAAAGTTTCCTGGTATCCCCTAACTTCTTCATGAAAGTTGATCCTGCCACTTTTCTGGGCTTATTCATGTGAGGCACTAAATTTCTCTTCCCTCTTTAAGTTGATTTTAATCCTGAACTAGACCCAAGCTTTGATAGAATAACAAAGAAATAAATTCAAGAGAAAGTGGAAAGCAACGGCTTTGCATGATGAGGCACCATGACATTAGAAGTGACAGGTGATGGTTCAGCACTGCGAGAGCACACTGAAAGGCAGAAGGGCGAACACTCACTCTATCCAGGGTGTGTTACTGTTTATAATGTGATCTTACATGCTTGCCAAAATTTCACAGCACTCTGTTTAAGTAAGGGGTGGATTAATAGGCTCTACAGATACTTAAATCTAATTTTCCGAAGCTTGGGAGTTTGAAGGATTGCGTTTGGTTACTAAACACTGATTTCCAAATAAAGTATTATACAGAGGGGTTTTTAGTATATGAAAATAATTTTTCCAGGACTAAACCCACTTTCTCTGTCAAAAATGAGCTTCTATTCCAAGTGTAGATACTTGAATAGACATATAAGATGTAGTTTTGGAAGGGGGAGATGTGTGCATACGAGTGTAGAGCCCACAGAACCAGAAAAAGCCATTGGATTCCCTGGGGATGGAGTCACCCACAGTTGTGAACTGCACAACAGGGGTGCTGAGGTCCAAACTTGGGCCCTCTGCAGTTGCAGTGAGCACTCTTAATGCTCCTAGGAGCTGTGCTATCTCTCTAGGCTCCATTCTCACTGCTTTCAAAAAAAAAAAAAAAGAATTCTACCACTCCCACCAAATTATCTATTTTGTAATTCTACCTTCTCTGAGAAGGCACACATAATCCTTCAGCTTTTATACTGGGGTGCTGTGGGATAATGCTCTTGTACCCTGTAAAGATTTATCACTTGTATTAGTTTAATAAAACACTGATTGGCCAATCGTCAGGCAGAAGGTATAGGCAGGGTGACCAGACTAGAAGAATTCTGGAAAAAGAAAAGGCTCAGTTTATAGCCACCACTCAGACACAGAGGAAGCAAGATGAGAATGCCTCACTTAATAATATACCAAGCCATGTGGCTTAAACATAAGAATTATGGATTAATTTAAGTTGTAAGTGCTAGTTAATAATAAGGCTGAACTAATGGGCCAATCAATTTATAATTAATATAAACCTCTGTGTGTTTTGTTAGGACTGAAGAGCTGTGGGATCAGGCAGGACAGAGATTTCTGTCTACAAATGGTGCCAATATGAAGAAAACACATTCACATGAAACCTGAGAGAACTTAGAAGGAATTTTAGACATAAAAGAACAGAGTTAAACACGATTGCTTGGTAGAAGCATTTTTTCGGGAGGGCTCCATTTTCTAGAGGCAAGCAGAGGCACAGATCCTTTAAGAGAAGCTTTCTGACTCAGTGTTAGTGGCAAAACCTTGTAGCACCTTTAAGAGGCTCTGTCACAAAACACTTAAATGGTGTTTATGAGCGGCCAGAATCAGGCTTCTTGGTGGTGGCAAGAACCTAAAATCTTCATAGAGTTATGGTAAACAAAACATGGCTCCCACCAGTACCTCTGCTATGAAGCTAGACTCTCAGGAAGCCAAGGAGTGGGGCAGATCTAGCCACCAAAGCTGAGGCTTTAATCCTAGCCATATCAATTTGCAAATTAAACACTCCTGTGATCAGAAAAATAAAGAATACAGTAAAAACAGATTTAAATTTTTAAAAAACTTAAACAGTTCACAGTATGTTAAAAAAATATACATAGTCTTGAGAGATAAAAGGGAAAGGATGTAGAAAGTCTTAAAAAAGAAAAGAAAGAAAGAAAGAAAGAAAGAAAAGAAGAAAGAAAGAAAGAAAGAAAGAAAGAAAGAAAGAAAGAAAGAAAGGAGAGTAGTTGGATGTGGTGGCACATGCCTTTCATCCCAGCACTTGAGAGGCAGAGACAGGTGGGTCTCTGTGAGTTCAAGGGCAGCCTGCTCTACAGAGTGATTGTCAGGACAACCAAAGATACACAGAGAAACCCTGTCTCGGAAAACAAAAACTAAAAATAAAAATAAAAGAAATAGAATAAAAATTAAAGCCACATAAAGATGAAAAAACACAGAGAATCTGGATACTGTATGCTATTGTGTTGTCTTTGAATTGTTTGACAGCTAAGGAAGGAACAATAGCTGCTAAAAGACATTTGATTATAAATGCTGCTAAATTAATTCATCCAACATTTTTTTGAAAACACCTTGACTTCAACATTTAAGTCAAAAGAAATGTTACTTTGGAGAAGAGGTTTTGTTTTTGTTTCCACAGAAAATGGAGGCTGTGGATTCGTTCTGGGTTAAGAAAAATCAAATTTGATAGAGGAAGACCCCCTGAAAAATCTCCCACAGGAGCAGATGGCCCAGATGATCTAACATTTCAGAGCACCTCTTTTGCAGTTTCCTCTGGGTTCTACATCCAGAACAGCCTCAAGACCACTGACTGAGATGATTCAGGCTCACAGAATACTCCAATCAGGACTTGACCACAATCCTAAATTTTCTTTAGATCCCCATAAGATTATCAGTACCCCCAGTCAGATGGAAGTAGCTTAGAAAACTATACCCACATTCCCCCAAAATGGATTATGGATGTTTGTCTTTGTTTAGAGTGTTGGTTACAAGCTATTATTGATAATAGTCAGGAAAAAAAGATAAACAAAGGAGATTAGATTCAGAGTTCTTATTTTGAAAGGGAAGAAAAGGAAAGTGTTGTGGGATAATGCTCTTGTACCCTGTAAAAATTTGTCACTTGCATTGGTTTAGTAAAACATTGATTGGCCAGTAGACAGGCAGGAAGCATAGGTGGGGTGACTGGACTAGAAGAATTCTAGGAAGAGGAAAGAATCAGTCTGCAGTCCCCACTCAGACATGGAGGAAGCAAGATGAGAATGGTTCACTGAGTAAGGTACTAAGTCATATGGCTAAACATAGACAAGAACTTTGGGTTAATTTAAGTTGTAAGAGCTAGTTAGTAATAAGGCTGAGCTAATAGGCCAACCAGTTTATAATTAATATAAGCCTCTGCATGTTTTGTTAGGACTGAGAAGCTGTGGGACTGTGTAAGACAGAAATTTCTGTCTACATTGGGGTGGTAGAATTTAAATTTTCTGAAAACTTAAAAATTCACTCAAATCTTATCTTTTTCTTGTCAATAAAACCATCATTTAATAAATTACGAAATAATTGTTCATTTACCATTTACAGCTTGTTCTTAGCCTACTAGTGAGTTTAGGAACTATGTGTAGACTTCATTGTCATCAAGATCTAAAGTAGAGGACGGTCTTTTGCTGTGAGACCATGACGCCCAGGAAGGAAGCAGAGCTGCTGCCTTTAACCTGTCCAGTATTTCCAAAATCTTTCAAAGAGCAGTTCTCCCTCTTCTTATTTTGGTGTTCCAACCATTTTAATGTACACTCTCTGTACATCAAATGCTGTCCATTGCTCAAGTATCCTGCATACCCCACCCAGCCATTCTGCATCTCATTCCTCTTTCATTCATCACTTCCTTCACCACAGTCTTCCCAGGGCTTCATCTAGACTGTGAATTGGTTGTGAAAAGTCTTCCCAAAGGCTTAGGTGTTAAGTACTTCATCTCTAGCCCATGAGATCTTTAGGAAGTTGTAGTACATCTTTAAGAGGCGGAGCCTACTAGCAGACTGCTAGGTCATTGAGTACATGCCCTTGAAGAGGCATACTAGACTCTGATCTTTCCAATCTTTTTTTTTTCATTTCTTCCTGTTTGCCATGAAGTGAATAGCTTACTCCACTACTTACTATTGCTACTCTCTGTTGTCTCATCACAGGCTCCAAAGTGATGAGCCTACTGGCCATGGGCTAGAACCAAAGTAAACCTTTCCTGTTTTTAAGTTGGCTTGTGTCCGTTATTTGCTACAGCATGGGAAAGATGCCTTGTTGAGCTTTGCTTTTTAATAATAATGGCACATCTGAAGCACATGGTGCGTGTTTTTAATTTCCAACATCCAATTTTGCTTTGTAAAAATGCAAAAAAAATGTTTTCCTTCAGGAAAACAGAAAATTGAAACAATGAGCAGCGATCCATCAGAGGACATAAAGAAAAAGGTGAGAGAAATTCAAGTGGACAGTAAACATCTGGGAGGAGGTCGGGTTTGAAGGGCTCTCTCTCTCTCTCTCTCTCTCTCTCTCTCTCTCTCTCTCTCTCTCTCTCTCTCTCTCGTATTGTTTTCCAAATTGTTGACAGTACATAAACCTAACGTTAAAAAAATACAGCCTCTAAGATCTTTGACAGTTTCCCACAACTTAACATCGGGATCCTCCTCTCTCTCTTTCCTCTACCTTACTTTCTTCACATCAAACAATACTGCGGAGGAGCTAAAGTGACATACACCGTCTACTCTTCCCCTTCGATTCTTATTGAACATCAAACCAGAAACGGAACCTTAACAACTGCAAGAATGGTGTAGTCGTAGGAGCAAACAATCATTTGGTGTTGACCAGGCCCGGGAACTGTTCTAGTAGATGTGTGTCTGTGTTTCAATCTCATGTGACAGGGACAGGGAGGTGACTTAGCAGGTAAAAGGCATGTGCCACCAAGCTTGTTCCCACAATATAAAAGAAGAGATCAGATTCCTGCAAGTCATTCTCTGACTTTCACAGGAGCACCACTGCATGGGCACACACACACACAGGCACATGTCTGTGTGTACACACACACACACACACACACACACACACACACACACACACACAATAAAATCCAATAAAAACAAACCAATTCTCAAGAGGCTGTTCGGTGAAATACATCTTGCCATATTCTCCTTTTTATAAATTAAGATAAGGAGTGAACTATTCACAGTCACAGAGTCCATGTGCTTCTAGCTGTTTGTTAAAATAATCAGTTGCGGGGACTAGAGAGATGGCTCAGAGGTTAAGAGCACTGACTGCTCTTCCAGAGGTCCTGAGTTCAATTCCCAGCAACCACATGGTGGCTCACAGCCATCTGTAGTGAGATCTGGTGCCCTCTTCTGGCCAGCAAGCATACAGACAGACAGAACACTGTATACATAATAAATAAATCTAAAAAAAATAATAACAATCAGTTGCGAAAAAATAACAATAGTATGCATCTATGGAAAACCATGTGCTGTTCTGATACATACATACGTGTACATGGAATAGTGATCAACATGGGATAATTATAGCATTCATTTCCACCAATACATGTCAATTTTGTGGAAATGTCATTCAAAATTTTCTCCTCTAGCTATTTTGGGCTCTAAATTACTGTTGACTAGAGTTGCCCTACTGTGTGATAGAGCCTCAGAGCTTAGTCCTCCTATCTCATGGTAATTTTGTACCTGCCAATCAGCAGCTCTCCATCCCTACCCACTGGGCCCAGCCTCTGGAAACCTTTATTATGCCTCCTACTTCTGAGAGCTAAGGCTTTTTACACTCCACACAAGAGTGACATCATAAGATCTTACCTTTCCGTGCCTGAATTATTTCACTTAGATAGTGTTCTCTAGGTCTGTCCAGGCTGTCACAAATCATAAGACAGCATTCATTTTCTGTGACGGGATAATATCCACTATGCTTTACTGAATTGTCATTATCCCTATGATGAGCATGTGAAAGTTTTCATACCTTGACTATTGTGAATAGTAGATCTGTGAAGATGGCAAAGTGCACAATTTCAGCTACTTTGGATAGACCCAGTAGTGAGATTGAAGGACAATCTCCCTTCAAACTGTCCCCAGTGTCAAAAATACCATGTCTGTTACACACGGAGTCCTGGGTGGCCCTTAGGAGATTATTTTTCTATTCTTGATGCACTATATCAACCAAGCTTTGGGACAAGTTAGAGTTTAGGGGTGAGTTTGGCTCCTTCACTGCCATTTATAATATTATTATAGAAAGAAGTCACTGGATCCAAAAAGATCTGGGTTTCAAGTGGAATTTCTCTATCTTATGTGCAAGCTGGGGTTTGACGATATATCTCACAAGGAAATTATTGCCAGCGAAAGACATGTGTTTCTATCCAAAACAAATGTCTGGAAAATATTTGGCTTTTGAATAAACTCAGGCCATCCATCTTCAGCCAGCAGTTTACCCTGAGGACTCTTCATCAAACACTCAGAGTGCGAAGGAAGGGCTGTACAGAACGCTAACGTCCACTCACAGACTCGGTTCTGGAACCTGTAGAGTTTTCACATGAGCTCACACGTACTTCTGGAAGACAGTTTTTCCTGGCCGGCCTTCTCAAAGAAGAGGCAGAAAACTATGACACCTGAGCAATTCCTGACCCTTCCAGAAGTAGACTCTGCTCTCTGAAGGGAGGGAAGTAGGGCTGGGGTAAGGAGAACTGTAATCTGCGTAATTGCTATTGTCTTAACATAGAGTCTAATATGTACTTAGGTTAGCCTGCTGGGCGCGGGCCACACAGTCAACAGCCTGTAACAATTGCTTTTCGAGCTGCGGTCATGACGTCTAACTGCAACAGACAGCATCTGGCTTTGCCTCCTCTTCCTTTCCAAGTCAGAAAACTTCTGAGGAAGCCTCTAACTATGTGAAGGCGATAGAGCAACATGGACAGTCACCTTAGGAAAGTCCACATTGGATTACACAGTTTTCTCCTTGTTCAGTAAGAAACAGTGGGGTACTTAGAGGCAAAAGGAGAAATCTCTCTACCTGAAGATGATACCAGGAAAGATTAAAGATAACAGCTTAAAGATTTATTGTAAAAAGACATTTCATTTAAAACGAGCTATCAGTGATACCAAACCAATGAAAATTTCTAAACTTAGGAGGAAGAAAACACATTTTGTTTCAGTAGAAGAAAGGCAAGGCCAGTCCTCTGATGTCCCACCAAGAACAGGTTCCAGCTTTGTTACCCACTTTGCTTTTTAATAGAAAATAGTGAGTTTGCTAGGCAATGGCCAAGGCACTCGCTGTAGACAGTATGGCACACGTCCAAGGAGGCTACACTGCAGCTCACTACAGAAAGCCTGTAGCCAGTGCTGGTCTCATCACCAACTTACTTCTGGTACATACTTACCCTAGCTTCGTTCTTGGCACCGGGCCCTCACAATGCGAAAGTCTTCAGGCAGTCTTGCAGGCTGGGTTATTCTATGAGTGTCAATTCCTCCCTTTGTTGTTTGATGGTGAGAGTATTTTTTAAATATAGGTAAAGGGGATTCGATCCCCGCATTGGCTTGTTAGTAAGTGCCGAATTCCAGAAGACGTTCGGATCTTCTGAAGACACTGGGAGCACGGCCTCATGATTATTTCTCACCAGTGGATCATTGAATTGTACAAATATTTACCACAATTGATCGCATTAGATTTTTTTTATTAATTCTGCAAGTATATAAAATCAATGACCAATTAGAGCTAGTTTCTTCAATGTGATGGCCACTAGCCACCTGCGGCTTTTGAGTCCTAAACAATGTGGTTGATCCACGCTGAGATGTGCGAGGGATAGAAAACACATAGCAGACTTGAATAATTCATGTAAAAGATGCAAATTGGTAGCAGACTTTTTAGACTGCTGACATGTTGCCCCAGTTAGCTTTAATAGCTGACATGATGCAGCCCGGAGTCGTCTACAAAGAAAGCCTCAATTGAGGAATCTCCTAGATCAGATTGGTGTGCGAAGCTTCTATAGGGAAGCTTGACCGCTAGTTGATGCTAAGTCCCAGGCAACTGTGGGCGGCACCATCCTTAGGCAGGTAGCCTAAGGCCGTGAAAGAAGCGAGGTAAGAATGAGCAGGAAGTCAAGCCAGCAATCATTGTTCTTCCATGTTTCTGCTTAAAGTTCCTGCCCTAACTTCCCTTGATGAAGGAGTGTGACCCAGAAGCATAAAGCAAAGGAATCCTTTCTTACCCTAAGTTGCTTTTGGTTGAAGTGTTTGATCACAGCAATAGCAATAGAAAGCAAACTAGAACATACGTTGAATATATTGTCTTGGCTGAATTGTATTATATAAAACACATCTTTGAGATTTATTTAATCCATTATCTGCCCTCCCCTGCCTTGTTCTTCATTCCAGAAGGCTTTGTCCTGATGCTCTGAGAATGTAGTCACCCAGATTTGATTGGCCCACGCTTTGGACCAGTTTTATTGGGGGGGCGGGTAACGCTAATAGAAAGCTGAGGTTGAGGGAGAGATGAGATCAGGGCACCTAACTCCTCTTCTACTCTACCTGCTTTGGGTCTATATTTTTTGGAGAAGATGAGGTCTCAGTACTATTTCACTCCTGCCTGCAGTGGCCAAGATGCTGCTCTGAGCTGCGTAGTGACAAGGAAGACTCAAACCTCAGTTTTACCTCAAGAATTCGAACAAAACAGAAAATAAGACCATCCGTAAAGGTACAAACTTGAGAGCTTGAAAGGTCAGAGGCAGAAGTAAAGTGTGTTTCTAATTCCATCCTTGGAGACATGTTCTGGAAAACAGTAAGAAATGCAAACATTGACTGGACCATAAATATGGGTAAGATCATTGTAGATGATCAAAATTGTTAATGCAACTAACATTAACCTATTGCCCTCATAGACCTGACACTCCTAAATTCTTTACCAAATAACTAAAGCCTTCACTTCCATACAGTACTCACAATGGCTAAGGTGTTTTAATTATATTAATTTATTCCATGCACCTATTTGTTGTACCTACTAGATGCCATTGTAGTCTTCATTTTCCTAGAGTTTAAAACTTCCATACAGGTCAGTCTCTGTTTTTCAGCTTGCCCAAGCTCCCACAGACAATAAAAGGTAAAACTACAGACCACATTGTTAGCCAATACACCCTACTCCCTCACAGGCGGAGTTCACCTTCACAATGCCCTAGAACGTTCCAAGGGACAGGGATTCAGGACAGCTTCTGCAGTCTGCCCAAGATCCTGGGGCTGCTCATTGCTTACTCTTACACAGTCGTCTCCCAAATAGTCCATGCCAAGGCTCCTTAATACAAGGATGAAAGCCTTGATAATTTGCCATTCTTTCCTCCCTAACTCATCAAATTTGTCTGCATGCTTCAAGCCTGTAGAGTACCTTCTGCTCACCGCCACCAACTCTTTCTCCACACTCCATCCCACAGTGCCTGTTGATTCCAACAATCTGTTTGCTTTTCTTCCTCTTTCTTCATCCACTGCAGTAAGACAAGATCTTTGACAATTGCTCAATTGCTCTTCTTTTTTCTTTTCCCTACCTTCATACAGATGGATGGCATTGACCCTAACAACTTCAGGTAACCCTGGACTCTGGGCTATCACATCACAGTGACAGTGAGCCAAGGTGAGAGTATTTTCATTTCAATTGTATTTGTGTCAGATAATTATATACCACAAAGTTAATTGTATGGCCAGGGCTCCCTCTTTCCTGTTTCCCTCATTTCTACCTCCCTTGCTCCCTTTCTTCCTTCCTTCTGTCTTTTTTATCATTTCTGTGTTGTGTGTGTGAGAGGAAGGGGGAGAGAAAGAGGTGTTAAACATACACCTAGACATTACTGAATGAATGTCCCATTTTAATTTTTGTCCACAAGCCACAAGAAGATATTTATCATGCTTTGGGAAAACCAACGAAGAAGGTATTTCATTTGAGTTGTAACAAAAAAGCCCTAAGAAGTGGTTTGAAGCATTACTGTTATGGTTAAATTTGATCATCAACTTGACTGGATTGTGAAGCACAGAAGAACCCTTTCGGACATGTCAGTGAGGACATTTCCTGTGGGAATTAGCTAAGAGAGAAACCACTACCCCCAAATGTGGGTGGCATGATCCCATAGTCTAGCAGTCTACATGAAAACCCACAGAGAACAGAGGAAGCCAGCCAACACAGACATTCTCTCTTCTGCTTCCTGGCCACCATAATGCATTGTCTTCCTTACTATGCCCTGACACCTCTGAAACTGTGAGTAAAGCAATCCTTTTCAGTCATTTGCCCTCCCCAAAGGGAAAATGATTTAAACAAGTATGAAGGGCACATGCAGAGGATGGCGTTCACACTCAGAGAAGAGCCCCCTTTGAAAGATCCAGAGACATCTGGAGACAAAGCCCTGATCCTGTGGTTTTTTTAACAGGCCTCCTAGGACCAGGATCACCTTTCTCTTGTTCACTGAATGTGTCAATGAAGTCTTTGTTTTCAGATCAGACTGAGCTGCGATTTATGGTCTTTAGTTGAAGGACCATAAAGTCATACATCGATACCTACCCTCAGAACAAGGCTAACTCTATTGTCCAGCATCAGGGGCAATGTTCACATTGAAGTCTCCACAGATGTCCTTGGAGTTGGTGTAGGTAAAGCCATGTAGGGCAAACCCTACAAGCAATTTTCTCTCTCTTCCTATCCTTTAGCTAAAAGCCAACATTTCTCTTGGTTCCCCATAGAGTCTTTCATTTCGGGGCCCATATCTTCTTACTACCCTGTCACAAGTAAGACTCAACTGCCCTATTTTTACGCTCTCCTCTTCTTCCAACAGCTATAGTTGATGGCTTCCCACCCCAGTTTCATGTTATCTATGACCTCTGAAAGTTCCAGAAAAGAATAAAGCCTTTAATCCTGACCAGCTCACCCACTAACCAAAAGTTTCCCACTAGTTTTGCAAACCTTTATCTTGCTACTTCATTTTCTATTCAGTCAAAATATTGGCTCAACTGTCCAGCAAGTAATTATCTCCAACTAATAAGTGTCTCAGCACCCCTAAATGTGATACTGTCCTCACCCCAACCTCCAGGGCTTCTTTGTCTTCCCCATTAAAGTATCATGTTCCCAGGGAGTCCCAATTCAGATCTCTCTCCCTTGTGATCGGCTTAGTCTGATATTATTACAAGAAATAGACCACTGGAGCCAAAAGAGCTGATTTCTTTGGCTAGGAATATAGGACTAACCTTTAGAACTGAAGACATCCACTCCAGCCCAGTACTATGTGAGACTAGAGTCAGAGGGACCAGATGCTCAGGGGCTGGAGTTACTCTGTCTCTGAGGCCCCAGTGGTCTATTTCTCTATTTGTCTCTACCTCCTTTGTTCTTGGTTTCTTCATAACAGCTTTTTGTATTTGCTGTATCCGCAATGGCTTGTCTGTCCCAACCATTTCAGTGCCCAATAGAGACTGGTACAATATCAAGATGCCCCAATTCCAAATCCACTGGAAGGAAGAGCCAGTTGGCCTAGCTAGATTCCTAGTGTCGATTCCCTCTGGGTCTGATGCCCACCTGGTAGAAAACTCTGACTCTGGAGAGGAGATCCATGAGCCTAGGAGCTATAGCTATTTCTATTACTAATCAAGTCCCCAGAGGGAGGTAAATATGCCACTCCTCCACTTACAGCATTTGCATACTACTGTCTCAGTTTGTCTTCACACCTCATGTCCCCCACTAGTCTATATGGCAAACACATTGCGTCTATATGTGTAGGTAACACCGTCAGAGTCTGATTTTCAAGACAGCAGACTCTGAGACATAATCTATGAGACAGGATTGTTGATAAGAACGCCCTTGGCATTGAGATTTGAGCAAGAGAAAAGAATCAAGAAGGATTAGATGAGGGAAACAAGGGGGTGCCCTGGAGACCAGTGACAGGCTCCCCCCGAATTTCAAGAGGCTCTGGAGGCATTGTCCTAGTCAGTCTGGAGACATACTGCCCACTAACCACTACATACATGGATCTTTCCAGGAAAGAGCCTGCGTTTGTGTGAGGCCGCCACAGTTGAGGCCGTTGAGGGGGTTGCTAAGAACTGGGCCTGTCCTATTCAGTTTTTATTGTCAACTTACAATCTAGAGTCACCTGGGAGGAGAAATCACCTGGAGAATCACCTAGGTTAGATTGGCCTGTGGGCGTCTCTATGAGGCACCGTCGTGATTGCTACTAGTCCAGGTGGTCTATGCCACTGTGGGCAGATGGTCCTAGGATGCATGAGAAGGCTAGATGGGTATATCCTGGGAGGTAGCTCCGAAGCAGCGTTCCTCCATAGTTTCTGCTTGAGTCCCTGCTCTGGCTTCCTTCAACAATATGATCTGGAAGGCTGAGATGAAATAAACAAACCCTTTCCTCCCCTAAGCTGCTTTTGGTCGGTGTTTAAACACACATCAGAAACACAGACTGGTCCCGCTACTGCAGCCGCCAGTCGTTCATTGGAACTGGATGACGCAAATGACCACAGGCCAGGTGAAGTCACCATTGTATCCTAAACAGTGCCTGGGCTTGAATCTGTATTAGCTACTTCAAGGGAGAGAGACTGAGCCTAAGTATTGAGCGAAAGATTGGATGCGCTGGCGTGGAAACACTGACCAGAGAAGAAACAAGCAGGGACTCAGGAAAGTGGGAGAATTCAGCTGTATTTGGTGCAGGCCTTGACTAAAGCTAGGAATTGGAAAAGGAATCTGGCCTCGAACAACAGTTTGCTCCAATTTTGACAGATAACAGTGTTTGAGTCCTGGGATCACCAAAGAGAAATCACAGCTAGACACATTTACAGAAACAAACATGTCAGGGGGCAGGAACACAACCCGTACTAAGCCAACAGGACAATGGTGTGGCCAGAGAGCTGTTCTTTCTTTCTTTTTTCTTTTACTGTTCTGTGGGAAGACCTTCCTGGGTCTTTCCAATGAGATCTTGACTGGCTCACCTTCTTTTATTATCTAAAATGTACTTTTAAAAAAAGTCACCCTTCTATTTCTTCCTTATGTATCCCCTTTCTTATTTTATTGTCCCTGACCTCGCGCTGTCCTGACCCCATGTGGTCAAGGCAGAGTCCCTTGCTCCGGTATCTTTTAGATGAGCACACGGAGCGGGGCTGGCACAGGAACGATGCTGTTCATTGAACGCCTGATGGAGCAGCGTGTTGGTTAAAAGAGGTCCTGGGTTAGAGGCTTAGTCCTGTTAGGCAATGCTGAGAACACCAAATTCCCAAATGAATGGTTCTTAAAATGGGCAGGTACATCGGAGTGACCTGGGTGTAGGACACCTGTTCCGCTCCCCCTGGAGAGTCTGCATCTGTGAGTATCAGGCTGTGACCTTCCTGATTGTCCCCAGGAACCCAACATGCCCCTGTGGTGGAATGTGAGTTCCCAGGCTTGAACCCAGTTGGAACAAGTCAATCACTAAAATCAAGATCTTGGGGGAAGAGATCTCCGTCTTAGCTTTGGCTTTCAAAGTTTCCCACATGAATCCAGTATACACTCAAGGCCAAGGTTCCTTTCTCACACCCCTACAGTAACCAGAAGGCTGGAGAGGCACAGGAGGCAGGCCCACCCCTGGGCTCAGGTTCAGTAGGTCTGCAGCAATGGAGGGCTGATGTCTCCAATGTCTCCAGCCAGTTTCTAGGGGATGCTGCTGCTGCTTTCTGCCAAGAAGCCTGTTTGGGAGCACAGTTCTGAAGTCAAGCTGTCCCCATCTGCCATTCTCTTTGTCTTCGGTTACTGCTGACTCCAATTGTCCTCTCCTCTTAACTGAAACGCAGGACACTGGCATTTGCTTTAATCCACTGGGCCAGGGTGTGTGTGCTGAACTGGGCCTCCTGCTGTTGCTGGCTTCAGAATGAAGGTGATATGTAGATTGCCTTCCCAAAGGGCAGACAGACCCACTTTTATATCTCAGCTTGCTTTTGCTTTTCTTTTTTAATCTTCAACCTGGTTGCAGTTACAATGAATTTTCTTTTCTTTTTTTGAGCTATACATTTTTCTCTGTTTCCCTCTTTTCCTCCCCTCTCCTCTTCTTCTTTCTCCCATAAGCCCCATTATCCAATATACTCAGGAGATCTTGTCTTTTTCTCTTTCCTATGTAGATCCATGTATGTCTCTCTTAGGATCCTCTTTGTTGTCTAGGTTCTCTGGGATTGTGAATTGTAGGTTGGTTTTCTTTGTTTTATGTCTAAAAGTCACTTATGAGTGAGTACATATTATATTTGTCTTTCTGGATCTGGGTTACCTCATTCAATATGTTTTTTCTAGATCCATCCATTTGCCTGCAAATTTCAAGATGTCATTATTTTTTTCTGCTGTGTAGTACTCCATTGCATAAATGAACCACATACATTCTTCTTATTCATTCTTTGGTCGAGGGGCATCTTGGTTGTTTCCAGGTTCTGGCTATGGCAAATAATGCTGCTATGAACATAGTTGAACACGTGTCCTTGTGCTATGACTGAGCATCCTTTGGGTATATACCCAAAAGTGGTATTGCTGGGTCTTGAGGTAGGTTGTTTCCTAATTTTCTGAGAAATTTCTATAAAGGCAGGCTCACAGTCAAAAATATAAAAGTTAATCATTTCTTAAGGCAATCATTTCTTGCCTTCCCCAAGGTACGAGGAGGGAGCTCTGACAGGCTGGTGGAGGTCAGCACACTTAACGATTGCAGAAGTAAACTTTGTTTATTCCTACATAACCCTATAGTTTCTAGGCGAGTGTTATTATAATACAGACTAGTAATTCTGTCTTGTTAGATGCATATGTAAGGGTACAGTATATGTCTTTCCCCTTTATAATGAATATACATGAGTCATTTTTCTAGAGATCCTGAGCTAGAAAAAGCTCCTATTTATAGATAGATAAATAGGTAGATAGATGGAGATTTATTTATTTATCTATTTATTTACTTATTTATTGAGGCAGCTTCACATGTAGCATAAGCTGGCCTCAATTCACGTTGTATATGACTTGACACTGGCCTTGAACTCCTAGCCATTCTACCTCCACTTTCTAATTCCGGGATTACAGGGATGTGCTACTAGACCAGACCAGAAAAAAAAAAGTTAACCTAACAATTAGAAATTAGAGACGCTTCATCTGGCACCTGCCAAAATTTTAAATAATTTATAGAGCATCTCTCTTTTGAGATTGCAGAAAATAAGATCCATGCAGGCCTGTCCCTAACACTGTGGTCCAGAGAAGATAGCAACTGGGGTCCCTACCCCATGCTTATATATCCACACCTTGAGCTACACCCCAAATTCTGCCCAAATGCTTCTTATCATTCTTTGCCAGGAGCAGACATTCGATCTTCTTTCTAGGGTGCACAGCTGGAGAAGAGGTTGCACATGTTCTGGACGTGGGCTCCAGGGCATTTGTTTGGGGAGCACAGACGTCCCAGGAGCCTGACATCCATCGTGTCTAGACAAAGCTGCTCAGATCTGAATGCGTCTCCCATGGCTGCCCTTCCTCGATTGGTAGGCAGGAGCCTGGAATGAGGCAACTGAAGCCTGTCTGTCTGGAAAGTACAGCTTAGTAAAGGAGCCCCTGCATAATCAGCAGGGGCCAGAGTCATCCTCATTCCACCTCTATGCAGGGACAAGTGTGCACTTGGGCTAGCTCTGGATGCTCTCTAAGTTTCACAGAATACCTCAGTATGTACCCACTCTTAAATTTTCTTTCTTGGCTCTTCAGTAGTGTATTAAGACATCTACATTTCTGTCTTTGCTGCGTTTCCTGACCAAAGTTTTTTGAGACTTTGAAAATGCAAATTTATGTGATTAACTCAACTGGCAACCTATCAACCACTAATTCTTTAAATACCACTGGAAATATATTAACTTACAAGTTGAAGGATCTACGCAAGCACCCGAAGTCACGCTTGAGTCATGATTGTTGTTGTTGGGAGAGGAGAAGGGCAACTCTGCCTGATTTGAGATCAATCTCTGTTTCTCCCAACAGATCCATAGTTTTTCCAGCATTCTCTTGGCCCCAAGTGGTCATTTTCTTACTTTTTGACAAACTCTCCTTTTATCTTTACCCACAAACCCAATAAGAAGTCCCTACCTCTCTGTTGCTCGGAAACCCAGCAAGCTGATCTATAAGATGTTTCCATGCAGACTTTTGCAATAACCTGCTGGAGACCGACAGTCTGCCAGAAGCTGGATATATGTCCAACCTGAAACAGAATCTTGGGTCCCTGCAGTGAAGGCACAGCAGGGGTCCTCGTTCTGCTTCTGAGTGCTCTGCTCCCTGTGGCCCTTTACAAATCTGTAGAATCACAGGCCTTGAAGACTGCCAGGGATCTGGGGGTTTGATAGAGCTGACTGAAAAGAAGAGACTACATTCCATCAAGTCAGCATCCCAGAGGCCCCCCAACCCCTTTGTATCTTCCTTCCGAACCACTATTTACAGCATCAGTCAACCAAAACTCAAAAGGGCAGGGCAGAGTCAGTACACATGCCTCATGCTGGCTAACACCCAGCTGGGTAAGTCAAACCCAGGTCTTCAACAGAGCAAGGATTTCAGTAGCAGCCCTGACCACAGCACAAGATCAGGAAGTCCTGATCCTCTGTGTAGATGGATTCCCACGTGGAAAACGACACAGCTCCGCACAGGTAGCCTTTGCCCATTGTCCTAGAGCCCTGCCCCTTGGAGAATGAGCTGAGCATTTCCATCTGTCTGACTCCAGGGGGTCAGAATAATTTCCAACAAATGTGAACGTGGAAACAGTCTGTGAACTCAGAAAAGCAGAACACAGCCAGTGCTGCGGATGCCTTGCCTGCTCCTTGGGGAAGAGCCTGCGTGTGCTGTGGTGATCTTCGTTGTTCAGCCACTTGGAGTCTCTGGCGCTTGTTTCCAGGGGCCCTTATCTCATTGACTAATGAGAATCGGTCTGCCCCCTCACTGTGAGCAGCCTCTCATGAGGACTTGTGCAAATATTTTGAAAACAGATGCTACTAAATCAGTCTCAGAGCTTCTTTAAAAGCTCTTGGAAGACTTGGTCTTGTAGCAACTGTACCACTTGATCCAATAATAGAGAGAAGAAAAGAAAGGAGGGGAGGAAAGGGGGAGATGGGAGAGAGGAAAGAGGAGGCGAATGTGTCAATATATCCGCCGAGTGACATTGCTGATTATCAGTTTGATGACCAGATGCATTTTATTTTTATTGTACGGGATAAAACAGTAGTATTTATTAGAATGATGCTGTTTTCATTCATTATACTATGGCATAATTAGAATGTTGAATTCAACAGCTCACTGATGAGCTACTCTGGGGTTTGGACTGATTTTCAATCCCATTGAATCACTTTTCTTTATAATCACGAAGCTTCACACCCTTTGGGATGCAAACTCTGAGCATGTTTACTCCAGAACAGCCATTCGGAAACTGTTAGAAACATGAAATAAAGATGCTATCTGTGACAAGTTTATCTCTAGTGCTCAGAGCCCTGAACCTTTTCACCTGTTCAAGACAATACAATAGATATGATAGGTAGCTTGTGTCAGCATTGATATTGCTTCTGTGGCTCAGGATGACCCCTAAGGTGAAAGAGTTGCCTAAGACGATAAAGCCTGGCCTAGCAATGCACATAAAAGAGTCAAGTTTTCCTACGGAATATTCCAACAGCTGCATAAATTTAGAATAGGATGGTTGTGTATTCTCTTCATCTTAATCCACATATTATAAGAATTTAAATTCTGTTACTTAAAAACTTTTTACACTGATTTTTTTTTAAAAAATCATAGTTTATTTCTCTTTTATTATTCCTAACATTTTTAGAAATGTGTCCAATTAGTGCTACCTACCTACATGTACATGGATGTGGGGCAATGCCCTAGAGCATAGGTGTTTTAGTCACTGCTGTATTGCTGTGAAGAGACACCATGTCCACGGCAACTCTTATAAAAGAAAACATTTAATTGGTGCCTTGCTTACAGTCTCAGAAGATTAGTCCCTGATCATTATGGCAGGAAGCATGGCAGTAGGGAGGCATGAGGCTGAAAACTTGATCTGCAACAAGGAAAGACAGACAGAGAGAGAAAGAGTGAGAGAGAGAGAGAGAGAGAGAGAGAGAGAGACTCAACTTGCAACCTGCATGGCATTTAGAAACTTCAAAGCCCACCCCCAATTACACACCTCTTCCAACAAGGCCATACCTCCTAATCCTTTTCAAACAGTTCTATCAAGTGAGGTTCACGCATTTAAATTTATCAGCCTATGGGGGTCATTCTCACTCAAACCACCATAATAAACCATCTACCAGTGGCCATACTCCCAAAGAAAAAGGATTCTCTTTTCCCCAGCAACTATCAATTGCTTCTCAGCTAGAGGTGGGACCTCGTGAGTCTCCTCTCTGTCAGTGCTGAAACCTCGACTGGCTTGGTTTTGTGTAAGTGTTCATGCAGGTAACTATAATCTTTTGTACATTTATAAGCACAATGGTCATGTCATATCCGACAGCGCTGCTCCCCATCCCCCAGCTTTACGTTCCCGACTCCCCTCTACAATGGTCCCTGGGCCATGTCGGAGGAGGGGATGGTGCAGCTGTCCCATTGAGACCTAAGCACTCGCAGT
The DNA here is from genome assembly GCF_982192425.1 of Myodes glareolus. NCBI lineage: Eukaryota > Metazoa > Chordata > Mammalia > Rodentia > Cricetidae > Myodes > Myodes glareolus. The sequence goes on from NC_142034.1 coordinate 60,944,091, forward strand.
CGTTCAGTCTCAGCCCTTGGCCATCTGTGAAGCTCTCCGTTGGCCACTGGCCACTGCAAAGATAAGCTTCTCTAACCAGAGTTGAGGGCAGCACAACTCTATACTTACACAAGATCATTTAGAAGGCCTTTCGAAAACATAAGCATTTAGTACAACACAGAAGCAGATTCCCTTCCTAAGGCGTTGACCCACAGGGGACTTCAGTTCTTGTTTACAGTACCAAGCACGAATTCTTTCCCGTGGCACAGGAAATTCACTCCAACCACAGAGGCATTCGTCACTCCTATAGCAGTCATGCCATTATTACACCAGCGAGCGTATTTTGCCTAGCAGGTTGGTATTAGAGCATACAGGAGCCAGTGCTGGGTAAGACCTTTGCTATTTCCCCCACCCCCCAGCAGCCTATCTAGCTTCTTTTGACTCTGAAAACCAGTCAGCCAGGAGTAGGTTTCCTAGACATGTCCAGATTTTCTCCTCTGTGTTCTGCAGCACAAGTGTGTGAGATCTTCAGCAATAGAGTTTTACCATCTAGCTATAATCAAGTACCCAAGAACAGTGACAATGGCCTACGTTGTTGGGGAGGTGTCTCATGCCTGGCACTGAGATTTGATTTAATAACACACATTTTCAGAAGTAGCACTGCCCACCAAGGCAGGGTGCAAAGAATGGCTTTTAAACAGGCTTTGAGACACAGGGTTTTGACTTATTAAAGAAATTCTACTGTCTTTTTGCACCAATAACCAGTGTTACCTCTGAGAAATGCTCCTGCTATGTGCCAGCCCCACACCACATCATTACTGGGTAACACGACACATGTTACTGCACACATTCCTGAGGTTGCGATGTCACTAGCTCCAGGAAGAGCCCTGGAAAGAATGAAACTTCTGTGATTCTTCAGATGAGAGGGGAGATACTGGAAGGCGGAATGAATGGCTTTTGAAGCAGCTACTCAGAGAGACTGTACTCTTCAACCTGTCGTGTGTACGAGGATTTATCAGCACTATGCTGCCTTTTAATGGCCTACTGTTTACGCGACCTGGGCATACACACAGGCTACTAACCAGAATGTTAAACAGAGACAAAAATGTTATAGTTAATATGGAACTGGAGAAATGGTTCACAGAGTTAAGAGTATTGATTGCTTTATTAAAGGACCTAGATTTCGTTTTCAGGATCCACATGGAGACCCCCAAATGCCTCTACACGATGCCCTGACCTCTGTAGGCACTGGGCATGCCTGTAATGCACATGTGTAAATGCAGGCAAAACACCCAGACACATGGAATAAAAGTAAGTGAATCTTTTAAAAATAAGAAAATATAATTAAATTATTTACTTAACACTAGAGTTTAAAACTGAAACAATGATTTAAATCACGGGACAAAGAATGAAGCAAGCATCGCTTTGGAGGTTTATTTAATACCACGTGCCCAGCCCTGAAGTCATATACATACAAACAACACTAAAACAGTCTCAGTCATTATATTTATATATTCAGGAGTGTATATGTCTGCATAGCAATTATAATTTGAGAAAAAGAGGCCATGAATTTGAAGAAAATTGTGTGGGAGGAATGGGAGGAGTTAGAAGAAGAAGACAGAGGGGGCAAAAGTTGTAATTATATCTTAATTTCAAAAACATTACAAGCATGCTAGGACTTCAGTCCTTAACTTTTGTTCTTTCTCGTAAAGAGGACAACGGCTCCTCCTGTAGAAGCTATCAGGGATCCCATCAGCTTTCGTGTGTCTGCCTCTACACACTTACTAACACTCAAACAGCCCCCCAGTCGTCTAGAAACTTAACCTCCAAGCTACTACTACCCAAGGCAAGGAAGCTTCCATCACTCTCCAAGGTTCCTCCCCCTCCATGTCATTATTAATATGATCAGGCAGGCAAGGCGATATTTTAGTATTTCTTTTCTCTGTTATTGTCATACGGACTTATTTCTTCCAGAAGAAATAATTCATTAGAAACACAGTAGAAAGCCCTGCACTTCGGCTACAAGGCCAACCCTTCCCAGCTGCTCTCTGGTAGAATTTGTCTTCAGTTTGGGCCACGAGCAGAGTCAGTGAGCCAGGCTTCCTTAAGTGAATCGTGTCCTTTGCTCGCAGATGTGGTCCTATCTGTTCTCAATTGTGATTCCACTCCCTGCTCCATCTCCCACCCCCTTCCCCTGCTCACATGCATACCGTCTTATTACTACATGTTTCAAATAGCTTGCTGTCATTCAAGACAAACTTGGTTTGTTATTCTTTAAAGGAGATTTAGTTGGTTTTTATTCTTTGCTTGTGCCATTTCTTGTTTATAATACAACATGCTACCAAGATTGTTTGCACGCTACCAAGATTGTTTGTTCATTCATTTGTTAGTTTCTTCCTTTGTTCCTTCCTTCTGTGTGTGTCTCTGTGTGTGTCTGTGACTGTGTGTCTGTATCTGCATTTCTTTGTCTGTGCATGTCTCTTTCTCTGTGCCTGGGTCTGTGACTATGTCTATGTGTTTATGTCTGTAAACTATGTCTGTGTGTCTGTGTTTATATGTGTATATGACTGTGTGTGTGTCTGTGTCTGTGTGTCTGTATCTGTGTGTCTTTGTCTGTGCGTGTCTCTTTCTGTATGTCTGTGTCTATGTGTCTGAGTCTGTGACTATGTCTGTGTGTCTGTGACTATGTCTGTGTGTCTGTGACTATGTGTGTCTGTGTTCATATGTGTCTGTGACTATGTGTGTGTCTGTGACTGTCTCTTTCTTTCTGTGACAGTGACTATGTGTTTATGACTGTTTCTGTGTCTCTGTGTGTATCTGTATCTGTGTGTGTGTGTGTGTGTGTGTGTATGTCTATATGTTTGGAGTATCAACTGGAGATTTGACGCAGGGTCTTATGCATGCTGGGTAAGCACTGTACCAATAATCTATATTCTTAGCCCATCAGTATAACCTCTCTACAGGTTATAGGCAAGCTCAGTCATTACTGTCTTAAGAAAATATTTGTGGAGCTAGGTGTATACCCTGCAATCCTAGCTACTCAGGAGGCTAAAGAAGAATCCCAAGATCAAACAAGACTTGCCCTGCTACAAAGCAAGGGTATGGATGGCCAGTCTGCACAGCAGAGCCAGACCTATGCAAGCATGAGATCCTGACTTTGAACTCCTAGACTCCTATATTTTAAAAAGTCCATATGAGATAGAATGTACTTAAATGCTGGGGAAATAAAGGCAGGCGGGTCTCTAGAGTTCACTGACCAGCAATCCTGAACCAGCTAGAAAGCTCCAGGCCAAAGAGAGACCTCATCTCAAAAAATAAGATTGGCAGTCCCTGAGGAATGTTGCCCAAAGTTATCTCTGGTCTTCACATGAACATATATTGCCACACACATGTATATACACATACATACACACATATACACACAAACACACATACACACTGTATGTGTATACTTTTAAAGGATATTAATACATTCTTAGAGTATAATATTACCTCTGATTTTACAGTGTTATATATAGTAATCACACCAAGAATATGGTTAATTGTTTACATGTTTATATGTATTAACTCCATTTATTTTCTTATTAGCCTCTCTGGAGAGTTGTAATTGATTCATTTATGCCTTTCTCTTTACTGTTGTCTTTATCTTCCTTTCAGAGGATTTATTGCTATATTTTCCTTCGGACTTTCTGAAACAAGCATTGAACTCATTCCTTCTGATGTCCTTAGTGTCAGCACGTGGGGGTGTGTGACAGCCTGCACACATAAGCAGCACTCTCTTTTGTGCTACAGCTGTGTATGGAAGTGTGCCCTCAATTCTCACCATCACAATTTTGGTTTCTTTTTGGACATCAAGTACTTAGAAGTGTTTCAGTTTCTTACTAAGTCAGAATTTTCTAAGTTACCTTTTGGTTACTAATTTATAACTTTACTTCATAGTCATTAAAGAACATAGATTGGGGTGCGTGGTTTCTGAGATGGTTATTTAAACTTCTTTTGTGATCACATGGAAAATGTTCACAACTGGTTACATCCATGTAGAAATATATAGATTATTTTTGATTGGGTATAGAGCAGTATTCCTTGGGTCCATAGTCTAAATAAATACAATTATTATACTAAGCTTTGTGACTATTATTTAAAACTCTATGTTCCTGGGTCATTTTTCCTCTGTTTATCAGGAACTCGTGGAGATTTATTAAAATTTCCACGATAACGATGGATTCCCCTTGCCTGATGTAATTTTTGCATGTTGTATTTTGACACTTTGTAGGTCGATATTGTTGAATTCCCAACCAACTTGTTACCTGATAGTGTTGCTTGCTGATGCTAATGTAGCTTCCTCAGCTTCTTTCCATCAGTGCTTCTTATACCTTTAGGCTGAGCAAGGTATCATCCTTCCATAGAAAATGAGCTCCAAAATGCCAGTTTATGCACTAGGGATAAATCCTGACCCCACTGTCAGTGGCCCCACAAACTGCCCAAGCCACACAACTGTCACCCACATGCAGAGGGCCTAGTTTGTTTGGTCCTAAGAAGATTCCCCAGTTGTCAGTCCAGAGTCAGTGAGCTCCCACTAGCTCAGGCCAGCTATTTCTGTGGGTTTCCCCATTACGGTCTTGACCCCTTTTCTCATATTATTGCTTCTCCCTTTCTTCAGCTGGACTCCAGGAGCTACGCCCAGTGCTTAGCTGTGAATCTCTGCATAGGCTTCCATTGATTACTGGATCAAGATTTCATGATGACAATTAAGGTAGTCATCAATCTGATTACAGGGGAAGGCCCGTTCAGGTGCCCTCTCCACGACTGCTAAGACTCTTAACTGGGATCATCCTTGAGAATTCCTGGGAATTCCCTGACTGTCAGATTTCTCACTAACCTCAAAAGGGCTCCCTCTACCAAGATATCTTTTTCCTTGTTCTCCCTCTCTGTCCTTTCCCAAAATCAACCATTCCATTTCCTCATGCTCTCCTTCCCCGCTCCTCTTCTCTTCCACCCTTCCCCTCCCCCACATTCCCAATTTACTCAGATCTTGTCTATTTCCCCTTCCAAACGAGGATCCATACGCATGTCTCTCTTAGAATCCTTCTTGTTGCTTCTCTGGGGTCATGGACTATAGACTGGATGTCCTTTGCTTTATGTCTATTATTCACTTATGAGTGAGTCCACACTGTTTGTCTTTCTGGGTCTGGGTTACCTCACACAGAATTCGTTTTTTCAGTTCCGTCCATTTGCCTGCAATATTCAAACTGTCATTGCTTTTTAACCACTGAATAGTACCCCATTGTGTAAATGCCTCACGTTTTCTTTATCCGTTCTTCGGCTGAGGGGTGTCTAGGTTGTTTCCGGGTTTTAGCTATGACGAATAATGCTGCTATGAACCTAGATGAGCAAATGTCCTTGAGGTATGTGTGTGCTAGATGGACATTTCTTACTTTCCTGCTTTGTCTTCTATTGGATGTTGTATATTTTACCATTTTTTAAATTTTATTAAAATTTGTGTATTTTTGCTATTTCCTCAAATACTAGCTACGTTTCCTGTTATTATAATAAAATACCATGATGAAAATAACTTAACAAAGGAAACATTTATTGGGAATCCCAGTTCATCACAGCAGGGAGGTCATGGGGGCAGGAGCCTGAGGCAGCTGGTCTCCTGACATCCATAATCAGGAATCAGAGAAGGATAAATACTTGTTCTCAGCCTTCTTTATCCTTTTAACATAGCATTGCTTACAGTAGGTTGCATCTTCTCACTTCACCTAATCTAATCTAGAAAATTCCTCATAGACACACCCTGAGGCTTTTGCGTCTTCAGTGATATTAGGTTCTGTCAAGTTGACAATCAATGTAAACATCAGACTTAGTAAGTCTTATACCTTTTAGGGAGCATGCTCAAGATAGTCCATCAGCTTTCCCATCTTGTTTAAAACACACAAAGACTTTAGATTTTGCCATGTAATTGACACAGCCAAAGACTTACCCAAAATACATTTGAAAGAACAAGTTCCCAGGAAGAATTCCTCCTAGCTGCCTGCTATCCCATCCCAGTGGTTTTCCACACCCACCACATGGGACCCCAACCACAGGAAGTCAGTCAATGGCTGTTCTGGTTTGCTTCCCTGGCACTCTGACACAGCACCAGGTCCAAGAGCACCTTGGGACAGTGTCTTACAGGTTACAGTTCATCACTGACGGAAGTCAAGGTAGGAGCTCAAGAAAGTGAAGTCTCAGGAATGTGACTCGCTCACTAACTTTCTTATACAGACAGCCCAGGCCCATTTGCTTGGGAATGGCACCATCTACAGTGGGCTTGGCTCCCCTACATCAATGAGCAACCATGAAAATGCCACAAGGTATTCAAGTATTGCTTCTGTGCTTCGCATATTGCTTCTCCGCTTCATGTCTCATTCTTCTGTCTGCTGCTCTGACGACTATTCTTGACTTCCCGGTCTATGCTGTGATTCTGTCCCTTTAAGTTCTTCTTTCCTGGGCCTGAAGACGGCTTGGAAACATGGGTGGTCCTACAGAATAGCACTCCATTTGCTTTCCCCAGGAGCAGTGACTCCTAGGCTACTTTATTGAGACTATTAAACAATGCCCAGAAATTCAGAAGTTGCACCCATTTTGGTAACAATAATGCTCAGAGTTCTTGAAAAAACACATTTGGATACTTAAAAACCATATATTTTGCCTTACTGTGTATATGCAAATAAGAAATGTTGTTTTTAATCTTCACGAACTTGGACCCCATCTTGTGGGTCCCAGCTGTATAAAAGATACCCCGATTCCAGCTTCTCACCCTATGAAAACCCACCGATGCATTTTCTTCCCCCTAACTCTATCAGGGCAATAGAACCTTAGACCTGGCTCAGAGCCTGTGCCCAGTTCTAATGGCCCCACCCTGCCAGAAGAATGCCAGTGGTTGCTGGTGGCGGGATTGGTACTGTGTTTGGGCTTCCTTGTGCTTCTGATCTTGGGAGTTCTGTTTGCTTCTTTTCATGAGCTTTATGTATGGGTTCCATTAAGCATTTCTACAGTGTTTAGCAATGGGAGGTAAATGGCATTGGGGGACTGCCCTAAGATGTAACAACCACGTTCTTAGAGCATTTTTCATCCTGCCTTCCCCTGCGACCACTCTTGACCTCTGCTTCAACTATTTGTGCTCAGTCTCATCACTCCCAGGGTTTCCTTTAGCACTTCAGAGGAATCGCAGCTCTGTCAAGTCTAAAGACAGCCCTCCCGACCCCTGTCATAGTTACCGTCAGCTGTCAACTTTACACAGACATCTGCGCAAAAGGAATCTCAGCTGAAGAATGGCCTCTATCACACTGGCTTATGGGTATATCTGTGCTTCATTTTCTTAGTGACCAGTTCACGCAGCGGAGCCGAGACCAGGGTGGGTGGTGCCAGACCTAGGCAGGTGGGTCTGACCTGAATAAGAAAGCTTAGTGAACAAGCCGGAGAAAGCAAGCCAGCGAGCCACGTTCCACTGAGGCTTCACTTTCAGCCTCTACCTTGAGCTCCCTCCTGGGCTTCCTTCAGTGATGGATGATGACCTGCAAGACACTGTCCCCGAGGTGGTCTTGGACTTGGTGCTGTGTCAAAGTGGCAGAAAAGCAAACCAGAACTGGCATCGATTGACTTCCTGTGGTTGAACCCCCCTGTGGTGGGTGTGGGAAACCACCGGGATGTGAGAATAGGAAGCTAGGAAGACCTCTTCCTGGGAATTTATTTCAAATGCATTTTGAGTAAGTCTTTGTGCCAATTCTGTTACAAAACACAAGAGAACATGCTAGTTTGAAACGAGTCTGTGAGTCACTCTTTGGAGAAAATAACCAAACTGATGAAGGAACCAGTTTGCCTTCTTTGCTCTCTTTGGAAGGGTTGGGGGTGGGGCTACCATCCTAAGGTTAGCTCTCTTTATCAAGAGAAAGGAAGCAGAAAGCAGGGGCGACTGTCACAGATGGCTCAAGTGTCCTCCACTTCCATAGATATTTCTGGAATTTGTCCCAAGTTTTCAATGATAGTCTTTCTACTCTTTCTTCCTGTTGGCATCCTTTCCTGTCAGCTACCTTCTATGTTCCTTGAAGACGGGATCTCCAAGAGGTTTGTGCTGCATGTGTCTTTCTTTGTTTTTGTTTGTTTGTTTGTTTTGTTTTGTTTCCAGAAGATGTCAGCTGTGTTCCATAGACCCTCGGTGACCCCCTGTTCCACACTGCAGCCCAGGGACTAAATATGCAATCTCTTCTAAGAGTCGGTTTTCTTTCATTTAAAAAGTTTAAATTGCTCCATCCAGCCACACTGATTTTGACTCTCAAAGGCCAAGGGAGACTGACAGATGTGCACAGTTGTTCCAGCTGCTGCCAGGGACTCCTTACCTTAGAGACGGAATAAAAACAAGCTGAAATTGCGAAGACAGGGACACCCTACCCCTGGGTTTCTGACAAACAGTAGATAAATGACAAAGTTGTCCTCAAGGAAGAGAGAAGCAGCAAGAGAGACAGTGGGTTGGAAAGAGAAGCCAGTCCTTACCCACAGTTCACACACAGAGAGCTCTGCCCTTCCTGTAAGCAGTTTGATTTATAGGCTGTGATATTACATGCAAGAGCGCCCACAACCCTAAGTGTTTTGTGAGTTGACCTGTGAAAATAAGCCTGTTAACCCCAATCAACCTCCCATTATCCCAGAGTGCCTGAAATTTAGCAAGCCAAGGGGTGACAGAGGTCTCAGCTCCCTAGCTAACCATTGTCTTTGCCAATCTGCATGTTTGCCCAGGCAAATTAGCATCCGAGTACAGTGGTGGGGAGGGCGGTTATCTTTTAATGAGAAAATGGAGGATTGTTTCCAGTTTTAATTGCTGGAGCTAATTAAGGCCTAGGGCTCTTATGCAGACCCGGACCCCTAGGCCTAGGCTTCACCCCAGCTGTGTGTAAATCGCCTGCCCCAACTTCCTGCTGTAATTAGTAAGGTCTTCTATTCAGATGGGGTACTTTATTACAGGAGCTGATTATGAAGTCTGTAGATGGCCCACTGTGCCGATGGGGATCTCCCTGGGCTTTGAGGAGGGAATTCTAAAGGTGAGTGTGGCTTCAACCTTTGCAGGGTGAAATGGGAATTGGTACATGACATGGCTGGTCAGATGTTAAAATATCCATGGAAAATGGAAATATCTTAAATTCACACAAAGAAAACCCAGCAAACAAAACTCCTTTTCAACTGAGGTTCAAAGAAATGAATGGAGAAAAGCACAGGCTGTTACTGACCTGTAGCAGGGATTGTTACTGCGACACTAGATGGATCTCAGCATACCCCCCCGGCCAAGGCAGGGTGCTGTGCCTGGCGCTCCCATGGAGATGGACTAGAAGTTAGTTCTACATGAGCTAGAAAGTTCTTGGGAGCAGTGTCCACCAGTTTCCCTTCAGTTTTGTGTTCATTCCTGTGTTCCTAAAAGTCTATGTTTGGCCAGTCACTGGTGGCGCACATCTTTAATCCCAGCACTTGGGAGGCAGAGACAGGCAGATCTCTGTGAGTTCGAAGCCAGCCTGATCTACAAGAGCTAGTTCCGGGAGAGGCTCCAAAGCTCAGAGAAACCCTATCTCCAAAAACCAAAAGAAAAAAAAAGTCCATTTTTTTAATAAATAAATAAAATAAAACATGTTTTGGGTGGCTATAGGAAAGTTGAACTAGGGAACACTGGCCCCTTGTGACATCTTAAAAGTGTCTTTACATTGTTTATTTTAAAGTGCTTCAATAAATAAGAGGACTTTGGGAGACGCTGTACCTTTCGTGTTCGTGTGTGCAGGAGTGCATTTGTGTTCACATGTGTGTGGAAGCCAGAAGTCACTTCCTCAGACACCCTTCACCTTCAACTATCTTGAAGCAGGCTTTCTTGCTAGCCTGAAACTCACCAGGTAGGCTAGGCTAGCTGGTCCACGAGCTCCTGGGATGTGCCAGTCTCTGAGATAATACCCTAGCCCTGGGGTGAGACCATAACACATGGCTTTTATCAACGGATCTGTCTCTCCAGCTCTGACATAACTTCTCCATTAAACGTGGCTTTACTATTTCTCAACTCTCGCTGGAAGCAAAAGTAGAAGAGTAGATATTAATATATAAGAGGCAGCTTGCTTGACCTGACGTGTGTACATACTGAATTATAAGGGGCGTGGGAGGGAAGTTGGGGCATAGATGTCTGTCCTTGACATCTTCTAGATGTGCAGCAAGAGTAAGGCAGAGACCCTCCTCTTTCACACCCACTCTCTCCACCTCCTGCTCCCGTGAGCAGCCTTTTCCTTGCACACCTACAGCGCCACAGCCTTCCCGGAGAAAACTTCGGGAATGGGACAGGGGTGGGTACAGGAAGCAGCACAAATCTTGCTAGATAGCCAATTCCCACCCGCAGCCAGGTACGTGGAACTTGCTGAGATGAGGTGGGGGGGGTATGCTTTGGGTGGATATAGACCTCTGGCCCTGGGCACTCTTTATTCTGTGACGATGATCTCAGAGGAGCAGAGAAAGGTTCACATGTCTCAGGACTCATCCCCAAGCCGTTGGTGCCCAGTGCTGCAGTCAGTACTGAGATTCAATATGTGGCCATTCCTAATTCAGTGTGCATGTGGAGGTCAGAGGACAGAAGACTTTCAGGAGTCTGTTCTCTCTCTACCACCTGGGTTCTTGGGATCAAACCCAGGGCATAAGCCTTTGTGGTAAGACTTTGCCCATGGAGTCATCTTGCCAGCCCCAAAGGAAGCTTTCTTTAGAAATAAGAAAAATGTCCTTTGCTACATGAAAACAGAGGGAAAAAAAACTTAGTTCAAAAATGTTTGTCTCTTTCTTGTTAGCATCTCTCCTCCCTCTTTCTCTCCTGGTATAATTTCTAGTCTGTATCTTATCTGTCATATTTCTTGGTTTTATCCATGACTCGTTTCTATATTAGAGTGATTGAAAGCTTACTATATTATTTAATAAGAATGACTTCTTTATTGTGACTATTAATTTACCTAAAAATTATCTTTATGTAGCTCTGGCTGACCTTGAACTTACAGCTGCCCAAGTGCTGGGTTTAAAGGTGTGAGCCACCATATCTGGCTATTATCTTTACATCTTTTAGGTGTAAAACTATTTAAGTTTTATTTGAATAAGTGCATTGACTCTTTAAATTAATTTTTAAAATGCATAGAAGCCACTTGATTTTTTTAGTTAGTCACATGTATTTAAATTGTATGTAAATCGTATATTTTAAATTTTACATATTCTGGATGCTTTAGATTCATATAAACTTACTTTGACACATAACACACTAGTTGAATGCAAAGCAAAATCCACCCACTCCCCAGTTTGGAGGGATCCTGAACAACAGGGCTCCAAGGGTGATCTCTTTGTTCCAAATCATGATGACGGTGCCTCAATTATTGGATGGGGCAGGTTGCTTCTCTCTGCACCTCAGTTGCATCAAGGAATGAATGAATCAATACAGACGGAAAGCGTTTCAGTAAGAATGTTGCCATGGAAACAAAGCAAATGACTAGATACAACTAATGTTAATAGATAGTAGCACTATGTTCCAGCATGCTGAGCTATGAGGAATGTCAGCCAGGGTTTGGGGAGTATGACCTTGGCCTTTAGTAAACTCCGCCTGTAAAATAAAATCAACTATTTCAGTTTTGTGACAATGTCTGTACTAAAAATACGGTTCAGTTTGTCATTTGACTTCTCGCTTGACCCATGGGTTATCTCATCCTCATGATTTGGGGATTTTTCAGAAATCTTTGTATCACTGGTTTTTAATTGAATTCTGTCACAGTGAATAAAATACATCTTAGGATTTGTGTCATTTCCCTACTCCTCCCAAGAGTGACATTAGAACCCTGGCCTGAGTGTCCACTGCGCTTATTGACACAGGTGTCCCCTACCTCTACAGCAAGAACATACATACATGCATGGACCAACAGGTAGTGGATAACCATCGCTGGTTACCCATTGTATCTAATTAAAGTCAAAAGAGATTGTATATTGATGCGCTCAGCTCTAACGAGTCATTCAAGCCTCCTCCTCTCGCTGGTTAGTTAACTCCTTATGTTTCTATTGAGCAAGCTGACTCCACATCCATCTTAACTGCTCAGTTCAAGGTACGGCAATAGCAGAATTGCTAAACATCACCAACTTCTCTCATGCTCTTTAAACACGCATTTAATGGAAATAGATCTCCCAGCTTTCCATTTTTGTACCGTATTTATTTTCATCTTTATTAGTGTATGACATACAAGAGAAATTTCACTGTTATTATTCTTGCCTGCCTCCTGTGATCATCTGCTTTGCTTCCTGAGTATTGATAACATTAATTTTGTCACACTGTATGGCTGAACAGCAAGTGGCTCTCCAACATGATATTTGTGTTGCAGTCGAAGTGATCAGTTCAGGTCTGTATTGTATCAGACATGCTCAAGTTCATTGCAATGCCTTCAAGGTCAGTAATTTTCAGTCTTGTCTGATTTTAGTTTGTTTCTTTTATCTCCTGGAAGTATGTTTTTGTTTCCTTAAGACAGTGAAATATGTAGACAACATTGGGCCTCATTTCTCAGAAACACGAGGACCTCATGATTGATGATCGTCACTGCGTTTCCTTCTTTGTTTTGCATTTTAGTTAAAGAGAGAGCTACTGCTGTGGTGTGTCTGTGTGTGTGTGTGTGTGTGTGTGTGTGTGTGTGGTGGCCCTGTGTTGACATGTATGCATCTGAATTTCATTCCATGTTCACTCATAACTTACCCGTGTTCTCCACACAGCTTGATCTCTTGACTTTGTTGTCTTCTTTTCTGACATTTCCTCCCATTTTCATATTCTAGGGAGATATCAATAGGGCCTAGGAAGGAAGAGAGGAAGGAACTGTGGCCAAGAACTAGAAGTCATGTCCTGTAGTGTGTGCCCCCGAAAGACCGAGCCAGCAGCGAGTCCAGCTGCTGAACGGCGGCAGCGGCACACAGAAGCGTGGAGGGGGCAGCTGGGTACCGATGTTTCTGCTAAGATGGGAATCTTTTTCACATACTTAGAGTGTATTAGAATTAGTAAAATACTCTAGCCAGTCACCAAGTGAACTGCGTAAAGAATTAAAGTAGAGGGTAGCAGGGCATCAGAAATCGCAGGAAATGATGGATTTGGCAACTCATCATACATTTTAATCTCTTCAAGCTCTTCCTATGAATATTGGAGCAATTTCTAGATTTAAAAAAATGTATTTAATTCCATTTTCTGGGGCTAGGAAGAGCCATTAAGAGTTCCTAATGTCTTGAGAAGGATCTGAGTTCTGTTTCCAGCACCCACATCAGACAGCTCACAAAGGTCTGTAACTCCAACTGCAGAGTTCCCCGTATGCTCTTCCACCTCCATCCGCACCTGCATTCATGTGCACACCCCCCCACACACACATATCAGACAGCTCTCAAGGGTCTGTAACTCCAGCTGCATGAGACTCCACACCTCCTTCTACCTCCATGGGTACCTGCATCCACTTCCCCACATAAACATAATCATAAATATTAGTAAAAATTAAAATTAGCAAATTTATCTGGATGGTGGTGGTTCACGTCTTTAATCCCAGCACTTGGGAGGCAGAGGTAGGTGGATCTTTCTGAGTTCTCTATAGACTTGCTAATTTACAGAGCAAGTTTCAGAACAGCCAGGGTTACACAGAGAATCCACGTCTCAACAAAAAAAGAGAACTTATATAGTAATCATAATGTTTTAAATTCAACAATTATAACTTTTAATGCCCATTTTCCTTGCCCAAAGACAATTTCTTTTTTATAGATGCCTAAATGGATTGATATATGTGTTAATATTGCCCACTTGAAAATTACTGTAGTTTCTTAAAATTTCTTGTTTATTTTTTTGTAGCAAATCTCACTTCCTCTAATTTCTAATTTTCAGTGAGGTGATTTTGGATAGCAGTAGTTTTTATAGCAGTCATCCTTGGGATCCCTCACCCCCTATCTCTAGTTACATCTCTCCTGGGGATGGACACTGGCAATACAACTATATAAGTGTAACTTACTATGTCCATTTGGTGTTGCTCATATGTCTATGTTTTTAGTAACCAGTTAGAAGGCTCATCCCTGAGGAAGGCTGGTTCTCACTCTCTTGCAGTTGTTAATTGCCTATAGTTCTTTATCCATGGGGAGGACTGGTGAGACTTCTTTCATACACACTTGGGACTTCTTTCATACAGACTGACAGGACAACTGGTGTTGCCCTTGCTCAGGTCTTGTTTAGGCAGCCACACTGTTGAGATTTCATGACTGTAGCTTCCCTATCATAGCTAGAAGGAGCATCTCATGGCAGACTTCCTGGTCCTCTGACTCTTACAGTCTTTCCACCCCGTCTTCCATGATGTTCCCTAAGGTGTAGGGTTTGTGTGGTAGATGTATCATCTGGAGCTGGAGATGTATCATCTGGGTCAGTTGCTCTCTGTGCTTTGCCAGGGTGTGGTTTACTGTCATGGTCCCATTCTCCTGGGAAAAGAAGCTTCTCTGATGGGAGATGAGAGCTCCACTTATCTCTGGCCATGAGGAAGTGTTGAGAATGCAGTGAGGACTTACGATAGATATACTGGCTTAGAAAAGTGTCTGTAGTAGATCCATGACCTCATGAGTCATGTGTAGTTGGCTATGTGTCTAGTATCAGGCGTGATTTCCTTCCTGTTCGGAAGGCTTTAAGTTAGACAACTGTTGGCTACCAGCAAGATGAAAGTGTCACTATGAAACCTTTATGGGTAACTTGCCACGCTGGTCATTGTTGCCCTTCAGAGGTGTTACAGCTGAGTAGGATGATCGATGGTTTTCCTCCCTTCTAGTACTATGCAAGCTAGACCTCAGGGAGGGGGTTTTGGGGTTAGATTTGGTGTGATTCCCAATAGGGACTTCCTTTCAACTTCTGGGGAGACAACAAAGGCAACAGCAGTAGCCTATGTTGTTTTGAGAATCTCTAGGCATATACGCATGTGAGCGCATACGCACACACGCACATGCACACACATACACATATTATAATTTTAGGAAATAGAAAATGACATGGTTTTCCATAGCTCTTTGAAACACCCTTAGGATTCTTTATCTCTCCTTTTCCTTATATGTTCTCTTCCCTCCCCCTCCTCCACTAAAGTCCTCCCCCATTTTCCAATGCACTCCTTCATACCACCTATACCCTGCTATTTTTAGGATCTGAATTTATAATTCTCTTGCCTCAGTCTCCCAAGTAGCTGAGAAGGCAGCCTAAGCCACCAGGCTGGGATATATATACACACATAAAAATAAATAAACATGACCTAAGAGACTTCGAAGTCCTTTAGTTTTGTCATTGCGTTCAAGCCTGTGACGAGAGGAAGGGAAGGTGTTCATTTGTACACTGCTTGCGGGACTATCAACCATACACATTTTCTTTTGTTTCAACTAAAAATACGTGTTTTGGAAACCTGACATTATCTGTGATCTTCTCTGAGGAAGAGCTTCCTGAGCATGAGTAAAGAGAACTGTCAGCTCCTCCCACCTGTGCATATTTGCATAGAGATGAGCTTTGGGTACAATGCACCCTGAAGGCAGCTACGATCCCTGTCTGAAGAGTGATTGGGCGTTACTGGATGGGAGACACTGAATGCTATGTTTGAAAGAAGCTTTTATTAATTCTTAAGGAATAAAAAAAAATGCTAAGGTTGTATATTTTGCTTTCATGTGCTACGAATCCCCAAGACTTCCCACATGCTAGACAGTGCTCTACCCCAGAGCTACCCCCCAGCACAACACAAAGGTTGTATTATGCAAATACTTAACTTGGGGGAACTCGACACAATTATGTCTAAGAAAAGCAAACACATTTAGAGAGGAAAAGAACGAGAATGCTTTCCAGTGCTAGCAGTGCTGATCTCTGGATTGTGGGATCTTGGAGTATTATCATTATGATTACTACTTTCTAATCCAACAGAACCCTTCATGACATAGCGTCCTTAGAACAAATCGTGAGATCTTTCTAAATTTTCCACACGATACACACGCTCTGCCTGAGAATAGGCTGTGGTCTCTTCCTTCACCATATTAGCTTAGAAAGCTAAAATATCCACAGCTTCCTCATTTCACCATTCCTGCCTCCAACAAGACCAAGTATGATCATGAACTATTTGACATGGATTTCCTAGGAGTTAAATACCACCTACCACCTCCCCACCCCTCAACCCCCGCATGCGCACCTGCCAGAGGCCAGAGCTCTTAAGATGAATTTCTGAGAAACTGAAAAGGTAGACATGCAATACCCACCCCCAGGCTGCTGCATTCTTTGCAGAGGGGTGTAGAGTGTTTATGTGCTGTAGGCATCCATGCATTAATTGGCCAGTGGTACAGGCATGACACCATGGTCACAACACAGACAAGGAATCAAAGATGGCTCCATCCGCTCCAGTCCGCACAATCCAGGCAGGGATTTCCAACAGTGCTTTCTTTCCACAGGTCAAAGATGTGCAGATTCTTTGCATGTGCAGTTGTTTTATCTACTTTTGAAAATGCATGCGCTTCGGGATGAGTTCTTTTCTGGGGGGAAGGAAGACAGCCGGGACACATGAGCACAGCAAGTTCTCAGAGGGCAAAGCCAGGCAACAAGGTCTCCGTAGATTTGCTAAGTGTGTTTGGTGACAGGCCCTGCAGCTACCAGTCCACATGAGAAATGGAATCGATTATGAAGTTGTTACGGCATCCCTGATCTCCAAGGATGACAGGCCGGCGCCTGCATTTCGCCGTAGACATTAAATCACCCGACCTAAGAGAGGGGCGGCAGGCTGGAAAGTAAGAGAACACACGTACGCTGAAACGAATCGAAACAGCGGTTGCTTTATTTTGGAGATGACATTGAGAACACCAGAAGTTCTAGTTAGAGACACATGGAGATTTATTTTTATGACTTCTCAGCCTCGGGAATTATTTATAGGGCAACTCCTGAGACAAAGACATAATTCACAGACCGTGGGGCTGTCCATGTTCTGAAGCTTTGAGAATAAGATACTCATTTTTTATTATGTCTATGGATGTGGAAATGAATGCAAAAAGTTCATGATCGGCAAGAGCCCTGCGTGTAAATTAAGAGACTTGCCAGCCGCAACATTAACACCCATTCCTCTGTGTGCCCGGAGCTTCTGTGATTCTCCTTCCTCAACTTCCCAGCGATGTCATTCGGTGGACAGTGCACTGCGTGTATCTGAAAATACAATTCTGTAGTAGATGAAAAATGAAAATGTGGTCTTTCCAGTAATTGATGCAGTCCCTGTAGCAAGTCAGAGTGAGGACGTCTGCATCATAACAGGCTTCCAGGTGAGCAGCAAATCCATATTAGCTATCTCCATGAGCCGTGAGAGACGATGCTTGCCTCTGACTGCACGTCCTCTCTACAGACCAAGGCAAAGACATTCATCGCTTGTCAGATGCTGAGGGCTCCCGTTCCTTGTCATCTCTGGACATATGCCTGTCACAAATCTCCAGATCAATGTCTCTTGGAAGACAGTGTGTGACCTAGCAATTTCTTTGGCCCATCAACTCTCTGATCATAAATTAAGGTTTTCTCACTTGAAAGAAAATAAACTATGATATTTTGATCACAAACTTCACAAAGGTAACATCCATAGTTTGGCTTATTCCAGACCTCTGTGCCTCTTGTCTTGCCAGTTTCAGCCAAGGCTGCACAATTACTGCTTTACTGGGCGAGCTCCTCTGAACTAACTGTGAAGAAGCGCTCAGCTTCATTTACAGGTCACGAAAGAACTGTGACCAAAATGTGCGTTTCTAGCTGTGACTACTTACTTTGGGGGTTTGGTGCTGTGATAAAATACCATGTCCAAAAGCAACTTGGAGAAGAAAGGGTTTGTTTCAGCTTTCAGCTCAAAGTCCATAGCTGAGGGGAGTCAAGGCAGGAACTCAGGAAGGAACCTGGAGGCAGGAACTGATGCAGAGACTCTGGAGGGGTCCTGCTTACCAGCTTGCTCCCCATGGCTTGCTCAACTTGCTTCCTTATACATCTCAGGACTCCTACCCAGGGGTTGTACTACCCACAGTGGATTGGGCCCTCCCACACCAATCATTAATCCAGAAAATGTACCCAAGGACTTGTCTGTAAGTCCATTTAATTGAGAATGGAGATAATTCCTCAACTGAGATTCCTTCTTCCCAGATGACCCTGGCTTGTGGTCAAGTTGACCAGAGAAGAAAAACAAACAAAAACAACTAACAAGGATGGTCACCCACTCACAAGTCAACCATCCATCACAACAGCAATAATGGAAATCTGCTGCCCACAAAAGGTACCCCAGGCTTCATTCTGAGCACACTTTAACTGCACAATGAAATTTTTACTATTAATCTGCATTCCAAATTTCTCTCGGATTTGGAATCTTGCTCCCTTTACCTGCAGTGTCACCAACTACATTTCCATCTGAAGCTCTCAATTACATCTGCCACAGACTGGGCAGGTACCCTCTTACCTTTGCCATAAGAAATTTCTGGGCTTTGGATTCTGTGCCTACATCTCTGGGTTTTCCAGAAGGGATCTCACTCAACATAAAACACCTGCCTGCTGATCACTGGGGAGGAAGAGTGATGTGTAGACCACGTGGAGGAGGCTTTGCTCAGAGTAAAGCATCTGGAAGTGGGTGTTGTCTTGGTCTACTTTGAGTAATGTATAAGGGACAAAAGCTTATTTTTCACAGGTAAGGCTGGGAAATCAAAAAGCATTGGATAGATGATTCAGTACACAGGCGTCAGTTGGAGGTGTGTTCCTTCACAGGGCACTGAAACTGAGCATAACCCTTCTTCCCTGTGAACATGCTTGGAGTCACCAAGTAACTGGACCATTTCCCTGTTCAACCATTCATGGATTGCCTGCAGAGTCTGATGAGCAAAGCAATGCCATTCCATCCCAAAAGACAAGAAAGCACAAGGATGGGCTTGGAGTTCGGAACATGCTCCTTCCCTTGTTGAGCTCAGTTCGATTGTCACTGCTCTATGGCACAATGCCTGAGTGATATCAGAGTGGCCTCAGATCATAGAGCAACTCCAGAAAGTGACCCCTGATAGTCCAAGGCCAGGAAAGTAGGAAGGTGTCCCTCTCAAATAAGAGGGGACTTTAACCCAGGCATGGGCAATGGAACCAGCCTGAAGCGACAACTGTCCGACTCAGTAGCTGTACTTTGAAAATATAACTCTTCCTACTGAAGCTGGCTATGATGTTCAAAAAACAGTCCACAACTCTTGAACAAGCTTGGGGAAGTGACAGATACTGAGCTGTCTCAGGCTTTATGTGGATTCAATTGTCCACACGTTGGCGCCATATGTAACATGTGGGCCGGCTTGTTGGGGTTTCTATCCCGCCCGGTACCCCACAACCGGCAACTCCCAAGGAAAATCACACACAGGACTCCGTAAGATTATAAAGCTGATTGGCCCATTAGCTCAGTTAATTTCTTGTTAGTCCTTGTAACTTATATTAATCATTATCATTATCTATGTTAGCCATATGGCTTGGTACCTTTTCAGCTGGGCAGGTTACATGTTGCTTCTCTGGTGGTTTGCGCAGGAGTGACTGAGGGAGCTTTCTCCTCCCCAGCCTTATCCTATTCTCATTGCCCCACCTCTACTTCCTGTCTGGTTGACCCGCCTATACTTCCTGTCTGGCCAATCAGCGTTTTATTAAAATACATGATTGACAGAATACAGATAATTCTCCCGCACCAGCCCACCACACCCTCACTAATCTTGTACACTTACTGAGTCTTTCTGTCATTAACCTCCTGCAAACCTGCGTAGTCGTGACCATGCTTTGAACTTCATCAAACCCAAAGAAAACCAATGCAGTGCTCCCTTTGGGAGTCATAATGTTCAGCTGACAGAACATATTGCTAAGACCTGCAGAGGATGGCTCAAGTCAAATATAACGTTTGCTGAGACTTGGTTCAATAACATTAGAGTAGTGTAGTACCCTTGCTCTGTATGTGGTACCCTTGCTCTGTATGTGGTACCCTTCCTTGCTCTGTATGTGATACCCTTGCTCTATATGTGGTACCCTTGCTCTGCATGTGGTACCCTTGCTCTGTATGTGGTACCCTTGCTCTGTATGTGGCACCCTTGCTCTGCACACAGTACCCTTGCTCTATATGAGAGGAGACCAGAGAAAGGACGTCTGTACCTGGAGTTCTCTTTTGAGCACAGGACGCAACAGCTTCAGACCCACAAATGCTGTTGATGTAATCCCTCATCCCTCAGAGGCTGTGCTGTGTGCCAGGGCAGGGAATAATCCCTTTTAACTTCTACAGCACTGTGTCATTGGGACCGGGAACTTTGCACACAGGAGTGAAAATAAGCACAAGGCTGCCTGCTCCAAGGGCAGCAAAACTGTAGACAAGAGTCACCCATCAGAGAACCCTGTGAGGAGGGGCTCATGCAGAGGCTGGAGAAAGACTGAGACAGACAGAAGAAAAAATAGTCATGGAGCTGAAGATGCTCATGGGGGCCAAGTGCATACTTCTTAAAGAGAAAGTTTCAGGAAAGAAATAATCAAATGGGAAAGTCGAGAGAGCTGGCAGGAGAGGCTGTGAACTGCTCTCAATGCCAGAGAGGTGTTTTGGTCTGTCCTGTAGACAACTGGAAATGACAGAAGGTTTTGGGTTAGGCTTTGTTTGATTTTTTTTTGAAGACAAAATCTTGGCTGTGAAGCCAAGGCGGCCTTCAGCTCACTATCCTTGCTCCCTGCCCCACTCACCACCTCCACCTTTGGCCCCCATCCTACCACTGCTGTGCCTGTCAAATGAAGGGCTTTGATTAAAAAGGGTCATTTTGGGAAGTCAGGGTCTTGAACATGCTAGAGAAAATCCTGGACGCACAGAGGCCTGGGACAAGACAATGTAGTCTAGAAATGGGCAGGACCTGGGAAAGGGGACAATAAATGATAGGGAACTGGAGAAATTGCCTTCTTTCGCTACAGTTAAAATGTCTGAACAATCCTACAATCCAGCATAAGGAAGAAACTACAGCTAGAAAGCACTGGGTTGCAAAGCTTGGACAACTGAAAAAAACAGTCCTCGCTGACGGGAAGGATGGGGAAAGCTGAAGAAGCAAAGCACTTGATCTTAGGACCATTCTGGTCACCAGGCCAGAGATGAGGATGCTCTGTCAAGCAAAGGAGATGTGGCTATGAAGCCAGAGACACCTGTGCTGAGTGTCACCACGTATATAATGATAGATGGACGCCACATGCGCACAATCGTGACCACTGTGGTGAGTCCCACTGTCTTAGTTAGGGTTTCTATTGCTGTGAAGAGACACTGTGAGCACTGCAACCCCTATAAAGGAAAATATTTAGTTGGGACTGGCTTACAGTCAGAGGTTTAGTCCATTGTCATCATGACAGGTGACATGCAGACAGATATGATGCTGGAGAAGGAGCTGGAGAATCTGAGAGTTCTATATTTGAACGCACAGGAAACAGGAAGTGAACTGAGTACTGCTTGAGCATATATGAGACCCCAAAGCCTGCCTCTACAGTGACACACTTCCTCCAACAAGGCCACACCTCCTAATAGTGCCACTCTATAGGCCAAGCCTTCAAACACATGAGTCAGTGGAGGTCATACCTACTTCAAACCACAACACCCACATTGAAAAAACTCAGACTAAGATAGGGAGTCTTTGCAAAGCACATGACCCTGAACGTGTAATCCATGTGAATACTAGCTGGAGGAGGGCAGAGGCTGCTACACTCGCTACTGTATCCCATGTGGAAGAGGCCGACTTCAGAGCTAGTAAACCATGGAGGCATCCAGCCTGTGCAATCAGGGGAAACCGAGTGAAGGAACTGAACAGATGAGTGGCTTTTGCTAAGGTCTAAGCAGAGAGTTGACTTATATCGGGTGTGCTAGATTTAAATATGATAGGGCATGGAAGATATTACCTTCTAATATGGCACGTGATATTAGTGCTTATGCTGAAAGATCCGAAAGGACAGTAGAGGGCTCCAGCTTCCTCTTGCCCCTCCCTCCTGTAAGTCAGAAACTCCACTGTGTTCTTAGAGTTGAAGCTCTCCTTCAAGGCTCCCTCATGCCACCTCTAGCATGAGGGCTCATCTCCGTTAATGCTCTCTCCCACCTCAAGGCCTGATGACGGCTGCCTGTGGTCCCTAGGCTCTTTCCTCATCACCTGAAGGATGCTTTTGTGTCGTCATCTTTCGGCAAACCTGCACTTTTTCTAATGTAAGGGTGCTGGTGTCCCAGCTTTTCTAACACCCCTCTCTACTGGTGAGGGGAGAGAAATGAGTAAGGCGTTCCAGGTAGCAGGTAGGACTCGAGAGAAGGCACACACACAGGGGATCATAGGAGGAACAACAAGATGAGACAAGGAGAAAGAGATGACCCACCTAGGGCTAAGGAATGTATCAGCACCTAGCACGGAGCGACTCAGAAAACAACCACTTAAGATCTCCAGAGACCCAGATTGCAGTGCGGAGAAGATCCCTGGGCTTCCGAGCATGGTTGGAAGCATCTGATCTATTGTCTACCAACCACCTCCACGTATGAGGATCGATTCCTCAAGAGAAAAGACCTCTGCAACTCCAGGACTGAACTCTGGGAAAGTCTGTTGGCCAGTTTCTTCTGCAAATATAGGAACAGAGAGACGTCAGAGGCCATGGTTCCTAAGGCTGATCCAGTCTGTTCCTCTTGGCACAGCCTTTGTCTGCCCTTAGCTGTGCTCCTGGCTCAGAGCAGAAAATGAAACCCACATCTGGAGGGGGGTCCCTGAGAAGAAGGACTCTCTAACTGCCCTTCCTCTTACACTGTTCGACTTAGGAAACAAAGTCTGTGAAAATGATACCACTGGTTTTCTGGGTTTATTTTCTCTCAAAATCTTTCATATCCTATATGCTCCCTCTGCAGATGAAGTAGGTCTGTGGCGATCGATGCTCAGAAGAGGTAGAAGCACGCCTCTCTAGCACAGTTCTATGGGAAAAGAGAGTGAGGTCACCTTGCTAATGACCTGGCTTTCCCTTGGAGTACCACCATAATGGCAGCCAGCCTTGATGGACACCTACGACCTCATCCTCAAAGTGTTTCAGGCCAAAATACAGAAGCTTTGGGCCCTGCCCCCACCTCAGGGACCCATCACTTCTGACATTTGGGCTGAAGTTGCCTGTGTGCCTTCGGAAGATAAATTTAACAAGTTTCATGGAAACACGTCTCTAAGCATCCCCTATGAGTCCACTAACGTGTTTCTGAGTTGTCATACACCTTGTAAATTCTGCTTCTGCGGGGCTTTTCCCAAACTGGGGTCAACAGTGTCTTATGACTGTTTAACTGGAACTCATTTTGGGCAAACTCTAAGGCAGTCGCATCCAACAGAAACAAACCACGAGCCAAGAGTACATGCACATACACACACACACACACACACACACACACACACACACACACAAACACACACACACCATTTTCAGTTTTCAGCAGTGGCATTTACTGTAACAAAAAGAAACAGATGAGATGAATCTTCAACGTGTATTTTATCTGACACAATATATCCAAAACAGTATAATTTTAACATGTCAGGGTAAAAAATCATTATTAGGAAATTTATCATTTTGTACTGTTTGAATCCAGGGCACAGTGTAAATTTCCAGCACATCCTAATTTAGACCATCTCCAGGCCCTGTAGCCGTATTTGGTCAGTGGGGCGCGGGGGCTGCACTGTCGCAGGTTATTAGGAACTAAGGTGTTCCTCACAAGCACGGACTACTGGAGGCAGCTGGGAAAGGCTGCCTGGGAAGCTAATCCACACGTCCATGGAGTCTTGCAGAAGTGACTTTCCTCTCGCTGGATCCGCCAAGAACTTCCTCCTAGAACTGCTCTGCAGGAAGAGGTTACATTTTATTAAGCCGTCAGACAACAAATTTCTAATGAATTCTATGGGTTTCAATTATGGGGGGAGATTTTAGCATAAAAGATATTGATTGGCTGGAGGCCAAAGAAATGTAGTTTAGTGCCCAGGCAGCATGCACAGGTAAAGAAGGAGTGATTGGCAGCTGATGCCCCCAGAGTCTGGTTGCTCTTGCGGCTGTCCAGGCTCAGTGTATGTGGCCTGCTTGCTGATGGTCTCTGGCTCCAGGAAACGTTCCTTCCTTGTTGACATTTATCCGATGCTCCACAATCTCCTTTTGAATTCCTCCAAGGACCTCTAAGACTTCAGGTGCGAGAGGGTAGATCTCCATTATTACCTGTGCCTTCCACTCACGGCTTCTGATAAAAATGTTGGATAGCAAAGGGGAAAATGCAATTCAAAGGAGACGAGGAAGAGAAAGAGCTAGAAATATCGCGGAAAAAAATCTAAGCAGTCACTGGTTTAAAATTGGTTGTAGCCTTGAGTGACAGTGCTAACTTGATCAGGAAGTTATAAAGTTGAAACACCTTCCGAAGGATGCCGCAGACAGAGAGAAGGAAGTGCTGAGGGGGCGGGGTAGCTGAGGAAAGCTGTCTGTAAGTTGCTGCCTTGTGAATGGGGAAAGCAGGGAGACACGGTACTAACAGAAATGAAACAAGATGAATGAGATGTGAAGTTGAGAAGTGGTCGGAATGGAAGAGCCTGTAACGTCCTGAGAGCAATGGATGCCTGAGGGAAACGTGCCCAGAACTGCCAGGGCAGTGAGAAATCCAACATTAAAAGCAGGTACTCTCTATGGCCATGTACAAGAAGCACCCAAATGGAATGGCTATGTTGCTTTTACTTTTCTAAGTCATTAAGGTCCTTAAATGATTGGTGGAAGTAGACAGTTAGCCTGAATGTAGATCTCACATGGGAAGCTCTCCTCCCTGCAGATACCTGAGCTGGCTAGTTTTATGTTTGCCTGACACAAGCTAGAGTCACCAGAGAGGAAGGAGCCTCAGTTGAGAAAATGCCTTTACATTATCAGGTTGTAGGCAAGTCTAGGTCATTTCCTTAAACAGGTATTTATGGGAGAGGGCCCAGCACATTATGGGTAGAGCTCCACCTGGGGTGGTGGTCCTGGGTTCTATAATGTGCCCCTAAAATACTGAATATGCTGGGTTTTTTTTTTTCAAATGGGTTACTTGAAGCTTGTGTTACATGTAGCCACTGTAGAAGAGATGAGCCATGGGAATTGTCCCCTGTGCCTGTGAAGACTGAGACGCCCTGGATACACTACAGAACAGGAACTCAAATGTCTGGGGTAGCGGAAGGAGGGTGCCCTAACTCTGGAAGACAGTGGATTTCCCATTATTTAAGCTTCCTCCCTGGTGTTGTGATAAATACCCCAGCAAAAACAGCTTTGAGAAAGTCTTTATTTCAGCTCATAGTTCCAGGTGTCAGTCCACTACTGCAGGAACCCTGAAGCAGGTGGCCTCATCACACCCACGCTCAGGAGCAGGGGGAAAGGAATCAAGGCATGCACGCCGGTGCTCACCTCACCTTCTCTGCTCTCACACAGTTCAGAAACCAAACCCATGGAATGGTACCTTCTACTTGTGGGGCGGGTCTTCCCTGCCTCAGTTAACTCAGCCAAGAAAACCCGTCTCAGATGCGCCCAGCAGCCAATGCTCATAGGGAATTCCTCTTTGAAACCGTCTTCCCAGGTAAGACTCGATTGTGTTGAGTTGGCAAAGCTAACCATTGCACCCTCTCTGCCCTTTTGTTTGTCCCAGATCCTCAATGGACTGGGCAAGGCTCACACTGCTAAGAGCAGATCTTCTTTTCCCCTCCTGATGCAAACTTCTCTCTTCCAAAATCCCTTAGGTTCATCTGGAAATAATAATGTTTGTCCATCTGTTGGGCAGCCATTAGCTCAACAAAGTCAATATATAAAACGAACCATGCCAGAGCATCACCTGAAGAGAACCAAAGCAAACCCTGTGCATTCAGATGGAATGGATAACTGAACATCACAGAGATAAGGGCAAGCCTGCAGCTGTGTGCGTGCTGGGCGCAGGAGAGATTTCTTTGGCACAAGTAGGAAATCGTAAGTTTCATTTTGACTCCGTTCAACTCGAGCTTCCTCTGTGAAATCTTAATAAGTAGGTCAAGAAAGGTAGGTGGATTGAAACCCAACAGAAAGACTGGGAGATGTTCAGAGATACCCACTATGAAGATAGTATTCCCATGGAAGCCTGCCATGAAGATAGTTCAGAGAGAAGAAATTTCCATGAGAGCATCAAGAATGGCCGGCACTGGGAAAGCTAGAGGCGAAGGTGGAAGAAGAGATACCGCAAGGGACTGCTTGTAGAAGAAAAACCCAGTAAGACCCCGAATCACAGCAGGCAAGAAGACAACAGCATCAGAATCAAGTACGTCTGAGAGCATGTGTCTGACAAGAACAAAAAGTCACCCACAGGATCTGAAAACACGAGGTCCCAGGAGCTTGTGGGAAGCTGACCTCAACTGCAGGTGAGAGGCAGAGCAATGAGTACACAGAGCTGTGAGCAGAAGCAGGGAGCCTCATGGCTCCTGAGGATGAGGAGTTTGGGCTCTGAGAAACGCACTCAGGCAAGTACCTCTTTCCTTCTTCCCCTCCTCCCTACCCCTTTCATCTACTGTAAGATGTGCTTGGTTTTATCGTCAGTGTATTCGGACACGTACAACAGCCAGACCTCTGGTGAAAGTCCCTGTTTGTAGCCACATTGTTGGAGCTGGTATCGAGTTACACCTGTGGCATCACTGGATCTGAGCAGATACTCAGAATCAGCTTGTCTAAGGCAGGCAGCACCATCCGATTCCAGCTAAGCTCTGCTCCTAGAGATGCGCTTTGACAGACAGCTTCAGTCAAGCCAAAGAATTAGCAGCACAGAACATAGAACCCAAAGCAAAGGATTCAAATTCAGAAAAGGAGAGAGAGAGAGAGAGAGACAGAGACAGAGACAGAGACAGAGAAGTGATAGGTGAGTATGTATGGAGTTTAAGGCTGGGCTTGGAAAACAGGAAGAGCACCTTTCTGTAGGGTGGAAACAAGTCAGCAATCCGACTCAGTGGGTAAAAGAACTTATTGCCTCCCCTGAGCACCTGAGTTTGTGCCCTCTGCCCCTCCACCACCACCTAGAGGAGGAACCATAGCTGATCCCCTGCATTTTGGAAGTTCTCTTGTTTCTACAGACTGTTCACCCTTTGAGGAGGCTCGTTTGTTCGGTAGTGACAACTTGTTTTCTATACATGAAGTCCTACAGGGAGAATGGCATGCCTTCTCCTGAATAAATCTGCTGCCCAAACCCTCCATGCCCTTTGACAACTCTCTGTGTGGATTCCCATTGTGAGTATTCACTATATTAACCTTACTTTTTCTGGCTTCTGTAGTTCTGCTTCTAGCTAACTGTTCTAGCTAACTGGGGTGTGTCAACTCAGGATGTGGTGCATGTGCGTGTGTGTGTGTTGAAAACGTCCACCTGAGAAAGGTTTGGGACAGTACTAGGATCCCAACACCAGTTGGCTAGTAAAGACTTTCTATTGGATTAAACCTATATCCAGGTAGACTTCTCTGGTGGGTACCTCATAACACTGTATATTACATATTCAAACCTGAAGTGTTTGACTTTAATTTTATTATTCTTAGTTAACACATCAGTAGCCACGCCCATGTGGATGGTCTGTATTAAGGCTTCCCCCTTGTAAGTGATAAGGAACCCACTAACCTGGCACCCACAATGCTTCAGTAGTCAATGACCTGCTGACAGGACCTGATCTTGAAGCTCCTGGCAGCCCTGGCTCTGCTCCTTTTTATTGACATTTTCTCGACTCAACTCTCCCTTTCACTACCCCAGCAGTTAGTCCAAGCCAGTCAAGAAAACGGACAAGTTTGTGTTGCTGCCCGAAGCCCAAGCCCCTAGCTTCACCCTGAATGACTCAGATGGAAGACTTGCACACACGGAATCAAATTGCAATGATGAAGCCCTGAGTGATAAAATGCTTCCCTTTGAGAAATGGACCCACTTCTCAGGTGACTCTGAAAGTTGAGCAACCACCCTGAAAAACAGCGAACAGAAATCCGGGGTGCTGCAAGCCTCCAAGTGTCTCCCATAAATCATATGGTTCAGTTCATAATAGAGCCCCCTTTTCAGATGAGGACTGAGAGGCTCGGGGAGAAAGGCAACCTTCAGGAAAGCACGGGGTTGGTGAGATGAGAATCCAGGTGGGTGGGTCCCGTTCTCCCACCTGCCAGGCTGCTTCCTCTACTGTTTCCCATCCTGGAGCCTCTGCAGCTGTTCCATTGTGAATGATAGAGAATGTCAAGTTAAAAGCAAGAAAGGCACGTGGTCAAATCCTGAGCCTCTTTAGTTGAACCTGGAGATCAATGGATTCATGATACTAAAATGACCTTCACATGAAGCAAGAGACCTTCGCTGAACCCATCAGGAACAAAGGATCCCAACCATGTGTGGAGTTTGTCATTTGGATGCTAAAGCCACCTCTGGACTACGATGTATAAGCAAATGATTTTTATATTATCTTTATTTCTCTACTTATTTCCAGTTTTGCAAATTGGAGCTGTTACTTGCAACAGAGAAAAGACTATAAAAAATACAAATATTCCAGATCAGGCCTTCATAAATCCTATGACATAATAAAGTAGATTTATAAAGACAGATGTATCTGAACCAAATAGGCTTGCTCATTATTGTGAGTTCATTTTCTTAATGTGTTCTAACTTATTCTGCAGGGGAAAAGAAACTGTTTCTAAAAGAAGAATGGAAATGCTGTGAATTCCGCAGTTTACTCGAGTATAGAAGCTATCAGTGAGAGCTCTGTCCCCATGTCCTAAGGATGTTTGGTTATTTCGGTGAGGGACATCCGGCACGCTGGCATGTGAAGCCAGCTAAGGATGCTCCAGGAGAACACGATCCTGGAGAGCAGAGCCCAGTGTTCTCACTGAATGAGACATATAATGAGCTAAGTCCCTTACAGAATCACCAGAGTGACCAACATGGATGCTGGTCCCTGGAGCAGAGGAGGTCTCTGTGTGCACAGAAGAAAATGATAACAAATTAGTAAGAAAACCTCCCAATGAGATGCAATCTCTCTCTCTCTCTCTCTCTCTCTCTCTCTCTCTCTCTCTCTCTCTCGTGTGTGTGTGCACGCGTGTGTGTGTGTGTGTGTGTTGGCATGTAATGGCAACTTGGAAGAGTCAGTTCTCTCCCTCCACCATGTGGTCCCCAGTATTAATCTCAGGTCACCGGGCTTGAGTGCAAGCTCCCTTACCCTCTGAGCCATCTCTTTGGCCACACAAATCTCCCCACGCATGGCTCAGCTTTTCTAAGTCTCACTTTTGTCTGAGATTTTCACTCGGATGTCACACATGGTGCCAGAAGTTGCTCTTTCTTTTTAACTTGCCATCCGTACTCCCCAGAATTTCCCCTAAATGTGATTCCAAAGAGGAGCAGGGACAGTATGGGAGAGGTTAAGACAGTCCCTGCTGATATTTGGTGCTGGGTCTTATTATCCCCGAGGGCTGGCATGGCGAATGGATGCTCTGATGTTCCGGAGCAGACAACTATGCATGTGGGAACTATAGTCATTATGCTAATTGAGGCAACCTCTTTGTTGTGAGATTTCTTGAGCAGGAAACAGCTTGTGTCAGAGATTTACAGTAGAAATTCTAAAAATAGGACCCCCAGGTGTGCCCCAGGGGTTGATGACAGAGGTGGCTGGGAGGTTAATCTGGGAACAAAGAAAATGTGCTGGAACCAAGGGTTTACAAGCATTGGCATAGGGTCTGAGGCTGTGAACCTCATGAATAAAGGGAAAAGGAGAGGGGGTTGAGGGAGGGGAGGCAGGAGACAGAGCTCCCTGGGGAGAAGCATCTTGATTGGACATTAATGCATGAAATGAAAAGAATAAAGGTCAGGCCACACAGCAAAGTCAGTGGGCACCACAGGCAGAGGCGCGGTAGAGGCAGGTGGCCGTGGTGTCTATGGTATGGACACAGGCCTGCTGTGTCCAGACTGCAGACGCTGAGGAGTCCAGCCCCTAGACAGCGCTGTGGAGCCGGGACCTCTTCCCACCCTCAAGCGCACCAGAGAAGAAAACTGTTCCCCGTTTTCTTTTTCTCTGAATTGTATTCTACTGCTTTAGGTCAGCACCAAGCAGGAAGGGCTACCCAAACCTGTCTCTTCCCGACCTAAAACTTGACCTTCGCTGCCCTTTAATTTCCACTTGACATTTTCAATCCTAGCATGAGATCATCCTGAGAGGAAGAGCAGCCCTCACTTGTGCAGACTCAATGGCTCACTTCAATTTCATTCCTAGTTCACTTCCTCCTTCACCAGCTACAGACAAGCTATGTCCACCAGGCCTCGGCACGGCCCTTCGACACCCACCCGGCCACCTTGCTGACACTGGTGTAGGACATCAACAATGCCCTCACCTGCCTTTCTCTGGACCTGCACCATTTCTGACCACTGGGACACAGTCAGAAATGAAGTCTGCCAGCCTCGGGATTGTCAGTGGTCCCTCGGGGCCATGATTCTTCAACAAGTCCACATGAGTGGTCTTCACCAGGTATCCACAGCCAAATGCCACAGTACTGGTTTACAAGATAGACTTCTGGGTTCATCCCCAGGGTACACAGGCAGAGTTTGGCAGAACTTCTCAGAAATTGCAAATTACACTGTTGCAGCTGTCCAGAGACCAGCCTCCAAGAACCCCTACTCAAGCAGTCACCAGCTGGAGCTGCGTTTTGAGGAAGGTATCCAGAGACAAGTTCCTCACTGCTTGGAGTAACATAGCCAGTCAGTTGTGATCTTCATAAAGTACTATACACTGTCCATCACCGCTGTGTCCTCCCTTTATCTGACAACCCAGGATTATACTAGCTTCAGTGCTAATAAGTGAGGGATAGCCTGTTCTGGGCTGTTCTCATGGCTGTGACATTACCACACAATAGAAATTTGCTAGCCCCAGGTGGCGGCGGTGACACATCTTTAATCCCAGTACTTGGGAGGCAATGGCAAGTGGATCTCTGAGTTCAAGGCCATCCTGGTCTACAAAGAGAGTTCCAGGACAGCCAGGGCTGTTACACAGAGAAACCCTGTCTTGAAAAAACAAAACAAAAAGAATAACAAATAAAAATGAATAGATTCACTGAATACATTTGACCTCGTGGAAATGTATGAATTGTGTGGATGACCAAACATCAGTTTATGGAGGATGATAGCTGTCATTTTAGGCTAAGAATTAAAATTACCTAGGACTGGTAGACAGGTTTTGAAAACTTCAGTTGGTACAATTAGAGAGAGGGCTCAGTGGGTTAAAAGCACTTGCTGCCCTTGTAGAGGAGCCAGGTTCTGTTCCAAGGATCTATATTAGGTGGCTCATGGCTGCCTGCAACTCCAGTTCCAAGGGATGTGACACCCTTTCTGGTCTCCCCAGGAAGTGCAGTCACATGGTACATATACAGACAAGTAGGCTAGGCACACACATACACAAACATACAAATAAATTTTAAAATAATTCAGATTTTCTCCAGAAAAATTAAGAAAAACTCTGAGATGGGACTCAAGCTGTCCCTGAGATTCTAACACGAAGTCAGTAAAGGTTCCTCCTTCTTTGGTCTCACTTCCTTGCAACTTCCATGATACCCATGGACCAAGCTCAGTCCTGTGATCTTTGTTCTGCAAGCGGCATTCTCCCCACCCATGTGTCTCGCCCACCGTATGAGACCTAACCAAGTGTCGTGACCGTAGGGAAGGTACAAGATCAACTTTTCAAGATATTCAGGAATCAAGCAGTAAGTCCCCTTGATGACTAGTCAGATGCGGACACTAGAAGAAAAAGAAAATTCAGTTCTCTGAAGCTGGTTACAGAAACTGTGTCTTCTACCCTTCCCCAGTATGGAAGGAACACAGTCAACACTCACCCCACAGTTCTGCACAAATGTCATGATGAGACCCGTGTCCACCAGATGGGGAGCAGTTTGCCCATCTGCGCTGGGATCAGAAGGCATAACCCCCTTGATAGCTTGCCAAAAGAGTGATTAAGCCTATTTGGAAATCATATTTGCATTTTTTGTTTTGTATGCTTTGCATTTTGGAAAGTTCCACTTCCTTTCTTTTCTCCCCTTTTTCTCTTGATAATCCATACTCCAGCAATAACGTGACTAGAGTTGGTGGGGTCAGAGCCTGTGCAAGACCCAGTCACTCAATTAAAGGGACAAGTGAAAAGAGGTCCAGCAACACCTCACCGCCCCCCCATAGATCTTAGGGGTCCTCATGAGTTTTGGGTGTAAACAGAGGGCAATAGGTATGCACAACCAAGCAGTTTGGATCAAGGTCTGGTTCTACCCATCCCTGGCCTATCATTGTCTTAGCTCCAGTTTGTCTTGCAAGGTGGTCCAGGAAGTTAGAAATATCTTGTGAAATCTCTTTCCAGGAAACAAGCTTCCTCTATGTGTGGCATTAGGACTCCCGCCTTTTCTTCCCCAACAGGAGACTCCTAGCTAAATTCCAGTCCCTAGGGGTCCATTGTCTCAACAGCCTGAAAGTCAAAGACAGAGATGCTAATGGTACCTGTTTAGAATATCATAATTTCTGCTGAATGGTTCCATTAATACTCTTGCATATTTCTGTCAGCTTTCTCTCCACACATATTCATTCATATATACACAGTTTTTAATCCTCACGCAATTTTTCCCTCTTGGCATACGAAGTAGTTATTGTTCCGGAAACACTGGTTGGACCGGTGTTAAAGCATTTCGTCATGTAAGACAGCACAACAACAAAGAAAACATGGCGGTGGCAGAAAGAAGCTTGATCAATTTTTGTAATCACAGCAATTGCTGAAATAAACAGGAATATGCAGAACGCCCCAAGAGCAATAAAGACTATTCTTAAAGCTTAAAATCAAACAGTATATTCAAATACGAGGTAATAATCAATCTCATTAATACCAGATGGAAGCGGGGTCCCTACATACAACTTTGTACTTTTTCTGAGTGGCTAGTTAACGTAGCATCAAACAATATATGAAATAAGGTGAGTGGTGTAAATAAGGGAAAGAAGGAAGCAAATTGTCTTTATTTATAAATTATGAAACCATCTGTCTAGAATTCCCAAAAGAAGATAATTGTAATTTTAAAAACTATTACAACTAAATACAAACTCTACTTTTTTTAAAAAAAAGTTTAAAGAAGGTGTGGGGTAGTGGAGACAGACAGGTTCTGGGAGATTGCTGACCGCCCAGTCTAGCCAAAATATTGAGTTCTGGGATCAGTAAGGGACCCTGTGTTAAAAAGTAATGTGGAGAATAATAGAATAATGTATGCACACATACATCTGTACTGGTGAACACACAGACACACACAGACACACAGACACACACATAGGTACACACACAAAGTTGTCTTTATATTAGCAGGTCATTCAGAATTTCAGAAGAAAGCTAAACAATACAATCCTAACAAATGGGTTTGGAGAGATTACTTGGCTGTGGAAAGGACACCCTGCTTTTGCAGAGGACCTGAGTTCAGTTCTCAGTACCAACACCAGGCAGCTCACACCTGCCACTAATCTCACTAATTGAGAGATCAAAGGCATTTGATACTCTCCTCCAGCTCCCTCCAGCACTCACACAACACACACTTGTGCTATATACACACAGAGAAACATAAAATTAAAACAAAAATTCCAATAGTGATTAATCACTTTAAAACTAAATTACCAAGATATCAACAAAACTTTGTGTATAAACTCTAACATAAAACAAGATCTAAATAGATAAGAAAACAATATCATTAAAGTCAACCTTTTTCATTATAAATTAAAGATCTAAAAATATAAGGCATTATGAAGGAGATAGAGAGATCTTAAAATTTATGATTAGAGTGTATAAGGAATGCTAACACAGTACAGAAAAAGAAAGTAAGACAGATTACGTATGAACTGGCACAATCAAAATAGTAGGGTCTCATATAAGAATGTGCCCAGAAATCAGTAGAAGAGGCTAGAAACAGACCTAAATACACATAGGAACTTAATATATGATAAAGGTGGCATTTAAATTCAGTCTTGAAAGAACAGCTTATTTTATAAACTAGAGTGGAATGACTGGCTGTTCACTTGGAATAAAACAATATTAGTCCTTTACTTCAGACCATGTATAAAAATAAACAACCTAGATTAAGGATCTAATATAAAAAGTAAAGCAATAAAGTTTTTGAAGAAAATTTTAGGAGACTATTTATATAACCCTTTGGGTGAGAAAGTCCTTCTAAGCAAAAAAGAACACATGCATATTTGCTTTTTAATGTCTCAAATTTTTAAATGTCTAAATGACCAAAAAGAAAACATTGACAGATTCAGGGGTCTATGATAGGCTAGAAAAATACTTGCCAACTGTACTAAAAGACCGTATTAAGAAAGATGAGCAAATTGTTTCAAAATCATTTACGTAACAGATGAATGGGTGTGGTTTAATCAAGATAAAGTTGATTGCAATGAAAATGCAAAGAGCCAATAGAAGTAAACCAAGAAGCCCACTCTTCCCAGAGAACAAACAAATGAGATCATATCAGGAACATGCTTCCCTCAACCCATGGACTAGAGAAAACGGGGAGAGAAAGATGACCATGACAATCAGGCTGCATCCCTAGGTCTCAGTCACTAATAGGAACATTTCATGCACAATGGTCCACTGAATCCCACCATGGCTCCTTCATCATGCCCACTTACAGAACAGGAAACTATGCGCACATGAAGAACACTTCTGTAAGTTCTCCGAAATTTACTATCCTAGTCTGTGCTTCTTCCTGTGAAAATTGCTGAGCAGCCGGGCACAGAGAAAGATGCAAGCCTCTAATACCAGCATCAGGGAGGTAGTTAGGCAAAGGGATCGAGAGTTCAATTCCAGCCTCATAGACACAGTGAGTTGGAGGATAACCTGGGCTACGTCAGAACCTGTTTTAGAACAAAACAAACAAAAAACAAACACTGCTAACTGGAACAAAGCAGACTATTGTACGATGCACTACCTCTAGATGTGCTTATGAAATAATAAATTATGATCATGTCATTCTGAAAAATGACACAGGCAGGTCTCATTTTTTAAAGAAAGAAAGACAGAAGAAAGAGGGAAAGGGCAAAGGTACGTGCCATATGTGTGAGCAAGGTGTGCTTCTGTGCTCTTGCGTGCAGGAAAGGACGCAGGAACCACATCTAACCTGAGCGGGGGAGGAGGGGTAACAGACACACAAAGAGAGCTTCACAGCTCTATAAAAAAAAAAAAAAAAAAGATGCTTTCAGAGTCCAGGAACAACTCGACAAATTAGAATAAAAGAATTTTGTGATTATGGACTCCTGAGCTAGGGATAAAACCAAAGCCCCCCAAACTGTACTGCACTTCATGCTTGAAGGAGGCTCATTCAGCATCTGATTCCCACTTATTAAAGGAATAAATCTTTCAATTCCGTCCACAAAACCTACTGGGAGGAGGATAAAACTGATTATATTGTCTTCATATTGGGGGAGGTGGGTAAATAATGATGCTTCTCACCCAGAACAATGAATGAACCGGACAGAAGGTTCTCCGTGGGAAAATATCAAAGCATCAGGGAGGCTTACCAAAGAGAAGTCAAATCGGCTTGAGTGAAGTTTCACTTGGTCATTCATCACTGGCTCGGCACGTACCTGGTGTGGTTTACTGTGTATGTTTGGCATACCACAGGGTCCCCTCTCTTTGTGCTTTGGAAGCACCTGTTAGGGGTTTCCTTCATGGATCAGAAGATTTAGTGTCCCTCTTAGGTCCTCTTTCAACACAAATACAGAACCGCTCAAGACTTCTGGAGACATACTCGTTTCCAGTTCCAAATGAAACTCTTTTCTTTCTTCTAAAATCTAAGAGGAAAAGAATAAATCAAACCTTAGACTTTCCATCTGGCATTTGCAAGTCTTAGCGCTGCTTGCCGGCTCCCTCTCCTGGGCACAGGCAGTGGTTGCATGACCCTGCCCGCTGTGGAGGTTAGATTGCAGGACATGATTCCTCTAATAAATGTGAACGGAATCGCGAAAGACGTAATAACTGAGTGTTCCACCTCCTTTCCTGTCTTGGTGATAAGGATGCGCATGAAGAACCAGTTTCATCAATACAGTCTCTCCGTTCTAAGCTGAAGAGCAGAATGGGTGTGTGAAATCTCTCCTGCTGTTAGCCACTAAACCTGAGTATTGCCTGTGGCCACAGCGTAGCTTAGCCATGAGATCCATATGTGTGAGCTCCAACCACAACTCACCACGCAGACCAGTACCTTGTAACTAAAGACCGCCTCTTCATCGTGGTGTTGTTTTTGCCCTTTGGAAGCCTGGAAGATGCCAAGAGGTGTGCTCAACTTCTTAGTCCAATGGTTTTCACAACCTTCCTAATGCTGCGACCCTTTAACACAGTTTTTCATGCTGTGGTGACCCCCCCCCCAACCACACAATTATTTTTGTTGCTACTTCATAACTGTAATTTTGATAGTGTTATGAATTGTAATGTAAATATCTGTGCTTTCTGATGGTCTTACGTGACCTCTGTGAAAGGATCGTTTGACCCCAAAGGGGTCATGATCCATAAGTTGTGACCCACTTCTTAGCCACTGTTCTCCAAAGTATATATTGTGTGGGTGGCAGAGCACAGAGCAGTTCTGTATCAGTGAACTAAGGTATCAGTTTCTTGGCTCAAAAAAAAAAAAAAACAAAATAAAATAAAACAAAACAAACAAGCAAACAAAAAACTGACCAAAGCAGCACCCATGCCTGTGGCAAGGAAGTCACGGTGGCAAGGGCTTGAAGTAGCTGATCACATGGCACCCATGATCAGAAAGCAGTCAACAGGGAATGACTACACTCAACTTCCTCCTCCTTTTTTTACCACCCAGGACCTAGGGAATGGTACCACCCTCTTTCATTGTGGGTCATTGAACCTCAGTAACTGAATCAACAAAATATGGAATTTCTAGAGGTTTGGTGACTCACAGAGAAGCCAGAGGCTTGTCTCCTAGGTGACTACAAATCCCATCAAGTTGACAATTAGCCCTGTCACAGCAGATATGGTAGCAGAAGCAGAGGGGCTTGGGCATGTTACATCCACACTGATGAATATTTGTGCCCAGTTTGCTTTCTCCTTTCCCATCAGTCTTGGATCTCACTCAGGGAATAGCATCATCCACATATAGGGTAGGTCTTCCCATCTCAATCAGCAACACAATCTAGATAGTCCTTCACAGACAAGCCCAGAGGCTTGTTTGCTGGGTCATCTTAGACCAGTTCATTTCAACCATCAGAACTCCACCGTGGACTCCAAAACCAAAAGGCTAATTCAACACTTTGCTTTATAAATTGCCTTTGGCCATGGTGCTTTGTCAAAGCAATGGTAAAGTGACTGAGACAGCAACTTGAGGAATGAAGGGTCTAATTGAGCTCAGAGTTCCAGAAACTCACATTATGGTGGTGAAGGTGAGAGTAAGAGGTGTCTGTCACGTGACCTCCACAGGCAGGAGGCAGAGGATGATGGATACTTTTATTCCACGGCTTACTTTCTTTTTCCTTCTTCATCTCTGGGGGTGCCAGCACATGAAATGGTACCTCCTCCATTTAGGTTAGATCTTTCTGCGTCGTTGAACCTAATCTTGGCAATTCCATAGTCACGCCTCAAGACCTGTGAGTCTATACCCCAGCAATGTTCTCTTTCACAGATTCATGCAATGACTGCCCAGAATCCCCTTTCACTACTGCTTTATGCTTCTTGACCTCAGTATGTTTTTGAAACTCTGATAGAAGATTCCATGACCTCCAAAACACTGCTTCCTTCATGTTCTCAATATTAAAACCAGCGTCACAGGTACTCGGGTCACTAGGCCAGGTAGTGCCCTGGTGAGGTCATCTGACCAAATCAGTACCACTTTGGATGACTTTACTAGTTAATTTCAGATATTGACATAAGTGTTTCTATTTCATTTTTTTAGATTTTGACCTCTTGAAAATTTCAAGTTTCATGTGCCATTTGTGAAATGTTTCCAAGTGTTTTATATTAAAGAGTCTAAAAAAATTTCTATTATTCTAGCACACTGAAAGGCATAGGCAAAGGCTACAGCCTACTTTAGGTCAGCCTGGTCTACAAAATGAGTTTCTTGGTCACCCCAAGCTCCATAGAGAGGCTGTCTCATAAACAAAGCAAAAATGAAAAACAAAAACAGAGAGTCTTGGAAATGTTTAGCTACATCCTGCAATGAGCTAGTAACAGGTTCTTGAGGACCAGTTGTGGGCATCTTTTTCTGCCTTCAGGAGAATTCAAATTATAGCTTGATTTCACCATGGCGGGAGCATTTACACTATGGGAATTATCAAGTGTTAATCTCAGATTGGATTTTCCACTAGAGAGTCAGTTTTCACTGCTGGTAACAAACACACCACTAATTCTGTATACTCTAGGAAATAATCTTCTATTTTCTAAACTAAATGGGCTCTCGCACAATTCTTCTTGCGATAGGAAAAACCGCCCTGTCCTTTCTTGTGTGTCCCTATGACTTAGCAGTCACCTGCTTACCATCTTAAGTTTCACCTCACCCCAGGTCCATTATAAAGAAAATGTACTTCTGTGTGTACCTGCCACGTGTCAGATAGTCTCTTCCTGTCCCATTACAAAGTCATGTTGCAGTTCTGGACAGCCAGGAGCGCCTACAAACCATACTGAAATCTCTTAGCATCGTCTCAGTCACTTGCCATTTTTGCTGACCTCAGCCTCCTCAGGGACTTCATAGAGCTCATAATGCTTCCTTTCGGGACTGACCCTGCCTAGCACCCTGCAATTGCCATAATGCCATCCATCAAGTTCCTGTCTCCCCTGCCCCAGTGTGACAAGACTGGGGAAGAAAGAAAAGGCACCCGCACTCCCCAGAGTACAGAGACTATTCAAGAATGAGCAGATGGTCAAACCATAGCCAATCAGAATTCTTTTTCGGAGGGTTATGTGGACACTGGAGATTTGAAAGGTTGTCTTTCCTTCTGAGAGCATGGGTGAAAAACAGTAGGAGCTAAGAGAAGCCCTACTGTGTGGAGACAGTGTTGTAAGAAAGTGAGCTCAACGCAGAAGAAAGCTGACCCCATCAAAGGGGAGGCAGGAAGTGAAGGTAACGGTGTTGTTTATTTGAACTCCACACCCACCCCTGTCTGAAACCAGACTAAGGCAGGCAACTGTGCTTTTATGAGCCCTCAATTCCTTCCGGCTTAAGCAACTGAATTTCTTTAAGATACAACAGAGTCCCGATTAACAAAACATCATTCTTTCTAGAGAAAGATTTAGAAGCAGCATTCTGCCCATGGTGACCTTCAGAGATGGGTGTCCAAGTGGAAGGCCTGATGAAACAGAATCCAAGACACCAAGTAACAGGGCCGGTAGGAGCAGAGGAACCCCAGGGGTCCATGGGCACAAATACTCTGACTCTTGGGAGAGCCTCCTTTGCATTTGGAGTATCAGGGAAGAGAGGATGGAAAGGAAAAGAGAGGAAGATGGAGAGGGAGAGGAACAGTAGTCCCAGAAAGCAAAACAAGGAGGCACATCTTATAGGCTGGAGGACACAGTCACAGCCCCAGGCTCAGGCAACAACCCTCTTCTTAGTGATTAGCAACAGAAGGGATGAGGGCAGCTCACCTTCTCTTGCGGACTTAAGTCAACAGCAGCTCCTCAAACCCTGAGAGTCTCTGCTCCCCTTGCTTTTCTCCTCTTTCAGCCCATGACTGATCTTCTCTGGTGTGGGAAAGTTGAGCTGTAAGTACATGCTTGAGTGATTTGCCAATGTCTCTAGCTAAGTAGTGGTTGTTTTCTTTATCTGTGTCTAGCTTTTTGGAAATTCAATGATAATCCATGGAGTTGAGATATGGTGGGACTGGGATCTGACCAAAAAGGGTGTCAGAGTTACTAGAAGTTGAGAATCTGGCATTAGCAATGCTTGAGTAGGAAGGGAGAAAAGGACCAAGAAGCTAAGTAGTGAGTGTCCAAGTTTACTCCTGCTGCTACCAATAAAACACTGGACAAAAGCAACTTGGGAAGCAAAGGGTGTATTCCATCTTACATATTAGAGTCCACCATCGAGGGAAGTTGGGGCAAGAGCTCAGACACAAACCTGAAGACAGAAACTGATAGAGACCATTGAGAAATGCTTCTTCCTGGCCTGTTCTCCACGGCTTGATCGAATCAGTTCCACCTGCCCAGGGTAGCATCACCCACTTCAGGGTGGGTCCTTCCACATCAATCGCCAATCAAGAAAATGCCCCACAAACATTCCTACATGCCAATCTAATAGAGGCAATTCCTCGGCCCCTGTGTCCCCTTTCCATGTGACGCTAGTGTGTGTCAAGCTGATAAAAACTAGCTATGAAATGTCCTTCTACACATTTGGAATAAGGCCTAGCCTCCTTTGATTGGAATGCTGTGGGAACTTTCTAAGTCGTTCCTGTCCCTGTCCTTGAGTCCCCAGTCTGTGATGACATTCTCTGGAGAGTCAAAGTCATAGAATCTACGAGGCAGGTTCTGTAACTCCCGTGTCTGTAGATACCAATGCATGAGTAAATGGTAAATGGTCTAACTAATTTATGTTGGCTTTCCTTCACACAGTTTATCAGATTATAGACAGGCTTTGATACCTAGAACTTTAGGATTGAAATCTTTCTTTATAAACCCTCCTTCTTCTCTCTCTCTCTCTCTCTCTCTCTCTCTCTCTCTCTCTCTCTCCTCTCTCTCTCTCTCCTCTCTCTCTCTCTCTCTCTCTCTCTCTGTCTCTCTCTCTCTCTCTTTCACACACACACACACACACACACACACACACACGTACGCGCGCACACACAGAGAGAGACAGTTTCTCTTGAAAGTGAAATTATTTCCACTCATCTCAGAGGATCAGAATGCATTTTACCTAAAGCAAAGATTTGTAGGATTTGCAGTTTATTTTTTTAGCCAGAAATGCTGATATCAAACAACCACCCTGAATTGGGAGAGTATTCCCAATATTCTACCCACACTTCATGAGCTGGATCACAAGGGAAATAAAGCTAGTGCACTCGACTTGGAGGTGTGTTCAGATGCGTGAACATAGAAGATGCAACTGGACACTTCGACCTACTGAATGTGATTTTCCCTACCTCAGTGTAGCTGAACAGGAACTGGCCTGGAACACAGGAGACTTATCTCTCAGTTCTGTATGTTACTGAAGGATCTTGCAAAGCTGTAAAAATTAACCTCACCGGAAAAATCATGCAATGTGTGTGTGTATGTATGTGTGTGTGTGTTTACGTATGTGCAAATTTTGCCCAGCAATGCATCTTCTAGGCAAACACACTTGCACCCCAAGCGGTCTGAAAGACTGCTAAGAGAGAGAGAGAGAGAGAGAGAGAGAGAGCCATGTATGGCTCTCTATCTTTTTGTCCGTGTTTCCAAACGCAGCACAATTTCCCTGTCTAATTTGATTAAGATGATTTTAAGCAGACTGTGATTTAGAAAAAGAAAAGGAAAAACAAGCATTCCTAGCAGTTTCAGGCCATTTATCCTGATTAAAAGACCGTCTTTATACCCAAACGAATCTGTCTTCTTTAAACCTGAATGAAGAAAAGGCTTTCATCCCAAGTCACGAGTGACGAGGACTTTTAAAGTCCTTCATGAAATCTCGGTTGGAAAGATGGTCTATAAATAGGCCTATTTTGTGCTAAAAACAAATCAAAACCAAGAAATAAGCACTCAGACCCTGCAGATCCTTTGACTGGTCCTGTTTCCCGTCCCCAAAGACACAACACTCATCATGTCTTTCCTGCCTTTCTTCATCCCTTAGCCCATCTGCAATCAGACTGCACCCCAGCATCCTCCCCAAACTGCATCTTTCTGGGTCATCACCAGCACCATCCCTTGAGGCTCTTGATCTTCACTGTCTATGAGAAGCTCTGCCATTCAGTATTGTCCTCTCTTCCCTGCGCCTCTGGACCATTAAGTCTTCTAGGTTTTATACTCTCAAAACACAATTTAGCTGTGTGTCACGTGTCAAGAGTTCTGCTAATGATTTTACACATATCCTTATTTAAGTGTGACTGCCCCTCCCCCTTGCCTATGATAAGACTGCACTGCCCCAGAGGAAAGGACACCTGGAGAAGCTTTCTGCGGTCACCATGCTGGTTCTTCAGGAGAGAAGAGCCAGCCCTGACTTACCCCAGCATCTGATAAGCTTCAATAGTCAGAGATTAATTTTTCCACTTTAACAGAAGGAAAAACTCCATTAAAGCAGAACAGTGAATTGCAAATAGTATTTTGGTGTCAGGTACTAGGGAAATTTTTCTTTAGATGATTACAAAATAAGCCAACAACAAAAGTACAATTGTTATTTTTGTTTGGCGTGTAAGGAAGCTATTGTCCAAAGAGGTTGGATACTTCTCCCCAAAGAAGCCCCCCTTAAGAGTAAATGGAGACTATCACAGAAAACCATAACTGGACACAATACAGAGATCAACCAGTTGTGGAGAACCCAGCCCAAGAGATACATCTATGTCATACCTCCTGTATCTATGGCGCAGGGAACATGGCAGAAAAGGTGGCAGAAAGATTGTAAGCCCCAGAATGCCAGGGACTCTGCTGTGAAGCAGTCTCTCCTAGACATGGCTGCGTAAACAAGATTGGGACAATGGCAATATCAATGGATACATTAATGTGGAAGGGGAAATTTTTCACGGGATCTCACCTAGACAGAAAGCTATCCACAGCGAATGACTATGGGAAGAAGGAGAACTAGTCAATTAGCCTCTCCAATGCAGAGTGGTCAGCCCCAAAACCATGTACACATAGATAATAAAAATGGACTTAGAAGGTTTTATATATACATATAAATGTGTGTATGTATATGTATACATATATGTTTTCTCACATCTATCTCTCTACAAATATATATTAATAACAATCAAAGAAAAAGTGACTATCAACTTGAGGAAGGGGTGAAGGGTTTCACCAGAAGGGAGCTGGAAAGGAGGAGTTGGGGAAGGGAAAGGGAGGAGAGAGAGTGATGCGATTCTATTCCAAATAAAAATAAAAATTTTTAAAAAGAAAAAAAAAAGACTGTTCAAATCATAGAATTTCTTCTTTTGAGGGGAGGGGTAGTTTTGTTTGATTGATTGATTTGATTTGATTGTTTGCTTTGCCTTTTATATAGCCAAGGCTAGCCTGAAATTTACAACATAACCCAGGCTGGCCCAGAACTTAAGATTTTTCTGTTAGCCTTCTGTGTGCTGAGATTACTGACGGGCACCATCAAGGTCAGTCGTGGAACTGTCTTCTTTTCTTTTATGGGCTAGTTCCTGGACATGCATAGTCATCTCCTCTCCTTTCCTCTAGGAGCATTTTATTTAGGAAGGATCTAAACCATGCACACATGTGACTTTACCCCACATTTCTGACTTCCAGGTGCCTTTTCTTGGTTCCAAGTCATTTATTTTAGTGAGTATCTGTTAGCACATTCCAAAAGAAAAGAGTGTAAAAAGAAAGATACTGAGTGTAGGTATCTTTCTCTAAGATGTAGCTCATCGCCCGCCTCCCTTTGTCCTCACTGGTGCAGGATGTGACAGTCAAGTCTGGACCATCTCCTTATGCCTATCACTGCTACCCTGGTCCTTCCCACTCCAGCCGTGCATGCTCACATCCTCCACTGCCTCCTGACTCACTTGTCTCTACATTTGAGACAGGGTCTCTCTCTGTAGTCACCAGGGCCTGGAACCCACTGTGTAGGCAGGACTTACCTCAAACTCACAGAGATCTGCTGACTTCTACCTCCCAAGTACTAGAATCAAAGGTATGTGACGCCACCACACTTGGTTTA
The DNA here is from genome assembly GCF_982192425.1 of Myodes glareolus. Taxonomy (NCBI): domain Eukaryota; kingdom Metazoa; phylum Chordata; class Mammalia; order Rodentia; family Cricetidae; genus Myodes; species Myodes glareolus. The sequence goes on from NC_142034.1 coordinate 60,987,940, forward strand.
TATCTACCCATAGTCCTTTTTAACTTCTTCCTTCCTTCCTTCCTTCCTTCCTTCCTTCCTTCCTTCCTTCCTTTCCTTATTTTTATTTGTTTATTTTAAGACATGAACTTGCTGTGTAGAACACCTGGCCTCAAACTTGAGATTTTACCCAGCATTCCCTGTCTCTTCTTGCCAAGATTTGCCCAAATTGCCTCCTGACTGGCTGGTGTCATAGTGCATGCCTGATGTTCACACTCATGGGGTATCACCTCGTGGACATTTCTACTCATGCGATGTCACCTTGCAGCTCAGACTCTGAAGTGGGGTAGCTGCTTGCTTTCCTGGTTCCAGCCCTTTAACTCTTCATTGGTGAGTCCCTCTGGGTTCGTGCAGACTTGACCCTTCCTCCTGCTCATGATGAACAGCAGCCTAGAGAACATTCCCTGACAGAGGTCCTTTGAGCCACAGCAGCCTCGTCCTGATCTAAGAGTCCCCAAATGCCATCTTTGTTGAGGAACCTACGCTCAGTCATCCCATTGGCCCAGGGGAAGACAGAACACACAACTCCAACCCAGATGCATTGGCAGCATGAAGAATCAGTGTTGGGAACATGTGGAACCAGCTTGCTTTTCCGGTTGCAAGAGGACCCTTCACTACTTCAGAAAAAGCTGCAGGAGCAAGATCCTTCCTGAATACTGACCATGAGGTGAGCATTTGCAAGCTTCATGCAGACTCAATAAGGAATTCATTCACCCAACAGCCCCAACTTTAATCTCCAGAGGACCCAGTCAGTGGTTAAGAAAGCATGAAAACAAAATGGATGCCCCCCACCCCCCACAGTATACAGCACGTGTTCACAAACAGCCCTTCTCTTAGTTTTAGCACATTTGTTCATCCGTAGTGTACCTAGAGCCTTGGCTCCATCCACTAACATTTAGGTTTTCATGTTTGGCAGTCATAAATACAAAGCGAGGCACTTTCATAAAAATATAAAACTTGACTGTATTTCTCTTTTGAGAGTAGCCAAAGAAATTGCTAGAATTTCTCAAAAGTGATCAGGAACATTGTTATCGAATCGAACTAGGCCCTCTCTGCATGTGGGGGCAGTTGTGTGACTGGGTCTGTGTGAGGAGCCCCTGGCAGTGGAACCAGGATGTGTCCCTGGTACATGAGCTGGCTTTTTGGAGCCCGTTCCCTGTGGTGGGATGGATATCATGACCAGCCTTGATGTAGGCGGGGAGGGGCTTGGCCCTAGCTCAGCTTAATGTGCCAGGCTTTGTTGATTCCCCATGGGAGGACTTATTCTTTAGGAGGAGTGGATGGGGAAGGGTTGAAGGAGGCGGAAGAGGGGAGGAATGGGAGGAAGGATGGAGGAGAGGACTGTGGTTGGTATGTAAAATGAGTAAAAAAAATTTAAAAAGTGAAATAAAATCCAAAGTGGAGAAAAAGAAAGGAAGGAAGGAAAGAAAGAAAGAAGGAAGGAAGGAGGGAGGGAGGGAGGGAGGGAGGGAGGGAGGGAGGGAGGGAGGGAGAGAGGAAGGACGGAAGGAATTTACATGGAGACTCCTCAGTATAGGATGGATGAGAAACATCCATCTAACCTCTTAAACATCCTGATTCAGAAGCTGATAACTGCAGAGTGCCAATTATTTCCTCCACAAGAACATGGTTGAGCAGAAGCTGTGGCTCCCTGCTGCAGTTCATAAGAGGGCATTGTCCTTTGACACATCTCCAGTCAGGAGAAACATACAACTTCAAAATCCGAAGTGTTATCAGACTTGGGGGCGGGTCACAGCCTGTGTCCCAGCTCAGGTTCAGCTACCCATCCTCAACGAACCAATGGAAAGAGCCGAATTAAAAAAGGAAAGCAGAAAAGGGAGGTTGATCCAATGTGGTCACATTGGGAAGAGGAACAGAGAAGATGCAGAGAAATCTCCCACATCCATCTTAGTCTTCAGGGTTCTGAAGTGAGGTCACACCTGAAATAGAGAGCCAAAGATGTACACATCTAAGCAGCCCAGGTCAAGATGTGGTCCTGCTCACTCCTGATCCGTCAATATCTGGGTTTCAGACTCATCCCCTCAGGTACTCTGACAGGGTGTTATCTGTGTGCAGTCTCTTTCTGGAAGGCCAGTGCCTCCCGTGGGTGGTGTCTTTTTCTTCCCCCAGCATGAGATTCCTGGGGAAATTCCCATTTCTTTGGAGTCTGTTGTTTTAATAGCCTGAGAGCCAGATTGAGAGTCTCTTTAGAATCTCTTCATTTCTGCCAGGCCAGTTTCAGACAATCGGTTTCTAATGAATTTGTTTTGCTTCCAGACCATTGCAAAGCAGGAAACTAGCAAGTTTAACCAGTGTAAGTCAGGGCCATTGTACTTCACACACAGAAAAATAAAGCAAAAATGAGTGACCGGCGCAGCTGTGCTCCATCTGACTGGCACCCTTGCCAGCTGGGTTCTCAGTTCCAGGGCTGTCTACCCAGGTCTCCAGTTGTTCCTCTTAGAAGATTCCACAGGCAGGGCTCACCCAGACCGAGGCTGCAAACCCAACCTTGTCTTTCCTCAGGAAGGGAGAGTAACCATTAGTTCCTGTCCAGTTGGTGCTTAGGTGACCCCACAGAAAGACCGCAGTGAGAATAAATGGTTCAAAGGACAGTGAGCCCTGATGTCCCAGGCAGTGGGAACACCCTCCAGCCCTCAGAGTTCTCAAGCGTCCAAGAAAACCTTCCACAGACAGGGCCATGGGGAGGGCCGTGGGGGAGGGCCGGGGGGGGTGAGGGGCTCAAGGACAATGTAAACTGAGTCCTACAGGTGTTTGCCCTCGGTTCCTATCTCGCCAGATTTGAACCAACAGCTGCTATTCCCTTCTTAATGTGCTGACGGTGGTGGTGGTGGGGGAATCCATGGGGCTGTCTCTGGCCGCCCTAGTCAACAGTCGCTCTGATGAGAAATGCAGCGGTCAAAGGCACAGACAGAAAAGCCAAATACCTGTCAGGCTCTTTCACACTCTGGGGCTGCCAGAAGACCTATAAAAATGTCATTGTCTCTCAGCTGCCGGTGATTATATTACCCTTTACGTTGGCTGTTGGTAATAAAAAAAAAAAAAGCAAATATTTTTTTTTACACTGCTCTGGCCTTCCCCTGGCCTTTTTCAAACAATAATAGACTAAATATAAAGAGACAGAAGCCATTACTTGGCTCTTTAACTAGTGCCAAGGAAAATGAATAATTAAGGAAACATTACTTGGAAGAAATGTACACAGTTGCTTTTAAGTTAGAACCAAATAAGAGCTCTTTAAAAATACATCATTTCCCCTTTATCTTAACATGGCATTTGTACAGTGGCCTCATATATTATCGTTGCTACTGTTTAGATCTTACCAAGGGGAGAAAAAGCTTTTAGTTTCCATTATCCTATTAAAAGTCCCAAATCAAACAGAAACGCAGAGAAGGAGATGGGGGAGAGGCAGGGGGAAAGTGTTCTGTTTGCACAGCTTCCTTCAAATCTGGCCTAGCAGCCCATATTTAATTCTGTTCACCTAGGGCAGCCATTCCAAACACCATTCTCCTCCTGTCCTTGAACATCTGCCTCAGTTGTGGGAAGGCTCGCTAACCGGGGAATGGGTACTAAGTCCTGTCTTTTTAAGTTACTAAAAATAAGCACTCAGGTCACCCTATCCAAGCACCAGCAGCCAAATGCATGCTGGGCAAAACCAGTTCTTGCTGGGTGAAAGCTCACTCAGGCTCCTATTTTCTGCTTGCTCTCCCAGTCCCTGAATCTCTCTTCCTTTACTCTTTCGTTTTCGGCCTCCCCTATGCAAGGAGAATCAGACAGAGCTTGCAATTAGCCCCAGTGGAAGGCCCCATATGCAGCTGTCACCTGGGTAATGATCTAGATCTATCAGAGGGTACCCAGCAGGGAGAATACAAGAGGAAGACTAGAGATTAGAGTAACTGCCCGGCCTGTGGCTGTGTGAGCACATTTCTGAGGCTTCTGATGCGGCCATTCCTTGTGACTTTCAAAATCAGAAACTCCCTAAAGTCTGCCTGAGTGCAGGTAAGCAACAGTCTGTGCAAGTGAGGCTCAATCAGAGAGACACCCTGGCCCTGGTACTAACACACTTCCCAGATGTAATCGCATGAGGAGCGAAGGCCTTTAAGAATATGATTATGTTGAAGTGAGCATAGCCACTCTGCTGGGGCCCTAGCCCAATGACTGACCGCCTTATAAGAAGAGATTGAATTAGTAGGAATGTGCATGTACTGAGAAAAGACTGCGCAGAGGCTGAGGGAGAGCCATCTGCAAGGCGAGAGTGGTTTTCTGGAAAGTAACCCTGCTGCATCCTGACTGTGGACTTCCAGTTTGGGGGAGGAAATCAATTTATGCCGGTCTGCAGCATTTTGTCACAGTGGCTCAGGAGACTGACACCCTCTGCACACATCAGTCCTTTGCCCCCTCCTGAGAACAAAGTGGTTTCTGGGGGCATCATAACAAAACACCATACACCAGGTCACTTAGAGCAACAGAAACTGAATGTTCCAAAGAGGACCAAGATCAAGGTATCAGCAGCGGGGCTGGTTCCTTCTAAGGGTGTTTCCTGCTACCGTCTCCAGTCCCTGGTGGGCTACTAGAGACCTTCAGTGATCTTTGAACTGTTTAAGACTTATCTGACCTCTGTCTTTCTCTTCTCTGTGCTGTGGTTCATGAAGACATCAGTCCGATTGGCTCATTCTTCATAGCTCCCTGCCTCCATCGCTGAGAATCAAACCCAGGGTCTCGTGGAGGTAAGCCCTATACAGTGAACTCTACCCCGCTTTAGTAGGCTAAACAAAACACATAAAATAAAGATGTATGTGTTGGGGCCAGATTGAGGGGGGGCGCACCTTGAAATACTAGCATTTGGAGTGCAGACGCAGGAGGATCAGAAGTTCATGGTCATCCTGTGGGCATATTACAATTTCCGGTCCAGCAACCTGAACTATGTGAGACTACATGAGACCCTTTCTAAAAATGAATGAAAGAGCAAATGAAAGGACACACGAAAGGAAGAAAGTTAAGTATATACTTCCAAAAAACAACAGGGTGCTTTGCTAGTTTGTGAAGTGGCTAAGTCCTGGTTCATTTTTCTTAACTTGGTCACCTACAAAGACCCTATACCCAAATAACACCACATCCATAGACATTTAGGGTTAGGAGTTCAATATCATTTTGGAGGACCATAACTCAACCCTCAACCACTACCTACCAAAAAGTATTTCTAGATGCTGATGCAAACAGGCAGTTATGGGTGAGAACCACAAGACCGGGTTCTGTTCTCCCTACTCTCAAACCTTCCACTCTACTTATCAATGTTTTGAGTTCTTTCATCATCAGCTAGAACTTTCCGGGTACAGAAGAAAGAGAGTGCGAACCTCAGGTACCTCCCGAAAACCACACCGCCGCCAGGTACTTTTCCAAGGGAGGTGTGATGGCTAAAGGGCTCCTCCATCTGGACTCTTGAATGGAGGAGGACGAGGGCCAGAGCTGCAGAGTTCTGTGCCGCATCCATTCAGATGCACACATCTCTGTGCTGTGGCTATGTATGTTTTTGTATGTTCTGTGGACTTGGTCTTGGCTCCCAGGGAAGACAATAATGTCTGGAAGGGGCTTCACATGAGCTTTTGTGGTCACATTAGGCTCGAAGCCGAGAAAATCAGAGGGCAGCAACAGACACTTCCAACGAGAACAAGACGGGAACCAAAGAAGAAAGAGGGCCAGAGTCTTTCAAAGCCACCTTGTTGACCTTGCCCAGGGGTGATTAATTATACATCATCACAGGACACGACACTTGTTTCAGAAAGGCTTGTCAGTGGAAGGCAACCATTTGGGTTTTTATGGAATCAATCCAGGTGATTAGGGAAGAAGCAAGACTTGGGCAAAGGGGAAAAAAAAATCTACAAAGCAGCCTCGCTGCACACGCATATTTGCTCTTTCAAAGCAAATTCTGCAGGAAATCCCAGCTGTTGATGCAAACCTTCACAGCTAATTTGCTCCCAGGGGCATATTGGCGACCATTATCCCAGAAGCATACACATGAAAATCCCATTATTTGGAATATATTCATTGTGTTTCTGTTTAACTCTAGACTGTGTGCTGAGGAGTTAGGAGTATGGGAGAGAAAGCGGAGGAGGGTGGAAGTGATCTCTGCTGCCTTCTGCCAACAGGAAGGACACCCTCCTGGTGGCACATGCAGGCTGCTATTATGGAGAGTGTTTAAAACCACAGGTAACAGCAAGTCATGGGCTGCGGGTGTAAGTATTGGGGGTGGAGTTAGGAGTGTGTGTGTGTGTGTGAGAGAGAGAGAGAGAGAGAGACAGAGAGAGAGACAGAGAGACAGAGAGAGACAGAGAAGTGATAGGTGAGTGTGTGTGTGTGTGTGTGTATGATATATGGAGTGTGTGCATATATGATGGATGGCTATGTGTATATGTGTATATCTAGTGTGTGGGGAGGTGAGTATGTGTGAAGTGTCTCTGCCCGGTGTGTGTTGTGTGTGCACACACGAACATGTTGATTTCTGTGAATTAGTTGGTACTGTGGGCAATGCCGGGCTACACCACCATGGTCACTGGTCACTTTGTGATTCTAAACTTCGATTTCAGGAAAATGCTCCATTCACAACTTTTAACTCCTAAAATCAGTACAGGAAGACAATGCGTACTACTTTGCTGGAGAGATGGGATAAAATATCAGCCAAGGGAATTATCTGATCCTAGTCTGCCTTCCCTTACTGCCATCGTCTGCAAACTGACTCAGCCTGTGCTCTTTTCAGTGCTGACCCCACACCATCATGTAGAGCTCTTCCACATAGGTCATCCTCACCCAGTTTCTTGGCTGCTAGAACTGCCCCCAACTCCTCAGTCTTCCATGCGTCTTCCTGCCTCCTCCTTCAAGAACCCCAGTGTGACACACCTCGCCACCATGCACCTGGTACAGATGCTTGGAGAAAGGCTGTCGTGTGCCCTCCCGTGGAGGAGCTCAGCAGCACAGACAAGGTGAGCACCTGGATGCTAACTTTGCAGTCGTTAGGCCCCTGTAGCCATTCACAGACACTGGAAACCACTGTTCTAGTGAAGCTTTGATGAACACACTGCTCCTGACTAGTCAGTGAGTCTGGTTTTCTTCTTAGAGCGCTTCCGGGGTTGTCCATCAAGAGACCAAAGAAGGAACTCGCAACCCACAGCCACACACCAGCTTTTTCCGTCCTCTCCAGGTCAAACCATTATTTTCTATTAACCTTTTCCAACACATGAAGATGAAAGGGGGAATTGTACAAGGAATCCTTACATCATTACCATCAACATCGTTACTACCATGTGGCCCACCTGGGCCTCATGACTGTTTAGCCTATTGACTGCTTAGCTTGCCGTTAGTCCATCACAAAGCTACTTGCCAACTTTGGCTCTTGCATTGGTGGCACATGGACGTTGATCAAACCTTCATGGAGCTCTACCAACTGACAAGTCATAGGACTGTGCAATGTGCCAGCTCTGGGGACATAAATAAGCAAAAGAGAAATTATAACCGTATGCAAATTACAAATATAAAGAGAAAGTACTACCAAAGGTGAATGGAGCAGCCACCCAGTAGAATCTACGCATTGGTTAAATGAAAGAATTCTGTCTCTCCTGTATAGTTTACCCAGATTCATGTATGATTTTCTTGCATCCATATATTAGAGATCAACATAGATGATCCATCCAAATCAAACATTCAGAACTCTTCATGGGAAGAAAGGAAGAGAGAAATTTGACATTGCCATGTTTGTGAACTTCTGTCCTGGGAAGCTTCTATCCAATGAGAGATACCTTTGAAGTTTGCCCTTATGATACATACCATTAGGTGACAGATGCAGAGAGGGGAACCTGGGGTCCTCTTTGAGATCGATTTGCAAAGGCTGGATAAGACTTGGGAAGAGAGAGAACACCAAGGGAGCAGAAAGACCAAGCCCAGCATGGCTGCAGGAAGAGGCGAACATGAACAAAGTGAACCGTCTCTCTCCAGCACTACTTCAAGCGGGTTGTGCTCATTTTCCAACGCTAATAAAATCCTTCCCAAGGTTTGCTTTCTAACACCTAATAAAAACTCAAAGAAACAAGGCCAAGTGTAGTGAAGGACACGTATAATCCCAGAGCTCTGAGAGCAGAGGCAGAAGAACTGCAGCAAGTTCATCAAGGCTTGCCTGGTCTACACAGCAAGTTTCGGGCCAGCCAATGAAACACAGCAAGACCTCCTCCCAAGACACCAAACAAACATTAAAGAAAACCTTAAAGGAACATGTCTTTGTTGAGGAGTGGAAATTTGTTATTATACTTCCAATAAAAAGTAAAGTGTTGCATTTCCTTAAACATAAACAAAAACCAATGCGTAGCAAAGAAGACAAGCAGAAGTCAGTTATGAGGGGTGGATTTTAATTCTTAACTGTCTTGTGATCATTTTGTGATCATCCCTTTTCTCACAATACTCATTATAACTACTTTCCAAGGAAGCCCACTCATTCTGTATTAATAGTGTCTTTCTAATGAGCAATAAATGAGGGATCGCCTTTTTTAATTGCCCCAGAGTGAGTCCTCCCTTTTGTTATAATGTGCTGCCCGAAGCCTGCTGCTTAGGGGCTCCTCCTGCTTCTAAGGGCTTGTGAGTGCCTCTCAGCAGCTTCCTTGCTGGAATAAAAAGGAGACACTCACAGCACCTCAGCTGCACACAATTAATCCCCTGCCAGGATGCTGTTGGTTGAATGATTCAGCAGCCTTTCAAAGGGCCTGACTAATCTTCATGCATAGCCAACATGTGCCACTACGAAGTCAATGCAACATGCAACGTCAAGAAATTAACCAGATTTATTCTGGTGGGTGGTGGGGAAAGCGTGCGAGCCAACAGAGGAAGGCAGAGAGGAACAAGGCCGCCCAGCAGGGGCAGGAACTCTGTCTTGAGGACGTGGGAATGACCTCCCAACCAAGGCCAGGCACATCCTTGAGATTCACGTAAGCATGAGCCTAGGACTTGTCACTTTGGAAGTCTTTACTGAGAGAAAGAAGTTCTGGGATGAAGGAAGTTTGGGAAACAGAACTAAACAGGTTTTGTTCCTGGTGCAGAACCTCTCAGAACTGCTGCTGTTGTGTCTTTTACTTGGTTTCCTCTCATAGGAACGTCCTAGAGAAGAGTGGATTTGTCAAAACTATGAAATCAACCTTGCTGGATTGCTTTTCAAGACATTTGTGGATTGTACCAGTGTCTGGTTGATTGAATCTTGTCCAGCAATATTCTCCATACCCCCGTGTCCTTTCTTTGACCCAGGATCCTAGCCAAGGTTGTAATCCATTTAGTCAGATGGATCGTTGATAATTTCCTTTTAAAATCATCGTAGATTTACAGAAGACTGCAAAAGCAAAAAAAGCACACAGTGCCCCTCTGCACCCGCCACACAATTTCCTCTGTCATTCTGTCCTGTATAAATAACTCTGCCTTGGGAAAGCCGTGACGCTGACGATGTCTGCACGACACAACGTGCACTTGGTGTTGTGATGCACTTGTATCTTCCAGTGAGACACGGTCTTCAACCCCATTTCACCTCAGAAGCCAGAGGCTCAACTGGTTTCCCAGGAGGACATTAGCACATGCCAGTGGGCCGGGAGATGACTCGGGTCCTCAAGCACACTTCTGAGAGAAGCAGATGTCTTCTGGAAGCACGTGCCCTCAACAGACTGAGGGTAGTAGACCTGCGACTTCAGTTGCAATGATACAAACCCAGACCATTAGATATTATGGTGGCTGCCGTTTGACCCTTCCTTCCCACCATAGGCTTCCTATCCGGTGCTCAGCTCTTTTCCTCAGAGTGTGTGCCTTACATGAGCAGGAAACACAGGAGCCACAGTGAACTGGCCAGTAACACGGAAGCACACTCCAGCCCTGACCACCTGAAACCAGCATCACAGTACAGAAACTCAGGCTGCCTTGCCGGCCCTGAGGCCCACATCAGCATGGCCTAGAATGGTGTTTCTCAATCTGGGGCATCAAACAGCCCTTCCACAGGGGTTGCCTAAGACCATCAGAAAACACAGATATTTACATTGCAATTTACAACAATAGCAAAATTACAGTTATGAAATAGAAGGAAAAATAATTTTATGGCTGGGGGTCACCACAATGTGAGGAGCTGTATTTAAGAGTCCCAACATTAGGCAGGTTGAGAACCACTGCTCTAGAACATCTGTGGGGAGTTGGGGGGGGGGGTGCTTGCTTTTCTCACAGTCTCTTTGATGTGGCTGCTTCGATCCTGAGTTTGCTAGATTCTGAAAACAATATCTTTTATGTGCAAAACAGATATGCTCAGCTCACCCCAACCCTGCCTCTCCTATGGCCGGAACACTGTCATTGAAACTCATATACTAGCCCTGAGCTGCCATGCCCAAGACCATGGATGACAGGGTGAGCGCAACTGGAAAGCCTTTTCAAGCCGCATGGGTTTACATTTTGGCGAGACTGTTTCAATGCTGTGTCTGTGGCTCCCAGGCCCCAGATCAATGGCATCGCGATTCCTGTGTTCTTCAAGCTTCACAGTAGATGGGGTAGATAGATCACGAGATGACACGCATTAGCTCTACTCCAGTGAGCTTGAAGCATGTGTTCCCAGCTTGCAAAGATTATGGAAGGGAATCCGCATCTGAGGTTAGTCACAAAGCTCTTGACCAGGATTAAGAGTTCAGGCAATGCTCGCAGAATTGTTTTCATCCCTCTGAGTGAACTCGGAAGTCAACCAGCAGCCTGATTCCAGCAATAATGAGCTATAAGGAGCCTGTCCCAGCCCACCCAGAGAAGCAGGACCGTGGGGGAAAACATACATATTCTGGTGAGCAATCCATGGGGTTGTCCCCCTTTCAAAAAGAAACTGCCCTGCACAGTACTGACAGAAAACAAAGGCTTCGCCTATCTTCCCGCTCAAGTTGGATGGTTAAAACACGGGGAGACGAGAGGGAAAGAAAGATGTAAAACATTCCAGTTTGAAGTACGACCCTGTAGGGTTTCAAAGCCAGCTTTTCCAGAAGCCTAACTGATTGGCGCAGTCTCAAACCTCTGTAGGTAATTTATAGTCCTGGGCTAAATGTGTAGCATTGCCAAGAAGCTGTATGTGCAAATCTTAGCATTCGCAAAAATGGGCTTGGTATTCTTCCTGTGTGGAATCCTGGTGCGGGGCTGAGAAAGACTCCCCTGCCACTAAAAGGAGTCCTTGTTTCTCTGCAGGCAAATAAACATCAAAGAGAGGAGGTTCTGAATGGCCATCCCTTCCCTCCCACTTGAAACTTCCTAGTCGTTCCGTCCCTTGAAGAGGGACCTTGCAGTGGTCATTCTTTCCCACGAGCAGGTAGGCTCCTTGTAGCAATCCTCGCAAAGCTACCAATTCCAAACCAGGATGTCTGAATCAAGTTTTACCCCATGCCCCCCTATTTGTTTTATTCGTCTTTTTTTAAAAAAAAGATTTATTTCATTTTACGTATGAGAACTTTGCATGTGTGTATATATGTGCATTGCATGCACACCTAGCATCCAAAGAGGCCAGAAGAAGGCATTGGATCCCCTGGAACTGGAGTTATAGATGGTTGTAAGCCATTGTGTGGGTGCCAGGAATTGAACTCTGATCCACTGCAAGAACAACAAGCCATCTGAGCTACTGAGTCATCTCTCCAACCCTTTGTTATTGTATGTATGTATGTATGTATGTATGCATGTATGTATGCATGTATTCCTTCTCTGCAGTTTGTCATTTCAATCACACACCAGCCATGAATTTAGATGGTAATGATATATTTTTCTGTTGTGTAAATTATCTCAGAAAACAAACTCCTTCAGTAGTTAAACTATGTGCACTCAACACAGGCAGGAACTCTGGCAGCTCTACCCACCGGGAAGTTCTGAAGCGGTTACCAGACATGGAGATCCATGACCAAGGCCTCCATAGGTCACTCATGAGACACAGAACTATGCCCTACTCAGAGACGATTGGAAAGTCATTGCTTTGGATTCAGGCTTAAGAAACCAGGAAATGGAGACAGAGAGGACATTCTAGACTAAAGACAGAGACCTTGGGTGGACAAAGAGAAAAGAAAACAGTTGCCGCATTCAGTCAAGCTATGAGGGTCTGGAGAACGGTATGCATATGGGAGGCGGGAGGTGAAGAGAGACAAACTCAGCTGAGGAGGCTTACAGCAATGGTGTGCGAGGGGCATCACCGGGACTTTGAAGGACCAGGAGCCTCCATCACTGTCGGGTTCATCATTCCTGTCCATCCCTCCACCAACAGTTTAGGAAATCTGTTAGTAACCATGACACTGGGGACAAGCAAGCATGAGGAGGTCCCTGCATGGGTGCAGAGGGCGAGCACAAGCAGAGGTGAAGAAGGGAGGGCAGACGGGATGAGCGGGTGAACATGAATCCCTGGACATTTTGTACTGAGGGTAGGGGTGAGGTAACCTTCTCTCTGGTCTGCTTAGCCGGAGCTCACACTTGCCAGGGAAGGGGCTCAGTAGGAGGGGAGATGGGCAGCCATCTTGGAACAGCATACTTGGTCTCAGCTGGTCCCCATTCCATAGCAGTATACCCCTAAGGGTTATCATATCTCAGTCTTCTTGAGGCATCTGGTCACAGCGCTGATTATGGCATCTGGTTCCCAACCAGCCTGGAAAAGGTCACCATATGACCCCCTTAGGCCGTGACTCTGGCCCCTCTAACCCTGCCTCTGCAGGTGGAAGAGACATTGAAAGAAATGCCTCAGAGCCACTGAGAACTCCAAGTGCTGGAGACACTCTTCAGTGAGCTCAGGACTTAATCCCCTGCGCTGGTGTCAGAGAACACTCATCCGTCAGCCCAGCCATCTGAACCATCCCAAGCCGGCAGCTCCGGGGCAGCTGGAGAGAAGCTGATCAGAGCCTTCCTCTCAGCTGGAAGGATGTGCTGTTCATGAGCTCCATGTGTTTCCTAGAGAGCCGCATTTGGCCCTCTTCCCCCCCTGCCCACCACCATCAGCACCACCCATGTGTAGACAAGTGTCTTGGGATCAGTGGGAGATTGTCAAAGGAATAAAAGACGTCCTCCGCCCCAGAAAATGCATCATCTAGCTGGGGGAAGCACAACATCCGCAGATGGGCAAAACAGCTTCAAAACACATTGACAGAGACACTGCGGAAAGCCTCCGAGGGAGAAACCACCCCAAGTGGGAAGGCGCAGGACACTTCACACAGAGCACATAGCACGCGACCACCCTCTCCAGCTTAAGCACTTGCTTTTCACTTAGAGGCCACCCCATTCTATTCTAGAAAGGGTTTTCAGAAAACAATGAGAATTTCGTTATGGAAATAAGTGACCAAAGGCTTTGTCGGATTTAGTGGTTCTTGTCTCCAGGTGTTCCAACAAGCTTGGTGGTCTGTGGTTTCATCACACTTGTTAACAGGACAAAAGGCAAATCTTCATGAAGACCCTGACCGGCAAGACCATCACCCTGGAGGTGGAGCCCAGTGACACCATCGAGAATGTCAAGGCCAAGATCCAGGATAAAGAGGGCATCCCCCCCGACCAGCAGCAACTCATCTTTGCTGGCAAGCAGCTGGAAGATGGCCGCACTCTTTCTGATTACAACATCCAGAAAGAGTCCACCCTGCACCTGGTCCTTCGTCTCAGGGGTGGCTATTAATTCTTCAGTCTGCGTTCCCAGTGGGCAGTGGTGGCATTACTCTGCACTGTGGCCATTTGTCCATTCTAAGTTTAGAGATTACCGCTTTCAGTAATAGCTATACCTCTGTTCAAAGTGTTAATAAAGGTTTTGATGCGTGGTATGGTAAGAAAAAAGAAACTAAAAGTAAAAAAGAACCGGACTAAAGGAATGAACACAGAAATGCCAAATGTAAGTTATCTCGAGATAATTTGGATTTTCTTTTGCTTGGTGAAATCAAGCCAGATTTGGTATGTAGTTGTCATCACCAATACCCGGGCATGGAGGACACTGAACTCTAAAACCTTGCTTAATCAAACCTTATTCTTGGGACACCAGCATCTTCATAAAGGGGATAATGATAGAGCGTGTTCAAACCAACTCCAGGTCTAAGTGAGAGTCTGCATTTCAAGAGGAGCCTAAGGGGGTCACAGAGGTGACTCAGTGGCTAAGAGCAGGTGTTACCCTTCCAGAGCATTGGAGTCAGAGGACTTGAGTGTGTATGGGGAGGGGGGGTGGAATCTCATATCACTTGAACCTACAGCTCCAGGGGATCTGGCTCCCTCTTCTGACCTCAAACACCAGCACACATACAGCATACACTCAGATGAAACATACACATCTACACATAGACAAAAATAATACTTATTTAAAGTCCCATTATAAAGGTTCCTTCCATCTGAAATTGCCAACAGGGGATCTCGAGGAATAAGAGACTATTCACGGGGATTTTTACAATCAACTAGCAAGTGATTGTTTCTCACAGCAACTTTTAAAATACTAAAGACCATGACATAACAGCCTCCGAAGCGGGGAATCATGGACACAGCACCAAAAGGATGATTCATAAAAGAAAAAAAATAGGTAAGTTGAACTTCATCAAAATTTAAAATGTTTACTTCATGAAAAGCTTTGCTTGGAAAGTAAGATAAACTGGAGCTTGGGAGAAAACATTTGCAAGCAATATATTCAAGTCAATTCTCTAGCTGCTCAGAGCTATAACTCAATAGCACCGTGCTTACCTAATAAAGACGAGGTCCTAGATTTGATTCCTAGCACCCCTCCACACACACACCTTGAAATATACTCAACAAAAGATGAATAGTATCTATAATACATAAACAGTCCTGCTGGCCAGGCAAGGTAGTATAAACCATCGATTATAACACTCTAGGCAAAGGTAGACAGGCTCTGTGAGCTGGAGGCTGCCCTGGCCAATATAGAGAGTTCTCGGCCAGCTGGGGCTACACAGTGAGGAAGGCTGTTAAGAAAGAAAGAAAGTAAGAAAGGAAGGAAGGAAAGAAAGGAATGAAGGAAGGAAGAGAGAAGGGGAGAGAGGGAGGGAGGGAGGGAAAGAAGGAGGGAGGAAAGAAGAAAGAAAGGAAGGGGAAGCGAGAGAGGAAGGGAGGAAGGGAGGGAAGGAGAGAGGGAGAGAGGGAGGAAGGAAGGAAGGGAGGGAGGGAGGAAGGAAGGAAGGAAGGATCCTTAAAATTCAGCAGAAACAAAATCCAACTAAAAAAAAAATTGAAAAAGAGAAAGGAGTAGACATTCAGTAGACCAAAAGATGGAGGGCAAAGAAGTCTGTGAAAAATATCTGTCCTCACCAGTGAGGAAATGCAAATTCAACCACAGGATGGTATCACTGTAGACCCATCAGAACAGCTAACACAAATAACTGTGAGCCTGCCAAGGACAGAGGGAAGTCTCTCTCACACACTGTGCTGGTGGGAATGAAAACATGACCCACAATGGGAAATGATCTGGCAGTTTCTCACCAGAATAAACACACCACTGTCCCACAGCCCAGCTTCACAAGGCTGGCGATTTATCCCAGAGTAAAAAGATTCACGTTTGCACAAAAATGTTTACAAAAACATCCACGGCAGCTTTATTCATAACAGTCACGAAGTAGGAACAACCCAGGCACCATTCACGAGAGGAAGGGCTGAATAAACACCAGGGTATTGTGTAGCAGCAGAAGGCTGCTCCCCAAAAGAAGGGACCACTGACACGCAGAATCCCAAGTGGATCTTATGGACATTATGCTTAGTGATAAAAGTTGAGTTCAAAATGTTGCATTCACCCTGATTCCATGTTTTATAGCAACGTCTCAACAAAACAAAACTATAAAGGTGGAGAACAGCTCCTCTGTAGCCAAAGGGTAGGACATTTCTAGGGCCAGGAGTATGATTACAAAGACAGAGCAAAAGGAGCTTCATTGTAGTGAAGGGACAGTTACATATGGGTGTGCACATATACACATGAAGACTCACTACACACATGCACACATATACACACATACCTGTATACATACATTCCACACATGTGCATATATACTTGCATGCACACACATACATACCACACGCAGGCACACATGCCCACACGGGCCATGCAAAGCTTGGGAACTGAACAAACTCTTCAAACTTGTTAACAGTGCTGAGTCATTGTTAGTTCTCTAGTTTTAATGCTTCATTAAAGTCGTAAAAGCTGTGAGCATTGCAGCAGCTGGATGATGAGCTCATGGGATTCCTTGTGAAATTTTATAACTTCCATGGATTGATAATTATCTCAAGATAAAAAGGCATCTACACACTTCATTCTAAAGGCAATTCAATAAAAACTCAAGTAGTGTGATTTAAGCTTACTGATGTCCTTGTAATGTTCCCCAAGGAAACAGACAAGCACTATTACTACTAAAGGGATGATGATGGTGATTATGGTGGTGGTTATGGTGGTTATGGTGGTGGTGGTGATGGTTATGGCGGTGGTGGTGGTGGTGGTAGTGGTGGTGATTGTGGTGGTGGTGGTGGTGGAAGAGGTGGTGGTAGTGATGGTGGTGGTAGTGATAGTGGTAGTGGTGGTGATGGTGGTAGAGGTGATGGTGGTAAAGGTGATGGTGGTGGCAGCGGTGGTGATGATGGTTGTGGTGATGGTGGTGGTGGTGATGGTGGTGGTTGTGTTGGTAGCAGTGGTAACGATAAGCCATTCTGATTCGTGACTTTCATCCCTACCAGTTTCTCTGGTGAAAAAGCTCCCACAGTGGGTGGATTAGTGGGTGACCAGTCTCAAACTACCTCTGGGATAAACACTGGCTCTCAGAGCTCTCAGGAACCAGCATAGACCAGTTCTAGCACCCCACTGCTTCCAATAATCAAAGGTGGCCCTAGGCCAATGATGCCAAACTCACTTGGTGGAGTTATTAAAAATTAATTTTCTTGACCTTTGTGGAGAACCACTGAACCTGAATCCTAAAGGTTCTCAGAAGGTCCCAGCAATGCCTTCCAGTGGTCTTCTCACCACAAACTGATTCTGCTAGTCTCTCTGAGCTGAGCTGGAAATACAGCCTCGGGGATCTCACACGTGGAGCATCAGACCATACACAGAGTAGAATACCAGCTTCCTCCATCCAAGTAGCAACCATCCCGACTCCATTTAGCTTCCTAGAGCAGTTGCAGTGGGTCATAAATTAAGGAGCATGACTGCAGACCATCAGCTTCTTCTGTAATCAAAGGAGGAAGAGACTTGGAATCGGTGTAAGGTGATATCACTCAGCAGTATGGGAAAGGAATCAAGGGCTGACTTTGTTGGGTCTTCCTGACCCGACTCTTCTCACTGAATAGGAACATCAAGTCCACAAGTGACTTCTGCCTCCAAGGAGGTGGTCAATGTGCCTTCTCCTTAACTCTCCTAAGAAAATCAGAGCTATATTAAACCCATATGTCCCTAAGAACGTTTCAAAAATCCTCTGACATTTATTTTTATTTTCCATTTTAATTGACAAATAATTATACACATGTATGGGATCCAATGTGATGTGTTAATCTACATATACATTATAGAAAGAATCTAACAAGCTTACTGACATGTCTATTTCTTGATAGCTTAGCACGTTTCGTGGTAAGAATGTTAAAAATTTATGTTGGAATATATTATAGCTATTTAAATAGATAACATCTTATCTATCACTGAGTATATCTACATTTTAATATCTCTTTGAAATTTATCTATGCAAGTACAATATAATAAAAACACATTAATAATGTGCAGATATATACAAAATGTCACTATTAGCTATGAGTAGCTAGACAATTTTGTAGCCAAAATGTATAGTTCCTGCCCTGTAATCCACACTTTGCCTCTAATGCTTGAGAAACAGTTGAAAAAAATGTCCCCCTGAGTCAATACCTATTCCCCTTGACCTCTACCCAAGGGCTTCCAGAGGTCACACTTGAGCCAGTTATCATCTCAAACAAATTTTATAAAGCCTGCCTGCGTGGTATTCTTTTTTCTCAAACCAAGCCACCCAACATTTGCAAATTTGATAATGTTTATATAAGAACAGAAGTGTGAGGCTCAGTTGTACCAACATCACATACTCCAACAGCATCACATACATCCCGAAGATGTATCTGGCTGTGCCCCTCTCATGGGCCGCCTGCCCTCCAGCATGCCATTCCCCAACTTCTCTGTTCATTCGGTGGTGTACCTAGCCCGATGCCTTTACAACCCTCAGCAGTGCCATTCTGGCCTCTGAAGAGGGAGGGATCTAGACATCAGCACTTTATGAGACGCTTGGGTAGAGTCCAGCACACACCCATTTCAGGTCTTTAGTCTCTGCACCTCCTCCAGTCCTCATGGGAGTTACAAAGGATTCACCACAGCCCTGTACTGAGTATCGTGAGGGCCAGGGCCAGCTAGCAGCAGGCACAAGGCTGTTTCCCCAGTGTGGCCCTTTGATGAAGCTTCTTTATCAACATTGATCCTACCTCCTTGCTCCAGGAGCGGCCTCATTCCCAAGTCCCAGAGACTCAAGTGTCAGCTGCAGTGGCAAAGGCTAACCACAAAGCACTTCAACATTTTCTCAGAAGATGGTAACTCACGCCACCCTTGGACTGATCTCACTCCAGGTCTTGGCACCTACTGGTCCCCGGTGATTAATACCAGTCATCTGTTCAAAGTTAACAGTCCCCGACTGACAGCATTAGAAAAACACTGAAGGCAGCATTTATACCGTGGGTCAACTGGAGAATGTGAGAGCAATATAGATCGACTCTGTTTAGATATCTGCTAATGAATTTTATATGTTAAAGACCATTTTAAGCAGTACTTTTTAAAAATTGTTCTGAAGTTGTCCATATTTATCTTGATTAAAAAACAAGTCAGCTCCTAGAGACATTAATGGGTTTTATATGCTCAGAAGTGAATATTGCAAGCAGATGGAGGAAGCGAGCTGGGGGTGAGAGAGGGCTGGGCCTTGTATTTCCATCTGAGTGGGCTATTACAATGGATCCAAGGTGTTGAGTAATAGGGCTGCTTTAGATTAGAGGACTGTTTACCTCATCATGTCCGCCAAAGAAATGCAGCCAAACTTGGGCTTGCGCCTTGTTAAAGAGTCAAGCTATGTACTACGGCCTTGAACTCTGCTCCTGGTGCTACAAGGCCATTTATAAGAATCGACTCTGGGTTTAAACTTGGTTATCTTGGCTCATATATTTAAACATCCCAGATGACGGAAGGGAAGAGGGTAAAGATCTCTCTCCACTTATTTGGGGCAAAGCAAGAGGAGGAAGTAGAAAACTGTCAAGGTGGGAGGAGCCAGGTTCCCACATTTTATAGATAAGGAAATTGTAACCAGGGGGTTAAAAACAAGGAGTCAAGAGGCTAGAGAGTGAGGGCCATATGTAAAAGTCGGCTGCTAGCAGCTAAGGGGGTCCCCTTCCCTCACCGACTTAGCATTCTCCAGAAGAATAGGATCAGTTAGGCACTTGGAAGTCACCTCCCGCAGCAGGACATTGATGCAGCACTGCACCCAACAGGCGATTTGGGGGCCCAGCACCTCCTGAGCGGAAATGGTATACAAGCTACGCGGTTACAGTCACTAGTTACTGGTTGTTCTGTAACCCAAGCTATCTAAGAAGAAAGCCAAAGCCAGCATTGCTCAACCATATCTTTTTCTCAGACTGCAAATGCTGACTTGCCTGTCTTCGATGGTGGCTTGCTCTAGGACACCAAACTACACATTGCCGTTGTCAGGATCTGTGTTTCCGTCTGCTGCAGCCGAATGGTAATGTGACTTAGGAGCTTGTTTGCGTGGCTGAGTTCATAGTGGCAGAGCACCACCCATGGGATGTGGCAGTGCATGTGGACCAGAGAGCAGAGTCGGTGTGGTACAGAAGATTCTTACAGTAGAGAACTTGACCAAGGTCACCCCATGCATTAGCCCAGGCTGGGGCAGCAACCAAGTCTTGTCACATTGGTCTTAGAACGACATCTTTGCTCTCTGTGAGGTAGCAGAGAATAGTGGGAACCATGAGGAAGACCCCTTTCCCACTCCACGCTCCTGCCGCAATATTGCGATGCTGAGGCAGTTCCACACCTCTTAGTAAGGGAAGTGGACCTCACACAAGACAATGGCCAATGCTCCAGGGACTTTCTGATGTTCTAACAAGCATCTCTTGTCCCTCAAGCAAACCCAGGAATCTAAGAACATATGGAGCAGATGGAGGCAGCAAGCAGGAAAGGAGGCTGCTTAGGAAGCAGCCAAGCTGAGAACTTGCTGTGTCCAATTAAACTAAGCTTGGACTGAGGCTGCCTGGATGCACTGAGTTCCTCTCTAAATGAACTGCACCCTAACTCAACACACGGAGAACCCACGAGAACACAACTTCAGAGTCAGTCAGCAGCAGCAGCAGGCAGCTTTCTATGTCCACAAAGGGTTGTTTCCAAGACCTTTGGGGATACCAAGATCCACAGCACAGTTAACCACACCTTCTCTAGCCACAAATCCAACTATTTGGAGACAGAATATATACATAAATTCTGTGCAGTTGCAGATTTTCTTCTTGCCAATAACCCCGAAAGAACACAGATATTGAAACAGCATCTGTGTTGTAACAGGTGTGATAAACAAGTTAGAAAGGGTTAAAGTACACAAGAATATATGTGTATGTTATATGCAAACGCTAGGTCACTTTATATAAAGGGACCTGAATTCTGGGATTTTGTAGTCTTGGAGGCTGAGGCTCCAATAGTCCCCCTGCTGGTGACCACAGGTCAAGTCCCAGGTCCTCGGGGCTGGAACAGTGAAAGTTCCCTGCCTGAGGCAGACATCCCAGGTGCAGAGAGCCTCTGGCTCTCTGATGTCAGCCTTCTTTCCAAAGAGCCCAGGCTTCAAACAGACCCAAGAACTTCCCTTAAACATGGAAAAGGCCTGCCCTAGCTCGGTGGAACCTCCAAAACATTAGGAACTTCCAAATTTTCCTAATGCAAGCTCCCTGCTGACGCAAAATTCCCAATCAAGCCGAATAAAAACAAGTCAAATTAAGAAATGTCCAGGTTTCATGGAAGTTCTGCACTCTCGGGTGAAAGGGAGACCACATGTATGTTCCTCTTTCAGGGGATCACTTAAATACCCTGGGGAGTGGTACTGTCCCCACCCCCAGGACCTAGCCTGCTGGGAGTCCAGATCAGGCCTGGAGGCTGGGATAGATGCGAGGGGCAGGGTCTAGGCTCCCAACTTGACAAAATCTTTCCCCCTACAGTTGCCCCAAATGATATTTCTGGAAAGACCCTTTAATAACTATCTTCATCTGAGAGGAACTCAGCCTGGAAGCCCTTTTTACTGATCTTGTGACCTTGCAAACTCATCAAGGTGACAGCTTTGGGCTTTTCCTGGGACCTGTGTCTCCATCTCGGCCTTCCAGGGCATTCTTCTGAGCAGCCTGAGCCACCAGCCCACTCTGTAGCTTAAGTCTCACCGCCTGAATTTGTGAAGGAACTTGCTCCTTCGCCTTCCGGAAGTCCTGAGTACAGCTGTGCTTCAACAGAGATGGCAAAGGATGACGCGTTGGCTTCTTCCTGCTTCCAGGTGCTGCCTTTTCTAACAATGTGAGATCCACACTAGTGCTGAGGTCATTGGCCAGCACTAGAACCTGGCACTGTCCCTAGTAGTTTTGGAAACACTAGTTAGGTGGGATTTCCTGTGTACCCTGAGACCCTTGTCGGTGACAGTCATTGGTTTTCCAAACAGTGCTTTAGCTAAGACCAGACTAAATTTCTACTTATCGGCCATTTTGGCTTCTAAAACGAACATAGTAAGTTGTGTAGTGGCCACTTAGTCCCATTGTTGGCCTTTTCATAAAATATCCCTTTAGCAGCTATTTGTGTCAGTACCCAAGACACAACATTAAAACAAGAAGGCTTTGTCTTGCTTCCTAATTTCAATAGGCAAATATGCAGACAGGGCTGCACAGGCGCATATGGGATGCAGGGTTTTCCATACACGCTGGAGCTGGTTTATTCCTGAGCTGTAAGTGCTCATCTAGAGTTTGAAAGAGGCTTTATGGCTGAAAAATACATATTAACTTTGTCTTATAAACTACATAAAATGGAACTCATTCAAAAATTTGTTTGGAAAAACTGGAGATTATCATTTGCCTCTGGTTGAAAAGATGCAAGGATTTATCCTAATCTGAGACGTATGGGTGGGGGGGGAAGCTCATATTTGTTAAATGTGATTGTGGGTTTCAAAAGCTGAGAAATAACACCTTGTAAAATGGAACCAAACATTTTTAGGAGACTGACTTTCCTCGGGACTCTGGCAAAGTTACACACACTGTTCTGTCTGTTTAGGGAATATGTCTCAGCTTTCTCTCATCCATTTTCACCCAAGTTTAGGTGCCAAGACATTGCTCTTCATACTGTTGCTTGTCAGCTGGGTGCTAAGGACATCTGCTGCCTGTTTCAAGCTGGGGGAAGGTGACCTGGGTCCATGGGGTAATTTTGAAGGTCTGGGCAGCATCACTATCTGGATTGGCATCGGGTGTTGGGCAGTGCACAGTATACACAGGATCTGATAGAGAAAACCCTCCACGCACAGCAAAGCACAGTTTGACTCCCCAGCAGGATGCCCTACAGTACTGTGCACCTGTGAGCATCAGGAATGGGCTATGCAAAATGCTTCCCCCTCCACCCGGCTCTTAGGTACAGCCTGTGGATGCTGAGCATGCTCCTATCATCATGACAACTTAGCAAGGCAATCTGGTCCTACCATCCACACTACTTGGAAGGTCAAGTCCCCCATCTTGTTCCCTGTACACAGAACCACAGGCTTCCACTTTTAAAACCTATTTGAAAGTAAAAAAAGAAAATGAAAAGATGAATATTTGGTATTTCTCTTCTTACATTTTCATATGGGAATCAAATGCCGTTGCAAGTGGTATTAAAACCAACGTCTAATTAGAGGACAAGTCACAAGAAAAGCAAGGAAAGAAATATAAAGAATTTAACATCTCAAGGGCATCTATATCTATTCAGATTAATCTCATATATCTTAAATATATTTTGCCAACACATTGATTAATTCATGTGTATGACAGTGATGTTTTGCTGCTTTTTTCCTTCTTTATTGTTTT
Organism: Myodes glareolus; assembly: GCF_982192425.1. Classification (NCBI taxonomy): domain Eukaryota; kingdom Metazoa; phylum Chordata; class Mammalia; order Rodentia; family Cricetidae; genus Myodes; species Myodes glareolus. The sequence goes on from NC_142034.1 coordinate 61,011,070, forward strand.
GTTTTATGAAAATAGACTTTGAATATACTCTCATTTTAGATCATCTTGTCCTTTTAATCTATTTCAGAAACCAGACTAGACATTGGGTAATATTTTGGGGTGATGTGTTTTTTAATATGCATACTTGAAGAGACCCTCCATTGCATTTACAAAGAAAATTCAATGGGAGATCTGAGGCTATAAAAATGACTCAGAGGTTAAAAGCACTTAACCGGACCTGACTTCAGTTCCCGGTATCCTATAGGTATCCTTAATTCTAGTTCCAAGGTATCTGAAGCCCTTTTCTGGCCTCTGCAGGCACCAAGTTTATATGCAGTGCACATACATACATAGAGGCAAAATACTCACACACATAAAATTTTTTAAATGTAAATTTTAAAAATTTCAATGTGCTAGCTAATTTTTAAGGCTCTATTAACTCATCTCTCATTTCAAGAGGTGAAAATGCTAGATCCTACTTTCCTGGCTTCCCTTGCAGCTAGAATATTCATGTTTCATACTATTGGCCAATAAAAGAAAACACATACTATTCTCAGACATTTCTGGGAAATATTTCCTTATGGTGAAGAGACTCACCAAAGGCCCGAACTGCTGCTTGAGGCCATGTCTGTGTTCATGGCCCTACAGCAACCAGGGTCTGAGCTGAGGCCCATGGCTCCTGTTGCCACTGGAGTCTGTGCAGATTCCTGGGGTCTGATCAACCACCTCAGACCATGTTGGTGTTTGAAGGCCATGCTGCCATCAGGTCATATTGATCTGAGTGACCTGTATTATCACAGGAACCCTGGTGATATACAGACCCAAGCTGCTCCTGAGGGCCACATCTGGGTCCATGTTCCTGCTGCAGCTGGTGTCTGTGTGGATGTCCATGACTGGTGTTACCACAGGGGGACATAGGAACCATGTGTGTTGAAATCTGAGGCCTGTTTGTGAAGGGACTGGTCCTGCAGAACAATAGCTGCAGGAGTCCCATGACTCAGGGCAATGGCAGGGTTTTTGGGGAGAGTTTAGGTGAGGGTCCAGAGATGGCAACATGACTGAGGCATTGAACCAGACCAATGACTCATTGCAATGGACAGTCAAGGGTGGGGCTGACTGGGCAAAGGATGTTACATAGCACACTACAGTTCCCAATGCCCATGGGATGAATGAAGAGGTGTTGAAGAGATGGGAAAGACAGAGGAATAACGTGGATTTTTGTTGTTGTTGTTGTTGTTGTTGTTGTTGGTTTTGCTTTTAATTAATTTGATGGCTTCTTTGGGGGTGCTGCAGGGCTGATGGGTGAATATAGAGAGACTGGGAGGTGAGTGGGATTGGGGTGCATGATGGAAAATTCCCAAAGAATGCACTCCCTCTATTCTTGAAAGCAGTACATATAAATAAGATCCTTGGAACCCGGATTGCTTCCATGAAAAGTTGTGACTGAGGACAAAGAATATAAAACTGATGAGGACATCAGGGCAAAAGAATAAAAATAGCTGTGATAACATTGTGGGGCTCCAGACTCAGCCTGCCACCTCCTTCATCCAAGATCCTTATCATATAGTTTAAGTTGAAGCTTTTGTGAGCTAAGTCACTAAAAGTCGTGTATCTTAAGACTTTTGAACAAAAATTGTTGGGAGCACAGAGGTCCTTGCATCCACAGATCTCCAGGAAACCAGGAAAGTTAAGCACTCAGAATCATTCTTTCAAAGGGAAGGATAGAAAGCTGAGAAGTGGAGGTGATTAATAGCCTGATGATCTGAGTTATCTGTTGGGCCAGGTCAATATCAAGCTCTTACAATCGGGACCAGAGGTGGCTAGGAATCTAAATGACACTTAGTGACAGTGAGGACTCCCCAAGCACCCACAACTAGGGCTGAAGATATCTAATAGCCTAAATGACCCTTTGCGTTGTCTGTTTAGCCAGAGGCTCCTGTAGGCTACCACAATCAGGACCAGAGGTGGCTAATAGACCTCTAAGCTGTCTGTATGACTGAGACCACATCAGACCCTTAGGCCCTTAACCTAGCACAGGCAGTGTATCTCCAGAACCCACCTTCTTAGAAGAAATGGCAGGTACCTTGAGTCAAGTTCTGATGTAATTATGCTTTCTTATGCACTGGGGATTGTATTACACCAGGAACACTTTTTTCAAATTTTACTGTGTTTAAACTGTTGGGAATAAACCTCCTGGGATCAGACTCTTTACAAGTCTTGATCAGGTTGATGAAGTCAGTCTGAACTGAGTTTTTATTTTCACCTCATTCAGATTATCTTCCTTGCGTAAGCACCTGCAGGGTCCCCCTTAAAAAACAACCTAGATTTTCTCACTTTTCTTACAGTTCCTGTGTGTGTGTGTGTGTGTGTGTGTGTGTGTGTGTGTGTGTGTAGTATTCAAACCAAGCCTGTTTGCTTTATTTTCTCTAAGGAAGCATTTTTATGAATGGGGAATTAATTTTTTCATGAATATTTATTCAATAATTTATATTTTATTTAATGTTTTGAAACATAACTTTTACCATCCATCAAACTAATACCTATACTAGAATCCAGTTAAACTTTAAGTTCCTCACTGGGTATTTACAATAATAAATAGATTATATATTAGGCTTGGAGATTGTAACACAGGTGCTAACACATAGTAAATATACAATATTTATTTCTGCCTTTGGTTGCAAATTTCTCTATATACTGGTTTTAGTTATAACTACAGTTGGTTTAGTGCACCACAAAATTGTGTTGAACCTCTTTCTTTAGCTGTAAAGTGAAAAATTAAATGACATTTTAAAGACTTTCCTATTTTATATTTTAATATAATTTTTGAGAATTTTTCTACTCCTCCATCTTTCCTGTAAAATTCTTCCCATGCCACCACTCCTACTCAAATTAATGATCTGTTCTTCTTTAATTATTATTGTTTTACACACACACACACACACACACACACACACACACACTCAACCTGCTGAGTCCATTTAGTGTTGCTCATACATACACATGTTTGGGAAGACCACTTGGGATTGATAACCTACCAAGAATCAGGGTCTTGTCCCTGTTGAGAGCTATTTCTCCATCTCTCAGTAGCCAATGCTGCATGTAACTCTTCATCTGTGGGTAGGACCCAGTGAAATGTCCCCTGCCTACCATGGCTTGTCAACTGGGGCTACCATTTTGCAGGTCTTGTTTGGGCATCAGTATTGTTGAGATTTCTCTGGGGTGCAGCTCCTGAACAATTTAGCACCTTTTTTATTCTCCATTTTTCTGTTTTGTGCCTCTTATTTGATTCATGGAGTTAGTAAAGTCTGGGTTTTAAGATTTGTGTCATTATAATTAAAGTTTCATTTTAAAAATTTTTTCATTTAGACTATTTTTAGTACTTGAATCTACTTTGGGCACTATAAACATTTATTGTAAGATTTTTCAGAGTTGGGGATTCTAGAGGGGCACTAACACATGTTCTCTTTAGTGGTGAGAGATTTATTAAAAGACTTAGCAATGCCACAGATAGACAGCTGTGTGGAGGGGGCTCTGAGGAGCGTTCAGGCCCACAAGGCAAAGTGAGGCTCCCTCTCGGGTTTCAGAGAAAGAGCATCCCACATCATGTGGTTGATGAGCTGCCCATAGTCAGTGCTTACAGTTCAGCCAGTCTTCATTCCCAGGCATCAGAGGAAGTGGGAAAGGCTTGGCCCTTTAATCCACCATACAGGATGTGGTACCTATAGACCTTGGTTGCATAGGACTGCAGAATGACAAGCAGACCTCTCCGTGGGATTTTATCATTTCCCTGTAGCACTGAGAATTACAAAGTCAGCCATGAGGATGAACAGGGAAAGAGGCCCTGGAATGTGAATGTGGCCTGAGTAGCTCCTAGCCCAAACCTAGCATCACCTCTACTCCTGAATTTAAAAAAAAAAAATCAGGATTGTACACAATCCCAAAGCCTCTTCTTGCTTCCTCTCTTACATGGTTTTTGTTCCTTTAGAATAACCTTCTTCAAGGATACAGAAACACAAATTGTTGACAAGCTGTCAGAAAAGATCTCCCAGAGATAGAAAATTCTCAGATCACAAAAAGAAAGGGTAGAAAGGTAGGGTGGAGAGAAAATGCAGATGAGGCATGGGTTAGCAATAGCAAAGAGAGGATGCAGAAGGGGCATGGGGTAGCTACAGAGCAGAGAGGGGATGCAGAAGAGGCATGGGGTAGCTACAGAGCAGAGAGAGGATGCAGAAGAGGCGTGTGGTAGCTACAGAGCGGAGTCCTTTACTCAGGGGCACTGAACTGGACTTGAAGAGTGCTGATCTAATTTTGTCTTAATTATCAGTTAAGGCAATAGAGGCAGTGCTAGAACCTGCATAGCAGCAGTGGGTGAAGTTTCTGTTATAGCAACAGACAATAAACCATAACAGTATCTAGTTATCCCAACTTGGAACCTAAGCAGACTGTGGCAGGACTTTTACTGTTTGTTTCGTTTTCCATTTTTTCGAGACAGCATTTTTCTGTGTAATAGTCCTGGCTATCCTGGAACTTGCTCTGTAGACCAGACTGGTCTTGAACTCATAGAGATTGGTCTGCCTCTGCCTCCTGAAGGCTGAGATTAAAGGTGTGCGCCACTACCCAGTTTAGGACTTTTAAATAGATTCTTACATGGGATTTTAATTTTCTTTCTATGTATGTTTAAGTAAGAATAAACTTTTAGAGTTTTTACAAAACACCAGGCTTATAAGAGACAAGAACTGTTTGTTGTTCGCAGCCATGTTCGCTGACCACTTCTGAGTCAGCTGCAGTCTCCCTCAGATCCACAGCTGGTGTGTAGCTCTGGTGTGTATCTCCTACAGGAGAGACATTGGATGTGCTGGAGGGGATGTCTCTCACATCCCTCCTGCTGGGTGCTCTGATGCTTCAAAGTACCCAGGGGATGAGAATCCACAATCCACCAGGCATTGCCCCTGAGTCCTTCCTCCAGTCCACAGCTGGAGCATTGCCACCCACCATGGCCACATCCTGAGCCATCTCTTAGTCCACCCTCTGTGACTGTAAGGGAACCTGGGGTGAACAGCTGACAAAGAATTGAAGTTTGTTTTGGCTCACAGGTCCGGAGGGAGGAAGTCCACAGTGGAGAAAGGGATGCAAATTTGCAGGACAGCTGACCCATTCATGAGCACTGTGCTTCTTGACCCAAACACTTCCCTCAAGGCTTCACTTCCCCAAGTCTGCAGCACTGAGGAGTTAAGATCCCAAAATGGCTGGGAAACTCGAGCCATTGTTTGTGTATTAATAAGTTTTCCTTGATTTTTTTTTAAGGAACTACGAAAGGGAAGCCTACACAACAGATTCCTTCCCAGACTTGGGCTGGGGTGAGGTACAAAATGCTTCTGTTCGATGGAAGCTTCACCCCAGCCCCCGGTATCCATATACCCAAAGAGTCTGGGATGTTCTGGTGGAGTGTTCAGGAGGAAGCTCAACCACAAGCCCCCTTCCCTATCTCTCTCCAAACCCTGCTGCATCTCAGAAAACCTGCCAAATGATGACCCGTCCCCCAGAGATGCTCAAGACCACTCCCACAGGGTATTTAAATTGCCCCCACCCAGAGAACAGACATGTGGTTTTCTGGTCTTCCTTTCCCATCTCCTCTGGGGCGCGAGGGTCTGGAACATCATCTGGTAGAATTTTTATCCATTAAACCTGCATTAGTGCATTAAACCTTACTAATTTGGTTTGATTTGGTCTAATTTGGATTGTTGCATTGGCAGAGAGGCTTATCGGGGTGTAGAAACTTCTCGGCTTCCTTATCGCTGCTGCGGTGGCCGTGTGGGTCACAAGGGACTGTGGATGTATCAGGAAGGTCTGGTCATTTGTGGGAGCCAGGTCTCCACCCACCACAGTCCGTGGGGGGGGGGGGGGGGGCGGGAGGGTTGTGTTACTTGTCGGGCTGAACTTCAGTTTAGCTGTCTTCAGAACATTTCGTGGGAAACGAACAGAGACCTACAAAGACCTGTTAGTCAGAGCAGCTGCAAACCACAAAAGAACAGGAAGCCTGTGCTCACATTGTACATTTCTGAGCTCTCACAACCACAACCGAGGAGCTAAAAGGCGCCCGAGAAATTCATGCAGTCCTGTTCAGTTCTCTCTCAGGTCTCCGAACATTTTATCAACTAACTACACAGGTTCAGATGTTCGTTCAGCAAAGGGCCAGTCCACATACATCTTACAACAAATTGCAAGTCCTGTAGCCAGAAAGGAGAGTGCTTTTCCAATCTCCAAACACACAGACACACACAGAGACACTGATACAGACACGCACACACACACACACACACACACACACACACACACACACACACACTGCAAGCAATCTTGAATTAAAATGTATACTGTGCAGTTAGCTGGCTGTGGAGATTTGGGTTGTGCACTGTGATCCCTGCCCCTCATTGCATTAATAAATAACTTTCATTGGGTTATTCATCTTGATTTAAGGTACGCATGGCTCCCTTCTTTATTGTCTTTGAACTAGGAGGAAAAGCACGCTCCCAGATGACCTCCCCAGGCTTTGGGCACTAGCAGGAACAGAGGGACAGACTCATGCTCATACTTGATGGCTTTGTATGCTGTGTGACTACTGTGATCGTCTCTGCAGGAAGCAAACTAAACTCAATAAACCAAGGTAATGGACTAGGCAAGGAAGTCAATTAGAATTCACACGCCAGTGAGACTTGCTGAAGGTGTTTGGGACTTGCATGTGTGCTGCTGGTGTGCTGCGGGGAGCAGGGGTCCCCATTACTAGGGGGTTATACTAGAGGGAACCAGTAAAACAGGAGTCCCAGTTACTAGGGGACTATACTGAAGGGAGTTGGGGGGGGAAAGCCAAGATGGTGGCAGCACAGAAACTCAGGGGTAATCTCTCTTTCCTTTGAGCAGCTAGAGGTTTTTCTTCTTCCCCTGACTTGTATCGCAATGTTTTACTCTTTGGGAACTTCAAGGTCAGCCTGTTACTATGCCTTGCACAGAAATGTTCGGTAAATGCTTGCTGACTTAAGAAAACAGAGTTGCAGTATTTCAGATGAACACACGTGTAGGCACATACATGTGGGTAGTTTTTTGTGGTGCTTGAACACAGGAAGGAGGGCAGATTTGGACATGACTTGGTCATACAGAGATGAGAAGCTCCACCAGCCCTGGGGTGTTCTGTGGGCCTTCCTGAACTTGCTCAGTCCAGAAAGGGAGAAAGATGATGTCAGAGGACAGGGACAAAGCCAAGGAAGATGTAGAGGTTAAAACAAAGAACCAGTTCAGAGATACAGACCTCTAAGGCCTTCAGAGCTCCAAGTGTCAACGAGATCTGCTTCTAAGATCCCGCGGGGTCCTCTGTGAGTACGGCACACAGGCTAGGACATAAAGAGAACCCTCCACGAGCTGAATGCTGGGGTCAAAGACAACCATCCAGAAGTGGGAATAGAGAAGAGGTCTGTAGACTACGGGAGACCTAAACCCTCTGCAGTCAAGTTTTTGGGTGGTCCAAGTGCCAGGGAAGAGAAGGTTCCCACAGAAGGGGAAGAAGTTGGCCGGCTCCAGTTGTGGTTAACTTGGGCGAGTAAAGACCTAGTAAAATCACTTGGTGTGGTGTTGAGCAATCTATTAGAAATCCCCCAAGAGCTTAGCACGCTTAAACATTTCTTTAAACTAGTTAGTATAACACAAACTGGAATTTTCTCTTAACCCTCATGGTTGGGGTCAAGAGAAGAAATCTTAAAACCTTATTCAAAAAAAAAAAATACTTGTTAGAATGGTAAAAACAGAACCGCGTGAAAATAACAGCTCTCAAAGTCTAGGGAGTAGACAAGCACCGAGCTTCTACATCCTGCATTCTAGGAGCAAATCTAGCCAATTATAGACCCAGAGCCCTTATTGAGCCTGCTTGGTATCAATGCCATAACTTGAGACTTTTGAAGACTGTTTAAAGTAAAATCATCTTATGACACTAGTTCCCCAATGCTGAGAGGTGTGACGCTAACAGTCTGTGTCAGGGTTAAGCTGCACTGTAGGGCATCCTGGTGGTGTCTAGATGGCTGGGGGACTCAGAAGAAGTCTAAATCACTGAGAAAGGAGAAGAGGGGATATGGACAGATTAGGGAAGGAAAATAGCTTGGGAGAGATAATAAACGGGCAGAGAATCTGCTGTGGTCTTGACCTTCTGTCTCCCTGCAAAAGATGATCCAGACTACACTGTTCTTTCTAGAAACAAAAAACAAAAAACAACCTAATCTCTAAGTTCCCTCTGTTTAAAGTTGGGAGCACTACGGGACTAGGGAGATGGCTCAGTTGTTAAGAGCACTTACTGCTTTCTGGGTGACTGAATTTCAGTTCCCAGGACTTATATCAGGTGGCTCCCAATCCCTTCTAACTCCAGCTCCAGGGGGATCTGAAGCCTCTAACCTTCATGGCATCTACACTCACGTGCACACATCACACATACCCACTCACTTACACACACACGTGCGCACAAACACATAAATAAATAAATAAATAAATAAATAAATAAATAAATAAATAGGTTTTAAAGTTAACCATATCCCAAAGCTTCCTATTTCAGGAGGCATCCTCTGGTCTCCCTCTAACCTACAAAGCAAATCCTGCCAGAGACTTAAATTATCTTTCTTCACCATCACTTTGTAAGCTGTTGCCACGGTTTCAGCCTGCTGTAGATGCTTACTGTGTCTATCACACGGGAGCACCTTGGAGCATGCAGAAATACCAGGGATATGCAGGTCACACAGGCACAATCTGTCATCAGGCGGGAGAGCTAAAAGGCTTTGCCATCGATTTACTAAGTGCTAAGGCCTACCGACAGATCTCGCAAAGGTACAAGGCATTGCACAGATTGCCATAGCTATTCCTCTATTTTCTTTTAAGTTCAATAAAATCTGACTTTGAATACTGTTAAGTAAACTAGTAGGCAACTTATTCACCATCAGAATCTAACTGCACCTGACTGAGAGTTTCACAGAATCAGGAAGGTTTCTGAGAGCCCCCACACAGCAACAGGAAGGGGGTTCAGTCTCTCGGTCAGCACAGCCCTGCTGAGATCCTGACTGACTGAGCCCAGGGTGCAGTTAAATTTGGATGTGTCGGCTTCCACACTGCTGTGGCTTAATGACAGGGACATGGGGATTGCAGAAGGCTTCAGAACCTGGCGCTCAGTCTCTCCAGACCTCCTGAAGAGCCACCATTGCCCTATACTGTGAACACGGTAAGACAAGCTCTAAACTGACTACCCTTCCCTTCCTCCCACACCCCTTTGTCCTGAGTCCCTCAAAGGGAACTCCACAGCAGAGTCCACCCATACGTTCAGGGTTGAGCAGCGACTTAGAGGCAATTTCTACTACAATCCTTCTGCAAAGCAAGAAGCATAAAAACATTCTTTACTTGGGAGTACAAACAGGAGGAAGGAGAGTAGATGAGCCCTCTCCCCACAAAAGACTATCTTTCTTTCTCCAATAGTTTCTTGAATAGGATCTGCTACACTAACATTACTTCCCTAAACCTCACGATAAGCTGTGACAATGATAGGAAGACATGAATGTGAAATGTCCCCCCCCCCCCCCCCGCAGGATAACGTTCAACAGTTGCTCACCAAATGGCGGTGCTGTTCAATGAGACCATGGAAATTTCAGGAGACCAATCCAGCTGAAGGAGCAGCACTCCAGAGGTGGGCCCCTGACGGTTATATCAGGTCAACAATCTGTTCCACTTGCTCTGCCTCCTGGCCACCACGATGTAAACTGCTCTGTCCCCAGATTCCTTCCCACCATGATCTGAAACCTCTGTACCACACACCGAAATGAATCCTTCCTGCCTTAACTGATTTCCAGCAGGTATCCAGTCACAGCAACACAAAATTCTGACTAAAGCTACAGGGTCGCCGCCGACAAGCTTTACATGATGTGTATAAGATAAGTGTAAGCTAAACGGCAGCTTATGAGCTTTATACAACATATGTAAGATAACCTGCCCACTAAGTAACCGTAAAAAATTCAAGTTCAAAAATCTGGCTTTCCTCAAGGCTCTTCTCGTCCGAGGGTTCTAGATTTGGGGAAATCAACAGAAATAGCAATGGGATAAGGGACGACATATATCATGACTTGGTGACACAAACCAGCCAGCCCAGTGGGAGGTGATACCAAAAATGTCCCAACTGAAGAGAAAGCTGGCACTAAAGGTGACACATTAGCAGCAATGTTCTTGAGCTGGGATTTTTTTTTTCTAACTGATTCCCAATAAAAACCCTTGTCTTCTTGAAAGTCAAAGATTTACTGGTTGGTGGAAGAAATGCAGCCAGAACGTGGTTCCCATTCTACAGTCATCAGCAAACACATGGGAAGGAGCTGCAGACTTCCTGGACACACACGTGCACACAGAGACACACACGCACACATGCAGAACTTTCCTGAATAATTTGATGATGACATTTGGAATTCATCTCTTACATCTTAAGCCTTCTGAAAAGTCCATGTCTATGAAGGGAGGGTTCAAATCTTAGACTCCATCGTTGACAAAGGTCAAATGCACCCTCTTGTGGTAAAACGGTGCATTTGAGTTCCAGATGAATTCAGTGCCCGAGGAGATGGTAATTTGAAGAATAAGAAGTACTGGAAGAGAAACAACATCTTTGTTATGAAGCTTTGATTTTTTTTTAATACTGGTTATATCTGCCTTACGGTTTCCATAATCTCCAATTTGGGAATGAAAAACTGAGACAGAAGCCTGGCGTCACTTGTTTAGAGAACCCAAGAGTAATACACAATGAGGTGACATGAAGACTCAATGTCTTACCTTCCTATAAGCATGCAGACCACTAAGAAACTATCCAGATGATTTGGAGAAACCAAGAGAGCTAAAAATGAAGGGGGAAAAAAAAGCTGATCCGGACACAGTAACCCAGGGATGTAGCCGCTCCCCAGGCATGCTGAATCTCCATTTGACTCTCACTTTGTGCAGACAACAGGCTCAAGCATGGTAACCAACAGCTGATAATTACATATCCACACCACCACAGGTGACGTTAAAGAGCAATGGCCTTCAGAGTTCTCATCATAAGAGACAGAAGGTCCTGTCCTCAGGGACTCCAGCCTCTGGATGTCCCTCAGTCTCAGAAGCCTTGTATGCATTTTAAAATTCGCTATCTGAACAGGGCAAGGTCATGGGACTCAATTCAAGGGCAACCAACAACAACTCGGCACACACTAACTTCCCCAAAACTTGGCTCTAGCTAAGGACTGCTAACAGGAGCAGTAAGGAATGACACTGGTTCCTTGGAACATACAGAGTACAGAAACACCCAAAACAATTTGACCTACTGCCAGTGCAGACAGGTGCGGCAATCCTTTTTCCTCCCGACTGAAGTAAGCATTGCTGTGTTTGGGTATGTTCATCCTCGAGGGCTCATGGCAGTGTTAAAAGGTGATGGAAACTTTAAGAGATGTGCCTACAGAGATATCCTTATGTCACCGGAGGGTTGTTCTCCGAAGAGGTTTGGGATATTTCTCATGGGATCCCTGAGAGAGCCCTCAAGAGAGAAAATTGTGACAAAAGTCTGTGACTGACCCTGAGGGTCACTGTCTGGCTTCCTGTTAACCCAGGTCCCTCTCACTTGCTCCATGAGGCCTTGATCAGAGCCAAGTTGAGACCAGCGCCATGTGCTGCATTCCCAGAGCTGAGAGCGAAAGATTTCTTCACCAAGTTCCCCAACAAGGTTCGTCATTGGTTGGTTGGTTGGTCAGTTAGCTTTAGACAGGGTATCTCTATGAAAGTCTGGCTGTCCTGGAACTTACTCTGTAGACCAGGCTGACTTCAAACTCACAGAGATCCACCTGCCTCTGTTTCCTGAGTGTTGAGATTAAAGGCGTGTGCTACCACACCCAGCTAAGAGTTCTGTTACAGCAGCAGAAAGTGTACCAGTACCACCCACTGCTACACTTTCTGTCTTTGTGTCAATGTGGATCCCAGGAAACACTGCATCCAGAACGCAGAGCATCTTTAGATAACAGTGTGTTGACAACACAAATGACAGGCAAAGGCATGTGTGTGGGTGTGGCTTGTCCCAAGGACTTCTGTAAGTTCAGAACCAGAGCAGCATTCCTAAGAGACGGTAGGATGATTGGGAGACAGGTCTATAGCCCTACAGCCAAACATACTAATGAATCAAGAGGGCAAATCAATAGAAAAGTGCACAGCCAAGTGAGCCACGGACCAAAAAAGCACATTGAAAGTTTTCCACGTAACTCATTGCCAAGGAAACATAAATACAGGCTAGAAAGATGGCTCAGCAATTAAGAGGGCTGATTGCTCTTCCAGAGGATGAAGGATTCACTCCCAGCAGCCACATGACAACTCACAAGCATTTGTAACTCCAGTCCCAGGGATCCCACACTCTCTTCTGGCCTCTGTGAGTACCAAGCATATACATGATGCACATCCATACATGCAAGGAAAATATCCATGCAAGCAAAGTGAATAGTAAATAAATAAATCTTACTTTAAAAAAGAAGAGACAAATAACAAACCTGGCTTTAACTAACTAAGTCACTATATCCAATATTGGAGAATTGGGATAAAGGGTACTCTCATACAATGTGGATATGGATGTTAAGCTGCTACCCACATCTGTGTAAAGTATTCCAGTAAAACCCACCGGCAGCTGTAATACACAAAGGCCTTTGCTCCCACCCCCTCACACCTGTAGATCTAAGCCAGAAACATGAAAGTGCCCATGAGATGTGGGCCACCAGCTGCAGCGTGGTCCTTCTCAAACATCTAAAAGTGGACTAAGGGCCATTCATTCAAGGAACATGCATAACAAGCGTGACTCAGTAGTGTTCGGGTTTATCAGGAATATTATTCGGACATAAAAGTCCATGACCCACATTACTCTAAAAATTAGTTCTTCAAACATTATAATTAAATTAAGAAAAAAATAACACCGAAAAAGCCAAAAGGGCAAATATATGACACTAAGGAGAAAAGAAAGGAGATATTTGATATAAGAAGAACAATAAATGTTTTCAAAAGGTAAATACACATGTAACTCACATGTACACAGTAAATACACATATAATTCATGTATATGTCTCAAAAGATTGCCTGTTTTTTTAATAGTAAAATACACAGATTCATTCTTCAGAATTTGAGTAACTCACACTTCTGTAAAATTGTGTATTTGTACGTCAACTTAAGGAACATTTTGATATCTTTATACTATTAAGTCTTGCTGTGTAGAATGATAGGTAGGACTTATGTCTCTGTACGGAGACTGCTTGTTTGTTTCCCGGCTTCCCAGACTCAAAATAATCACACGGAAACTGAATTAAATAAAACACTGCTTGGCCTATTATCTTATACACATTTTTAGCTAGCTTTACATCTTAAATTAAGCCATCTCTATTAATCTATACATCACCACGAGGTTGTGGCCTACTGGCAAGGTTCCAGCAGGCTCCAACGGGTGTCTTCTCCTTCGGCAGCTACAAGGCATCTCTGACTCCATGAACTTTCTCCCAGCATTCAGTTTAGTTTTCCCACTTAGCTCTATTCTGTCCTGTCAAGGGTCAAAGTAGCTTTATTCATTAACCAATAAAAACAACACATATTCAGAAGGACTTTCCACACCATTTCCCCTTTTCTGGCATCACGCCACCAATTTGAGGTCTTACTTAGGGCCTCTTAGTTGAACTCTAAAGGCTTTCTTCTCATCCTTTTATTTGCTTTATATTTACCTTATGCTTTATTGATTTCATTAGATTTTCTTTTATTTAACTTTCAACTGACGAATGGGGTACACATAAAGATACTGATTTTGTAAGGGAATTCTGTGGGACTGTCTATCTAGAGGGAACCCTGTAAGCTACTTCCACTCCTGTCCATAACAAGGTTCTTATAACTTATCTCTGAAAGTTGTCTTCTGTCTTGAGCAGAGACAGTCCTGTTTCTGATTAATAAATGTTGAAGGATTTTTTTTTCAGAAACACTGTAATATATATGAAGAATTCCCTAGAGTACAAGATTACATTAAACTATGGTGTCTGAAAAGAAATGAAGCTTCGACTGGTCAAAACAGAATGTGCTTTGATCATGCTGATTTGATTGCAATATTTTTCCTTTAATCTTTATTGATTGGTTGAGCTATCTGTCTCAGATTTTCCTAAAGCCATAGAACAGACTGAAAAACTATCCAGCAATCTGAGACCTCCTCCTGACAGCCTTGGGACTCTGTGTTATTAAATAATTGTGTGGATATTGAGAATAACTCAGTGGTTATCAACCTTTCTAATACTGCACCCTTTTAATACAGTCCCTCATGCTGTGGTGACCCCCAACTATAAAGTTATTTTGTTGCTACTTCATAACTGTAATTTTGCTACTGTTATGAATCTTAATGAAAACATCTGTGCATTCTGGTGGTCTTAGGCCACCCTTGTATAAAGGTCATAGGACCCTCAAAGGGGTCACAACCCATGGGTTGAGAACTGTTGGTCTAACGGCTGATGTTGAGCAGTACTAAGAAGGCGGTCTGCAGAGCAAGAGCTTCCAGGGCTTTCATTACCTCCCTGAGTAGAAATTTCTGAGAGTCCACAATTAATAAAGATGCCTCATACTGCACTTCAGTAAGACTTCTGTGCTGATCAAACAGCGTGGGCCACTCATAAAGAACTGAAATCACAAGCTTTGGAGGAGGCTTTGACAGCGGGAGTTCTTCACCCTGTGACCTCAGCCAGCAGGGATGCCTCAGCACACTGGATCCAGTCACGGTGGAGCAGGGGAGCCCTCTACCTTCCCTGCTCACACTGCAGGTTCCAGGTCTCCACCCAGAATTGATGCAACTCAGGAGAGGAATTACTGTCACTCTCGTCGGGTTCCCTCTGATACTAAAACATCATTTTCCAAGAGAAGACTACAGCCGGGCTGGGAGTGTGGCTTCACGTCAACATCAAGGGAGAAGTTAACTCATTTAACTTCTGCACCCCAGAGGCCCTTCCACCCACATTCTGCTCACCTCCGGGTTTTCACGTAAGTGTAAATCGCTTGCGCAGTTTGGTGCTTAATTTATCTCCCCGCATGAAAACGCAGACAACCTGCAGTCCCCTTTCCCCAGCACTACAGGCTGCAAAGAATGCAGACCCCTGTTCCCCATTTAAACGTCCGTTGTTTACTTTCTAAATTAGAGACTAGCAAAGTTCTAAAGTCAAGGGTCCTATCCCCTCCAAAGCTGCTTGTCTTTTTCAGTATTGCTGACACAGCCAGAGCAGCCCAAGTGGTCCCTATCACAGGGTTTCCCCAGCCTTGTCTTTTGGAGACGGAACACACTGAGTAACCCAGGCTAGCCTTGAACCCATGATCCTCCTGCCACTTCAAGGGCAGTGATATACTGGTGTGCACTACCATATACCATGCCTGGCACAAGGCTGCCCTTGGCTGCATCTCGGCGCTCTTTCCTCCGGACCTGACCCTCGGTCTAGTAGTCGCTTATCAGCTGACCTCCCAGAAGAGAGCAGAAGGTCTCTCCTAATAGTCTGGAAGAACCGTTTGTTGAACATGTGACAGGAGGGCAGCGAGCTGTGCGGTAACTGGGGTGCCACCTGCAGCCCAAACAGGAGTTCGTGAAAGATTAGGAATCACACTGACAGATGGCAGTTGGTGTGTTCTACTGTGCCAAGTGCTTGAGTCTGTTCCACCTACCACACTATCGCATGCTTTCTCATACTTGGCATCCTTTGCTTAATCCTCATTCATCCTATTTAATATATTTCTTGGGGCTTTAGATTTAAAATTTAAAACCGTCTGTGTGACTTCTTATGATAACCCAGAGGTAGGTTGTGTCCTAATTCCCCTGACACGGATGTGTACACTGAGGTTTAATTAAAAGTTTACAACACAGCCAGGCTCACTAGCTGGTGGCCACTAAGCCCTGGCTGACTCAGCGGAGCACAGAAAGCATCTTCCAAAATCTAGACTGTTCCAGAATCCAAAGCTTAGGAGGCATCAACAGGAGACACACGCGGAACTTTTCACACCTGACCTCGAGGCATAGGTTGCAGTCAGAATGCGGGCACAGCGGCCATATCACACAAAGTCACCTTCAGGCTGCATTTACACTGTGTATGATAGGCAAATGTCATGTTTCGCTGGGGCTCCAGCCTGAGATGTCTCATTACACTCCTGTAAATAATCCAAACAGCAAAAGGCCTCATGACTGGAAACACATATCCAGCATGGATTCCTAACCTTTCTAGACAGGGATGCTCATCATAGGTAGAGCACAGACTTAAATGTCTGTGGAGCCAGGACCTAGCAGCCTGCCTAGGACATGCAAGATACCTAAGCTGTATCTGTTGAGTAGGATTTGGCAGGGGAATAACAACACAATACCACCAGGAGCAGCAAAGATCTCTAAAATAGCTCATCTAGAAGTTCTGTCCAGGGACTTCCCCGCCCAGGCACCTTTTCCCACCTTCACAGCTTTCTCTGAAACACTTAATGTTCACTGTATGATGCTGTATTCATCTGTCTGCATCTCCCCCTTAAACACAAAGGGAGGAGCTTTGTTGTCAAGGCAGTTCTGGAAGCCGGCAGGTTGTCATCAGTCAGAAGAGTGAGTGAATGGAGGAGGATTAAATGAATGAAGGCACACACGTCCCTCTCGACCACTGCCCATCGACAGTGCTCGCCGAGCATCCTGGTGTTTTCTACTATTGTTGTAGTTTCCCACTCCGGGGCCATTCAAGGACTTGAACGCCGGACAGATACCTCAGTGAAGAATTTAATTAAACCTGCCCTTGTGGAAGAGCATCCTCCAGCAGGCTAGCTCCTCCCTGAGAGCCTAACGTCCTGAAAGTCTACTTCGATTTGATTTTAGAAGAAAAAAAATCAATTTTAAAAATTAACATTTCTTTATTCTCAAGAAGTTCTCAATACCTACTTTTCTTTTCCCCGCCTCATGCCACGCTGTCAGACCAGATGCGTTAGGAACTCTCCTGGTTAGTCAGCTGTGGTGGAATGATGTAGTCGCTGGCAGGTCACTAGCACTGTGGTCTCCTCCCTCAGCCAGAGTTCCTCAATGAGCATGAGGCTGCCAGGACAAGTGCATCCCAGACTCTTCCCAGTCTTTTGTCTCAGTGGAGCTGCCAGGAGCCATCTGCCTTGCTGGAGCTCTCTTTCATCTCTTAACATCGCTTTATAGCTTGTCTCTTTCATGTTAAAATGTTAAAAGCAAAGATAGGCTTGTTCAAGCATCTAGGAACGTGCACATATTTTGAACATCAGATTGACGGTGGCCGTGCAAAGCAAAAACATTTCGTTTCCGATAAATCTGTTTCCACTACGCGCAGGCCGCAGTTAGCCCGCCTTGCACATTCCACGGCCATACCCACCGCCCAGTGGGCAGGCTGAGCGCTGCACCTGCAGAATGAAACCCGTCTTGTAAAGGAAGAGTGCCAAGTTGCTACAAGATGCTTCCTCAGCTGGATTCTGTTTCTTACCTGTGAACAGAACTACATTCATCTCTTGTGGATGTATTGACCGGGTGTACGGAGCTGCCAGAGGACAAGAATGGGGAAAGCCTGTCAGCAACCATAGCTGCTCTTAATTTTCCCTGAGAATGTGGAGGGGGATCTTAAAAAAAGACCTCCCTCTCCCTCTCTCCCTCTCCCTCTCTCCCTCTCCCTCTCCCTCTCCCTCTCCCTCTCCCTCTCCCTCTCTCTCTCTCTCTCTCTCTCTCTCTCTCTCTCTCTCTCTCTCTCTCTCTCTTCCTCCTTCCCTCCCCTCTCCCTCCCCCTCCCTCTCCCTTCATGGGGAAACCTTGTTAGCTTATTATCTTTAAGAGGTAGATCCAAATTAAGGTGTGGGTTTCTGGGACCCAGAGAAAACAGGTGCACAACCCAAATGTGCTCTCTGTGTAATTCCTGTGGGGTACAGCTGAGCTTGGACTTCTCATTTCTGTTTCGTGAGTTTTCCCCCTTATAATAAATAAAATATAATTGTTTTACCCTTTAGCTAGCCTGGTTATTTCCAAAATCGAGCTAATGTCTACAGTTGGAGCCTGATGTGTGGGACTAGAGTCTCCGGCAGCTCTGGCCAGCCACGGTCAGGCTCAACGCTGCTGTTTATTTTGGTTATAGAATTCCTGCACAGCGGCCCTGAGTAGCTGCTAGCTGAGGTCCTTCATATTTCCTCATTAAACACCTCAGAGCCATGTAGTCACAGAAGGCCAGGGTGCCTGAGGACTTGCAGCCACTCTGGGTCCAGTTTTTCTGCACTGGGGAAACTCAGGCAAGAGGCGGGCTCCCCTGGGCTTCCCCAGATGCCTCTGTTCAGCATTGCTACCTTGCTATTCTAGACCAGTCAGGGACCTCAACGGAGCACATAGTCTGTGATTTGCACTAAATAACTGTTTTTAATCTGATCATATCTTTGAGCACTTAACGCTAGAATCAAATTCAAACCAGCCACGCAGCTCCAAGTGCAACAAGACACCTGCTGGCAGTAAAGGTTATTGCACTTACTCCAGCTCAAACTCAACCACAGGTAAGATTTATAATTTAAAATATAAATTATAAATGTATAATTCAAAAGGGCAAGATCACAGACAATTTAACCACCCAGGGCTCAATAGCCTTTTTACTTACACCATGTACGATGTTATGCAAGGTTTATATGATTTCCCTGCTACATTCCTCTATTTGATTCTGGGGATTAACTTTGTCCTTCATATTTTATCCTTAAAAGCATGGTTTGATAATAGGGCCAAGAATGAGGCACTTTTAAAAATGATACAATCTTTTCAGACTGGCAATGATCAATTAAAAGGAAAATTCAGCACTCTGGAAAAGGATACAACCTATTTGACAAACAAAACCCAGTCAAATGAGGTACTTTTAAAAATGATGCAGCCTATAAAAATGATACAGACTGTAAATAATCAATTAAAAGAAAAATTCAGATTACTGGGGAAGGATACAGCCAATTTGACAAACAAAACCCAGTCAATGACAGAGGGTGATGAGACATTGTCTGAGAGAATTCATACTATTGAATGTATTAATCAGACTCTGTTGAAGGGTTATGATAGATTGACTGATAGAACGTCTCTCCAGGAAGATAATATACATGCTATAAAAATTATGTCCAAGGATGAGACATTATCTTTACTGGACAGACTTCACGCCTTGGAATTCAAACCAGGAGATATGCTACATTGGGGAAGCGGTTTCGCTCTTGTTTCCACAGGAGAAGAAAAACTATGGATATCATAAAAATTAATAAAGATTCGTTTAAAAAAAAGAAAAACCTCTTGAGAAAGGGAAATGACAGCTCATTCACAATGGTGACAACCATGCAGGTAGTAAGGAAACCATATAGGGTTGGGGCAGGGTTCTGTTCCTGTCTTTACAAGAAAATACACATCTTCAAAAATTCAAAGAGACCCTGGATGTTTGGATGCTGACAGAAGGAAAAATAACTATCCAATAAAGATCATCAAGAAAAAGTAATATGACTCATGAGGACAGGTGATCAATACATACATACATACATATATATATATATATATATGGAGAGAGAGAGAGGGAGGGAGGGAGAAAGCTGGCTTTGGAGTTGGACAATAGCTCTCTACTTCTCTAAATCCAAGCGTGTTGTTAAAAGGAACATTCAAATTTTCTGTCTCATATTGGGAGCCATCTGGTATGGGACAGAAGGAAGATTTTAGGAAAAATTTTACTTTTTAATCTCTATTTTGTCTATATTGTATTCTTTATTGAATGTTTGTCTATATAAATAATGTTTAAATTTTCCACAAAAAAACGATAGAGTTTTCTACAGATCCTTTTCCTGCAGCAATCTTTAAAGTTTCCAGGAAGAAGATGGGACCCCACAGCAACAACTCCACCTGGTTGAGATGACATCATGGTGCTGATAGTGATGCTATAAGACTGGTTTTTGGGTACCAGCTGCTGACATGGTGCACCTTCTCATGACGTTCTGGCCAAAACTCCAGATAAGAACTTTGAAAAAAACCCTATTGACTGCTCGAAATCATTTGCAACTGTACTAGATAATAATCTTGAAACTTAACCATCACTTTACTTTTGCAGGATCCAATTAAGAGAACATCACCCCCATGACAGCAGGAAGCAATTCTAGAGGACAACATCCCCTCTCCCAAAAAAGTTTGTCCTCAAGGTTGGGAACACCATTTAGGGGTTGTTGATTATTACTTGCATCACGTAGAGGGTTGGGGTGGAAACTATGTAGGTTCAGAGATAAAAAAGGGGGGGGAGATAATAATAGTGGGTAAAAGGGTGAATACTTGTGAGCTATTATTTATGGATTACTTACGTTGGTATAGTTTTTTGTATATTGATACAAGTTCAAATTATACTTGTTATTTCTATTTACAATATTTTTACACCTATGTAAAATTATTCTGTCAGATTGTATATATGTATGTTTCTACCTCTGTTTAGGATATTTTGTATATTGATACAACTTTAGGATATATATTCATATTGCATTATTTATTATTCTTACCTCTGATCAAGATACTTATACATTGTTCACATTTTGAGGTCATTGTCCTCATTTGCTGCACATTTGTTTACAAATTATTAATATTCTGACATAAAGTCTTAGTCCTTATGTTATACAGGTATTAAATATTATAGGTCAATACTTGTTCATATTTGTTATACACATAGTCAGATTAATTAGGTTGTTTAGATACATAGAGATCATATTCTGCCTAAATAGGTAATCTTTAACCATTTCAAGGATCTGTATAACATGGAATTTAAATAACTTAGGATTCTGTTGACATGAGACATGATTGCTCTTGACAGCACCAATCTAATCCCAAGAGAATGTTGATCACTGAAGACACTCCATTCGGAGTTTGTTTTCTTCTTAGCACAATTGGCCTTTGGGCAAGGAACTGCCCATGCCTCAACCACTGACAAAGTACATGGTATCCAGACTGGATAAGCAGGACACAAGGAAAAGGACTGCCAAACTTTGCCAAGACCAGGTAAGACAGTTCTAAAAAATTTCCTACCTCTGAAAATGGTCCATCACTTATGCTAGGCCTTAGCCAAAGTTGGTTTCTTCAACACTGCAAATGAGACTTTGGGTGATTGCTCAGGTAGCTCATTGTCTCCCTCATCTATTCCTCACTTTGGAAGCTGCTTGATTTTACTTCCTGCCTACTCAATTAATATTATCTCCCTTCTCAGGCCTTCGATAGAGTTAAAGATTAAATAGTCATAGTTACTTTCCTCTCATAACTTAGCCAAGCTTAATTCCAATATAAGATTTAGACTCTACAAAATAAAATGTTTATTAAAACATTTATCATGTGTTCCTTGATTAATATTGCTTATGTTGCTTGTAATTTTATACTTGATATCTGTTCCTACTGCACATAGTTTTGTATTGTGTTTGGATCGCTCTTGTTTAGAGAAAAAGGGAACATGATGGGGAAACCTTGTTAGCCAATTATCTTTAAAAGGTGGATCCAAGTTAAGGTGTGACTTTCTGGGACTGGGAGTAAAATGGGCACAAAACCCAGGTTCTCTCTCTCTCTCTCTCTCTCTCTCTCTCTCTCTCTCTCCCTCTCCCTCTCCCTCTCCCTCTCCCTCTCCCTCTCCCTCTCCTTCTCCCTTTCTCTGATCCCCACAGGGCCCAGCTGAGCTTGGACTTCTCATTTCTGTTTTGTGAGTTTTCCCCTTATAATAAATAAAACTATAATTGTTTTTTCCTTTAGCAAGCCTTGTTATTTCCTAGTCAAACCAAACAAACAAAAAAATTTTAAAAACAAAACAAAAAGTGCCCCCCCCAAATGCCCATTTTGTGTTGCTTGGCTTGTCCTGGGGTGACTGACATACCCAGTGACATCCCCTTGGAGAAAAATGATTTCTCAGCAGATATCAACTGAAAACAGTCTCTTGGTCTGGGCTTGGGGACTGTGTGTCCTCTTGCCCCTCTTAGGCTGGGGTTTGGTCTGGTTTGAACTTATCCCAGTCTTCCACATGCTGTCGCAGTCTCTGTGAGTTCACGTGAAACTCAGCCCCACCGTGTTTAGAAGATGCTGTTTCCTTGGGGCCATCTACCACCTCTGAGGGACTGCAACCTTTCCACTTCTTCTACACAGATTCCTGAGCCTTGAGAGGAAGGATTTGTTAAAGACGTCCCACTTAGGGCTACCTGCCCCCAAGTCTTTCATTGTCTGCACATCATCCAGCTGCTGGTCTCTGCGTTAATCCTCCTCTGTTAAGCCTCTCTGCTGAGGGTTGAGAGGGGTACTGCTCTGTGGGTATAGCAGTATATCACTAAGAGTCATTTCAATATTTTTCAGAATAATAGTAGTGGGTTTTCCCTTAGGGCCCATGACTTATTTGAGTCTCAAGTTCTTGACCATGTTAACAATGTCAGGTATGGATTCCATCTGATGGAGTGGGCCTTAAATCAAGTCAGAAAGGGATTGGTTACGCCCATAATATTTGTGCCATTATTACACCAGTGTATCTTGAAGGCAGGTCACTGTTGTAGGTCTTGGGGTTTGTAGGTGAGTAATATTGATACTTACTCTTCTCAGCTGGTAGGATGTAAAGTACCTTCTAGCACCATGAACACTAGACAATAGAGTGAAGCTTCTAGTTGGGTACCAGCTTGATTTTTCTGTATTTGAAAGCATAGTAAGCAGCATCTTTAGCAGTAAGGCCTTACAGTCAGGTTACTCTCTACTTGGCCTTTCTGTATGGACCTGGGGTCCACACTTTTACTTTTAAGTGGTCATAAAGCTATCATTGTACTACAGCAAAAAAAAATGATCTGCAATCATCAAGTTCTCTCTCTAAATAGACCCCAGTTCCAAAAACCATATTGACTTTTAACAACAACAAAACATGCTTAGAAATCTCTGTATTGCCTAGAGCCAGGCGGTGATGGTGCACGTCTTTAATCACAGCACTCAGGAGACAGAGGCAGGCTGATTTCTGTGAGTTCAAGGCTAACCTGGTTTACAAGAGCTAGTTCCAGGACAGACTCCAAAGCTACAGAGGAACTGTCTAGAAAAAAAAAGGAAGGAAGAAAAGAAAGAAAGAAGGAAAGAAAGAAAGACAGACAGACAGACAGACAGACAGACAGACAGACAGACAGACAGAAAGAAAGAAAGAAAGAAAGAAAGAAAGAAAGAAAGAAAGGCAAATCTCTATACTGCCTGGGTAATGGGTACACACCTTTAATCTCAGCACTCAGGAGGTAAGCAGATTTCTATGAGTTCAAGGCCAGCCTGATCTACATAGTGGACTTCAGGCTAGTCAGGTTACATCGGAAATACCTTATCTCAAAAATAAAATTGAAATTAAATTGAAATTCTCCATATTATCAGAAAAAAATCATGAGCAAAGGGCAGACAAAATTTTGGACAAAAATAAGAGCAATAAATACCTGTACATTCAGATTACTCAGCTTGTGAATATCTGCTTCCAAGTTTGATGGGCCAAATTCAATTCCCAGAACCACGTGGTAGAAGAAGAGCACTGACTCTCTCTCACACACACACTAAATAAAGGTAAAGAATAGAGTTAACTAAGCGCAACACAATAAAGCTGTATGGTTAATTCCCTTCACTGACAAAACATTCCAACAAATTAATAGAAAAGACTGAGCCAGCAAAGAGAATAATAAACATGGGGCAAGCTTATAGAAATGAAGAAATGCAACACCCAGTGATCACATTAAAGTGGTCTGGCTCACAAGCAGATGAAAACAGAGTGCTGTATATTTTTTTCTCTTCAGATCAGGACTTTTAAATACACAGATTAGGAGCACAGTCTCACACCGATCTCCCAGGGCAAAAACAAATTTATACAACTTCTTGGTGGGAACTGTGATCAATCACAGTTTAAAATGTGTTTAACCCAGAATTCTACTTATATTGTTAATACAGTCACCAACTGGTTGGCTAAATTTATTTTCCTCATTCTGTAGTTTATGTTAAAGGATGTAAGGTGTTTCATAAAACTGAACCAAATTACAGGAGCGTGTTAGACCAGATAACATTCGGTTTGGTACGCAATGATTAGCTTATGTTATGGAACACAAAATTAGCTTATGCTCACTTCACACTTGTCAGAATTCTTGTACCCATAGATTTTCCTGTGAGGAAGGTATTTTGATTTTTTTAAAAAAATAGTTATAGAGATGAGACAGTGGTGTTTTCATTCTCCTAAAAATATAAACTGTCCTCAAAACTGTAAAAGCATGCTTTGGACACAGGCCTTCCTGTGAGGAGGGAAGAATTACCTACGCCCCTGTCACAAGATGGCTGAAATGTATCCTGCCACCACACTCAAAGAGCACACTCCCTGATTAGAACTGCCCCACCGTTCTCGGTGCTCCTTAAAGTCAGGTACCTCCCCCTGGTCACCTCCCATCTGGTGGTCTAGTTGCTATCGAATTCTGCTCTTCAAAGACTGACCTTATCATGCCTTCCTTTCAGGGAACTCTAGGCCTCCCCAGTGTTCACAGGGTACTGAGAGCAAAGGCAGCGTAAGTTATTGAACTAATGTAATTCTGCCCCCAACTACAATTAGTCGGCTGACAGTGGTTGGCATTGCACAGATGTCCTGGAAAACCAGGTCTTGAAAAGTAAACTTCTGATATTGGAATATTGACCTTAAGCTTGTGAGGTTTCAGGGCACAGCTCGAGAGCTTGAGAGTCTCTCAGGGACTCTGTGGGGCCGTTTGTGCGGTAAATTAGAGTTAAGAGTGTGTGTACGCGAAGCCTTCTGTGCTGCAATGAATGTGGTCTGCTGGGGTTTAGACATCAGCTGTGATTAATAAAAGACCAGAATCGCTGAGGTGGAATCTTCTGGAATTATTTCCTCAGGGTCAGCACACAGAAGCTGTGGTCCAGAGTGGGACCAGGCTGCATCTCAAGCTGGAAGCCAGACTTGGCCTTGTGTAAGAGTCTCCCAAGTGGTACTGGTTCTGAAGGCCTGAAGGGGTCCTGGAAAACATCTGGGCCTGGGATGAATATAAGGCTGGGAACAAGTCAGAAAGCATCCAGGGACTATCCAGGGACTCTGCCTCAGTTCCTGCCTTCAAGTTCCTGCCCCAACATCCTGCCCTGACTTCCCTCAACAAAAGACTATAACCCATGAAATGAAATCCACCCTTTCTTCCACATTTTTTTGTACGTGTTTATTACAGCAACAGAAACCAAACCAAAACAGAGACTTAGCAGTACACTCAGAACTCGAAGATAGGGCAAAGATACATTTCTTCCCCTAAACTAGATAATGTAAGAACCAACCGTGTTGTTGTGACATTTCCTCGTTCAGTATATATTTTTTTTCCTATTTATAGATTTGCTCTGCACCTCTTTGCTCACAATCATGAGACTGGGAAAACCCAAAGGGCCAAGGAATAGCAGAAGCAAACCCTCAGTGTGTGCTTCTTGGGAGGCTCTTCCTTTGGACATCTCTGACCTTCTTTTTGAGCTCCCTGAAAGAAATCTGAGAAACCTGAAGTATAATGCAAAAGATAGGCAGAGCTCACCACAGAGCAGAGGGCAGCATGCTCCTGGAGGGGTAACAGTGACCAAAACCACTATGGCCCAATCTACATGTTAGACAAGTTTTGTACTTTCTGGAAGTTTCTGGTTCATACAGACTTTCCTGGGAGGGCTTTTCCTGTCCATGTGATTGCCAGGCCCTCTTGGATGGTCTCACAGGATGCGACAATTGTCCACCTTGGTTCCTTATGGAACCTCCTACTTTACAGTAATGTACAGTTTGGGGCTTAGGTTTGGGCTTAGTAACTCATCACTCGTTGGGCAGTTCAGAAGTTCCCCCTCCTCCCAGGGCTTGAGCTGTGACTCAGGTGCCCTTCCTCTCACCAGCCACCATCTGATGCTCAGGTCTTTGACCTTACAGGAGAAGAGTGAGCCCTGAGGTCCTCTAAGTCTGCAGATACCTAGCTACTCCCATGTTTATTTATCACAGCATGGAACAGAGTGTCCAGTCCTTGTTTTACAATCTTTCCCATGTTCCCTGGGTGTGTGGTGGCTTGGAGCCAACAGGGAGGGATGAGGAGAAGAAGGTACATACAGAAACAAATGTCCTTGGGGTGGCACACATGAGGTGGCAATTCCCCTGTCAGCTTCTTGTTGACAATGTCAACAGGCATGGAGGAGCAAAGGGAGGTGTTGAAGCCTTCCCACATATGAACTACCTCTATCCACTGACAAACAGTGACAGGCCTCCTGCTGCCGATGGCAGCCCTTCCCAATGGACTGACTAGTGCTGCGGTCTTCTTATTGCACACAGAATCCTCAAGGAAGGAAACACCCCGATGCCCATCTCATTCTCTCAGAGAACTAAGTGTTTAGGATTGAGATTAGAATATGAGACGTCTACTGTTCTCAAGACTTCACCTTCCAGGACATCTGTTTCATGCCCCCCACGCCTCTACAATAATTTTCCTGGAGCGTGATCCTGAAGCCCAGACTTCACGCTTCAGGATCACATGATTTGAGAAAAGCCTTTGAAAAGAAATAGCTTATTGGGAGCATCCTGTCATCCAGCAGTGGTACCATTCGTTTCAGAGCATACCCGTGTTTCCTTCTTCTCGGGGAGAAAACTACAGTCAAAAATGAGGTCAAGCCGGGATTTCCCAGCTAAGTCCTCCACTCTTAACTAAAGACATATGAATATTTGCCTTTGAATTGTGTGAAAAAACTGCTGGGGCTAAACTGTTGTTCAGTGGGCAGCTGGGCTAGGGAAGGGTAAAGGAAGAAAGGAGGGGAAACATAGCTTCCTGTGGTTTATAAGGGTCACAGAAGCCTTAGGAAGCAGGGACTTTGGGAACAAATTAACATATGCAAATGAAACCAACTTTTCAGGGGGAATTTGCTGTTACTTCATTAGCTCCAAGGCCAAGGGCAGCCCAGAGTGAATGCGAAGTGGATCTGGGGGTTTCCTTTTGTTTGTGTCCATGTCTTCAGGGCAGCTGGGGCAGAGGAGAAAAAGGCTACAGACCTGTCCTTGAAAGGAAACAGAACCTGTAAGCTCCTTTTGGCTTGCACACTGGCTTTTGTCTCCCAGGGGCTATTGCTGTGCTCACTGAGAGTCCAGTAATGAAGCAACTGATTAAGAACTCATTAAAAGTCCGTTGGCATCTATCATGACCACAAGCCTTTCCAGAGCCCGGTGAGACAGAGAGAGGGTGGGGTCAGCTCCAGGCCCTTTCTACCACCTCATGGCTTTGTTTTCTGAGGTCATTTAAAAATATATATATGCTTTTTAAAAATATGCTGGGTTACTGGTAGTTTGTTTTCCTCATTGCTCAATAACCCAAATTCAATGCAGCTGTGAGAACGTGTTTTGAGGAGATGGTCATTTTGTGGGTCCTCATCTTACCTTCCACTCATCCCTGGTCTTCATCTGACTGTTTCAGGCCCTTTGGAACCTGTCAGTATTATTTATTCCTTGCGGATCAGAACTAATACAAAGTAAAGGTGTGGATTAGGGAACAAGGACATTGTGGAGCACCCTGAGACAGGAACAGGCCCCTGAGAAATACAGTCTAGCTACCTGGCAAGCAAACACCTCTAACTCAGTCAGGTGACCATCAACTCTTTGGAGCTCCAAAAAGAAGTGGGTACAAGTACCCCTAACAACAGCCATCCCCGCCCACTTCTTCTGTCTAGCTTAGTTAGCTTGTAAGCAGACAGTGAGCTCTGATCTTGCAGACACTCAGCAGGTCAGGTCGTCCCCCAGATGAAGACCTGCCCTGTCTTAAGTCACTCATGCTGTGTCTGTTTTCTTCTCACTGAGACATCCTTCATCAGTGCCCAGACAAGGAGTCAGGGCGCGGCTCTCCAACGGAGGTCCTGTCTCTGGTGTCCTGCTCCAACTCTTTATAACCCTCTTTCCCTTGAGAGACTTGGAAGGCGACTGCCAGGTCCAAAGGAAACACTATTTCCCCAAATTCTGCGGGTTAGACAGTATTCCTCAGGAACTTGTGACGCTACTTCCCTGCACCAAGGAGTCATTTCCCTCATCACTGATGAAAAGGATAAATAGTTATCAGTGGTACCTATTAGATTACCAGGCACCCTAGTATCACAAATGCATTTCAGAGTCCATACTAGCAGCCAAGCTCTTCTCTCCTCATCGCATAACATAAACTCTCTCCCCCTCATGAGCTTCCCTGCTCCCAGCTTTTCATTCTCCTTTGAACCCTGCTATTTCAGCTGTGTTCTCTGGGCCTCTTCTTCTTACCAGCATGTGTTGTCTTCACCTTCCACTCTTCCGCATAGCAGCTCTCGCTCTGTCTTTCTCCCTCTCTCTCCTTCCTCTCTCTCTTTCTCCCTTTCTCTCTCTTCTCTCTTCTCTCTTCTCTCTCTCTCTCTCTCTCTCTCTCTCTCTCTCTCTCTCCCTTTCTCTTCCTCTTTCTCTTTTCTGTTCCTACTTCTGTCATGGCCATATCCAATCTACTACTTTCTCTCTCTGCTCTGGACCCTTACATGATGTGGGATTCCCCTCTGTAAGTTGTGAATGCCATCGGTTAATAAAGAAGTTGTTTTGGGCCTATTGCAGTGCAGAATAGGGCAAGGCAAGGTGAGTTTGTCCTCAGGGTCAGGGACATCAATTAGAGATTGATTAGAAATGGTATAGGGTGAAAGTTTTGTAGGCTCAGGGATATCACTGAAAAAAAAAAGAAAAAGAAATTGAATGGGATGACAGGTAGATTAGAGTGAGCTTACTCACACTAATAATATTAGTAACAGAGTGAATACTTGTGAGCTATTATTTATAGACAATTTACATTGGTACAGATTCTTGTATATTGATACAAATTCAAATTATATTTGTTATATTGAATATGCCTCTACTTCTGTTTACAAGATTTGTACACCTATGCAAAGCTATTTTGTCATATTGTGTGCATGCATGTTTCTAACTCTGCTTAAGACATTTTGTATATTGATACAATTTTAGGATATATTTATCATATTGCAATATACATTTCTACCTCTGAACAAGATACTTACACATTGTTTACATTTTGAGGTCATTGTCCTCATTTGCTGCACAGTTGTTTAAAGATTGTTTGATATAATATGAATAGTCTTTAAGCTATACAGGTGTTAAGTATTATAGGTCAAAAGTCATCCATGTTTGTCATACTTACAGTTAAACTAACCAGGTTCTTTAGATACAGAGAGACTGTATTCTACATAGGTAGGTAATCTTCAACCACCTCAGAGAACTTTAGAATATGGCATTTAAATAACTTAGGGTTCTGTCGATGTGAGACACATCTCCTCCTGGCAGCACCAATTACTTCAACAGGAAGATGGGCATCGAAAAGGCTCCTTACAGAGTTTGCTAGCCATTTGGGCAAGAAACTGTGCTTGCCTGGACCACTTGATGTTATGCTGGAAGAACTAGACATGCAGAACCCAAAGAAAAATGACTGTTGAACTTGCCTAAAGGTAAGATGGTCCTTTGGGGTTCATGCTTCATGAATGAGTTTGCCAGACATTCTGCAGCACACAGAAGAAAGTGATTTACAAACTGCCAATATAGGTGGAACTGTCTTTGAAATTTCCTGCTTCATGGAAAATCAGCTGGATACTATTGGTCTTTAGCCTGAAGACGGATGCTCCAATGATACAGAAGATCTTTGGGTGACTGTCCGGGCAGCGAGATGTCTCTGTCAACTCTAGAGTTTTGGAAGTGCTTACAATGCACTTCCTGCTAACTTAGGTAATATTATATCCTTCTGGAGTCTTTGATGGAGTTGAAGAAAGATGGTTATAAAAGATAGATTAGATATAAAACTTTAGACTCACAAAGATAGGATAAATGATAGAATGTTTTCCTTAATTTGCCACATGTAAATGAACAAAATATTGTAATTGTAATTCTTGGTTAATAACTTTTTGTATGTAATTTTACTATGTTAAAATTAAAATCTTCCTTTTTATTTAGACAGAAAATGGGAGATGATGTGGGATTCCGCTCTGTATGTTGTGAATACCTTTGATTAATAAAGAAGCTGCTTTGAGCCTATTGCAGCACAGAGTAGGGCAAGGTGGGAATTCAAAGCAGATAGAGGAGAAGAGAGTAGAAAGGCGAAGCCATACAGCTACGGAAGGAGACAGACACCCAGGAACTTTACCAATAAACCATGAGCCTCATGGTAAAATATAAAATACTAGAAATGGGTTAATTTAAAATATAAAAGCTAGCTAGCAATACGCTTAAGTGATCGGCCAAGCAGTGTTGTAATTAATACAACTTCTGTGTGGCAGTGTAGGAGATGGGGAAACTGTGGAGTTTGATGTTGTTGAAGGAGAAAAGGGTGCGGAGGCAGCAAATGTTACAGGCCCTGGTGGAGTTCCAGTTCAAGGCAGTAAATACGCAGCCGACCGTAACCATTATAGATGCTACCCACGTCGTATGGGGCCTCCACGTAATTATCAGCAGAATTACCAGAATAGTGAGAGTGGGCAAAAGAACGAGGGATCGGAAAGCGCTCCTGAAGGCCAAGCCCAACAACTGGTCCTATCGTAGGCGAAGGTTCCCACCTTACTATTTGCGGAGACCCTATGGGCGTCGACCACAGTATTCCAACCCTCCAGTGCAAGGAGAAGTGATGGAGGGTGCTGACAACCAGGGTGCAGGAGAGCAAGGTAGACCAGTGAGACAGAATGTGTATTGGGGTTACAGACCACGATTTCGCAGGGACCCTCCTCGCCAAAGACAGCCTAGAGAGCATGGCAAAGAAGAGGACAAAGAAAATCAAGGAGACGAGACCCGAGGTCAGCAGCCACCTCAACGTCGGTACCGCCGCAACTTCAATTACCGATGCAGATGCCCAGAGAACCCTAAACCACGAGATGGCAAAGAGATCCACCAGCTGAGAATTCGTCTGCTCCCGAGGCTGAGCAGGGCGGGGCTGAGTAAATGCCGGCTTACCATCTCTACCATCATCCGGTTTGGTCATCCAACAAGAAGAAACAAATATGAAATTCCAGCAATAAGAAATGAACAAAGATTGGAGCCGAAGACCTTAAGTGCTTGCTTTTTGCCCGTTGACCAGATACGCTAGAACTATCTGTATTATCTATGCAGCATGGGCTCTTTATTATTTTTACCTAAAGATGTCTCTTTTTGGTAATGACAAATGTGTTTTTTAAAAAATAGGTCTGGTTTTTCTCAATACACCTTTAATGGTTTTTAAATTGTTTCATATCTGATCAAGTTAAGATTTTTAAGAGCTTCATTTTTAATTTGTAATAAAAAGTTTACAACTTGATTTTTTCAAAAAAAAAGTCAACAAACTGCAAGCACCTGTTAATAAAGGTCTTAAATAATAATAAAAAATGTAAACAAAACTGTTGCCCTCACAACATAGACATTTTCTCCCCTCAGAGCCATTGGTCAGTGGGCCCTGCTTCTGTCAGGAAGAATGGCCTCTCACTCCTCCTCATATGGACCAATCATTCTCTAACCACCCTGAGGCTTTTTAGCACGCCTCCTCAACAGTTTTTCTACTGTAGCACAGCCTGGTCGTAGTACCCATCATAGGGCTGCTGCTGGTCAGAGGGCAGCATGTTTGACTTCCAGATTCAAAAGGACCTTACGTTAACACCATGGAATATGGCCCAAGACTTCCTGCGGTCAAGCCTTTGCCCTTTCCAGCTTCTGTTCTCTGCTCATCCCATTCCACTTTCAGGCTGTCTTTCTCCATTAATACCCTCCCAGCCTCTCTCCGGGATCTGACTCTCCTAATTTGCCCGTTCTATGTTCTTTCTCTTGTCATAAACACTGCCTTCTCTGGTAATTGCGTGCTGCTTTCCCCCACCCATTACTAA
The DNA here is from genome assembly GCF_982192425.1 of Myodes glareolus. Lineage (NCBI taxonomy): Eukaryota > Metazoa > Chordata > Mammalia > Rodentia > Cricetidae > Myodes > Myodes glareolus. The sequence continues at coordinate 61,042,982 of NC_142034.1, forward strand.
AGATCTACTTCTCAGGAAAACTCTGTCCTCTCGCTGACTAGTGTCCAGCTGCTACTTTCCTCCCTGTACCAAACTCCTGTTCCCTATCCAAATCCTTCTTCCTTACCAAGCCTCTGCTCCCTTACCAAACTCCTGCCCTCTCTGCTCTTCCTTCCCTTCACCCTGAGAAGCCTCTGAGTTCTGAACCCCTGTTCACCATTCATTGAGCTGATCTCTAAGTTCACCCATTTCTTTCTCTTTCTTTCTTTCTTTCTTTCTTTCTTTCTTTCTTTCTTTCTTTCTTTCTTTCATTCTTTCATTTTTTTTTCGTTTTTTGAGACAGGATTTCTCTATAGCTTTGTGGCCTGTCTTGAAACTCACTCTGTAGACCAGGCTGGCTTCAAACTCACAGAGATACACCTGCCTCTGACTCCCAAGTGTTGGGATTAAAGGTGTGTGCCATCACTGCCCATTTCTAAAAGAGTAAACTGAGGCCCACAACAATGTTTGTATGTTCCTTCTCCCATCCATGGTTCCAATTGATTTACCAAACACCCCTCCCCAATGGGCACCACTCAACAATGGGCACCACTCAATCTCCTCTACCTGGGGATTGTGTTTGGCTCACAATCTTAAACTCATCTCTATAAGGTAGCTACACTTATGCATGCTTTCTAGGTTTTTCAGCCGCCATGTAATAAGGCCAATAGCTTTCCTACATAAGGCTCAGGAGTTGTTCATTACCAGACCTCCACAGTTGAGTTCATTGATTTGTGAGAAAGTTGTTCATGTAATGTACTTTCTGGATTCTTGTCACCTGCCCAGAAGGGAGACTGGAGATCCCAGCCCCACTGAATCTCAATGCCTGCCCTCTTAGCACAGTCAGAAGCCAACAGTTAAGTGTGTGATAAGAACACCCAAGATCAGTTCTCTCAGGAAATTTCAAGTATCTAATACAACCATTCTCAACCTGTGGGTCGTGACCCCACAGGGGTCACATGTCAGATATCCTGCATATCAGATATTTATATGACAATTCATAACAATAGCAAAACTACAGTCATGAAGTAGCAACGAAAATCATTTTATGGTTGGGGGTCACCACAACACGAGGAACTGTATTAAAGGGGTGCGGCATTAGGAAGGTTAAGAATCACTGATCTAATAGAAAACCATTAGCTATGTAAGCACACTAGACGATTCATCTTATGACTGAAGTCCGGATCTTCTCACTGCATAACAGATCCCCATTTCCCTTCGAATTCTTCCCACGTTCTGATAGACGGTATAAACTTCACCTCTGAGGCCTCCACCTAAAGCCGCCTTTCTAAACAGTCAATGCGGCCCTCCCTCACAGACAGCCACAGTTTTCATTCTGGTTTGAGGACTATAACGTTCTCCGTCTGAGCTGGAAAGTCACCAAAGTGAATCTCTTCTGCCTCTGCTCTGCAGCAGTTACGGCTCTGGTCACTCCGTGGCTGACTCCTTGGCGGGTGATGAAAGCAGCGGTAGCTGATGACAGATATCAGCCTCTTAGGAGGGACCCTCTCAGCCAGCCCTGCCAGCCTGAGGATCTGCTATGATAATCCCCAGCACCGGGCCAAGCCCTGGCGCCCGAGTGGCACCTGCTCGCCCTGGTCAGTCCTTTATCAAGACAGTTAGATGGTATGACAGTTTGTGATTTGCCTTTCGGCTGTCTCTCCAGAATCACCCTCTCTATCTGTCCCCACCTGCTCTGGGAGTCTGGCACTCCACTGACCTATGGCCTTGGCCAATGACGAAGGACGTTGGAGGACAGAGGATAGGAGCCAAGGTTATCTCTCTCCTCGACCCCCTTTCTGCAAGATGAACCAAACTCATTTGCTTCCCAGGGTCTGATGGCCACCTTCCCCCACCCTCAGGCCTAGGCTGTCACAGGCCTGCCATGGCATTCCTGTACACACCCTCCTTGCACCTTTATCCTCTACGGAAGGTGGGGCCATTGCTCACTCTGAAGCAGACAGCAAGGCTAGTGTAGCTTAGCAAACCATGCCGAAAAACCTTCTATTTTTATCCATGCTCTGGAACATGTTAAATATTTAACATTTTTTTCTATTCTTTGAAGGTCAGAGAACTAATCTCTAGTGCCCTCTTGGCCTAGTATTTTTAGGGATGAGACTGTACTTTAGCAACTGTTTAAAACATTTTTCCCATGGCGGTGTCTTTATTTAGGTTTCTCATCAGTCCAATATAACTGATATTTCCTAGAAGCAAAAGTTATCACCTCATTTTCTTAATCATTTAAAATAATTAGCATGCAACCACTTGTAGAATGTCTTTAACTGTTTTTATCGTGGGGAAATTACCATCCAAGAAACAAAGGTTTGTACCATGTTCCAAAGAAGTCACAATTGCTCAGGAAGGAAACGACTTGCGATCTGAGGCGATGGGTCCATGGGTCACACTGTGTTTGAGTTGTTATTTTTAACCACGCAGAAACTTTGTGCCTGTTTCTTCTGCTTGAGAATTTCTGTGTCGTTCTTCCACATGTTGTATTGTAGCAGGCAGATGTCCACTTTTCATAGAATCCCTTGTTGCTAGAATAGACACAGGACCTGAGATTCACCAGTGATATTTGCATAAAGAGACTTAGGGAGTTTAAGCTATGAAGTATGACCCCAGGGATGTTAGCTTAAATCTGAAATCTCTCTCAAGGTTTTGTGTCCCTGGGGGGTGTCACTATTTTAGAGCCTGGAAAGTCTGTGGAGGAGGTATGGCACAGGAGCATGCCTTTGAAGGGTATATTCAGTCCCTGGTCCCTCTCTCGCTCTGTCTCCTGTCACAAGGTGAGCAGACACTGCCACAGGGTCCAGTTATCTCAATGTTTTGCCTCACCATGGATCCAGAATCAATGGAGCCAAGGACCATGGACAAAAACGTCCGACACTGTAAACCAAAGTCAATCCCAGCCCCTCCCAGAATTTACTGGAAATAGTTGTTGGCTGCCACCCTCCCCACCCAACACTTTAAACCAAAGCTTGTCTATGACAAATGTCCTTCAAAGTGCCTTGTCTTGGGGGTGGTCTGGCCCCTCTATCTCCATGACAGGGGAGGTAGAGAACACCCCAAGTGTAAAAAAAAAAAAATCACGTCCTTACAAACAGCTGGAAGGTAGATCATTTCCAACAGCTGTGATTTGTTCACTCTATGAGATAAAAGTGTTTACAATGGGGAAGAGAAGCTTGGAGCCCAGCCACGGGAAGGTTATCAGTGAAAAGCAAGCTCAGCTGGCAGCTCCAGATGACAGCCGAGACCGTGTTAGTATCTGCAGGATGTTGTGAGTGCCTGATTCAGTGGTGTCCTCCCTAGCTATTGCTATTCTTGTACTTGGAAACCTCACTTGAGGGGACTCTCACGCTGTGTGTGTGTCTAGGTCTCTCTCTGTTGGAAATTCCGGCTGATAGCTTCAACAAGGCTTCCCTGGTCAATTTCTTTTGGATGTCTTGAGCACCTAATTCAATGATAGTTTGCTGTCTGTTTATCTAACTGCTACTTGTCATTTATTCTTTATTACTGTGGTTTCCTATATACTTAATAAACCCACTTGTTCCAAACTAAAAGGATGCCAAGTCTGTTCTGAGAGACTTGGCCAGAACCTTGATCATGGATTTTTGGCTTGAATAATCATAAGAAAGTAAGTGTCTGTTGTTTGTCATAATATATTTGATAGTTCTAGCTAGCTAATACATTAATAATATATCATATACTTGTTTCCTGTTTGAATTTGCTGAAACATACTCTGTTGTTCAAAACCAAACACAATAATGCACTTTTTGTGATCACTGAAATGCTTTCCCAACTGATATGGCTGCACTTCTACGACGTTTACTGTAGACAGAAGTTTCTGTCCCACCCAGTCCTGTAGCCGTTTAGTCCCAAAGAAACATATAAAGGCTTATATTATTTATAAACTGTTTATCCTATTAGCTCAGGCGTATTATTAACGAGCTCTTACAACTTAAATTAACCTATAATTCTTGTCCATGTTTAGTCACATGACTTGGTATCTTTTCTCAGTAAATCATTCTCATCTTGCTTCCTTTATGTCTGGCTGATGACTGCCTCTCTGCCTTTACTCTCCCCAGAATTCTCTTAGTCTGGTAACCCCACCTACATTTCCTGCCTGGATACTGGCCAATCTGCATTTTATTAACCTAATATAAGTGACAAATCTTTACAGTGTACAAGAACATTATCCCACAGCAATTTACCTTCTTGAAGATTATAGATATAAACTGAGGACATTTTTTTTTCAAGACAGAGTCTCTCTGTGTAACAGCCCTGGCTGTCCTGGAACTAACTCTGTAGACAAGGCTGGCCTAAACTCACAGAGATCTGCCTGCCTCTGCCTCCCAAGTGCTGGGATTAAAGGCATGTGCCACCACCACCTGGATTAATTTTTTAAAATGAAAAAGAAAATTAAAAAGCAACTTCAAAACACTAGAAAGAGATCAAAACTAGGAAAATTTGGCAGGTGTGGTGTGTGATGCATTGAACCACTTTACACAGCTAGATCTCCCGCATCCTTCTCCAGGGTCTAGCCCATTGAGTTTCCTTGACCCTCCCCACCCATTCCTTCTTCCCAAACCACCAGATTCAGCCCAGGGTCCCCTTTGATTTATCTGACTGTCCTTTCCTGTGCTACAACCAATCCCAAGCTTCTGCCAAGACCCACCCCACCTTCCCACTAACCCATAAGCCCTTCCTTGGCTACATACAACCTTTCCACCCATTCAGATGTTCATGGAGTGAAAGAATTCATATTGTGGAAAATGTCCACACTACCAAAAGCTATTTACAGATTCAATGCAACCACAACCAAAATCTTGATCTCATTCTTCACAGAAATTGGTTGGGGGGAATACCTACTATAAAATTCATATTGAACCACAAGAGACCCTGGATAGCCCGAAAAAAAACCCTGAGCAAAAAGAACAGTGCTGGTTGGATTATCACTCCAGATCTGAAGGTTCTTCCTTGATATAAGACTTTCAATTTAGGGTCTATGCTTTACACTGTGATATATTTGATACTTTGTCTTTGCTACAACTCACCTAAAATGTGAAAAATCCAACTTTATTGTTTAATAAACAAGATGAAATTCCTAGTGCTGCCCCACATTTACTTCGGCATAAGCTGTTAACTGAACTCTCCGGAAGCAAGGTGACTTCTTAAAACGTTCTGCGACGGCGCAAGCTGCAGGAATGAGGTTGATGATCCTCTCCAGCCAGTGGCTTTGCACCTGTTCCCCAGTGTCACTCCGAGCCCTGGACTCTGAGGAAATAGGGCACTGGGTTCCTATGTTGTCAGTGCAGTATCTGAAACCCTAGCTGGCATGCAGGATTTGACCGGGTCATTAGGCCTATTAAGGCTAAGTAAAGTGCAGGGGACTGCTGAGCTATGAGTGTACCCAGGATCACCAGTGTTGATTTAATATGAAAAGAGCAAAATACTGCATCATGCGCCCTCGGGATCATGTAAATTCTTGGGTTTTTAAAATACCATTTCTCCCTCAAAATACACATGATTTTTTGCATACTAACCCTTTTGAAATTGGAACATACCTACAACATTTAGTGAACATATCTCCTTTTCCTGGGAAGATTTTAAGTCAATGGCACCTTTTCTTAGAGCCACACAAGTTAAGGAAACAAAGTGACAGATCCCTCTGCACAAGCCGTAGACTGCTGGCTCCACCCTCAGAGGGAGTTAGCTCGTCTGATAGTGTCCAGGCTCGCAGTCTACTGAGGCTGGGCACAGGAGATCTGCAGGGGCTGAAGGAGAGCAACCCAGCTCCAAGCTGGGACACAGCCCAAAGCAGTCTTAGCTCACTGCACTCTGCCGGCTAGGTTCTCTGGAAATAGCAGGATACTGAGAACTCAGACGAGGGCTCTGAGAAGGTTGACAGAGCTCCAGGAAGGGGAGAAGCACAGATACCTGTTCAATCAGATCCAGCTTGCACTGTTGGTTTTCTTTCCCTCTGCTTTGCCCAGACTAAAGGCCTGAGACCTTGGACTTGCTTAACATCCTCCATAGGAAATGTTGCTATCATTATAGACTCAGCCTCTGAAAGGGGATACAATAAGAAATCAGAACACTAAAGGGTCAAGTCCATCATTTTTGTTTCTCTCTGACTTTCAACCAAATGTGTTTCTAAACATCATGTATTTCTGATCACATTCCATGGTTAAATGTCCTGGCATCACCAAGTACTCTTTTTTTTATATATAACAATCTTATTTTATATACCAATCTCAGCTCCCTCTCCCTCCCCTCCTCCTGCTCCCCCACTTTCCTCCACCTCACTCCCATCCACTCCTCAGAGAAGGTGAAGCCTCCTATGGGGGATCAACAAAGTCTATAAAGTCCTTGCTTGAGGCAGGCCCAACGCACTCCCCAACACACACACACACACACACACACACACACACACACACCGTATCTACGCTGAGCAGGGTATCCCTCCATAGAGAATGGGCTCTAAAAAATCATGCACTATGGACAAATACTAGTTCCACTGCTAGTGGCCCCACAAACTGACCAAGCCACACAGCTGTCACCCACATTCAAAGGGCCTAGTTCGGTCCTATGCAAGTTCCTCTGCTGTCAATCTGGAGTAGGTGAGTTCCCATTTGCTCAGGTCAGCTGTTTCTGTGGGTTTCACCATCATGGTCTTGTCCCCTTTGCTCAGATTATCATTTCTTTCTCTCTATGACTGGACCCCAGGACCAACTACGCTTATATTAACCCACGTTAGTGCAAGCATCGCTTTAAATCGTGTCATTTATTTATCTCGTTCGATTCTCACTATTCTGCAAAAGGAACAAATTTTGATAGTTCTCTTTTCTTAGTTCACTTACTTGGAGGAAACCCTCTGGTTATTTACTACATAGATAAAAAGGAAGAAACTGCAATTCAGTGTGTGTGTGTGTGTGTGTGTGTGTGTGTGTGTGTGTGTCTTGCCCGGGGTCACTCTTGTCAATAAAAGTGAAATCTGTTTTCTGGTACCTGGCCAGAAAACCTTACCTAAAGATAGTACGTATGCCTGGAGTGACTGGTTGTCCTGGCAAAAGACCAAAATGAACCCAAGGTTAACAGTTGAAGGATCAAAGGGAGAAGCAGGCTCGTTCGTCCTGAACTCCTGGTCCTTGGTCTGCCTCCTGGGTAGGGCATGTGACATGGACTATGACTTTCAGCCATATCAGCAGGCTGGTGGTAAGAGGGCAGAAGTCTCCACTCTCGTATCTCTTGATCTTCTGGGAGATATTTTAATTTTCATCCACACAAGACTGTGTCCCAAACCAGAAGGGTTTTGCCTAATTCATCATGCTCCAGGGCCACACAATGGAACCCCTGACAAGCAGAACATTGCAGAGTAAAAGGAAGGGACACCGTGAGTGCTCATGAATTGCAAATACCTCATCATTAAAGGATGCTGCCCTGCTTGGGACCATCTGCTTGATATGCTAGGGCCCAGGACCTCAGGCTAGCAGCATCTGCTGCTTTAATCATTTTACCTCTTAATTAAAGCACAGGCGAAGGGAAGCCAAGCATAATCGTGACCCTGGACATATCGCAGTTTGGTCCTATAGATCGGAGATCACATCCGCCTTGGTTGGGCATGAGTGAGAATACACAGGTGTGCTGCTCACTCAACACATGCGCTCCCCACTGAGATAAAGCAAACAGGGGTTCCTGAATCCCCTCCCATTGATGTGATGGACCATTTTGAAGACATTTTGTTTTGCGGTTTCATTGATCCTTCACTGATGCATCCTTCCTGATGGTTAAGCTGCTGTGCCCTGAGGCAGGTTGGTCAAGCAGTTAATGATCCATAAGTAAACACTTTAGGGCACAGGGGAGATGCTTTTGAAAGGAACCCCACTGCTAATCCTTTTGTACTGCAAAGAGCCCTTTTGTAATGGACACAGACACCCTTTAATTGAACTGTTTGGTAAATTCTAATTTTCATTTCAGTTTTCACAGATATTATCAAAGTGGCAATGTATGGAAATGTATACTCAATGTGTAAACAGCAAACACTAAGTAAACCATAGGCAACATTGTTATTTCTTCATTCACAATGCACCAGCATTATTTTGATCCCAGGTCACTTTTAAAGCTGATCCAGCCATTCTGGGCTTGAGTCTTCCCCTCTTTCCCTTCCCATCAGCCTGTGATCTCTCCAGAGCCTAGCAGGCTATTTCTTTGACTTTGTTGTCCACGTGGCTGCCTTAAGTTGGGTTCTGCACATCAGTGCTTAAGTTAGGAGCGAGATTCATCATCATTTTGTTGTTGTTGTTGATTTATACAACCAGTTATTACAAGTATCATTCTGCACTGGACAAGCACAGTCCTTCTGGGGGAGGTGCACTGCACAGGGCACATCCCTATCTTCAAGGAGAGAGGAGACAAGTACTTGTTTATTTCATTTCCGGGCTCAATAAAATGTCAGTATGAAATGCTATCCATGCTGCAGAAGCACAGCTGGCAACGAAATGGGGTGGGGAAGCCACGGAAGATAGGATCAGCGGAAGCAGCATCCCCAGCGACCTGAGCTAACTCAGACCCACATGTTAGAAGGAGAGAGCTAGGTCTCATGAGTTGACCCTTGACCTCGATAAAAGGTTTTCTGTCATGCGATGATAGGTTGGTTTCTCTGCCGTCACAGTAAGCCAGATCAAGCCGAAGTAAAAAATCAAAAAAAACACAAAAACCAGGTTTATTTGAGCAAAGCGACACCCAGGTGAGCTCTCCAACCCTAGAGATGGAGGTAGGAGAAGTCACGTAACCAAACTAAAGAAGAGAGCTTATATAGCCTATAGGTGAGAGGTGATGAGGTATCTGCCATAAGCCGACTTTATGCCCAAGTATGGTCAAAAGCTGAGCACTTTGGGTGGGTACTTGGGCTGCTGGCAACTTCAGGAGAGGAAAAGAAAATCACTAAGAGGTGCAAAGTGCATAAGGTTGAGAGACATTAAAAGATAGTTTTGTTAATGCAAATTAGAATAGAAAGTAAATTAAGTACAACCTTTGGACTCATCAAGGCAGGTTAGCTATGGAGTATTTTCTCTAAATTTGTCATTTGCTAATGGACTAGATATTATTGATGTATTTGTTGCCTGTTTATATTCTATATAGTTATTGTACTTATTGTATATGCTTTTCTTATACTACTTATAACCTTCTTTTTTATTCTAGACAAAAAAGGGAAATGTGGTGACATTTTATTTGTGTTCTAACAAATACAGCTTACCTGAAGACCAGTGGAGCTAGCCATTCTATAGAGGTACAGACAGACAGGAAGTGATAAGCCTGGGTGGAGAGAGGAATATAAGGTGGGAGGAGACAGGAGCTCAGCCCTTTTATGGCTGAAGACTCAGCAAGGTGAGAGTTGGCTGTGACTTGCTCCTTTGTCTCTCTGATCTTTCAGCATTTACCCTGATATCTGGCTCAGGGTTTTTATTATTAACACCAATTAAAAACCTGTGCAACGGTAATTTTTGTCATCATCATTATTTGTTATATTACAAACAAAACATCACCACACATATGAGCAAAGGTCAATAACTCGCAATTCCCAACTCAGATACAGAGCCACCCCATGTTATTTTATTCCTTCCTTGAATCAAAAACAAATGGCAACCGCAGGCAAGCATAGTCAGTCTAAAAAGACAGCTGATTAGAAGCTCCCACTGCACCCACACGAGCAAGTGAGGAGACCGGCGTTCTTCCCTGCTGGGCTCAGATAGGTCTGCCCAACTCAGAGGCTTTAGAATGATGGCATACTTCTGCCATTCACAACCTGAGACCCCTCCTTCATTGAGAAACCTCAATCAAACCAAAATGCAAAAGGGGCCCTACCACAACAAACACATGGGTAGGCAGTGCTTTTTGTCCCTGTGAGTTGATACCCCACTTAGAGACAGCAGGAGATCCCGCCCAAAGACACCCCAGCCACCTCTTCAACAACAGTAGCAGGGACCAGTGCTGCGACCTAGACATCAAATAAACAACAAACCAAAGTAGCACTGCAGGCCTGTGAAAATTAAATAGTTATTGGAGTCACAGCCTACAGAAGAGGTTAAGATCTACATGCTGGATTTGAATGTCTTAGTGTTCTATTGCTGTGGAGAGATATAGCAACTCTTACTAAGGAAAATATTTAATTGGAACTGGCTTACAGTTTCAGAGGTTTAGTCCATTTTCATCATGGTAGGAAGCATGGAGGTACATAGGCAGACATGGTGCTGCAGAAGGAGCCAAGAGTTCTATATCTGGATCATCAGGCCGCAAGAAAAGAGACTGACTCTGGGCCCAGCTTGAGTTCTAAAACTTCAACTTCCTTCAACATGGCCATACCTTCTAATAGTTGCACTCTTTGGGTTTATGGGGGCCATTTTCATTCAAACCACCACATTGAACAATGGAGCAGTCTACTCAAATTTTTACAAATTTGACCTGTAACTTAATAGCCAGCATAGCTAGGTTAGCAATAAAAAATGTCTTGCCATACCAATAACCAGCAAAGCTTGGTTGATATGTGAGAGATGACAGTTGATATTAACAGAAAGATAAATCAGAGGCTAGAATTATCTGACATGGGTTTTAAAACAATTACCATGAGAATCAACAAGAACATTTGGAACATTCACGAAACAAGACTGTTTCAAAATTCTTGTTAACAAGTGAAATAGGACTGGGAATTGGTTCCATAGTTAAGAGCAATATTGCTCTTGAGAGGACCCAAATTTGATTCCTAGTACCCACTCTGGGAGGCACAGAACCTGTAACTCCAGCTCCAGGAGATGAACACCCTCTTCTGACCTCTACAGGTACCTGCTTTGACATGTACGTATCCCCAACCACATATACACTACACATATACACACAATGAGATCATTCTAAAATCTCAAATATAATATCTTATTAAATAATTATCTCATGAATCAATGTATCATTAAATGATATGAATATTAAGAAAAGAATAAGTGGAAATTGTGGAACCAAGGCACGCAACATCAGAGACAGAGCAGAGAAACACTGCACTTGAGGACAAAGTGACATAACTCATTCAACATGAACACCAGCAAGAAAGTAGGCTAAAATTAAAATGCAGACAAGCAGAGGTTCAGGAAGCTGTGAATAATCTGGAAAAAAAAATCTCAAAATCGGCTCCAGCAGGAGCCTAAAAGGAAAAAAGAAAGAAAAGATTAAAACCCTACTTGAAGAAAGAAGAAAACTCTTCAAAATGAAAAGCACGTCGATTCAGTCATCTAAATTAACTTCAGTAGAATGATCCAAAAAAATCTATACCAAGAAACGTTTACCTGAAATTCTTCATAACTAACATCTAGAGAACAACCAGAGATCGAAAGAACTAACCACACTAGAAGTTCCACACGAATTACAGCTGACTTCCCTTCTGAGACAATTCAGGGCACGGAAAAGTGGAAAAGCTGGGGACTGTTATTCACATGCTGCAAGATTACTGTCACTTACAAAGTCAGTATATATGCTGAGGCGTGGAAATAGCTCAGTGTTTCCTGTTACTGTTGACTGCAGTCTGCTGGCACAAAAATTGATAATTGCTCCTCCACATGCAGATCTCAAGCTTGGATTATGGAAAATGCTTAATTAAGCCAGTCTATATATTTTAGGGATATCTTGACTTCAGAGTGAAAGTTAGAAAATGTATTGCATTGGGAGAGAGGTTATGCTTTTATTTCCACAGTTCTATGAATTTCTTCAAAATTAATAAAGAACAAATTTGGGGAATACCTCTTAGAAATTTTGACTACAGACATGAAAAAACCCAAGAAAAACAAGACAGGTAACATATAGGCTGTTGGAAACACGAGAACTGCTCTGAGACTGGGTGAAACATGATAAATCTTATTGGCTACAGAGTCTTCATGACAATTTGGTTATACAGTCCAAACAGACTTATAATGTTGACAGATGCCTTTACCTGCACCAGCACATACAAGGAACACTACTCAGTCCAATGTGAACATGCTCAGATTGCCCAGTTGCTGATGGGATGTTGAGCCAAAGTGAAGTCGCACAGGAAAATGATAATGGGGTCACGATGGCCTCAGTGATTCCATACACTGAATCAGGGTGTTAAGATAAACATTTGAAGTCCTACTTTCTTCCTTTAGTAAGTTGAAAAAAAAATCTAGAACGTGTTAGCACAGTCTTGAATGACAAGACAAAGTGCAGGTTTGGAGATAAGATGGCAAAATCCCAAGAACATCACTAAATCAATATAAGCTTTGTTCTCACCCAAGACATTCCCTGCAGTGAAGCTTTACTATAGCAACAATGTTCCATGGAGATTTATTATGCGGAAGAATAATCCTTGGGCAAAGTTCAGATATTTCTGGCTTTCAGGTATTCATATGGTCATAACTCTATTTTAGAAGGGGCTGAAGAGCTGGTTTAGAAATAAATATCACTGACTGCTCTTCCAGAGGACCAGGGTCGATCCCCAGCACCTACATGACAACTCACAACCGCCTTTAACTCTAGTCTAAAGTGATCTGATACCCTCCTCTGTACCCCTTCTAGACCCTGTGGGCATTGTATGCATGTGTTGCCCAGACATACATGCAGGCAAAACACCCTTGCACACAAAATAATAAGATAAAAACAAATTTAAACCTTTATACCAATACACTCTCAATAAACAAGCCTTATCTTCAAGTTTACAAACTCCTTTATGGAAGAACTACCTGTATTTTGTCATCTGCCTGGATATCTGTAGTGCACTGTTCATAAATGAGTAAATAAATAACCATTGGCCTACAATCAATTTAGCTGTCTGCTCTGCTCAACTCTTGGCAATTATGTTTTAGTGATACCATGGTTGTGAGCATAAATTTATTAATAATGGAAGGCGATTAAATGCAGGGGATGATTTTGTGATATTTCTATAGTATTTGAAGTGTAACAATTGCCTAATCATAAGCTCTCCTGGTGTTATCCAGCTCCAAGAATGAAGCAGAGCTTGAGGGAACAAGGAAGGGAATTAAAAAACTAAATTAAATAATGTTAAGTCCCAAAGACAAGCTATAATGAGGTAACCCTAGCAATGAGATACAGTGTTGACCATGGCTAGGCATATGTCCCCATTAATCACTTAACACTCAGCCTTGTATACAAGTACCATAAGTACCGGAAAGACTGAATACATGAGAGTTGTACAGTTAGTAAGTGAATGAGCCATGATTTGAAGACCCAATTTCTGAACCCCAGGTTCTAATTCTACCTGCATCTGTATGGCTTTTCATTGCAAGTTAAACAAATTTCTAAAATGAATCAATTCAAGAATGTATATATATTACATATATAACACATTACATATAATTAAATGCATAAATATATAAATGCTAACAATATTTGTTCTTTGGTGTAGAGAAGCCACTAAGAAAACATTTTCTGCCCTTTCAAAGGCAGGCCTTTGAGTGTCTGCACCTCCAAGGACAAAATGAGGCCCAGCACATTTAAGCATTCATTCAGTTACTCAGTCTGCCCGTTTGTAGCTTTTTCTAACTAGCAGGAGAGTTGGAGAGATGTTGGGTCACAGAAACACAGAGTTTTGCACCAGACACTCACTGAACTTTTCATCCTGTGAGGAAACACACATCTTAACTGCAAAATATATACAGTGGTGCAAAGCCCAAATGGAAGAAATTTTAAAAGTTTCTAAGTTCTTCTCAGTCAACTGTCAGCCACCAGGGGGAGACCTTCAGAATGTTTTTGCCTTGTGATCTAGAAACACACACAGAAATCTGGTCAACTCAGTACAAAAGAAAAGCATGCTGGGGCCAGAGAGATACCTCAGTTAAGAGCACCCGCTGCTCTTCCAGAGGACCCAGGTATGATTCCAGCATCCGTATGGTGGCTGATAGCTATTTGTAACTCCAGACCAAGGAATGTAATGCCCTCTCCTGGTCTTGGCAGATGCCAGGTGTGCACATAGACATACATGCCAGTCAAATAGTCATACACACACATGTAAAAATAATGAAGTGGTTTGGGGGGGAAGCATCTTGGGTTTAGTAAAGCTGGGAGGAAAATGTCTACTCCTTCTTGAGTAATCTACTCAGTAGTGGAACAAATGAAACACTCATGGTGTCGGCTTCAAAGGCCAGCAGCCCTTCTCCAGGGGCTAGCGAAAGCTTTACAACGCTGGAGGGTAGGAGGAGCTCACCTCTACTCTGGAGTGAACGGGATTAACATAGACAGTACTGTGTGTCTCACAAGAGTGTTTTCAGGCAACCTGCTTGGTGTTGTTACTATTCTTAGTTTGGCAGAGCCACAGAATTTTCCAGGAACACAGACCAGAATGCAGAGAGCAAAGATGAAAGGAACGGTCCTTATTCTGCACAAATGGCAAGGGCTGCTGGGCTGCTCCAGCCCCAAACCTGAACCCAATGAATATGTATGACTATTGTATAAATAAAATTAAGCTTGAAAGTGAAATGCTTTGAGTAGCCAACTTTTATAATTTCATGATGTACTATGATTATATTACCAACTGGATAATTATTCTTCTACAAAAGCTTACTTTAGTTTTATACATTTAGGGTGTGTGTGTGTGTGTGTGTCGTGCGCACGAACACATAGGAGTATGCTAGAGTGCATGGTGCATGTGTGAAGTTCAGAGGAAAACTTGAGAAAATTAATTATCTCCTTCTACCATGTGGACTCTAGGGATCAAACTCAGGTCACCAGGCTAGGTGGCCAGTGCCCTTATTCACTGAATCTTTTATCTAGCTCTTTTTATAGCACTTTTAAAGTGCCGTTCGGCATCATTATATGGATGCACCATTACACGCATGTATACATATGTGTGTGTGTGTATAATTTCTTTTTTTTTTAAATATATTTATTTATTATGTATACAATAGTCTGTCTGTGTGTCTGCAGGCCAGAAGAGGACACCAGACTCCATTAGAGATGGTTTTGAGCCACCATGTGGTTGCTGGGAATTGAACTCAGGACCTTTGGAAGAGCAGGCAATGCTCTTAACCGCTGAGCCATCTCTCCAGCCCGTGTGTATAATTTCTTGAGAAAGCCTTTTATTATTGTTTCCAGGCTTTCTTCTCTGAAACAGAAGATGGAATAAGAATCTTTGACTCAGCTAAATCTTTGCATGTGGATTTCCTTAGAATAAAACCCCAAAGGTAGGCTTTCTAGACATGAAGATATTGTCATATATAATAATTTTGATACATATTTATGAATTGCCCCTCAAATACACTGTATTAGATTATAATATTGCACTGATATTTCTTCCAATTGCGTATACATTAATGTGTGCTTGAATACAGGTTCCTCAGTAAGAGGAGAAGCATCTTACTTTAATTAGTATTTTTGAACACCTTACTACCTTTTATTATTCTTCACTTGCAAGGTGCCTGGTTACATTTTGCCTTTTTCTTAGTGTTACAGTATGTTCACTATTATTATTTCTGTATAAAGTTAAAATAATAATAATAATAATAATAATAATAATAATAATAATAATAATAATAATAATAAAACTTAGGGGCTGGAAAGGTGGCTGAGCAGTTAAGAGCACTTGCTGCTTTTTCAGAACACGAGTTTGGCTACCAGCATCCATACTGCTTGTCATAGCTGGGGTTTCTATTGCTATGACAGAGCACTATAACAATAAATGACTTAGGGAGGAAAGTGCTTGTTTTGGCTTACAACTCTCAGGTCATAGTCGGACACCGAGAGAAGTCAGCGCAGGAACCTGGAGGCAGGAGCTGATGCAGAGGCCATGAAGGAGTGCTGCTTACTGGCCTGTTCCTCATGACTTGCTCAGTCTGTTGTCTTATACACCACAGGACCACCTGCCAGAGACAGCGCCACTCCTAGCGGACTGGATCCCCCAGCTCAGTCAAGAAAAGGTTCTGCAGACGTACCTAAGGCCAATCTTCAGTCTAACTCTCCCAACTGAGCTAAGTCAGCTGTGTTATAGGCCAATCCTATCTCAGCTGAGAATCCCTCTTCCCAAAGGACTCTAGCTTGTGTCAAACTGACGAAAAGCTAACCAACACAGTGGGCAATCACAGCTTCCTGTTGTGTAGCTCAAGTTCTAGGGCATCTGACTCCCTTCTTCAAGGCTTTGCGAGAAGCTGCACTACACCCAGACACAGACACACGCTATTTCAAAACTTAACACACTTATACACACACACATCCATACACCCCCAGGCTCTATATGTAGTGAGGTACATGAAGTGTCACCCTTCTGTAAGGCACATCGATACACTGTCTACCAGGATGGAACTAGAGAAAAGTACAGAGGCAAGAAGGTCTCTGTGACCGAAACCGCTGAAGCCCTCCAGTGACAGGTGTCTTTCCTCAGACTGCCACCTAAACCTGAGCAAACAGGTCTGGCTAAGTCTCCATCAGGTATCCCCGCATGTCCACTCATTTTTCAAATCTCAGAAGAACTCAGCATTCCTGGCTCTTAAAATCCCTGTCTCTGAGGGCTCTGGTGCCACAGAAAACTTTGGGTAAATAAGTGTGTCATGAGCCATGCTTTTCTCCTGTCACCCAGTCTTTGTCATAGGGGTGTGAGACACCAATCTCACGTAATTGGGAGAAGAGATTGGCTTTTACTCCTCTGTGTATTTTAAAACATGAAATTAGAAGATACATTTCTTAAAAACCGAAAGGGTTCACGGGATGAAAGAAGAAAGCGTGAGGTCAGAGCTAAGTAAGGTACACAGGGCATGTCTCTACTTTGTTCAGATATGAAAATTAAATAGCTATGGGTTCAAGAGTTTTAGGAGTCTAAATGTCATAACAAACAGGGAGAATAAAAAGGTACATGGTCAAGACACTGAAGAAGTGCTTATAATAAAAATTATATAGTTCATGTCAAGGTGGGGTCATTGCAAGATGTTAACTCTTAAAAGTAAAGGCATGGATGAAGGAACATTGCAAAAATGTCAACAAAAAAACAGGATTAACACAGAGTCACGCTACATTCTGAAGGGCACAATTAATTTAAACAAGGAATTCTTAATATAACGACTGTATCATGATATATTTATGATGCTCGTTATATTATTGAATATCTAATATAAGGAAAAAATACTACAGATCAGAGGACCAGTCAGTAAAAAATTATAAACTGAAGGAAAACAGGAAAATACAAGTGCTAAAAATGCAGAAATGATAAAAAAAATAACATTTTTATATCAGATGAGAGAATTAAAGCACTACCAGGCCTAGTCTGGAGAAAAGTTAAAGATAAGAAAGCACAAATGTGCACAATTAAAAGCAATAAAATTGACACAATAAATTAGGGTGACTCTTAGAGGTGTCTACAGTGCTCCACAGAAACAAACTTGAATACAGACAAGGCGGAGTGCTTTCTCTAAAACACACAAAGTATCCAGATACATTAAGAACTCCAAAGTCTACACAAGACACAGACAATGAAACGAGAATTTGAGGGAGGGGTGGGGGTAGCAGTCCCTGCTTGATGACTCCTCAACACCAATCCTATCAAACTTTCAAGAAAACCAGACTTACTCACCGCCCCCTGCTTACATATATTAAAAACAAAACAAAGCAAAACCCTTGAATTTCTGTCTTCAACAGAAAGTCCTGTATGAAGCCCTATCACAGATAGATTCGTCTACTTTAAAACTAGTCAAAATCTGTATTAAAAACAGAAAGCAAAGCAAGCTCAAAACCAAAAGGAAACATGAGGGTTGGGTGGTGGGGTGGTGGATGGGAATGGGATCAAAACCTTCACATGAGGACCAGCCAATCAGAAAACGGGAAAAAACAAACAAACAAACAAACAAACAAACAAAAACCCTAACTCTAGTTTGCCCAAACTAGATATCAGAGATCAGATATTCTTCTGATATCTCCTTTAGGTATTTTCTGGTCCATGAACAGCAGATAAGGCTGTGGAAAAGCCATGTTAAAGGCAGAAAAATTAAGCAAAGAATTAAATTCCCAAAAGAAAAAGAGGTAAACAGATCTCAAGGCTACCAGGACGCATGCCCTGCACAACTGCAGTAGGCAATGTCCGCCCTTCTGGAGACAGTCGCTCCAGGAGGCCCAAGCAAAGCAGAACGCAGTGACTAAAAGGGCAGCTTCTAATCAAAACTGTCCTGCTGTGGATTCCTACGACTGACGTATTTCTCAGAAGTGCTCAGGGTGGGAAGAAAATGACACAAAATCATCCCCTAGGGAGACTCAAGATTCTGCTGGGAAAAAAAAAAAAAGAAAAGAATGTGCTAGCTGTTCATCTCCACAGTTCTGACTTTCTACTGCTCTTTCATAAGGAAGACGACTGCCATCTCTTTAAAAATAAAAATTAAATAAACCGAGAGCCGGAGAGATGGCTCGGTGGTTGAGATCACTTGCTGTTCTTAAAGAGGATCCGAGTTGGGTTCCCAGCACCCATGTCAGGTGGTTCCAGCTCCAGGGGACCCAACACCATCTTCTGGCCTCCATGGGCACCACACAGGTATGCAGAAACCCACACTCAGAGGCACACATATTTCGTTTGTTTGTTTGTTTGTTTGTTTTGAGACAGGGTTTTTCTGTGTAACCCTGGCTGTCCTGGAAGACAGCTCTGTAGACTACACTGGCATGGACTACCAGACCCACACTGACACGTGGGCATCTTCCCAGTATATTGACCTGTGTCTGACCCACAAGCCCCTCACTTACTTTGGAGTTTTGAAATCAGGAAATTTGAAACTTTAGTGTTTTGTTCTTTTTTGAGATTGTTTTGATTAGGTTCTCCTCTGGCTGTTGTCATTCTTTATGATTTTAGAGACAGCTTGCTGGTTGTTAAGTAATTTTTCTTAGCTGACAAACCTCTCTGCTGATGCAATAATCCCAATCAAACCAAATCAGACCGAATTAGAAGATGCCAAGGTTTAATGGATGACAGTACTCCCGGGTGGTCCCCCAGGAAAACACTAAGAGGGGAACAGAGAACCGAAAGACCACGGAAAACCAGGAGACCATGTGTTCAGTCTCTGGGGGGCAGTTTAAATAGCCTGTGGGAGTGGCCTTGACCTTCCCTGGGGAGGATTCACCATTTTGTGGGCTTTCTTGACCCTCCCTGAGTTGGGATCACTGGTTGGTGGACTTTCTTGGAGGTGGAGTTTGGACTGAGGCAACTCCCAGGGGAGGAAGCTTGTGCCAGGAGCTGGGGTGAAGCCCCCAGCTAAACATTCCAGGCATTTTTGAATAAAGATGTTTGGGGCTGAGGTGATGTATTTAACTAAACATGTTGGACTCCTTGTATATATGGATGCCAAGGGGCTGGGGTAAATCTCCCACCCAAACATTTCACACTCTTTGGATAAAGGGGTGCCAGCAAGCTGAGATAAAGCCCCTCAACCAAACATTTTAGACTCCTTAGATAAAGGGGTGCCAGTGAGCTGAGGTGAAGCCCTTCAACCAAACATTTTAGACTCCTTGGATAAAGGAGTGTTAGGGAACTGAGGTGATGCTTTTCACTAAACAGTCCAGACTTTCTTTGGATAAAGGGGGGCCAGCTCAAGTCTGAGTACTTCCTGTGGGCGTGTGGCGACGTGGGAAAAGGGAGAACTGGGAGTTGGTGGCCTCACGCTCAGCAAGAGGTGTGGCTGGAGCAACGTCCAGTTTACTGTCATCCTGGAGCCCTCAGGCGGCTGTTTCTTGAGGGAGATGAGAAGGCAGGTGGCTAGGAGAAAAAATATATTGTTATTATTGGCTCTATGAATGGTGCTAGCCATGGGAAGGGTCATTAACTGCCAGAAAGAACGGGACAGAGAAGTGCCCTGGTTGTACAGGTGAGGTTTGAATGAATAAGTGAGACACAAGAGCTGATATGTCCTTTTAAAACCAGATTTTAGTTGATAGGTGTCCTTGAGCCCGGAGAGTTAGTACCAATGGTGAAGTAACATTGGAGCTGGTGAAGGTGTTGGCATTGTCTGGAGGGTCCTTGGTAAGTTGGTCTTGGCCCAGACAGCAGGAATAATATGCTTAAAAATATGCTTGAAAAATATGCTTAAAAATGGGTGGGGTTAAAATATGTTCTGGAGACTCTTTTACCAGACCAGAATTCTTGATAAAGCAGCAGGACTTGTATATTTAGGTTATTCTTGGCAATTTTTTTTCCCTTTTGGATTGAAGCTACCATCTAGAGTTAGCCGCTATCACTCTAAGGCTTCTGTGGCATTTCTTGTAAGGCAGTTTGCTAACAGAAAACTGCCTTTGTTTTGTTTCTATGAGAAAGTGTTTTGCTTTCATTTTTAAGACATAGCTTTGTTGGATGGAAGACTCTTGGCCGCTAGTCTTTTTGTTTTATTTTGTTTTTTCTTGAAGAATTTCACTAGGCTATCCAATTGCCTGATATCCCTCTTCTGTGGCTCTTCTGGGAAATCAAGTCTTGATTTTTTAATCAATAACTCAAGTAAAATTTTATCCTTCTCAAAAATCTCTGATACAGTTGAATAGCTAAGAGGTTTTGTCAGCTTAAAAGAACAACCACATCAAACAAATTTCAGTAAAACACAAATACAAGTTTTTAAGGTGTGTACCTGGAAGTTATAAAGGTGTGAGGACAAATACAAGTCATCAAATTTCTCTCTCATGCTGCTTTTCATAGTCTTAAAAATACTTTTCATTGTGCAAAAATATCTGTCACAGTCATTCTGCTGCTGTTTAAAACTTATGTTTTCACAAACCCAAAACATTTTTTTGAGTTCCAGGGAGCCAAATTGAAGGATCCACCTTAAACAGATCAGTTACACCCCTCTCAATTTTTTGGTCCTTTTTTTTTTCCTTATCTTAACTTTGTCCTCTGTTCCGCCCATATCTTGAACAGGTGTAAGAGACAACAGACATTTCTATACACTGGACAGGAGCAAAGAGACCATCTATTCCAGGACATGACCAGCACCCAGTCTTCTCAGCCCCCCCCCCAAGACGAGGCCCACAAATAAGCAGGAGAAGTGTCCTGCAGTCTTGAGAATCCACCTTCCCAATTCCTTTAACCTGTTGTGCCTAAACTTCGGCCTTTTTATTATAAAACAAAAAGAAATGGGAATGTAAAGGTCTGCTCTGTCCCTTTAAAGATAAGCCATGCCCACTCCCTCCCCCATCCACCAAGACAAGCTGATCTTCAGCTTCCAGCCTAGGTCCTTCCTCTTCCGGTCTCCCTCTCGAAGTGATAACTTCTGTCTCTCCCTTCTCCCCACTTCTCTCCTTTCTCTCTCTCTCTCTCTCTCTCTCTCTTTCTCTCTCTCTCTGAATCTGTGCCTCTCTCTCTGCTCTTCTCCCTTTCTCCCCTTTCCCTTCCATAACCCACTAAATAAATATCCAACCTTACTCTGCATGGAGTGCCTATCCATGTCTCTGTCTCTCACCCACCACATGGCTCCCTGCAACCACTCGGGGAACTGCACCATCCCTGCCTGGGACTGGTTGCTCTCAGGACCTGCGCTGTGATCTCGGGACCCGCTGCCCACAACTACTTCAGGGACCTGTGGTATAGTCCCATGGTCTGCTACCCACTGCAGCCCCTTGGGGATCCATAGCATTTTACTTTTACCATTACAGTCTGGTTTCCTTTCAGTGCTGTGCTGAAAGCTCTCTGACCAAAGGCGACTTACAGGATGAAAAGGTTTCTTTCCATTCCCAGAACACAGGTTATGTCACTGAGGGAAGTCGGAACAGGAAATCCAGCAGAAACTCGAAGGCCTGCTTGCTCTTCCACACAGCATCACCTTTCTACAAGGCATGTACTGCTAAGGAAGCACAGGAGAAACTAGGATCACTCACATAGGTCATGCTGGGCTAGGTGAAGCACAAACCGTCCTGCCCAGGACATAGTACCACCTGCAGTAGACTGGGCCCACTTACACCAGTGAACAGTCCAAACAGCCTGATCTGGGCAGTTCAAAGGAGATGCCTTTCTCAGGTTAGTGTAGGCCAATGGTTCTCAACATGTGGGCTGCAACCCCTTGGTGGTTGCATATCAGATAGCCCGCATATTAGATATTTACATTTCGATTAATGACTGTAGTAGGAGTGGTGGGCTGTGTTCTGCCCGGATCCCGGCTAGCTTACCCCTGAAATAATTACACTGAAACTGTATTCTTTTAAACACTGCCTGGCCCATTAGTTTCAGCCTCTTATTGGCTAATTCTCACATCTTGCTTTAACCCATATTTAGTAATCTTTGTAGCACCACGAGGTGGTGGCTTACCGGGAAAGATCCTAACCTGTGTCTGTCTCGGAGAGAAGAGTCATGGCAACTGACTAATTGCCTTCTTCCCAGCCTTCTGTTCTGTCTACTCCACCCACCTAAGGACTGGTCTATCAAAAAGGCCAAGGCAGTCTCTTTATTAACCAATGAAAGTAACACATAGACAGATGACCCTCCTCCATCAAATGACCATTGCAAAATTACAGTTATGAAGTAGCAATAAAAATAATTTTATGACTGAGGTCACCATAACATGAGAAACTGTATTAAAGGGTCATGACCTTTGGAAGGTTGAGAACCACTGCTTTAGGCTGTGTTGGTAACAACTAACACTAAGTACCACCTGATGATCAGGAATTCTTTTTATCTCACAGATTTCAGCGATTCCCCCATGTTCTTGTTGATGTGCATTTGGGGATCTCTTTGTGTTTATCATAATTAGTTTGTTCCGCTTACCAAAGGTTTGAAATTTATTGATTGGGAAGCTGGGAAAATATTTTATTAAAATTATGTTTCTAACAACACAGTATCTATTTGGATCTGACTCATAACTTCAGTCTTTGTATTTATAGTCTTTACTTAATGCTGTACTGTAATGCCTTCCTTTCTTGATTATGTTTAACTTTTGTTCTGTGACATCTTCATGATGGCTGCTTAGAAGTCCTGTGTGTGTGTGTGTGTGTGTGTGTGTGTGTGTGTTCTCTTGGATACAGAATGGGTAGCCCATGTCCAAAATTTCTTTTATGTTATTTAAGTTACTTATTGTCAAGAGAAAATGTTAAATAAATGGTACAATATTTGGAGACAGGGTCTACATTCATGCAACTTTTGCTACCATAATTAATAATATTGTTCAATTACAGTATTATTAATGCCATACTGTATATAGTTTATAATAGTCTTTGTTATGAGTATATTTTACAGGGGAGAAGAACATAGTAAACATTAGTCTGGTAATGTCTCCTACTGTCCACTAGGGGGTCCTGGGGCAATATTCCCCATGGGTAAGAAGAAACTATTATACACAGTATCAGCTTTATTTCCAAAGTGCATGGGTTGTATTTTTCATTTTCTTTTCACATCTCATAATTTTGTGTGTAAATACTAAATTTTACTTTGTATATTATAGCAACTATGAGTAGAGAGTCTACTCTCTTACCACTTAGGGCTTTTGGTCATTATTTTCATACTTATTTGCTTAGTGATTGGCTGAATTATTTTGGTGGATCTGTTTCCTGTCTACTGTATGTTTGGTCAGAAGCATCACTGCAGCTCCCTGGCACGCCTTTATACAGAGTCTGGACTGTTAGTTGGGAGCTTCATCCCAGTCCTCTGGCATCTATTTTACAATGTTGAGCCTAAAGTCCCATTTCAAAATTCCCTTCCCTGTGAGTTGCCTCAGTGCAAACTCCACCCCTGAGACCGCCCACCAACTGGTGACTCCTCCCCAGGGAGGGTCAAGACTATTCCCACAGGCTATTTAAACTGCCCCCCCCCAGAGAATGAACACATGCTCTCCTGGTTTCTCATGGTTGTTCTGGTTCTCCTTTCCCTACTCCATGTTTTTCTGAGGGCTACCTGGGACCAATGGCAGCCATTAAACCTGGACATCTTTTAATTTGGTCTAATTTGGTCTGATTGGGATTATAGCATCAGCAGAGAGATTTGTCAGTTAAGAAAAATACTTAACACTGTAATCTGAATACAAAGTGTCACCATCCCCAACTCCCCAAGGCTCATGTGTTGAAGCCTCGATTCCCAGTTGTGGTGCTATTGGAGGGTGATTGGACCATAAGGATGCTACCCATCAATAGATTGGCACACACTGGACTATTAGAAAGTGAGACCTGATTTATGGACAGAGGTCACTGGTGTTGTGGAGTATTTGTACACCGTGTAAAGATATATTGCTATGATTGTTTTACTAAAAAGTTGAAGGGGCCAATAGCTAGGTAATAGGCAGGATTTCCAGGGAGCGAAAGGAAGACGAGGAGAATCCAGGTGCACAGGAGATTCTAGGAGACATGGAGAGATAATAGGAGGTGGAAGATGGAAGAGGGGTCACACCATGTGATAGTACATAGATTAATATAAATAGGTTGATTTAAATTGTAAGAGCTAGTTGGGAACAAGCCTAAGCTTTAGGCCAGGCTTTCATAATTAATAAAAAGTCTCAGTGTCATTATTTGTGAGCTGGCAGTCCAAAGAAAAAGCCGAGTACACACTGGTGCTATGGCTTTAAAGGATATAGCTTGTCCCCATCCCTTATTTCTTCTTTGCTTCCTGCAGCAAGAGGGTAGAGGGGGAAGAAAGCTACATCAAGATTAACATAAAGGAAGCCAGTTGGCAGGCTGTCTTGGAAGCCCTTCCTCACCTGTTTCATACAATAAGAGGAGCATGCTCAAGAAAACCTTCAGCATACAAACATGGGTGAGGCAGGGATGATGGAGGATACTACACAGGGTCATGTGGCTTCTGACCCAGCCCTTTGGGGCTTTTACCTAAGCTCATTTGTCCACGCCCATTCTCAGGAATGTTCTCCCTTTCTTAATCAACCTCTCTAGTTCTATTTCTAACCACATATCCCTGGTCCAGTTTTTGTTGCTAGTCACCCAAGCGGGGATATATCAGCAGGTGCCCAGGACTGAAACCCACACCTGTCACCCTCTCACACAAGCTGTGCCGCTCTGATGTTCTTCTACCTCAGCAGAGGCCCGGACCAGTCACGATGGATCCAGCCAACCATGAACAGAACCCTCGGAAACTGGGCCCAAAGAAGCCAGTTTTTCCACAGTGACAGAAAGTTAACACCACAGTGTTTGCCTCCAGTGTTCTGCAGAGAGGCACATCTCGGGTGTGTCGACAGGCACCCGTGTTGACAGTGGCTCAGGAGGAGGCACGTCTCGGGTGTGTCAGTGGGTGCCCGTGTTGACAGTCGTGTGGGAGAACTCTTTTCGGTCCTTTACCACACCCAGTTGTTAAACTCTACTCATTACCAAAGGAACCCACTACTGTTTCCAACAATGTCCTGGGTTATAAACTGTCCTACAAAGAACTCACCCAGCTTCTGACCCCTTTGAGCAGATAGTTTCCACGGTCAGGGGGTGGCTTGGCTTGGTTCAGACCCCACAGCCTCCTTCTTGTATGTACACCTGAGCTCTCGTTTGCAGCTTGGATTCCTCCCAGATATCTTCGCCGTAACCTTCATTTTCCTTGACAGTGCCTTTGGTCTTCAATTTCTTCACTCCGAGACCAATACAGTCAGTTCCTTAGGGAGAGGAGCTGTTTGCTCTGTGGCCCAGTTTTCCTTCACCCTGGTACTCTTGGAGTCAAGGCTTTCGCGTTTGGAGTAGGAGCAGTCGCAGGCTTCCCTCAGACGGCTCCTCAGCAGTGTTGAGTCAGGTGCCTTGAAGGCCAAAGTCCTATATTATGCCTTCAATGCAACAGCCCCTTTATTTTCAGCTAAACCCTCATGACATGAACTGAGGGAATCCAGAGGCATTCCTGTCCACCACTGTAGTGCTCTATGACTTTGAGCTAAACATGACAAAAAACAAACAAACAAAAACCATGTTCTAGCTCCTTATAGTAACACCTTTAATCTGAAAGTGAGCTCCTTAACTAAGCATGCTCAGAAATGTTCTCCCCCCAAGTTATTTGGGTGTGAATGTGTGTAGCCTCCCAGAATAAGATCGCCAATGCTTCATTTCTCAAGGGAAGGTGCTGCTTTGGAAACAGTTCCCAAGACCGCCTTACTTTCTGCAAGGAATCCATCATTCCCTACTTTCCTGTCTTGGTCATGCTCAGTTCAGTTTTTCTCTCACCAAAGTGAGAACCCACTGCTCACTCCTTCAAGGATCTGAGCTTTGTGAAGAGCAGGAGGCCCCGTCTTCCTGGTTGAAACAGGGCAAGAATGAGAAGGACCCCGTAATCAGAGCACTGAACTCCTGTGCCTCCACCTCAAAAGTGAGCCCGAGTGAGGAAAGGAAGCCCTACCACACACTGCACTCAGCTGGGGCTGGACCTCAGGAGTGGGTAGAAGGGCAGGATCAGTAATGTCAAGAACCAGCTCACCAGAGAAGAAAGCTCTTTGACTGGACACTGGGGAGGTGGAGCCCTGTTTGGCTCTTGCAATTCAGAGTAATCTCAGGCTCAGTGAACTGGAATAAGGGGGGTGTGAGGGAACAATCTTGGTTTGAACAGCAGAGTCTCTCAACTTGGCCACCAAAATTCCCTGCGGGTTCCTATGTAACTTTCCTTGCTATCTGCTTGATACTGTCTGCAGAGTGTTCTTTGTCCGGTTTGACCAAGAAGTGGGTTGGTGGGGCTCCTGGCCCTGTGGACCGAGAGCCAGTCCTCTGCTCTTGTCAAACTTAATTCTTTGGGTAAGGAAAGAACAGCTCTGTAAGACTACAGACATAGTGTGCTCAGGTGATACTGAGCAGATGGTAAGGATTTCCGTGTGGTTTGGGTGTGCCTCCCAAGGGTTCAGAGCCCCTGAACAGCAACGCTCAGGGGCAGAACCTTCAATGGTAGAGCCTTGTGGGAGGCAACTATGTCTCTGGAGGTATCACTCTATCTACGGATTAATGCCAGTCAGTGAGTCAGCTGTCAAGACCACAGGCTGCCATAAAGTAAGGCCACACTACATATCCAGTTCCCCCTTTTATGCAGTCATTTGCCTTTTTACCATGATGTGGTGCGGCTTTGGGGCCCTGATCAGCGACAACACAAATAGGATCCCCCAGTCTTACAACTCACACTGAATAAACCTCTTTTCTTTATGAAGTACCTAGGCTCAGTGTGGGGCAATAGGTGGGTTAGCAAGTCAGTGAGACGGCCCCAGGATGGGGGAGCCACACAGACCTTTCCAACGGAGCTGGTGCCGGGGAAGTCATTTCTAGCATCTTTATTTTAGCCTTCCTCTTCTTGTGAACCTCTAGAGTCAAGAGCAGAGAGTAATGCTTGACTTTTAACCATAGTTGGTACCAGGCTTCTGGAGATGAAACAAATAATCCCAAATAAGTTTTAAAAAATATGACTGTCCTTTGTCTTGGCAGCCTCCCTACCAGGAATTTAACACGAGGGCAAACTTCCAAAACTCACCAATATTCATGCATGAGGCTGTGCATTGAAACATTTGGGGTAATAATAAAAAGCAGGACACAGGCTTGGGACCTATCAATAGGGGATAGTCAATAAGTTTTATACATCTAGATAGTGAAAGAGATCATTAAAATAGAGTACATGTGACATAAATGAGCTCCAGCTTCTACCAGAAAACAAGATACTGAACAGTGTACGTAGTCAGACCACGTGGTGTTTACTTTATAGACATCAGTGTCCTACATAAGCTCCACCCTTTTCCTGGAATAAATCATAAGCAAATACCTTATTTTAGAATCCCTCTATTATTGGTTTCATGGGTATTTATGACAAGAAAATCTGAGGTGGAGGAAAGGTTTTCAAATTTTATTACTCTGTCTAGATATGGCTAGGATGCTATAAGCCTAGGTTTGTACATATTATATATATATATAATCAATGGAATTACTCAGGTGGGGAGAGTTGGGGCCATTGTTAGCTTTCTTCTCTGTGCATGGTCTACACCAATTTAAAGAAAACATTTTAGCATTTTATTTAAACTGTCTTTTAAGACAAACTTTATCGAATGAGTGTTTTTGGGCTACAAGCTTGTGGGGCCAAAGTCCTGATTTTCTCAATTAATCTCACCTGTATCCCATGGCTGGCTGTGGAAATGTGGCCAAAGTCTTTGTGTCATACGCACGTCGAGTACAGATCACTACAGAGCCTCAAATGGGACTCACAGTTCTGCCACAGGTATTCAGGCAGAAGTACCAAGTGGCTGCAGGCAGCTGCCCACTAGGCTCCTGCTACTAAAAACACCAGCCTTACCCAGGCCCTAGTTGGAAATGTAGAACCTCAGGCCTCACAAATATGTGGATATCAGTTGGCATCATCCAGGGTTACCAAGTGACTCAAGAGCACACTGAGGTCTGATGAGCCTGGGGTCATCCTCTTGAGAGACTGATACTGGTCTTAAACAGCAAATCAGTCCTCAAGACAGCAGGCTGTCATAAAATCTGGCCACCTCACACATTCGGCCCCTTCTGTACGCCACCATTTCCTTTCCTGCCGTTTCGTCATGAGGTGATGTTACCATCCTGGACATAGGGAATCCAAGGGTCTGGGGTGGGAGCCCTGTACAACAGGATCTAATGTGCAGATCTGGACCAAAACCCAGATAAGCAAACAGGACTGTTCCACGGTCTCTCAAATATTCCTCTGTGATGACTATGGTAACTATGTCACAGGCTGTTTTCTGGAGTCCAGTCACTATGCTGAGCACTTAGCTCCCATCACCCCCTTTTGTTTCGTACAACCCTAGAGCCTTCACACCAGAATCCACTGCTTATAGACAAGGTAGAGAATGTGCTCCCGTTGGGAGGCAGCAGAGGGCATGCTCTTGCCTCAGCTGCCTACCTTCCATGGTCTTACGCCATCACTCTGGGTTACCTTGCTCCCTAAAGCTCAACAATGGGAATTTTCTCGTTCCTTCTTGGCCTTCAAGTGTAGTTAAAAATAATGGGTCAATAAATGTGGATGACTACATGGCCCAACATACTGCACCATTGCAAAAGGCTGGGGAATAACAGAAGCCTGGAGCTGGGTAACGCGTATGACCTTTGCCCTCCTGATGGGATGAGAGAAGCTCAGCTATTCCTAGTTTACCACCATTACCATTCAAAACACCATTCAGATCAGGACTCAGAGGCCGGTACTGCTCATGCCAATCTCCCCTGCATATGAGCACAATTCTATCAAACCCGTGTTTCCTATACACGCCATCAAAGAGTGGAACTAGCTGAATTCTTGAAGTTCCTTCCAGGCCAGTGACAGCCGGCCCTCTGGCTATACTCCCCAGCTCTGTACAATTGGCAGACATTGTACAGTGAGCATTCAGAATGCTTCCTCTACCTATGAGATGGCTATGATCTCACTCCTGAAGAAACACACTGCAACCAAGTCACTGGCTAGACCTCCCTTTCCACTGCAGCTCTTCACCTCACCTTCACGCGTGCCTTAAACCCATCCATACCCAGGGCCCCACAGAAACCTGGGAGACACAAGTGAGTTACTCTGATGTTTATTTTAATGTATCTTAGTCCACACAGTTGGTATAAAATCAGGAGAAAGAAGCAAAAAAAGAGAAAGGTCTGGAGTCTTAGCATCAGAAGGGCACCGTATATACATCTACAGTTGGTGGCCAATACAAGTCATTGCCAGACAGTCCTTGGGGGCACAGGACACTCTAGACCCAGCAAGCCAGGGAACTCACAGTCCCAAAGGTCTAGACGCTTGTCCTGACGCTCCGACCGTGAGAAAACTGTGGGAGTGATGGAGGCTTTGAGATTTATTTATTGTAGTAATAACAACAGCCTAGCTAGGTACGAAAGCGGTTACGAACCGTTTATATCACACACAATTATTCAGGTCTCCATTCTATATTATGTCATCAAACTGTTAATCGAGTTTCCAGTGAGTGGTTTAAGTGATTAGTAATAACGAGGAATGGTAAATCTATAGCACCATTTCACAGACTCCTTGTCTCCAACTTCTCATTGAAAGGTGTGGCCCTGGTACTCTGCCTACAAGGACGAGTGTCCCAGAGCCACCAGGCACGTTTCTGCGGAGGGCTCTGATCAGGGCGTTTCGTCTGTGAGTGCTTAGGGCTCCACACAGAGATTCGGGCAGTGGATATGCCTGCGAAATGCTCCAGGTCACCCACAGCGTGAAGGCCTTCGGCCATTGGAGGTTTGTCCCCACACTTTGGTTATCCTACGAGGTTGAATGGGAGGGAGGTATCTGATTTTAGATGAAAGGGGCCACGTGGGAGATTTTTATGTCTGAGCAAAACAAAAGATGAAAACAAAAGCAGAGATACTGAACTTGGTTATAGTGTTAAGATGTGAAGTTCTTTAAGATTCAACACGAGGCTGACAGTCAACATAAAAAGCAAACAATCCTATGTACATATATGTAAAAAGTGTTATAAATAGGTTTTATAAACCATAGATATTATATACATCTTCAGCTGACAGCAACCCCCACTCAACCGCGTTCTGTTTGGTTTGACTTGAGCTGGGGTTTGGGGCTAGCTCTTTTTGGTTTGTTGGGTTTGTTTTCTAGTTTCTTTCCTCCCTCCCTGTGTACCCGATGCGCGCTCAGAGCCTAGACGGACGGTGCATCGGGCGCCTCATTCACGTTTCCGTAGGATCACGTAGAT
This sequence comes from Myodes glareolus, assembly GCF_982192425.1. Lineage (NCBI taxonomy): Eukaryota > Metazoa > Chordata > Mammalia > Rodentia > Cricetidae > Myodes > Myodes glareolus. The sequence continues at coordinate 61,073,566 of NC_142034.1, forward strand.
GATGCCACTGAGGAGGGCCAGGGGAAAGGCCACCCAGGCCAGGATGTAGGCGAAGCCATAGGAGTACTCAGTGTTGGTATGCCACTCGCTGTGCCTCACTGTGTAGATGGCCGCTGCACTCATCACGCAAAGACCTGGGAGGAGAAAGACGGCAGGTAACTGGGGGTTCACAGCGGACCGTGGCTCTCTGCCACCCGAACCACCCATGGGGCTAGACGGGGAGAATGTTCCTCCTCTGGGTGGACCTCCCAGTGCGGAACTGGGAGGAGACAGCTGGATACAATGTGTGAAAGGAAAACGAGCAATTCCCCCACTTCCAACCTTGGCCGCCCATGCCAAGACCTCTTCTGAGGGTCCTCAGCACACTTTCTGCCTCTTTCTCTTTCTCTCACTGCCACCCTCTCCCAGGCTATTCAAGATGGACAAGGGAGGACTCGGGCTGCAAGATAAGCCCGCCTAGCTCTTCCCAGAAGTGGCTGGGTGTGGATATGCTTGTGAGCCTGTGACCCGCTCTACAGACGGGCAGTGTTGTGCGTGACCAGAAACCAGTGGGACTGAACTGATGGTGCACCACGGGTGACGTCACAGAATAATAGCAAAGGCTTGACACCCTGCTGACCAGAGGGGACCAGAAGCCCTTAGCAATGCTGTCCCATGACCGGAGTGAGAAGGACCTATTGGTGATATGGGGCAGACAAAGTCTTGCAGTGGAGAGGGAGACAGGGAGGAAAACAGTGAGACTGAGAATCAAAGCTGCATGCAGCGGGAGGAGACAGATAAAGAGCAGCTAGCTCCCTTCCACTTGGTGACCCCAGGTCTGAAGCTCAAAATGTTTGGATGGGAGAGTAGCAGGCACACAGGGGGGTCAGGCCACCCCAACTTTTAGTACAGCCACCATGCTCAAGTTTGACCACCTATGCCCATGTGACAGTTGTGCCCCTCCACAGAGAGGGGTCCAATGACATCAGCATCCCAGCCTGGAGCTGGACAAAGGCAGATCTGTTCCCTGCTGAAAACAGAGCCTTTGAGGAGCTCTGAGAGACTATTATAAAGGCAGCAGCTGTGTGGGATTCAGGCAGCTCCAGGGCTCCAGTCCCTGGGCCACCTACAGCTAACCTCACTGCTATTTGAGTTGCTGACAGGCTGGACAGTTCAGCTCTGTTTGAATAAAACAGCAGAAGGGGGGTGATGTCACACAAGCCACCCTGATCAGATTGTCCTTTGGCAGCTCAGAGGAGAATATGCCCACTCAGGTTGCCCCCATTGGAAAAGCCAAACAATAGTCTTGGAATGGCTGTGGGATGGGACCTAGGACCTGCCACGACCTACAGAAAATGCACAGACAGTAAAGTGGTCATGTCACAGGAAGCAGGAAGCCATAGTACTACTGAGGGACAACAGTAGTTTGGATGTCCTGAGACACACTTGCTCAGCCTTGATCCAGGGTCCTCTGTTAGCTTGCCCTGTTGCTCCCTGGGCACCTCTTCCTAGGTATTTGTGACACCATTTGTCACCATTAAATAAAACAAACAGGAAAGGCGGGACTCACTCTGGAGTCCATGGCTTCTGCTATCTTTCTGAACCCCTTAATCACAGTAACTGGGACCAGCCTGACAGACATGGAGTTATACTAAAGAGACAACTGAGTCTCTCAATCAGACTGTTGAAACAATGGACCCCCAAAGAAAGCATTTCCCTAGAAATCTCATGTGAGAGAAGAGAAGGGCACCAGGAGGGGGAGAACTTGTCTCCCAGAAAGAGATTCCATGGGGTTCTAACGGCTTGTCAGAACATCTTCCAAGACGAGTCTGAAATTCAGATAATGATGGGTGAGTGGTGGGTGGGACCACACCTTGACTGGGGCTGCTTAGGTGTGCACATCCATGGCCCTCTATTTGAACTTTGGCTGTTACTCAGGACCTACAGAAGGACTCGGGAGAAAGCAGCTCGTGACCTCTTTGTCCTTCTTCCCGGCGTGGCCACACTGACTAGATCTCCTTTTCCTGTTTTTCATTTTTAATGTGACCCTTTTTAAATTGGATGCTTGAGGAAAGGTGGCCGGACCTGATTTGGAACACAGGCGTGGTCCCCAAGTTTGATAAGATGCCTACTTATCTGAGTTGATTTGGATTCTGCCACGGGGGCACAACTCCCTGGAAACCAGTGGGGATTGAGGGCCTTCCATGTGCCTGCCTGGGGCTGGTTTGCTGCAGGACAATACATAGCCCTCCTAACTTGGTGTCTGTGTGGTTTCCTTCATGCCCTTCCACCTAGTAAAGCCTGACCCAACACAGCAAATGTAAGGATAACAAACACGTTGGAACAGAGGCACTCTGAAAACAGAAATGACCCCAGAACCTAGAAGCAGGATCAGCATGTTCTCCTCTAAGGGGCTTAGAACGTAGAGCTCATGAGCAGGGTTTACTATTAGCGAGAAGGCCCTGGAAGACCTCCCAGCAAGGTCAGGGAGCTTTAACGGCTGCCCATCAAGTCCCCAGGGAGCGCCCACAGAGACATACTGCAGGAGGCTCTCCAGAGTAAAGCCATCTTGCCTGGAGGCAGACAAGCCCACTAAGGAGGTGCTTTTGTTATCCCTGAGGAAACTGCCAAGTCAAGAAGCATGTGATTCAGGGGTAGAGAGCCCGACTGACATTCTCACAGCTGGTTAAACATGGGACTCTGCATCTTTGGCTACACGGAGGGCCAGAATAGGGAGTGTGTCATGGTACCTAGACATAGTCGGGAGTTTATTCTCTGCCTCTCACTCCTCTCCAGTACCCTCCAGTCCCAGTCAATTGGCTAACACCAGACAGAAAGTAGGCATCAATGAAGCAAGAAACTAAGTAGAATCCAGAGACAGAACCGTAAGGTATTCACCCTGTGACAGAAGCTTCTGGGCCTCACACCATACATGCAGGCTACAGGGAGAAGGTGGAAACCTTTCCTGTGTTTGTATGTGTTACCGCAGTCTCGCGCACGCGCGCACACACGCACACACACACACACACACACACACACACACACACACATACACGATGGGGGTTGTGGAGAAAAAGAAAGACAGAGAGAGAGGGGAAAAGCTTCAGGATAAACATCCAATAGTCCAAATCATAAACATCCACCACTCTGGCACCATGTCCTTCAGAAGGTCCGTGTCCTGTATGGTTGTCACCATCCACAACTTACCAGCAAGGATTTGGAAGAATCCGGTGATGTAAAAGCGGCCGCCTTTGGTGAGGGTGAAGAGCTGGCAGAAGAACAGGAACAGAGACAGGACGCTGAAGATGACAGACAGGACCATGGTGGCCTGGACAGACTGCAGCCATTCTAGGGGAAGGAACACTTCGTTAGAAAACCTGGGAATGGCCAGGGAGGACCTTCATGGGCCATGTGAGGCCTAGGTGGCCTGATTCCTGAGAGCCCCCAAGCTGGTGGGAACAGTTAACGTCTGCACTTAGAATATCACCAAGCCACCTTTTCTTGCTGAACCATGGACATTTCTGGAAAGGGCTGTCGGAAAAGTATGTGTCACTGGGAGTTAAGTGCCATTAAAAACACACTGAACTGCCTTCCAATGCTTCTGGCAGATGCGCTGCTCAAACTAGCAGACGGTTCGTGACTTGTATAGTCTAGGTTGTAATTTTCCACTTCACAACACAAAGGTAATGCTCAGTCAGTGAAACCTGTAGTTCACACTTGGAATTCGGAGCCTTTCCTGACTGGCTGTGGGTCACAAGGGAGACAACAGCAGGGAAGGGCAGTGAGAGCCAGCACCCAGTCACCCAGCCACCGCCATGAGCAGAAAGAGCCCATACTGCAAGGTGCAGGGTGCTCAGCCATTGGGTAGCAAGTGTGTCAAACGCATCTTTGACTTAACATTAGTTTAAACTTACAGTGGGTTCCCTGAGCCATAACCCCGTGGTAACCAGGGAGCATCGGTGTGTATACGTGCTACAGGGTCTGAGCCTCGTCCATGACTTCCTAATATTCAAGGACACCACCCCCCACACACACACATATGAGTTTCTGAAGAACTTGGTGGAACCCCTCTATATAGTCCAAAAATAATAGCTCATAACCAATATTCAGGAGGTTGGCATCCCCCAAAGAGAGCCTAGGAATGGCTGTCTGGGCGGGGGGCGCTCTTACAGAAAGCAGGAAGAAAGTGCTAAAGACGAATGGGCATGCCATGTTCTCTGCCAGTTCCGTCCTTTTCTTGGTCAGTCTTGACCATGGTCTTTGGCCTCAGCACAGAGCTGTCTGTGGTGAGTTAAATCACCAGATAGGACCATGGCTTCTGTGTTCCCACTGTTGTCAACCATGCCATGCTTTCAGCCAATATCTCAACTTCCAACTGCAATTCAGGCAAGGGAGGGTATCCCCAGGTCAACATCTGCTGCAAGCTAGTCTGACTTTAGAAGAAATGCAGGAGGAAACAGGCAGGCCTGGGTGTGACAGGGGCACAAGGACAGTGTCCACCAGATGGGTTGTACCATGTCTACCCTACTCTCACCAAAGACGAGAACTGACAGAGAGGGCTTTATCTTCTCAAGCAGTAACTAGTTGGTGTGCAATAGCTTCAAAGTGCACACATCACCCAGCGGTGGCAGACATCTGTAATTCTAACACTGGAAGACAGAGGTGAGTTTCAAGACCAGCCTGAGCTACGGAGAGGGACCCTATCATCAAAAGATGCGTACACCAATGCTTAGCAAACATCCAAAGCTATGGTTTCTGGATTCTTCATAGAAGTTGAGCACCCCTTAACCTAAAAACCTGCACAAAAAGTGCTCTGAAATACGTGAACTTAAAAAGGCAACATACTAATGCTAATTCATGCACAAAATTATTAAACAGACTATATTAAACTATTTTCAGGCTACCTACACCATAATATATGAAATGGATTCTACAATTAGACTTGGGTCTCACAGTCAACACTGCATATATGCAAACATTAAAGGGTTTAAAAGCCTAAGTTTTCAGTATTTCTGGCCCAGAGCATTTTGGATAAGGGACATGAAACTTGTGATGATTAACTGAAGAAGAGGACCCTGCTGTAAGTTCTGAGCAGCTCCGGAGAAATCCTTCAGGTGCAGAACCAGTGAAGCACTTCTAGAGATCCCAATAAGGCTTTGCGGACTCACACTAGCAGCACAGGCAGACGGAAGGAACTCATGCTATATAATCTAGTCTGTTTGTAGTGAAAGCGATTTCCAGAGACGTTCCATGAGCTCAAGGGTCACATCCCTCCAGACTTGCCCTCTTTCACCATAGCAATGCATGCTGCTGCTTTCTCCATTCAGAAAGAAAACAGTGTCTGGGGGGCCAGAAGCACCCCAATTTCACGTCACACAGTCACCACTAACATGTGTGCTGTTAGCATGTGTCCTTTCCTGACGGTGTGGCTTTCTCTGAAGGCTCATTCTGCAATAAAGCTGATGTTATCATAATCCATTAAAACACTATCTACCTCAGTGAGATGACACAGAGGGCACAAATTGAAGGTCCAAATCTAAACCTGGAGCTGTGACTCAGCTGTGGCTGGGACGTGTCCCCCAGGGTGTACAGTCCTAGGGGGCAAGACTGGAGCAGACACTATGTGGGTCTCACTCTCCAGTTCTAAGATCTTTCACCAACACACTGTGAATTACACAGTGTGATAAAACTTGAAATTTTTATGTGTCAAATTTATACAAGTTGGAAAAGTACCGTGGTCTTCACTTATTGACTTTTGAAACCCATGATACAGGAGTGATCTAACCCAAAGCTGGCTCTCCAATCAGAACAGAATTGGGCATCAGGAGATATATTCAGTAAGCATTTCTTGAGCATCCACACTGGCTGTGGGGATAAGACGATGGAGAGACAGTTTTCAACCATAAGCACAAGAGACGGAACCCAGAGATCCACAGAGTAAGACCAACTCTATCCTTGGCCACAACCCATGTGAAGTTACTCAGGAACAGCTCTCTGAGTCAAACCATCCCAGCAAAGGACCCAAGAGATAAAACTAACAGAAATCTGACGACAGTTTTTTAAAAAGAGACCCTAACTAAATGATAAGCAAAATAAAAGATGAATGACAACAGACAAAAACACCGAATCTGAGCCGAAATAGAAAGGTAGCCAAAGAGAAAAGCTTCCCTCTTCCAAGCATGTAAACCACAAAGCCAAGATACAAGGGTCAAGGTTACCCCGACAACAGGAGCTGCCTCAGTGCAGCAGATACACAGGAAATGTATGTTCAAATGATAAAATCTATCAATTATTTTCAAGCTCACATGGGACAGTCTTGTAGACTGTGTATTTCGTATTGGGGGGAAGATGTCTCAGGAAAGCGGGGATGACCTAAGCATAAAATAAAACCAGGAGTTGGACATCAAAACCTAGCCAGGGTCAGGGCCAGGGCTACAGCTGGGAGTATAACGCTTGCCTTGCAAGTGCAATGAGCAGCGGCATCGAAAAATAAAACAGACACCAAAATCCATCTGCACACTTAACAGAGGATTCAGACGATCCTTTAATGGAGCTGAAAGGTAAAAATACCATCAGCAAAGAGGGACACTGTGTCAGATGCAAGAGCTGCGGCCAAAGCGGCCTTCAGAGGACAATGCCTGCCTCTTATGCCTTTACTGGAAAGATACTGAAGAAAGGGGGATTGGATTGTCAACTCAAAAAGCTGGAAAAACAAGAATGACATAAATTCAAAATTAACTGAGTTAGTGCAGATCGATGAAATCGAAGAAATATGACAACATGTGTCTTTAATAAAAACCAGGTGGGGAGAAGCAATCAATATGGAATTGAAGAACAAAAACCTCAACATTAATGATGTTCCTGGACAGAAACACTTGAAGCTGCAAGACTCCAATTTTATCAAAAACAATGAGCAATATGTTATTCTTGCCAATATGTTAACTGGAATTTGGCAAAATGATTCAAAACTAAACGTAAAAGATGACTGTAAGTTTACCGAGTGCTTGCCCAGGCTGCACAAAGCCCCAACTTCGGTCCCCAGTACTGAATAAACCAAGCTCTTCAAACATTCAAGGTCATCCTTGGCTACATAGTAGCAAGTTTAAGGCCAGCCTGGGTTATGTAACATGCTGTCTCAAAAACTTTTTCTTCAAAAAAAGAATAGAAGCAAAAAATAAAAAATAATAGCTAACAAAAAGTTTGAAACAAGCACCAAAACAACAAATAGATAAATAACAATATAAAACAAAGGGAAGAAAGCCAGAACAGTAAACGAAAATGACCAGACATCAAGCATAGACCTCCAGTGTGTGTCCATTACCTTACATGCTCTCTATTAGCAATACAACTAATAAAACATAGCTACAACATACAATTAAGATATTTTACATGCGAAGCTTATAAAGTTTTAGCAATTCAAACCATATGTTCTAGTCATGAACAGAAAATGGTAGAGTTGGGCAGAAGGAAGACTTCCGATGTCTAGACACAAATTCAGTGTACATTAAATACAGTCCACAAACCGTAAGGAAGGAAATGATAGGGGAGGTGTCATTTGGAGTTAGTCTCTAGCTCACGGATCCACAAGATTAAGGTTCAGAGGAATCAAAGGGTCAGATGTTAAATTAAAAAGCCACATGGATATGTGATTCACAAGTGATAAGTATGACGCCAGTAAATATATGAAGATACTCAACCCCACTAGATGCATGGGAAACTCATGAAGAATGTGATACCAGCTTTTATCTACCCAACTGTCAAAGAAAAGATTCTAGAGATAGTATCAGGTCTGGTGAGGGGGCTCAGTGGGTCAAAGCACTTGAAGAATCCAAAGTGGAAGGAGAAACCAGCTCCCAAATCTCCTCCTCTTATGTCCACACAGGTATCATGACAGGTGAGCACAGGCAGTAACAACAGACAGAATTGAAAGTTGATCACATTGCCTGGGTCAACAGGATACACACTGTTCACAGGAACAATGGCAACATAGCCTTTCATACCTAGAGAGCTGAAGGAATATATTTAAAATTTTCAATGTTTAAGACATAATGACTCAAAAAGTTAATGTCTGCATCTAGAAGTAAATACTTGAACATATACTCAACAATATACTTAAAATTTCATCAGCAAAGAATGGCTCTGAAAGTGAGCATGCCACCCGGGAACTGTGGCCAATCAGTCTTCAGAGGACAATCTGCCTCAGATGCCTTTACCAGGGAAATACTAAAACAGAGGGTTTAACTGTCAACTCCAAAAGCTAGAAAAACAAGAATGAAATACACCCAAAACTAACTGAGTTAGGAGAGATTCAGGAAGTCAAGCAGGATGCTCCGCAGTAGGGTCATTCCTCTCAGAAGAAATAATGAATCAGCGTATCTCCTACAATGTCTTACCTACAGTCAGTCTCCCACAATAATGAACTAGACTATCAACCTACAACGGACCTGCAGCACTTGAAAAATGACAAATTAAGATAGCAGTACCTTTATAAGAGCTCGAGACAGTAAGGAGTAAAATACGCACACATGTGTGCACAGAGTCATGATGTAAACACACCAAACAATAGTCCTTGCTACACTACATCCCTACAGAAAAGAAACCAAGATCTATCAGTCCCATGCCGGGAATCCCCCAGGAACTTCGGTTATAATGAGGGGGAGTTTGGTTAAATCTGTTCACTGGATCTGTATCTTCTGGTTTACTTTTCATTAAAAGAGAATGTACTCTTCACCTAAATGAAGCCTTCACATCCACAGACTCAACCAGAGAGGCAGAAGATGCTTTTAAAAGCTCTGCCTGTCGTGTGCACGCCGTCTTCCCTTACCCGCACTCCCTGAAGAGTACACGACCACGACAACTATTTACCCAGGCTCCACACTGCACTGCTGTTAAGCTATCGGAACACACAGAGTATGTGCAAAGGTTATGCACAAATATAACTACCCCACTGAGTGTGAGGAGCTTGAGTTTGTGAGGATTTGGGCATTAGGCTGGGAACAAATCCACACTTCATAATGAAAAGCAACTGGACATGTATTAGGTGAACATTAAACAAGTTTAAAAATTACAAGGTAAAGAAGATACGGCAGTATCAATAGCGAGGGTTGGGTTTCCAAAACTTCAAAGGACTGCAGGATTCTGGGCATAGAGGAAAGAGATCCACTTGTCATCAAGTGCCATCCATCAGGTGTTAACCAAGGACAGCCCAGGATAAGCAGAGCCAGGCCCTGGGGACAGCAGCCTCCATGACAGTCCCAAGACCGGCTCGGCCCACTGGCTGCTCAAAGGGAAAAGCCCGCAATGCCCTAAAAGGGCTGCCCAGCTACCCTACCATTTCTCTCAGCCAGAATCACTCTCAGACTTAGAACAGAGGGGTGGCTAGGGCAGAGGGGTGGGTGCTTGAGCCCATGTAAGAACAGGCTCAGGCAATGATGAGCAAAGCCAGGCTCCGCCTAGCAGCCATGTGTGTGTGTGTTCTCATTGGAATAGCCCTGAAGTGGCTCTGCTGCCACCTATTTAACTTGTCCCTTGACTCTCTGAGAATTGAATTGCCCTTCTCTAGCTTGATTTACTATCCCAGGTCATAGGGTTGCAATGATTCAGACTGCAGTGAAAGTCCTGTTAAAGGAGGGTACAGAAGTTGGTCCATGTGACTTTGGGGTTCAATCTCTTGGAAGGGGGAGGAAGAAGAAAAGGAAGGAGAAATAGGAAGGGAGGGAGGGAGGGAGGGAGAATCAAGCAAGCAATGGGAAAGAATGAAAGAACATTGGCAAAGAAAGTCAGCCCCACTCACACAGACGGTGCTAGCAGCAGAGAGACAACCTTTTATATGTAGTGACTGGAGGGTCCATCCTAGCTAGGCACCTCCATTCAGGTCACAAAGTGGTGTGCTGGGGACCACAGAATTTACAGAAGTGATGCAACCCGGGCACCAACCAGAGCTCCAAAAAGCGTTCTGACTTAATTTTGATTTCCCTGTGTTTTTCACCCCAGCACAGCAGCACTGTGAAGCATCAGCAGACCAGTGTCTGTCTACCCAGCAAGCTGACTGCAGTGACCTGGCAGATTAAGCTCTGGGGGGTCAGTGAGCCTCAGCTGGAAGCACATAAACCAGTGGGTGCGGCTGACTTATCCGATAAACCCTTATTTAGTAAATCAAGTGGTGGCTTTACTTTGGCCTCCAAAGTTAGTTTCCCACATTTGCTAGAGCAAAGCAAGAGGCTGGTGTTGACAGTAGAGAGAAACAGAAGCGGGGAGAAGGCTGTCCATCTGAAACTTGTTTCCAGTGAACTGCAAAGGCCGGCGTGGTAATGCCCTGCTCCCCACTAACTGTGAGCCTACAATAAATGCATATATAACTCAAGGAAACCTCTTGTCGCTCTCCAGTGCTCTCTTAGTAAAGAATTCAAAGGAGATACCTGGGGAATTATCGGCGCTCAGTCTAAGCCAATCTCAACCCTTGGTACTGAACCAGAGGGAAAAGCCTGCATGCTCTCGACAGGTCTGCTGCTCCAAGGAGATGCCAGGCGTCAGGGCTACAGACAACTTTCTGTTTGGGGCTGTGGCGACAGACAGACCCATTCCCCAGGGAACACAGAGGATGGTAGAGCTGGCTCACCCCGGCTTCCGTTCAAGGTCAGATTCCTGCCCAGAGACAGCTGAACAGAGAAGGAAATACATCTGCCCCCTCGACTATATTCTTAGCCCAGAGCCTACAGTCTAGATGGCGAAGGGCTCAGAAAACACCAACAGTTCATCTGCCTCTGTCATTATCAGCACGGAGTCAACCTCTACCCCTGACCTCCGGTTTCCCCATTGGGCAATTTGTGAATGGTTTTCTGATTCCAGAGAGAGCGCTCACCGGAGTCTAGAATGTAGCTGAGTAGACTGGTGACTTACTTAGCCTGCTCGATGATATGGGTTTGGTCTTCAGGGCCACCAAAACCAATTATAAACAGTAAGTAGTTACGTTGAAAATGTGAAAATGTAAGGTAGATAAGGTAGAACACAAACTGGGGACACGGAAGAAAGCCACCGGAGAAGGGGTAAATCACAAAGGCAGGAGTCAGTGCCTCCCATAGGCACAGTGCTGCACTCTTTTCAAAGTCACATGGCGACCCCCAGAGCAGGACCCCCACCCCCCAAATCTCCAACCCACCACCATCACACAAAAATCACCATTTTCCCTGATTTCTCATGAATGCCATTCCAGAACTCGCTGGATTTCCAAGCAGCCTCCACCCTCAACAATGTGGCCTCTGTTTACCCTACGCCCACCAGCTTGGTGGCCCAGAGTCCGGTGTGGGTCCTGTCCTAGGACCTCCGCCCCTACCCCAGCAGTTTGACTTGAGAATCGGGACTCAAGCTAACTTTTCCCATGACCCCTGTAGCAAGCATATCACATAGAAAATCAAGACGCGACCCTGGGGCTCGCAGAGACCGGGAAGGCTCACCTCTGCTGAGATCTTTGCAGCTGGTGATTACGGAGGTGTTTTAGTGGGAGCAACTTGCAGGTGGACATTAGTGGACACAAAGTGTCCGCTGTGGGGTAGAAAGAACCCTCACATCAAGGGACTCTAATGACATCTGACAGCAGGTCACATATGTCACTAATACAAAATTCCAAAATGTTAAAAATATCCAGAGCTTGACACAGTAGGGAGTTCTTCACCTGACTCAGAGTGATAGGTACACTGAATACGTGGCCATTCATCTTTGGGCTATGAATATAAGTTGTATATAAATATATGTCATGTTTAGATCTAGATCCCTCACCAACGAGAGTTAATGCATATGCAAGTGTTCCAACATCTAAAGACACCCTAAATCAGAGCCGCCTCCAGATGCAGACCCTTTGACTAAGATGCTCACTTCACATAAGCACTCAGTGAACTGCACTCCTAATTAAGAGGTTTGTGCAAGATATATCAACTAGTTGTACGCTCCAATACCCACGCTCTTCTGCGCACTGGGTCTTGGACTGGCACAGGGATTCCTATGTGCCCCTTGTTAGGAAGCTGGAGAAACAGGAAGATCTGCAGAAAATGTTTACTCCAAGACTTAATCAATAAGTTGATACCAAGGGGGTGGGATGGCATGAGTTTCATACTTAGGCATATTAGTCTCTCTCTCTCTCTGGACACTCACAGTATGTAGTGAATTACTACAGGCCCCAAGGAGTTGTGCTCTTGTTGAAAAAACAATAATAAAAGAATGAATAACTTATGAAGCTTAATATTTTTTTAAATCATTGACCATAGTACCCACTTGAAATCACTGAGTCTGGCCACAGAAGAGAGAGAGGCAGATTAAAGTGCACAGCGTGAGCCATATGAATGCAGACAGGGGGTGGCTGGGCTATCTCTGCAACCTTTGAGTTTTACAGGATTTCTTTATACAAGAAAGACCAAAATCCTCCAGCTCCCCCAGCAGGTAAAAAAGGCCACCATGGAGGTTACAGTCCCCACACTCACCAGGAACAGAATGCCACCCACTCTTTCCTATGCACAAAGCCCTTCTGTGCTCCCCAGGTCCCCTGATGATGTATGCAATCCCCAAGAGCAAGCTCAAGGGTCAGCCACCTCCTTGGGTCCACCTATATGACAATTACACCCTGGATGTGCAGAGGCCCTGGGACCTGTGCAGTGAGGACTCTGACTGTGTGCCCTACCTTAGCACAGGTGACTGGTAAGACATCAGGGCACCTGCCAATCTGCCCTGTTTGCTAGAGATAGACCAGTATAAGAGAGCATGGATTCCTGGAACTTCAGTGACTTCTTTTTCCACTGCAATGCACTGAAGAGCCAGAAAAGTCAACAATGTACTTGAATGCCTTCCCTGGCACCGTTTCAATTTGGAAACCACAGAAGGGAGAGGAGGGGGAGGGAAGATGCTGTGGCATGGAGAGACAGCTTGGCTAAGCCAAACCCACAGGTTCTCTTCACACTTGCTGCCTGCCCAGACCACGCGGTGGGAACCCTGGAATAGTCTCACTAGCTCCAGAGAAGCCACAGAAAGGAGCCAACGAAACTCCAGTCCTCCACTATTTGAAGACTTGTCAACAGTTGCTGTCACACCCCGTGCTGGTGCAAAGGTCACTTCTTGAGGGTGATCAATGGGACATAGTGAGCCCAAGTCTAGAAAAATGACACAGGGGAATGCAACCTGGAGTGATTGCCCCAGGAGACAGAAGCTGTGGACTGAACAAGGGAATTTTTCAAAAGACTCATGGGCTTTTTCTCCCATCCCAGGTTGCCCATCCCAAGATTCCCTCCTTTGCAGATCCCCATTAACCTCTATCCAAGGCTCAGCTCAGCAGTGTTCCTCCTTTGCCCCCTCTTCTGCACTTCAGCCTCAGGACCCTGAATACCCTCCCTCACAGATTCAGGATGTCCAATTGTAGCGATCCAGCGAGACTGGTCCCCAGGGACTGCTAAATCCAAAAGGGACCTTGCTGACACTGCTAATGAGCAAATCTGATCCTGGCTTCCATCCTCCGATGCCCCATCTCATTTCTATCTCCTGCCCCACAAACCTAGACATCATTTCTAACCATGCTTCCACAAACCCTACATCTAATGCAGCGCCTAAAGCTATGACGAGTCCGTCCCCTCCTCCACTCCTCCTACAGCCGAGCCTCTACCAATGTCCTACACTCTAATGTGGGTTGAATGTGGAACTCTAACAAGAAGGCCTGGCATAGTGCTTACATCATCGTTGTCACCAGGGCTGTCACTATCCGTCATCCCCGGTCTGGACCATCACAACAGTTCCTCACTGGTCCTTTGCCTTTCCCCGAAACTAATTTTCAAAATACCCACCCTCCACTGTGAACAAAGGGGCGTTTTATGACCAGTTGCTTCTTCCTCCTCGGGGACAACAGTCTACCTTGTTTCTTCAACTTTCTAAACACAACTTCTGCTCTCAGGATTGTTTCTTAATTATAACCAGGTCCCTCAACCAACTGTGAGCTCCATAGGGCAGAGACCTGGTCCTTCCTATGTCTCCAAGTGCACAATTTCTGGAACCAAGGCTATGGTACAGGAAGGCCTCCACATACATTAAGAACATGTGGCTGCAACTCACTAGTTTCTCCTCAGAGAGGAAAAACTTTTCTTGGAAGCGGGGTGCTCCCTATCACTAGCAAGGTAAACACACAGAAGGCTTATTGCAGAGGTGTCTCTAGACGGATGGGGAAAGCAGTAGAGAGCCAGAGGCTCTTGCATGCCAGCAGCTGTATTTTCAGCCCCTAGGCCCAAGCATCTTCCTCTCACATGCCCTCAAGTCAAGCCATGACCAAGCACTCTCCCTATTCCTAAAATGTAAAGGATATTTTCAGGACTCCAGGGAAACCCCAAGAATGTAGCTGATATCATATCTTGTGATACAGTATCATGCTAACCATAATAATTGGTTATTATGAAGCCGTGACGCACTGCGCTATCTGTGAATGTGCTGCACTCCTGGGCTCAGGCAATCCTCTCACATCAGCCTCAGCTTTTAAACAGCAAAGACTGTGTATGTTCCATATTAACGCCTACATACTGTCATCTGATTAAAAAAAAAAGTCAGGAGATCAAATATCACATCCCATTCCCTGATTCCTTTTCCTGCCAGAGAACCTATGAGATCCTGTAAAGTCAAGACCCATTGCTGCAGTGGAATTCTGGGTTGGTCTGGGGAGCCACAAAAATGTTATACTGTGAACCGTGAGCCCATAAATGCAGAGGGCCTTTGGGTTTCCTGAAGTCTGACCTGAAGCTGAGCCACAACAAGGATATGGTCTGGTGCCCTTGCCAAAATGAGTGTCATCACATGGCCGAGTGAGATGAAGTCTGGCATCATTTTGGAGGCAGAGACAAAAGAGACCACCAGGGGTTTTCGGGGGGAACTGATGCTGGCAGGACAGATGTTTTCCTGTTTCCAGCCCTGGCAATGCCACCCACAACATAGAGACTGCTGTGAGTTTGTTGCTGTCCTTTAGAATGGAAAAGAAGGACAAGGAAGTCTTACTGGCTTCAGGTCTGAGCCCCAGGCATCCTCTGAGACAGGGAGGTCCTCTGCAGCTGAGAGGGCCAATTTTGCCAGAGGGCTTATAGGCATCTCCAACCACTACGAAGGCATTGGGGGTGTGGTTATTCCCTTCATGTTCTGGGTTGAACAGACACTTTCTAAAGTCGAAGATGTGTCAAGAATGAGCATATTTTTTTTTGTCATCATGGCCCTCATCCTCCAACACAACAGAGCAATTCTTAAGTGGATATGAGTCTAGTCACACCAAAGGCCAAGTTCTTCTGTGCCTGACTGACCTCAGCTGTGTTCAATGAGGAAGCCAAGGCCAGGTTAAGCCCTTCTAACCCTCAGGCACCCAAGCAGCCTGGGATCCGACCCTTCTGCTCCAGATCAGGTTCACACAGATGAAATCTAGGTTTGGTGAACGCTTCTATGCATTTTTTAAAAATGGAAATTCAAAACACAAGGCACAGACCTGAGTCAGGGTTCCTCAACTCCTCACGGGGGCTTGGAGAAAGGCTAGCACCCACCAGAGCCTGGCACCCACCAGAGCCTGAGTTTACAGATCATGCTTATCTGAAAGCCACGGTCCCAGTCACCTCTGCCTCCTGGTGATGCTGTGGACACCACCCTCTCTGGTCCTGTCCACCATGTACCCTCTAATATAAAGTCCTTTTGGCAAATGTTTTCTGATTGCAAAAATAAAGGTCTCCAGGAGGAAATAAGTAAGGCAGAAAAGGTTTTTAAAAATTAAAAAAAAAGGTGTTAAGAATCAATTAGCCAGACATTTTTGGGGTTCCTGGTAAGATCTGCATGATGAATTCTTCTAGAAGAAAACAGACCCTGAGAGTCTAGGAGCAGACAGAGTTTCAGCAGAGTGGGGAGGTTGGAAGTGCTTCCAGAGACACAGACAGCTCTTTGCTGGAGTCTGGAAGACTCTTTGGACACGCCCCATTCTGGCCCCACTCCATTGTTCTGCTCTCTTCCCCTGTGATCTTGTGCTCAGTGCTCCCCTTGCCTAGAGCCTCTCCCAGACAGTCACACAGTTTACTCCAGGGTCATTCTTAAGGGGTCAACCTCCAACTGCTAACCCCTGCACCCCCCCCCCCCCACACACACACCCTCAAACACACACTGCAGGCCCTCAGGCTCCCAATTTACCTTTCAGGTTCCTGCATGACTCCGGATGCTGCCCCTCCCCCCATAACCTGAGCTCCCTGGATGGCTGCCCAATGCACCGTGAGCCCTTCTGCTCCCCTCTCTTCTCTGTGTCACACCATAGGTGCAACAACAGCTCCAGTGAAATGCTGGGGAGGGAGAAGAGTAAGGAAGAGAGGTAGGAAGTGGACGGAAGCAAGGAGAATTCTGAAGAGGGGTGTTTCCATCCAAGGGACAAGGGGAATGCTGAAATTCTATGATGAAAGGAAGAGCCATGGGTGAGGAAGAGGCCCTTCCAAACAATTCCCCTGGACCATGCCAAGGCTGTCACTTGGAAATGAAGGCCAATGGGGCCCCAGGAAGCTTAGAAAACTGAGCGATGGAGCCAGGTTTTATTCTTAAAAACTGTGCCCTGGATTGAGCTTGGAAAACCTATCCCAGAGGATCAAGTACAGATATACAGTATCTAGTCTGAAGCCGCCTTGGTGGCTCTGACATGCGGGGAACTGTGACTACAGACATCAGAGGATGGGAAGATTTATGAAAAGGGCCTCTGAGAAGGAGGAGGAGTGTACATAGGGCAGACTCCAGCTCTTGGGAAGGCTGGGCGGTGGAGCGCTGTCCACCAAGATACTAGAAGGTAGGAAAAAAAAAATAGTCAAAGAGGGAGGTGCAGGTTGACTCTGGAAATGGTGACTTGGGTGGGCCCTCTTAAACTCTGCAGAACTCTCTGGCAGGTGGCCGAAAACAAGTCTGACATTTGGAAGAGAGGAATATACTGAAAAAAAAAAATGAGGACTCAAAGGTACTGACAAAGGACTCTCAGATTTCACTATACTTGAGGAGGAAGAGGGAAATGGAGGAAGAGAACAAGCAAAATAAGGGAAAGGAAGGAGGAAGGGAAAGAGATGGAAGAGGAGGGAGAAAGATGGAGGGGGAGAGAGGGAAGGAGGGAAGGGACAAAGGTGGAGGGGGACAGAGATACGGAGGGAGGAAAGAAGAAAAGGAACGAGGGAAAGAGAGAGAAAGAGGGACATTTTTGACACAATCCTACTCCATTTCTCTGCCTTCTTGTAAATGAGCAAGGTATGATTGGTAACTGAGCTCCAACAAAAGGAAGAAACAAACATGTGCTTCCAGGCACATCCCATCCAAAGGGGCAAGGGTGAGATGGCTAGAACTCCAGCAGCCTTTACACTCATGTCAGATGAGAACCAACCCCAAAATATGGCAAAGAAATGAGCTAGAAAGTATCTAACTCCCTAAAAATGTTGTGATGGAACCCATGTATCTCCCAAGGCTGCTGTGCTCTGACTTCATTGGAAGAGGGGTAAATAAACTCATTTGCAGCACTAACATTTGAAGAGGTTCTACCCAATGGAGTTAATCCTCACACTAACCAGAACTCGAGCCAACTGGTCTACCATGCCCCGTCTTCTTGCAGTAGGCCATTGTCCAGACAGAGCATACCTCCCCGCTTGCCTGTATTTACTTAAATCCTGCCTGCCCTTTGGAGAAGGGATCATATTCTGCCTCCCACTGTAGACTGCCCTTCCACTTCCTCCTGAACTCAGGCACGGTTTGTCTGCCCCCTCTCCTCGGGCACCTGGCCTGGTGTGTCTTAACAGTGAGTGACTCATGCCCCCACACTCAGTGAGCTTCAGCATCAGCAGGGGCAAGGTCCCTGACTGCCAAGGCCAAGAGCTCCTGAGCCTTGGGGTGGGTCCCACAGAGCCAGTTCACCTCTGCCTACTGCAGGGATTGAGCAGGGCAGGGGCCAGAAAGTAAGTGAATCAGTGTAGAAAAACCTGAGAGGGTAAGAAGGGGTTGAGGGCCCATGAAGAACATGTAAAACTAGACCCAGCACAAAGAGATAGCTTTGCAAAGAGACGTGATTCACCTTTGGGCTCGATAGGATAGCTATTGGGCTGCCCAGAGTACACACTAGCAGTCCACACCCATATAGCAGTGGCTTCTATGACAACAGAGCAGCCCCACCCCTACCCCGGAGAGAGAGTAGAGCTTTAATGACCTTTTAGAGAACGAGCAGGTTGGAGCTAAAACAGTGGCTTGTGGCCACGGTGTCCCAGCTACACAAGGGAGCTGAAGGACATGGAATCCCTTGAACCCAAGAATTCAAGACCAACCTCGGTGGCAGAAAAACCCCAAGGGGAGGTAGGAAGCCTGTCATATAAAGGGACATTACGTGCTTGGAACACAATCTTATCAAATCACTATCAATAATGATTACCTCAAAGAGAATGCCTCCAACATTCTAAGAACAAACACAACTCATTTAATTCGGAGAACAATTATACACACCGTTCATTCAAGAAGGTAGCCCAATGCTTTCAAAGTAACTTTGTAACTCTCTGTTGTGGCATAATTTATCACTGGATACCATGGACCAGGCAAAGCAGGCCCAGGGGACTGATCCCTTGGAGCTTAGTCTGTAACATGCTGACACACCTGGAAGGCCTCAGCCAGGTAATTACTACTTGGGAAGTGTAAATGGAAACTCCTAATTCAGAATAAGTCCAAGTGGAAGCAAGCCCAGCTTCTTGGGGCCTTTTCTGAATGCTTCTAAAGCCTATTATTGTCGGGGCTATGACCTGGGGTTCCCAGAAAAGCCATCAAAGAAGACTTGGAACACATTAACAAACTGAGCAGAAGCACTGTGGGATAGCCCAGGAAGATGGAGTTGTCAGACACGGAGAAGTTGAGAAGCAAGTTTCCTCTTTGAAACAGCACCAGTGTCTCTTTAATATGTGCTTCTGGCACCGAGGAACAGCTATTTATTGTGCAGGAAGATGCAGTGTGGGCCAAGTAACGGGTTACCCAGCTGTACCTTCCATTCTCTCTAGCAGATGGGCTTGTGCACAGCTTAGCAGTGCCTCTGCCTCCTCGTTTCAGCTGAAACTCAGGCGGTTTTAATATGCCTGCCAAAACTGTTCCCTTCCGGGCCTGAGAGCCTTGAATTCTGTGCCAATCCCACGTGGCCAGATGCCACTTGGGGACAGCGCCTGTGGACACCAGGCCCAAGGGCCCAGAGAAAGCTGACTTTTGCAGGCTGTCTTGCCCCTTAACGATCACTAGGCGTCAGTGGTGAGGCAAAAGACACCCAGCCTGAAAGCGCAGGGAACTTCTGCCAGCCCTTAAGGCTGAAGCAGTTGAAACCTGATTCTGTGGCTTTGGGGGACCAAGAGCAGTCTCATCTCTTTCTCAGGCACTCGTGAACAATATTCATTTAGTTGGTCGCCAACTCACCATGCAACCTCTAGGATGGTTTCAATTTAGTGTGCCCCGCACCCCCAGATGAAGGACTACCCATTTCAAAAGGACTGGGGTCTTTGTTGTGTCCCCAGCTCCAGAACTGGGAAATTGTAAAACAGCCTTTCGCCTCTCCTCCCTGTGCATATGTTACCAGGTGCCGCTGAGCAAAGGTCTTTCATTTGCTACACTTCAGCCTACTCTATAGGAAGGGAGAAATCAGCGAAGGAACTGGACTGCACCTAGCTGAGAGTCACTTCACTGTCTGACCTGTGGGGCTGGATAATAACCAATCCCTCTCACTGACTGTGGCATCTTCAACGAAACATAAGAGAGCCGTTTACAGAAAGACGGAAGCCGTCCTTAACTGGCCTTTCAAAGTCAGAATTCCAGGTCTTCCTGGGCCCAGGACCCATCCTTGGGAACATAAGATCAAGCCTTGGCAGAAATCTCATGACTACACCTCCACCAGAGCTCTACACAGCTGCTGAGCACTCCCAGTGGTCCCTCGATTTCAATCCTCAGCCTGGTTTCCAACACCCCACAGTCAAAGATGGTGAGAGCGTAGGAGAAATACAGTCTGTGATGGAAGGTCTACAGTCTCAGCTTATGATGCTAAATGGTACCACTGAGGCCCAAGACCTAGGAAGGCAGTCTGGTAACTGGGATGAGGGCAAACCTGGCCAGACCATCTTCAGGAAATCTTAACTGTCTAACGCTGCAGTGGGAAGATGCAGGACATTTCTGATGGAGACGGTCACCAAACCAAACATGTCTGCAATATCACCTGTTGCCATGGGATCTGCTTTAGGTGAACTGGCATGCTACCTCCTCTGTTTAACTGTGTTCGAATTGCTTGACCCACTTCGAGCATTACACAAAGCCACAAAGCGATTAGAGCAAGCTGAGGGCGTGGCTAAGGCAGAGTCACAGGAATACTGAAGTCTCCCTCATGAGACAACTGGCCCTGCCTCTCAGGTCAGTTTCACAGACCTGCGACACATTCCACCCCACCCAGTAGGGGCTTTCTAGACCAGAGCCCCAAGAACTGATGTTTTCAGGTGCTAAAGAAGAGCCCTTGGGACCACTGGAGCAGAGCGCCAAACTAGTCTCTCACCGTTCACTGACGACGCGGAGCAATGTTGGACAGATCGAGAGATGGATGTGGTACAATTCTGCCAGAGATCAGTTCTGTGTCCATTGCCCACGAACCATTCCTGGAAACAATAAGACACTCCCATTAGTGAAGCGGCGAGGAGAGGAATAAATAAAACCAGCAGGGTGAGGATAGCAGAGCAGCCATCCTCTGTAGGCCTGCCCCACCCCACTTGGTGAGACCAGCACAGGCCACTCCTCAGTCTGCCTCACCCATCACCTGGAGACCTGACCCCACCCCTACCCCACCCCACCCCCAACCCTGGTCCTTCCCCCGCAAGCACAGGCTACTCCCTGGTAAAGTTAACAATTGTGACCCAGGAATGAGAGGTGCCAGCCTGACACAGATATTTGTAGAGTGGGAGCACTGTCTTGTGTGTGAGAAGCACTTTGGAAGTAGAAAGCTCTTACACACACACAGATACCCACACATGCACAGGCTACTGCATGAAGAGGTGGGTGGCATAGTAGGAACGAGACACTTGCCCAAGGACAATGTTCTCAAGCTCCACCGCAGCACGTGGACACCTCCTGGGAGTCATTCCTAGTCCCAACCTCTATAAGCCCACTTCTTCACATATTTATTTCTTGGGTGAGCGTGGAGGGGTCAGGGTCTTAGGTAGCCCAGGCTGTCCTCAAACTCTCTAGGTAGCCAAGGATGACCCTGAGCTTCCAACCCTTCTGCTTCTACCTCAGGAAGGGCTGAAATTACAGGTATGCACTACCATACACAGGTTCATGCCAAGCTAGGATCTGAACCCAGGCTTCACGCATGCTCGCCAAGCACTGAGCCAGCGGAGCTTATCATACCTACTGCTATCAAGATTAGCATCAACCATAGTCACAATTAAGATCCCGTTAACAATAAAGCAATCTACAAATCCCAAACCTACTTCTCAGAACCCACACTTCCACCTTGCCTTACATTAAGGCGTTAAAGCCGGAAGCATACATCTTCATAGACAAAAACGTAAACTTAAAAGAATTAATCCACTGTGTTTGACAGTTTCCTAACACGTTTTCCCTGCCCAGCTCCTATCAGTGGAGGGCAGTCCGGCAAGATACGACAGGCCTGCTGCAATACTGGCCAGAAACTTGCAAACATTTTTCCAGGTAAGTCGATTTTAACTTGATAACTCCAAGTCCTAACGAGTTTTATAAAAGAAACAGCTCGTCTGAGCTATGATTTGGGGAAAGAAGATTTTCGAAATTGCCCACTTAGCTCAAAGAGGCTACGTCAAGGTAAAGAAAGCAGTCCAATCTTATCAACCGGAGGCCAAGAATCATGGATCTGCCCTGCAGTCAGTCCCTTTGGCTTAAAGGCCTGAGCAGCGAAGTTCTTCCCGTCCTTGCTCACTTCCTATCCTACCCCTAAGTCTGGCCCGACTTTCTCAAAGGACTGAAAAGAAGCGGGAGGTCAGAAAGTGCAAAACCAAATGTCCCTGGGCCTCTGCGATAGATGTTCAGCCCTCTGCAAAATCATTCCAGTTTGGCACTTGGAGAAGCACCTGGGATTCCAGAGTAAGAATAGCTGCCGCCCCTCGAGGAGCCTCCCCTGCCCGCCTGCACTCACGCTGACGATGGTGGAGACGAACAGCAACACTAGCACAGCGACGTGGAGGAACAGGATCCCCAACAACAGTAGGAGCATGGTGACTGGGAGTTGGGCTCGGGCTTGGTGGAGCGGTGCCTGCACAGAGAAGGAGGCGGGTGTGAGGCCAGTGGCCCTAGCCCGGGGGCCCAGCTGGCCGGGAGGGGGCAGCAGCCGCCATCCCTATCCCCGCCCAGCGTCCGCCCGCGTTCTAACATCTTTTGCCTTTGGAACAAAACAAGCAAGTGGTACGCACGTCTCGATCACCCCAGGAGGCGCGCGGAGGAGAGGAGTTTCCAGAAGGATGAGCCGAGGCCACACGGGGAGCCTCTTGGGGCTCGTGGGACTCGGGAGGCCACAGAGGCTATGTCCCTGCCCGAGTCACAGGGCGGATTCCCCCGAGGGCGGGAGGTTCAACGGGTGGCGCCAGGATTGTAGTCAGCGGCCTGGGGTCGCCCGCTGCCTGAGGCTGGTTTCCCAGACCCCAGCGTGCCTCGCGTTCCGTTACTTGCCTCCAAGTTTCCACCGGGTTTTGCCAGCTGAGAGGAGCCGCCCCGCCCGGGGATCGGCCTAGACGCTGGCAGCTCCCGGATCGGGAGAGCGGGCGGGCTGGAGGACTGCCCGGCTCCGGAGCTTCCCGCGCGCGCGGGGCTCCGCGCCTTTCCTGCGCCCCAGGGGGCTAAGGGTCTTGAGCCCGGCAAGCTCCACGCTCCCCCCACACCCCACAACGCTCCCACGGACAACTAGGCTGAGCCCGCCGCGGGCAGGGCCCCTACGTGTACCCTGGCCAGTTTTCCACCCCGAGTGGATGCGCCAAGAGCCCTATCCTGGGGTGCCACTGACTGGCGGGAAGGAGGTTGTATCAAATGGCTGACTGAGTCTGAGAAGTCCCGCAGGTCAGAGTTGGCGAGACATGTTTCTGCGGTCCGGAGATCCTATCCCCCCACCCTTCACAGATTTTAGAGAGCTAAAGCTTGGGTGATCTGATAGCGAATGTGTACAGCTATGAAAGACTGGCTGCAGCTGGGTGGACCAGTTAAGGACAGAACCTTGGGCCAAGGAGACTTCAAAATAGTTTTGACAAGTATTCTGTCCCAGACACTCCATTTTCCTCCCAAGGAACACATCAAAAACAAAAACCCAGGAATGCACAGATGATATAAATAGGATTTTTTCCATACTTTCCAGAAAAATTAAAATGACATCGGATGGCTTCAAGTAGCAGGGAGCAAGAGCAGATAAGGCCCGTGGCTAGGATCTGAAGGGCCAGAGGTCTGGGATTACATCCTAGGTATTTTAACAGTACATCTCCTGGAAAGAATCGCGTGATCGCCCCAGCCACCTTCTATCCAGACACTGCCACCACCCTCGGTAGGCTAGAAAAGAAGCAGGCAGGGGTCTTGGAGCTCCCGCCACAAGACGGCCCTGTGGAGGGCTGAAGCCCGGTCACCACTCTAGGCGCACTACCTCCAGACGATGCCCAGGTTTATCCCCCACCTCCTTCACTTTCCCTACCAACTTACTTGGAGTTCAAAGGGACAGCTGTCTCAGAGCAGAGTGGCCTCAGGCACAAACTCCGGTGCGACCTCTGGCTTGCTGGCGACAGCTGTGCTGTGGGGTTGCGTGCACGCAAAGCAAGGGGGCAGTGGGAGGCTCCCGGCGTTCCCCTTTAACGGGAACTACGCCCTGTTTGCGTCGCTGCAGAAGGGTGTGTCCCGGGGTCAGCGTGTGCGGGAGGGCGGGCCTCCCCGAGGAGAGGGGGCAGGCGGGCGGGGCGCCGACTGCCCCAGACAGTTACTTGGACTTAAAGACACCTCCGGAAAAGCAGATCTCTGCAAACCCTCTACTTTTTATTCGAAGCTGGAGCCCCCTGGGCTTCTCACTTCCCACCTCCTCTAGCTCTGTGGTACTTAGACCCTGTTGACCAGTAACTCGTACCTTCGTCCCCCACTCTCAACCTACATAAGTAAAGCTTGCCCCGCATCATGCCGCATGTGCACAGTCTGGGCGCACCCAAGCGGACCATGCCTATGCGGGGACTGTGGCTAGATCCCCTCTCCTTCTGGCAACCGGGACCTCTGGGACTTTGCACACCTGGCTTCTGGATCTTAATTGGGCTTGTCCTCAGAACACCCATCCTGGCTATGCTATCTCTATTTGTACCTAGAAAGTGTGCCGGCTTCCAGGGATTCAGGAGACATATCTAGAGGACCCTGCTGGGACCAGAATTGGCGGGGGGGGGGGGGTCACTGACAAAGAGACAAGGAGTCCTAGGATCTGGCTCCTCCTAACTTTGGCAAACCCAGATTACAACCGCATATAAGCTTAGGGTGAAGTTTGCCTGAGGCAATCTGGCCTAGCTCCCAGTCTTGGCTGGAGTCCTGACCACGGGGGTAGGGGGTGAGGGAACTGGCCATCTGAGGAGGTGCGGAAGAGCGGAAGAGCGGCCAGAGAAACTAGCTGATTCATAGCCGCCTGAGTGTGGCCCTCCCAGAGTCATAGAGGGAGAGGCTAGGCAGCCCTTGTTGGAGATGTGCCCAAGTAGCCATCAGATCACCTATGTCAGCCGACTGAGCAAGGAGCCAATACGTTAAAGGTCTCTGCCCGCACATCCACACCCTCCCTACCTATTATGAGTCGTGTGTCATAAAGCCCTAGATGACTCAAATAGTTCCATGTTATTTTGTTATTTGAAGGTAGTCATCATTTGAACGCATTGTCTATTCTTGCTTATTAAATAAAAAATGAATTTGAAGGACTCTTCAGACAAGGATCTTTTAAATTTTCTTAGCAGATTAAAGAGAACACTCGTGAAATTCTTATCCAAATGACCCGTCTATGCCGGGTGTTCAACCTGGGCTTGGCACACAGCGGGACGAGAGGAGCTGTGGGGGCCGTGGCTGAGGTCGGGGCTCTGTGCTCAGGCACACCTAATCAGCCCGCTTCCTCCTGTTGTGAGCGTTCCTTGTGTTAGTGTTTTCAGTGTCGCTGGGAAGAGCTATTTGCGCCCGCACTGAAGGGTGTAGTGATCCATCAAGAAGACATGCTCAGAGCCCTTAGCGGTGTGTCTGGAACAAAATACAGGTCCAGGCCACAAACGCACCACTATGATAAGAACGCCACATTTAATATTCACAGCCCTACAAGGCAGGCCTATCTACCTCCGGACTACAATACATTAGAATGTCCAGAGTTATACAGCTACACGAGAGTGTATGTGACCGGAGAA
Source organism: Myodes glareolus (assembly GCF_982192425.1). Lineage (NCBI taxonomy): Eukaryota > Metazoa > Chordata > Mammalia > Rodentia > Cricetidae > Myodes > Myodes glareolus. The sequence goes on from NC_142034.1 coordinate 61,098,960, forward strand.
GGACTGAGAAAATGGAGCTAAGTCTTCTGTTTTATGGTCATTTTCATGTTGAGTGTGTCCTAGAAGTCACTGCACTCTTACTTACTTAAAACCCTGTTTGTTCTGAGCCTTTTCGGTGGCACTGCATTTAGCTCAGGATTCTCTTCCCTTCCTGTTAAGGGAGCTTCGAAAGGCCGTCTAATATTCATCTGGGGGAGGGGACGGTTGTAGGTGCATCCACACTCTGCCCTTCCCACACTCTGCCCTTCCCCAACTCTGTATTTCAGTCAATAATCGCCTGGGTCATAGCCACACCAGACCCAGCTGCCAGAAAGGTGACCCCATCTGTCCCTTGCTGCCTCTTGCTTCCTGGCCAGCTCCCAGTGCTACAGAAGAAATGCTACTGAGGAAGTACTGTACAAGCATGGCCACACCCAGAACCTGCTGGCCACAGGTGGAAAGGGCCATGCCCCAGCCCCGCTGACCCACTATGCCATTACTGCTGCTTGCACTACGGCAGGGGCATCTAGGTCCCCCTTTCCCTTCCAATTTGGATGTATTCAGGTTCGAGATGCTCTCAACCCACTCTCTTGCTTCCCCGGTCAAATACCCATCTGGATTTTAACCAAGAACTTAAGGACTCCCGAGTTCCTGTCGCTTTCAGTACCTATGTGCTGTCTCCATTACAGTCATTTCCATTTGCAAGTTTCAGTGGACGGGAACTGAGCCGCGCTATAACATACAACACCACCCAGAGGCATCATTTGCCAATAAAACTCACCAGAACAACAGTGTACCGCCTTCCTCTATCCGGATTTCTTTGCAGTCAAATGCAAAGGGTGGAAGGCAAGCCCTGCCCACAGGACAGCAGATGCCCACAGCTGCCACAGGTCTGAGCTCTGCTGCTTCCAGCCAGGCTCCCTGAGATGTTCTCTGGTGGAGCTCCCTGTAACTGAAGCTGGACTAGGCGTCTTTCCAGTTTATTCAGGGGCCGGTCCAATGCTGGGATATGTCATGGTGGCCTGAGAGATTCTCAGCCTCTACTATTTAAAGAGACAGTGTCCACTGTGTAGCCTCTGAAAGAGAGTGATCCCAAGAGGCCCTGCAGGAAATGAAGAGCTTGGAATGAATTTGGGATGTTCCTGAAGCCAAGAGTCCAGGGCTCCTCTCCCTGGAAACACTAGCCTATCTACAAGCAAGGAGGTCCAGTCCATTCTCAGTAGGCTCTCAGTAACTCTGTGGTGTCTGCAAGATCAAAATCTACTGTGCAATGGGCATATGCACACAGCATTAACTGCAAGAAAACAAGCATCCTTCTACAGCACTCCAACGTGGCACAAATCACCCCCTCAGTGCATCACACCAGGGAACCGAACATGGATGTCAGTGTTACACAAGTCAGCTCCATTTTGCTGGGTGCCCAGTTAGCAAGGGTTCATGCTACCTGCTCTTTCTGCCGTGAATCCCTCTGCTCCAATATACCATGCTGACATACCATGACAACATACATCCCATGCTGGTAGTGCATTAGAATGGAAGTTAGGGAAATATGTCTTCCAGGTGTCTTGAATGTGTCTTCCTCAAATCACTATTAATACTGACCTTTGTGAGGTCATTCACTTCAAGTAAACAACCCCCTGCAGGAAAGGGTTCTGACCTATCAGGCAAGCTAGTTGAGAAGTTGAGAACTTGGCAAATGGTGTTCATTGCATTTTTTCCAACTTACCCCACTCCTTCCATCTCATAAGAAGGGTCCCCATCAAGTGCTTTGATAAAAGAATATATCTTTGATAGAAGATAAAGGGAAGAGATTTAATCGAATATATTTCCTGGAATCCTGGCAACTCCCCAAGGTCTTATGTCATAGACCCCCACTCTGAATCAACCCAAAGAGTTTGAGGAAGTTCTTGTCTCCCGTAGAGACCTTACATCTCATTGGGCTCTCTCTCAAGGAGCAAGTCCAAATGGTTCAATTGCTCCGCTCACCGCCAACAGTCTTCTGGCTCCCCCAAAGCACTTCTTTGTCCCTTTGCTTAGCTATTTCTATTTTCCCAGCCCCTGTTCTCTGCCTGACTGCTGCTTAGAAGCAACTGAGAACTTTGCCAATGATCTCATCATGCCAGGGATGCTGACATTAGTGGTAAGGGATGGGAGTCAGAAACAGGTCGCTTGTCAGGTTCTGCTTCTCCAGCATGTCACATTGTCCAGCTGGGTGTGCTGGAGTTAGTGCACTCTTGCTTCTCCTTCCAGCTTCCCTCTGTGGTTCAGTCCAAACTGGATCAAAGCTCTGGGTGAGCTACCTTATTATGCAAGTTATGGGTTAGTCTTGCAAGGTGAACCCAGGCAGGGGTATGGGCAAGCGGGCCCAACCAAGTCCTCTTCTGACATGGTCTGTACAGTTCTGGAAAGCAGGCCACACACCTTGCTTGGACCTGTTCAGACATCCCCCTAGTGGGTACTCCCATGATTAAATTGAAGATTGTAAGGCAGAGGCTATTGGACCTCAGTTCAGGACAAAATGGTCACATCAGGGAAGATTATTTATGACCTCAAAGCCTGAAATTTGAGGAAGACTGAGGGTAAGGCCTGAGGGCCTGGATTTTATATCTGGATCAATCAGGTCAGCTGGTCCCTCCCTCCGTGTGCCACTCTTCTCTATACCCAACTGTTCAACCTGTGTCTCTTTTGGTCCCTCCAATCTCAGTAGCCAGGCCCTGAAAGACCTGCTGCCAATCTGCTCCATCCACACTTGCCTTCATCCATCAGGACTGAGTTGTCTGTCTCCTCTCCCCAGAGCCACCCAAAGAAAAGGTCTGGTTCTTTCATTCTTCTGTAAGTAGCTATCTCCTCTCCCAGCCACGAAGAACATCCCATTGGGCCATTTGCCACAATAATCACATAGACTAGTCACCCAATCATGTTTATCATGGTGGATGTTGCCTTGCTTTACACATAGAGAAAATAAGCCGTGCCATGTCACCAAGGAGACAGTGAAGGTACCCCAGATTGGCTAATTCTACCAGCTGAACATTTTGGCTGCAGTTGAGTTTGAGTCTCTCAGGAGTAATTGCTCCCCTCCCCCCGCCCCAGAAGTCATAGACTAAAATTATAGCATCAGCCATTCATATCTACCAGATGCCTAGTAAGACCAAGAACCACCCTGAGCATTTCATCTGCATCAAACCACTAATCTTTGCAGGGACTTATAAAATGGGTACCAGTATCACCCTCTTTTATAAGAAGGGGCGTAGCATGACAGCAAGTGGCTCTACTGTAGAGCCCACTCTTAGGACCCATTCTGTCTTACTCCTTGCTACATCTAGAATATTCCTAGCACCTCTTTAACACTGGGTTTCTGTCAACTTTCTATCATTCAATTTCCTTTTTCATGAAAGATACGCTTTATATACATTTTGCACTCACATTTCTTTTTCCATTAAAAGTGAAGACTATATCAGTCCCCTTGGCATCCAACCTCATTCTACAGCCAAGCCAGGTACTTCTGCATTGAAGGAAATCCGTATCACACACATCTACCTAACACCTGTACCAGGGCAATGTCCAGAAGAAACAGTTGATTCCACGAGACTGTCACTGCTGTCCTTGTGGAGAAGGACTCCAGCAGACTCCGGAGGAGGAAGCCCTTCGTGCATTTGGCAACTGATAAAATGCTGTTGTCTGCAGCATCCTACCCAGAAGGAAGCATTATAACCATTTCCATGTTAAGGAGCTGAGGCATGAAAAGTCCACATGTCTTTCCCGGGATCAGCTCCCAAAAGCCAGGCCGGGACAGAAGGCCAGATCCCTGCTTCCCAAACCTCTGGCTTTCCACTCTGTACACTTCCCAAGAGCAAAGTAGAGGTGAGTCTGAACTTGACACGTGTCCAGATGATGAAGTGGTCACGGAAGCATCTATCCCCATCACTAACTGGACAGTGTTCACACAGCAAAGGGAGCCTGTGCTGCCTCACAGCAGCCTGTGTGGGAGTCCTTAGCCCAACCCGGATGCAGCTGGTCTGGAAGGGTTCTCAAGAGTCAACTCGCTGGCTCTGAATGCGTTTATATTGTTCTGACCTTGTGCAACAGCAGCTGATTAGAAGAACAAGCAAAGGGAAAGGAGGATGGAAGGAAGGAATAAGATTAAGTGTGACTTCCATTGATCTCTCCGTCAATGCCCAAGTTTGAAACTATGTCATGTCCAAGACCCTGGAAGATGGGAAGACATCCTAGAAAAACAAAGAAGCAGTCAGAAACCATCCTAACACACACACATGCCACACACGACACCACATACATACATGCCACATGTGTGCTCACACTCATACCACATACATACCACACACACACATCATACACACTGCATGTTCACATACCACACAGACACACAGACACACACACACACACACACACACCCTAACCTGGCAAGTTGCAGTTTTATCTCAGAATAAAGTACGTCTTCAGCTCCTTCACCTGTGGGAGACAGAAAGCACAGAATACTTATGTTGCAGACATAAAAAAAACCCTACAGAGTACAAAAGACTATTTGTCCCTGAATGTGTTGTTGCTTAGGGAAGCCGGATTCCAGAGATGCAAGTAGAGGAGAGAAAGCTGCCTTTCTCTGCGAGCCCATGAGCTGGCAGAGAGCAATGGGCGAGAGAAGGTCAGAAACAGACACGCATTTGCAATGCCGAAGCGTTTCTAGAACTCCTAAGTGTTCTTAGGACTTCTGTTCTAAGTGTTCTGCAGGCTTCTGTTCCAGCAGAACTGGGGAAGGGAGCGGTCTTGCTGCAGTAATGAGGGAAGGCGGCAATGATGCACTGTCCAGGCTCCTGCAGACCAGTCACAGTTCTTCGAAAGACAGTCTGGACTTACGAGTCGTAGAGAGAGGTGACAGGAAAGTCTACTTACCCCGAGGGGATGCTTGAGTCAGGCACTCCAAAGAATGGTCATTCACCTCCAGCAACTGGAAAAGCAACCCATTACGGTCCCATGGTGTCTGGTTCCGTGTGCACCTCTGAGCCTGAGGAACAGCGGCTGGTTTGAACATGAACCTCAAGGCAGATGTTTTCTCCATCTGAGATCCTCCAACTACTTCGCAAGTGTGAAACCTTAGCTGCACCAGGAAGGTCACAGGTCAAACCCTTTTAAGAGGTTCAAAAGAAAAGTGAGAGACATTTCCAGCAGGTTTCCTCTTCATTGTTTTGGACCAGGAAATACCTAATCCAAGGAAGTTTAGTGGCAAGCTGTGGAGATTGTTTCAAAATTTGAGCTCATAATTTTAGAAGTTTATTTGAAAATAGTCCTGGATATGTGAAAAACTGGCTATCAAATGTATTAATTATGTCATGAATAAAAAAGTCATGAATATTCAGTAAATTTTGGTATAGTCATAGGCTCAGCTAGTATAGGAATCTTAAAAGTATTATATAGGGAGAGAATATGAAATGCAGAGACATACATAATATATGCAATTTTATACTCGTAATTTTATAGTGTTAATTTACTGAGTACTTTTTGTGTATCAGTGCTAAATATCTCATTTAATACATAATTGGTAGACAGTCATTCCTAAATATAAACTTTGGCCATCAGATCACATTCTTAAATACTCAACTCCATCAAATGGACAGCTTTGTTTGGTTTTTATTTTTATTTTCTTAAGGTGTTGAGGATTGAACCCAGGCCCTTTCACATGCTAAGCAAGCACTCTACCCCTGAGCTACATTCCCAATTCTCTGTTCTCTTTTAAGGTTCTCGTTTGTTCATTTGTTTGTTTTAAAATTGAGGCGGGGTCTTACTAAGTTGCCCAACCTGGCCTTTGACTCACTCTGTAACCCAACAAGACTTGAACTTGCAGTCCTTCTGCCTCAGTCTCAGAAGCGGCTAGAATTATAGGCCTGTGTCTCCAAGCTCAACACATATGTGTCTCACACAGCCCCACAGTAACAGCAGTGAGGGCAAAACCCGTGATTACGTGGAGCTGGGAGAATGCAGCATAGCTGACCTCTGTAAGTGTCGCGTGTTGTGGTCGAGACGATCATTCCAAACCCAGAGATTCACAGGCTGAGACGTTGTCAGTGGAGGAACCTGTAGGACCCTCATGGAAAGATGCTGAGTCAGTGGGGCCTGGGAGGCACATGGGAGCCCAGCCCCACAACCTCTTTCTGCTTCTTGGCTGCCTTGAGGTAAGCATCTTTCCCAGTGTGCATGCGCCCGCACGCCATAGTACTCTGTCTCATCCTCACCATTGGTGCTAATGCCGTAGCCAGCCAACCTTGGCCTGCAATTCCTGAATCCTCCCTGTCCATTGATAGCAGCAGATATTTTGATTCGGCAATGGAAGTGTGATGAACAAAGACACTGCGTTTCCATGCTCTGACATAAAATAAGAGAGGCCGCTGGAGAGAGCTAAGCACAACTCAGAGCTAATTGTAGTGAAAGACCATATAGCTCAGCCTCAGGCCTCCAGCACACTGGAGCGGTGGTTTGCTGGCAGGAGTGGAGGAAACACAAACTGAGCCCACTCCAGGGAAGGAGGGAGAGGGCCAGCAGCCAGGTCTTGCTCGTCTTGCATCTAGACACAGAGGTAGGAAATTATTGAATTTCACAATGTTGATGGTAAAGCGCTAAGATGTGTATATATTACGAGTTTGAAGAAAAGGAACCCAGAATTCGCTGACTGAACCCAGAATTCACTAGGTGAGGAACACGGTGTAATGAGAATAAGCCCCAGCATGTGGCGAGGTGCACAATTCCGATGACTGAAATGGTATGGAAAATGGTGGTTAGTTTTGCTGACAGGGGAGAGCCCTGTGTGGTAGCCATGGTTTACCACCTACTACCATGGTGACTTGTTCTTAGCTTCCCCCTCTCCCTTGCTCAAGGCCCAGCCACACAGTATGTGTCCATACTGATATGCAAATATTAACCCCCGCATTCCTATACCTTGTGAATGTCTCCATTGCTAGGAGACCTAGGAGCTTTGTGAGTGTTTTCATGAATCTTCCCCAGGGACCGGCTACATGACATGTCCTCCCGCCTTAGTTCTATCTAGTCTTGGGTCACTTACTATGCAACTATGTTCCTGGGAAAAGACTGGATTCCAAAGCAACTCCTAAATGTACCGAGCCACAGAACTGCTCTCGGGTTATCTCCAGGACTCAAGATCACTAAATATCACTGTTGAAAACACCGGCCTACATGACCTGTCCTGGCACTAACGCTATAGGCTTCATCAGTGAGGAAAAGGACTTATGGTTATCTCAAAAAATCAAAAGGCAGATTTCTAGGCGGGAGGCATTGGCTAAAGACTCTCAACCAGCGGACTTTCTCAAGATAGGAAACACCAAGCATCAATAGTACCCAACACTGAGAAGTTCCAAACAGATTCGCAGGTGTGGAGTTGGGGAGGTGTGTCTGGGGTCATACAGTGATCACATGTAGGGAGCATGAAGGCCCTTGCCCCCACAGACATCCAGAGAAAGCAGAAACGTCAATCACACAAGGGTGTCTCCTCAAAGAAGGACAGACCAGCTCTTCCATCCCCAAGGCTGGGAATTGGAGGTGACTAACAGTCTGCTGATCTGTGTTATCTGGTGGGCCAGGCCATACCAAGCTCCTGCAGCCAGGACCAGGGATGGCTAGTAATCTAAATGACTTTTACAGCCCAGCCAGGGCTCCCCCAAGCTCCCACATCCAGGACCAGAGATTCCTAACAGTCTAAATGACCCTTATCTGTATAGCCAGAGGCTCCTTCAGGCTCCCATGATCAGAACCAGAGGTGGCTAATAGACCAAATGACCTCTCAGCTATCTGTATGACCAAAACAAGGCCAGACCCTGCCCTGGGCCCTTAACCTAGCACAGACAGCCTATCTCTAGGACTTGTTTTCTCGGAAGAAATGACAGGTACCCCGAGTCAAGTTTTGATGTAATCATACCTTTTTGCACACTGGGGATTGTGTTACACCAGGAACACTTTTTTTTTCCAAATTATACTGTTTAAACTTGTTTGGAATAAACTGCCAGAGATGAGACTCTTTAGGAGTCTTGAACTAGGCTGAGGAACTCGGTTTGAACCTAGTTTTCATTCTGATGCCTTCACGATTCTCTCTTCCCTGCCTGGACGCCAGCAAGCATGGTCCCCTTCATCAACACAGAATGACAATGTCGCCAGGGGTTTCTGCATCTGCCCTCAGAGGTTTCCTCCCCATTTCACACAGTTTCATTTCAGTGAGTGGCCTTGGTGTGGTCTTTCACAGAACCCAGCGAAGATGGCACAATCAATGAGCCAGGGATGGCCTTTGCGCATTGGGTTGGTTAGTTCACGGGGTTGTTCTGAGTTCATTAGCTCAGAAGTCTACTGGTTTCAAATTTAAAACTTTATACATTTGGGGATGGACTTTCACCTATGGGCAAAACAGAGCCTTACAGTTGTAAGACCACAAGCTGCCATGGCCCTTCAGAGTTCTCTGATGCAGAGGACTGTTGAATGATATTGACATTACTCAGACAGGTATGGCCCCTGTCTGATAGCCACTGCCCCAAGAGCTCCCTATCCCCACCCTTTGGGCTACAGCCCCTGTAAACCTCATGCTACTAAGACTATTTCCTGCAACCCTGTCCATACGTTGTCAACAGACTCTGGCATGGCCTACCATTTCTCTTCATGGATATTTTTAAAACCCTGTCCCCAAAGCCCTTTGAGTGAAGCCTCGCACATGGATGGGGATGGTAGAACACAGAGGATCCCTAGATCTGGGACAAGAACTCAACGATGTCCCCAAGGCAATTCCCAGAGGAACTGAGTGTTAAGGTCCTGTCATCCCACAGTTTCTTCCAACAACCCAGCAGAAGAATTTCTGCCTCCAGTGCTATGTTAGAAAAATCAATGACTACTGTCTTAATTTGCACTCTATTGCTGTGATAAAACATGAAGCAAACCCAGCTCTTGGAGAAAAGGGTTTATTTCATCACACAACTCTTAGGTCACACTCCATCCCTGACAGAAGCCAAGGCAGGAACCTGGAGGAAGGACTGAAGCAGAGACCACCGAGGGATGCTGCTTACAGGCTTGCTCTGGAGAAGGAACCTTCCCTAGAGCATGCTGAAGATGAGAGCAGGGGCTTCATGGATTGGGGCTAGGAAAAGGATGCCCAGGAGCACACAGCTGTATATAAGCTGGTGGAAGTCCATGAGATCGGTCCTCCCGGATGATGCTGCAGGCATGCGCCCTCCCCGTGAAACGAGAGTCATTCTCACTCTCCGGCTTCAGGATCTGGTCTTCAATCCTGATGCCTCCACACACCGTATGTGAATTCCTGGGTGGAGCTGAAACAGGCCAGCCATCTACTAGAAGCTTCACACTAAAGTATCAGTTTCCTGTCTACGCCAGCGCTGTCTTCCATCAAGGAAACAAAAGCCAGCCACATGGTCCTCCTTACTAAGTTCGCGGGACTCTGCTGGCTTCTTCCACGGTGAGAGAGAGCTGACTTTTTCCAGATGGTGACTAAGTGTATCTGGCATCCACGGCGCTCCAAAGAGCCAGGCTCGGGGACAAGTGTGCTTTGAACATCTCCAGCTCAACTATGTGAAGAGAAGGAAGACCGAAGGCCTCTTAAAACAATGTTCATTCGATAGATAATCATTGAGCAGCAACTGTAGCTAGGAACAGACAACACTGTTCGGCCCTTCCACCTTCTCTGTAAAAATAGCCACAGATGATTACCGTCCCTCCGTGCACACTTCGCTCAAGAGATGGAGTCTGAGTTGGCGACTGTCCATGCTAGGGTGATATTAACACAGTAGAGGCTGGGGCAGGAAGCCGAGACAAGCCTCTGGAGAGTAAGATGCAACATGACAAGAGATTCCCAACCCCAACCACCTCCGTTAAGATCCTCCAAGAAAAGTGCACCAGAGTCTGGCCTGGAGCAGAGGGAGGCCAGTGAAAGCCAAATGAGAATTGTTGAGTGCCAATCATGTGCTGTTTCAGCCAGGAAGTTTGGAGGGGGGTTATTTGTTACACAGCACAAAGTAGCTGATACATTAATAATCCTTAATCTGGGGATAGGTGCCAACCACGTTACATGTAGAAGCAGGATGGTATGTCAGTGGAGACAGAGGCGATGTCTCCTACAGTAGCAAACTGATTTCTTCTTGTTCCTGTGTCTCTGAGGTTTCGAAAATTGACTTTAAGAGTTGATTCAGCCACATCTCCGAAGAAAGAGAGTGTCAGAAAGACCTAGAAGCTTCCTGAGGTCCCACGGTAATTGCTAGGCTTATAGAGCCTCTCAGACATTTCTGAGAATCTAGTTATTCTCTGGAGAAGCTTGTGAATCTGGAGAGTCCTGTAGGTTTGTGGTGTGTTCTGAGGCTCAGTGGAGAGCAAGACTTTGCAGTGAAGTTGTTACTACTGTGTGCTTGCTCTTTATTTCTAAATCATCGTAATTAGTTACTCGAGCCTGCAGGGCATGGGAGACAGACATGCCCACTAAATGTCATGAGACATCAGAATGCTAAAGAACTGGAGAGGAGGGGAGGAGGAAGGGGAGGAGGAGGAGGTGGTGATGGTACCTAACTTCTTTCTTCTGCATCTCTGCTTGCCTCTGAGGGGTCTAAAACAGTCTTAGGAGCTCTCACAGATCTTATGTGCAGCGTGCATCTTGAGAAGTGTCGCTGGAAAATGAGCTGAAGATGACGTTCCATGTGCGTCATCTCAGACCCGGGGTCATGACACTACGTCTAGGTCACATACTAGATTGTTAACACTGTTCTTTGAACATGGAACCAAGTGACATTTCTTCAATCTGCATGGCAAGTCCTGTGGGAAACCAAACAAGAAAAGGCTGATGAAGCACAGGATCCTTTGGTTAGAAAAGACACTCAACACTAGGAACAAGAAGTCTCAGCGCTTAGCTCTTCTCCGGCTAGAAGCGGGAGCAGCAAGCATAGCTCTTTGGCTGTACGCAGGCCTCCCTTCTTTCCTGAAAGCTGCTTCAAGGCTGCTGGATGAGGTCTGACAAGGAAATGTGGGGCATCCATGGACTGGACTACAAGAAACATGACCCTCAGATGCCCAAGACAGCTGAGATTTGGCATGCAGATGGATCCCACACACAGCACAGCGACACCAGGCTTTTGACTCTTCTCAGCTCCAGGAAGTTGCGGGTTTCTTCTTGTAGCACCAGGACCTCGGTGGTATGAACTTGCCACAGACTCATCCAATTCATTTGTTTCGTACTCGGGCAACCATTCTTTGTGGGTAAATATCCAGTGTTGTAGCTGTTCTATGCGTTTTGTCTGCTGTGTTTGTGTGGTGTGTCTAGTAAGAGAGTAGATACTGTCTCTATTACTCACTTGGCCAGATTCCCCTCTGGCTTTTGGGGTTGCAGGTCAGCACACGACTCCCCTCTGGACATCTGATCTGAGACTCCACCCTCCCACCTTCCCACCCCTCCCACCCTCCCCACCCCCCCACCCCCCCCACCCCCCCACTCCACCCCCGTGAATCTCCTCCTGACATCTCCCACCTGGTATGGCACATGACACACAGACTGGATGCTAAGGAGAGATACTTTCTGAGCACGGCACGACTTTCTCACTGGTGCCCATGAATGCTGTCTTTTCTCTCAAATGCTTCTCCTTTCTGAATATAAAGAATTGCTGTCTCAGAGATTCATTTCTTTTAATTAATATATTCATATAAATTCCTGCTAGCTTTGTGTCAGGGTAGTTCTTCGCAACTGCACTGAGATGGGGGTAACATGTAACAGTGCTGAAGGCGGCCACAGAAAACCAAGCTGCTCTGCCATGTAACAGTTCCTCCCCAAATTGAAACACTTCATCTTCTGGGCAGACCCCCTTAAGACAGAAAGTAAACAACTCAAAATAACTTCAGGAAGTTCCTGAAACTGACGTAAATGCTCTCAGATATGCAAAGCTGCAAAGAAAACTCGTAGGCCATCCAACCAGTCTGGAAGAAGCAGAAATCAGCCAGGCTGCCTCAAAGAGGCTCAGAACACCGGAAAAGGCAAGCCGGAAAGGACACTCTCCAGCCTGCCGACTGCCTGCAGCCTGTGCAGTGTGCTCCAGGTTCCCAGCTTTGTGAGCTGTCACCGTGCCTGGGTGGACCTGGTGATGCCGCTGTCTTTGAGTCATATCTGTCCCTGTAAATAACCTCTCACCTATATTCTTGTGAGTAACGCCAATAAAACTCATTGGATCATCAAATTGGACTTGAGTGTGTCATCCGAACTTCAGTCTCTTGTGGGCTCCTTTCCTGGGGTGAGTCAGCGTGTGTGTTGTGATTCCCCAGGGACTCTCTGAGGCATGACTGATGAGAAGGCAGAGAGACTCGACTTCCTAGTGACTTGTTCTGCTTCTTACCCTCAAGTCCACATCTGACACTGTGCCCCGTCGAGCAGTTCATATTGTATCCCAGAAAAATCAACGTCTCCGCATGTCACAGGCCCATGAACGTCTCGCAGATTGCTGACACCACGAATGGCAAGGGATGGGTCTAGTTATCTTTTATTGCCTTTATTTATTACGTTCTTCCCTCTAGGTTTTACGTTCATGAATGACTGAGGCCTCTTTGAACTGTTTTGGGGGGTATGCCAAGTTAGAGTACGTGAAATAAAATAGATATTTGTTGTGTGAATGAACGCACAGCTTAAAAAATGAACCTCCAAGCCTCCCCAGATTCTGCAGTGCGCATGTGTGTAGAAAGACCTCGCGGTAGCGGTACAACATTACCTCTGCCATGGTAGCCAGCCAGCGTCCATTCCTGCACTAAGATTCCTAGACCATATTGTAAATAAAGGAAGGAAGACTGGAGGAAGAAAAAGAAGGAAAGAGAAAATAATATAGTGTCACCACAGGGCAGTGGGGTGTCTCACTTCTACTTCATTGATAGGTCAAACGGTCGTTCTCAGCATCACTGTCATTCCCCACCATCACCTCCACGGTTTCCTGGATGTGTCTGCTGTGCAGGGACTTGGAGAACTTTCTAGTATCCAAGCAAAAGTTCCCCTTTGCCTCTCAATTTTAAAATTTTGGGTTCATGCCGTTGAAGACTTACCTTTTTTATTATTATTGCCATTTCAGACAAAATGAAGTTCAGAGTCTAGATAGCCATCACTACCACCCCCAAGCCCAGAAACAGCGCCGTGGGGTCTTAGCTTTTGTCCCACAAAGCTGAATTCTATGGTGTGTGGTGTCTAGAACAGCGATCTGACATTTGACCAGCCCTTGCCTGGATCACAGCCAGGATTTCATGTGAACTATTTGAAGGTCTCTGATGAAGCGCCGCATGGCTGAATATTTAGTCATGTTCAAAATATCTGAGGGACTGACCCATGTTTATCCAGACCTGGCCGTTGCTGCTCTCAAAACGGCTTTCCTGGAGCACCCTGGAGGGTTAGTGTCTGCCAGAGAATGTTCCTCTCAAGTCAGAAGAAGAGCCTGACTGGACTCTGCGTGCGCAGCTGGCGGGAGGGAGGCTGCTCAGCTCGCAGCGTGCAGTCAGGGTCAGGGGACTGTGGGAGCACACGGCTTTCTCCCAAACACTTACAAACCCATCATTCATCACACGGCCTCTCCCCAAACAGGCATGGGATGCTATGACCACATGAATTCCGTGGATGTCCTGCCTGCCTTCGGGACAAGCCTGGGTTGTGACATCTGGCTTCTGCTGCTACCTTCTTAGCCACAAATTCCAGCCACAGGCCGCTTGTGGTTGTGTGTTTCAGCCCTGGTCTCAGCACACGGGAGCAGAAAGATCTATGACAAATGACTGTGGCTGCGGGACAGGCAAGAGGTGGCAGGCGAATTCCAAGTGGTTCAGTGTGATCCCTCTGGCAGACCCTTGTGTATCTAGCTAGCATCTTACGAAACCTAACCCACAAGCTCAGAGATGCAGCTCTTGACTTGTATTCGCCTTTACTTCCTCACAGCCTTTATAAAGGCCTGCCCCAAGCATCCTACAATCCTGTTGTAAGACATCAGAGGAAGGGTAATTTTCCATGTACCTGTGTTCATATGGGGTCACATAACAATGTCCCATAGAATGGGTGGGGTGGTTCAAATAACATGAATTTTCTCATAATTCTGGACTCTATTCCAAACACACGGTGTCCCTGGGTTGCCTTCTCCATTGTATTGCCTGGGTTATCTTCTCAGGACTTTTCTCTGTGTTTGAGGCAGTCATTTCAGTAGGACAACCCCCTCCCCTCCTTGGCCTCCTTCCAGATTCGCCATCTAATCTTTAAAGGCCCTGTCTCCAGACTCAGCCACATTCTGTGGGACTGGCAGCCAGACCTTCACGGCCGCCATGAATTCTGAGGTGACATACCTTAGCCTGTGAGTGTCACGGCTCTGAGATAAAGGGCTTCCCCAGTGGAAGTGTTGCAGCTTTGAGGTCAAAGGTATCCTGGCAGCCAGGCAACGAGGAATGCCGTAGAGTTGCATGGCACAACCATCCTCATACAAGAGCTTTATTGGGAAAGACACAAGGGAGTAGCTGCTTCTGCTTGTATGAGAAGCAGCAAAGAACTGAGCAGAAGAGGCAGGTTTATATCGGGTTTCCCGGAAGTGGCATTTTCCAGGGTGGGGACTGGTAAAATTTCTAATCCTGAGCATCAGGCAATCTCAGTGATTGGTGGGATTTCAAGCCCAGGGATTGCTGTGTTTTCAGAACGTGGAAGTGAGCTCAGACTTTTTACCCTACATAGCGTAGACCCCCTTTCACAGGAAAGGGTAGTACAACCTTGACAATTAATGAGGACCCCAAATGGGAGGAAAATGGAAGTTGCCAGTGTGCCCTACCTCCCATTCCCCCGGTGACTCACTCTTCTTCCAGAGAAGCCCTGGAGCCTGTGGTTTCCAAAGGGGGCTTTGCTATATGGCTTCCGAGATTAGAAGTTGGGGAGTCAGTGGACGGCGTGCATCCTGGAGAAGTAGCTGCTCAGGCCAGAGTTCTGCCTCTCAACAAGGGGACCAGTGCTACAGCCCCACTGTGAAGCCGACGACCTGGAAGCTCCCTAGAACCTCACTGGTGGGAGTCTGCTGTCCACGCGTGATGGCAGCAGCAGCAGCAGCAGGCACACTTACCCAGGAAAAATGGAGCCAGGTGGCCTGCCTGGTTTCTTCCACTTCCGATTTTGTTCCACTTCCTGCTTTCCTCTTCACTCGTAAGGATTCCATTTCCCCATAGCCTTTGCTGTAGTCAAACTCACTTTCTGCCAAACCCCACCCACCTGCTCTAACTCAGCAGCTCGCTACTCAGCACTTTCTCCCATAGACCCATCCCCAGCACAGCATCTTCCCAGAGCACAGTCAGCTCCACCAACATCACCTCATGGACCACTTTGTAAAGTCAAGATGACCCCACCACATTCCCATGTTCCTACTATTCTTGTCCTCCATCCCTCCCTTCTCCACACTCTTTGTTTCAGAAAATCCACCAGAAACGCCAAAGCTGCTTCACTAGAGGGTAGCTTTTGAGAAGAGGAATCAGATTCTTCCAAATTATCTTCCATTAGTGGTCTCTCATGAGTTGCCAAGAGTAGGAATGGGCTCTTGGATGACTTGTGTTGCCCAAAGTTCTTAAGTTGGCGTCTCAGCCTTCAGTCCCCTTGTACTGTTCCCATGCTCCTTTCTCACCGTACTAATTTTTCTGCATCCTTTGAATGCCAGCTCCTGGTTTAAGCTTTGCCGGACTCAAAAGCCTAGAGTGCACAGCCTTCAGCATGACTTGCACTCGGTTTAGCCATTTGTTCTCCTTCCCAACACCATTTGTATCTTTCTCTTGGTTTAATTTATTTTTATTATTTGACAGTTTCATGTTTGCCTATGAAGAATTTTAATAATTTTCTCCTCTCTTTCCCTCTCTCATCTCCCTCCCTCTTCCACTACAAACTTCCTTTTTTCCCAATAAATCCCCTCCTACTTTCATGTAGGGGGGCACACACCCCACTGGGTTTCAACAGAGTGATCTGCAAGGGCATGAGTGAGATGTCATTTATTGTAGATGGACAACTTACCAGTGTCTACACCACTGAAGAATGTGAGACACCTCTGTCCCCAAAAAATCATTTATTGGCAACAGCACAGCAACGATTAGGACTTGATGGCCTTCCCTGGTCCATGATGAAATGCTGATGAGCCCAATCTTGTGTGGATAATCATAGTCATAGATATATTTGGATAATGGGTGAGTTCATCAGTGCCATGGCCATGTCATGTATAGATGATGTCTTTTGTGACATATCTCATTATCCTCCTGCTCTTACAATATCTCTCCCCTTTTCTGTGATGCCCTGGACCTCAGGGGAGTTGCCATAGCTGTCCCACTTAGGGCTGATCACGCCACTATCATCTAGTCTCAGCACTTTGCCCAGTTATGAGTCTCCACATTACCTACCACCCACCGAATAAGAAACTTCTCTGGGGAAGGCTGAGAGTAGCATCAATCTATGGATAGAAACGTGTATTTGGAAGGCATTTTGACAATGTGTCCATTTAGCAAAATGATATTAGAAGGCTTTCCCCTTACAGACTATGATCTCCCCAGCCATGGGCTCTTCTTGTCCAGGTTTATAGTACTAAGCATGAATACACTCCTGTAGACAGGCCTCAGATCCAATCAGAAAGACTTGGTTACCCCATAATACTCATGCCACTGTTACTCTAGTGGACATAGGCTGTCTAGTAGGTTATAATTGTAGTGTGCAAAGTCATCCACTGGGTAAGATGGTTGATGAAGTTTTCCTTCTGTAATGGTTGGTTTTAACTGTCATTTGAACATAACTTAGAATCATCTTGGAAGAGTCCCAATGAAGAAATGTTGAGGGATCAGGTTAGCCCATGAACAAGTCTGTGGGTGATTATCTTAATTGCCTTAATTGATGTAGAAAGGCCCAGCCTGGAAGTGGCTGGCACAAGTTTCTCTTTGGGGGTTCTGGACTATATAAGAATAGAGAAAACTCGCTGACTACTAAGAATGCATGCATTCATTTCTCTCAGCTCTCGACAGATGTGATAGAACTAGCTGCTTCAAGTCCCTGCTTCCTTTGACTTTCCCTGTGATAATAGGTTGTAGCCAGAAATTGTGATCTGAAACAAACCCTTTCTCCCCTAAGTTGCTTTTAGAACATACAATTGCAACAGGTAAAATAAAGCAAGGACCTTCCCCCCAAAATCTGCCCTTTATCTTCCTCATTACTTTAGCATTCATTTCAGCTGTGCTAAAATCTACACAACAGAAAAGTTTCCATCTTAGCCATCTTTATGATGCAATTGTCACTGTCATCCATCCTCGGACAACTTTGACCATAAAAAAATTGTACACACCTCCCCCACAGATTCCATGGAAATTATCATTCTACTTTCTGTCTATTAAATTCATTGCTTTAGGTCCATCATATAAATCAAATAACACAGCATATGTCCTCTGGTAAGTGATTTACTTCACCAAGACTCATTGATGCTGTAGTAGGTGTTACAAACTTCTTTAAAGACTAATATTCCCTTAAGTGAGCATGCTGCATTTTGCTTATTCATCCATTGATTGATGCTTGGGTTGCCATCTCTATTTGGACTATCATGAAGATATTGTTTTAAGCCTCATGAAGACTTTGCACCACTTCTCAGCAGTGGGCTTTCAATAAATCCATTGAGGTATTTTCTTTTAATTGGAAACAGATGTTTTTTACGCAATACATTGATTATGGTTTTCCCGCTCCCCATATCTCCCCATTTCACAGTTCATTGATGTGGGATTCCCCTCTGTATGCAGTGAATACCACTGGTTAATAAAGAAACTGTCTTGAGTCTGTGATAGAGTAGAACTTGTTGAAGGAACGGTGGGCTGCGTTTCTGCCTGAATCCCGGCTAGCTTACCCCCGAAAGAATTACACGGAAACTGTATTCATTTATACACTGTCTGGCCCATTGTCTCCAGCCCCTTATTGGCTAACTCTCACATATTAATTAACCCATTTCTAATAATCTGTATATCACCACAAGGTCGTGGTTTACCGGGAAGATTCTAACCCACGTTCATCTCGGAGAGGAGAGCCATGGTGTCTGCCTCATTTCCCTTCTTCCCAGCATTCTGTTCTGTCTACACCACCCACCTATGTTCTGACCTAACAGGCCAAGCAGTTTCTTTATTAATTAACCAATGAAAGCAACACATAGAAAGAAGACCCACCTACATCAAGAACAGAGCTAAGTTGGGGAAACTAAACTGAATGCTGGGAGAAAGGAGGTGGGGTCAGGGAGAAGCCATGGAGCTGCCACTGGAGACAGATATGGTCAGAATCTTGCCCATAGGCCACAATCCTTGTGGTAAAATATAAAATAATGGAAATGGATTAAATTAAAATGAAAAAGATAACCAATAATAAATTAGAGTTAATAGGCCAAGCAGTGATTTAATTAATAAAGTTTCTGTGTTGTTATTTCGGGAGTCTGGGTGGCTGGGAAATGAACAAGTGGCCTCCTACATTTCTCATTCCCCATCTCCCATCTGAATTCACACTCTTAGTGTCTCTCATAGAAAAGTTAACTAAGGAATAATATTAAAATAAAATGAAATGAAAGTAAACAAATTGGAATAAGACAACACAATCAAACAAGAAAAAGAACCAAAGAAAAAACACAAGAAATGTATAGAGACACCAGGACACACATGTTCACATATACAGGAATCCTATAACCACGAGTGTCTTTTAATCCTAGTGAGAACACCATTGCTTTCCCAGTTGTTGTTGTTTTTAATGAATCTAATAAAACAATACCCAACACCCAGAGCTTCTTACAATATATAAACATGTTTGGTCAATTTCATCTCCTGAAGCACACAGATTTTCACCTTTATGCTTCTCATGTGAGATTTCCTTGGGAGACATGATATACACACACCTCCTCATTCCAGATAAGCATCAAAGGCAGAAAAGCAATGACTACACCCAAGTCCAACTTGACAAACTGATGAATTTATTGGGGTGACTTACAGGGGGATGGATGAGGCATTAACTTACAGGAGCAGAAGTGACTCAAAGGCTGCTTCATCAACAAAAAACCCACCCCATAATGGGTGATGGTTGACAAAACTGCATTCCTAGAGCTCTCTGAAAGAGCTGATGGCAGCCTAACAGGTCAGAGGATCTTTTCCTATATAGCTTGGCTGGTCCAGAGAGTCCCCAGGCAGTTCAGTTCTGCCTCCTCTTTGAGCCTCTCTCTCTCTCTCTCTCTCTCTCTCTCTCTCTCTCTCTCTCTCTCTCTCTCTCTCTCTCTGCATCTAAATTATGTCACAGAACTTGAAACCATCCTGGAGTGTGTATCAGAGATCATTCACTGCCTCTGAGTTCAACATGTTGTTACTCTCCCGTTGTGTGTTTAAATGGACACAGAACATGCAGAAGCCTCCTTAGCAGCTTCTGGCCAGCGCAGACTGTAGGATTTGCTTCTGTCTTGTGTTCTGAGACCAAATGTTAAGTTTTTTATATGCTCAGACTATAATCACATTTTTACATTCTCTTTGGACATTTTCATGGTTTAAAAAACATCTGTAATCATCTGGGATTTCTGTTCAAATACAATTAAATGCAGTCAATCTCCTATGTCTTCCTAATAACCAGTTCTGGACTAACCTGTCTTTCCTTTGCTACTAAGAAACCATTTATTGGCTCTGCACATACATGTGACAAAGTTTGGGGGCATTTCCCATTGTACTTATTAACCTACCTATCCCAGTTTTAATTGCCATAGTTTAAGCATATTGCCTCTAGAATAATCAAATAAATGTGGCCAGAAGGTCTCTTGGAAAGAGATTTCTTACCTTTATAACTTTCATATTATTACCAAGTATTTCATCTCTCACCAGCTAATGATTCCTGCAATCTATTTAATTTCTAAGTCAGTATTACCAGGACAGGACTTCTCCTTGTTGAAGAAACTTCCATAAACCCCTCTCTGTGTTTTCTGACTGTTTCTTTTTGTTCACAGCCCATCAATCCATAACCCACACAACAGTTTCCTCCCTCCCTGGAGCTTTGTTACCTGGTTGCACTACCCAAAGAAAACAGTTAGGCATTAGCAGGGACCCTCTTCATGTCTTTCTTGTCTGCTTCTGATTTTCAACTCTCTGTGGTCCTTGCAGAATGTGGCCCTGGCCCAGCACTGCCTGGAGCCACCCTCATCCCTCCTTCCACTATCACCTCAGATCTTCAATGTTTTATCTGGTGGCAGATTCTGTCTTTTGCTCTTCGCTTTACGTGAGTGTAAGTCTACTGTATACTCTTCACCCCTGGAATGGAACTGGGGAACCCTGTACATGGAGCTTGGCCTTTCTCTCTCCATATCTTCAGTGCCCGAGGGAGAGGTGACTTATCTCACAGCCCGTGCCATCCAGAATCTTCAGAACGTTTTCACAGCTGTGCCTGTGGCAAATCAACGTCCTCCCAGTCTGAAATCAACCACCTGCCTTCCTGGGGACTTGCCAAACAGTTCCTCTCCTTGGGAGGCCACCATCGTCCCCAACCCCTCTGGCTCACTGCCTCCTGTGAGACCCTTCTTTCTTCCCAATGTAATTCCACTAGAAGAGCCTTCCTTCCTACTTCCTGTTTATCAGAAGCCTCGCCAGCTTTCTGCTGCCCACTAGATAAATCCAAATGTCTTATTCGAGCTCCTGAGTGGAGTGCGTACACAGCACATATCCTACGCACTGTGACCTTAACCAATACTCACGTTAAAAGGGACTGGATTTTAATCCAGGAGGTCCTGACTTCGTAGTAGCCGGATGAAATTCAGACTCATTATTTAGAATCCTTCCCACTAAACCCAAAGACCTAGTGGTGTCATGAGTGGGATTTCCCACGTGTGTCAAGGACGATGAGCCTGCAGTGATCAAGGCTTGTCAAGCACAGAGGCCGAGCGGGACACATTGCACAGCAGTGGGCTGGAACCTGTGTATTGGTTAGTGTTTGTCAACTTGTCACAAGCTGGAGTCATCTGGGAACAGGGGACCTCCACTGAGAAAAGACACGCCGTCAGATGCAAACCTGTGGGGCATTTTCTTGATTAATGATTGATATGGAAAGGCCCAGCGCATTGTGGGTGGTGCCAACCCTGGGAAGATGGTACTGGAGTGTATAAAAACGTAAAAGTGAGCGAAGGCGGATCAAGCCAGTAAGCTGTGTTCTCCCATGGTCTCTGGTTGGGTTCCTGATTCCGGGTTTCTGCCTTGAGTTCCCCCCGCCCCGCCTGACTTCCCTCAGTGATGAACTGTAAGCTGTAAGATCAGATAAACCCTTTCCTCCCCAAACGGCTTTCTGTCACAGCAGCAGAAAGCAGACTAGGCCACCTAGAAAGTGAACAGAACTCTCGCTTTGTATGTCTGCCCTCTTGAAGGGCAGGATGGGTGCGCTTTTCTTCTTGGCTCACAGATGTCATCAAATTATTTCTTCTTTTCTTACTACCATTCATTGGTGACCAATAGAATTATGTAATTTCTTGGAATCATCCAAGTATTTATTATATTTATTTGCTAGTCTATAAAACAGTTTCTACAAATAAAGTATTGTATATGAGCCCTGTTTATTGGATGGAGAAAAGACCACTAGGAAACAGTGGGTCTAGGGTCATGTAGGAGCTGTCCTCTTTGGGCTTCAGGACCTTGAACAACTGCTCAGCTTGGCTGAGCTTTGGTACCTTAAGCTTCCACATGCAACCCTGGTACGTTCAATAGCTACTCACGCCTGGTGGCTGCCGTTCTAGACAGAGACGATACAGAACATTAGCATCAATGCAGAAAGCTGATGGGGAGCGCCAAGGGAACGGAACGCCACAAGAAGGGCTCTGCAGCTGCCAGTGACATCACCGACCAGCATTTATGGGAAATGCACAGAACAGAAGCCTCGCAGACAATAGACTGAAGTAAGTGGAGGAGACAGCCCAGCTCCTCTGGGATGTGCTCCAGTGTGCCTGTGAAATCAGATTAGCGGGATGCAGACGGATAAAGAAAGCATCTCACTGCGGTCAGCTCGGTCCGCGGACGAGAAGAAAGAAGAGGGGAAATTTACCAGGAAAAGGCGGCCCTTCTTGATGCAGCAGCCTCTAATGTTCAAAGATAGGAAGCAATTCCAAAAGATATCGTGAGGCTTAAGATTGGATGGGTTACTTTCAGATCTCTGTGCTGGAAAGGCAAAATGGGGGAGTGGCGTTTGGCTCGGAGGACAGGAGGAAGCACGCGAGACAGTTTATCCCAATCAAGGTTCTTTATTAGATGAATATCCAGCCTTCCCCTGCTTTTCCAATGTCCTTGATATCTCCATCGTGTTACTTTTGATAAGCCCTTTGACTGGATTGGACATCAGTAGCCCCACTCCAGGTTCCTTGAGGGGAATAAAGATGTCGTCTGTTATTCATATCAAGACTACTGTGGTAAAGCTGTAGAGCTGGCTCAGGAGTTAAAGGCACTGGCTCCTTGTGGTGGTTTGAATAAATATAGCCACCACAGACTCAAGTTTGCATGCTCAACCCATGAGTGGGGTGGCCATGTTAAAGGAAATGTGTCACTGTGTGGCAGGCTATGAGGTCTTACATGCTCAAGTACACCCAGTGTGGCACACAGTCTCCTTCTTCTGGTTTCAGATCAAGATGTAGAACTCTCAGCTCCTTCTCCAGCACCATATCTGCCTGCATGCTACCGTGTCTTCTGCCATGATGATAATGGACTAAACCTCAGAACTGTAAGCTAGCCCCAACGAAATGGTCTTTCTTTATAAGAGGTGCCATGGTCATGGCGTCTCTTCACAGCAATAGAAACCCAGACTAAGATACTGCTCTACCAGAGAACCCAAGTTTGGTTTCCAACACCCACATCAGGCAACTGGGAATAGTGTGTAACTCTTAAGTTTTCGGGAAAGTTGATGCCTCTGGCCTGCAGCCTTCTCAAGTGCCTGCACTCACAGGCACATAGCCACATGTAAATACACACCTACACACAATTAACAAATAATAGCAAATCTTTACAAGCCATCACAGTGGTCTTTAAGGAGTTTAGATTTATGTCAAGATCAAATTCCTATTCCGGGACCAGCTATAATTAAAGGGCAGTATACAAAAACAATTGGGTCTCTTTGCTTAAAATCCAGCAAATGATGGTGTCGTCTCCAGGATCTAATACTGCACTAGCATATAGAACAGAGCCAATAAAAATTAATTTGCTGGGAGAAAATAGATGGCTGAAATACAGTTTTCCATACAACACATCCTCAGAGAATTAGCTAGTGAGGGCAAGAGGATGTTGACTCTGGAGCGGAACATACCACAATTCCCTATGCAAGTTTAGTTCCACCATGACATCTGACTCAGCCATCCAGGGAGATGAGACCTATGGGTCCACTGGGTGTGACAAGCCTGTGCATTCTTAGGGATCTATATTGATGGTTAGCATGTTTCTCAGAGTCTTACTATTTTTTGATCTCTGCCTATAAGGACATAAGATAGACTCCAAAAAATAAGTCATAAAAAAGTGGGCTTTTAAATCTTCTTTCCTTCTTTCTTGCTCTTTGTCTCTCTCTCTATCTATCTCTCTCTCTCTCTCTCTCCCCCCTCCTCCTCCCCTTGCACCCTCATGATTCGGAGGATACTGTGTATGTGCAGATATAGATGCAGGTGTGTACTGGCCACAAAGTGCTTGTGCAGTCAAAGGACAACTTATAGGAGTCGGTTTCTCTCTTTCCTCCAGTGTAGGCCTTGGGATTGAACTCAGGTCGTCAGGTTTGGTGGCAAGCCCCTTTACTCTCAGCCGTCTCGCTGGTGTCAGAGTGGATTTTACAGTAAGAATGTCTCACCCATTCGTGGCAGGGATTAACTCTGAGGAAAGAGACACTAGGGTGGCGTGAGAATGAGGAGAGAATTTAGCCTCTGCAGCAACATATTTGCATGTTATTGTATTTTTGTTTTATTTTGTATTTATCTTTATTCACTCAAAAATTTTGTTAATTTAACTTCCACTATTATAAGAATAGTCTAGAAAATTAGAAGCACATAAGAGTAAAGACAAAACAACAACAAACAAACAAACAAAACCATCCTAGCACGCTGCCTCTTGAGATAAGCCTTTGACCTTGGTGTGACACTGGCTTCCGGCCTATTTCTTTCAACTTTGTAGTCCCTAAAATATATTTAAACATAAAAGTTAATATGAATTTCACCTAAGACCACTACAAAAGCCATTTTTTCTTATTAAAAATGTTCCGTAAGGTAATTTTTAACATTTGCATTTGTTCTGTTGTATACTTTGACTACCTATTTTCAAAGGAAAACATGGCTCTGTGCTATCTTACAACTTCAAAGAATACTAAAATACAAAATATAAGTTACTTAAGTCATTCTCTTGACCATAAGATTTAAAACTCAAACTGTTTAAAGTTAGAGCCTCCAAAACCAAATGTACGCATATACGTTTAAGATGTACAGAAACATATATTTTAGCACATCTAACTGTTAAAAGTAAACTACTCGCTGAGTGGTGTCGGTCATGAACTCACTCTCCCGAGCTTGTCACCACCGGACCTTGTAGACTAGTATAACTAACAACCACTGGGTTGGTTTGGTGATGTGTTCTCGCACTGGCAGAGTGTGTCGAGAACACCAGTCTACCATCGGGGCATCACCAGCTACCTGCTCACCATGGGTGCACCTGTACAGTCCTAGAAAGCTGCCTTTGCCTCCCAGTTCTTCAGCATCACCGGCTGTGACTTGCATAGAGTCCATCAGCCACTACGGATAGTCCAGGATGGTAGCCTGCTGGCCCTTGTACTTTATTGTTGCCTTGTCGTTTGTATTATAGAGCATCAAGCTCCCTTTTCTCTATAAATATAATTAAACTACACTATCAAGTTATTCCCGTTGGTGTAAATGTATGTGTATGGTGCTACAAGTCAGGTCATTTTTTGATTTCCAAGAACCATATACTTTAAAAGTTATTTTCAAAGGAAATCAGGACTGTGGGGAGGGGGGGGTGTTCACCCTCTGATACAAGGGGACTGATCGAATGAGAGCTCACCAAGGCCAGCTGGACTGGGACTGAATGAGCATGTGATCAAACCGGAGTCTCTAAATGTGACTGACATGGGGGCTGACTGAGAAGCCATTGCAATGGCACTGGGTCTTGTTTTGTCTGCATGTACTGGCTTTCTGGGATCCTAATCTGTTTGGATGTTCACCTTCCTAGACCTAGAGGGAGAGAGGAGGTACTTGAACTTCCCACAGGGCAGGAAACCCTGACTGCTCTTAGGACTGGAGAGGGAGGAGGAGAGGGAGTGGGGGTGGGGAAGAGAGGGAGTGGGGGGAATGAGAGGGTATGGGGAAGAGGGGAGGAAGTGGAAATTTTTATAAACAAATAAATTAATTTTTAAAAAGTTATTTTCATAAGTTTAGTTTGCCTAAATGATCCAATTCCCCCATTATCTAGTGAACTGTTTTACTAGTATAATGAATGAATACCACCTCGTATTACTTTGCTCAATGGGTGCAGTCTTGCACTTCAGGCCCAAGTTGGCCATGAGCGCTACGATTTAAAGTATGGCTGTCATATACAGCAGATCTAAGCTGGACCCCTCTACCCCACTGCTGTGCTTACACTGCTTTGTAAAATAAGCCTCTGAAATGATCAGAGCCGTAGTCCAGTCTTGGCCTCCCATCTCCCCTCGAGGGTCCTGACTCTACTAGAGCGTAAACAACTCTGAGCAGCAGGACACAGATGTCCCCGCAGCAGGACACAGATGTCCCCGCAGCAGGACACAGATGTCCCCGCAGCAGGACACAGATGTCCCCGCAGCAGGACACAGATGTCCCCGCTGAACAGCAATACATTCCCACATGGCAGTAACTGGCCGAGGCCTATAACTGCAACCTCTCTCTGTGTGGGCAGGCACTTCGATTGCGTTGTGGGTCAGGTGATCACAGTCAGTTCCTCATTGAGGGAAGGGACTTCACAAAGATGTGGGTATGGCTGTTTTCCCTCGCCTTGGGGAGCAGGGAAGCTTGCCCACCCCGCCCAGCAGTGTTACATGACACTGACGCTTTAATCTCTCACAGCGTCCTGTATGAGATGCTCTTGGGTCTTGAGAGATAAATCTCTCTCCTCTTCTCTCTCTTAAGTTTGGTCTGTCTCTGCATCACACATGGGATGTGTTGGGGTCAAGGAATGAGGACAGCTGACTAGTGATGATTCCATGGCTAGTCCTCAAAACCAGACTTTTAATATTATAAATTATGTAGGTTTCTCTAGAGAGCAGGTTCTCAGGCAAACAGGGCCTCCTTTTGTGGACATCAACATGATGCCCTATGTCTGAGTGACCACAAGGCTAAAATGTCATGATAGCTTTCAAACTTCGTACAGAGATAAATCATGGCGAAATTGGCCTTTACATTATAGGGAGAGGAAATGGTTGAAATGGGTGTCCTTGAGGCTCTCAGTCTGTTCACACATGGGGGTCGGGGAGGGTTTCCTGAGACTAGTGGTGAAGCCCGTTGGTCCCCACCAGGCTCCTTTCCATGAAACCATGATGCCAATGGTATTGATTTTTGATTTATGATGATTTTCTAAAAGGAAAAAGTGGGCAGCAGGGAGAGTCTCCTGCTAGCTCCTTAGCAAAATCAAACAGCGAGGTTTCAGGGGATGGACCATCCATCACATCACACAACAGAATCCTCTGCTGTTGATAAATAAGGTCCTGAAGAATCCTGAGCCAATTAGAGAAGGAGGTAACTGTGGACATTCCGCCCTCTGGGATGCCTAGATTCATAAGGGTCTGAGTTCTTACAGGGCCTCAAGATCTTTCTCAGTTCAGCACCCCACATAATCCTTGCGGATGGCCGGGGGTGATCCCCAGAGTGAGGTCAATTTGTAGTCCCTGGTGATAAGCTTAAGCATCTTCTCTCTTCCCCATGAGTGCATGAATAATCATCAGGTTAGTTTTCTGAATTCACCATCAGCACCAGGCAAGAGTGGCTAGTCTTGGCAGTGGGAGGCGGCGTGACATGCACCCCTGCTAGGAACCATTAAGGGCTAAGGTTAGGAGAGGGGAGGCTGGAAGACTTGGATCACAAGATAAACAATAGTTCTCCTGCTCTAGATTAGCTTGTATACACAGGGAAGGAGTCCACCCCTGCTGTCAACACACACACACACACACACACACACACACACACACACGTAAATAATCCAATTTAAAATCAGCCCCCACTGTTCACCTATTTATAGCCTGAACTCGGGAGGCAGAAGTGCCAGGTGAGAGGTGTCTATAACAACATTCTCCAGAGACAGAAGTGGAAATTACTAAAATTACAGGCAGCTTGGCTATTTAGGGGCAATTACACATATTTCTAAATTTGAATGGTGCTGGGGTAAGTGAATGCCTTGGGCACCCAGGGACCCTCCCAGAGTCATAGCATATTAAAAACGGGTTAAACAGATAAAGGCAGGTCATGAGATATAGATCCTCCAGCCCCGAGACTCTTAAACATGAGCGTCCACTCTGCGTCTGGGCTGCTTGAGGACTTCCACACTGCAGCAGCTGTAACCATGAAGCAGCTACTACGCTTCAGACTAAAACCCAAATGTTTATTTACAGAATTTAGTCTTGCCCACAGTTTACCAAAATAAGAAAACGAGGCCTTTTCTGTCTGGGCTACATTTTTTTTCTTCCCGTCACATTCTCGTAATGCCAGAAATATAGACCAAGTCAAAGAATGGTGGAAGGTGGTATTCTTCAAATTAAAAAAAAAATACAATTCATGGAAAAAGAAAGATTTCCCACAAACATAAAGCGACCAAGAGACATATGAGTTTAGGCTTATAAATAAGAGGGTTGTAAAACTCATTAAACTATGGCATTTTATCTAACTCAATTGCGAGATGATTTAGTGGCATTGGGATATCTGGTTCCATCAGAAGCAAAAGGAACAAAACCAAACCTATAATTTGATTCTAAAATGATATTTTGAGGTCACAAAGATAGCTGATGTACAGGCTTATCATGCGTACATCAACCCTTCTGGCATTTGGAAATGTTCTGTGAAATTAGCTAACCAATATTCTAAGGAGAAAGGGCAAGAAGCAAGACCGAAAGATGGGGAGGCGGGGAGAACGTGAATTCCGGAGTTAATGGACAATGGTTAAAACAGGGCAAGCACACTGGGAGGTAGAGGGAGACACCAAGAGAAAGAGGAGAAAGTGAGGCGTGAGAAGGCCTCTCTGCTGTGGTCTCCCATTTCAGAGAGTGGCAAAGCTGAGGAATGGCCGAGAAGGAAAAGATACAGGATAAAAGTCATTTTCAAAACTGCACAGTCATTTTTAAAACCGCACCCAATGCTCTTAGGCTCTCCAATGCACTCACTCCAGAGCTCCCTATGTGTGTCCCACCACATCCCAACTGCATCAACTGAGGACAAAGACAAACACACAGATCTGTGGGGAACATGCAGCATTGATAACAAGATTAGGACTCCTGATCTGGTCACTTTAAGGATAAAATACCCTTCATTTTCAGCCCATTCATATTACATACAAAATGATGAGAACCGTTCAAACCCTCCTGTTTACCTTCTCTAGGGGATTGACTACATTTCCTTATTTCCTCTCCATAACCCAGAAAGCCAATACACAGAAAATTAAGGTCTAGACACAAATGAAAGGCCATTCAAGACAAGGGTGTGGTGTGTTTCTATCACAACAACCCTTTAATAATGACTATATTCACACTCATTTAGATGCTGGGGTATGGCTTTGCTTCTAGCATTATTTTAGGAGTTTGAAAACCATTCTTCCTGGGGTCCCTAGCAGAAGCCAACCAGCCGGAGGGTATTGGGGTAGCTTTTGCGCATGCTCATGCATTTCTCTTGGTCGATGTACAGGGTGTTGGCTTTCACAGCCAGGTCTTGCTCCAGGATGGTTTTGGTGTGGACCAAGGACTGCAGGGTGTCCTCCGAGTCCCTCAGGCGCTGCTGCAGAGTCTGGATGGTGTCGTCCACCTCATAGACCTCGTTAACAAGGCTGTGGGAGGGAAAGCATAGTCAGCTTAGGCGGACACACTCCTGCAGCCCGCCCTCAGCTGCATTAAAGGCTTGCATACTCATTGAGTTCTCCGGGAGAGGCATCTGGTGCAACGACCCTGTCAGAAGTACTTTTGATAGTCAGGGAATCGGCATCTATGCGTGATTCCAGTATCAAGCCAGGATCACCCCCATTGCCTACAGCTGTAGTTCATAGTCCAAATCACAAGATAAACATATTCCTGGGGTCACACACACACACACACACACACACACACACACACACACACACTCCCCTCTATACTCTGACATACATACTCATATGCACACACATAAATATATGATAAGTACAATATTCTAAAAGAAGGACAATTATAAACATTGATATTTTGTAAAAACAAACAAACAAACAAAAAACTCCAAGTATGGCGTGTGGGTGGGGGGAAGAACCTCAAAACTTAGCTGGAACTTCTTACCTTTTACTTTAGCCTTGAAAATCCGTTAGAAAGTTGAGGAGAGAGAACCTTTACTATTTAGAATTCTGCCCAACCTGTTATCGTTTCTCAGTGAGAGGCATGCTCCAAATTACAATATCACAGCGAGGCCCTAAGTAAAATCCTCACAGATCTAAAGTTAGCGTACTGTAATTTTCCAAACTCTAATGCAACATGAAGATGATGGCATGTGACTGTGTAACTCTGCAAACTGTGACCCCGAAACTGTCACAAATGCTCTTTCTGTGTACGGATGAAAAGTAGTCATGAGGACAGACAGAAAAACTACAGCATCATCCCAACGTGGGGCAGCTCCTTCTCAAGGATGCCGTCGGTGCAGTCTCAGTCTTCGTGGTTTTACATTGTTCGCAGACCTTTCCTAAATGCCTGGGCATCCTTTTGCATTTGGTGTCCAAGCTGCCCATCACTTTGCTGCTGGAGTACTCCTCCTTATCACCGCCGTTTGCAGAAGTAGGCATAACAATTAGGCTTGCTTCTGGAAATAGCAGCTGTGTGGTTTTTGTCATTTGCTTTTGGAAAACAATGTTCCAAAGTAACTGTTTGTCTTCTCATTTTGTTTTTGGTATGTTTGCTATGCTATGTTTTGCCGTACATAAGATTTCAGTGTTTGGTGACCCAGTTTCTCTCTTACCCCCTTTGAGATTTCTTCTACCATGTTTATGGTTAGAAAGTTTTTTCTTCCCAAGAGTAATTACCCACTGGTTTGACCAACAGTATCTCAAGGATGTACCTCTGTGCCACTCAGGGGCGAAGGTGGGCATAGGTTATAAAAGGAGCAGTAATCATTACTGTGACTTGTAAGTGCTGTTCTGAGTGCCATTCCGGGCTGACCAGCTTGCTCTTCCTAAGGACACCAGAAGCATCTCCACTCTCAGGTGAATAAATGCAGACATTGGGAGCCACCTACCAGCCACTTTTAATTACTCTCCTCCCATTCCAGTCAGTTGAGAACATAACTCAGAGTACAGTCACATCCCTGTATCCAAGGGTCTGCACAGGCATTCAGTAAGTCACGAATTTAAAATATTCAGGGAAAAAAATGCACCCATGCTAAACAAATCCCTTTATCTCCTTCTTAGTCCCTAAACACTATACTATCACAGCCGTTTACATAGCATTGGCATTATAAGTAATCTATCCATGAGCAGAAAGTTCACAGGGGTATGCATAGGTTATATGCAAATGCTGCTTCATTTTATAGAAGGGATTTCATGTTTGTGGATTTGGATATCCAAAGGAAATCTTAGAGCCATGCCCCAGGGATCCTGATGGATGTCCATCAAATCCTGATTGGTGATGCAAAGCTGAAACTGTCTTGTCTTCAAAGTTTCACTTAAAGAGGCATGGATTTAGTTAAAATATATATATCAGAAACTTTTCTGAATAGAACGGTGCCTATGGTCCTCTACGCATCCCTGGAGAGGAGAAAGACTTCACCATGACAGAAACACATCCAAACTACCTTAACGCCAGGACACAACACAACTGGAAAAGGGACATCAGGGGTCGTCAGGCCCAGGTCCCTTGTTTTACAGACGAGGAAGTTGAGCCCAGAGGATTGATGAGCTATCCTGTGCCCAGGCACACAGCCCACACGTGTTTATAAGCAATGGCAGGCCATCCCGGAATCTGGGAAGGAAATATAGAGTCTGGCTGGCTCTGCTAAGGAACAGGGTCCCATTTCCCGTCCCCACCCTCTCTATTCCTAGTAATAAAAGGGCAGAAGCAGAGACCCAGGAGGGTGGCTTCAGGACACAGGGTTCCTATGAGATGACCCATCTCACTATCTTTTATTTGTAATCCTCACAGACAATACACAGGATGCCTGCCCAGCTGGACGTCAATGTCAAGTAAACAAGTAATTTTTAGTGCCAAGTATTTTTTTTAGTCCTGGCACAAAACACACACTGTAAAGTTGACCATTTTAAGCATATTCACATGTAGCTCAGGATCGTTAAGTACATTTACATTGTGTAACTGTCTCCACCATCCATCCAGATGGAGATCGTTACAGAGATTTACAACTGACCAACATCCAGAGAATCAGGGACCAACTAGTACGTCTGTAAGAAGACCTCTACGTCTCTGGCTCAGGTAAAAACAGAAGAGGGAGAAAGATCACAAGAGCCACAAAGCCAGGATCCTAGCATGTTGCCAGACTGTGTTCTCTAGGCATCGTAGGGAAAATGCACCCATGAGATCCCAACCATATGATTTCTTGAACAAGACCAGCATGATTCTAACACCAACTGACATGCCAATATAGATTGGGAAAATACCACTTGGTTCCACCCTAGATGAGGAACTACAGGTGGCTTCTGAAACAGGGTGATCAGTATCTACTGAGAGATGATTAGTTTCCTTCAGGTACAAGCTCCCACATAGCTTATCCAACCCCAATTGTTCACCCCTGAACACATGTACATATGAGCAAAGTTAAATGGATTTAGTAGGTTGTATATACATATATGCATATGTATACAAATACATACATGTAAAATATAGTAATTAAAGAAGATACTACAAATCTGGAGGCGCCAGGGAGGAGTTTGAGGGGGGAGTTATACAGATATAGTGCCCATGTATGAAGTTCTCAACTTTTGAAGACTATGTGCTGGACAAAGAACCCCACCATATGCTGCTGCCCGAGAAAGTCACAGTCTAGACCTCTGTTTGGTGACGGAGGCAGACAGCAGAGTGCCCTCCTGTGAGTTTCTCCTGGATAGGATGGCAGGTGGAAGATCTGTGTTTATTGTTTACAGTTTTACTTTCTGTACTATTCTGGGTCTCTACCATAAATATGGTGAACAGGTCAACAATCAAAACAAAACAACAACAACAACAACAACAACAAAACCCCACAACTTTTCCCTCCTAAAACCGGAGACAATCAGTGGGTTATTTTTTGTTTTGGTTTTTGAGACGGGATTTCTCCTGTCCTGGAACTCACTTTGTAGACCAGGCTGGTCTCTGACTCAGAGATCCACCTGCCTCTGCCTTACAACCACTGCCTGGTTATTAGTGAGTCCTTTATCGATAGACTCAACTAAGCTCAGATAGAAAGTGTTGTGCTGTTTTTTTTTTTAAAAAAAATTTGCTCCTTCCTGAATATTCATACCTACTTTCTTAACTTTACTCCCTAAACAGCACCATACAGCAGCTGCTTATTTTAGTACCATTTTCACTGGATTAGGCTAATCTACAGATATTTCATGTATGTAGAAGGAAGTGTTCATGGCAAATACTATACCATTTAACATACAGGACTTGAACACCCATGGATTTTGACTTCTCTGAGGGGGTCCTAGACCTAATATCCCAAAATATCAAGGGGTTGCAATTAGGAGAGATTTTTTTTCTACTCTCTTTGCCTTTTTTAGAGGGGTAACCTGAAGGGGCCTGGCTAACAGATGGCACACTGACGCGAACATCTCCATGTCAAATGAAAATGCTCTCACAGTTTCCCCAGGGAAATCCCACCACACCCAGCCTCTGAGCTCCCCCTCCCGCATGCCTGCACTGGCTGGCAACAGGCTTTGAGACTGGCTGAGGTAGGGTGTGACAGAGTTACAGAGGCAGGTCCCTGGGTCATTATGCGTCCTGTCTCAGGTAAAGCTAACCTCATCTTTTGGGGTGCTAGACTAAAAACTTCTGACTGACTTTACCCCTTCTTCATGACTTCACCACACTCAGTCATAAAAGCTAGCCTTCTTCATTGCCAGCCACATTCAGAGTGTCCAGTTTGATCACATGCTCCATCACTCCCAGTCCAGCTGACTGAGAAGCCAAGGACAATGGCAATGAGTTTCGATTCTACTGCATGGACTGACTTTGTGGGAACCTGGTTTGTTTAGATGCTAACCTGGATGGAGGGGGGAAGACCTTGGACTTCTCACGGGGCATGGAAACCTGACTGCTCTTAGGGGAGGAGGAAATTTTTAATAAATAAATAAATAAATAAATAAATTTTTTTTTAAAAAAAGCTAGCCTTCTTGTCTTCCATACAACCCCTCCTACCCCTCCACCCCCTTTCCCATTCCCCCACTCCCCACTCCCATTCCTTTCCTCACTACAGTCTCTGACCTCAGGGCATTTCTTAGCTATCCCCTCAGCCGGTGTAACTTTTATCTGCCTCTGGAGCTCTCTAATGAAAGCCAGCTCCCAATACTAGCGGAAGACACACTCCAGTCCTTGGGACTCATTTATTGTCCAGTGTTAGGTTATACATGCCAAGAGGCCACTCCTTCTGTGGCCTTGGGCACTTGGAAATGTCTTCCCTACAGACATCAGGAAGCAATGTCATTCACCCAGAATAGTTTTGTTTACACCTGCATCCTACAGGCTCTCCCACAGCTTATAGACATACCAGACATGTGTGTCAGGTGAGGATCAACGTCTACACTCTAGGTTGGTGATTCTCAACCTGTGGGTTGCAATCCCTTTGGGGCCAACCAAGTCTTTCACAGTGGTTGCATATGTCAGATATCCTGCATATTAGATATTTACATTATAATTCATAACAGTAGCAAAAGTACAGTTATGAAGTAACAAAAAAATAATTTTATGGTTCGGGGTCACCAAACACAAATGAGGAACTGCATTAAAGGGTTGCAGCATTAAGAAAGTTGAGAACCACTGATCCAGGCAGAGGAGGCAGCCTTGGGAGGCAGGGAGATGCCAAAAGTTCTACATCCAAAGGATGCATCAAGAGTAAGACCCAGACGCAAGACAGTAAGGACTCAAGGCAGGAAGGAAATGGAAGAACCTACTTTCAACAGACCTGCATCCAGTCTGAGACAAGGAAAACACCAGTGAAGGGTGCTCACCAGCAGGCATGTGGGCACACCCCTGTAATTCCCGCCCTATGGAGGCAGAGGCAGAGACAGAGGCAGAGGCAGAGGATTCAGAGATTGAAGCCAGCCTGAGATACACAATGAACTGAAAAACTAAGCACCAAGGTGGGAGTCAGTGGTAGAGCTCGCTGGTGTTGCGTGTGCACCTCTCTGAGTTCCATCTCTGCCGCTGCAGGAAAAAAAAAAAAAGGCCCACAGCAGCTGGGGAAACATGTTAACATCTCACATCCCCTTCACCTAGAGACCATACTGTTCTCCCTGCCAATGGCATTCAAGATCCAGGGGTCAGGGGATGATAAGCAAAGAGTCTGCGAACTCATCTGGTGCGAGAAGTTTTGCTGTTTACAGCATATTGGGTTAAAGACAGCTTCTGTTTAAAATCCTGGGTATAAAGTGTCACCAGCTCTGCCGCGGCTGCTGGAGATGGTTGGATGTGGGACTTAGGACGGGGCTGTTTATCATCACCAGGACTGCCTCTGCCTCTGCTCTCCCAGACCTCCCTGACTTCAAAAGGAATCCTGAACCCAGATGTGTCTTTACAGCCGAACGCTCATCCCCTGGAAGCTTACCGTAAGGAATGGTGAATATAATACCTTAAAGTACCACTGTCAAAACAAGACATGTAAGATCTGGAGAAGGCAGCCACCGAGAGTCCTCTTTCTTGAAACTTTGAGGGCACAGAAGGGGACAGACAGCCTTCCCCCAGCTGCAGCCATCAGAAATCCACATGACTATCAAGGACACACGTCACTTCTACCTTCCGTGGTCTCAGCTGATTTGGGGGAACTATTTTGCTGACAGCATTCCAGTTCATTGTTGTTGTTGTTGTTGTTTAAATTACAGACTTGAAAATCATTTTGCTTCAAATACAAACATATCTACCCTAGAGTTTATTTTTTTTAGAATCAAGATTTAAGTCAAGCAAAGCCTTCTCTGGACTTCTACCAAAGATGCCAAGAAGGAACTTAGAACTGCTTTTGAAGGAGCCCACTTAGAATATTTTAAATATAAATAAAGTCTCAAAACGAAAACAGCATTTTTTTTCTATCCTCAACCCCCTACCCTAAGTTTGATCTTTCTCAATCTAGACAGCCCAAGGGTTGCTTTCACAGTGATTAATTTTGAGGGGAAGTTTTTTTTTTTTTTTCAAATAATAATGGCCTCGAATACCTTTGGCAAGGCTTTCTTCACAAAAAATATACACAGGTTCTGTTCTAATGGAAGCAGAGGAAACAGGCACAGCACAGGGAAGCAAGAGAAAAGCCACGCATATTAGCTTGGAAGTTCAGCCTCTCAGAGGGGCCGTAAGCATCTCTCCTTGCTTGGTGACTCCAGAGCCACACTAGGTTGTCACTCAAAATCCTTTTATGTACTGAGGAGATGGCTCAGTAGTTAAAGTGTTTGCCCTGCAAGCATGAGGAACAAAGATTAGATAGCCAGAACTCACTAAATGCCAGATAGGAGGCGTGGATGCTTGCCTATCATTCCAATCCAGGAAGACGGAAGTGGGGGAATCCTCAGAAATATGGTCAGCCATATCGGCAAGCTCTGGAGTTGATTGAGAGACCTTGCCTCAATGAATAAGGTGGAAGAATGATTGAGGATGATTCCAGACATCACACTCACATGCATACACATCCACAAACGTACAGAGTACATGGGTCATACACACACACACACACACACACACACACACACACACACACTTGGAAAAGGAAACTTTTATGGTTGGGATGTGGTTTCATAATAGAGCATACAACATTTCCAAAGGTCCCAGGTTCCAATTCCATCATCTAAAACAAACAAAAACAAAACCCTGTGTTTATCTAATAGCAGTCTGAAGAATTTTTCCCATCTCCATTTTTGATGACTCTGCAGAAATTGTTTTGGATCATGAGACTTCAGCTCAGCTTCTTCTAATAATATTTGCATCCAGAGGGCTGAGGAGAAGGCCAGGCTCAGCAGGTAAAGTGCTTGATGCATAAGCATGAAAACGTGAGTTTTGGTCCCTGGAACCAACGCAAAAGACTGGGTATGGCTGTGCACTCCTGTAATCCCAGAGCTGGGAGGTGGAGACAGTCACTGTCTAGACAACCTGGGGGCACTGTCTATACAGCAATCCCCAAATGGTCAGCATCAGCTTCAGTGAGAAACTTCACCTCAAAAAAAGAAAAGAAAGCAAGAAAGCAAGAAAGCAAGAAAGCAAGAAAGCAAGAAAGCAAGAAAGCAAGAAAGAAAGAAAGAAAGAAAACAATAGGAGATATACTGCCAGTCTCTGGCCCCCACGAATGTGCAAATGAGCGTATCCCTTGCTTCTATGCGTGAGTAGACACCCTCATCTCCAACACACAGCATATTTGCAAAAAACCACAACTCACTAACTAATCCTAACTGGCCCATGCCCGTTCTCTGACTGCAGGTTCTTCTGAAGCGAGAGACACACTTCAGATGGCCACCCAGGGACCTGTCTTGCCTCTGGTGTGAAGGGCAATTTATTTCAGACAATGGATTGTGTTGACAGAGCCCATTCTGAAGAGCATGCAGCCTGGGTGGCCACCTGTGTATTGGAAGCCCTCCCCCAAAGAAAAACACTACACTACTTGACACACAATTAAACTGAGAAGGTTGTCTATGCATGGGTGCTGCCCGATCTTATGATGGGTCATGTCCTAATGAACACGGTAAGCTGGAATGTGAAACGTGGTTAGTATATCTAACCTATTGATCATCATGGCTCAGCCTCCCCCGCCTTAACCAGACACAGGACGTTGACAGTAGCAAAACCATCAAGCTTCCAGGACAAAGGCTGTTTTAAAATAACATGTTCAACATCCCCTGTCACCCACTGAGCACTGCATTGAAAGGCAAGAGCAACATGGGAATGGACACAGTTTATGCCACCATAAAGTACAAAAAAGAAAAATCTTAAGTCAGGGTCTGTGTATTCTAGTGTATGTCTCAAACGCCGTCAAGGTCCATGCTATATGTGGAGAGTGAGTACAGCAATGATCCCCAGGTTTCCGGGCTCTGTCCTCTGTGTGAGACAGAGATAAGGCTACAACACTGGCTTCATCAACTCATCTCATACTGACATGAAGAATGCCCCAGCAGATCAGGTATATGGTAGGGGAAAGAAAAAGAGCCACACAGCCTGAAAGATGGAGGACACAGAATCAAGCTCCTTGTCAGGCATCTCCCTCCCACACGTCATCTGCGGTGACTGTTGTGGGAGTAACTTCCGCTGCCTCAACCAATAATCACTGAAGCAGGAGCCCACAGTGCAGCGGGGAGCGACTTCCGCTCCGTCAGCCAATAGCTGCTGAAATACCAGCCCACTGGGGCGTAGTATATTTCTCTCTTAAAAAGAGAAGCAGTTCCGGATAAGGCCCTCTTGGTTCCGGCTCTTGGTTCCGGTGCTCGGTCTCAGCTGCTGCTCCCGGCTCCTGCTCCAGCGACTAGGCTCCCTTCCTGACGGTTTATGGTGTATGTAAGTTTTACCCCCCGCCAAATAAATAACCCCTTAAAACATAACTGGTGTGGGATTGATTCGTTAATAGGTGACCCAGGCAAGAATTCAAGCTCCGGCTGCCTCTCACTGCCAGGTGTGATCTCCGTACAGCTGTAGGTGTCAGCGAGTTTCCATGTCAACTTGACCCAATCTAGAGTCACCCCAAAGGAGGGAATCTCGATTGAGAAGATGCCTCCACAAGATCCTGCGGCAGGCAAGCAAACCCGTAGGGCATTTTCTTAATTAGTGACTGATGGGGGTGGCCCAGCCCATTGTGGGTGGGGACACCTCTGGACTGGTGGCCCTGGGTCCTATAAGGAAGCAGGCTGAGTAAAGCAAGAAGAACAGGCCAATAAGCAGCACCTCTCATGGCCCCTGCATCAGCTTCCGTCTCCAGGCTCCTGCCCTGTCTGAGCTCCTGTCCTGGCTGCCTTTGATGACGGACAGTGATGTGGAAGGGTAAGGCAAATGAAAGCTTCCCTCTTGCAGTTGCTTTTTGGCCATGGGGTTTTCACCAAGGAACAGCAGCCATGACTAAGACACTCCACAACCTGTTCCTGCCTCCTTTTCCTCATTCACCAAATGAAGGTGATGTAGGAAATACTGTAAAGAACACAGGACAGGGTCATGCATGGAGCAAGATCAAGGAAAAGTGACAACTGTTTTCATTACTATTTCATCATCATCATCGCCATTGTCGTCAATGGCATCGTCATGATCGTCATCAATGACAAGTGACCTTACAAGGAGTCTCCCTTGACTTTCTCTCTGAAAAGCCATCACTGAACCACTATTGCTTTCCTTGTGCCCACATGTGGTCGGTTCATCTTTAGAATAAAACCTTCATGATGATGAGACTCTACTGTGGAATACAAGAGAAGGCTCATAGCATCTCCCCATGCTCCCCATGCATCAGCCCACTACTGTCGACTTGATTTACTTTCACAGGGGGAGCCTTGTGGCCTAGACTAGCAACCTAAGGAAGGGCTCAGAAACCCAGACCCCACCACCCCGAATGCTCTGAATGAACTAAATGCTAAGGCTATGAGACGTATTGCTGTCGTTTTAACTGTTAACAGATATATGGTGTAATATGCACAACACACTTTAGCCACTGTGACGTGTTCCGTTCAGTGACAGTAAACACAGTCACACCATCAGGCAACCATCACCACCACCCATCTCAAGACTTTTCTTCATTGTCTCGAATTGAACCCCTTACCCATTTAACAGCTCCCACCAGTCACACTTCACACATTGAAAGGAGGCATCTTCGTGATGCGTGTCATCAGAGAATATCCTTAATCAGAGCCCAGCTGCATCCAGTTAGCCGCTCCCCCCGCCCCCCAGCTCTCCCCCTCTGCCCACCCTCACCGTAACTGAGCCGTGTCCCTGCACAGCTCGATGTTCGGTCTCCTTGTTCGTTCGTCCAGCCGGGTCTGCGCCACCTTCAGGAAGGCAGACTTTTCTTTGATGGCCTTTTTGATGGATTCTATAGTCATTTCGATCTGGAAGATCTCCTGCAGGGTCTGTGGCAATGAGAAGCAACTGCTGACATCCTGTTGCTGGTCCCTGAACCACCTGTGACACTCCCACCTCTGGCCCCTGGGCTTCCTCGACCTCTGGGAGGTGGAAGTAGATTCACTGAGAACCTTGCTCCTTCCACATTCTCCTCTTCTTGTGCTCGGGACACCCCGCCTTCAGTGACACCCAGCTCTCTGCTGCGCCTCAGTTCCAAACCTCCCGACTTTGGTCCTTTGGTGTGGCCCCTCTCCTAAGGCCTGGAGACAGCTCAGTTACTAACCAGCGCATTTTCCAAACGTGTCTTTTCTGCCATGATCCCATTTAGTCCCAGGGTCCTCTCCAAACCCGCCTGTGTTCCCTGCCAAGTATGTTTGCCCATGGCCTGTGATCATTCCCTCTGCCTCCCACCTACCCCATATTCAAGAGGCTCCTGAATTTGCTCTCATGAAAATGCCTCTCAAGGTCAAGGTCAGAGCCTCTTAAATCCTTCCCACTACTTGAAACCCTGGCCCAACTTGCTCTTTTAGCCAGCTGCTAGCCAAATTCCTGGCTTCCTAACTGTTCCTCATCCCACTGACAAAGGTTTATCCTGGGAAAAATTGCTATTATATCCTCTGTCTTCTACAGGGACCTTGTAAAAGCACACCTATTTAATGTCCATGTAATCCAAACCCTCCTGAGTCTGTCACTTAGACTTTGATCTCTCTCCCAAGCTTTTGCCAACCTGTCAAAATAGACATGTATGATTCTCACCGGAAGAGACAGCACTTCCTTCGGATAAACCTTTAACTCTCTGGTTCCAAGTGATTATGTCTGTGCCTTCCCAACAGACTAGCCATTTTCTCTCATGTATGTGGGGTGTATGTGTGTGAACCTGCATGTCTATGTGTATGTGTATTGTCTCACTAGGACATAAAACACCAGGATCACCGTGACATCCATGTGTCTGCTTAAGTGGAACTTAGAATGTATCTATTATGGGTTGAATTGTGTGTCCTTCCCCTAAAAGTTCATATCTTGAAGCCTTAACCCCCAGGACCCCAGAATGTGACTATACTGGGAGATTGAGGCTCTGCAGAGGTCATGTTAAAATGAGTCAAGAGAGTGGTCCAAGTCTTATAAATGGAGGGACCTTGGACACTGTGATAGCTATTCCCAGTTGTCAACTTGACTACATCTGAAATTAAATAAAACCCAAATGATTGGGCATAAAGGTAGGGATTTTTTTTCTTAAGTACATTATTTGAAGTGGGAGGATCCACTTTTAGTCCAGATGTTTGTGAGATGGGAAGGTCCACCTTTAATTTGGACCACACTTTCTGTTGGCAACCCAAAAATATGGAAGAAGGAAACTTGCTCTCTCGTTGTCTGCTTGCTCTCATGCTCGCTGCCAAGTTCGTTCCTTCACTGGTGCTAGAGCCTACTTTGTTGGGATTCTGGCACATGCTGAAGATCAGCTGAGACATCCAGCCTTGTGGACCGAACAGCTACTGGACTCTTGAACATTGTTAGACAGCCACTGTAGTGTTAGCTGGACCACAGCTCGTAAGCCATTCTAATAAATCCCTGTGTGCATGAGTGTGTGTGTGTGTGTGTGTGTATGTATGTATGTATGCAGAGAGAGATTCATTCTCTAAGTTCTATCCCTCTCAAGAGCCCTGACTAATAAATGTGTGTGTGCATGTTTGCGTGTGTGTGTGCATGTTTGCGTGTGTGTGTGTGCGTGTGTGTGTACACAGAGAGACTCATTCTCTATTCCTCTTGAGAGCCCTGACTAATAAATGTGTGTGCGTTCATGTGTGTGCACGTGTGCGTGTTCTAAGTTCTATCCCTCTTGAAAGCCCTGACTAATAAAAGTGTGTGCGCACGCGTGTGTGTGTGCACATGTGTGTGTACAGAGAGAGACTCATTCTCTAAGTCCGATCCCTCTCGAGAGCCCTGACTAATAAATATGTGTGTGTGCGCGCGCGTGTGTGTGCACATGTGTGTGTACAGAGAGAGACTCATTCTCTAAGTTCGATCCCTCTTGAGAACCCTGACTAATAAATGTGTGTGCGCGTGCATGTGTGTGCGCGCATGTATGTGTACAGAGAGAGACTCATTCTGTGAGTTCGATCCCTCTAGAGAACCCTGACTAGTACAACACGGATGCACACAGAGGAAGATGACACGGGTACATGGAGAGAAGAGACTGCCAGAGAGTGCAAGGAGGAGGCCTCAGAAGCAAGCAACCTTGTGACTTCTGGAGCTCAGGCTTCTACCCACTCAGACGGTGAGCACTTCGTAATGGCCACAGCCCTGGTGAACTAATGCAGTGGGTTTAAAACAACAACAAACAAAACAAACAAACAGAAAACACCACCTGCAATCCACCAGTGGACAAAGGAACTCTGTCACAACAGCTTTCTAAGGACTTTCAGCATGAAGCCCTGTGATGATATTGTTTGTAATCTGAGAAACAATTCTTGCCTGAAGATCAGAGTGCAGAGCTAAGCCACTAGTTAGCCATAGAGGCCACACAGTCGTGGCACACTCCTTTAATCCCAGCGCTCGGTAGAAAGAGGCAGACAGATCTTTGTGAGTTCAAGGCTATCCTGAGCTACACGAGATTGAATCTGTCTAGAAGAGAAACAGAGCTCACACAGAGATGATACAGCAGTTGGATCGCGTGCCTTTAAACCCAGCACTAGGGAGGTGGAGACAGGAGTGGGTGTCAGACAGGCTGGGTGGAGAGAGGTATATAAGGCGGGAGGAGACGGGAGCTCAGGTACAGTCTGAGGATTCAGTCTGAGATGCAGTCTGAGGTTTCATAGAGATATGTAGTTTGAGCATGCGGTCTGGGGATTCAGTCTAAGCACGCAGTCTGAAGATTCATAGAGATAGGATCACCCCTTCGATCTGAGCACAGGTCAAGATAAGAACTCTCTAGTGGCTGGCTGCTCTGCTTCTCTGATCTTTCAGCATTAACCCTATATCTGACTCTAGGTTTTTATTATTATAGCCAATTAGAATTTCACACTACAGAGCCCTACTGCCCTGACCCCCATCTCCCACCCCATCCCAGCAACTTCTGCAGTATGGTTCCAACCATCTTCCCAAGCTTCTCTCCTAGGATACAGCGTCTACGCCAGTTTCAACAGCCTCTCTAGACCTCAACGTGGCCACTTAGTCACTGCCTCCCGAGCCCTGTTTGAGGGATTGCCCCATTCAGACATTCATTTCTCCTTCCAACCCATGAACATGCAGTTATCATAGGCAATCAGGGTGTGTGACCTCCTACTGTTATTACTATCTGCTCGGGAACAAAAACTACATTTTATGCCTTTCCCTGCCCTTCACAATGTAGCACACCACCTGACTCAACTGTTGTTTACTGCATAAGTCAGGCAT
Source organism: Myodes glareolus (assembly GCF_982192425.1). Lineage (NCBI taxonomy): Eukaryota > Metazoa > Chordata > Mammalia > Rodentia > Cricetidae > Myodes > Myodes glareolus. The sequence continues at coordinate 61,141,798 of NC_142034.1, forward strand.
TCTGAGAAGGAAGGGTATATTGCTGCTGCCTGGGGTGGACATGCACCCTCAATTGTGAAATACTACCTTAGTGCAATAGTATAAGATCTTTAAAAGGAAGACAGGCTGGAGAGAAGATGGCTCACCAGTTAAGAGCATCGGCTGCTCTTCCAGAGGACCCAGGTTCAATTCCCAGCATCCTTATAGCAGCTCACAGTTCTGTAACTCTAGTCCTAGGGGGATTCTGACGCCCTCTTCTGGCCTCCATGAGCACTGCATGCACATGGTGCACAGACATACACGCAGGCAAACTACTCATACATAAAATACGTATAAAATAAAGGTAAAAATACTTTTAAGGGAAAAACGTGACACAAGATGAGGACCGTGTTCCATAGTACTTAGGAGCAAAGGCAGAAGTTCTTGTTTATCTTGAAATGTGACTTCTGCATCAACCTTTACTCAGTCATCACTCTAAAACTCCTACACTCACAGCACAGAGCACTTCACAAACTCAGGAATACTCAGCACTACCTTTTTGCTTCCTGCGTTTGGTCCCGTCGTCCAGAAAAAGGATCTGAAATGACTGACCCAAATGAACTCCCTCCCCACCATATGTTCTACTAAGTCCACGTCCTAGTTATAGTCAGCGATTCATTAAGCTTTATCCTAATGTTTTTGTTTCCATTGACTACTAAGAGTCTTTCCCTGTATAGTGCATTCTTTGTGTTCCAAGTACCAGTGAATTCCCATTTCCTTCTGACACCTGGCTGCAGGCTGAAATAAATGGTATGCTTTGTACGACTTTAATTTTCCTCAGTCTGGATGGCCAGGAAGCCATGCGACTTATGGAGCTTTTCTGGAGGTGGTGAGAGATTTGTGGCCACAGAGTGCCCTGCCTTGCCCATGGCAATGATGGGGAACAAATGATTGATTTAGTTTTTCATTTTCCAATCCTGGGGCTACAGCTAGTGGCCTTGCATGGGCCAAACAAACGCTTTACCCCTGAACTCTTCCCCCAGCATCAGGTATAGTTCCGAGACCAAGCTAGGTCCTTCCTTACCTTCGATAAGTGAACGTGGATCTTATTCTTAGCATCTGCAGTCTCGGCGATGCGATTGGTGAAAGCCAAGTTCACTTTGTTGAACTGATTCCACATCTCATTGGCTGTCACAATCAGGAGGTTCTCAATGTCATCCCTCAGCTTGGTGGAGGCTGCCCTCTCACTCTGGGAGCGGAGAATATTGTCATCTGTAAACTTGGCCCACGACTCGGGCACGGACACCCTGGAAATGGGAAGAGAGTCGATGGCGACAAAGATGCATCCGCCCAGATGGTCTGCAGGGACAGTGCATCCTGCAAGAGAAAGGCGCCAGTGCCACCCGTCCTAGACATGCTGCATGAGATGGAAACAACAGCAAAGCGTATTTGAACCAATAGTGAATTAATAGGCATGAAGTAATTCTTCTGCCAGACTGAAGAAGGATCACTGAAGAGCAAGATTATGTACGGTCTTCACAAATGTGTCCAGACCAACCCAATAAAGAGAAGCAAAAATATCAACCTTGGAAGTAGTCAAAGGTGTGCCAATGAAAACAGCAGGGCCCTGAGAACCCCTTTTCAGAAGAGTAAAAAGAGAAGCCCTCACTTACAGCGGTGATGTGTGTAGGAAGGCTGCTGTCTCCAGCTGGCCTGCAGCTGTGGTGTGTGTAGGAAGGGCTGCTGTCTCCAGCTGACCTGCAGCTGTGATGTGTGTAGGAAGGCTGCTGTCTCCAGCTGACCTGCAGCTGTGATGTGTGTAGGAAGGCTGCTGTCTCCAGCTGACCTGCAGCTGGTGATGTGTTCAGGAAGGGCTGCTGTCTAGCACCTGACCTGCACCTGACCTGCAGCTGACTTGCAGCTGACTTGCAGCTGTGATGTGTGTAGGAAGGGCTACTGTCTAACAACCGAGAATGTTAAAGTGGTTTGATCTTGCTAGGCAATAACAAAGCAACGCAGACTAAGAGTTTGTAACTCAGAAATTCCACTGTCCCAAGAAAATAATATTCCCAAAGTCAGAGATGGAAGGACATTCATTTCAGTAATATTTATATAAAGCTCAGGAAGCTTAGAAATGGCCTAAATTAATGAAAATGCAGGTTAGATTAATATGTGTGGAAAATCTACATGACATGCAAATTCACAAATATTTACTTCATGAATCTATATTAGCTTAGGAACACTAAACTCAAAAGCATCAGCATTGATGCAGCATGCAGCGAAAAGTTGGCTAGGCATTGAAAAGGCACGTGGGCAACACTATCCTTTAAGGTTACAAACGACCATCTGGGGACACAGAGCTGGACTAAGGACCCGTCGTCCACATTGGGTGTCTCTCGATACTAGATTTAACAACTGATATCTGTTTGCATGTTCTTATAATAACATATTGAATAGGACTCAATGTTGTCTATACCCAAAATAATGTCATGAATGTTCCTTGCATCTTGTAAGGGACAGAAAAGAACCTGTGCAAAAATGGGGGCCTTAAGAAGCTCTCAGCTCTCCTTGAGCCGAGTAAGGCAGCATTTATAGATTACACAGAACACAGGGTCTGGTTCTGATTCACAGCTGAACAGCAAACGTCCAAGGGGTAACTGATACTGTAGCTCTCAAGAAAGTCACTTTGTGGGACAAGGCACCCAGAGGACAAAATCAATTTTGGAGTCACTTTAGGGGTAGTGTGTAGGCACAGGTGTGGACGACACTGTGGGGATCCTTACAGGGTGGTGAAAAATCTCCATCTACGTGTGGCTGTGCTGCCACAGACGTTCAAATATGACAGAGCCACTGCCACGCACATGCAGCTCCACCATTTTATTCTATGCAAACATCACTCCATCAAACTTGGTTAGTTTTAAAAGGAGGTGGCAGTCTCAGCTAAGCCCTGCCCAAATAGGTATCCAGGGGTCTGGCAAGGAACTACCAGAATGGCAAATGCAATAAACAGTGATGAGAAAGGCATGCATGGCTCCCAGCCTGTGCCCACAGGGCCCAGGGCATCTAGGAACTGGCAATGCCTGGTTTCCTTTTTGTCTATGCTTTTTTTACATAAGAAAGTGCCATTTTCATGTTAGAAAAAATTATGTGTTTACAGAATAAAGAATGGTTCAGTTCCCAAGGCCTGGCTCTACTAGAATGAAATCTCATTGAAAACTGAGCAAGGCCAAGGGCGTCTCTCATCTTCAGGCATCTGGTCATGTTTTGTATAACCCATTTTAACTTGTAGTTACATGAATGCATTGTTGGGAAGGACAGCCTTTAAGTCAGTACCTCTCAACCTGTGGGTCACGACCCCCTCGGCAAACCTCTATTTACATTATGATTCATAGCAATAGCAAAATTAGTTATGAAGTAGCAATAATTTTATGGTTGGGGATCGCAGCATTAGGAAGTCTTGAGAAGCACGGCTTTAAGTGATGAGTGGGTCGTGAGGAAGTATCAATGCCTGTGAAAACACTCTTTACCTTGAGGTGCTAGGAACAAATGCAGGCAGACATACCCCTCACGGAGTCGCATCCCTGCCTGCATTCATGCCTTTCTGGAGAAAACGAATTCGTTCTCCTGGGAGCTGGTCAGTGTTCCAGAGTGGGCTATTAACGAAGTGAACTCGCCTTTCATTTCTGCAAATACTCATTTACCCTTCTGTTTCTTTGGCCCAAAACCTCTCACAAGAAATTGCCATCGTGGACTTTCAAGACTCCAGAAACGGGAAACTAAGAAGTTTCTGTTCCTTACAAATCACCGAGTCTTGGGGGATTCCGTGACAGTTGTAAAGAAACAACAAAAAAATGGAGTAAGATAACCTGTATGCCGCATCACTATGAACGCAGAGAGCATGAACGACATTACAATCTCAGAACCGCGTGTGCCGGCTTACGTTGCATCAACTCTCTCCACTCCCCGGAAGTAGCTGACGCCCTCCGAAGTGTTGCGCATGTCCTTGCATTTCTCGTCAATCCGGAGGGCTGTTTGTTTATCACTCAAGTCCTTCTCCAGCTCGTGCTGGGCTGCTCTATCTGAGCTACCACACACAGGGGAGAGAAGAAAGACAAGTTTCCAGCCAGGCAATGACTTCCCAAGCCACCAGGCATCGCCCCTCTAAGGTGGAACCTTCTACAACTCTCCTCCATCAAAATAATCAGCTCCCACTCCAAAGGAGCATCTGTGGAGATGGTCATGCACGTGAGTCATGAGGACCCACCCTGCCCCGCCTAGCCTCACCCCGCCCCACCCCGCCCAGCCTCACCCCGCCCTGCCCTGCCCCACCCCGTCCTTCCATGTTTCCTGTCCACGTGGTCTAGGCAAGTGGGCAGAGTTCCCGGTAGGACACTGGTTTGCAGTCATACGTCCATTTCTGTGCCTTCCTCTCTTCCCGTTCATTTTCTATATTCTCACTCCTTTCCCTGTGCTTTGAATATGATTTCCTCCAGAACTCATGAGACATACACATCAAAACCTCCCTCGATCCATTGGCGACCTAAGTTTGTGGCCATGTTGTGGCACAGATGTTCCCCAGGAGATATAAACTAAGAGTCAGAATCAGATTCTAAAGAGTGCTTGAAGTGAGGTGGAGGAGCTGGCAGATCACCCCAACATTCTGCCCCAGCAGCCCAGCTACTGGGAGAGAAGAGATGCTGGTAATGTCAGAGATAGTCTTGCCCAAATTCCAGGGAGAGAGACGACCCACAAGTCATGCCCAGAGCCTAACCCTGGAGGAAAGGTGGGCATGGGTGACAGGCGAAACATATCTTCGTTCATGGTCACTGTTCACTTAATAAATAATTTATATGTGAGTTTGAGAAATAGTGAACACAGCAGAAACTCTTCTCCAAGGAGTTTGTCCCTACCGTGAGCCCGGAGACAGTACATACACTGCACGGGAAGCTGCAGTGGCTAGAAGATCATGGTGAAAACCAAAAGAGGAACCAGGAACCCCAGAGCAGGTGCTGGGATTTTACACAGGGTGGGCAGGAGAGTTCTCATCAGATGGCACTGAGCCCCGGTGTAAGGACAACCATCACACACGTTGGATGGTGGACGCTGCAAAGGCCCAGGTTTTCTCCAAAGAGAAACCGGAGACCACTGACTTGCCATTTAGCTAGCTCATTCTGTTGCCGTGCTGAGGACCCGCTGCTGGAGACCTGAGAAGACACGCTAGGAGCCACAGCAGTGACTATGAAGGAGGGAGACAGCAGGGACTACGGGATAGCCGAGGAGGTGAGAAGTATTCGGCTTCTGGGTAAGTTTAAGAACCATGCCAGTCTCCCATGAGGTTGGACTTCAGGGAGAATCAAGAGCTCAGCTGACTCATTGGGGCGACAGAATTCCATCACTGGAGTTGGGCGACATCTGGGTGAGAAGAAGATCTGGGGGAGCCTGGGTGCTCCTTCCACCCCCAAATATAGACCCCAGTAGGCTGTTGACATTTGGGAAAGTTGAGAGCTGTTAGCATGTGGCCTGTGAGAAGCAGGACAACTGGATGATCAGTCACATCTATGCTTCTAGAACCATAATCAAGGCCGAGCACAGGAAGCGCTTGGTAAAGATTGCTTCCGGTGAAATGAACTGATGCCAGCAGCTTCCACTCTCTGTGGCCTGTGCCTTCAGACAAATCACTTCGCATAAAGCTTTAGCTTTTTTGTAAAGTAGAAATGAGGGCAGCCCCAGGCAAACTGTCTGTATCTTATAAATCTTATGGGAAAACACATATGCAAAAGATGCCTCCCCTTGACACAGCTGAGCCTCCAGCATTGGGTTATTATGTTGGGACTCTGGACTAGAAGATCTGTCTTGTTTGCGATTGAGGAAAGCACGTCCCATGGGCTTCCTCTCTTGGGATGACATCTTTGATGGGAGGGGAGCCTGTTAGTTCACCTGGGAAGGTATGTGAGGTGGTACCTCATTCACTTGTCACATAAACAAAGATGTCAAAAGCCTTGGATGCTGTGTTAGTGCCCAGGGAAGTTCCATTTTCAACTGATGTGCATTCTGAGAGTGTGACAGTCACATTCAAAGAAAATGTAGAGAGCACAATAGAAAAGCCACCCAGGGAGGTGAGGTCTGCACCACCCACTATAGATGTAAGCAAAGGCAAGCTCCTTAAAGGGTCACCAACAAAAATCCAAGCAAATGAATACACATGGTGAGGACCTTGTACAAGGGCCTGTGATACAACCAAGGGAGACAATCAGCAATGCCGACTTACAGAGAGATGTGGCCATCTCAGCATGGAACAATGATGCCCACAAAAAGCCAGAGGCACAAGACATAACAGCAGATTCTTGATTATGAATGAAAATGGGGATCAGGACAGACTCTCACAAACTTACTAAGTGTAGATTCTCAAATTCTTAAAGAAGTCATGAGTTCAGATCAGAACTACTTGTGTCCGTAGTCAAATCATGCCAGGCAGCCTCTGAAATTGGTTGCACACCTCATCAATTTCTGAGTAATAGAGCCTTCTAATGCTACCTCCAGAGGACCACAACATGTAAACCTCACCAACCTTTCCCGGGCTGACTCCAAGGCATAGGTTGGCAAACTAAGCAGGTAGTGATCTGATGCCTCTGTGACACTTGTTGCCTGAAGTGTATCACATGTCATCTTTGGTAAAGGCAGCATATATGTGGCCATCATTTCTTTGAGGGAGGAGCATTTTCAACACTGCTTCTTTGTGTAACCACAGCCAACACAGACCTTTTGAGGGCTGCTAGCCAGCAGGCTCAGCCAGTAACTTTTCTATTCTGACAGCTGTTACCATAACTTAAAAACTGCCTCTTCTTCTTCTCCTTTCCCATTCTTCCACCCTTGCCATAGAGTGAGTGCCTGAGAACCCAAGCCTTGAGGGAGTTTGTATTCTGGCAGAGAGCAGGAATAGTGCCTAACAATAGCGCTGTGGGCACAGCGAATGCCGTGATGATGTAATCAGGAGCTGTGGGTCTTCATGCAAATATGAAAACCAAGTGCCAGGATGGAACACAGGCCTCAAAGTAAAAGAGTCTTGAGTTAAGGAAAACATTGGCCATCCTTTCCACGGCATTCCCAAATTAGTTTTGAAATAAAAATCAAAAACAAGATCCCAAGCGCTCATCCTCACCTCTGAATAAAAATGTGTACATGTGTGTGTCTGTGTGCCCGGGTGTGTGTGTGTGTGTGTGTGTGTGTGTGTGTGTGTGCCTGTCCGTGCCGGTCCATGCTTGTGTATGTGTGCCTGTCCATGTGTGCATGTGTGTGCGTGTACGCGCTCTTAAGAAATGCTAAGCAGTGTGCAAAGGAGGCAGAAGCACAGTTCAGCGCTGGGCTTAAACTGGATAGAAAGGAAATGCTTACGCGAGTTGGGCAATCGCCTTATCCAGATGTCGCCTCATTCTTTCTTGACAACACAGAATGGCATCAACTTCCTACTCAATTGAAAAACAAAACCACACATTAACACTTTGATTGAGTATATCATCCAAAGTCATCAGTGTTCAAATCCGTCAATAAAGGAACTTTTTATTTGTTGAAAATCTGTGATGATAAGCATTAAAAAGAACTTTATATCTACTCATTTACCTGCATGCCCCATGATAATACAAATCAGTCTTTCCTTTTAGGGAAACTGCAATATGGATCAAGCTGGAACAGAGTGAAAATTTTAGTGTTTGTTTCTACTCTATCTTTGTCCTTAACTAAAACAAAACAACAATAAAAACCCTAAAATTCTGGTGATGTGAAAGACTGAACTTAACTGATACCTTTTTCTTCAACAGCTTTCCCTCAAAAGTAAAGAAAAGCAGTGAAGACCGGGCCCTGGGAATGTCTCTGTGGTGGTACATGCAATAATAATGGGTAAAGTTTTGTGTTTCAAACATGGAAATTGACTTCCACTCTGGAGGTCAACTACCTGATGCCATGCTGTGCCCCGTGGCTCAGTCCCTATACTTGAGCCAACACCCGTGTTAGCCATGCCACTCACTTGTCCAAATGTGTGCCATTTAGAGGCTACAATGATATATGAACTATTTCATAGTACACAAATATTAATTTCTCTCTGAGATTTTTCAGAGGGAAATTAACATTAGAAAATTTGCAAGCTCAAATAACATCCTTCAGACAGTTTTGAAAGTTTTGAAATTTTTATCATTTTCTCAAGTAAAAAGGGGTCATTTTAATACTTGGTTTGTGGCATTTTAAACTTGGATGCTCTCCCATGACATTAAACAATGCTGTGTGAACCATCAGTGTAAACATGTAGACACTGCCACGGGTCATGTCTGTTTTCAAGGCTTGGTAATTAAAGGAAAAATTCCCTTCCGCAAAGTTGCATTTATCTACAAGGATAAATGGGTCTGTCTTCCTTGGGCACACTAGGTAACCAGGTAGCCAGCTAGCTTCCAACTCTTGCCAATGTGACAGAACATGTCCAAGACAAACAGCCAACCTGCCTGTGTTTGCAGGCTAATATAAGGATGTATTTGATGTTCTTAGTATATTTAAAATGCACTCCTTAGCGACATGTGGTGGTAGGCACCTGTAGTCTCAGGCACAAGGAAGGCTGAGAGACTGAGGTGTTTAAGTCTAAGGCTAGCCTGGGTTACAGAGTACGAGACAAAAAAAAATCAATTCTTTTCCATCAGATGTGATATAATTTTATGCATGATGATTTTTATATTGACATGGTGTTTTTATAGTAACATAATTTCCATGATGCTAAAATCTATCAAAGAATTTTTTGGTTTCTGTCTCCGTTAATTTATGATGTTTTCTTCACTCTGAGATTATGACTCACCTGCAAGTTATCGTCTTTTATTGTTTACCTTAAAAGTATTGAATAAGAGGCTGCAGGGAGCGGAGAGCTGAGGCAGTAAAGCAATTCTTTTGCAAGCACAAGGACCTGAGTTTGATTCCCACAACCCATACAAAGACGCCAGACAAGATGGCCTGGGGAGGCTGCCACCAGCAGAGATCCTTGAAGCTTGCTGGGCAGCCAGTCTCACCTAATTGATGAACTCTGGGTCTATAAAGGCCCTGCCTTGAATGAATGAAAGAAAGAAAGAAAGAAAGAAAGAAAGGAAGGAAGGAAGGAAGGAAGGAAGGAAGGAAGGAAGGAAGGAAGGAATAGCATTCCAGAGAATGGCGGCTAATGTTATCTTCTGACCTTTACATGCATGCACATACACAAACATGTGCACTTCTATATACATATGAACATGCTATACATATGTTTAGACAGTACTGAATATGCTTAAAATATTAAACCTGCTGCCTGATTCTTAAGTGCCCAGGATGGGTGAAATCAACTAAGAGTTTTCTCAGCTTCCCTGTTGTAGCAAAGTTCTGCCTGTTCTTACAAACAGCCATGGGATACTAAGAATCTTAGATTTTTGTATTGTTTAATTTTCATCTGTCTCAATGACATGGAAAGAAGGGTGGAGGAGAAAGGAGAGAGAGAGAGAAAGAGAGAGAGAGAGAGAGAGAGAGAGAGAGAGAGAGAGAGATCAAAGGATGCATGGAGTCCTGCCTAGACAGCATCATGTATGTGCAGTGTGCTTTCACATACAATGCAAACAGTAGAATTTCCTGGGATTTCTGGTGGGAAAATGCATGTTATATTTTGATTTTTTTATCTTTAAACAGTAGTTTTTATTTGTGAATTCAAATAAAGTCAGACAAAGAACAGCAGATGGTTTAAGAAAGAGGAATTTACGTGAGCAAGGAAAGTCTAGAAATGGGACCTGTGAAGCTGTCCAGTGTTAGCTGACCTGCTAACACTGCATTCATACCTGCAGTGGCGCTGTGCCCAGTGTTAGCTGACCTGTCAATCTGCATTCATACCTGCAGTGGAACTACGCATGATGCAGCTATTCCTCCCCTGCCTTGAGATGAATGCTTACAGAAGGTTGCTGTGGGGCAATGATCTTGTACACTGTAAAGATTTGTCACTTACATTGCTTTAATAAAATGCTGATTGGCCAGTAGCCAGGCAGGAAGTATAGGCGGAGCAACCGGAACAGGAGAATTCAGGGAAGAGGGAAGAGTCAGTCTGCAGTCATCACCGTCACCCAGATGCAGAGGAAGCAAGATGAGAATGCCTCGCTGATAAAAGGTACCAAGCCATGTGGCTCACACAGACAAGAATTATGAGTTAATGTAGGATGAAAGAGTTAATAAGAAGCCTGAGCTAATAGGCCAAACAGTTTGTGATTAATGTAGACCTCTGTGTGTTTCTTTGGGACTAAACAGCTGTGGGACCGGGCAGGACAGAAATCTCTGTCAACAGAAGGTAGTGGGTATGTGCAGAAGGAAGAGGCCATGGAGGTGGCCCTGTTTCAGGGAGCACTACTTGTTTGTTCCCGGCCACCCGGCTAGATTAGACCCAAAATAATCACACAGAAACTATATTATTTAAAACACTGCTTGGTCTATTAGCTCTAACTTCTTATCGGCTAGCTCTTAAATTTTAAATTAACCTATCTCCATTAATCTGTTTATTGTCACATGGCAGTGGCTTACTGGCAAAGTTTCAGCATGTCTGACTCTGGTGGCTCCATGATTTCTCACTCTTCACCTTCCTTCTCCCAGCATTCAGTCCAGTTTTCCCCACCCACCTAAGTTCTGCCCTATCAACAGGCCAAGGCAGTTTCTTTATCCATTAACCAATAAAAGCAACACATAGACAGAAGGACCTTCCACACCAGTGGCCCAGGTCCAATGAGCCCATGACTGCAGCCTCTGGCATAGCATAGCACAGGGAAGTGGGCCTAGGACTCTGGACTCAGTCACAGGGAAGAATAAAGTCAGGAGACAAAGAAGTGACACCACACAGTGATCTGACTTCCCAGCGAGTCTCAAAATATCTGTGTAGTATTTGGTGACTACCTGGTCTCACCAACAGGACAGTGGGCAAAAGCCAAAGAGGAACTTTGTCTTGGTGATGGAGGAGCCTTCTCATTGAGCAGGTGAAACCTTCACAGTGCATCTCCCATCTCCTGCTGTCACCACCCGCTATGAACTGTATCCTAGGGCGGTGTTGCATGGAGAGGGGGTGTCAGAGTAGAGACTCTGCAGCCTTTTCCTTCCCGTCATCCTGAGTGAAAACATGTTGCCTCGCGCTCCCAAGTCTTGGTGCAACTATAGCTACACACCTGCTTCAATATCAGCCAGCACTAGTTCAGATGCCAGCGCAGCCCCTGGTTGACTCTGCCCATAGATGAGTTAGAAAGTAAATGTAAGGACTATGACACTTTCCCAGGCTGTCACACTGATAACTAAGTGCTTAGTCCAGAAATTATTAGACTTTTTCCGTTTATAACCTCCTTGGCCTGGGAGATTTTTAGATGCTCTTAAATCTACTTAAAATAGGTATACAGATCAAATACTCAGTGATAACAAATCAAACAGAAATTCATTTAAAACAGTCTTTTGAGCCATGCAGTGGTGGCACAGGCCTTTACTCCCAGCACTTGGAAGGCAGAGGCAAGTGAATTTCTGTGAGCTCAAGGCTAACCTGGTCTACAGAGTGAGTTCCAGGACAGTCCAAACTACACAGAGAAACCCTGTCTCAGCAAACCAAAACCAACCAAATAAAGCAAAAAACAAACAAACATAAAACCAGTTCTTGGGCATGCACATAATTTTGCAACTTATTTTAAAAAAAAAAAAGCACAGACTTGCATACTAATGAGATAATGAGCCTATTCACATTTACATAGAGTTAAGTCTAGGCCGAATATCTGACACTGAAGGACAGAGTGTCTTTGGGTGTCTTTCAGAGTTGATTTGGTGTCCTCTGTACCAAAACTTCTGCTTATATAAATACACAGAACAGAAGGGGGACGTTACATTCAGGGCCATTCCAGAAGTTGTTGGAAATTCTGTCTTAATTCCAAGCTAAAATTCATTTAACAACTAAAATATTTTTATGGAAACTAAAGTCAGCAATTTTAAAAACCAGACGTTTGAGTTATATGATGCAAAGGCACACTAGTTTTATACTTGTATCCTGAGGGATGATGGGAGGAAAATATTAAACGTCTCTGTTTCCTGTTATTCAACTATCATGTTTCTATAAGAACAGAAAATTATGTATAGAAAAACATTGCAATTCCTAACATACGATAGTCTCAACTCTGAGATGTGGTGTTTCAGGCAGCATTGCTGCAGTGTTGCATGCATGAATGGCATGCTGAGTGCAGAGTGCATGCAGAACCAAGGCTGCAGTGGAGTCACATGTTACAACATGGATGAACACTTCCAAAGACATCGGGATCCTTGAAAGTTTGGTTTTGGTTAATTTTGAATATTTAGAACTCTTGCACTACTGCCAAATGTTTATGACCCCCATAAATTCTGTTACACAGCCCCAGAGGGGACTGTGACCCACAGTGGAAGAAGTCGCAGCTTAGCAGACAGTCGGTGTTCGGGAGGCCAGAGGTCTTCTCGCACCTCTTTTCTCCAACCTTAAACATTCCTTCCTACACTGAGGAGGTAAGCACATAAAACCCAAGATGTAAACAAAACTTGCAAGGCCCCAGGCTCCTGAAAGTTCTGAGATCCACTAAGCCTCTGCAGAAGGTGACTCAAGCAGGAAGATTGTTGGGGAAGAACAGACATGGGCTTGGGCCTCGCTGCCTTCGAGTTGTGCATGGAGATCCAAGGATGTAGCTTTTGTGTATCAGTCACCCCCACTGGGCTAGGCTGTTCAGAAATACAGCTGAAAATCATCAAAACCAAACTCAGGGCACTTCTATCACCTGGACCCAAAAGGCAAGCACCTCTTAGCTGTCACCACCATGCTTTAGCCTCCCCTGAACCTCCTAGGCACCCACTGGCCTACACTGAGTTGCTAAAGAATTCTCTACTGTGGAAATTTCCATTAGGGCGTTTCCACTTTGGGGCTGTTCTGCATACTGTTCCTATACATACTCCCATGCAAGCTTTTCCCTCTCGGCTCACGTTTTCTTTTCTCCTTGGGTGGATACCTGGGAGTAGAGTTACTGGATTATGTAGTAACTCTAATCATTTCTAAAGTAGATGCATCGTTTTACATTCCCACCAGCAATGTGCACCGATTCTGACCCCTCCACAGTCTCAGCTTTTATTTTCTGTTTGGTCGTCACCATCCTAGTGGGGACGAATGAGTCTCATTATAAAGGTGATTTATATTTTCTTGGAGATGAATTGTGCTAAGTGGTTTCATGTCTTCTCCTCCTTGGAGAACTGACAACTCGACCATTCTTTAAAAATGGATTACTTGTTTTTCCCTAAAACTTTTAATCATTATTTATATAGACTAGATATAAGCCCATATCAGATTTATGATATGTGAAGATTTTTGTTAATGATAATCTTTGACGCACCAATTTTTCAGTTTTGGTGATGTGTCATATCTTAGTGTCATATTCTAGAACACTGTCACCTATTCCAGTGTCCAAATTATTTGTGCACGCCCTTCCTGAGCATTTGATCATTTTAACTTTTACTCTTAAGTCTTCCACCATTTTATGTAATGTTTTTGTATGTCATAGTTTATGGATCTGAGTGCTTTATTTTTGCACATGGATATCCAATTGTCCAAGGACCGATTTTCAGAAATCATTCTTTTCTCTTTGAATGTTCTTGGCATGCTTGTCAAAGACCAACTGATGGTCACTATGAGTGTCTGTAGCTCAGTACTCAAGCTCTGTCCCATTGATTTGTCTCTATATGTTACACTATTTTATACATTATAATGTAGCAATAAATTTTACTGGGAGGTTAGAATCCTCCAACTGTCTTCTTTTTTGATATTATTATAACCCCTGTGAATCCCCTGGACTTACATATGAATTTTAGGATTGAGGCTTGTTGACAATAGTTTCTGTCTTGCCTGGATCCCGCAGTTGTTAAATCCCAACACAGAGGCCTACATTAATTATAAACTGATTGGCCTATTAGCTCAGGCTTCTTATTAACTCTTATAACTTATATTAGCTCATAATTCTTGTCCGTGTTAGCCATGTAGCTTGGTACCTTTTTTGGCGAGGCAGTCACATCTTGCTTGCTCTGCATCTGGGTGATGACTGCAGACAGACTCTTCCCTCTTCCCAGAATTCTCCTGTTCTCATTGCCCCACCTCTACTTCCTGCCTGGTTGTCCCACCTATACTTCCTGCCTGGCTACTGGCCAATCAGCATTTTATTAAACAAGTACAAGAAACAAAACTTTGCAGAGTAAAACCATTGTCCCACAGCACTTCTCCCCCTCCCCCTTCTTTTTTTTTTTTTAAAAAAAACAAAAACTCTGAATTGAATCTCACTTATTTAGCTTTCTTCCTGACCATTATTCATACAACTTGTAACCAACACTCTAAACAAAGAAAAACATCCATAATCCATTTTTGGGGAATGCAGGCATAGTTTTCTAGGCTACTTCCTGCTGATTGGGGGTGCTGATAATTTTACAGGTATCTAAAGAAAATTTAGAATTAAGGTCAAGTCCTGACTGGAAAATTCTGTGAGGCTTGATCATCTCAGACTTGGACAGAAATCATGCTGAATCTGAACCCACTGAGGAAGTGCTGCCATCTCAACACAGTCAAATTGTCCCTTCTATGAACATGGTATGCCCATTTATTTAGATCACATGTGATTCCTTTCACATTTTTGTGTGTGTGGTACATGAGTGTGCCTGCATACATGTGGTTCATGAATGCATTTGAACACGTGTACACACACATATGGGCACATGTGCCCACATACTCACATACAGAGACCCAGGAAGAATGTTGAGTATCCTGTTCCTTTACTCGCCACCATTTCCTCTGGAGTAAGGGTTTCTCACTGAACCTGGAGCCAGGCTGGCAGACGACGGGCCCGGGTGATCCTCCTGTTTCTACCCATCCCTCTCTCACACTGGGGTTATTCCTGGCCTTTTTGTTGATGATGGGAATCCAAACTCAGTCCTTAAACTATGCAAGGGCTTTTGACTTTCACCCACTGAGTGTTCCCCAGCTCTTTTCAACATTTTGAGATGCTTGTTCTTAGCTATGCCTGTTCATTAAACTTGCCTGAGAATTTTTGTTTATTTGTTTTTTTTTTTTGTTTTTTCAAGACAAGGTTTCTCTGTAGCTTTGGTGCCTGTCCTGGAACTAGCTCTTATAGATCAGGCCTGCCTCTGCCTCCCGAGTGCTGGGATTAAAATCATGCACCACTACCTTCGGGTCTGAGAAATATTCTTAAAAATTAGTCTCCCCTCCAAATCTGAACCAGATATTGTGAATTCAGCCTAGACAATCAAAATCTCTAAATTTTCACCAGGTAGTTATAATGTATGCACATGTTTGAGAGCTCCTCCTACAACAGCAGAAACACTAAAATATGCCAGGTTTCAAAAACAAACAAAAAAAAAAAACAAAACTTCTTGAAAATACCAGTGTGTTTATTGGCACGCTGAAATTAAGCCATTAAAATAGGCTTAGAATTTACTTCCTTCGGGGCACCTCACAACAGTGAAAATAATGGGCCAAGTGACAGATCTTAAATCTCCATTCACTTATGGTGGCAAAACAATGACAGATTGCTTTATGAACTTTGATAGTCATCAGATACAAGGAAAGAAGAAAGTGCAGAGAAGGACCCATCATGGCAAAGTCATTCCTGATGCCCTGGTTCCTAATCACTCCTAGGCAGTGGAGGGGGCAGCGACTTTTATCACTCTTAATGTAATGATCAATTTAAAAGTCCAAAATGATGTTAAAGAGAGACACTGATGGAGTGTTAGGATAAAATCACTCGAATGACCTGACTAGCTCGAAACAATTCCTCACCAAGGACTCCTTTTTCTCTCAGGGATCAACAAAACAAAGGAAAAGCAGTGGGACCCTGAAGATCTGGTTTGGGGACAGAGAAGATGGGCCCATCACCGCAGAAATTCTGTGATTCTGAGAGGGAAACAGGCTGAGAAATTAAAGGGAGGCGGAGCGGAAGGTCCCAGTGAACTGACATCCTCTTGGCATTATCGAGTTGGGAATATCTCTCAGAAGAAGCAAAGAACTGGTGACCGTGCACATGGACCTAAAACACGGAGCAGAACAGTGTCTGGGAATTGCACGGGACTCGGCTTTCAGAGAAAGAGTTAGAGCTGATAGGAAGGTTCAAGGAGGCAACGCCTGCAGCCAAGGCCACTCTATCATCAGTAGAAAGAGGGAGGTGACAGTAGGACAGGTTGAGAATTGAGCTGGGAGGAAGGACAAGCAGATGCTGGGTGTGACCAATACATACTTGATCCTTATCATTATCTTCATCGTCATTGTCATCATCATCATCATCGTCATCATCATCGTCATCATTGTCACTGTCATCATCATCATCGTCGTCATCATTGTCACTGTCATCATCATCATCATCATTGTCACTGTCATCATCATCATCATCATCATTGTCACTGTCATCATCATCATCATCATCATTGTCACTGTCATCATCATCATCATCGTCGTCATCATCATCATCATCATCGTCATTATTGTCATCATCATCATCATTACACGTCAATCAAAAATTTAAAAGCTGTTTGCAGAACACTTGAAGTGGAGAACTAGTGCTTAATTCAATGTCTCAGCCAAAGAAAGAGACTGGAAGTAGCCTCAAGCACCGGAGGATGGAACCCTTGACAGACTGCAGAGGAGTTACTGTAGGTAGTGCAGAAAGGCGCGAGAATTGAGAAGGAAATCAGACTTAGCAGGTGGAAAGTGCGAGAAAGAGCCTGGAGAACCTGCAGAATGGCAGGGAAACATCAGCTCTAGGGTGGCGGCTTGGCTGTGGACCAAACTTCCCCAGATGTTTATGCCCTTTGACACTGTGGTGGCATCAGGCTACAGGAACCAGAGCCCGTGCCTTTCCTTGGAGACGGAGCACAGACTACCAAGTGGTGTGTGGGAGAAGGAAGTTACCAGACTTCTCAATACAGGGAGGCTGCGCTATGTCAAGAGGAGGCATCGCCACATTGTGAACGCTGGGGATTGAATAACCAAAGTTGTGTCCTACAGGGATATGCAGTGATAAAGAAAATGGCCTCGGCGCCATTTGAAATGAATAAAATTGTCTTCTCATTCACAAATACTGACTGAGAGCAATCTTGGAGACACGTGGATGTCAGTACTGTGTGACCCAGCGGTATCTATCTAAGCTTGATAGAATGACTCAAATGCTCCAAAAGCAACATGGATATGTGCCCTGTGGGACCACAAGCACCTAATCTTTCTTTATTCTTTCCTGTATTTTTTAAATTCTCATTCAACACACATTACTTATAAAACCAAGAGAATGGGACTTTGCTAGGCACTATATATTTACTTACAAATGACTATAGACAACACCGTGACTCTGATTTCTTCACTTAAACACACACTTGCAGCAAGAGCAAGAGGCTTGTCATTATTGAAGCATCCCCCCAACCCACGTTTACCGTCAGCAGTTCTTTTTCAGCTTCGTCATGAACTAGGTCGATTCCCATTCTCTTCTCGCGATGAAAGAGACACTCTCGGGCAACCTACAGATCCACAGAGCATAGAACACGTCACTACAAACTGACCACAGCAGGGGACAAGAAGGGCTAGTAACCTGTTTAAAATAAGTCAAGAGGAATTCCCTAGTTGGACTTCTCAAACCAGTTTGGGAGAGCCTAGCATAAGAAAGACCACAACAGGGGAAGAAACCTATGCTGCTACTTGAAAGGCTGGTGTCTGCTTGAGATACTTTGAAAAAAGTTGAAAAAAAATCCCAGTTTGGGAAACTGACAAAATGAATTACTACCAGTTAGCAACTACAATAAATACTTGGCATCAGTCTACTGAAGAGAAACAATTTTATTACATAAAACAAAGAGTTTGGGATATCATTTCTAAGTATTTTTTACTGGAAAAAGTAGACTTGAATGATTCATTTTCAAAATATTAAAATATTTGTGGAGCCAAATATCTAAAGCATTATCTTTAAAATCATTCGCCATTTTCCTAATTATAAATAATATGTTTTTACCTATTAAGAATTAAAATACAGGAAACGTGATTGAGCCATACCCATCACTATTCTATTGTTTGGCTGATTTTTAATAAACAGAAGCAACAATGTCCTTACAATTTTATACTATTTTTTTAAGGATCAAATTAAACATTCGACTGAGGTTTTAAAATGTTCTTTGAAGCAGAGAATGTTAATTATAACAATGGAAAATAGCATAAATTGCTAACCGTGAATTATGTCAGAGAGGTCATTATGTAGCTAACATGCTTTTTCCAAACCTTTTCCATGACATAGAACTACTGTATGATGTTCAGCTTTTATAAGCATAAAATGTGAGCCATATTAGAATATGTTATTGAACCTCAACTGAGCAAATTTCTACTTTTTAATAGTATAATTTACATTTACTGTATGAAGAGCTAGTGGGTTATGGGAACTGTGAGTATTTCAGTGGCTATTGCCACAGCGCTCTTCAGGACTCTCCCTCCGGTCCACGGCCCCACCAGTGACATGTCAAAGTGCACACACTCTGCCCTAGATGGTCATTACTGCAACTGTTGTATGCTAGAGACGGTCACCTTATTGATTTAATCACTGCTGTGTTATTAAAGTTTAACAATCTTTCTCCTGTTAAGTGGTTGTTTGTATTTTCTCTTTTGAAGTTTATTTCTGTGTAACACTGCAGTAATCAGGACCTTCTGATCCCATTTTGACTGTCTATGTTGCGACCCACAAGAACACTCGGCAGAAACTGCAGGAGAAAGCTCACATCGGAACCAAGTCAGGGGTTCGGGCATCAGGAAGGGGGAGTGAGGCAAGCAGCTGAGAGCCTTAGAGAAATTAAGTGGTAGGGTATGTGGTCATGGTTTTCAGGATATTTTCAATCCCAGAGCTAGGTCCCAGGGAAGGCACTGGAGGCCTTAATAACCCAGGGTGAATTAATCCAAAAAGATCCTATCTGAGCACCCCCAACCTCCCAGGGGATGGTGGAGCTTGTGCGCATTTATGTATGTATGGTTAGAGGAGAAAGGATGGGACAGAAGAGACGCTGGGCATCGATGCCCAACAGAGACCTCAGATCACTAGACTTGTAGCCCCTGGTCCTTAGTCTTATACTACAAATACCATGTGACCTCCTGCGAGTGCTCCATGTGGAGACAACTGGTGTTGGCTGCATTGGTTGAGATATAGACTAATTTATCTGCTTTCCCCGGTGTTAGGCATCGAATATTTTCTTTCTGTGGTGGTGGACATGATGGGGTGGGAGGACCCATTGTGTGGTACAAGGGTCATAGGTGACAGAATCCCACTCAAAGCCTAATCAGACACCAGCAGTGAATTGAGTCCTGCCTGTGTGACCATGACAACTGGCCTACGTTCGGTCTCATTTATCTAAGAAAAGAATCCTAAACAGATTTCTAACAGGGTCTCAGCTGATCATTTGTGCCCTGGAAGGCAATTACATCAACAAAGGGCTAACTTCATGACACAGACTGAAAATTTTTTAATTTTTTTTTATTTATTGATATTCATAGTTATTTATTTTGTTATTCTAAAATTTTATTGCATTGCATAGAAAATACTCTTATATGACATTTTAACCTTTTTATTTTTCTTAAAAAAGAAAACAATCTTTTTTATTTTACAGACCAATTCCAGTTCCCACTCCCTCCCTTAATTTTCTTTTTAAGAAACGTTATTTGTATATGTATGTGTGCATTTTTGGTGTGTGTCTACAGGTATATATATTTATATCTTTGTGTGTGTGTGCAGGCACACACAAGTGTATGTTTGTATGTGCAGGTATAGGTGTGCATCTGTGTGCATGTGTGTGTGTGTGTTTGTGTGTGTGTGTGTGTGTGTGTATCCAGGCCCCCCCACGGTGTGTGTGTGTGTGTGTGTGTAAATGTCAAGGGCCAAGGTCAACCTTGAGTGTTGTGCTTCCTCAGACACCATCAACATCATTCTGAAACAGTTTCTCTTTGGCCTGGAACTCACTAATTAGGTTAGGCTGGCTGATTAGTGACCCCAGTGATCCCTCTGCCTCCTCCTCCCCAGTGCTTGGATTGCCAGCACATAATGTCATTCCCTAATGTTTCCTACGGGTTCTGGGAACCAAACTCAGATCCTCCTCCTTACAAGGCAAAGGTGCACCAATTGAGCCATCTCCCAGCTCCCATTAAATTAAAATTTTCTAAAACGATTATTTTCTTAAATTTTCATCTTAATTTACAGCCTGCAGAGATTAGGCCAGCCTTTTTAAGAGTTAATAAGATCCCACATTCAGCTGAAAACACCGTATAGCCTAATGGTGTTTCTTTAGTCTGCTTCACTTTCTGAATTTGCTCAGAAACTCGCTATTACAGATTGATGGATGAGTTGTTTCTATAACAACTAAGCTGCAGTGCCTTTTGCCCCAACTTTCAGCCTTACCTGCAGAGGGGCTTCGGTCTCCAGCAAAGCCCTCTCCAGCCTTTTCTTCAAATCAGTAAGTGCATTTGTCTCTCCAATCATTTCATCCAACTCATGCGTGATTTCAGATTTCCAAAATGCTATGTCATTGACACGTTCTCCCAAGTTTTGGGTAGTGTCAACCTGGGTCTTCCGGATTTGCTGGTATTTGTCTTGAATGAGGCGAGATGTGTCCACTCTGAATCTCTCTGAATTATGACGTGAGCTATTGGACTCTTGGTAGTTGACTAAATTGGAGCGATACCAATCATCGGGAGTATACCTCGTGAAGAGGGTGGTTCTGTTGGACACAAAGGGGAGCATGGTGCTCTCACACACCCTCTGAGCTCTCGTGCAGTACGGGGACAACGTTGGGTAGCTGGAGGCCGTTTTGTAGTACGTGTTCGGTCTCCATGGAAGGCTCAAGCTGTGTGTCAAATTATGATGGGGAAAGCGGTCCCGATAGCTCGATGTCACGGTACCAATGGCTGGTAGGAAACTGGTTGGTGCTGGTTGAGGGTGGGCATAAGTAGCCGTTAAAGTAGAGCCTACAAGCTCCATGGTGCCCACACACAATTTGTGACTCTCTCCTGCAAAGGAGGAATGGAAGGACGGAGGGAGGGAGGGAACAAAGGAAGGAAAGAATATTACATAATTTAATCTTATATAACACGTCCATAAAAAGTGACATTAGACATAGTACCAGCTTTGGAGTGCCCGGGCTCATTAGATATTTGTTCTCATATGTCACCAGTACTTCTTGATGATACTTTCAGAAGTTTCCATCCCTGTGCCTCTAAAATGTATGAAGGTAGTGTGCTTTTATATCGGCCATTTGAATTTTTGAAATTGCAATGTTTTTTTAAAAACTAAAAATGTTGGGCGCAAACTCAAGAGTGTGACTTTGTATTTAAACAGATAGTTACCTATACATTCAGCAGATTCAAATCTTGCTGTATGACAATGACATGAGGCAAATTACTGAACCTTCGCCTGCCCTGTCGGCAGGTCCAAGGGATCAAGGCCAGCACTCTCTTCTTTGAATTGCTCAAGCAGCCCTGCAGGAAGCAGTTCCTTAGCGGCATGCCCAGTTCTGTCACACCCAGCATGTGAGCCGGGTGGCAGTGGGATGTCCGGTGTGCAGAGATGTCAATGAAAGCATGAGACACCCCCTCTCAGAGCCCCGGCAGAGAAACTATCAACCAGTCATGTGGCTAGAATGTGAAGGCCATGCTAAGTATTGGGCCAACTGGGACAGCATTGGGCCAATGAAGGTTAACTTTTAAATTACCAGTTGAAAGGAGTAAGGGGTGTCAAAGTCAGTCTCCCTTCTCCCCTCAAAGTCCACTAGCTACTCAGAAGGAGTCACTGTGAATGCTCGTTATTGATTGTAGCTTTTCAAATTATTCCATTCACATAGAGCTGTATATGTTATTTATATACTGTAGACATCTACCTATGCGCCAGTTACATGTGCAGAGCTTTTCAAAGGCAGAACACTGAGTTACAGAGTTATCATAATCACAATACATAGTTTTTTAGTCAATACCTATCTAGGAAGACCAGGACACTATAGACTATGACATACCTTTTGGAACTTAAGAATGATTCTGCTGGGGAGGTAATATCTCCCTATCCATAGACCTGTTACTAAAAAGAAAAGAATCAAGTCACATTCAATTTGATGCACTATGCAGATAAAAAGAAATAAGCCCCTCACTGATTAAATAGCTAGACATCAATGTCTTCTGACCAAAACCACAGAACAACTGATTTGCAGAACTGTGTTCAAGTTAGAACCCACCCAGACCACATTGTAGAATAGCTGCCCGTGCCAGTGTGGCCCAGGTACACTTGCTCCTCCCTGTTTTCTGAGTCCTTCCTTCCTTTTGCTCCTAATCACTTTATACTGACAACTCTTTACTTCAATTCTACTGGCAACTTTAAAGTTTGAAACTTTAAATATTGCTTTTCTTAAGAATAAGTTTGCAACTTGAGGTGTTGGGGACCTTAAGGCTGCCTTCCTTCCAACCTTGTCAAATGTGGAGATAACAGTTTTCTTCTAGCGAACAACCTTTCTGCTTGGTTTTGGTTAAAGCTTGGCAATAAAGGATCCCAAATCCAGAGGTCACTTAGTACTCCGACAGTGGTATTTGAAGCGCATACCACAGGGATTGTCCTAATAACTGCAAATGTTGGCATCTTGAGATATCACAATCCAGAATTGTCAAAAATGAAACCACACAGCCATGGAAATGCAGGCTTGTAAGCAACACAAGATACATGAACAGAGAAAAAAGCCACACACAGAGAACTTGGTTTTGGGGAAGGGATGGTCGAGGGTCTGGACTGAGGCCCAGGACGTAGAATTCATGTGTGGTGATGAGTTCCATGAGAACCAACTATGTTATAACGCCAGTTGGAGTTCCAGTCATCCTTTAAAGCCACCCAGGACGATGGAATAAAAGTCATCCCTTGGTGATGTTTTATCAAAGTTCTCCACTATCGTGCTGTTTAGGCTGTTATTGGTAAAGAAATCTGAAGGTATCATGGCCTAGGAAATGTTTAAAACTCAGACAGGATTCCTACCTACAACCATGGTAGGCTAGTCAAAACTGTACAGCTAAAAACCCAGATCCAGTATTTGGAACAGCTCCTCTCACACACTGGTCTACGGGCAACACGGGACAAAAAACGAGCCCTCTGATTGTTGCGCCATTGTGTTTGGAGGCAATTTCCAGATCACTGTGGGAAAAACACATGAAATGCACCAGAGCTTGACAGACTCTGTGTCTTGAGAGAGCGACTAGACTCCCGAGAGGCCTCAACAGCTAGAAGCTGTAAAGCAGGACTCGAGAAAACGTAAACTATGCAGAAACAGTTTAGAGGCCTGCACAGGGATGCACGTGAGCCTCTGATTGGGCATAATCTGCACGTGTACCCAGGGACCCGCCTCAAACTCTGCCAAATGCTGGGGGTGGAGTCGTCAGCTGAACTGTTGCTAGAGCATAGAAGGGAGAGATGCACTCTGATCTCAGCGAGCAAGATGAGACTCTATCACATTTCCAGGATGCAGTCAGTGAAGATGTCAGCATGAGGCAGAAATCCTGTAGTAAGGGAAACACCCCCACTCTAGTGTGTTTTCTGTTGCTGTAAAAACACCACGGCCAAAAGCAACTTGAGGAGGAAAGGGCTTCTATGTTCTGATTATAGTCTGTCATTGAGGAAAGCTGGGGTAAGAACTCAAGCAGGAGCAGAAGCAGGAAGGAACCACAGAGGTTACTGGCTTGCTCTCTCCGTGGCTCACTCAGCTTGCCTTTCCACACAACTCTGGAGCGTCTGCTGGGGACTGAAAGCGTCCACAATGGGCTGGACCATCTCACGTCAATCTCTGATCAAGACACTGCCCCACAGCCTTGTCTACTACAGGCCAATCTGACCAAGGTATTTTCTCAAGGCTTCTTCTTTCCAGATGGCCTGCACTTGTGTCAAACTGACAGAAACACACAAAACCTCATGAATATGTCCCTTGAAAAAGTGAGGCAAAATACAAGACTTTGAAACAAAAGTCAAAAGGATTCCCCAGCAAAGAATTTCCTTTACGAAGGCAAAGGGAATTATCCCAGACTGGAGCCTTGGATTCTACACAAATATGAAGAATGTCTGAAATGGCAAGAACGTGTGCATTGCTAAAACGTGTTCTAACTTCCAAGTTTCTTTAAAGGAGGGTTGTTTAAGGTAAAAGTAACAAAAATATTGTATAATTTATCAAATAGAAGTAAACTATATGACAATAAGAGCACAGTTTGGAGGGTCTGGGGGAAGTATACATTTTAAGTGTATGTGGTTGAAATGATGATAGGATTGAAACACAGACTGTGTTGTATTGAAATATGCACTGCGCACCTCAGAGCTGCTCTTCTCAGAAGGTAATTAAGGACAACAGGCATGCCTAAGCTTTCCAGCAGTGAAAACGGCAACATCATTTCTGTAGTTAACCCCCGGGGACAGCCACCTTCTTTAACCCTACACTCTCGGACGTTTCCCATGAAGCTTCCAGGGCTGGAGTCACATGTGGCATTACGACAGACTGAATGAAGCGCAACACTGGGAATTAAAGAAGTACGCCATAGTTATAAGACAGCTACACTCTTGCTAATGCCTTTGCGTCACACGATGATGTTTCACCGTGACATTGTGAGCACGTCTGCATATCTGAGGGCGGGCTGAGCTCTTCGGTGTCTATGCTTCCGAAGAGAGTTCTGGCCCAAACACTGAAATATCTGAAAATTGATGTCCTGAAGTAATCTCTGAAAAAAAAATAATTAAAAAAGAGTTTCAACTAACAAGTCAAAATGGAGAAGGAGGGGGAGAAGGAGAAGGAAAAGAAAAGACATGACTGAGAAGAGGGGTGAAAAATAGGATGAAGAAAAGCAAAATTATCAAGATGAGAGACAGAAAGCTAAGTATATTATAAATTATATTTATATTAAACAGCCTCCACATTGGTTGAAGAATGGTTTTAAATAATAATATTAATTGTATACTATCTAGAAAAAACATTTTATATAAAAATTATACAATTTAGAAATGAAAGTATATGAAAACATAATGTACATAGCAACAAAAAATTGAGTTTGCTATATTACTATCAAGCCAAGTAAATCTCAAGAGCAAAGGCATAAATTCAAAGAGAGATGTCAGGGAAAAATTAATGAAACAGAAAAAATTGCTACTAGAGGGAAGGGTATAGGTTTATTTGTCATAATGAGCTCAAATCAGTGATCTGTGTTTTAATTTAAGAAGTAAAAAGCAAAATAAACCCAAAGTAGGAGGAAGAAATAGCAAAGAGAAAAATTTATGAAACAGAAAAAAATGAAACTCTGTCAAAAAAATTAATAAATTGGCTTGACTTACCAAAATAAAAAGAGGACAAATTAGGAATTAGAGAGAAATATTGCCACCAAATCAGATATTTAAAAGCTAATACGGCATCAATCCTCCCAACTTTATGCTAACAGTGGACAGCCCAGGCCCAAGAAATGGCTCAGGTGATAAGGGTGCTTACAACCACCCCTGATGAGCTGGATTCAAGTCACACGTGTGTGCATGCACGTGGAGCCTGGCAGTTGATACTGACACTGGATACCCTCTTCATTTACTCTCACGGATTGAGAAGGGGTCCCATGTTGAACTCCAGGTGCTCCAATACCAACTAATCTAGATAGCCGGCTAGCCAGGACCCTCTGTCTCCACATGCCGCCATGCCCAGCACTGTAGGAACCACTCCACCTGCTCAGCCCTTACGTGGGTCAAAGGGATCCGAACTCTGGTCCTCGTGCCTGCACAGCAAACATTTACTCCACTAAGCCACCTTTCCAGCCCAAGTAAAGTTTTCGAAAGCTACACAGAAGACTGAAGAAGGGACTGGCAACCCAAAGAGCCCTATGGCAATCAAATGGAACGTATAATTCACAGTCTTTTCTCAAGAAACATTTCAATCCTAGATGGTGCCACTGGTGAGGACTGTTGTAGTCTGGATTGAACTGTCCCGCGTAGGCTTCCGTTTGGCCCTTGGTTCACAGTTGACCGCACTGTTTCAGAAGACTTGAAACTTTTAAGTAGTGGGTGGAGCCTCTCTTGAGGAAAGAGGCACTGGAGAGTTGACCCCACTGCACTTCCTGTGGGTGTCTGCTTCCTGAATGCATACAAGTGCAATGTGACCAGCTGCCACACGCTCCTGCTGCCATTTCTTCCTGGCACCACGGACAACACACCTTCAAACTGTAGCCCAAATCAACTCTTCCTCCCTTAAGCTGTTTCTGGACAGGTGTTTGGCCACAGACACAAGAAGAGTCATGACATCTATCAAACTTGAATTTGGGATTTTTTTTTAAAGACCAAGTCTGTTCTGGAACTCATGATTCTCCGGCCCCATACTCTTGAGTGCTAGAAGTACAGACACCACCATGCCCAACATCTATCAAACTTTTAAGCTGTGCAAGCTTTTAATCCCTGCACTCAGGAAGCAGAGGCAAGTGGATCTCTGTGATTCTGAGACCAACCTGGTCTACATAGCAAGTTCCAGGATAGTCAGAGCTCAAATAAATAAATAAATAAATAAATAAATAAATAAATAATATTCATTCACCACCAAAGAGCATTTGAAGAAATAAGATGCAATGTCAAACCCTGTTGGAATTGATCTATTTATTGTGTGATCAATAGGTACTAACATACTGAAAATGCTACAGTGGTCATCTATAAATAGTAATTTGCTAAAAAAACAAAACCAACCCCACAGAGGATACAAGTACTGAAGAGATCCATTTTCAACTTACAAGATGGGCTTGACTTGAATGGGCATATTTTTATCAACTCATTTTAGTCAAGCCTTTAGGGTCATAAATATTAAAAACATAAGCCTATAGAACATTACCAGAAGACCCACATGCAGAGACTGGATCGCTTTGCTTCACCCCTGACCTCAGGTCAGCGGCAGGCACGGATTGAAAGCTTCCTATAGCTTCCTCAGGTCCACTAGTAGCTAACACAAACCAGAAATACACAACAAATACGGCAATTAACAAGGGCTTCTCTTCAGGTCCTATAAACCTTTTCGCCTTTTAAACAAACAGCACAATTAGAAGCAATGACTTGTATTTCAGTATGAAACATTGCAACTTCAAGGTTAAATAAAGCATTAGGAAAAGCTTACTGATCTCTAAGCAAACAAAAAAAGAATGCAAAATAATCCTTGTCAGTAGCAGGATCTGGAACACTAGAAACCACATTCCAGTTACTTCTATTGCCACGACTGTACACTCAGAGACACCCATAAACAGAAACAATTAGAATGTCCAAGAATCCGTCTCCAGTATTTTTAAGGGAGCAAACTAAAGACCCGTGAGCACGAAGATGTATAGGAGACGTAAATTCACAGCACACTTGATGCAGAGTATCTGTTACATCTCATTACAGAAACTTAAAGCAACATCATGTGTTGGCATCTGGATAGATAAAAAGTATAAAATATGCAGAGTATAAGGAAACACTAAACTCTAGTAGCCGTGTGTCCTGGGGTAAGAAATGGGGTGTGCTTGTAACAGTTTAAGGGGTAGATGCGGTGACTTGGTACACAGATACTGCTCACTGAATTTTTGTGTGGAATGTTTTATTTGTTAAAAAAAAAAAGACTATTTTACCAGATTTCTCAAATACTTTATCTGTCAATAAAACAGCTTCCTGTCCGCAATAACTAAGCAAAGAATGTTCCCAGTTTCTCAAGTATTTGCTTATTACACCATAAGCACCAGGAATGGTATCGAGGGGGCTTGGTTTAAACCACCAAAATGGAAGGAAGATTTAACCCGAAAGTGGCTCAGAGGCAAGGAATGCCAGAGGACAACAGCCTTGGTTTGAATTTCAGGTAAGTGTCTTCCCCTTGGTCTCTTTGGTAGTCTGGACTGAGAAAGCATCAGGAGAAGGGCTGAGGACACAAGCATACACTCTGGAGGAGCAGGTGAGAAACACAATGGATGCCCCTGGCGGTCCAGGGCTGCCTGCGGAGGGAGGGTGAAGCAACCAGGACTCCTAGGCAGATAGATGCCACAGCCCTGCCACCCAGGGCACCTAGACCACTCACCTGGGCGCGCCTTCGACCTTCAGCCACCCTAGAGGCCGGCTCGTCCCGCCCCCCTGTGACATCAAACCGTGGACCACTCAACGGCAGCCAGGGTGCCCCGCAGGGAGCGGATTGGGCACCAGCAGGGAACACCCGCCCTAGGCGGTTGCTATGGACGCTCACGCGCACAGTAACCGTGCTAGGATAGCGGTGCTGGGATAGCAGTGCAGGGAGGGTCCGGGAGACTCTGGAACTCAGGTTCCATCCCAAGGCGCACTAGCTGCCTTTGGAGGCCTTCTCTCTGTTGTTTTCAGTAAACAATATTTCTGCAGGCACCGGCCACGTGTTTTATTTACTTGTCCATCGCTGCCACCTCCTTCCAAGCTCTAACAGAGTTCCTTTTACTAAGTGGGGGGAACCGAGGCTTGCCCTAAAATGCAGACCTGACGGCTTTAATACTCCCTGAGGTGGCGTCCCAGCTGTGCCAGCCCCAATAACTCACTCACACTGATAGCTGTTAACAAGAAAGAAAGCAAAGACCCTGGTTAATCACATTTGGCGTTTCTTGTGCATGCTCCCAGGATGAGGTAGCTCACCCAAGGGATCTTAAGACATGACATTAGGCATGGGGGGGGGGGGGCAGATCCTCAACTTTGCCCATTCAGAAACTTGATTGTTATCAGAAGCAGAGGCCAACTGAATGCATAAGAACCTGAAGAGGAGTCGCTAGATTGACACCAGCAGGGTGCACATTAAGCATCTCCCACTCTCTGACAATGGAAATGAGCCTAGGATGTGTTCCTCAAGTGTGTAGGGGTGTGACTACAAATAACACCTGAAGGTCCAGTGCTTAAGCACATGGAGACCCCATCCGCATATCCCACACAGCTCTGCAAGGTTAGCCTGCTCTTTCTCCAGTCTCCCTCCCTACAGCTAACTCCAGATCCTAACTCAAGATGCCTTTCTTCAATCTACCATTTTCGGTCTTTTCCTCTCAAGACGTAGCAAAGCATCCTTGATGTTCAGGACTCAGAATGGGCTTCGGTGATGCCGCCAAGCCGCCGCTGACATAGTATGTTGATTCTTGAGGTCAGAAGGCCAGAAATTCCTGAACCAAATTTAACTGAGACCTAGTGAAGATGGGACAGTCTTTATGCTTTGCATTTCCCCTTCTTTAATAGATCAGAATATGGTGCTGGCCAAATATTAGTCGCCCTGTGTCTGATTTTTAAATTAACAGGTGAAATCATAGTGCAACCTGATATTTGAAGTGATATGGGAGCATATAAATGTTATAAACCTCCTGGGTTAAGTTGGTCAATTTTATTCACAGAAAATAATGAATTTTAAAAACACAAGTCAGATACTGTTTGAACAACTGTCAAATGTTTGCCAGAATTAAAAGGTTGTTATTGTCCTTGCACCTTATCATGCTCGCCACAAAGGAGGCCCTTGGCCAATATTTGTGATCTGAAAGCACACATACGATGCGTAACCAAGGAGACTTACCAGAGGTTTGGACACAGAGAGGCGGTTGAGCTGACTGAGGCAACTTCGCTTCTTTGCTTGAGGAGCGCACTGCTTGAGGCCAACTATATAACTTCCTTCCTCTGTCCGGCTGTCACCAGACTTCCTTTCCAGTCACTCTGGGACTTCCTATCACTCAGTCATCAGCCACCACCAGTCTTTATCCAGAAGCTATCAGACCCACCCCAGCAGCACTTCCTCATCAGAAACCGGGGGGCAACTTTGTCTACTGAGATCCCGGAGGCTCCCTCGTGTTGCCTCCTTGCTTTCCCAAACGGAAGTGGCTATCCGTAGGCATGGGCTGCTCTCTCACTTGGCTACTCTTTGGAAATCTCTGCTTAGCCCTGTGTGTCTTGCTAAGTACCCTCCCAAAATTCCTGTTACACACCAGACCCTCTGTGAGAAGAAAATTTAGCTTCTAATTAACAAAATCACCTCCAAATTTTAGCACACCAACTTCCCTTGTCTGTGTTCTTTCCACAGAAAAAGATTTTTCTCACTAACGTTTACTTGGAAGTACAATGCATCCCACCAACTGGATGTGTGACGTAACCATCCCCTACTTTCCCATCACCCTTCTCTGCCCCTGGAGACCTTCCTTCCACTGTTAACTTCTGCCAACCATTCCCATTAAACCTGCTTCTACAAGGTATTAATTGACATCCCCTCCCTTCCCCTCTGCTCCCCTCCCCTTCCCTTTCCTTCCCTGTCACGTCTTACTAAGTGACATCTGTTCCTGACCTCACCATGAATTCCTGGCTAATGTCATGACAACCCTGCTAACTGAGGTCTGTTGTGAGTTCCTGTGTCCAAGTCCCTGACATAGTGTCTCATCTAACACAGTACTCTGCGAAGGACAGTCTCCTGCCGCTGTCACCCTGCATAATGATTTCCACAGACTGTAAGCTCCTTAGCCAGACAAACCATATCCACTCACCATCTCCTTCCATAGAGCAAAATCCCAATTTTCAGAGCAGAACACTTAAGCTCTTCCGTCATCTGCTTTCTCGTTCCCAGCTAAGGCGGAGTCACAGACTATGCATGCTCACCAGTATAATAGCCACCATTTATTAAAGGTTTACTACTGTGTTTGGGGACCTGGCGAAGACAGCAAGCAATGATGCCTGGGCTTGGCTTTATAGGATCTACGATCCCAGGAAGGTCTTAGGTGAACCCAGCTGTTTCTGCTCCTGGATTAAATGTCATTCAGGGTGCATTGAGCAGAACCCCGATCAACTCTTTTTGCAATTGGAGAAAATGAAAATTGAGTGGGAAAGGGTGGTCCAATTGTGGCAGAGGCAGAGCCCCTTGGAGTGAGAATCACCCTGTCAGAAATTTCACAAGGAAAAAAATGAGGACTTTCAATTTGGTTTTTAATTTCTCTTCTAAAACGACATTTAATTGAAAATGTGTTTATGGTCTGCAATGTGATGTTTTGAAATATGTATATGTTGCAAAAAGGCATTCCAGCTGTGGAATTGGACCACACATCTTGTGTCCAACTCTCCAGGGACAGACACTACATTGGTTAGTGTTTTCGGTTTTTTGTCAACTTGACGCAAATTAGAGTCACCTGAGAAGAGGGAACCTCGGTTGAGGAACTGCCTTTTTATGGAAATGTCTGTGTAGGACATTTTCTTGATTCATTATTGGTGTGGGAGGGCTCTACCCGCCGTGGGTGGTACTGGGTTGTATAAGAAAGCAGGCAGAGCAAGCCATGGAGGAAAGCCAGTGAGAAGCATCCCTCTATGGCCTCAGCATCAGTTCCTGCCTCTGAGTTCCTGCCCCAACTTCCTTCAGTGATGGACTGTTACCTGAAAGGCTAAGATAGGACAGGCCCTTTCCTCCCACAGTGTGTTATTACAGCCTTCCCTTGCTTCAAGCTGCCCTTCTGGGAAGCAGAGCACACTGCTCAAAGACAGCCCTGTAAGTTCATTAATTCCCTTCCCTCCCTCACGCATGCATCCTTCCATCTCTGACTCCTCCAATGCCACACTCCAAAAAGGTAGATAAATGCATCCATCCCTGCCGGTCTCCTGTGCCATCATCAGAATGGAAGCCACCACTTCTCCCACCTGAATTGTAGCCATGATATAGATCTTTTTGAGACAAGGTCTCCCCGCACCGTCTGGTCTTGCACCACCGTGACACCCACCCCTTCTAGTGCTCTTAACAGACTATTCTATCATGCCCGTTTTCCAGATATGGTAGTGGAGGCTTGGAGGGCAGATGACTTGAACAATATAATCCAGACAGCGAGAGCCGTGCTTTACTGTCTGGCTCTAACATCTGTGTTCTTTACCTCTACTCCATGACTGCACAAATTCACTTGAGCAAAAACAGAGCAGGACCAGGCTTCTGCTTACAGACACGTGTGCAGGCGTCTCAGCCAATTTTCCCTCCCGAGACCTGATTAGAAAGGGCACTACAGTCAAGCACTGAGTATCAGTGGAAGGAAAGGGGCACAGCTGTGGTTCACTCCCAGCCCCCGAGGGTCCCACAAGCTAGCCCCAGACCCTACTTGTCTGTCCCTGTGGGCTCCAAGAAGCCCCCCAAGGGCTCCAGCTACAACCTGCCTCTGCCACCCCTGAAGATCTCTATCTCCAATGGCAGTCTGGGATTCAACTACCACCAGCCTGGGGACAAGTTTGAAGTTAGCAAGCAAAACGACCTAGGAGGCTGCAACGGGACCTCATCCATGGCTGGAATCAAAGATTACTATGCCCTGAAAGAGAACGATCAATGGAAAACCCAGAACCAACACATAGATTTCGCCATGCCTAGCATTGCCCTTCACACCAGTGAATCCTCTGACTTCAGTCCTATCCTCTAGGGGAAGGATGGCATGTGCTCACAGCCAGAAAATGCTAACAGTCTGTTGAATTGGCTTATCTGAGATTGATGAGAGCAATTCAGGCTGATTCTGGGGCAAAGGTTTTTTGGTAAAAGGTTTTCAGGACAACTTTAGTCAGAATAATCCCCTTCAATAGGGCAGTCTTGGTAATAATGCCCTCAGTAAGGGAAGGGTGTGGCCCATACAGCAGAACTAGAGCTTGAATCGAAAGTGTCCTCTAAAGGTGCAGGTATCAAAAGGGGGGCCATCCTTTCATACTCCTGAGGTGGAATGGGATATCGAACCTCTTAGGCCTCGCAAGGGGAAGTTTGAGTACTGAGAGCGACCACTGAAGGCAATGCTGGGACTCCGGCCCCTTTCTCCTGTAGCCTTTGTTCAGTCCTGAGATGAGCAACATTGCTCCTCCACTTGCTCGTACTGGGCTACACTACCACCCTGGGTCAAAAGCAAGAGGCAACCGTGGAACTCTGAACCCAAACTGCACATTCCCTCTTTGACTGGCTCAGGTAATTGGTCTCAGCAATGGGAAGCTTATACAGAAGGCTGGTCCAACAGTGTAAACAAACCTTCGCAGGGATAGAGGACTGGACTTCTTCGGAGCCATGTCTGCTGTTAGCACAAAGTCAGACAGAGGTGAAGGAGCATGGGCTTAGGTGAGCGGACGTCGTCTACTACTGTGACTTTGTGAGATTTAAAGATCTGCGAGATTATAGCAAAGCAATGGATAACTTCTGCTCCTCCTTGGTGAGAGAGGGGGAACAGAACATGTGTGTTGTTCCAGCTCCACACACACCATCTTATCTCTCATAACTCATATGAGTTATATATATATATATATATATATATATATATATATATATATATATAGAGAGAGAGAGAGAGAGAGAGAGAGAGAGAGAGTCAGAATCCCTTTCTTTACTTCTTCAACAGAAGAAAAAAGAATTCTTGTTGATGAAGTATGTTTCCCCCAGCACCACACAATCAATCAAGATCAACCAACCAAAGGCCATAAAAACTCATAACATGGATTTACAGGTGAAGTAACTTGACCAAAATCACATTAGATGACAAAGCTAGGATATAACCTAGGACCATGTAGCTCCAAACTTGTGCTATTTCCTCTGTATCTGATGCTGTCCACTCCACCCAAACATCCTTCTAGTTATCCTCAGCATCCCCATGCTTGGCTCATGATGAACATCTAACATATGACTGCTTAATGAATGGGCACAATACCTGAAGGAGAGGGACCAGCATCTCCTTTGGCACTTACTAGCACTATATTATGGTATTATTATGGGATAAACCCCAGATCACCCCCAGATGAGCTAGAAGGAAGGGCTAATTGTATGTTATTACCCCAAAGGGAAAAACTTGACTAGATCCTTTGATGACAGTCTTGCCTCAAAAACAGTTAGAAGTTCAGATGTCCACGTAGAGCGACTCCGGGAGAATGGCACAGACTTCTGGATGGGATTGCAGTGGGGCTTGCTTTTTTTTCCCATGGAGAAATATAACACTGGGGCAAAGGAAGGAGAGAAGGGCAGTGAGTGGAATATTTGTTAAGCATGAGTGTGGATGAGGACATGAGCAGGGAGCCTGTGGCAGCATTTCTATCATGAAGGGAAGCCCCTATAGGCTGAAATAGAGTCAGAATCCCTTTCTTTACTTCTTCAACAGAAGAAAAAAGAATTCCTGTTGATGAAGTATGTTTCCCCCAGCACCACACAATCAATCAAGATCAACCAACCAAAGGCCCAACCAGTCGATCAAGAAGAGTCCTCTACCTTACCAGATCTGTGTGCTTCTAGCACAGAGAGGGTGAGGCAGGTTTCTTTAATGCCAGTGTTCTTAGGATCTTTAATAGGCCAGTGTCTCTTCCCATATCTCTCTAAATCGGAAGAACTAAGTATTTAGAATGTTTGCTGACATCTCCAGAAACACCAGTATTCCATCCAAAGCCTCTTAGCTCCATATTTTGTTGCTCTGTAGAAAGGGGAGCTGGAAACGTTCACATGGTGGAAGAGACAAGACATATTTGTCACCTGTATTTTAGACTATGAGTTCTCAAATTGTATTCATTGTCTCTGTTCTCAGAAATAAATTGCTTAGAAACAAATTTGAAGAATCTTATTCAAATTTACACCATCAGTATCTGGGATTTAATTCCCATGAGTTCTGAATTGCAAAGCTTTATGTTTCTGTAAATAGCAAACTCAATCTATAAATTGCATAGGAGATCAACATGGCTTTAAAATGCAGAATGGAGTAGTAACTGTCACAGAGAAGGGCTTCGTGGAGCATTAGACAGGACATCTGACTGGGTGTATGATGCATCCGTTGGGAATTTTTATCACTTCCAGCAGTGCTAAGGCGGCATCAGCAGTCACTGCTGTGTTTGCTTATGTTACTAGGCTATTTGTAAGGGTGTGTACTGCAGTCAGCTTTTTCAATTGGGTGGACTTTCTCACAGCATGAGATTGTAGGGCACACCCTACTGGAGTAGTTCTAGAGAGTGTAAGTCCGAAATGCAGTCAAGATGATGCATTGTCTAAGCCCTTTGTTTAGGAGACAGAAGAACTTGGGATAAAGAGCTCTCATGGCTTTGCTTCCAATCAGGTGGAAGGTAGTGAGCTAACACAGTGCCTGTCATTATCCACTGGCCATTTGCCTTCGCATAATGCCTTTCTCATTAAACTGAGTCCTGTAAAGACAGAGACAGTGTTCTTCTAGCCTTAGTCACAAGAACCCTTTGGAGCGCATGTGTGTGGCTCCACCTGCACACACACCATCTCACCTGTACTTTTCACGATAGCCCATAACATGGATTTACAGGCCAAGTAACTTGAGCAAAATCACGTTAGATGACTAAGCCTGGATATAACTTAGGACCATGTAGCTCCAAACTTGTGCTATTTTCTCTGTATCTGATGCTGTCCACTCCACCCAAACATCCTTCTAGTTATCCTCAGCATCCCCAACCTTGGCTCATGATGGACATTCAACATGTGTTTACTCAATGAATTGACACAATACTTGGAGGAGAGGGACTAGCATTTCCTTTGGCATTTACTGGCACTGTATTGTGGGATAAACCCCCAGGTGAGCTAGAACACAGGATTAATGGCATATTATCCACCCCAAAGAGAAGAGAGTTGACCAGATTCTCCATTGGCAGTCTTGTCTCAAAAACAGCTAGAAGCTCAGATGCCCACCAGAGTGTCTCCAGGAAAATGGCACAGTCTTCTGGAGAGACTTGCACTGGGGCTTGGGTCTCTTTTTTCCGTGGAGAACTATAACTCTGGGGAGAAGAAATCCAGGTTTGAAGTTATCAAGCAAGATGCATGAGGCAGCAATCAGCAACTGCCTCAGAAGTCGAGATGGCAACATGATTATCTTTGTTCCTGAAGACTTTCTTGTATGATCAAGGACTGCCCCGAGATCTCATCTTACAAAGTCCTGGTAGTTGCTGATAGTCCCTTGTCATAAATTACTCACCAATGACAGCAGCCAAAAATGACTCATCGGAAGCTTTATAGCTGAAATTCTAACAATCTGAAAGAGATAAAGGGACATGCCTAGGGAGGGGAGGAAAATGATTTAGTTTAATGTTGTGAAAAGTCATAAAGGGGTAAATGTTGATTATGGATAGTATTGCACTGTATTTTGTAGTATATATTAAAAATAAATTTTTAAAAACAGATTAGGCTGTGTCAACTGTGACATCGTGGTTCTAAGATCATTGTGTGATCTGCTGCCTAGGCTTCTGTAAAAACTGTAAATGAACATGTGTCTCCAAGTAGAGAGACATCAATTGTCCTAAGACACCAGAGATACACTGTGTCTCATCCACATGTGTCAACGAGATCTTCACTAGTTAGAGAAATTGGTGTCTGTGTTCTGCTACCAGTGGGAGGATGTTGGAAATTTGGTAAGATGGAGATAGAGTATCAGGTCACATCATTGAATAGTTTTTGTTTTGTTTATTTTGTTTTGTTTTAGCCCTCAGCAGTATGTGAGGCAATAAAGCCAGACATAGAATGCTGGAACTGGCCCAGAATGGCTTGAAAGAGGATCTTGTTAAATGCATATGGTTCTTCTAAGTTGATTGTGAAGCACTATTGTTATCAAAAACCAAATTAAATGAATTTATTATTTAATCAGTTATATTGAATCCATGGTGATGAATACTTGAAATGCCTCTCCTCCTAATTAGTTCTTCTGATCCTTGAACTTATTTTGATCTGTTGAGTCCTCATGGTGGACATACTACCCAGTGGTATTGTCCTTAATACTCCCAAATCTGAATTCAGTGGCTTTTCATTGGTAGCTTCAAATCAACAGAGGCAGCAGTGTTTGTACAAGGAAACGACATCACACTTTTCTCCACCAGGGAAGCAAAGGGACTCACACCTGTAATTTCAATGCTTGGACTCTGAGACAAGAGGATCATGAGTTTGAAGCCATCCTGGGCTATAGACAGACTCTGTGCTGCTGACTTGAGACACACACACACACACACACAGAGAGAGAGAGAGAGAGAGAGAGAGAGAGAGAGAGAGAGAGAGAGAGAGAGAGAGAGAGAATGGGAGAACATGCATTAACCTAAGTGCTTCGTGTCTATAGTCAATGAATTAGTTCCTGTATTTGAAAGGAGTCATCTGATTCTGTAAAGAAGACACTCATACCATCCCATAATACATCTAATCACATGCCTACTTCATTTAAACTCAAACCCATTCATTCCAAAATACGCCTTCATTTTGTCTTGTTACCGTGAATGAGTATAACAGCCCGTTCATGTTGGAGTTTCTTTGGTTAATTAACTGCAACTACACCTAGGAGGTGATATAAGAACTCATGAGGATAGTCTGTGAAAATCAATTCACTACAGGGAATGAATGATAAGGGATATTAAAATGTTTTATTATTTATAAATTATGTGCTATAAGATCATTAAAAGAAGTTTAGTGTATAATAAATATGTGTGTGTGTATTCCCGCCCTCTCTAGAATAGGTGTTAAATATTTGCATCATTGGGAGTGGATCCCTTCTCTGTTCTTAGAGATTCCCCACTGGTGAGTAGTAGGTAAACTGGACAGTGTAGGCTCCTGTGTGGACACAGATGTCTGAATGAACCCCACCTCTGAGGAGTTCTCAAGTGGGACAGCACCCCTGGCCAGGAGCCCTAAACTGTTCATTTCCAGGCTGTGCAGCAAAATCTTGTAGCTCTTTAAGCTGATAGAGTTCCTGGCAACAAAGTAGAGTCAAGTAATGATAACTATGCCTTTTTAAAAATAAAATATTGGGCATGATAGTTCTCAGCAATTTAGTGAGAAAGTTGGCTGCCTCCTGCCGTCATTGTTAAGATCATTTATGTGTTGTGCAAAAACTGGGAACAGCCAGGGAATGATTAGTGCTAGCTCGAGTCTGACTTGATGGCTTATGTTTGCCTCAGCCAGCCCTTTCTGAGCAGTGGGACTTGAGATGAAGGTGGTACCTACAGATCTCACTCCCCACAGCCTGTGCTGAAGCATCACTCCAGCCTGGCATCGTAATCAGCTTACCCAGGGAGCACTACTTAGCTTTAGGTGTCAGCCGTGTCTGTGACCTTTGGTGGAGGAAGCCCGTCTGGCTGTCTCCAGGTGGCTGTGGTCAATACAGTCATTGCCCCAACTCCTGTCCTCTGGAATCTTAGGGCCGTTTTCCAGAGCTTGGGCTCCCAAAGATGTGTCATTCTTGACAGTTGACCCCTGCATCAGTAGAAAGAAAGATGGTCTCGGAATGTCAACACCAATTCTGCTGACACAAAGAAAGCCGAAAGCAGCTGGGAATTTGTGCCTCAGGTCAACCCTTGACCAAAGATGAATGAGTCCAGGGCATAAACACCCTAGTTCGCCTGTCTCTGACTGGCACCACTCAGGAATGTGACAGACAGTGTCTCCACAGCTCTTTCTGGAAGAGATTCAAAGTCACTTCCTGCTTCTTCTTACTTCCCCTCTGCATCCACATCCCCGTTTCTCTTTCTTTCTTCACCACATATGCTGATGAATCACTTTCACAGGGACTCTGTGGGTTACGCTTCTGGGGAGCTCAACCTGAGACAGTGACCATGCTCAAATGCCCACTTACGGCCCTCTTGAGTCACTGATTGGTGAACACCTGGCTCCAAAGGTAGTTCATAGGCAGACTGACCAGCAGATAGAGGTTGCCCAGTGCAAAAACAAATATAGACAGTTCCTTCCTTGGGAGGGTTGATCTTGAGTCAGAGAGACTGCCTGAGTCATTACATTTGATGTTGCAAAAACTGTCATTGAGATTCATAGGCATGTTCCATCAGAGTCACGGGATATCCTTGTCACTGGGAACCTAGTTTACTACACCCTAAAGCCTTGCCCCTGTCCAGGCACCCTCCCATTTCCAGGGTGCTTAGGTCCCACTCTCCTTCTTTTCCGTGAATTTTTTCTTCAAGGTCACGAGGCTGTCCTGAGTTTTCCTGAATATTAAACTAGCTGGAACCGCCTGCCTGATGGGCAGAATTGTCTGGCCATTCATTGCTTCATTCTTAAGAACACAGGACTGAAAATTTCAAAGTCGATCATAGCAGTTTGTACAGAAGCAGCACAGAGCTGAGTTAGATCCAGTTACACTGGCTGGATGAATCCAGAAGGAGCTCTGCATTAGCAGTGAAGACACTGAGAGGGGGCGGACTAGTGTGTTCCCAGTGTCCTAGAAATGGCAGCTGTGTCCCCTTTTGTTTCCCACAGGCTAGAACCCAAGAGCACAGCACTACAGGACCAGGTAGAACAATCTTCAGTACTTAGACTGGGGAGGCTGTGGATCAGAAGGGTACCAGCATCATCCCCTCTCTGTACTAAAACTGAAGTCAATACTGTATAGACTCAAGCCAATGTCTGCCACTATGATGTGTGTTTGCCTGGAATCAACACCATCTCTCCCTCCCCCTCCTCACAGGTCTCTTCAAGGCTTGTTGAGATCTCAAGCGCATCTCCAAAGCCAGTAATTATCTCATGGGAGTCACAATCTGCAAACATTCTGCTCTACTGATGACCCAAGTGCCATGGATGACTCATCCAGATCTCCCTGAGAACCCTCGCCCTGCACATTCACTGTCTTCCCCAGACTCAGGACGCTGGCTGCCAATCTGTATGGATGTAGGAAATGTTTTCTTGGATTTGAGCAATGATAATCAGGTCTGAAAATTTTGTTCGGATGGAGTTTGCCTACACCAACCTTGATTTTATAAAGACAACAAAGCAAATCTGTGCATTTCCTTTGAGATGGGTATTTGTGTGTGTGTGTGTGTGTGTGTGTGTGTGTGTGTGTGTGTGTGTATGCTTAACCTCCACTGAAAAGAGTTACCAAGAGTTTGCTTACAAATGAAGTTTTCAAATTTTTGTTAATTCTTATTTATGGGTTTAATTTAATTTTCAATTTCTCCAGTTCTCCAGGAGAATGCATCGAGATTCCCATGGCACACATGCCCTTGGTAGTGAGTTTCAGATAATTGAGGTGGATGGAATCCCATGAAGTGAAGGCTATGAGGCGCTCTTCCCCCACTCCCCACCTGATCAGCCCCTCGCTATGGATGCTCCATCCACAAGGAGCTAGAGGCTACGCTTAGAAAGCTATTTCAAGACAAAAACATACAAACAAACAAAACAAAACAAACTGCAAACACCCAGAAAGTTCACTTGATCGTCCCCCAAAAAACCCTAATATCCTGTCAGTTACCTCAGTCTTTGGAACTTGCTTATACCCATGTGTTGCTTATAGATGCACTGTGGCTGTGGTGTGGAAGTGTCTCGCAAAGATGTCTGTGTGTGGGGGGGTGATCCTCAGGTCACTGAGAGGTAACAAGACCTTTAAGGGGTGGGGCTAGTGTAAAGAAGTTAGGACACTGTGACTGTAACCTGAAGAGGAAGTATTGGAATCCCAAACACTTCCCATTCCTGTCTCTGCTTTCTGGCTACCAGGCAGTGGACAAGCCTTCTCCACCAAATGCACAACATAATGCATTGTGCTGTCAGAGGCCCAACAACAGAGATGAGTAACCATGGGTTAAAGTCTCTGAAATCAACAGCCGAAACACACCTTTCTTCCTCTTAGCGCGGTTCTCTTGGATACTCAACGACAGTAACGGAACACTAAATAGCATAATAACCTACGTATTCTCTTCTTCATACTTAGCAGATGTATAGACACATATGTGTACACGTATTTTTACTTGTATAAACACACATATGTCTATACACTCTCTTCTTCCCTACAAGCTACTTCTCTGAGTACAAAGTGAAAGTTACTAACTGCGTGCTATATTATTTCTTCTTATCTCTTTCAGTCTGGCCTTTGGATCATTAGAGATATAGCAAGCACAGTGAACAAGCTGTGATAAGTGGGCACTCTTGTGCCATCTCTCGCTCTCGGGGACAAGAGGCTTTACTCACAGCTGTCCACAAACGTCCTCTTGCTTTCACCTGCCCGTTGACGTCACGGGTGCATCGAAAACAGGCGCCGTGTCCTTGCTGAGACTACAAAGAGCTGGCCTGTTGTCCCTCCCCTGAAGAGCGCCAGGCCTGCCTGGGCCCACACTACATTGTGGTTGTTCTTGTAAGACGGCATTAGACGGGCACGTGCCCAGGAATGTGCGTGTTCACAGGTAATTGGCGGAGCCCTCAGTCCTTCAGCAGTCAGGTCACCATTGTGCCCTTTGCTTCCAGACTCCTGTCAAATATATGATTCCTTTTCCTTCTGGGTCACAAAATGCTACATCTGCACCTGCCACATGCCCTGGAGACTGTGGTTACCTACAAGACAGCTTCCCCAGTCCCTATCTGGGGCCCTCACCATCACTATAAAGCTGCATGCTCCAACCAGGAGAATGACAGATGGGCTTTTCTATCTACAGTGGCCTTGGTGACATGCTGGGAAGATTACAGGTTTAGCAATTGTGATGCTTAGTCATCATTGTCAGCTTGATTGAATCTCGGCTCTCCTAGGAGACATATCTATAGGAGAGTCGGGGAAGGCATTTCCAAAGAGGCCTAGCTAAACATGGACGCCTATCTGAAATCAGCCCCACCTCCCCTTTCCCCACCTCAAATGTTTCTAAACATCTTGACAATATCATAATGTTTCTTCAAAGCCTTCCTGTAGGCTGGGGTCCCAAGCTGAATAAAAAGGAAAAAGGAGGGGAAGACAAGTAGGGTGCTTCCTGGCTGTGGACAGATGTGCCCAGGTGTTTCTCCCTCCTGCCACCAGAGCTATGATGGGCTGCACTCT
The DNA here is from genome assembly GCF_982192425.1 of Myodes glareolus. Lineage (NCBI taxonomy): Eukaryota > Metazoa > Chordata > Mammalia > Rodentia > Cricetidae > Myodes > Myodes glareolus. The sequence continues at coordinate 61,183,562 of NC_142034.1, forward strand.
CACACCCTCACTTAGGTTGCCTCTGGGCCAGTGTGTGGTCCCAGCAACTGGTGAAGAAATTAATACAGCAGAGAAGCAGATGCTGGCAGCTAGCCTAGGCTTGGCCCCTCACCTGCACAATGCATTGAGTGAATCATAGGCCTCTCAGCGGCTCACATTTCCTATGAAGTCAGCATGCAGACTTCAGCCTCACAGGTCGTGCACGAAACAGAAGGACACAGGTGAAATCACAGCCCTCTTCCTCCCCACTCAGTGTAGCATCGCTCCCGTGGAACTAGAGAAGGTTGTATAAGGGAACCTCTGTGAACTTGCAAAGCCACACACGGGAGGACAGATGTTCCACGTGGTCTTGCAGCGGAACCTCCACAGGTTGGAGCCTAGTTACAACAGGGCTGTGTCCATGCTGGATGACATCATCTGCTCTTACAGAAAAGGCCAAGGGCTTCTGAAAGGTGACAACTATTTTTAAAGAACTCTTAAAAAGTGGTTTCCTCTCCCACCTCACGACTTCAGGCAGGCTGGCCCAGCATCTAATTTAGGTCATGGTGTATTGTGAGTCATGTAGCTGACCTTCTGTGGTTCACACACTTCCAGCCGTGCAGCTTAGGAATAACAATAGGAGCAAAATTCTTGATTCCTGGCAGATATCCACCCAGGAATTTCAAGGACTTTTTTACACTGGTAAGAACCTGGAGTAGCGGGCCCTCTCATACACTGTTGATAGGAGTGTAGATTAGTACCCCCATTAAGGAAATAGTATGGAGGGTCCTTGGAACATGAAGATTAGAACTACCACATGATTGAGCAATCCCATCACTGGCACACAGACCAAAGATGTGAAGTCAGTATGTCAGACAGCTGGAATCATGGACGATGTCAGCAAATAAATGGATAAAGAAAGCCAGGACTACATACATAATGAAATATTATTTAACTGTTAATAAGGCAAAACGCTTTGTAATATGCAGTGATATGGACAAAACTGGAAGATTTCCTAGGAGGAAGTGCACCAGGCCAGGTATGATGTGGCAAAGACAGGCAAATCTCTGAATTTGAGGCCTGCCTAGCAGTTCTAGGTCAGCCAAAGCCATATAGTGAGACCCTGTCTCAAAAAAAATATATTAGATAGATAGATAGATAGATAGATAGATAGATAGATAGATAGATGACACAAAATAAGATACTACATATTCTCATTTATATGAGGAAGCTAATATTGATTTTTAAAGAACTCAAAAGAGTAGTGGTTGCCAGGGCCTGGGAGGGGCATGGGAAAGGGAGGTGGAGAGGGTGGTGTCTGCCCATAGCGAGGCAGCTGGGCAGAGAAGTACCTCCTAATGCTGAGCAGCGCAGTGGGGAACTGTGATTGACAATTCCTAGAACTTCTCAAGATAGCTATTAGGAGATTTTGATTAGCACATGCCTTTATTAAAGCAACCCAGAGCAGTCAACGAATGTTTAGTTACTCTGCGCCTGTTTAAAGCCTAGCCATGAAGCAACAATCACCATTTTTCCGTGACTGTACTCTTTTCGGAGTATCCAAGCCAGAATTGCAAAGGAAATGCATCAGTCGTGGCCAGTCCAATGCCTTCTGGTGAGTTTTCTAAAACCTGAACACAAGGTAGGGAGCTGTCTACTGAGTCCTTCCTGGCAAGGGAGCTTGTTATTTTAACCCACAGCTCACGGAGGGTCAAGGCTAAGGAGTGTTACTCTCAGTCCCACTTCCTGACCTTCTGAACGCGGTTTCTCCAAACCCACCTCTGTAAATAGAAGGCATTTGGTGGAACTGACTCTGAAAACTGGCTCTGATTAGCACCAATAATTTACAGGAATGTGTGATAAGGGTTCAGTAAGTAAACACACTAATGTTCATCAATCTGATTGAAAAGTATGTAAATACTAACATTTTGCTTAGGGACTTTATAAAGCAACATATTCATTTTAAATTTCTCATTTTTCTTGCAATTATTTTATTATGCTTCAATAAGTTATATATGTTTTATACTGAATATTTGAATTTAACCTTTTGTTTAGATTTCCTTTTCATCTTATATGCGTGGGTGTTTGCCTGCAGGTTTGTGTGTATGTCTGGTGTCCAAAGAGGTCAGAAGAGGTTATTAGATGCCCTAGAACTAGAGTTATGGATTGTTGTGAGCCACCATGTGGTACTAGGAACTGAATCTGAGCCCTCTGCAAGAGCAACATGTGCTCTTTACCACAGATCTACACCATATCTCCAGCCCTAAGATATTTAAATTTTAAATTAGTAAAGAGGCATTATTTAAAAGCTTTTGCTTAAAATTCTATATACAGATTAACTTTAATTTTTCATTTATATGCATATTTTATTCGACAGAGATGTGTAATGGGGTGATCAATGGGAGAGTTTCGAGACTAAATATTAAAGTAAGATGAGAAACATTGGGGAAAAAACAGAACAAGAATATTGATTTAAAGAATGATGTCAGTGTTTTGCCCATTAAAAACTAATTTTTCTGCCAGGTGGTGGCGGCACATATCTTTAATCCCAGCACTCAGGAGGCAGAGGCATGCAGATCTCTGTGAGTTCAAAGTCAGCCTGACCTACAGAGTGAGTTCCAGGACAGTCAAAGCTACACAGAGAAACCGTGTCTCGAAAAATCAACAACAGCAACAACAAATAAACAAACAGAAAACTCTTATTTATCTTTGTGTGGGTGACAGTGTGACAATGGCTATTCTTTATTCAGTCTGAAGGATTTAAAAAATGAAAACAATAAATGAAACAACTTTTTAAATACCAATGCCTGTAACGTATGAAAAAGTATTTGTTTGCAATTACTTGAACTTATAATAATTTTCTAGACTTATTAATTTTTATTTTATGTGTATGAGTGTTTTTCCTGCAGGTATGTATTACATTACCTGTGTGCCTGGTGCCCACAGAGGTCAGAAGAAGGCATCAGAGATCCCCCGGAACCAGAGGCACAGTTAGTGATGAGCCACCATGTGGGTGCTGGGAATCAAACTCAACTTATAATAATTTTAAAGTGTCAGTCTTAATAAGTAAGAGGTACTATGACATTTTCTAAAATTATTTTAAGTTTGCATGAATCCAAAACGATGACGATTGTAGCTCCCACGAAACCCTGGCAATGAAGACTTGGCCCCTCCTGCCCGGCTCTCAGGGAACGTCACAGATTTTTGTCTCAGGGCTGTGGTCCACTGTCTGTGACATGGGGACAGCCCAGAAACACTGTCCGTGCAAAAGACCCATTCTGCTGCTCTGCTGTTTGTTGGTTTTTGTCAACTTGACATCAGCAAGAGTGACCTGGGAAGAGGGGACAGATTTTCCCTAGATGTGGTAGAAACATCTTGGGGTACCTGCTTACACCCTGGCTTTTAGTACAAGTCCCCTGCTCTTCAAAACTGTACTCACACTCAGTCCCAAAGCTACACCTCACTACTCTAAGTGTGGTCCATAGCTCAGCACTTCTGGCAGTTTCTAAGAAACACACACAGCCTTACAGACCCAGGAGCTGGCAGCAGGTCCAGATGAGCCGCAGGAGCACCAGGTTTGAGAAACACCAGACATCCAGCACTGCTAGGCAGGGTAGACACGATGCAACTTGTACCTGCCCGAATCACTCTTCAGAAGTTTTACTGAGAAGCAGCAAGGCCGCTGAGGGAAATGAGACCACAGTCTTGGCACAGCCCTGCAGGGAAGGGTCAGAGTCCTGCTGTGGACTTTGGTTGTCCTCCTCACAGGGTGTCACAATAATAAAGAGTCTGCCCTGTGCCTCCAAGGGACCCACATCCGTGGAGTCAACCAACACTGAAAATATTTAAATAAACTTTGCCCTTGTACTCAGCAGGCACGGGCGTTTTCCTGCTCACACGCCCTAAGCAGTGTGTCTCAAGCTGTCTCACTCACCAGCTCGCTTTGCCTGAGAAGTTGTTATGTGAGCCTGGATGGGTAAGGGAAATAAGTGCATAAACCAAACATCTACGGAGAGTCATAAAGACATTTATTTTAAAACAGTTCTTCGGTACACATGCACACACACACACATACACACACACACACACACAGAGAGAGAAAGAGAGAGAGAGAGAGAGAGAGAGAGAGAGAGAGAGAAATACACACACTTTATTATTTCTTAATGAGGAAAGGAAATGACAATGACATGCTAATGAAATGAATGCGCTTATTTATCTTTTTGAGATTTGTATTAGTCCATGTGTGTATGTGTGTGTGTCTGTCTGTCCGTGATATACGAACATGGAAGTTCAGGTGCCTGTGGAGTCCAGAAGAAGCCATTGAATCCCTGGAGCTGCAGTTCCTGTCTCCAGGTTCCTGCCTTGAGTTCCTGCCACAATTTCACTTCATGATGGGTTCTAAGTTGAAACAAACCCTTTCCTCCTGAATTACTTTGATCCTGGTACTAACCATAGCAACAGGGAGCAAGCTAGAGCACCTCAGGTGCGCTTCTAGAATTTGCTCTAAAACTAAGGAGTCACCCATTGCACACACCAAAAAGAGATCAGCTTGTTAACACTACATGCACACAGCTGAGAACAGTGGAGGGGGAAACATCTGAACACTTTGTAAGAACACCAAGAAAATCAGGAATTAATCCCTCAGTGAAGACTGAAGCAACACCAGGCATAGCCACGCCTAGACTGGGCTGCTGAGAGAGACTTTCAGAGTGTCTTATCTCCCACAACATGGTTATGACTAGTGAAATTTTATTTCTAGTAAATTAAACTCAAAGAATATGAGTTCGTTCTCCTTACAGGAGTTCAGGTGATGCATGAGCTGTTTTATAGTTCTTCCTTCCCATCCTTCCTCTGCTCTCAGCCGCCCTCAAACATGAGTGCTGGCAATAATTGGTTTCCTTTTCCTATGTCCTAAAGTGATTTTATAATGATTTGAATGCAAATCGCACTAAATGCAGACCATCCCGTTTCCCTGTCTAGTGGCAGAGCATCTTATCAGTTCTTTTCACTCCTTCCAGATAATGGCTGAATACCGATAAGCTTTTATTTACATATTTTACAAAATATTAGTATACCTTACACGCCGTATTCTGACCTTGCTTCTATTCCCATATAGACTGGCAAGCTTGTTCTTATCAATATGTATAAAGCAATCTCATTCTCTTTATTGGCTGTGTAATTTACTTAACTGTCCTGTTGAAAGATAAGATCGTTTTTGAACTTTGGAATTACCTTACAAACCCACACAAATGTGCAATATGGGCTAAGCTCCTAGAAGTGCCCAGTAGAATGCCACTCCGCTTTAGAAAGAAATTGCTATTAGTTCCAATGCGACTGAACTGGAGGACATTCTACTTAGTAAAATAAACAGCCAGTAAAGAACATGTGAACCCTGTGTGATCCTGATTGCAGGGAAGGGGGTGTACAGTAGGCAGATTAGGAAAGGCAGGGAACAGGATGGTGGTTGCCAGGGGTTGGAAGAATAAGGAATGGGAGCTACTTAACAGGTGATTTGGGGTTGGCAAGACGGAGACAGTTTTATGGGTGGGAGATAACAACACAAAGTGTGACTTGATGCCACCGAACTGGATAAAAAACTGGTGACGACGGCAAAACTTCTGTTTTCACCCTCAAATTTAATTTTCTAATCTTTAACAACTATCAGAGTTTAAATTATCTGGCTCATTGGTTTAACTGGGGAAAGAGAAACAGGCTCTCTCTGTGTAGCTAGCCCTGGCTGGTCTGGAACTCACAGAGATCCGCTTGCCTCTGTCTCATGAGAGCTGGGAGTGTGTGTCCACTGCATTTGGCAGATCAATGTCATTTTTACTTTTAGTTAGATCATCTTATTTCAAATTTAGGAATCTCCTACCTGGTTCTTTTTTTTTTTTTTTAATGCTAACTCTTCTTGTTTTGCCCCTCAAAACACATCACTACGTGTTAAGGACCTTATTTTTGAAGTAGTTTCTGTTCTCCATGCTTGCAGAGAGAAGGAAGCCCGTTTTCTCTGCATGTGTGGTTTCCGGGTCGTCTGAGGCTCTTGTGCTTTCTTGGGCATCAGTGTTCCCTCTGCAGCTTTTAAGATGCCCCATGTCCTCCTCTGCATCCTGCTCTCAGTGCTAACGGCATCTTCCAGTGTGTGTGTGTGGGGGGGTCTGTGCACCCAGGGTACTTTATTTGGAGCACAAGCTCTCTTTCTGTCTTATCTCACGCCATCATTGCATATTGATATTCGGAAGGACATGAAGCTGGAGGAAGCTTATGATTCGCAGTCTGCTAGGTAATCAGGAATGCCAGGGCCTCTGTGCTCATCTGAAGACCCAGCTGAGGCCTCCTGCCATCACTGCAGCAACAGGGCACCTTGCCCTGGGACATCTTCCTCTCTGGGTTGTCTTCTTCCCTTCTGACTTTTTCGTCTTTAGGAACTGTCCTCCGTTCTTACTGATGGACAGGACCCGGTCGTATTTTTTAATGGGTTTATAGACTTACTATTTCAGGAATTGTTATTGAGTATTCAGCCCGCCTACTCACCATGTCCTGCACTCACTATTCATAAAGACTTTTAAAGAGCTGCTCTGGGTGGGGGCCCCCCTGCTGCGGCTCGACACCCAGCTGCTGGATTGCATGTTTCTGAATGGTGCTGAGTGGTTCCCCACTTTGGAGTGGGACCCACCATCCCCAGTGGCAGACTCCCAACCAGGCAAAAAGAAGCCTTGGGACTAGTGAGGGTGCTGTCTCCCTGGCTGCTAGGTACGTGAAACCTGCCACCTCTTACATGCCCCAGCCTCACAAGCACTTCCCCGGGCGTGCAGAACATCACCACGTTCTGCCACGACTGTGAGAGGAAACACTGGCAGTTTTGATCCATAAAGAATCAATGCACAGCCATGGGGCAGAGGGAGACATAAGGCATCCTTTTGTTCAGAAGCAATTAGTGCATTCCGGCAGAGCCAGTTCTGGGCAGGGGGCAGAGGGAGTAGCCACAAAATGGCCTTTGTCCGAACTCCCATAAAAAAATTCCAGCTAGTGGGAGTGAACACAGACATAGTCCAGAAAGGAGACTGTCGATGTCCCGGATCTTGGCTTCTGCAGTGAAAGTATTCCAGGACTTCATGGACCGTGGTCCATAGAAGGGGGAGGGAAAAGAAATACCTCCCCCAAGTAGAGGAGCCCCTTCATCACGGTGAGGATTTTACCTACTAAGAACTTGGTCTCTACATAGTTCGTTGAGTTGTTTTCTTTGCTGGCTAGCATACAGGTGCAGCTGGAAAAGGCGCCTCTCTCCCTCCCGTCATTTTGCCTCCATGCCTATTTCTGGGACCTGGTACATACTGAGAACTGTGTCTTTGGGCCCTTTGACCTATTATCTAAATAATTGCAAACCTGGTGTTTCATTTGGTAATTAGAGACATATGAGTAAAACTCACTCTCTAGATAGAAGTCATTTCCCCCAGTTCAAAGCTACACAAAACGAAGAACCCGACATGGTGTAGATGGTTGGCGTTAACCTGGCAACAGGGAATTCTCACCCGTTTACCTACATCATAGGATACCAGATGGTGACAGCCAGGATTCCTGGAGGCGTCAGTACCAGGAGCTATCAGATGAACATTTTCCTGTGTCTGCTTTCCTCTGCTTTACAAGGAACATGATGGCAATATCTCCTTCATGGGGCTCTGGGTGCATTAAGTGACAGAAGAGGTGGTATGTTCAAAACCAACAGTCCGTAGCACTTAAACAATAAACGAACCAGCTTTAGTTCTGCCGAGAGCCACAGAGGGTGATCAACCAGGTCACACATGCTCTGAAAGGATTTTCCAGTGAGGAGGATTTGCGCTGGTACCCTTGGCTGTCACAGTGGGACCATCATCAGAAGGTGGTGGTCAAATAAATGGGTTTGTTATATTTTTTAGTATTGGGCCACAAATTCACACATCTTCCTTGTGATTCACTGTAGACAGAACAGAGCATACGGGCAGGCAATACTCTAGTCTTGTTCTCCCTTCCAAGAAGACAGAATTGGTTCCATGAGTCCATGGAACACCTAGAGGAGACTAATAAGCACCGGAAGGAGTCATGGGAACCCTGAAGGGAAGCTGCCCCACAAGTGCTGAGACTTCTAGTTCTTCATCTGCATAAAGGAGGAAGGTAATTGACCTCACAGCTAAGTCTTCCTACAGATCTAGGAGGAGTAGAACTGGGCAGTATTATTTCTTTGTGAAAGTTAACCACCTGCCTCAATGCCAGATACCAGCCAACTGCCATAAAAATAAGCAAACCTGTGCCTTCAAACGATGAACTGAAGAAAGATGCGGGCTGTCCAGCACCAAACAGAAGAAACAACCACCCTAAAATGGTTATAACAAAACACAGTGAGACACATTAAAGTCCTTCCTGGCCATGAATTCACCTTCTGCACAGTACAGCAAGTCTTTCTGTGAGCAAATCCCATGATTCATACCCTCTGGACTTTGACTTATAATCGAATTTTTATGAAGTTTATGCTTTTTTATTGTTGTAAGGGAGGAGAAGGGTGTGGGTTTCATGCCTACCCTGGGAATCACCTCTCTGGTCTTTCATAACCTCCCTGACATGATTCGGAATGTCGTCATCATCATGGTCACTAGAGCTGTCATTCACGGATCACCAGGTTCCGGGAGCTCACAGTGTCCTCAGAGAATCCTGCAAGCGCGGTTTGCCAGTAGACACAGTTCCAGACTGCTTTAGAGTTTCAGTTGTGGTGACACTTTTCCCCACACTGGGGATCAAAATCGGCACTCTACTGTGGAGTGACACCCGGCCCCCGCTATGGAGCATCTTAATAGTGCTGGAGTTAGTTCCACAAATGTATTGGTAGTCAGGATATGGCCAAGTCTTATCATTTGCTTGTGATTTTCATCAGCCAATCGACACCTAACCTTAATAGATGTATAATTTCTGTATATTTATTTACTCTTTCTCTGTTTAGAGACAGGGCCTTGCTCTCCAGCCCAGTGTACCAGAATTTAGGAGCTGTGTGCCTTCGTTTTTCAAGCAGTAGTATATGCCTTAGTGCCTGGAGCTGTGTTCCTCTTCAAGGGTTCAAGGGTTCCTCTACATCTATCAGTGTCTGCAGATTCAACCAGCTGCGAGGCGTGGGAAGGGTTCTCCAATGACAGCTATTTTCATGGATATTTTCACAACTTTTCTTATAAAAGGTATGTGCTCTCAGTAACAAGAGAGAGCACCTAGCAAGGTCTGCAGTCCTAGCATTCTTAACTTCAGTTGTCCTGAATGTGAACAGACTTCTTTGTGCCATCACTCCCTAAGCGGTACAGCGTCGCCGATGTCTCAGTGAGTGCTATGTAATGCTTTGAGGACCATGAGAAGAGGTGGGTAGGCAATCCGCAAGATCCGTGCCATCTGATGCAAGGGCTTTGAGCATCTGAGGATTTGGATGGGGGAGGGTTCCCGAAACCATTCCCTCAAAGATGTGTATCTGTGATTGACTGATCAACACCAAATTTAACTCATGAACAGCAATCAAGGGTCAGTCTGTCCCAAATTATTGTGTTTATTGTTAGATGACAGTGTTCTTGTTTAATGAAGTTGAGTTCACAGAAGTAGATGAAGATGGGGGAGGGGGAGCCGTTAAGGAATTGACAAAAAGCCCAGAGTTTAGTTGGGTAAAAGTGAGCTTTGAGATCTGTTGTACAATGGGGTGACTACAGTCTAGACTTATGTAAACCGGGCAAAATGACTCAGTCGGTAAAGGCACTTGCTGAACAAGCCTATAACCCAAGAGTAATCCCCTGGAACCCATGTAAAGGTTGAAGGAGAGAACCAATTCTACAAAGTTGCCCTTTGGACACATGTGCCCCGCCATCACAGCTATAATAAATAAAAACTGCATAAGTTTAAAAAAATAACTAAAGGACTATGGGCTGGGGATGGCTCAGAGATAGAAGAAATGTCTGTCATGCATGAGGCCCTCGATCACAGAGGGGGATGGGATATTTCAAATAACTCTCCAAATGAAACGGCAGGTAAGGTAAGCAAAGGACATGTTTATCAGTTTGCTTTAGCCATTTCACAGTGCAGACGTGTACCAAAATATCACACTGTATACCATAAGCGTGTAATTATGATTTGTTAATCAATACTAGTAAGAACTTATAAGCTGATTCTTGAAGGTATAAGAATAGAGAGGATAGCACTCCTTATGGCCTTTATGGGTATCTGAGTTATCCCTGTCCCTGTCAGCTCCCAACCCCCAAGTGTGAGGTGCCATGATGTTTGCATGTTGGTACAAGATTACATAGGTTTGGATTGACACTCAGTGAACTTGCAGTCTCTTTATTGTAGAAGTTATCTCCTTAGATCTCCCAGGCCCAAGGAGAAAACCTTGCCTTGTCAAGTTCAAGTCTAGTTTTCAGGTGGTCACCCCGGAGTCTTGTGGGGAAGATTCCAGAGATGATGCTCCATGGGAGGAATTGCCAAGCCCACCCCCCACCCCACCCCCACGTCCCCAAATCATGATTCCTCCACCTGAGGCAGAGGAAGTGTGGTTTGGGCTCGTCATCTCCCCCATGAGCACCATTCTTTCTCCCACTTTATTGAAGAAGCATGCACCGCTGTTTGCCAAATTTATTAACAGCGCATGTCTTCAGGCATCATTAAGGTGTCGTGTCAGCTTGAGCCTTCTGGCTAGATGGTAACGTATTTGTATGGAATGGCTTTTCATTGTGTTACTTGGTTGTCATGGGACCATGGGCACCTTTGCAAAGTTTCCCGTGCCTCCATTTCCTCCTCCACATAAAAAAGATAACAAGACTCCCCATAACTCGGCTGCTTAGCGGGGCGGTGGGTTGGTAGCACTCAGCACAGTGTGTGGCAGACAGCAAACGCTCAATAAAAATGTTAGTTTTTATTATTGTCACTATCGTCCTTCCAGATGCTTTCTGGGTGGTATGACTGATGCTACACTCCCTGTCCCACCCAAGGAGTTCATGTCCAAAGTCCCTTCCTAGGAAAATAAGGAGGGTCATCCAGAGGCAAGGAGCTTACTTGTTGGATAAGTTTGTATAAGACAAAATCACACGTTGTCGGGCCCGGTCACCCATCCTCAGGGAAAATGATCTAACTGTGCAGAAGAACTCCATCTGGTCAACTGTAACTTCTGTCTGTTTTCCTTGGCAGCCTGCCAACAGCCACCCAAACACTTGTCGAATTTTCCTGAGCCATTGAGGTTGACATCTTTACAGCTACTTTACCAACACAAAAATTAACATTTTGTGTTTGCTTGCCCTGCTATCAAAGTCCACAGGCAGACTGTGGTAGGTTTCACCACAGGCAGCCAAGGTAGGTTTCACCACAGACAACCAGGCCGGCTCTTCAAGGCCATGCTCACAGGGCTGTGCACACTGCAGTTGCTTGGCTGTGCCTCACCATGTACCCTGTGACTGAACTAGAATGGGGCCAATCCCCAGGTGTCTATACTGAGAATATTATCATCTTTTCCACCATTGAAACATGCTGGTATCCCTGTACATTCTTATTTTCTTACACGAAGATGTAAAAGTTGAATTGCTGGATCAGTAAACTACATTTTCAGGCTATTAGGTGATTTGTTCACCTCCAAAAATACAGTACAATTTCAAACTTCTCTGACGAGGACAGTGTTTATTTTCTTTTCCTTTGTTGTCAATTCTTTTAATCAGCAAGCGTTTATTAGGCATCTATTTGGTTGAAGGTATTGGTTAAATGTAGTACATTAGAATTTGTTGAGAGTTGGGTGATTTTAATAAGTATAAATTATACATTTATTTAGTGCTGATTCTCCAATAATCCAAGAAAAGGGCAGACAGAAACGTTCTGCAAAAAAAGGAAATGCACACCCAGTGAGTTTCAGTAACACACTCATGGGTACACAGCTGACGAGGGAAGAGCTAGGCTCACAGCCAGACCTGCTGGCTCCATAAGGAAAGCTCCATCCACTCTGCCCTTCACTCGCCCTGGACACCAAAGGTCATCTGAAGGGTTTGTGCAATTTCCTGTCCCTTCCTCACAAGTCAAAAAGTACATCAATGGCCACGTGACCGAGCTGACTGAAGAGATGGGTGCTTCTCTGAGGTCCTTGGCCATATCTGTGATCCAATATCTGTGGAGATTGGGGCTGCAAGCCATGCTGATGGCTGAGCAGCCCAGCGGCAAAGAATAGCAGGACTGAAAGCATCTGCACCAAACCCTTCGGTTTTAGAATACAGAAAGTGGGAGCTCCTGAGTATGGCCACTAGGCTCCTTGTCTGTGCTGTGTGACAGCAGCACAGGAGTTCGAACCTCGGACACTGCTCACCTCCCAGACGCTTACACTCAACAAACCCAGCTGGCTCTTGATCCTGTCTGCGCATAGCCAGAACTCTCTTTCTATTGCTGTGGCCCCAGACTCTACCGAATATCTGGGCTCTCGATCCTCCATCTGTCACCCTTCCCAATCTGTCAATGAAGTTAAAACTGAAAACAAACAAAAACGGATAACAACCTGTCATAGTCGGAGTTACAGTTGTTGTGCTAAAATCCCATGACCAACGCAACTTGATAAGGAAAGGGCTTATTCTGTTCACACTTCCAGGTAATAGTCCATCACTGACTGAGGGACTCAAACAGGGCAGGAACCTGAAGGCAGAAGCTGATGCAGAGGCCATTGAGGAGTGTTGTTCACTGGCTTGGTCCTCAGGGTTTGCCCATCCTGCTTTTTTTTTTTATAAAACCCAGGACGTCCAGCCCAGGAATGGCACCACCAACAAGGGGCTGGGCCCTGCCCCATTGATAACTAATTAAGAAAATATTCTGCTGCAATGACTCTCAACCTTCCTAATGCTGTAACTCATTAATACAGTTCCTCATATTGTGGGGACCCCAAACCATATAGTTATTTCATTGCTACTTTGTAACTGCAATTTTGCTACTGTTGTGAACTGTAATGGAAATATCTGATAGGCAGGATATATGATATGCAAACCCCAAACGGGTCGTGACCCACAGGTTGAGAATCTTGTTCTACGGGCTTATCTAGAGCCTAGTCTTAGGCAGGCGCTTTCTCGATGGAGGCTCCCTCCTCAAAGGACTTTAGCCTATGTCACGTTGACGTAAAATTAGCCAACACATAACCCGTCAGATATATGTGAAGATATGCAGCTATTCATGTACCTAGTCGTCACTATATGACATCCATAAGTAATTTCATGGAAACCATGGAGGAGGGTTGTAACATTCCCTCAGTGATGCAGACAGTGGGAAGCTGTCTGAACTCCAGCAAATAGCCCCTACCTGTGCTCAAGCAGGGTACTCTAACCAAACTCAGTGATCTAAAAGAAAATCACAAAATCATGAGAGTGGGGGGGACGGGGTGAAGAAAAGAGGTTCAGAGAGAGGGTGGAAGATAAGAGAAGATAGTGGGTATGAATGTAATAGCTACATATAGTATAAATATATGAAATAGTAGATAACTATGCAAACAAATAAAATGGAAATTTTATTTAAGAAAACACAAATGGTTAAATCCATTTACAAAAGGTTAAATATCACTCATATTTAAATTGAATTCAGAATAACAGCAAGCACTGAATGATTAAAGAGTAAACATAATGAGAAATAAAACTGTTGTTTTTAACAAAATTATTAAGTGTTAAAATCATTTCATATACTTGGTTTTTCATTGCCCCCTCACAACTACTCTGGTGATGTGGAGATAAGTACTTCCCATTATTTGCTATGCTAACTAAACACTATCTTGTATTTATTCCAGCCAAATGAATAGAAAAATTATTTTTCTCTTAATAAATAAAATGGAGCTGGACAGTGGTGGTGCACACCTTTAATCCCAACACTTGAGAGGCAGAAGCCGATGGATCTTAGTTCAAAGCTAGCCTGGTCTACAGAACTAGCTCCAGAACAGTCAAGATGACACAGAGAAACCCTGTCTTGAAAAATCAAAAAGAAAGAAAGAAAGAAAATGGAATCCAGTTCCCGCAAGGAAAAGATTATCCTAAAAATATAGCTTGCTAATGGTAGACTAAAAGCAAGTATTAACAATACATATACCTAACACATTATTTACATTTACATATGCAAATGATCATTGCCACTTAGGATGACAAATGAGCAAATAATAAAATGGGCAAAATATTTGGATAAGCATTCATCCAGAGAAGAAATAAAAAAATAAATGAATATGGAGAAATACATTTAATACCATTCACCATAAGGAAAAACAGCACTGCAATGAGCCATCACTACAGACCCACCACAGAGCTTTCTAGGAAAGAAAGCAATGGACACACAAGTGTGGCAAGAATGTAGAGCAGCGGGACTCCCCGTGCTCCTGGACACACTGCCCAATGGTACAACCACTTTGGAAAACAATTCATCAGTATCATGAGCTTAACATGCATTGAGGAGACAGAAAGAGATAAGCAGGAACTGAGAGGAAATAATTACAAGTCATATATCTGACCAAAGATTTGGCCTCTAAAAAGCACCGCTGCACCTATATAAAGTTCTCAAAATTAGAAAAGCCAACTATCTAATTATAAAATGGGCCAAACATAAGAACAGGTCTTTCACCAGTAGACAGATAAAGCATGTGAAAAGATGCCCAAAGTGGCAGGCAATAGGGAGACACAAGTTAAAACTATAATAACAAACACCAAAACAGCAGGACCAGATGCTTCCAAGAGTGTGAAGAAGCAGGACTGTTCATACCCACTCTGAGTAGAGAAGACGGAACAGCCATCCTGGGATACAGTTGGGCAGCTCACTATAAAACTAACATACAACCCAGCAATTGCACCTTGGAATTTTATCCTGAAGAAATGGAAACCTGAACTTACACAGAAATCTGTACACAAATGTTTCTTATAGATTCTTTTACAGTAGGCGATACTGGAGGCAGTCGAAACTCTTCTCAGTGATGGTTATGCAAACTTCAGTGTGTCCATATCACGCCAGTAGGAGGAATCCATGATTTACGTGAATGGCAAGGGAACTGTGAACTAAGTGAAAAACTCTTAAAGGTTACATAGCACGAATCCAATTTTAGGATATTCTTGAAATATAAAACATATTTAAGGACAGGGTTAAGGCAGGGTTAGATGTGGAGAAATGAGATGAGCCCAGATGAACATCTACACCCATGGACCCCAGACTTCCCAGTAAGCCCCGTTTCAATCTCCTGGGTTCATTTCCCCTCAGCTCTTTCTCGTTTCCTTATTGAATGGTCATCACATGAATTCCCTTCAGACTCCTGCATCTCCCTGTGAGTGTCTTGGAGTCTGACCCAGAGCTGGAAATAATGTAAGGTCATGCCAACAAGCTCAGGCAGGGAGGGACGATCACTCTATGGATCCAGATCAGGGCTGTTGGAGAGTCTGCATAAGACACCAAATCAGTGCCTGTCGCATCTTGCTGGGGAGTCTGCATAAGACGTTAAATCGGTGACTGTCACATCCTGGTCCATGTGCTTCCTTTCACACCTCATGAGACAGGAACGTGTGTTTTCCTACCACCATGTCCAGCCTCAATCCAGAGGTCAGGAAAGCATAGAAACTTCTAGCCTGAGAAAAGAAATTTCCAAAGGAAAAAGTTGAACTGACTGATGAGAGCCCGAGAAAATCCTTGTGTTAAATTTGACAGACGATACCATTGCATGAGCCAGGGGGGCTGTCCACACTGGCCCTTTCCATTCCTACCCTTCATCCCTCAGCTGGCTGAGTTAGCCCAGGCTCATCTACTATGTCTGGTCAGCCTCTCTCATGGAACCATAAGAGTTTCTGACCAAGGCTACCTCCACCCAACCTGTCTACCGTGGAGCTCGGCCTTGACTTGAGGTAGGGAGAGGAATTGATTGTTCTTCTCTCTCTCTTCCCTCCACCCACCCGCCCCCAGTCTGGAAAGCAGCTAGAGAAAGCATCAGAATTCAAGCACTACAGTAACTTTGCAAATCCCTAACACTAGATCCCAATTGTTGTGCACAGCCACCTCCTGAGACAGTCCTGCTCTGAGATGGATTCTCCAGGTCATTCCAAGTGGAGTTAGTAGAGCAAACACCATTTGCTCACTGTAACTGCTGCTTTGGGTTGCACGTGAAATGTCCTCTACAGGCTCGTGTGTTTAAATGCTTGGTCCCCAGCTGGTGATGTGTGGGAGGCTGAGGAAAGGAGGAGATGAGGCCTGACTGGTAGAAGTAGGCCACTGGGGGTGGACGTGGAGGGCAACAGCCCCTCCCTGCTTCCATCCAGTCTTGGCTTCCCGGCTGGCCCTTGTGAGTGGTTGTACCACAGGTTCCTGCTACAGACTATGCCACTCCAGCTGCCCAGCTATGCTCACATAATGGACTTCACCCTCTAGACTGTGAGCCAATAGAACTCTGTACACATTTACACACACACACACACACACACACACACAAGCATATTGAGTATTCTGCCATAGTGAGGAAAAGTCACGGACTCAGTTGACTTATAGTTGAGCACAGTGCTGACTTGGGTAGGAAAGAGAGACTGCTTTCAACCTCTTTGCCCTCAGGAATGACCCGGAAACAGAGCTGTGACCACGGAGACTAGAGCGGGAACACGTTGTGGGACTTCCAGAAGGAAGGCTCTGACACAGCTGCAGGCTGGGTCAGAGGGGCTTCTGTCCCCTTTGTTGTCTGGAATGAGGATGGTTTGGTGGAGCTGCAATGGTCAAGGCGGAAGACTTCAGAGTAGAAGGAGTGTGCTCTCATTCACCCATCTGGGCCGAGTGGCACCAGGCAGGCCTGGGGATCGGGATGGAATCTCCTGATAGCCTGATACCACAAGCCATCCATCAGACCAGCCCGAACTGCTCACTTCTAGACATGTTTGACTTGCTAAAGAAACTGCAGTTCTAATTTCCCCAAGTCACTGTTGACTGGAGGGTTCTGCCCTGTGCCTCTGACCCCAGCCCTAGAGGACTGGCTTATTCTCTTCTGTTCCCATGACCCCTCCCCGGCCTGCTGCATTCAGCTAGGATTATCTCCCTATGTTTACATTCTCTACTTGACTGAGAATTTGGTGAGAGGGGGAAGCACATTTTAGTTATCTCCAGATACCTCCTACCTTCTTCCTGGCACACAAAAGACACCTACTTAATATTTTTCAGTGTTTACAGGAGAAACTTTCCAAGGTAAGATTCATAAGCTATGTAATCACAGTTGGGGCCTATGAGGGAGGGTGGGGGAGAGTGGAGGAAGGGAGGGGAGAAAAATGTTTAGCTCAATAAAAATAATTTTAGAAAAAGATTCAGGAGCTAACTGGAGTTGGCACGCTCTACGTTCTTTGTCTCTGGGGTAACTCTCGCCTCTACAGATAAACTCACAGTGACAAGCATTGGGATCTCCTTGATAGTCAATTGCACTAGCTAGGGGCAGAAGTATGGGTGGAAAAGGCCATTGCTGGCACTCCACCCACCTACCCAGAACCTTCCCCCTCACCACCGAAAACAAAATCAGGCTTTGTTTAGGCAAAGTGCAGTTACATTTCTGAGTTCTCGGACTCCAACAAAAGTTTAGGAATGGAAAAAGCCATGCTCCCACCTTTACTCTTTGGATTACCAAGGCTGTGTTTACCTAGCACATCCAAGTTCTGAGTACATTTGCCTTCCAGCTGCCTTCCCATCAGCAGGCATCCTGCCACCTCTGAATTTACTGCCGTCCTTTCTTCTGTAAACAAGCTCATTTAATAAAAATATGCCCTCTAATAAATGCCGGGCACTTTGTAAGTGCTAGGAATATAAAAATAAATTGCGATTACGTGTTGAGTTTCTGCATGAAATGTACACAGACAAAGTGTGATTTGGACAGCCACTGTATGCACCCATGGGTTAGAAAAGTAGTAGCCTCCAAAAAAAAAAAAAAAAAAAAAAAAAAAAAAAAACCCTGAATTCTGGAACAGTCAATAGAGGTTTCGCGGAAGCAAGGGTATGGGGACAAGCAGACTTCACTGGAA
The DNA here is from genome assembly GCF_982192425.1 of Myodes glareolus. Lineage (NCBI taxonomy): Eukaryota > Metazoa > Chordata > Mammalia > Rodentia > Cricetidae > Myodes > Myodes glareolus. The sequence continues at coordinate 61,201,546 of NC_142034.1, forward strand.
GAATAATGGAAGAGTGGGTATATTATGCAAATGAGAGTGGGTAAGAAATACCCTGGAAGATCTGGGCTTGCTCCATGGGGGCAAGGTGGTCAGAGGCAAGCCTGGACTTCTGGGCAGGGGCCAGGTTAAGCAGAGCCCAGACAGTATTCCAGTTTGGACTCTTTGCGTGCAGGCGGAGGGCAGGTAGGGACAGTTTTTGCTAGTGGTGATGGGGAACCTTGTTAGCCAACCATCTTTAAGAGGTGGGTCTTAGTTAAGGCATGGTTTCACTGGGACCCAGGGTAAAACATATGCACTTCAAAAAATGGGGGGAGTAATAATAGTGGGTAATAGAGTGAATATTTGTGAGCTATTATTTATGAATAATTTATGTTGGTATAGTTTTTTGTATATTGATACAAGTTAAAATTATATTTGTTATTTCTGTTTGCAATATTCTTGCACCTATGCAAAGTTATTCTATCAGATTGCATATGTGCATGTTTCTACCTCTATTTACGACATTTTGTATGTTGATACAACCTTTAGGATATATTTTCATATTGTATTACATATTATTCTTACCTCTGAACAAGATACTTATACATTGTTTACATTTAAGGTCATTGTCCTCATTTGCTGCACATTTGTTTACAGATTGTTTAATATCCTGACATGAAGTCTTAGTCCTTAAGTTATACAGGTATTAAATATTATATGTTAATAGTTGTTCATGTTTGTTATACAAACAGTCAGATTAACTAGGTTCTTTAGATACATAGAGATTGTATTCTGCCTAGATAGGTAATCTTCAACCTCTTCAAGGATCTGTAGAACATGTCATTTAAATAACTTAGGGTTCTGTTGACATGAGACATGATTGCTCCTGACAGCACCATTCTAAGACACTCCACTCAGAGTTTGTTTTCTTCTTGGCACAATTGGCCTTTGGGCAAGGAACTGCCCATGCCTCAACCACTGACAAAGTACATGGTATCCAGATATGGATACACAGGTCACAAGGAAAAAGACTGTCAAATCTTGCCAAGACAAGGTAAGACAGTTCTAAAAAAAACTCCTGCCTCTGAAAATGGTCTGTCAGTTATGCTGGGCCTTAGCCAAAGTTGGTTGCTTCAATGCTGCAAATGAGACTTTGGGTGATTGCTCAGGTAGCCAATTGTCTTCATCATATTCTGCTCACTTTGGAAGCTGTTTGACTGCACTTCCTGCCTGTTCAAGTAATATTATTTCCCTTCTCAGGGCTTCAATGGGGTTGAAAATTATATAATCATAGCTACATTCATCTTATGATTTAGTCAAGCTTATTTCTGATGCAAGATTTAGACCCCTTAAAATAAAATGTTTATTAAAACATTTGTCATGTGTTCCTTGCTTAATATTGTTTATGTTGTTTGTAATTTTATACTTGATATCTGTTCCTTTTCTATATAGTTTTGTGTTGTGTTTGGATTGTTCTTGTTTAGACAAAAGGGGGAGATGATTGGGAACCTTGCAGTCAATCATCTTTAAGAGGTAGGTCTTAGTTAAGGCATGGCTTCCCTGGGACCCAGGGTAAAATGTGTACATCTCCGTGTGCATGCTCTCTGCACCTTTTCCTGAAGGACATTGCTGTGCTTGGAGTTCTCCTTTCCTGTTTCATGAGTTTTCCCCTAATAATAAATAAAATGTAATTGTTTTATCCTTAGCTAGCCTGGTTATTTCAACATGGTGGCATACTGCAGTGCCTGTTTCACCTGCAGGCAGACGGCAGGTAGGGACAGTTTTTGCTGGTGGCATACTACAGTGCCTATGTTTCGCCTGCTTCAGAGCAATCACTCTGGCAGGAGCACAGAGGATGCAGGAGGAAGGACAGAATAGCAGTTCTTGGAAAAAAATCAACTCTGATGCAAGAAAGCATGATGGGCAGGAGAGGGGAAGGGAATAACAAGAGGAAATGAGGCCCCAGAGACAGCGAGACTTGGTACCTACTGAGTATGGGATGACAGTTTGTGCTCTTAAACAGGGCACACGGTTGGTAAATTTGAGAAGGAAGACTCGCCAGTATTCCCACTTCTGTTCATTACTAACTCTCCAGAGAGAAGACGTTACAAGTAGAGGGGGCAAGCTCCGGGGCACAAGCCCTAGCAAAGACTGAGTGTAGGGGAGATGTTGGCCCTGCATTTCCCACTGTCATCTCTAACCCAGCCCCACTAACCTGGAGTGACCCCAACCTTCTTAGTGTCTGACTCTGTACCCTAGACCATGCCAGCCTCTCATTTCCATATGACAGACAGCCCAGAACAGAAGATGTGCGCTGTGTCATCCACATCCGTGAGCATCTCTAAGGCAGGGTGAAGGGCACTGCCTCCTGACCAGCATCTGCAGGTCACATAGTCACAGTCAACATGCTGAACACGAGAGGAGGCCCAGCATGGCAGTGACAGATCAGGAGAAGAAGGGATGAGGGAGGTGTCTCTCCTGTGAGCTGGAAGGATGCTGGAAACTAGCACACTGCTATCACACAGACAGATCCAGAAAATGCCAGAGTCAGGGGCACAGATATGTGCCATAACCACTAGGTCAACAAAAGTGCCACCTGTGCCAGACCTAAGCTTTACCAGCCTAGGCTATACGGTAGTTTTTACCATGTCCATGTTCCTGGGGAGAAGAAAGTGGCCGGGGGGCGGGGGGGGTAACAAATTGAGGCTCTTAGGCGGCAGCAAATAGCAAGAATATGTTTGAATGGTAAGAGAGTTGGTCATTCATGTTGTTTCCTGGACACACAGGGAGAGGACCAGGTGTGAAATATCTTAGGCTTATTTCAGCTTTTTCTGTCTAGCTGTTTTTGGAAAGTTCCAGGCAAAATCAGTGAAGGAAGATTCTCAAGGACCCTTGGAATCAGGACGACTGGGCTTAATACTCGGAATCAAGGAGTGTCCTGGCTGTGGTGTCTAAAACACTGTCATCACTCCCAGGAAACTGTCAAAGGGACTGCTGCCAAGGACATCTCTTGGCTGCCGTGTCCCTGAGCTCAGAGAGGATGGGTTAACACTGGCTCAGCTCCCTGAGTCTGGCCTATCAGTAACTGATGTTCCTTTACATTTGGGACGGGGCAAAGATTGCTTTATCTGGGTGCTTCTAGGTAGCAAGATTTATAAGTAACCGTGCTAGAACTACAGTGGACTTCAGGGTGAAGTGGCTCGGCCCTTGACTTTACAGAGGAAGCGTCAACCCAGCGCAGCCATGTGACTCATGCTATGAGCTCAGAATTGTGTCCCAGCCAAGGAGAGCTGCTGCAGCCAGAGATGGGTGGTCCGAATAGCGTCTAGAAAGTCGGCCTGCATTTATCCAGCCATGTGGAAGAAAGCAGGGAAGAGATGCAACTGACAGACAAGTACCCCTGTTCCCTACTGGCATAGTAATGGCCCAGCAGCATGCCTGTCAACCAATACAAGGCTGCCAGCAAGGTTAATTCTCAACGTTCTGAGTTCAGGTCCACAGAGTTCTCCTGACCACTAGATCCTAGGGTCATTAAAAGTAAAGCAGTAGATCCTTGAAAGATACTATGGGTCTTTTGAGGTCGGTCCACTGTTGTAACCTCGTATCTGTTGAGACATTCGGTGCTCTGAGCCTGGTCAACATGACTCACTTTCCCCCAGCTGGAGTAACTCCATTTACACCCTTCTGTAAGATTCTTCTGGAAGAGCTGATTGGATCTTCTCATCTTTAATGACAAACATCATCTAGCCTCTCTCATCTGATGAATTTGGGCAGTGTCTTAGGTAGGGTTTCTATTGCTGGGAAGGATACCGTGATCACAGCAACTCTTAGAAAGGAAAGCATTTCATTGAGGTGGTGGCTTGAATTCAGAGGCTCCGTCCATTATCATCGTAATGGGGAACACGACGGCACATACGCAGACATGGTGCTAGAGCAGTAGCTGAGAGGCCTACATCTCCCTGGCAACCGGAAGTCAACTGTGGCACTGGGCAGTATCCTGAATACAGAAAACCTCAAAACCGGCCACCACAGTGACACTCGCCCCCAACAAGACCTTACGTTCTCTAACAAAGCCCCACGCCTTAATAGTATCACTCTCTATAGGATTATTGGGACCAAATACATTCAAACTATTACCGGCAGCATTCTCTAGAGTATTAGAAGTAGTGAATGCAGTTTTACGCCTCACAGGCCGCCAGTCATGAAGACTGACTGGTCTTGTTTGCGCAGTCAAACCATAGAGCCTATTGCGTGTATGGTGGTGTGTATCCTAGGCCATTTTTTGTGCCCCACCCTCTTCCAGGTGACCTCCCCTCCCCCTTGTTCTGGTGTCCAGGACCTAAAGGGTCTCCTTAGTCTTTCTTTCCTAATAAAACCCCTCTCAGAACTAACTTCCTGGCGGGGGGGGGGTTGTTGGAGCATTGTCTGAGGGGCTGAGCTGTCCTCCTCTGACAACCCTTGAACCAGAGCCACCTCCTCTTCCAGTAGTTACAGATAGCCCCATCATATTCAGTTCCTCATGCCTTTAGAGGAGGCCCCCTCCCAGAATGCCCTTCAGCCCATCCCATCCCCAAATAAAGACTTCTCTGGATTCCATCTTGGGCTTGTAACAAGTTGCATAATCGTGGGCTGTCGCATAAATAGTCGTAGACTATAATATAAACAACACCCAAAGCCTCTTGTTCTGTGCAAATACACAGTGTGATAAACATTGGATGGATGGGTAGTGATTGCTTCCAATTGACCAGCTGTCTGGATCTTTGGTCAGGATTACTGCAGCACAGTTTTTGACATAAGAACAAATAACTGCGGACTCCCTGGTGAACTCATATCTAACAACAGCAGAGGGATTGATTGATTCTGTTGTACAAACAGCAACCTGTCGCATGAGGACAGGTGAGGGACAATGCTGGCATGAGGGTGAAGAGCTCCTTCCTATCTCTGCATGAGAGGATTTCCAGAGTCAGTTGGATTCCGTGAACAACTCTGGGTGTGTCTTGTGAATTACTTCTCAGCCCTAGTATAACCTAAGGATACGATACCCATTCTATTGAGGAGGAATGAGGTCAAAGACACAACTGGTTTCCAATACAATTTTTGATCTGGCCTCAGATCTGTCTGGCTACAGCACCAGAGGCATTTCTGCATTCCTGGTAACCTTTCCAAGGTCCGATGAACTTTCCTGAGAGATAGAAAAGAGCCTTCTTGCATGTGCCCAGCTAGACTGAGCAGGGATGAAAAAGGAATTGCTACTCAGAGGCTACAGGCTTCAACAGCCTAGACGTGGCCCAGGACCCCCTCTGCAATGTGAACATCAGGGGTCGGACTGAGAAGAAAGAAGCTTGGGGACCAGATGGCAGGCGGCAAGATGGCACATCTGACTAGGGGTTGATTTCTAGGTTCCTTGGTGCCCCAGAATAGCAGCTAGGATGATGGTTCTTTGGTCATTGACATAGCAAACTGTGTTTAGGAATTCAAAGTCGATTGCACAGTCTGAATATATTTCACGCCACTGAACTGTACCTTTAAGAAGGACTACAATTATGTATACATTTTATGCCATGTGCACATGACCATAATAAACCAAAATCAGTATAAAAGGAAATAAATCTATAATTAGATAAAACAACATTGTCAAGCACAAGAAGCCTCCAATGCCACAAGAGCAAGGACCCTCAGCATCCCCGTTGGGATTCCAGGCCAAAAACAAAAAACAAAAACAAACAAACAAACAAACAAAAAACCCACCTCTGTTTCAGGAAGGCATGCCTTGAAAATTGAGCAAAGAGGGATGAAAAAAGTCAATTAACTGCCCACCCACAGAGTCCATAGGACCAGCTCTGACTGTCAGGTCACTTAACATGATCAAAGGTTGATTCATCGCGGCGCCCATTATAATTATTAGAGACAACAGCTGACATTTATTGAGCTCTTGCTCCCTACAAGGCGCCAAGGTTGGCTTTGGGCTTATCAGATGGGGCTGGCTTGCTGAGGCCAGCATTAGGGAGGAGCCAGGGCACAGTAGAGCAGCAAGACTACAGGGCTGATATTCAGTGGGCCACCTGGCTGCCTGCCTTTCTGGATGGTCTTTGCAGTGACCAGTGAGTCCAGGACTGTGGTTGTTTGAAGACTGATAACATTGCTTAAGATAAAATTGCCTAAGAGAATATGGGTTTCCTTGTAAAGTCCAGTTTGCTTTTCAACTACGATTCCTCCAAAGAATTCAAAGAACTGGGACATAACTGTGAACCCAGGGTTCTAACTTGCTCAGAGTATTTGCTTTGATGAAGAGCCACGGCCTCCTTGGAGAGAGAATGAGTCAGGTACAGGAATGGATAAGCCAGTGGCTCTCAACCTGTGGGTCACAGTCCCTTGGGGGTTGAATGACCCTTTCACAAGGGTCACATATCAGATGTCCTGCATACCATATATTTACATTATGATTCATAACAGTAACAAAATTACAGTCATTAATTAAGTAGCAACAAAATAAACTTATGGTTGTGGGTCACCACAACATGAGGAACTGTTTTAAAGGGTCGCAGCCTTAGGAAGGTTGAGAACCATGTGATAGGCGCTTGCCTTGGATAAGGGAAAGACTTTTTTGTGTGTCTTGTTCCCACTGAACCCTTCCGTGGTCCTATCCCCTAACTACCAGATGTGTTAGTTACAGATAAAGTCCAGGAGAAGCCTGGGCTCCCTGGTCCCAGTTTCTCCAGACATTCAGGTGCAGAAGCCCTCCTCAAATACAGCATCCAGTGTCTCGTCCTCTGAATCACCCAGCAAGGGACTGTCTCTCTGAAGTTGACTCTCTGCTGTCCTCACTGTCCTCCCAGCCCTCTGCCTCCTCATTGCTCATTCTTGTCCACTCTTACCATTTCCCGTAAGCGCTAGCCGAGAACTGGCAGACAACTGGCCTTTTTGGCATCTGCTTTGCCATGACTCATGTCTCCCATTACCAAACCCCCATCAATGCCGGGCCACCACCTCCTGCAGGACACAACAGCTTGCCTTCAGGAAATGTTCCAAAATGGCCATTTGAGTATTGGCTCATTGTATTAGTGTCCCACAGTCCGGAGATCTGCAGTCTCTTCCAGAGGGACAATGTTTTGGTTCTCCGTCAGTATGTGGGCCAGGTGGTCACCTGGATGCCAAGTGGAGGTGATGAGGGAGAGGAGAGGCATCCAATTTCTTCAATGGATTCCCTGGGGTTATCTCTTTCTTTGACTGTTGCCTTAGAGACTCATGGTACTGCTGCACTGCCGGATGTTTGGAAGTTTCTCTGGAATAAAAGGCTCTTTTTTCTTTCTTTTCTTTTTTCCTGCAAGATTAGAAATAAGCTCGCTACATTTAATAAACTTGTAACTACTTGACCATACACATTGGACTTTAAAAACATATACTCTGCTCCTCCATTCTCTTTATCCCTGTAGCCTCCTGCCTTCTTCTTTGGCCTCTCTTAACTAATGCTGATGAAACATAGTAACATAGACCCACACTGCCCCCCTTTTCAGGGTAGGGCTGAACACAGGACCTTGTGTATGCTATGTAAGGACTTGGCCACCGAGTTGCATCCCCAGCCTCTCCCTCCTCCCCGCCATACACACCTGTCTGTTTAAATAGGTATCCCTGGCCATTTACCCTTTGTTGCTAAGGTCTTTCTTGCCTGATTGTGTCTGTCGTCCCGAGCTATATAACAGAGCTTGGGTTAATCAATCAATCAATCACTGTGCCAACCCCTGCAGAATACAATTACCTTGAAGACACAGAACTAAGAGACTACAACCTTCAGTGCATTTCCATGGGCAAGGTAAGGGGTGGATTGAGCTGTTCTCTCTCTCTCTCTCTCTCTCTCTCTCTCTCTCTCTCTCTCTCTCTCGTGCCTTGCCATGTGTGTCCTACTGAGTCTGTGGCTCCTGCTGGTTTGTAGATATCCAGGGTCAGCAAGACAAACTCAGGCCTTACCCTAGACATTCTCATTCCCAAAACGGAAGACAGGAAGATCTTTTAGGTGGTAACACAATAAAGAGGGCCTCGCATCACAGGACCCACCTGGAAAACACCATGGTAAGAGGACTACTTCTCAATAACAGGAGAGTTACCACACTCCACTTCCGCTCTGAGTTTTCTTTGTGTCCAGGCTCACATCCTTCCGGCCTGGCACTCACCTGCCAAGTACCTTGGAGAAAAGAAAGAACCCATCCAGGAGCCTGGCCGGTTCCGCTCTTCCTACTGGTATTGTTGGATTTAGTCATAGTGGCGAAGAGTTGGCGGCCTTGAGTCCAATAACCGGAACTGTGGGCTTCAGCCTTAGGTCTGTTTCTGATTGTGAAGGGCTGAGTTCTCAAAGCCCAGCCTGAGAAGACGGAAACAGAGACTGAGTGGTCCTCGTGAACGTAGTTTCACAGTGGAAAGCGCAAACCATCGCTTATTTGAGAAGAGTGTGCAGTGTGCCTTCTCTCTGCAAACTCTGGGTTAGACTTGGAGGCGCAAGGGTTGGTGCTGGGAAAGCAGTCTGGCCTGTCCTATGGGAGCCCAGAACCCATACACAATGAGAGCAGGCGAATAGGTACCATTCCCAGGCTGGGACCTCTGGAGAGGTCAAGAGTAGCTGTGACCTCTGAATAGCAGGTGACTCCTGCTGAAGCAGCATCTGCCCTAGTTCACTGTCTGTCGCTGTGATAAACAGCACAGCCCCAACCGAAAGGAATCTGGGGGAGAAGGGGTGTGTTTGACTTACACTTCCTGGTCACAGTCTGTCACTGAGGGATGTCAGAGCTGGAGCTCAGGCAGCGACTCCTCAGGGAGGAGTCAGCTCAGGGAGGGGAACTGCTTACCAGCTCCCTCCCTCCAGACCCACCCGCCTAGGGATAGTGCCGCCCACGGTGAGCGGGGGCCCTCCCACATCCATCAGCCGTCAAGAAAATCGCCTCAGAGAAATGTCCACCGAAACGCTGATAGAAGAAATGCCTCAGCTAAGGCTCCCACTTCCCAGATGTATGAAAGCTGACAACCAAGATTAGCCTTCACACCCTTGATTTCCATGATGAGGGAGACTGTGGCAGACCTAGGGTCAGGGAGAGGCCCAAACGAGAAAGTCAAATTCTAATCCTGTTCCATGTGGCCAAACCACAGGGTTGTGGTGGAATGGTGGGAAGTAAGAGAGACCAGGCCTTGCACGGGCTGAAAGATCACAAAAAGAGCTGAACCTGGGGCAGACTTGCTATTCACAGGGAGCTCTCTCTGATTAGCAAATCCCCAAGATGGAGGTCCCCAGAAGGAGCGTGGGCTTAGGTGATTAATTCACTGAAGATGAGGGGAAGGGTGGAGCAAGGATGTTAGAAATAATGATCCTCGCTGGCTTCTGTGTTGTGACATTTATCAAAACAGAATCCTGGCACTTGGTCAGATTAGCTCTACTGAAATTTGGAAGAGAGAGAGAGAGAGAGAGAGAGAGAGAGAGAGAGAGAGAGAGAGAGAGGGAATGGGCCAAACCTTTAATCCCAATACTTGGGGAGGTAGAGGCAGGCAGACTTTCTGTGAGCTTCAGGCCAGGGCTACAGTGAGATCCTGTCTGATGACTGGGGGGAGACAGATAGACAGACAGACAGACAGACACAGATACACACACAGAGAGGGGGAAGAGCTGGGACTTGATTCCATCAGCCCTTCTTCAGTTCCTCTCACTAACACGCCACAATCCAGCTCCTCTTTGTGTCTCTATAGTGTTGCTTCATAGAAGCCAAGCAAATCCTTCTCCTCAAGCTGGTCTCCAGAGCACTCCAGACAGAGCCTGGCTGGACTGAGGAAGTGGGGTGTGAACCCCTCACAGGGCCTTGACCTCCCATACAAGCACATGTCGAGCAACATAGCGGCCTGCAAATTCGCCACAGGCCATTGCTTCTGAGACACAGAGGCATCCTGTCTACTCAGTCAGCAGCTCAGTCTCCCTGCTGCCTCCTCTCCTGTGGTCCTAGTTCACAGGCCACCACTCCCCTAGTCCTATGATACTCTTCCAGCAGCAGAGCTGGCCGTCGGTGTCTAGCTGGAACCCGGTTTCCTAGATACCTCCAGACAATTGCACAGACAGGAGCAAGGTCCTCGCCTCCAATAACACAGATAACCCATGGGTGGAGATGCTCAGAAAGGAGAGTCACCTCAAAAGTCATCGTTGAACTTAACTTTGAGTGGGACGTGAGGCTGACTCAGTCTCTGTTCGTGAAGAGAGGACACAAGTCCCTAGGTCCCTACAACTCAAAGGTCATTGCATTCTTTACCTCACAGGTGTGGGCTGCAGCCTTGTCCCTCTACGACCTCAATATGCCTGCAGTTGGAGGAAGGGCTTTCACAGTGGCAAACAAGTTGAAGTGAGGCCTTAACCCACCATTACTGTTGTCACTGTAAGAAGAGCTCGGCGGGAACACAGCCCCACACAGCGGAGACCATTTGAAGACACGGGGAAGAGACGGTATCAACAAAGCACGAGTCAGGCTCTCAAGAAACAATCCTGTCCATGTGTGGGTTTCAGACTTCCAACCTCCCAGACTGTGAGAAACGTAATGTCTTTGCTTAAGTCACCTCACTGCAGAGAGCGGTCCACGCAGAGCGCTGGAAGTGTTGCTGGCAAGGACATGCGATCCGTGATATGGGCGCAGAAGGGAAGGAGGTGGCCCCTAGGGAGCAAGGAAGCTAGCCCAGAAGATTCCCCTTGAGCGCTAGAATGGACTAGCTGGATCCATATTTCTCGGGTGTGCCACCTCCTAAGAGAGAAGTCAGACAAGGAAGATACAGGCACATCCCAAAGGAAAGATGCGGCGAGGGTAGACACGTGGGGGACAGGGACTGGCATGGGTGAAGGGTAGAGACTTTTGATAGAGGAAGAAGGAAGCCAATGACAGAGGCAGTGACTTGTAGCAGGGCTGGGCCACAGAGAAGACAAGTTACCTGGAAGGAGGGAAGCAGAGCCAGGGAAATGGGGGTAGAGCAAGGAGGAAAAACAGAAAAATGTAGCTAGGCCCCGCTCCCATGGAACGAGCAACCCCACTGCCATCCGTGACTATCACACCATATACGTGCATCAAATTGCCATACGGGGCTCCGCAGGTGTGTGGGCACGGGGTGCGGTGATTGAAAAGTAACGTTACAAGGTTTATAAGACAAGGAAGGGACCAACCAGGCGCTGGAAATAGCTGGGGACTAGGAGGGAAAACAGCAGTGATCACACTGGGGACCAGTGAGCAACCCTGGCCCTTCTGTCTGCTCATCTGAAATATTTATCTTGATATTTGAATGCATAAACAATGCAGGAGCCCAGGCGCAGTGCGTCCTCTCCCCAGCTCTTAAGAGATCTTCTGTGAAAGTGTTCCTGGAAGAGCCAGCTAATGCCTACACGCGCTTGTCCTGCGATTGATTGTCGAGCAGCAGGCCAGCTCCCCTCCTTCCTGGGAGTCCTGGGCTGAGATCCTGGGATTCTGAAAGGACCACATGCCTCAGGGAGATAAACAAGGGGGTGCGAATGCCTATGTAAGAACATCCCACTCCTGTCCATCCCCACAGGGCCCCTTGTTTAACATATTGCAAGCTGGCTTTTGTGGAAGCTTCATCTTTCTGCAGGCATGGAAGCTGAGAGTGTGCAAGCGGAATTTTATTCTAGCTTATCCAGGTTACTAGCATAGAGCAGTTGGAAGGCGGTAGTAGCCTGGATACTGTGTAGTTTAACACTGGGTAAATGGAAGCCTTCTGGGATTCAAGTGCCGCGGACGACACTGGAACTTAAATGCTGTGGCTCTCAAACCGGAAGTCATAACATAACAGCCACTGGCGAATTCCCCCCAATGGAAATACTCTAGCTCTAAACCTCCAGAGGGCCACAGGACGAGAGTGAAGGGAAAGATAGAGCAGGTACTGCTGGCCTTAGTCCTGCATAACACCTGCTCCAGGATGGGCCAAACACAGCAGATTTCTCTGTGCACACTTTCCAAGCTGCTAAGTTAGAATGTTCTGGGCCCTGCTAGACTTGGTTGAGAGGAGATGGCCGGGGCAAGGGTGGGTGGGTAGAAGGCAGACTCTGCATACCACCATGAAAGGTTTCTCCAAAGAGAGCCACCAGTTGTGGGCCCACGAGGCTACACATTTAGCAGAAACTCTATAGTCTCCCCAGGGCATTACTATAGCGAGAAATGTCCCCACAATAAAAGCGTGGGCTGTGGTCGACATTGTCCCAGCCTGCCGCAGACAGAGGACTTTGTATCCAGCCACCCATTTTTAGGGTGCTTTTAGCTGACACAGTATGACCGTGGGCAGCTGGTATTCCATCTATCTGTGAGGTGGCCAGACGTGGGTGGCACTGCCAGCTCCTGGGGAATGCTGGGACAGAGTGCCCGGGTGGAAGAGAGACTGCCTCACTGGAGGAGACGAGAGGTCAGCACAGAAGACCAAGTGGAATGTCACAGTCCCTTGGCTTGGGAACTATGCCAACTGAGCTGTCAAGTTCTGGGAATCCAAGCCTTTCCAACAGTCCGGGATTCCCTTATACACTGCTTCCCGCTGGGTTTGCCTCCACCGTCTCTATACATGTTATTGTGCATCTCAGGACCACATGCTCCTTCTCCTTCTCAAGCCGCTAAGGCAGGTTTCAGGTCAGTGTCACGAAACAGGTGAGTCAACCAGGGCTGCTGAAGATCAGGTTGCCAAAGTAACAGAGCCCCCAAGCAAAGTTGGTACACGGCCAGCAAGCAGCTGCCCTCTCTGAGCACCTGTCAAGCCAGGTGCTCACACTGATAGAGTTAACAGTCTCTTCTGATATCAGGTGGTCACATGGACTAGGTCAAATATTGTAATTAAGACGTGCTATAATTACAAAATTCATGCCAGAAATCCAAGACCTACCACAAAAATGCAAATGGCCCAGTGAAATATTTACATTGACATTATTTACCTATTGAGATGGTAATGTTAATCTTATGCTGAATTTAATAAAGTAGACATTAAGGAAGTTGGTTTTACCTGTGTCTTTTCCTATCAGGCATCACTGTTCTTGTGGGAGCATTTCATTTAAGGAGCCAGCCCTGGGATTTCATTTCAGTGGTGCTATCTGGGATGCGCTAGCAATGTGGTGACGGGTGGCATAGTTATGCCTGTTAGTTACTAACCAGGATAAAATGTGTAAATGTGTGTGGGGTGGAGATGATGCAGGACATGAGGCTGGCATCATCCCAGTCCCTTGCTTCATTCACCCTCTTGGAAGCCATGGCTGAAGAGCCACAGCTCAGGCCCCACGGCTACTACCACTGTAGAGTCGGTGAGGGGCACCTGGAACAAGACATTTTTCTGAGGAGGGCTGAGATTCTTATTGCTTCTTTCTCATGCTTTAGAAACAGACTTGAGGGGTTCCCAGGTCCAAGGAGAGGTTCCCAGCTTGTTCCTTGGGCAGCAGAGGAGAGGGTGCCTGAACTGGTCTTTTCCCATAGCCACACTGATGAATATCTTGCATATCACCATAGAACCTTCATCTGGTGATGGATGGAGCTAGAGACCGAGACCCACATTGGAGCACTGGACTGAGCTCCCAAGGTCCAAATGAGGAGCAGAAGGAGGGAGAACATGAACAAGGAAGTCAGGATTACTAGGGGTGCGTCCACCCACTGAGATGGTGGGACTGATCTAGTGGGAGCTCACCAAGGCCAGCTGGACTGGGACTGATGGAGCATGTGATCAAACCGGACTCTCTGAATGTGGCTGTCAATGAGGGCTGACTGAGAAGCCAAGGACAATGGCACTGGTTTTTGATTCTACTGCATGGACTGACTTTGTGGGAGCCTGGTTTGTTTGGATGCTCACCTTCCTAGACCTGGATGGAGGGGGGAGGATCTTGGACTTCCCAAGGGGCAGGGAACCCTGACTGATCTTAGGACTGGAGAGGGAGGGGAGGGGGAGTGGAGGGAGTGGGTTGGAAATGGGAGGTGGGGGAGGACGTGGAACTTTTAATAAATAAAAAAAAAAAGAAACAGACTTGAAATCTAGTGCTGAACACATGGCCTAATAATACAATGATTCTTTATTCTATGTCCTATTTTAGTTGTGGGTATATGCATGTACACAGATGCCAAAATTGAATATGCAATATTCAAATTGAAGATGCCAAATGCATGTTCATGTGTGTGCTGCCTAAACTATTGCTTAAAAATACACATGAATCTATAATTATCACAAAGTTAAAGGCCATACTGGTGCACCTTGCTTGAAGCAGCATTGTTCATAGCAGTCAAAAGGCAGAAGAACCTAAGTATCCATTAATAGATGAGTGGCCAATGAAATATGTATATGTGCGTAATGGAGAATAGTGTTAGCTTTAAAAGGGAAGGAAATGCTGCTGCATTCTAGAGCAGGAATGAGACTTGAGAACAGCATGCTAAGTGGAGCTATACCTAGAAAGGCAAACAGTACTCAGTTCCACTTGCATGAAATTATAGCGTACTGAGACTCATAGAGACAGAAGTAGTACAGTGGTCACCAGGAACACCTACAAATAAACAAAGAGGAGACAGATTTCTACAAGGAAAGCTTTACAAGACTGAAGAAGTAAGTTGAGGAAAATACTAGAAGGTGGAAAGATCTTCCATGCTCTAAGGTCGGCAGAACTAATATTGTGAAAATAGCTATATTACTGAATGCACTATATATAGATTATATGCAGTTCCCATCAAAATCCCAGTGGTATTCTTCATAGAAATTGAGGTAGGAAAATGCTGAAATTCATTTGGAAATACAAAAGACTCTGGACAGCTGAAAGAAGGAAAACAATGCTGGGAACATCACAGTAACTGATCTTAAATTATACTACAGATCCATAGTAACGAAACATGATAAAACAGGCAAGTAGATGGAATGGAACAGGGGACACAGAAATAAACCTATATAGCTGTAGCAACCTACTAATTGGCGATAGTGTCAAAAATCTCCCCGGAAGAAAAACCACTTCATCAATGAATAGTGCAGGGAAGACTGAATATCTATACATAGAAAGATGAAACTAGAGCCATAGCCCTCATCTTGCACAAAATCAATTCAAAATGAATCACATATCTTATTGTAAAGCCTGAAACTGACACTGCAAGCAGAAAATATAGAGAAAACATCATAGAGGTATAGATAGAGGTATAGGCAAGAAATTACTGAAACTCCAAAGCACAAGCTATAACCCTGACGATTGACAAGTGGGGTTTGAAACACTCGTGCACAGAAAAACAATTGCCATAGTGACACGGCAGCTTTCAGAATACAAGAAAATCTTTTCCAACCATACCACAGAGGAGTTAATATTCAGAATATGTAAAGAACTATGGAAATTATTTACCCAAATTAAATCATCCAATCAGTAAATGGATTCATGAATTGAACGAACAGTCCCCAAAAGAAGGAACACAAATGCCCAATAAATATTTTAATAAGTGTTCAACATCCTTAGTCATCAGGGAAATGCAAATCAAAGCCATTTTGAGATTCCATCTCACCACAGTCAGAATGGATGACATCAAGATAACAAATGACAACAGATGCTGGCAAGGATGCAGGGGAAAACCCTTTGTACCCTGCTGAAACAAATGTAAACTCTCTGCTCTTCCAAAGGACCCAAGTTTGATTCTCAGCACCCGCATCAGGCTGCTCACCCAGATCTGTAACTCCAGCTCCTGGGAACTTCAACTCCTCTGGCCTCTGGGGGCATATACCTTCGTGTCCACATAGTCCACCCACCCCTCCCCGACACACACACACAATTTAAAATATTTTAATTAAAACAAACTGAAAATACACCTAATGTATGACCTAGCTATACTACTTGAGGTTATGTACCAGGGCTCAGGACCAACATACCAAGAAAATATCTACACATCCATGGTAAGTGATGTACTATCAACAGTAGTTAAAAATTGGAACCAACTTAGATGTCCACCAACAGATGTTTAAGCAAAGTAAATGTGTTATAAGTATACTATGGGCTTTTATTCTACTGTAAAGAAAAATGAAACTATGAGGTTTTTCAGGAAAGCGGATACATCTGAAAATCATGTTAAATGAAGTAAGCCAGGCTCAGAAAGACAAACCTCACATGTGGATCCTAGATTTACATATTTACAGGTATGTACATGTAAATACTCTATCATGAAACCTCAAAGGGGAGCAAGGGAGTTACCAAGAAGAGATCTTACAGAAGTAGAGAAGGAGGGAAGAAAAAAAGAAAAGTAATGAAATACATGTAACATGAAAGGAGGAAGGCTGAAAGGAAACGAGGGGGATCAGTAAGAGGCTGCAGGAGACAGGGAGCAAGGGATAAGGGGAACAAAGAACAAAATGGAAGCCTGGTGGTGGCGGCGGAGGCACACGCCCTTAATCCCAGCACTTGGGAGGCAGAGGCAGGTGGATCTCAGAGTTCAAGGCCAGCCTGGTCTACAGAGGGAATTCAGGACAGCCAGAGCTACATGGAAAAACCCTGTCTTGAAAAATCAATAGATAGATAGATAGATGATAGATAGATGATAGATAGATAGATAGATAGATAGATAGATAGATAGATAGATAGATAGATAGATAGAATGTCTAAAAACATAATTATGGAACCTATTACTTGGCATTCTAACTTAAGAAATAATATTTTAACAATATATGTATTTTATCACAAATTTTAATGTGTTTTGAAATTTAAAGTCAACGAGGCTAAAAGGCAGCTCGCTTTGAGAGACAGACTACCGAATATGTGAATATGCTCACTGCAGCTAATAAGACTCCATCTCCTGGGTCAGCCATCTGGGAGGAGGCAGAGACTGGGCACACCATAGGTGCATGATCCTGAGTGCTGGGAAGGTGGGGCCATGCTGATCTACAGTGCCCAGGCTTCGCCTTGAGAAAGTCAAGTACCCAGATGGCTTTTTCTCTTGTGCTGTCCAAAGATAGAAATATACCTTCTACCTCAGAATGAGTGTTCATCAGAAATGTTAGAAATGTGAGAGTCCGGGAGCCAGAAGTCTGTGTGAAGGTCCCCAGACCTAGAGGAGCTGGGGCAGGCAAGTCAGTAGTACTGCAACACACAAAAACATGGGCACCATTGAGCATCATTTTCAATACCATTGTGCAAAGGGCTTGCTCCCCAACTCACCACTGAAGCAGCCCTCAATGTTCTAATTGGTAGGAATCTTGTAGAAGAACCCCATAAGTAGGATGGGAAAGCTATCAATACCCTTCAAGAGGTTGACTACCCGAAGAAGGTGACTTCAGCATGTTCTACTGAGTGACTCTGAGAGCAAGGAGACCAGGGCTACATCAACAAGTATAAGGCAAGGGTCCATTTGGGGTAATGAGATCATTCCCAAAGAAAATTATTCTGTTCCCTCCAAGTCACATAACCTGGTCGGAAGCCTCCCAACTGCCTGATGTGTGTATTTAAAACAACAGCTGCCTCAGCCATCATTCCTGGTCACCGGGACATTTACTAAGACAGGCTGTGGCTCTACATCCTCCATCTAAGCACCGCAGCCGTCACCAGTCAGCAGCTTGAGACTGTCCCTCTGGCCCCGACACAGAGCCTGGAGCCCTTTCTGTAGGATTCTGCTCGCTGGGTGATGTTCCCGCCACCACTCTCCCCAGAGCCAAGGGACTCAACTGTTTATGAAAAACAGCATTGTTTTCCTCCTGGCTGTATAATGCCATTGGAAATTTTTGTGTGGTGATGTATAAATCCCAGAAAGTTGTCTTTTTCTTTTTTTAAGAGTTCCCTAAATTGTGGGTGGTTCCTCAACTTTGTTAGTATTTGCTAAAGAGCCCTTGTCCATTAAATAAAAGAGTGAGTTTCCCCACTAAAACACTCCTACCCAAAGATACCCTGGGGGTGCGTGGATGCTCTCTTTATGGAGCTGGCTGACTCTTCGGTTGAAAGACTTTGGGATTAGAAAAGACCACAAGCCTGAGCTGGTAAAGTCCATCAGACGATGTTCTGCTAGGCTAAAACCCCTCTTAGAAAGCCATTGCAATTTGTCCCAAATAAATCATTTGTCTTTGAGATCCCTTTCTTCACTGTTTGACTCTGTCCACCAAGAATCACTTCATGAACACCTCATGTAGGGATGTGGTGATGCTAATTTTAGCTCCTTGGAAACACACAACATGTGTTTAATTCTACTTTGGTAAACACATTTTTAGATGTGTGTGTATCACAGTAACGCAAACTACGCAAGTGTGTGCACCGAAATGTTGATGGTGGTTTCGAAGTCATTGAATTGGATTTTTTTCTTCCAGGTTTTCCATGTCTATTTTGGGAGTAAATGTGTATGGAACATGAAACTGAAAACGAAAAATGTCTTAAGGAAAAGTCATGCAGCTGGGAGGAGCTCGTGGCAGATCTGGAGCCCCTGGAAGGCATTCCTGTGCATCGGCAGCTCGGAGAGCTCAGAGTTCTGGACCAAATTATGAGCTTCTCTGCAGGAACATCTCAGACCAAGACAGGGGAAAAATCACCAGGGAAGGACAGGCTTTACATTGTCCTGTGTGACTGAGATAAAATATATGCACAAGTACAAGTCTATTTGTATCGATCTTAATCTATAAACATCTCTTTAATTTTTATTTTTACATGTTGGTATTTTGCCTGCAGACGTGTCTGTGTACCACATGGATGTTCAGTGCCTGGGGAGATGAGAAAGAGATGTCAGATCCCCTGGGTAGGGGTTATAAATGATTCTGAGCCACCATATGGTCACTGGGAACCAAACCCAGCTCCTCTGCAAGAGCAGCAAGTGCTCTTAACTGTTGAGCCATCTTCAGTCCCTTAATCTATAAAGTTTTAAATCTTTTTTTCTTTTTCACTAACACATAATAATTGCATGTCTTTGTGGAAGAGATTGTGCTATTTCAAAACACGCATACAAGGTTGGCTGATGAAATCAGGATGATTAACATGTCCATCTCCCCCATTACTTTGTTTGGAGCCTTAAACTCCAAACATTTTCATTCTTCATAAAATATATAATGGTTATATTATATGTAATATAATATAATATAATATTAATAATATATTATATGTAACCCACCATGTTGCAGAACACTAGAATTTTAAAGAGACAGATTTAAATATCAGGCAATAGATTGATGATAAGTAATAAAAAAAATAGATAGGTAGATAGCCAGATAGATATTATTGCAAGTTCACTGAGAGCAAGGAGTCCTCTGCCTGGCCACTGGCTCCAGGCCTCCCTCCCTTTATTGTTCTTACAAGGATGAAAAAGCCTAGAGAAAAGGAAATGCCAAGAGACACTAAAGCCATGTAAACATGAAGGAACGTGACGCTACTGAAAGGGGGAAATCAGACACAAGGAAGGAAGCGATAGAGGTGAAGAAAGCCAGCGCAGCTGGGCTGGTGGCTTGGGTTGGTTTTGCAAAAGGAGGAAGAACACAGAGTAAAGCTGCTCAAACAGCTGCTGTGGTCCTCCCTGGACAGGCGGGCATGTAGAAGTGGAGAGAAGAGCAGGCCACGTTCATCAGGAACTTCAGCCTCCCACAGGCTTGGCTTCAGGAAAATGCTAAGTAAAGCGTTGTATTCCTCTCTGAGGCTTAGGACACAGGGCTGCACCTCGTTGGAACGGATTAGCTGAGAAATGAGAAGAACCTTTAAAGTGAGGAGACCCATATTCAGCCGGTCCAGGGACTGTCCTACTCTGCTAGATTGGAAATCCAGTTGGCTTAGAAGATAAGGTGGTACCCTTGGGGAGTACCAGGCAGCACCGGGCAGCACCAGACACCACCAGGTAGCTCCGGGCAGCAATCCCTTCTTGACTGAGCTCTGTGGAGCAGCAAGAATCAGTTTTTTTCCAGAGGTCCCAACGGATCCATCATCTTCCCCAGAGACTCTGGATGAGAGCTTCCAATTGGCTAGTGCCCTGATTGCAAGCTTCCCTAAGACTGTTGTATAAAGATCCACTGAGAAAGAAGCACTCTCAAGCCGGAGTTTACCATATTCATGATTCTGGAGACTGGAAGCCCTCAGACGGGGCTGTTGTTCTAGGGACTTTGAGGAGTGTTTTCTTTGGTACTCTCCTTCACATATGCACACCGCTCTCCATGTTCCTATGGTGCTCTCCCTGTACTGGCCTCAGCATCCAAGCGCCTTGATATGCTAGTCACACTGGTCCAGTGTCCTCCCTAATGGTCACATTTGACGTGATCATCTCTATAAAGACCCACATTTTGACATACCAGGTGTTAGGGCCTTGGCGCATAAATTTGAGGAAGCAACAGCCCCTCATGTAGCCTGTGTTCAACTTTGTTTCCACAGCTGCCACCTTGGAGGTCGCTTCTAGGAACTCTGTCCCTTTTCTCTTCGCACATACCCAGCTTCTTGCAGTCACCTGTAGCTCTCTCCAAGGAAAAGGAAGAGGAAAATGGAACAGAAGCAAGAGACCCCCCCCACACAAGCATCCCACCCCCACCTTCAAACCCCAGCCTAGGTGCCCATCCTTCACCTATTCACTATGACAAATGTCCACATTTTGCTTCATTTGGCAGAAAAGTTCCATAATTACAAAAAGTAAGTACATACACTTGTATACCAGCTTGCAAACATACATAGTATTTGCTTTGGCTAATGAGCTCTCCATGCATATAAAGTCATTCAGCATACAGTCTTCTCTCGATATCCACTGGGAGTTAGTTCAGGGACATCCCAAGGACACTAAAATCTATGACTGTTCCAGCCCCTTCTGCAATTATATGGTATTTGCATATAATTTACATACATCCGCTATGCACATTTTCCATTTCTAGGTATCCCACTCTGCTTTCTATTGCTGTGATAAAGACCATAACCCAAAAGCAACATGAAGAAAAGGTTTATTTCATTTTACAGTTCACAATCCATTATGAAGGCAGCTAAAGAAGGAAACCAAAGACTCGGAGGCAGGAACTGAAGCAGAGACCGTGGAGAAATGCTGCTTGCTCCCCATGGCTTGTTCAACCTACTTTCTTATAAAACCCAAGACAACCTGCCCAGGAGTGGCGGTGCCTCCAACTGACTGGGCACTGACCTGATGCCGAGACTCCTTTGATTGTCCTCAAGACAGGACACTGTGACTCCATGGGAGAACTATTGGGTTCCCGTGAGAGGTGTCTGTGGTTCTGAGCCTGCCGCCAGCTCTGAGGAGCGTGACAACTGCGGGGTAATACTCTGTGTGTCCAGCTTGTTCGGCATGCCTAAGGCCCCAAGCATGGCATTCCAAGGCCTCAGGTTGCATGGCACTGGTATACCCAAGAGCCAACTGCTAGCAGTCACTCTGAATACATTCTTGGGAGACAGTATGAACCTCCTGTGGCAGAAAGCCCACAGGTTGGACAGAACAAAGCATATGGTGTTCTCAGTATTGAGCTCCTTCTTCTACCGAAGGGTCTGTGGTCTTCTAATCTCAGGCAGCTCTGGGCTGCCTTGCCTCTGCCAGCTCAGCCTGGGGAGGCTTTCAGAAGTCTTGGAGGATTCTAAATTCAGGTGTATCCACTTTAATTCCCCCCACTATCTATCCAGGAGGGTCACCTATCTTACTGAATGTGCACTGAAAGTTCATAGAAACATGGGAACTGTGTCTCTACTGATCTTCTCTCTGTAAAATCGCTGCTGTGTCTCCCAACACCTGTCCCATACACACCGCTCCTTTTTTTTTTAACTACTTAGGCATTTGAACTGCTTCTTATGAGTATTGTAAGTATACTACACTAACCTGCCTTGGGCTCCTCTCTGATGTATTCTCCTAGCAAGCTCCAGCAGTGAAACATTTGGTTTTGTCCTTCGCAGGTCTCCTTTGCCACAAATTGTAATTTTCAGGGCATGCTTGTTGAATGAGAGAATGAGCGCAATCTGAGCCTTGCCCTAAAATGTGTCATTTACTACAAGAGACAGGAAAGTTATAACTTATAGAGGGTAATTAATGGTGTCAGTTATACCTGGTATCAGGAATGCTTTCAATTTTAGATTTCTTGGAAGTTTTCATTAATTGCATATAGGGTAAGATATCTAAGGGATGGGACCTCATGAAGGCTTGAATGAGAATAGCCATCATAGGCTCCTATATTTGAATGCTTAGACCCCAGTTGGAAGGACTGCTCGGAAAGAATTAGGAAGTGTGGCTTTGCTGAAGAAGGTGTGTCACTGAGAGAGGATTTTGAGATTCCAAAAGCCCATGCCATTCCTGGTTAGCTCTCTCTCTGCTTCATGCTTGTAGACCAGGATATAAGCTCTTAGCTACTGTTCCAATGCTATGCCTACGAGCCTGCTTCTATGCCTTCCTCCATGACGGTCATGGACTCTCACCCCCTGGAATTGTAAGCACACAATAAACTCTTCTAGAAGTTGTCTTGGTCATGGTATCTTATAACCACGATAGAAAAGTTACTACGACAGACCCAAATGTAAACATGAAATTCATGTATGTTTCTTTCTTTTTCTTTCTTTCCCTTCTTTCACACTGCCTAATGTTTTTATTGAACTTTTATTCTGATGGCAGCCTATCATTTGAGGCCAGGTAGGAAACTGTCTGCTTGTAGAATCATGCTAGCATGCAAAATATTCCCAATTTGGGTGTATTTTTGATTTTGAAATTTTAGGTTAAAGATATCCAACTTGTAACTGTAACCAAGACTGAGGGGTATGGACAAGATAGAGAAATTACACAGAAATGGGAGTTTATTAATACAGGTCCAGGCTTATTGTGCATCTAAGAGGTAGAAAATTTTGCTATTATGTGCGAGTGCCTATATTCTGGAATCAGTAACATAAGATAAATAAATAATAGATAATAGATGGATAATATCTTAGTTAGGGTGTTATTGCTGTGAAGAGACAAATAACCACAGAAAATCTTATAAAGTAAAACATTTAATTGGGGTGACTTGCTTACAGTTTCAGAGGTTCGGCCTATTATCCTCATGGCGGGGAGCATGGCAGCATTCTGGCAGACATGGTGCTGAACCTGAGAGTGCTATATCTTGTAAGCAATCAGAAGGCAACTGACGGCTACACTAGGGGAAGCTAGAGTACAAGAGATCTCAAAGCCTGTCCCCACAGTATCACATTTCCTCCAACAAGGGTATGCCTCTGAAGAGTGCCCCTCCCTTTGGGGGCCATTTTCTTTCTAACCAGCACAGATACATAGGTAAATAGATGAATGATAAACAGGTATATAATTGATAGAGAGATGATATACAAGCAGGTAGATAATAGATGGTAGATAGAGAAATAGATAGATAGATAGATAGATAGATAGAGATAGATAGATAGGTAGATAGATAGATAGATAGATAGATAGATAGATAGATAGATAGATAGATAGATATAGATAGATAGATACCCACCATGCTGTGGGATTCCCCTCTGTATGCTGTGAATACCATTAGGGAATAAAGAAACTGAATTGACCTGTTGATAGGACAGAACTTAGTAGACAGGGAAAACTAAACAGCATGCTGGGAGAAAGGAGGCAGAGTCAGTGAGAAGTCATTTAGCCCCGTCAGAGATAGATGCCAGAACTCTACCTGGTAAGCCACTGCCGTGTGGCAATACACAGATCAATGGAGATGGGTTAAATTAAGATGTAAGAGTTCGTCAATAAGAAGCCAGAGCTAATAGGCCAAGCAGTGATTTAAATAATATGGTTTCTGTGTGATTATTTCAGGGCTGGAGCAGTCAGGAACCAACAAGCTGCCTCCCTTGCAACACCACCATACATATTTAACTGCTTGACAAACAACATACACAAAATAATTTTTCTTTCTCTGTTTTTTTATTATTCCATTCAAACACCAAGTCAGCTTTCATTCTGTACAGTACACATCTGGTTTCAGGCTACGATAAGAGAAAACATTGTTGTGAAAGCCATGACAGTTGCACTTGGGCAGTGTATTATAGTCCAAGAGCCTCCTGTGCACAAGGCTCTTCTGTGAGCCAGTGATTGCCTCGATGGGGGTTCTTTGTACATTGCATCATCTCTACTCACCAACAGAGCTTCCTGGGATCTGTCCTGAGTTCCCACAGGGAGGTCCGTACAGAACTGGAACCAGAAGCGCCTGTTAGCTCATGCTAAGCCCGCTCCTCCCAGCAGCTCTCCTGCCTCAGCACGTCCTGAAGTGGCAGTGAACTTCTCCTTTCAGAGCTCCCTCCAAGTGATCTAATTGTTGGGCAGCATTTTTGCATTCAGGACTTAGGAAAGTGTTGTAGCAGGGCACATGCCTCTTCTTCCAAGAGATAGCAAAACACAGTGACTTGCCAGGCAGTACCCAGTGTTCTCCAGGCCACTTGTCCATCATTGTAATTCCCACTTTCCTGCCAAGGCTCTTGCAGGCCAAGTCCACTGAAGTCAAACTCTTCCCTGATTGGATTTTATGATCCACGTGGTGACAGCAAGCTACAGATCTACGTGTCCTCTATTAAAGAATTTTGGGAGGGTCTCTTTTAGGATATTGATTTTAATAGGGGCCAGATTTTAGATTATTTCTATTAAAAAAAGGGGGGGTGGGACAAAACACACACAAGCACATGCGCACAAACACCTGAATTGCCATGATGGTCAGTTTCCCAAGTGTGGCTACTCCAATGGTGGGCAGTTTTAAGCTACTACATAAAGTCTCTGATTGATGTGTACAATTGCCACCACTCTTGATGAGATTTTACAATGAGCTGGAGACCTTTTTAGACTCACTGAATCCTTGCCTGTCACTGTGATAAAAATGGAGATGCTATGAACAGCTGCCTCCCAACGCTTGTGGAGCTTGAATGAGGTAAGACACCCGTCATGGTCTACAGCAGTGTCTGCCACTCAACACACACACACAGCCATAATTATCATTCCCCCTTGCCTGTGAAGCAAATCTCCACTTCATAGAGGACAGGAGCCCTGTTCTGGTGGACATGACTGTGGATGGAGCCGAGACCCTGAGCCTCCAGCTGGTTCACCCAAGAAGGCAATGTTACCCTTCATCTCTTCATCCTAGCCTCTCTGATTTCCAAGACTCCCCTGGGACTGATGCAGTGGTGAGCTCTGAGAATGCTCCTGAAGTGGGAGGACCTTCTGCAGTGTGAAGAACATGAAAATAAAAAGAATACAGGGCAATTTAGCACACGCCACCTCAGATTGCCAGAACTCTAGCTCTGGATCACGTCTGTAGCAACAACACCCCTGATGACATTCTATAGACCAGGAATGCTCACCCCTGGTTCAGGCCCAGTGGGATACTTGGGAGATGGGATTGACACTGAACTCCCAGGGAAGATGCTCTGGGCTGAAGGCAAATGACTTTCTTCTCACCTGAGCAGTACTCACAGCTCATTCACACAAATCAAAGTGCTCGCTGCTTCATGGCCACTCCTCTCTGCATGTCAGCCAGGTCTCTAAAAATAGGAGGCAAGAACCCTAGGATCTGTACATTGCCTCTGGTGTGTATGAAGCTGACTGTGCTCATCCTAGAAAAGAAGCAAAGTCTAAGCACTTATGGTGCCAAGAATGCAACCACAATAGATACTTGGAGGAGGGAAACGGGTTTCCAACATGACTTAAATGATTCCCAGGTAAGGGTCCCAGTGAGTCAGGCTCCCTTGGAGCTGCTTCTCCACAGACTGGAATTTCACTTTCCAAACCTCTCAAAGAGTTTGCAGAAGGCCCAGGACAGGGGTGCACAATGGGGAGCCTGTTTCTGTGGATGCTTTAAGAATATAAGAAAGAAGCAGAGAAGGAAAAAATGTCTAAAGATCTGCTTTTGTTTCCTACACTCACCCACTCCAAACATTAACTTCATACCAACCTCCCACTGCATCTGAGAACCATAGGAATCCCTGGACAATGCAGAAGGGCTAAAGAAAGTGTGTTTACACTAGCTGGGGCCACAGGGTGGCCCCACAGCCTACCCAGTGTGTCCTATTC
Organism: Myodes glareolus; assembly: GCF_982192425.1. Taxonomy (NCBI): domain Eukaryota; kingdom Metazoa; phylum Chordata; class Mammalia; order Rodentia; family Cricetidae; genus Myodes; species Myodes glareolus. The sequence goes on from NC_142034.1 coordinate 61,227,468, forward strand.
AACAGTCAAACACCAAGGTTATCAAGGGTGGGTTTTTTCTGATTTGCATTTTCTATTCTTCCTTTCTTTCTTCCTTCTTTTCTTCCTTGCTTGCTTGTTTATATATAAATTCTTTCTTGAGACTGCTACATCAGTTGGAAAGTTCAAATCCTGGCCCTTCCTATCATACCTGCTGAAGGTAACCTAAGCACCTCTTCAACACACTCAGCACAGCAGGGCTGTGACCTCGGGGACAGAGGCAGGTGGATCTCTGAGTTTAAGGCCAGGAATGTCTACAGATTGAGTTCCAGGACAGCCAGGGCTACACAGAGAAACCCCGTCTCAAAATTTTATTTTTAAAAAAAAAAAAAGAGTATAATGCTGTGTTAGTGAAGCAATTTAATTCTGGGACTTAGATTAACAAGTTGAAATAGTCTGAGGGCAGACTAGAGAGCTGAGAATTGCATATGAAGCAAGATTAACATCACAGTAGGGAAGACAGTTAAATAAATGCTATTGATAAAGCTGGCTAAGTATGGGATTGGGGGAGTAAAGCAAATCTCTGTTGTGCCTTCATATAAAAGATTACAGGAGAAAGTAGACATTTAAATGAAAGAAAAATTGACAAGAGTAGCAGAAGAAATGTGAGACAATTTTTTGCAAATCATCTTGAGCAAAACCTTTACAATGGAGATAGAATTGAGAAGTCACAAATAGAGGTACTAACTAGGTTGACTGTAAAATATTTACATCTATACAATAACACTAAAATGTCAAAATACAAGTGAAATGGTGGGTGAGATGTTTAAAAGACAGATATGAACAAGGAACTGAATACAAAGGTCTTACTACAGAGGCCGGACTTGCAGCCCACAAGTCAAGGTCAAAACCACAATTATGTTAACGAGCAAAACAATGAGGGGGAATATAAAAATGAAAACCAAGGGGTCTAGTAAAGTGAAGGCTTGGTTTGCACAGGGTCCTTTCGCTGCGCAGGCAGAAAGAAAGGGGCCAGGCAGGCTATAAGGCACTCTATAGCACTAATCACCATGGATATGGAATTGAAATCCTAATATTCGTCAAGAGGACCAATAATTAAGCATTCTCAGTGTTATACTCTAAGCAGCATTTAGAAGCATGAGATGACTCTGTACTCAGAGGCAACAGCCTCTGCGATTTCAAAGAACTTGGAAACGCAAGAGAACAGTGTGGAGTATTGAATGTATTTGTATGTGGGTGATGGGTGGGGTCGTGTGTGCATTCATTGGTCTTCGCTTTACTAAGCAATTACTGTGTGCCAGGCCCCATTCCACACACTATGGACACAGCAGTGAACAAAACAGACGAGCCCTCTGCTCTCGTAGAGTGTCATTAATGAAGGAGAACAACCGAAAATAGGAAGTAGAGCCTGTGCTGTGCCCCACGGTGCAGAGATGTGGAGAAAATGAATGCGTGGAGAAGAGAAGGGGGCAACTCAGATGAGGCCCTCAGCAAACAGCTCCTGTGCGCAGCACACATGGGTGGAGACTTGAAGAGGATAAAGAAGGGAACTAGGCAGCTGGAGGAAGGTTCTAGACGGTTCAGAAGGCAGGCAGGTAGGAAGGCCTGGGGAAGGAGCTTGCTGGTGTGGATGAGGCTCAGCAAGGCCACAGGGGCTTGAGCAGAGTTACTGAGAGGGATCTGAGAGAGGAGAAGAGAGTGGGTTTGTTGCTGCCCATGGTCTCTCATCTCAGCTTGTAAAACTAGTTTGTGACAGCTACAGAAAAATGACTCACACATCTAGCCGAGGGATCCTCACAATCTCAAGAGTTGTTCGCTGGGGTTGCACTGTAAGCCACCATGTGGATGCTGGGAATTTAACCTGCATCCTCAAAGAGCATCCTTAAGATGCTCTTAACTGCCGAACCATCTCTCCAGCCCCACAATGCCGTTTTTCTAAATGCACACACCAGTGCACGCACAGCAGACAGACTCTTCCTCACCCTTCCACACAGGGAGAGGATCTCCTTCCAGAGTTCCCGTCTAGTTGCAGACCTGTCTACTATACAATTCTAGACGGCATGACCTTACCCCATGTCACTATAATTTTGCATATTTATTGAAACAATTTCCAGTCCGTGGCCAAAAAGTCTTAAGGTACAGTCCAATTCAGAACTCCAATGTGTGACAGCGATGTGTGAGATCAGGTGATGTCCCCAATGGAGCCCTACCTCAGGAGCCCCACAAGCCACCTTACACATTCCATTGCCAGCCCTAGACTTCGAGCAGAGAGCTTCCCTTGTCCACTCCCCACATGGACCTTCAGCCCAAAGCTGCCCAGTTCACTGTGCTTCAGGTTCCACAGCTGGCAATGCTGATACACATGAGTTCTGTTTCTAATCAGATCAGAATTCCATGACTGCTTGCTGGGCACGTGTCCTGGGTGGTGTCTGCACCGCGCCCTCATTGAAGGGACTGTGATCTGCCAGCAAGAGGAGGATCCAGAGCAAGGATTGCGGAGCTGGGAGTGTGATGGTACCCATGTGGGGAGGCTGCATGCCTACCAAGGAAGGCTGAGATCTGGAAGGATGGCTCATTTCTCTACTGTGGTAGCTTTGCATTCTGTTTACCTAGGCCCCTGAATCTCAGAGATGAATTTCCCTCAGTATCTGTCCCTCAGTACTGGCATCAAGTGAGAAAACTGAACGTGTGTGTTGACTGAGGTTTCTGTACTCCCACCAGGTCCCACAGCTGTTTTGCCCCAAAGAAATCACACAGAGGTCTATATTAATGATAAACTGATTGGCCCATTCGCTCAGGCTTCTTATTAACCCTTATAACTTATGTTAGTCCATTATTCTTATCTGTGTTAGCCACATGGCTCAGTACTTTTTTCAGTGAGGCAATCACATCCTGCTTCTTCAGTGGATGGGCCAGGACGGGGGAGGAATGGGCTTCCTCCTTCCCAGAATTCTCCTGTCCTCATTGACCCACCTCCACTTCCTGTCTGGTTGTCCCACCTATACTTCCTGCCCAACTACTGTCCAATCAGCATTTATTTAAAACATAATTGACAGAATATAGACAGTTGTCCCGCACTACATGTGGTATGTCCTTGAATATAGATATAGCCCTCCATATTCAGAGGTACTGGGTCCACATTCAACAAACTTGATAGGCAGTATTTTAAATAACATTTTAAAAGGTATTGAACATGCAGAGCCTTTGGTTGTCATTGTTCACCAACCACACAGAACAGTAACATTTTCATAATCTCCACATTACCACGTTTATAATCTAGAGGGGATATGAGTATACAGAAGTCCTCTGCTCTGCTAAGCCATTATGAAGTCCCAACTGTTCTCTTATGCCAGATGGGAGAAGGTAGGCAATAGGAAATACCCTACTGAGTGTTGTCATTGCCTTTTCTAGGTCACAGACTAGACACATCTTAGGAATAGAGCGTCAGTAGTACCAGTGGCACTGTCTCCGTGGTGGAAAAACGAAGCTATTAGCAGGAGAAAGGGAGGTGCGGGAGGCTGCAATAGCGCTAAGATTAACAGGGAATTGTGGGGGTTTAGAAACAGCATGTGTAATATTGAGTTAGAAGTGTCACTGCCAGCCTGCCAAGTGCTTCGCTTGGACTCCAACTCCCAGCCTGCTAAGCACTGACCACTCCCACAGGGTATTTAGGGTCACGCCAGAACAAGGAACATGTGGTTTGGGGTTTGCTTGTGCGCTCCCTCTGTCTTCCCCTCACCACACTCTCGGGAGTGTGCCGTCTATTAAACATGGGCATTTTATTTGGTTTGATTTGGTCTGATTGGAGTTCTTTTGTGTCAGCGGAGCGGCTCATCTTAAGATTTTTTTCCTAACAACATGGAGGTACTGAGATCCACGTTCAAGGTGAAGCTGACCCTCAGCAGAGGACAGAAACCAAGTTTAGGTTATGGTCTCCTGAAAGTAACCTCACCGAGTAGCTCTTCCCCCCAGGCCTTCAAGGTTTGGCCTTTACACCCTGTCAGGGCTGTGCTTTGGGAAGCTGCAAAGACCCAGTGGCTATGTTGAGGTAAAGGAAGATAATTTTTTTTCTGGGATGGGATAGGTGGCCAGGGTGACAAGTGGCCATTGGGACAGTTTTGCGGAATATGCAAGCATTCCTCAGCACTTGGCAGGAAGTGCTTGGGAACATCCTGTTGTCCTCAGGATGAAGGCTCCTACTCCTGATACCTGAACATGAGACGAACACACTGTCCTTAGGTTTGCAGAGATCAGAATCCTCTTTGACAGATTGTAAGAAAACCAGTTACTAACAAGCAGCATCGTTTTATTTTGCAATTACAAAAAAGACAACGGAGATCAAAAGATAATGATGAGAAAGGAGAGCAGGAAGTAGTGATGGAGAGAAGGAAGAACAGGAAGTAGACAAGGCAGGAAGGAAGGGAAAGCAGGAAGTAGGAGAGGAAGAAGGGAAAGAAGGAAGAAAGGAAAGAAAGGAAGGGACAGTGAAAAGGGAAAGAACCACAGCAATAATGTCAAGGTGGAAGTGCACCCCATTCCCCAGCTACAGGGACCTGGAACAGCAAGCAGGCTGCAGGGTCACTGTCATAGAGAAGACACAAAGGACAGAACTGGCCCCTTTGTGTGTGAGAACTCGGGAAATGGAGGTTGGACTCTGAAGGACACTGGAGGCTGGGGCCTGGCACCTTCCCAAGTCTAGGGTGAACACTCAAGAGACCTCAAGGTCTCCTTTGTTGCTGCCCTGCCCAGTCCTCCAGGACAGAAAGATCAGGCTGAGAGTAAGCCCTGGGACAAACTGCAAATGCTTGGCACTTCCTCTGCGCTGTCACCAGGAGCAGAAAGCGAGATGCTCGCTGTGAAAGCCAGCCTGCACGAGGGATCAGCTCCATGGTGCTACAGAAACAAACATGGAAGGGAACCAGGGCTGAATATAAACTGAAGACAGCTTTGCAAAGTTTGAAAAACTCACCCAGCCATGAAAATTCAATTTGGCCCCAGCTTCGACATGACCTCACTCTCTTTTATGAGCAGCTGTCCGGACACTAATCCTGCCTCCTCCCATAATCCTCTCCGCATGAGGAAGGGAGGTCATGAGCCCTCAGCAAATACACTCACGCAGCAGCACCCCGGGGTTCCTGCAGAGCAGGCCTTACACTCTGCCGGGATGGTATGCTTGTCCGGTGTCTCTATCACAAAAATAGAATCCCATGTCTGCCGTGTCCACCCAGGGCCCTGGCACGCCGCCTGGCACAAGCAAGCACTTGGTGCGCATTTGCAGAATGCCTGTCAGCATGCTGTGTTAGGGTTGTGAAATTATGTCCTTTCTGATAAAAGCTAGAGGAAAAAAAAATAAACTTGGAATTTCGTCACATGGGCTTGAATTGGGCCTTTTTAAAGGAACAGAATAACCGGATGTTTTATGATTTTGTGTCCCGTGTTCCTTCTATTTTTTTCTAGGATCCTAAAAGAAAAGCACATAAAAGGTATCCATTGTCTACTTTACTCGAATAATAGTATTGAGACTAGGAGTGAACTCCACAACAAGACTGCCTCTTCCTGCCTCCAAATACGCGTTGTTTACCAGCCTCTTGTCCCTGAAGAACTAACTCTCTTGCCGGTACTTTAGTTTTGAGTCTTAGGGCTTGCTCTCATAAACGCTTTACTTAAGTAATACTTGAGCACCAGTCCCAGGCCAGACCACACACACCAGACTCCAGGACATAGACAGGAGAATATGGCCAGGCTTGTCCGATATCTGTGGGGCCACAGGCACAGAGCAAGCTGACCACATAAAGAGGGGTCTCAAATAAAACTGCTTTACAATTCATCCTGAGCTCAGCAATCACAGACCCAACCCCAGCAGGACTGTCGCTGATAAAATCTAAGGCTAAGTGATCCCACACTTGGCGTTGAACGGCTTGGAGGCCACCCAAGGGCTCTCCTACTTCCGTCATCATCCGCTTACCCAGGTAAGCCTGCCCCAGGATTCTGAGCAGTAAGATGCGTGCGGACAGGTTCCAGTGTGCAGAGAAGTGTGAACAGAGGCAGCCACACTCAGGTCAACCTCCCTCAACTGTTCTTGACAACAGAACTTGGTACATGTGCAGAAACGGTGCCAGGAGTCATGTTCCCAACTTGTCTGAAAGTCTGGGTTTTCTTGGGTCCCTGAATTTGCTAAAAATAAGGTACACTCTGGGTCACTGAAGAACCAAAGAGAGGCAGGAAGTGAACTCACACCGTAAGCTGTGCCGGGCCCTTGGTAAAAGAGTTGCCTAGAAATGTCAGAGGTGGGGCGGAAATTTTTATCGTCTCTGGAATATGAAGCTAAGGCCATGCCACCCACATTTGGCTTGTGTACCCACAGGAGGCAGCCACACATCTGCATATCTTACCTGTGGCATGGAGAAATCAGTCACGGTTAGAATGAGGCCCAGAATTGGGGGGGGGGGGTCACAAACTATCGGGTGATGAAATTTCAAGTGCACGTTCCTTCTGTAGCCTCTACCAGGAGGAACATAATAGCACACTTAAGTTGTTCTCTCAGTCCGTGTTTGTAGTGCGCTGCCAGGCATCCTACCAACGCGTGTCAAGTGTAGGTGTTAGAACCCCGTGAAGACACGGTTATACAGGTGTTCCATGTTGCCTCCTGGCTCTTCCCAAGAGCCTAGTTGTGCCCTACAGGTTAGTACTGTCACCCTACAATTTCCAAGAAGTCGACTGAGACCCTGAGTCCCAGATAAGGGATATGGACCAGGGAGGAGTAAGAGGTAGGAAGAGAGTTTTCAACGAACAGAAACTCAACTTTGAGCTCCATTCAGGTTTCTGTTTACTTGCCTTCCCCAACGTCTCTTCTGGGGCTTTCTCAGTCTATGTTCTATCTGCCACAGATAGCTTAAGGCCTCTGGAAATTTGCCTTTTGGTCTGTACCTACAGGGTTGTGGGGTTGGAACGTGAGTTAAAGCCGGAAAGGACCATGTGGTGTGAATGGCCCTGTTGGCTTGGACACAGCTTACAAAACACTTTATAATCTTTTTTATCACAGCTGCTAGCAAGACACAAAGAGTAGAAGGAGTGTTGGGGCATTTGAGCCTTGTTCTTTATCTCCACAGACGCACGGTCAGGAGCTGACTGGAATTCCAGTACGGGGAGCTGGTCTCTGTCTGGTGCTGGGTCCCTTGACTGCTTAGCTGCCTTGAAAGAGCTCTGGCAAGGCCCAGAAATCATCTGCCTCAAGTGCCTGTTATGTTCTTCCTGTCCTAAAGGGGGAGGCTGTACAACTGTGTGATGGTTACCCTCCTACATAAGGACACTGGGCCGCAAAAACAAAAAGGCACACTGGGTATGCTGCATCCGCTATACCTGCTCACACCGTAGCTATCCTACCTGCTTAGGCCCCACCTCTCCCTCCCACCCCAGTTAGAGAGGTCCCAGATGACCCCTAAATGTCTCCTTTGACACACCCATACCAGAGCCTCTGTTTGGAAGTTGCCCTGAAGATTCCTGCAGCCTCTTATCAGTCGAGCAGGCTTAATCTCCACCAGGACGGGCCCCAGGCCAGCAGCTAAGGAAGCTCCAGAATGTAGAACTGCTTGACGTCCAAAACAAAACTGACCGGTGGCTCAGATATGCCATAGAGGTTAAACATCAAACGTCTGACACCCCTTCGGAGTTGGCACATGGTCGATACCATACTGTGCACAGAAAGCCGAGGACTCTGTGTAAAACGGCTGAGTGAAATGTGTCAGAATGTGGCCTGAGCTACCAGCAACACAGACGGACTGACAAAGTCCACATTCTGGCCCCACACAGACCACAAAAGCAGGCAAACTCACTGTAACAGCAACTCTGATAAGAAAAGAAAAAAAATACCACGGACAGAGAAGGTAAATGAGAGGAGGCTGTAGGCCGTGTAGCATCAGAGAAAGTCAGTTCCTTCTTTAAGACTGCCAACTAGCTTGCTCAGAGTAACCTGAGATACACCAGGATTCCCTGCTTTGAACAAGCAGATGAGGTTACATGGAAATAATCCACATTCCACTTCATGCATGCCCTGTCCGCTCTGAACGGATGTCAGGGTCTTGGAAAGGATCCGTGTTTATTTCTGGAAGTATGAGGGATGAGAAAAGCTGGTCCCAACAAGTATGTTCTGGGCTTTCCCAGACCTCGAGATTTCAAGGCCACATCTAGGGCAGTGGGACCTGTGTTCCAGTGGCCTGTGAAGCCAAAGATAGCTCTTTCTTGGTACTCCAGAGCCTCTGGACTGTAGTCAAGCCATCCTCAGTGACTGGAGTCACTGATCCTCATCCACATAGCCCTCAGGAAGGTCACTTGATAACACTGGACGCAGTAAGTCACTGAGCCTAAGGATCATCCTGAACCCAGTGACCAAAGCTTTTCTTACACACCAGCTAGTCCTGCCCAGCAGTGTCTTCCTGCAGCATCCCCAGTTCCCTTGCAAATATAGCCAGTGGCCAGACCCATGAGTCCCCATCCAGACTTAAGCTGAGTTCTCCATTTCAAAAGTAAGTGGATTCTTTTTTCTGTCTTAAAATTTCCCCGTGAGACATTGCATGCACAAAACCCCATGAGACATTGCATGCACAAAACCCTGTGAGACACTGCTTGCACAAAGCCCTGTGAGACATTGCATGCACAAAGCCCTGTGAGACACTGCATGCACAAAGCCCCGTGAGACATTGCATGCACAAATTCCCATGCGATGTTGCATGCACAAAGTCCCATGAGACATCGCATGCACAGAGTCCCATAAGACGTTGCATGCACAAAGCTCAGGCCCTTTCCACCAGGGCAGAAAGTGTGACTCACATCCCTGGCTCATGTCTCTGTTATTATACACTAGGCAGAGGAAGAAATTATTCTAAATCATGCTATCTAAAAACCAATTACTGTAGAGTACATTTTGAGAGAATTTATTGAAGACAAAGAAGATAATACTGATAGGTTTATGCAACTCCACACCACTCTGCCCTTAAAGGAATTAGAGAAATAACCACAGTCACTTGATCTCTGCTAGCGCTCACAGAGATGCTGTAATCCACGGTCTCCCAGATGTACCCTGGCCAGAAATGCCCATGAAGGACTAAAAGAGGCTTTGCTTTGTTTGTTTGTTTTGCTTTTGTTTTTAGCTTGTTTGTTTGAAGACAGGGACTATGTAGCCCACCATTCTTCTGCCTCAGTCTCCTGAATGCTCTAACTATAGGTGTATATCGCTACATCACAGTCTTAAGATAACAATTCTCCTTAGAAGAACTATCTTGTATCTCCAGCACACAACTGTACTTATTGAGATTCGCTGGAAAATGGCTATGATTTTGCAGAACTCATACTGACCCAGGGTGAAGAACCCAGGACTGGATTGGGAGCTTGTGATTGACAGTGGCATTCAGACAGAACTGCCCAGAAGCCAGAGACTAAAAACTACACCCTCGGGTGATGCCAAACATTTACAGTCAATAGAGAAGACACGCCGCAAGGAGAACTGGGCTTTTTCAGATGGCAGCTGCAACTATCAGTCCAACACACCCTGTCCTCTGGATCGGGGGGAGACGTACATTAACTGCCCTGAAAATACTCAGAAGCATGGGTAGCGTCATCCATGACAACAGAGAAACCCAAATAGGAGGCTGTCCGAGCCTGAAGAGAAAGCTTGTTGACTTCGTGGCTGAGGAGAATTTACTTGCTTTGCAGCCAAATGAAGAGTGTGGGTGGGGCCATGTCTAGTTGTCACCTGACAAATGGCATCTGGTGTCCAGACCCATTCAGGGACCCCTGAATCCTAGTCCATCCCCCATAGTCACATCAGGTCTGCTCCCCAAGCTAACATACAGACGTACAAGAGAGTGTCAGCAAGACGTCTCCACGAGTAAAGGTGCTTGCCACTAAATTTGACAACCTGAGGTCAGTCTTCAGAACCCACATAAAGGGAAGTGAGAACCAACTCCCCCAAAGTTGTCCTCAGACCTCCACATGTGCCAGAGCCCAAGCACTGTGGCACACTCGCTATGACACACTTATACATGGACACACAGTTAAAAAAAAAAAAAGTTAAAAATATCTTTTTTGGAAACAAAGAGAAACCCTCCAATTCTCTCTCTCTCTCTCTCTCTCTCTCTCTCTCTCTCTCTCTCACACACACACACACACACACACACACACACACACACACACACACACACACCCTGGGCTATGGCAAGACTGGGAATCAGCCGGTGGCTTTCCTGTTTATGTCCTACCATGCCCTGCCTACAGAGGGCGCTAGCAGGAGTTCGCACGGTTACAGGGAGAAGAAGGAACTCACAGGCTGCTTCCTGGTGGTTCCTACCACCTCCTTCCCACCCCTGGCAGCTTCCCTTGGAACCCTTTCTGTCAGCCAGGCAGTGGAAACGCCTTCCAGCATTTGAATTCAAATTTTGAGTTCTTTAACACTCACTGAGACAGCCTCACTGACGTCTTTCAGTGAAGGAAGACAGGGACCCCTTCTCAGGGGTGAGGGATAGGACCCTGCAGGGGCTCTCCTCAGCCCTGAGTCAGCAATACAAGCTGGGCAAAACCTACTCCCCCACAGGGGAATGTCTGAGCGTCACCACACATCTCCCTCCTGCAGGCATCTAACTTCCAATAACGCCAGGGACCGCACCGGTTCCCTTGGGGGCTACCCCGTCAATAACTGGATTCTTAACTTTGTCTTCTTTAGTCACCTAGTTAAAGAGCCTATTAAATTAAGACTGGTAAAGCCACTACTGTGGTTTCTGTTTGCTCTCAGGACATGGACAAACACCCATGCAGTTGGGCCTTCAGCGGCTCCAATTACCCCACCCCAAGAGTGTTGGGGTTGTCTACCCACAGCCCGCTTTCTGATATGGTCCCTGTCTGCCAACCTATGTCTAAACAGAAACAACGGCAAGTTTCAAGAACATGGTATATTGTAGCGAATGGAGTGTAACCGTTGTACATTCTCAGGGGATGGCTGCAGGGCTCTTTGCTAAGTGTTGGCATGCAGCTCCTTGCTGGCCTGTAGTAAGCCGTAGGGGAGCTTCCTCATCGCAGGCCTCCTGGAGAAGATGATCTTGTTGTAGTTGAACGTGGGACCCTCTCTGGCTTCCATCTGTGATTGTGTAGGTTCTGGAAGGAGTGTGGAACTCACGTTTGTGGCAGAGCAAGGATCCCACGTGGACTGCCTGGATTCTGACAGGGCATCCTTGAGCACAAGCTCTGAGGACTTGGATGACTTCTTCCTTCTCAGGTGCATGAAACTAGGTTTGCTCAGCCTTGTCGGTTTGCAGCTCTCCTCGTAAGAATGAATGCACTCCAGGTCCCGGGCTCTGCTTTTGTCAATGAGGCGCCTTACTGCTGGAGAGGTGTAGGTGACATAGGCTGGCCAGGGGTTGTGATTTTCAAGCAGTGTCACGGGGAGTCCGAGGTTTTCTGTGAGCTCCACTAGAAAAGAAACGCAGTGGTTTAGAAGCACTTGCACACTCAGCAGTGCATCAAAGAACTGCAGGGGTCTGGGATCACAGTTTGAAGCCTCCCCCCTTTATAGAATGGGAGTAAAACCCAACCTAATGGTAATAAACAGAATGATATTCTACTGACTATATCGATTAAAGAATAGCACAATACTACTAAAGAGAGAGACTTGGATTAAGCTGGCTTGCTTTCAAATGTTTTTATCCAATTGTTTCTTTAAGTCCCAAATTCTAGTGTCCTCAACTAAATGTCTGCTTAGGAAGTTGTTGAAGAGTTGGGCAGTGGTGGCGCATGCCTTTAATCCCAGCACTGGGGAGGCAGAGACGGGCGGATCTCTGTGAGTCCAAGACCAGCCTGGTCTACGAGAGTGAGTTACAGAACAGGCTCCAAAACTCTGTCTTGAAAAGCAGAAACAAAAACAAAACAAAACAAAACAAAAAGATAAAGCAAGTTGTTGAAGGACTGTAATCTAGTGACCTCTGAGTATTCACAGGAAGTTCATTCCAGGGTCCCCCCACAGTTACCAAACTCTGGGTGTGTCTAAGCTCCTTATTGCAAAATGTTATGTGCTGGACATGGAGGTGCACACTAGTGAAATCAACACTCAGGAGGCTGAGGCAGGTGGATCATTGGTGTAAGGATACACTGAGCTACATAGACTATCTCTATTTTTTCTTTCAGTAGAAAAAGCAAGATGCAGTATGTGTGTAAAACCAAAGTAGTTCTTCATGCTTTGAAATTACCTCTAGAAAACAAAACACTAACACAATCAATGCTCTGTGAGTGGTCATCAGACTGTACTATGTAACAGGCAATGCTTGGGATGCACCATTAATTGAGTCTTTGGATGCACTGTTGAGTTCAAGCATTTATACTACCCAGATACGTACCATCAAGGATGTGTTAACGGCCTGGAAGAATATACCTTAGGAGACTAGAGTTTGCTGGTAGAATGCTCGCCTTGCATGCATGAGGCCCATGTTTGAGACCCAGTACTGCAAAAAGAGAAATTTTAGCTGGATGTGGCCATTTGGGCTTATAACCCCTGAACTCAGTAGAGACAGGAAGATCGGGAGTTTGAGGTCAACCTGAGCTACATGAGAAACTGCCAAAACAAGACAAGACAAGAAAGAAAAGGAGCAGACACAAGAGCAAAATGGGCTTAGGACTCGGAGCATGGGCCTGCTCCACCTGAAACAGGATGAACCTTGAGCAAGTGCTCGCCCTTTCTGATCTCTAGCTGCCTCATTAGCAGCATTGACTTAGCTGAAGGAGACCCCTTTCCAAAGGCTTCCCTTGCAGCTTCGCAAAAACTCGAGCCAAACCCTCAGCAGTTCCTGGTAATCAGTAATCACTAATGGGCAGCTGTTACCTTCCAGGGGCGTCTCTGGATGTGTACTGTACTGCATTTCATCCTTATTGCATCTTTTTGTTGTGGTTGATGTTGTTTTCGGGACAGGGTTTCTCTGTGTAGCTTTGGAGTCTGTCCTGGAACTCGCTCACTAGACCAGGCTGACCTCGAACTCACAGAGATCCGCCTGCCTCTGCCTCCCGAGTGCTGGGATTAAAGGCCTGCGCCACCACTGCCTGGCCTTACTGCATCTTTATAATGTAGCCACCCTCCCTATTTTAACAGAGGATGGAACTGAGGTTGCTAATTTGGTGCAGCTCACTAATGGTGGGTCTGAACTCAATGGTAACATGTTCCTCCGTGCAACTGCTGCCCAGAAGTTCTGATGCTTGAGACCCTGGTGGGAGCTTTGCTGAGATTTCTACCCACCCATTTGCTAGGTCCTTAGCCGGTACTGAGTTATGGGTACAGCAGGCTTTCTTTCTCACATCGTGGTTGCACTATGTGTACCAGAAATGACAAGCACCTCCCCTGCATCTGCCGCTGCCCCCATTTTTCCCAGTGGTGCATCCTTTCCCTGGTTTTATAGCCTTAGGTCATTTCAGTGGGAGTTTGGGAGGCAGAAGAATTAAGTTCATCTTGCCATCTCTAACCTGCGTTCAGAGAAGCAAACAAACATGGTAATTGGTATTAGTCAAGAGAAAAGTTCCCAGCCCTTGTGTTACTCTCCGTGATTGCCAGTTACCTGGAACTATTAAGCAGAAAATTCCAGGAATAAATAATTCACTGATTTTTTTAAAAAAGATGATGTTATAATTTCCTATTTTATTACTAGTTACTACTGTTACTACTGCTAGCTTTAGCGAGTCTACTTTATAAGCCTCATCGTGGACACTCACACCTAGAAGACGACAGTAGATATGGGGTTTAGTGTTATACGCTGCTTCAATCACTCGTAGGTGTCTTGGGACACATCCCCTAGGGGACAGGAACTACTGTGCACAGTTATTACCATATGGCCTTGGGGAACATGGAGAAGCTGGAGTTGGGGAACAGATCTGTCAACAAGGAGTGTACTGCAAAGGGCTCCATATCTCTGCTGTGGTCATGTATCCCCCGCCCGCAGAACACACCTGCACGGCCTTCCACTAAGAAAGACCTATGGAGGCTCCAAGTACAGATGTAGATGTCGCCTCCTCCCCAGTCTCTCCTCGTATCCTCAAAGCAAGTGCAAATATATTGCAGGTTGGACATGGTGTCTGCTAAATGTCGTATTTTCTACCAGCTCAAGAGCCGACCCCCTCTGCCTATCCCCTGACTCTTCTGCCCCAGTTCTCTCCCATTGTTAGAGTTTTCTTTCTATCTCAGGGCCGAATGGCTTTGGGAAAATGTGAAAGCCAGGGTCTCCCAAAGTTGGCTTGACAAGTGATCGATAGCCACCCTGAGGATCCTAAGTCCCGTGGTCTGCCCCTTTGGGGAGAGCTGGGTGAGTCCCAATGCCTGCTAGTGTGGCCTTGCTCCAGCTTCTTAGATTGTCATGGCCAGTTCTTCAGGAGTCCTGATTTCAGATGCCCTGGCTTTCAGTTTGAGCAGTGGGCAGTCCTGGAGAGTCCAGGTCTTGTTCCTACAAGCAGGGCAGGGGCAGGGCCCCGCCCACTAACTTGTGCTTCCCAGCCTGCAGCTGGGTCAGAAGTGGCTGAGATGGTCAGGCAGCTGCCAGGAGACTTCTAGAGGGGCCCCAAGGAGGGGCGAAAATCAGAATAATATTCTGTGTGCTCCATGGTCAGTGGTTCTCAACTACGCAGGTCCGTCCACCTGGAGAGAGAGCTTGTCCAAGCAAGCAGATGCTGGAGATGGAATCGGGCCTTCACACTAGCATGGTGAACACTTTATTGGCTAAGTCATCGCTCCTCTGCTCCAAGATTTCATTATGTATTACTCAGCTTTTCCATCTCTCTGGCCCTTAAGCATTTGAAAGGGTCATGGAGCCTTTCAGCCCTCACCTGCCAAAGTCCCATAAAAACACGCTGCAGAGGATTTTTATGAGTTCCCAGGAGATGTCAGTGTTACTGGGCACCGAAGCCCGAGAACTCTGTACCGAGGGTCAGTGCTTCCCAAATCTAACAATTCCTAGAATAACCCACAGAGCCTGTGGCTGTGCCTTCCTCCCAGATGCTCCAATCCAGTGGAGCTCCTGGGAGTCTCTGAGAATTTGCTTCCACAGATAACTCCAAAGGATGACAATGCTCTCGATGCACGGACCATGCTGAGTGCCACCCTGCCTGCGCCCAGCATGAGTAGTTGGTGCCACTTCTGTCAGTGCAACAGAAGTGAGCTGTGGTCTGCCAGCTTGTTCACCCATGGGTCACCCACCTCTGACACAGAAAGGCCCCATGTCTCCACACCTTTTGTTCCTCCCCAATCAGGGAACTGTTTATGGGATTTGAATATGTCGTTAACAGAAACTAAGTTCTGATGCTTTCATAAAATATGCTATCCGTAAATTTCAACATTTTATTCAAAACACCTACAAATGATAGCATCCTGGAGATTTTTTTAAGTTAAAAAGAAAAAAAAAAAGAGGACAAAAGTCAAGACATTTTAGATCCAGGTCTTGTAGGAGTCTCCTGTGAGTTTCAGCGGCAATATTCCACAACAAGGCGTTTTAAAATACAGCATCGATATAGTTTTCTGAGGCCACAGAACAAATCATGCTCAAATTGTCCTCTAACCTAGAAAGAGATATCTGGGATAATTTTAAAGTAAAATTTAAGGCATCTTGGTTTTCTAAGACCAGTGCCCGGTTCTCAAACGTTAAGCTCATCCATTTCAAGTTCCCTCAAAGAGAGAGCCTCTAAAGAGGCCACCGAGCTCTTGCCTGCCCACCTTCAGTGAGAGAGGACTCAACTTAGTACGCGTGTTTGTAGAACAGTTAGAATCTGTGCCCCCCACACACACACACACAGTGCCAGATGGGGGAAACACACTGGGAGATGATAATATTTAGGGGACTGGGAATAACTCCTTTCACCCTTGCTTCTAAATTAACAAATCTGAAGCAACCATGGAGCCCGGTTCCCAGTGGGCCCTGTTCTAGCACCACTGTGCTGTGTGGGACGCGGCGCCTTGCACGCTGTCTCACTGAGCTTCGGTGCCACAACCCGGAGTGGCTGGTGGACCACGCCACCCAATGGTAGGTTTTCCTCATACCTGCTGCAACAAGGACTGGGAAAGCTCGAGAAAACCAACGACCGAGACGCTCTCAAAATGCATGGAGAGGGCTCGTTTGTTGCAAATAGCAGGAGATAAATAGTTGACATAAGCCGCGGCCTTTCATAATTTCCTTCAAGTCCAGCACAAAGGTTCTATTCTGTCTTCCTGTAAATGAATTGCAAAGCCACAGTCCCCAGACAGAAACAGCATTGATGGGAGGGGTGGGAGGCCATGCTGAAGTAGCTTTCTTTTTGCTCCCACAGACACTAAGGTCTGTGTCCAAGCAACCGGGTGCCCAAGGCGAGCGCTCCTCAGTCCCCACTCAGTTTCTCATCACAACATATTTAGAATCTAAACTTTGACTAGATTCAGACTCAAAAAAGTGGCATTGCCCTGGAGTGTGGCATAACTGTGGCCGGGATTATGTTCCTTAGATTGGTAGGGATTCTGATGTTTCTTATGAAATGAAAACAGCAGCGAACCCCTGCCCTGCTTCCCTTAGGGACTGTCTTAGTTGTGGTTTCTATTGCTGTGATGAAACGCCATAACCAAAAAGCAATTAGGGGAGGAAAGGGTTTATTTGGCTTACACTTCCATATCACTGGTCATCATTGAAGAAACTCAGGTCAAGAATTCAAACAGGACAAGAACATGGAGGCAGGAGCTGATTCAGAGGCCATGGAAAGGTACTGCTTACTGGCGTGTTCCCCATGGCTTGCTCAACCTGCTTTCTTATGGAACCCACAACCACCAGCCCAGGGATAGTCCCACCCACCATGGGCTGGGTCTCCTCCCATCAGTCACTAATTAAGAAAATGCCTTACAGCTGGGTCTTGTGGAGGCATCTTCTCAGTTGAGGCTCCCTGCTCAGATGATGCTAGCTTGTGTCAGGTTGACCTCAGACTGGCCAGCACAGGGAGACCTAGCTGTCTTAAGGATGTCTGGATGGATAGTAAAGTGCTTTAACCCAGCACGATTCAGATTTTGTTGGGCATTGGGAGGACTGCAGATCTTTAAAACCATGGTGCCGGCTCTCTTTGCCAACCTTGCGGTGTGCCAGGAATGAGAGACAGAGCAGGAATTAAAGCTTAAAAGGAATTAAGCTTTAAAGGAATTAAAAAAGGGCAAAAGGCCTTGGGGAAGGTAGGTAAATGGAGGCTGGATTTGATCAGTGTGCTATTGTATATTTGTATTGAAATATGCTATCGAGCCCCATTATTATGCACAAATAATGTGTGTGCGTGTATCACATACGAACCAAAACATTTTAAGAGAGTTAGCTTTAACTGTAAACTTGGTACAGCCTGGAGATGAAAGGAAAACCTTCCAACTGGCCTGGGGGAAAGGATGGGGTGGGTGTTGTCTTAACTGTCATGGGGGGCCCAGTCCCCTCAGAGCAGTGTCATCACTGGAAGGTGGTCTTGGCCTGATTAGAGAGCTAGCTAAGCATGACCATGTGAGCCAGCCAGCAAACACTCCTCTGTGATTCCTGCTTCCCTCCATGATGGACATGCAAGCCAAATCAAGACTTCTGCTTTTGGTCAGAGTCTTTTCTCACAGCAACAGAGAAGAGGTGAACACCAGGTGATTCCAACGCGCAGTATGGCTTATGTCTGGATGCTCGTGAATCTGTCCCCCCAGACACTGGCAATTTGTAAGGTGATATTAACTATCTAGAGACAGGACACAGGACCAGAAAGTTGTCTACAATGCCAGCTTTCTTTCTGTGTTCACTTTCTCAGCGTCCTTTGAAACAGTTAATGGGACCACGGTACATTTCCACAACCACGTGACAGTGGTAGAAAGACTTGGACCAAAGGCAGAAGCAAGTCAGTGGCTGAACAGCATTGGAAACGAGGGACCAGCGGTGTGGATGGGAATCTCCAAAACCGATGACCTCACTCTGACTGCTGCAAGCTGTGCCCTTATCTCAGGAAATCATCTCCCAAAAGGATTTTGTGGTTCCAGGCAGGATTAATGGGTTAGTTAGTACATTGATACAAGTCAGCTCCACTCAGGCTTTTTGCCTGATGCTGTAAGACAGGGTAGACTCAAGAGTGAGGCGCTAGCTTCATTTGATGATGCCTAAATTGTGTCCCATAGGGTGTAGGAATCTCTCGAGATGTTAATAGGCGCTGTTTAAGAAGAGGAAAAAGTCCAGAACAGGGGCCACCCACACAGTCATATAGATCATTTAACCTGAGAGCCACCATTAATAGGATCCATTTTATACAAGATGGCAGGCATATTGCCAACCAAGTTTGTTTAAACACCCCAGAATTTCTCAGGGCTTGTTACGTGCTGACTTGTTTCGTAGCCTTTCAAGAGGCAGAGTGAACACGCATGATAATTTCCTTTGACTTGTCGGTCACACATGCATTAGGTAGGGAATCTCATGGAACTAGAAGCCAATGAAACATTCATGCAAATTTTTAAACAAGGTCCTTCCCCAGCCTTCGGGACTGCACACCTCAGAGAATGTGACAGTGTAGGGGCACGGAGGGTGAAGATGAGGGGCACAGCTGGTTCTGTCCTTATTGTAGCCTTCTGAAATCCTCCTCAGGGTCCCACAAAACTCCAGATGTAGACAAGCAGGCCAGCGTGAGGGCCCGGTGTTTCTCTCAGTGGCCTCATCTCTCTCTTTCCTGCTGTTGTCGGCGTGCTTATCTTGCTGGACTCATCCCCCCCGCCCCTCCCCCTTCCCCAGGGAATCATCCTTCTCAGGAGGAGTCTGGCCTTCTCTCCTGGTGCAAAGGCTCTTCTCCTCTCTGCACTTTGTCTTCCTCAGATGTCCATTTCCTTCCCTGCCCTGCTTCTTTTTCTGCTGTCCAGCCACTCCCCACTTACTTTTGGCAAAGGAGGAAGCTGCCATTAAGAGCGGAAGTGTTTTGGAAAGCTGATCTCTGAGGTGTACCAGGATGGGAACCAGCTCAGTGCAGCATGTGCAAGCATTGGGGGCAGGGGAGGGGAGATCTCCAGCCAGAAGGACCTTCCGGGAGCCTGCCATGCTCTACTGTGCAGACCGAGGGCCTTCACAGGGTGCCTGCATTTTACACCTGGAGGAAATAGTGGGTGCACACCACACCTTATCCTTATCACTACTCTCCCTGCTTTCTTACCCGTCATCCCTGTCCCGTGAACACCCCCAATCTGCCATGGGCTCTGGAGGAGGGGCATACAGGAGAGTCGCTAGATAGCTGAGGAGCACCACAAAACCTAGAACTACAAAGACAGAGGGGTGCAGGGAGGGGACAAGTTGGTCTTTCAGGAAAGAAGAACGTTATGTGTCCCTCTCCCTGTGTGACAGTGCACGGCCACCTTCTCTTCCTCACCGCTGCCTCTCTCTACGTACACTCTCAAGAAGAGAAACAAGGCCTTACCTGCACTGTCTAATGGGTCAACTTGCAAATGGTGGGCCACTTTGATAGTGGTAAGTTCTGACACGGACCAGGCCTCTTTGGGGAAAACCAAGGATCACCACTCCATCTGGGGTGTTGCCGTGCCAGTCTGATCAGTGCTGCCCATCTTCTAACACCAGCCTTCCATTACCGGATCCCACCTACCGTGTATGGGAGGAGCCATGCTTCTGGCTAATAGACTGTGCGGTACACATGTGCTCTAAGGATTAATGTCATAACTTTCAGGTGCTTTGTTTTCCAGGCATGGAAACGGTCTGTGCACCTGCAGATATGCGGCGTTTATTCGCTCCCTGTAACTGCAATGCAGCGTGGGTTCAGAACCTCAGTGCATTCGCTCGTGCATTCACCTCTCGCTCTGGTATCTGCCCTTCTCGGCATCCAGGATCTGCAAAGCAGATTTCCCATATTCACAAGAGATCAAACAAGACTAACAGATGCCATCCATGTCATCAGAAAGAAGAGCGGAGAAAGTCTGGAGCATAAGTCTAAACATATCCCATCTGCAGCCAGACTGAGCAGACGAAGACAGGGCAAGCTGCTCGCAGGCCTGTGAAGAAGACAGGGCCCCTTGGATGCGGAAGGGAGAAATGGAAAGAGGATCAGGAAGGAACACGGATTCTGCTGAATCGCAAAGGGCAAGGAGAGTGATGACCAGATCTCGGTCTTAATGACAGTCCTGACGTTTCCCTCTTCTCTGCTCAGGACACATTCCTCCCACAGGCAGCCATTGCTGTCTCCAAACGGGCTGCTTCCTGTGCATGAATTATCAGGATGCTTCAACCAGTTCAGCATAATAATTCATGTGCAAACACTCCCCAAATTCCCTACTGCAAGAAGTGCTGAGCGGTGCACAGCTCTCAGGAACAACCACAAACATGAATATTACATCTATTCAAGAACAACTCCATCTAACACACTGTTCCTTTGGAAAGATCTAATATGAAGACCCATTAGGCGCAAAGCACACATGGGCTGTTATCTACACACTGAGCTCCAACTTAAAAATAAATTTCTAGAACAAACCAAACAGGCACGAAGGAGCCTTTCTGCCTTTTCCTGCATGGACACTGAGGGTAGACTTATGCACTAATCAGCTAGTCAGATAGGAAAGAGATGGAGAAACAAGCCTAAGAGCCCATACCCAGGAAACCAAACATGAAAAGACTTAGGCAGCCTGTGCCCAGAGACCCCCTTACTGCTGACAGCTGCCTCCCGAGCAATGGAGCCGTGAAAATGCACGGCCGCACAATGACTAATCAATCAGAAAGAGGAAGTCCTGCTCCCACTGGAACAATGGGGCATTGTGAACCTAGAGAACACACGGGGAAACAGCCAGCATTTCCCAGGGCTGATCTCAACCTCCTCTCAGATGCTTGGAGCTTAGGAATGGAAGGCCAGGAGCCCAGACTCTGACGAGAGTGACTGGCACTTGAGACTCTTCTAGAAGCAAAGAATGAAGGTAAACACTCACTCCTGTAAGATTTCATTATTCTTTTGTTATTGACAGCTGGGTCCCAGTTCATGCCAGAACGTGATAAAAAAAAAAAAAAAAGACTATTGCCACATGTGCCCAACGCTCAGGTCACAGGTGACTCCAAATTATGATTGATTCAAACTCCCAGTTGTCGGGGGTGAACGGACCACTGTTGAACAACAATCCGAATTGTCACAATGAAAACTGATGAGTTTGCACAGTGTCACAAACGCCCTTCATGCATACCTGGCGATAACTGTCTCCCTAACACAACCTAGAGAGTAGAAATTAAACCAAAGGATGTTGGAGCACTTGGCAAGCAAGGAAGCTCGGATCGGGAACTAGAGCATTGTGCAAACTGGGAAGACAGAGTGAAGTAGGTGGGGTTCAAAGGTATGTGCAAACACTGCCTTGCAATAGGGTTCCTTATTTCCTTCCACCTGTGGCCTGCCACCATGGTCACTAGAAAACTGTGGCCAGGAAGTAGACCGAATTGTCAGCCCCCTAGGAAAGCAGCTTGAGTCATGAACCGTGGGGAAGATGGCTATCTCTTTGTTTCTGTTTCCCAAATTTAAGTACACATTTTGTCAAAGGCATTTGTATGTGTTCTTATAATAGACATTATTTATCAGCATTATATTTATCAAGTTTGAATGATCTGTTTTTGAAATCTCACTCTCATCCTGACATAGATCCGTCTAAGTCTATCCCTTTCTGCAGCCATTATCTCGCCTTTGTTTGCAGTGTTAAAAATTCCTCATCATTATTTTAGAGGCTACTCAAGCATCCATCTAAGGAATGAATCATTATCCGCGATGCCTCTGTTTGGGGATTTTTAAGGTGTTTCCAGTTCTAGCCACTAGAAGTGATGAGCAATGTCTTTTAAAACAGAATTCAAACAGCTTTCTGATTTTTGTGAGGTTCTGCCCAGTTAATGCTGCCTGCTCAAGGTTTCTCCTCGGCAAAGATTTCCACATGCCCAAAGCCACTGCCCCTCCGCTGTGAGGTGAGCTCCTCCCTTATATTCATGGACAAAAGAAAACAGGTGAGATCTTTGCCTGGTGGACTCTAGGGCTCTGAATTACCGGCTCCAGGTCTCCCCCTTCAATGCAGGGCCGCCCAGAACAAGAATAAGAACAGGAAACAAGATGACCTCTGTGACCACCACCGAAGCAAGGCAGGGGCCTCCCGGAAAGATCTTCATGCTGGAGGACTGTGTGGCAAAAGCCCCCAGATGTCATTCCTGTCACAGACGCGTCAAAGAAGGAGCTGGGAAGAATCCGTTTACCTGGTGACTCAGGCCTATAAACCCAGCTACTCAGGAAGCTAAGGCAGGAGGCTTACAACGTCAATGCCAGCCTAGTAACTATGGAAGATATTGAGTCTAAATAGAAAAATCATTTGGAGAGTGAAAACTTCATTACAACTCAGGGATTATAGCTCACAGAGGTTATATTCTCTGTCAAGCATACATAGAGAGCTATATTCAAAGCCTGGTACCAAGAAATAAGCAGAGCAAAATCAAATGAACAAAAGAAGCCCAAGAGACCAGTCGTGTAGCTGTGTCTACTGTGGACAGGAAGGTTGCAGATGGAGGGGATGCATCTGTGAGGTAAATAGTAAAGCTGGATGCTTCTCGATATGACAGGAAGAAAAGCAACAGAGCCAATGAGAAAGTACGAGCGCTCAAGCTGCAGGAGCAGTGTGGAGCCCACCAAGAGTCGTCTCCAAACCACTGGGTGCTAAGCTCCCCAGCCTACGGAAGTCCCATTCGGCAACAAGCCAGGTGACTGCTTCCAGGCCAAAGAACCATGGAAAGCAAACCAAAGCCACAGCGGGCACAAACTGTTCAGCGACAAGGCCACCAGCATCACATGTTCCCACAGGAACAGAGGCCAGCCCAGAACTGTCACACAAAACGCATGTCACAGAGGCCCTTAATGAAGCTTCTGAATCTTTGAGAAATTATCACTTAAGTTATAGTTAGTGAAATAAACCAGGGTCAAAATGACACGGTAGGGTTCTACTCTGTGGTATTTGAAAGCCAAGCCCATGGAAACAGTTGTCAAGGGCCGTGAGGAGAGGGAAGTGGAGGTTCATTGGCGGCAAAGTTTCAGTTATATGAAGGGAGTAAACTCTAGAGATCTGCTGGATGTGTTGTACCCATAGCTAACACAGCGTTTGCTCCCTTAAGTGTTTGAGGGCAAATCTCACACTTCAATAAAAGGGAGCTCTGATGGGTGTGTGCCTTTCCTACAGTGAGGCTATCGCAGGTGCATGCATATGTGCAAACTCAAGTTGTAAACTCAAACAAATATAAACTTTGATATGTCTGTCATAGCTCGGGAAGATGCTCTTAAAAAGGAAGTTGCCAAACTCTGTTCCATACTGTCTATGGAGAAAGCAAAGAAGTACAGGGAGGTTTGTCAAGTTTATCCTCCAGCATACACTAGGCAAGGGTACCATAGATGCAGGAACATCAATGAGGCTTCAGAAGTGAATAAGAAGAGTGCATCATGGACAGGGGAGAAGGCTTAGTCGGTAAAGATTGTTTTGCAAGCACAAGGAGAGTGTGATCTCCAGGACCCACATTAAAAAGCTGAGTATAGAGGTAGTGCTGGGAAGGTAAAGAGCCTCACTGGACAGCAACCTAGCCTGCCTGTTCTGGATCAGCAAGAGACAGTTTCAAAACAATATATTGACAGTAGCTGAGGCTGACCTCTGGCCTCCACACACATGCCCATATGTATATGCACAGCCACACACGTGCACATGACTGCACACATGAACACACACACAAAGGCTAAATCATGATCTGATCACACTGGGGACTATAATTTCTTCTGCTGATGTTTGCTAGGCAATCTTCTGGAGAATGACATTTAATAATTCATAGATATAAGTACATTGTGAATTGTTATATTGGGACACTGAATTGTCAACCACTTTCCTTTGAAATGAGCTTGGTCAGAATTAACCACTTTGCCAAAGCCTTATCACTCCATGTCTTCAGTACCACTAATGCCTTGAAAGCGACCAAAACACATTCCTCCGACCAGTCTCTTCTCAGAGTAGATTCCAATCCCTATTGCTTGTTGAACAAGCTCCTCCCTGTGCTGTTGCATTTCTTCAACCGGAACCTAGGTCCGTGTCTATTGTCACGCTGTACTTCTGAAAACATCTCCTCTGTCTCCAGGACAGTTTCTGTTGAGGGCATGGCCATCCTTCCTGCTTCCCCAAGAGGAAACGGAAACTAAACTCCACCTCCACTCTTGTACCTCAATTTCAGGATCTGTGCCCCAAACATGTCTTCTTACTTCATTCTCTTTCTGATTTGTTCTCCACTTGAAAGCTACAGGTAGAAGCCCTTATAAATACATTCATTCCTTCAACAAATCTGTGCTGATGGCTCATTGAGTGCCAAGCACTCAACAGATATGACATTTCCTAAGCCTGGAAGGAAATGAGCAAAATCTAACTATGTCACACTCCTGTTTAAAGCCCACTATGTACTGCCTAAACTATAAAAGGCAATGCTCCTAGCTTTGGAAGACCAAACTCTTCAACACTGCATCCCAGCAAAGTATCCCCATGTTGGATAATTTTATGTCAACTTGACACAAAGCTAATCATTTGAGAAGAGAAAGCCTCAGTTGAAACAATGCCTTCAGAAGTCTGGCCTATAGGCAGTTTTGCCTGTGGGGCATTTTCTTGTTTAATGATTGATGTGGGGTGGGACCAGTCTACTATGGGTGGTCTCAGTCCTGGGAAGATGATCCTGGGTTGTATAAGACAGCAGGCTGAGCAAGCAAGCCATGGGGAGCAAACCAGTAAGTAGCATTCTTCCGTGGCCTCTGCTTCAGTTTCTGCCTCCAGGTTCCTGGTCTGACTTCCCTTGATGAAGCACTACAATCTTTAAGATGAGATAAACCCTTTCCTCCCTAAGTTGCTTTTGGTCACAGTGTTTTAGCTCAACAATAGAATCCCTAAGACAATCCTCATCTTGGCTTCTACAGCCATAAGTCTGCTCTGTACACACACAATACACATGTACCTGCACACATACATCTACAAAAAGCTGAATTATATGCATTTGAACATATATATGTATACAAAATAGGTACAGACTTGTGACCATGTATATACATAAGTATGTGTACACATGACTCCTTTATACCCAAATGTACATGTATGGGCACACAACATGTATACACATGTACACACACATATGCCACGCTCTAAGTACATATCACTGGTGGTAGGGGAAAAGACCCCATTGTACATAGCACTTACTACATGATAGTGAGGAACCATCAGGGATCAAAAAGGCTTGGGATTTGCCTGGAAGCCAGCAATCACCTGATCAAATTTATTCAAGATCTGGAAAACTGAAGCTGAGGTTGAGACTGGGGCAGAAATTAAGAAACACTCCCCACCACACACACACACACACACACACACACACACACACACACACACACACACACATGCAAACACATACACATACATACCAATTTACAGACGTTCTGCCAGGAGTACTTTATTGAAAAAGGACAAAGAATATAACCTGTTTCCTGGTCCTCTAACAGAGTCCCCTGTGGAAGCCTGGGATGCTCCCCATCCCAGCTGCCACCTGAGTCCACAGGTTTCTGCATGACACTAGATCCTTGATCTCTTCCCCTATGATTCTCAAGTCATTTTTCTTCCTTGATCCTCCTCCGAAGACCAGGCCACCAGACTACACAAGCCTTTCCCTCACCAGGTACTGGCAGTTTTTGAGAGCTGGCCCGGCTCCTCCATCTCTAACAGTCTGCCGCTATCACTGCCAATAAGGCTTCATGTCAGAGTTCATGCAAAGTTCTAGCCCAACATCCCAAGGACTGGTCACCTCCAGCAACCAATGTCTGTCTACCTATCCATCTCCAGAGTGTCCTGACTTCCTGCCGTATTCTGCTTAAATTTCGTGGTGCCAAATTGTTATTCCTGGCAACCCACCCATGAGAGCTAACCTGCGTTATCAGCTTGACTGGATTTAGAGTCAACGTGGAAGCCCACCTTTGGGTCTATCTGAGGGTGTGTCCAGAAAGGAAGTCTAGCAGCTGAGGAGGGAAAACCCATTCTGAACGTGGGCGGCACCGCTCGGAGCTGGGATCCCACTAAGGAGAAAGCAGGTTGATGCCAGAATCCATGGCTCTCTGCTTGCTGGCTGTAGGTGCAATGCCGCAGGCCGTCTCACACTCCTGCAGCCAGGCCTTCTCAGCCGCAGGCTGAAGTAAACCCTTGTCTTGTTGCCTTTGTCTGGATAAGAAAGGAACTAAAACACCACCTTGCCCTGTTTGCATGACAAAATCCCAGCTCCAGTTAAACAAAAGCTGATCCTTCCTCAAGGGCCTCCACCTCAGCCACTGGACTTCCTGGAAGAAGAATCTGCCGCTGTGCTCTGGTCTCACGTGAAATGTGAACAGCTGGCATTTCTATGCTGTGCTGTGTGTCAAGCACACTCTAAACATCGTATGTTAGCTAATTAATTCTGACAAAATTCAGGTTTATCCCCATTTCACAGGCAAAGAAGTTAGAGCCTGTGCAGTCTATAGAGCAGCCTGTTCAAGGGTACACAGCGACTAAATGACAGGCATTAGGATTGACACTCAGGCTGGCTGGCTGCCAAAGCCTCTACTTTGTTATCACCCTGGTCTTGGAAGTGTGGCCTATTGCTAACCTAGCCCTGGGCCTCCCTCCCTTCAGCTGATCTTTCCACTTTCTCTGTTCCCAAGAAATGGTTCCAAACTCCTGTCGCCTGCTTCCCCTTCTCACTCTCAGCTACTGTCCTTTCTAATTCCAGAAAGATCCAAGAATCCACGATCCAAGAATGCTCTCACCTCCCTCTAAAACTCCTACCAACCTGCCCGCTCCCGACTTCTGCCTTCCTTCCACTAGGTGGATGAAGAAGCCCTACTGTTATTAAAGAATGGTTTTCCACTTATGCCCCAGCCCTCTACCCTCTTATCTCCCGAAACGTAATGGTGTTTGGTAGAGCTGAGCATTCTTAGACTTTCCAAACCTTTCTCACTTAGCTTTCATGACGTCTAGCAGACCAAATCTCTTCCCGTGTCACTTGGTACCCTCCCCCTCCCCCTCCATGGGTTATTTCTGCGGTCTTTCTCCCTTTCGTCTCCACACATCCCCGATGCCACATCAACAATTATTTGGCTCTGTATCTCACCAGATGTCAAGTACAAATCTAAATGCCAAATGTACATCTTTACTTGTCAAACGATCAGTGTACATCTTTCCTTGTCCAACGATCCCACCCAAACCTTTCATTGCCCTGACTTCTCCCAGATCTTGCAGATCCCTGGAAACACAGAGTGAAAAAGATACAATGTAACTAAGGTGGATAGTCCTGGGAGAACCCTGACCTCCAATGAAAAGAGCAGTGTCTCCTTCCCTAAAGACCAGGAAAGAAGTGGTTTCCAATCGTGGAGCAATCTGTAATTAGTAGTTTTACAGGGGTCTTTCTAGGCATGACTATACACAAGCAGTACACAGCGGAGCAGAATGGCTAGCCACATAGAAAACATCTGCGGGTACCATGCCAGCAAATCTGGGAGTCCTGACCAAAGAATTTCTTGTCGGGTCAGAAACCCAACTAAACAACAAAGATTGTAATGTGTCTCCTTGGCAGGGTGGAGGGATGCATCAAATACTTCCAGGATCCAGGACAAGCCCTTTGCAGTGTCATGTGGGTGTCCTCTCCCTGGCAAGGGCTTGACCTTTGAGAGACAGCCCTCTCTCTGACGTTCCAGGGGGCGACTGACAGAATTCGCCAATGTTCCCATTGTGAAGATAGCGCACATAAAGCAGTTCATTCTGAATATAGTATCGCACAGAATTAACAGTGCGAGTTCAAGAAAGGCCAGGAACGTGGCTGTCTGATCAGGAACAAGACACTTGAAATTCATAAGTCTTGGGCGACTCACCTTTAACACAGAGGCAGTGAGAGGACTTGGGGATTGCAGTGAAGATTTAAGAAGCTAATTCACACTGAGTATTGAATACAGATTTAGCCACATGCTAATAAGAGCCTCTTGGTTAGACTGTTATCATCACGGTTAATATTCGGGATGGGTGTCTCCCACAGTGCCAACACAACAGGATCCAATGTCCAGGCTTGAGAAACTAACAATGAAATTCATGTCACTAAAAATGAGCCAATGCGTGAAAAAAAAATTAGGGAGAGCCTTAAAGCAGTATAGAAGAAGATGTGCTTAGGGGACCCTTCGACACCTCTCCATCCTCTCTGATCATCATAGGTGATGATCCTCCCCATCACCGATCTTGACCCACCCAGTTTATTTTTGAGGGCCAAGAGAACTGTTTACACCATCTGTCTACCAAAATAACACTCCTTGGAGCTGATTTCTGAGTTCAGGAAAGTCTGGAGTATCTATGTTCACCTGCAGCCACACAGATTACATAGGCAGCATTCAAACACACAGTTCTGAGCAGAACATCCACCTACTCCTTGGCGTAAGAGTGTATGAGCCATGCACAAATGCATTTATGAATACACACACACATGCATATGAATACATGCATCCACACATGTAAGTTACCATTCACGTCTGTAACACCCACACACCACTCACAGTTTTGATGTCTCTTATCCCATCTGGGACCTGTTTCTCTTCTTGGATGTCTGTGGCCATAGTCTAGAATGATTTCGTAAGCAAAAGTGGGCCAAGAAGCATCATATTCCCCCTGGAAGTAATCTGGGGCTTACGTAGGAAAAGAATGCTAACGGAATCATAAGAAAAAGCAAAAATTGAAGTCAAGGAAACATCCAGCTTCACCTCTTGTCCTAGTAAGCTTCAGATGTTAACTTGACCCAGCCTAGGGTCATCTGAGGGAGTCTCAGCTGAAGAATTTCCCAGTGAGATTGGCCTGTAGCCATGTCTATGGAATATAGTCAATACACTGTTGACCAGCATGGAAGGACCCAGCCCACTGTGAGTGGTGCCATCCTGGGCAGGTGTTTCTCCTGGGCTGTACAAGAAAGCTAGCTGAGTGTGAGTCTGTTAGCAAGCCAGACAGCAAGACAACAAGCCACATTCTTCCATGGTCCCTTCCTCGAGGTTCCTACCTTGAGTTTCTGACCTGACTTCTCTCAATTTCCTGAATCTGTTGACCCCCGGTTTCCTCACTCAGAACCGGTGGCATCCTAATTGACAGAACGCAATGCTGGTCTGCAAAGAGCAGCATTTCTGGCTTTCATGAAGAACAAAGCCCCGAGCCACGGGCACAAACTGGATTCTGCAGTTTATAACTTCACTTAGGTTTCATAATAAACAAGAAAGCTGCTAACGGGGCTGTCCAGGATGAAGACAAAATGAACTGCAGGGAACGCATGGTCATGTGTTCCTGACAAAGACCGCAGTCTGGTGTTGGTGGAGCATAGGGCTCACCTTTTTTCCCTGAGGTGGAAGCTAAAGGTTACTGGATTGGAAACTCAGAAATATTTACCCATTTAGGATGTGATACCAATGAAGAAAGCTACCTCCCAGGAGAGTCATGGCAAACAGAGAGCTCATTCCTGTGCCTCTCCTAGCCTGTAGCTTAGAAAGGCTGGGCAGCAGGATACACAAACACACACAGAGCACAAACACACCATATACATACCACATACCCCAACACACACACACCATATCACATCACACATACCAAAACCACACACACACACACACACACAGAGTAAAACCTCAATCTCAAAGGAAGGTTCAGTGCACACAGCTAAATAAAGACTCAACAGCAACCAGGTCCATAGACCTGTGCTAGACAAACTGCAAGATGGCGCCCCAATGATCTCACCTTCTACGATTCCTGCTATTCCTACTATCCGTTTGCTCATTATTTGTGCTTGGTGTTTAGGATCAGATATCACTATATAGCCTTGGCTGCTCTAGAACTTGCTGTGTGGATCAGGTTGGCCGTAGACTCCCAGAAATCTGCCTCTCTCTGCCTCCTGAGTGCTGACTGGAAAGACAAGCACTGCCATTCCCAGCCTGCAGTTCACACCTTTAAACATTATCCTTCAGCACGGATGGGGGTTGAGGTACGCATGCATGTGGAGGCCTGAGGTTGGTGTCATCAATCAACCCTGATTACTCTTCCATCTTATTCATTGAGGAAGAGCCTCTCAATCAAGCCCAGGGTTCTCTGATGTGGCTAGCCACACCAGCCAACTTGCTTTGGGGAATCCCATCTTTGCTTTTCTGGACTGGAATGACAGGTGGGCCTTTGCACCCATTAGTCATTCACATGGGTTATATGGTTCCAGATTCTAGTCCCGGGCCTTGAGAGGCAAATGCTCTAACTACTGAGCATTTCCTGGGCTTCTGGCTTCATCAGTTTCTTATGCATGGCATCCGTTGCTTGTGCTGAGGTAGAAACTGCCCTACTGAGATGTCCCGTGTGCTTAAGTTGCCCTGGGAGATTTCAGTCCACAGCCAACAAAGAACTGAAGCCTTTAGTCGAGTGGCTGGTAAGGAACTTAAGCTTAATGAGAATCACCAGGTGAATCATTTGGAGATGGAGTCTCATGTTACTGAGTTTCAGAGGAAAGCTTAATCTCAGTCAGAGATGTAACTCATGTTTCCTAAAGAGACCAGGGGGTCAGAGACCAACCTGGCACATTCAGATGCCCCACCCTCCCACGCTCACTGTGAGAGCTTAACCTCAATCAGAGATGTAACTCGTGTTTCCTAGAGAAACCAGGGGACAGAGATGGACAGTGAAGGCACATTCATATCCCCACCCCACACCCTCCCACACACACTGTGAGATCAAAGTACTAAGTAACTAAATTTAGGGTAACCTGTTCCACAGTGAGAGATAACCGGTACGAGGCCCTTTCCCCGGTGGTCTAAGAAAAGCATTCTGCACATGAGATTGAGACCTAGAAGGGCTTTCTATGCTGGCAGCACTGGGAGAGAGGTGATTGGATGGCTCCTCCGTCATC
Source organism: Myodes glareolus (assembly GCF_982192425.1). Taxonomy (NCBI): domain Eukaryota; kingdom Metazoa; phylum Chordata; class Mammalia; order Rodentia; family Cricetidae; genus Myodes; species Myodes glareolus. The sequence continues at coordinate 61,258,409 of NC_142034.1, forward strand.
CACTCCCACCTCTAGGAGACAACAGAATGACCTACCAAAAGAAGCGAACTTGGAAGTGTGATGGCTTTAGTCTTCAGTGTCAACTTGACTGAGTTTAAAACCACCGAAGGGACACATTTGTGAGGGCATTTTCAGAGGAATTTAACTGAGGGACAAGGAATCACCCTGGATGTGAGTGATACCATCTAGTAAGCTGGGTCAGCACTGAACAAAAGAGGCTGAAAGGAGAGGCCATCTGGACCCCAGCATGCATTTCTTTGTTTTTGAAATGGAGTCGCACTGAAACCAGCCGCCTCACTCCACCGCCACGCCTCCCTGCCATGGTGGACAGTGACCTCAAACCATGGGCCGAAATCAACCCTTTCTTGTCCTGCTCTTCTTGGGAGTACTTTGTGACATCAATGAGAAGTGTAACTTGGTGCGGGAGAATTGTCTGTAATCTGCCAATCATGTTTTAAATAAAAGCTGATTGGCCAGGCAGGAAGTATAGGTGGGTCAACCAGACAGGAAGTAGAGGCGAGGCAATGAGAACAGGAGTATTCTGGGAAGCAGGAAGCTCCCTCGGCAGTCCTACCCAGACCACGGAAGAAGCAGGATGTAACCTGCCCAGCTGAGAAAGGTATTGAGCCATGTGGCTAGCATAGATAAGAACAATGGGTTAATATAAGCTACAAGAGTTAACAAGAAGCCTGAGCCAATGAGCCAATCAGTTTTATAACTTATGGAGATCTCTGTGTGATTTTCTTTGGAGCTTGCCGGCTGTGAGGTATTGGGCGGGACATAAACCCCAACAAGCAGGCCCCCTCATGTTATAGTAACTTATACAATATGTAAGGAATCAAAGTCCATTGACTGCTCCAGAACTGAAGGGGTGCTTCTAGCAAAGCTGATTTTGACAAGGTCACATGACACAGTAGGTATACGATGCTACCCAAGGGACCAGGGCTGGAGCAGGGATGGAGTCAAGTGTAAGAGGGAGCTCTAGATGGCTAAGGTACTTGCCTCACACATTCCTTGATGCATAGAAATTTTGTAATTTTTCTTTCTGAAGATCAAGTTAATGTCCACGTTATCCAAAAGATTTTGTGAAAATATCAACATCCAAACACTAGGCCTTAGCACAGGACTGTTTTCTCAATACTGCTATACAAACACTATCTGAGTTCTACCTACGCCTTCAAGACCACGGTCCATCTTCGTTTGTTGCTTGTTTATGAGCACACGTGTACACATAAACACACATGATTACGAGGGGGCTTAGGAGTAGGTTTCTACTGAGGGCACAGGTTCTAGAAACAGGGTGGGCTTAAAATATCTGCCTGCCTGCCACATGCCCTCCTTGGACTTAGGCTGTCTGGGCTGACAGGGACCCAGCTGCCTGGAGTGTGGATCTCCATAATAGATTCCATGAGGCCCAAATCTTCATGGGCTCCCATGAGAATTTATCCTGAACTGCTCATCATTCCAGACACAAGAATAAAACTGTTCACTGCCCAAAAGGCCCCTGCACCTCACCCCACCCCCTCCCAACGGTCTTGTTCAGCTGGGGTGGGGTACCCTTCGAGTTCAACCCCCATTGTCACTTTGCCTCTCTGTGCAGTAAGAACCGGGCTTAACTACACCTGTGTCTTCCGTCTCTAACCCTGTGTGTTCCTGTCTCTTCTCACACAGCAGCAGGCCTGAGAACTGGAATGGTTAGTAGGCCATCAACATCCCACAAAACGCATTCCTTCTGGATTTCCCCTACCCAAGAAAACATTGCCAGCCCCAACCTTCAAAACTCTCTTGTTCTCATTCCCGGATGCCACTCAAAGGAGAAAAGCTAACTTTTGCCCTCTAGAGTGGGAAATGCGAAAGGCACAGGCCTAACCATGCATGCTGCTGTATCCAGACCACACGCCCCTCCCAGGCACTGCGCCCAAAGGGGCGCTGATCGACTTTTCCATCCACGGAGTGGAAATTCTAGATGCAGAAAGTGTTCAGACCAACCCTGCGTTCGCTCGTGCCTCTGCCAATGGCCGTAAACCTGTTTCTGTCCCGCTGGAGCTGCAGTGTGGAGCCAGAAATCTGGAAGAATTTAACACGTAGTGGGTTCGGTTCAGACACAGGAAAACATTGTTCAAAGTAAACACTGGAATCCCTCCCTCATCATGCAGGAATGTGGAGCCGGCAGGGTCTGAGCTCAGCTGCTTCTCAGAAAAGCCCCTACTAAACCGCCCCGTGCCCTGCACCAGGCTGCACACACGGAGAGGGACCCTCTGGGTAATCGGTTTGTGCACAAGCTCCGCCCCTGACCTTGAGAAGCAGAAAACCCTCCTGAGGGGAGAGGACTTGTGATGCTGTGGGACTTTCCATTTCCTTCGCTTCCAAGGGTTGTGAAAGAGTCGCTTTTCCTGGAGAAGAAAGGAGGCTCTGTGGCAGTGGCGAAGGAGCTGTCTCCTGCCCATGTGTGTGTGCTCCCCGGACAGGACAGGGCCACCGACATGCCTCCCCTTTCCCTGCTCCTTAACTAATTCCATTTCTCCAAAGTCCTGTGCCAAGGTCCTCGCCCGGCTTCCGCTAACTCTGAACAGTAGAAAGAAAGAATTGCTTTATCCATGGGCTGTAAAATGGCTTCCAAAACGTTGGTTCATGTTTAATCATCTGTCACTCTGTCCCTCGGCCTAAAGGGCTGCCTACATCCTCCTCACACAGAGGCACAGGGCTGAAACAAACAGTGGTGAGACTTTTTTTCACAGCCCCAGGAGGAGGGGGAGAAAACCTGGGTGAGGAACGGTTTGTGAGGGATGCAAGAAGTCCACGCATGGCCGTTGTTGGGTTCTGAAAGTCCTCAGAAATCTCAGGTTGAAATTCAAGTCCTGAGGGGACTAAGGACACACTTGGGAGATAAGGACGAGATGAGAGTCAGTTCAAGGCCAGTCTGGACTGCACAGGAAGTTCTGAAAGTGAGGCCCTGTATCATCAGAAGGAATAACAGGGGAGTCAGGGAAGAGGAAAGAAAAGAGGGGAGAGAAAGAAAAGGGGGAAGGAGGGAAGAAGGAAGAAAGGAAGGAAGGAAGGAAGGAAGGAAGGAAGGAAGGAAGGAAGGAAGGAAAAATTTGATCCCCAATATGAGGTCGTAGTGGTCAATGTTAACGCGACAGGATCTAAGATCACCTAGGAGACATGCCTCTGGCACACCTGCGAGAGAATGCCTAGATCTGGCTCACCACAGAGCATGCCTGTGAAGGATCCTCTTGATTAGATTCATGGGGGGTGGGGTTCTGTGGGCAGCTCAGGGGCTGGGGCCTCTGAATGAAAAGGAGAAAGTAAGGTAAAACAGGCTTTCATCTGCCTCTGCTTGATGGTGGATTCAGTGTGGCCAGCTGCCATGACTTCTCCGTCCCGGTGGACAGTGCCCTGGAGCTGGTCTGAGCACAAAACCAGAATCTCACACTGTTGGAATAGAATAGAGAGCCCAGAAATACACCCACACAGCTCCAGCCACCTGGCTTTTGACTGTCAAAATATGCTGGGAGAAAGGGCAGCCTCTTTAGCACACAGTGTTGGGAAAACTGACTCTTCACAGTGGAAGAATGAAATACATCTGTGTATGAAAATACATTCAAAATGAATCAAAGGCCTTAATAAAGACTTTAAATTACCAGATGAAAACGTTGGTAAAAAACACCTCAAAACATATACAAGGACTTTCCGCAAAGACTCCAGCAGCACAGGAAGTAATCCTGAGACTTGATCAACAGTGTTACATGAAATGTAGAAGCTGCTGCACTGCAAACAAAACCATGAGAAGAGCAGAGCGGGCTACAGGATGGGAGAGCATCTTTACCAGCTGCACATCCGACAGGAGGGTCACAGAACATAGAAAGAACTGCAAAGGTACAATGCAAAAAAATATCCTTCCAGTCTGTGCACGGACTGATGAAGGGAACAGGCAGTTCTCAAAAGAAGAACACGGCAAGTAACAAGGACCTGGAACAGTGCTCCAAATCCTCAGCATCAGAGAAGTCCAGTCGGAATACCAGCACCAAGGACATAAATGACAGGCAGAGCTGGCAAGGATGTGGGGAAAGAACCACTTATACATTGCTGGTGGGACTATAGCATAGCACAGCCACTATGGAAATCAGCATGGGGGTTCCAAAAAGCTGAAATTGTACCTATTGTATGACCCAGCTATGTAACTCCAGTGTATATACCGAGAATCCAAGTCAACATACAGAAACTCAGAAAGGGAACCTACATTTCTATCAACACATTCCTGGATAATGAGGGTGTGCTGCACATACACTGTGAAATTCTATTCTGCTATTTAAAAAAAATGTGACTATAACATTCTCAGGAGAATGGATGGAACCGAAAACCCTTATGTTATGTGAAATAAGTCAAACTCAAGAAGACAAATACCACATGTTTTCTCCCATCTGTGGAACCTAGATTTAAATGTACAGGTGTTAGGATGGGAAGATGGCTCAGCAGATTCTGCTGTTGATGCTCTATCATGAGGACCCGAGTTCAAGTTTCAGAACCTACATTAAGCTGTGTATAGTCGCATACATCTGTAATCCCAGCATCTACAACAAGGTAAAAGGCAGGGACTGGAGAATCCCCAAAAGCTCTTAGACCAGCTAGCATGAAAGACGGCAAGTGAGACCCTATCTCGAACAACATGGAAGATAAAGGCCCATACCTGAGATTGTCTTTTAATCACACACACACACACACACACACACCCCTAGTTCCACTCACACTTGTGCGTGTGCACAGATGCACACACATAATATCATACATTGTGCGCTTGTGTGTGCAATGTGTGTCCATGTGGGCACAAAGGGGACCAGGAAGGATCCCTTCCATGAAGGGAAGATGAGATCTTAGGGGAGGGTTGCGGGGGAGAAAGGGGCAGAAATGGAATGTGGTAATCTGAAGGCAGAAGATGGCTGTTTGCAGGACAGAGGAACAGGGTGAAGAACAACAAGTGTAGTCTTCTCTATAAAAATCACATGACCATCTCAGTAGAGACAGAAAACACCTTCGGCAAATCCAACATGCTTCCATGTTAGAAGTCCTGGAGAGAGTAGGGCTTGTGGGAACATACCTCAACATAATAAAGGCTATGTATGACAACCCATAGCCAACATCATTTCTATGTAGAGAAAAACTCAAAGCAATTCCGTTAAAATGAGAATGAGATAGAGCTGTCTGCTTTCCTCACTCCTTTTCAAGGTAATGTGCAAAGTACTAACTGGAGCAATAGGCGAGAGAGGGAAGTTAAAGGGATACAGACAGGAAAAGAAGTCAAATCATCCCTATTTGCATAGTATATGATAATATATGCATAAGATTGCAAAAATTTCAACAGAAGACTTCTAGAAACAATTATTAATTTCATCAGACTGGCAGAATAAAAATCAACTTATAAAAATCAGTAGCTAATTAGGCATAATGGTACATGTCTTTAATCCCAGCACTCAGGAAGCAGTGGTAGGTGATCTTGCGTTTGAGTTCAGCCTGAACTACATAGTGAGTTCCAGGACAATCAGGACTACATAGAGTAATCCAAGAAAAACAACAGCAAAAAACTCAGTAGCCTTTCTACACATCAACAACGTACAAGCTGAGTGAGGAGATCGTGGGCACACTTCCATTTACAGACCCAAAGACAATTTGTCAAAAGACAAATATATTGGAATAAACATAACCAAGGCAGAAAAAGACCTCACAATGAAAACTTCAAATTTCTGAAAGAGATTGAAGAATGCATTAGAACATAGAAAGACCTACTATGCTCATGGATTGGTGAACTTAATATTGTGGAAATGACCATCCTACCAAAAGTAATTTACAGATTCAATGCAATCTCAATCAAAATCCTCAGGATATTCTTCATAGAAATAGAAAAAAAATCCTTAAACTAGATGAAACTAGAAAATACCATAGATAGTCAAAACAAACCTGAACAAAAAGGATAATACTGAAAGAATTACAATTCTAAATTTTAAAGTATATCACAAATCTACAGTAGTAAAACAGCATGGTACTGATGCAAAAACAGACATGTATACCAACGAAATACAGAAATCCAAACATAAGCACACACAAATGCAGTTATTTGATATTTGACAAAGATGCCAAAAACACACACGAGTAAAGACAGCACCCTCAACAAATGATACTGGGAAAATGATACCCACTTGCAGAAGAGTGAAACTAGACCCATATCTCTCACATTGCACAAAAATCAACTCCAAGTAGATCAAAGACTTCAATTTGAAACCTGAGATTCAAAAACGGATAGAAGCAAACATATGCAGTAACCTACATGGTGTAGGTGCAGGAAAGGACTTTCCCGAATAGGACGTAATTTGCCCAAGAATTAAGGCCAACAGTTGAAAAGTGAGACTTCCTAAAACTAAACGCCCTAATTGGTAATCCAACATCAAATGGTGAGCCCTGAAATCATGTGCACACAAACAACATTAATGGACTCAGCAAGCAGGTTGTGTTTATATATTTATGCATATGTATGGCAATAATCCAAGAAAAAGAGGCCATCAATTTGAAAGGGAGTGGGGAGAGACTTGGGAGGGGTTGGAAGAATGGGACATGGCAGGAGCGAGAGAGAGAAAACATGGCAGAGGTTAGAGAGAGGAAATGGAAGGAGAAAAGTAATATAATTATGTTTTAATTACAATTTTTAAACATCACAATGAGAACTATCACTATTTATAGTAACTTAAGTTCTTTGTCAATGAAAACATGCAAGGCCTGGGTGGGAAGGTCACAAGACTGAGTGTCCATAGGCTCCGGGACACAGGACAGCCGTGTCAAGCTATGGTAGCCCCGGAAACTCTTCCCTCCCTGTTAGACATTTTCCACCTCGGTTCAGTCAGCCTTTCATGGTGAGTTCTCGACTTCTGAATATTTTTATTCTTTTTTATTATTATTATTATTTATTAATTTATAAAAGTTTCCACTTCCGCTCCTCCTCCCAATACCCTCCCACTCCCCCCACTCTCTCTCCTCCTCCCTCTCCAGCCCTAAGAACAGTCAGGGTTTCCTGCCCTGTGGGAAGTTGAAGTTCCTCCCCCCTCCCTCCAGGTCTAGGAAGGTGAGCATCCAAACAGACTGGATCCCAAAAAGCCAGTACATGCAGACGAAACAAGTCCCAGTGCCATTATCAATGGCTTCTCAGACAGTCCCCGTGCCAGCAACATTCAGAGAATCCGGCCACAATCAGAGAATCCGGTTTGATTGTGTGCTCGTTCAGACCCAGTCCAGCTGGCCTTGGTGAACTCTCATTAGATCAGTCCCCTTGTATCAGTGGGTGAACGCACTCCACACGGTCCTGCCTTTCTTGTTCATGTTCTCCCTCCTTCTGCTCCTCATTTGGACCTTGGGGGCTCAGTCCAGTGCTCCAATGTGGGTCTCTGTCTCATTCTCCATTCATCATCGGGTGTAGGTTCCCTCTGCTCCTGCCTTCCTTGCTCACGATCTCCCTCCATCTGCTTCTCATTTGGACCTAGGGAGTTAAGTCCAGTGTTCCAATGTGGGTCTCTGTCTCTTAAAAGAAGGCAGGAGGTCTCTTAAAAGAAGGCAGGAGGCTTCCTCCCTCTGAGCAGTAAAGCAGGTGGGGTTATTTTGGCTTGCAACAGGCTTCCCTAGATGCTTTGCTACCCTGTTCGAGGCAGCTCTGGGAAGGCTGTTTGTCCTGCCGTCCTCAGGGATATCTCCTCTCTTCTTGTTAATTCTTGGCATCAAGAAGTGACAGACACAGACCTTTCTAACTGAGGGGCTTTGAGCACCAGCTGATGATGTAAAATTCTGATCACTTACTACAAACGCCTTCTATGCCCCTGAGCTCAACCACCTGGGCTCATCGTGGGGCCCATGTGGGCACCTTCTGGGTTTCACCTCCCAGACTGGTCATCTTGGGATCCAAACTGGCTTTTTGTCCCAGTCCACCTTTAGAGAAAGGGACCCAGTACTCTACCCTGGGCTTTCCCATCTGCCCACTCTTCCAGAGGTATGTCTCTGGGCCTCTAGGCTAGCTCTTCCTTCACTGTCGGGTCCATCCATTTAACCACCTTTCAGTCACCTCAGATGTGTTACATGTACCTCAGCCCTTCCCCATTCAACTGACCTCTCGGTAACCCCATCCCATCACACCACAAAACCAGCTCCTCCTGTGGCTTGCTCTTTATTAAACAACACTAATTAGTTGGTTAAGAAAAAAAACCTAGAAATCTAATCTTCCCATTCCCTTCAAGACTCAATTTACCAGTAAACCATGTCAATTCAGCTTGCACGCATACCCTAAATCCATTGCTTTACTAATGACGACAACCGTTGCTACTGCTATCAACAGAACAGTAGTAATAACAACATACCATGGTGGCCCCATTTCACCTGCGTTAGCTTACTGAGTCTTCCCAACAAACTAAGAGTTGAATGCCATCATTAATCTCTTACAGATTATAAAGTTGAGGCAGAGGAAGCTTCGGAGACTTGCTCGAAGCCTATTATGATAGAACCAAGACTCAAATCTGAGTAGCTGGCACCAGGAACACGTGGTCAAACACCTGTTCCCTCTGTTGCCTCAGTGTCCACCCAGGTATCCCACAGCCCCCAAACCAACTCCTCCTCTCTACTCTTGCGCTCATGGAGCATAGTTTATATACTCAGCAGCCAGAGTCACCTTTCACAGACAGGCACCAGTGCATGTGGTGTTCCTGAACCTACATATCCCTCCCCAGGCACCTGCCAAGCATGCCTGGCAGTAAAGCTCCAAACTCTGTCCGTGACTGCCTCTGCCCACTATTTTCAGATCTCCCATTCACCTTCCCTAGTACACCTTCCCCAGCTCGCTGAACCCTGCAGATTTCAATTTGACTGGTTTCAGTTATTTGGCTGACTATCCAGTACCCTATCACCTCATGGTATCGTCATACAGTGCATATCACTGTCTGAAACTGTTTGGATGGAATTTTTACTGTTTTATTTTTATTTATGCAGATGTGAGTCTGTGTGAGTGTATGCCACATGCATGCAGGTACACACAGAGGCCAGAAGAGGACATCAGATCTCCTGGAGTTGGAGTTAGAGGCCATTGAGAGTCACCCAACACGGGTAGCAAAAGGAGACCATAAGATTTCATGAATGTGCAGTGGTCCAACTCTATACACAGCCCGGGAAGTTAAAAAGACTCCTGGGGTGGGTGATGTGTGGTCCCTTCATTTTAACAGATGCTCTGGCACACACCTAACCAATCTTAGAGACCAATGTGACTAGCAGTCTGGTTCTGGACCACCTAGAATACCTATGAGGATGCAGGCTGCTGAGTGCCCAGAATCTCTGATTCGAGAGATCTGGGATAAAGGCCAATAATCTGCATTTCTAACAAATTCCCAGGTGAAAATCAATGTTATTGGTCTAAGTCCTTGAGAATCCCCAAAACACCCCTTTTCCTTACTCCAGAGCACCATAAGACAACCGAGCACAGCTCCCAGTACCAGGGTGGCGTTTGCTCCAGGGGTGTGAGGGGACAGCACCAAGAAGAGACCCAAGAGGAGAGTCCTTGAAGGAACAGGCACTTGGCTTACTTTTGAATGAAGAACAGGCGTGATGGAGAATAAGGAAGAAAAAGATGAGGAAAAAGCTGAAGAAAGGACAAAGCACTAACTTCGGAAGTGACCGCCAACACACTCAACACACGGGGCGCACCTGTGCTGTGGGAGAGGGCTATGCTGAGTGGGTTTTAACAGGTGAGAATCTACTATGAAAGATCTTGTGTTGTTGGACTTTTGTGTTGTGTTTCCTCTGCTGAGAACAATAATTAGTTCTCCGCCTTCCTAATGCTGCAACCCTTTAATAAGGTTTCTCATATTGTGGGGGACCCCCCAACCATAAAAATATTTTCATTGCTACTTCATAACTGTAATGTTGTTGCAGTTATGAATCAAAATAAATATCAGCATGCAGGATATCTAATATGTTACCCCTGTGAAAGGATCGTTTGACTCTGCCGCCAAAGTGGGGTGGGTGGTGATGACCCACAGGTTGATAACCAAAGGCATGGAACATTCACACTCAAGAATTCTGTGTCTTGCAAGCATTGTGGAGACTGCTGAATGACTGTAAGGAGGGACTAGCGTTATCGGCTCTCTTTAGAAAAATATTTGTAACAGAGTCCTCCAGCTGCCTATCCATGGAAGAGTGGCATCTGCCTCCCGAACTCCACAAAGTGGTGGATGCTAAGGCAACAGATCTGTTACAAAATCCACTGGAGCTGATGATGGACCATTTGTGGAGCTGCCAGAGAACGGGAGGGCAGTCCACAAATGGCCAAAGCCAGAACTGAAGGCGGCGGAGTGAAGGGAAGGGGAGGGCACCAAGGCCATGACTGGGAAAATCCGAACAGATGAGGCCCTGTGCTTCGTCTCGTTCAGACTTCACTAGAAGTCACATTTAGACAGAAGAAGGACTTTAGGAGGAAACAACTTCCCTTCAAGGCTGATGCTTAGTAAAATAAGATTAAAACTCAAACCCAGAACAGTCTGACTTTAAACTGGGGTTTTCAACTTGCACACTATGATTATGTAGAAATCCAAAATAATCTACAAATGGAATTATTGAGTTCAGCAAGACTAGCAGACACAAGGTCCACATACCTAAAAATGCTTCAATTTTTCCAATTTCCACCAACCAAAGAAAATAAAATTTCTAAAAAGACATTCAATGATAGTGTGGCTTTCAAAAACTGGACTAAAATTAAATTAAATTCAAGAACAAAAATTAAGATCTCGCCAAGCAGTAGTAGCACGAGCCTTTTATCCCAGCACTCGGGAGGCAGAGGCAGGTGGATCTCTGTGAGTTCAAGGCCAGCCTGGCTTACAGAGCTAGTTCCAGGACAGGCTCCAAAGCTACAGAGAAACCCTGTCTCGGAAAAAAAAAAAAAAAAAAAAAAAGATAAGATCTCAGTAGCAAGATGTGCCATGGTCATTGTAGAAACACAAGAGCAATTATAAAACAATGTCATTTCTCTACATGTCACCCATAAATTCAATGCAACCCCAATCAAAATCATACCAGGGTTGTTTTTCCTTTTGGAGAAACTGACAAACTGATTTAGACTTTTCATGGCCAGGGCAAAGGCTGAGATTAGAAAAGGTGATCTGGGAATTGGGGGGCGGGGGTGAGTGAACTCGTGCATGCCTTTCAGACTCTGCTATCAGGCTGTGATAATCAGATAGTGACCTATCAGAACAAGAAAATAGACAAAGGTCACTGAACAGAGCACCCAGGGGACACCCGGTCTAAAGGCACCATAGAGCTGTGGGCACAGGCGTGTACTGTCAAGAAACGATGTTATATCACTTGGCCATCAACATGAAAGCAGGATGCTGAACACCTGTCTCAGCTTCTTTTCCTGTTTCATTCCCCTAGACTTTAGGACACAGATTAACCCCAACCCAGTCGCAGTAGACGAACCCATGAGGAAGCCAAAGAAGACGTCAGGAGTCAGTTCTCCCCTCCTGTCACGTGGGTTCCGGAGACCAAACTCAAGTCGAGCTTGACAACAAGTACTTTGAGCTTCTAAGCTATCTTGCTGGCCCATATATCTCATTTAAAATGTTTGCCTTTTAAAGACACAAGGATGGCAGAGCAGGTGGAAAGAGTGGAAGTGGGCAGACGAGAACAAAAATTGCTAAGAGGAGAGAGATGAAAGACTATCTAGAAAAGCTACTGTCACGTAGGACCCATGGACCACTGCGGAGCGCCAGGATGGGATCACAGGGTTGGGGTGGGAGTTAGTGTGCTCGGCTAACCTCTAGCATCTGTCTGAGGTTCTGGGATGGACAGGAGGGAGAAGATCAGGTGTGACTACAGACAAGGAGGATTCAGGCTAAGAGAAGGTCCTTCGTGGGTGTGACTACAAAGACCTCAGACAGACCACAGGTACCTGCATACTAGGGATGCAGACCATGACATGCAAGGGCCTCCTAGGCCCAAAGCCTATTGCTACACCTCGAACAAAGTCTTTCTTCTCTATGCTCCTAAAAACTTTATGACTACAAAGGTAAAGCAAACATTTATTTTAGAAATAAAGACTCAAAATTGAATCTAAGTAGGCAAATATTTTGCAAGCATGGGCCCGGCCGGCTTCGCATTCCTGATGTCTGGCTTCAACCAGGCACTTGCTAGAACTTGGCCCTGCTTTTCTCCTTGCTCAATGACTTCCTAGTACATTCCATACAGTCCCACCCTGCAGTTGTTTCCTCACGGTGACCTCCCTCCCTTGCCACCAGTGACTACAGCCCATCAGAAGCCACAATGCCCATTCCACCTTGAAATACCTCCTTCCCAGCCCTTGCATCTATGTTGTGTCTCTGTTCCTAAATTGTCACAGAGACCGTAAGAGTGGCCCAAGGACAAGTAGGGCTGAGGAAGCATTCAATGAAAGAAGCATTATCTCTCCAGCTGGGAGAGGTAGTCAGAGCAAAGTCTAGGCTGAGTTGCAAAGTTGGCTAGCTTTGATCAGCTAAGGTACAAGGGAGAGAGAGTCGGAGGAGGACAGTCCAAGCCATATTTCAAGCTTAAACATGTCAAAGTCAGAGGTCAGAGCCCAGGTTGTCAAAACAGAACATAGACGCTCCCTATTGGGATATTGGTGTCAGATGGTATGAGGTTCAAGTCCCAATTCTAGCATTTACCGGTTGTGTGACCTTAGGCAAGGAACTGTCCTCTCTGGCCTCGTTTTTTTTCTAGTGACATACCTGTGAGCTTGGGATAGGGATAAAGTAGAGATGGAGTGGGGTGGGGTGTGGCAAAGGTCCCAGGCCAGGCAAGACTACACACAGGTCTAAGAGTTCATCCCCTGCGTCACAAATAGCTCTTGAGTCTTTCAAAGGTGGAGGCTGCCTCCTGGCCTAAGCTTGGTTCTTGGTACCCAGCAGTTAATGAGCATCTGTGCTCTGGGCCATCAGCCTCCTGAAGCACTGGCTGCTTTTCTAAGCAGTTTCTGCCCTTTCCTGTGCTGTTGGGAGAACAGGAGTTATCCTGAGTGGCAGTCGTATAGTTTATGGTATTAGTCAACTATGGTTGAAGACCAGGTCCTGGGCAGAGGAGGAGCTGCCAGCATCATTTTCTGTGTCCTTTCCCTGCACTCTTGACTCAGGATCCTCACCTCTACCAGACCCCTTTGCCCGTTTTCTCAGAAACATCTCTGTCCTCCCCACTATGCCCCTTCTCTCCACTCGGACATCCCCAAGTCTCACCTCTAAAAACATTCCCTTGACTCCAAGCCTTCCTTCCATTTTGTCCCTCTGTTCTCTGTCCCAAACCCACTAGTAAGAGGCCATACTCTCTGCCAGCTTTCCCACAATCATCCGGGTTCCATGCCAGTTGTCCATTCTCAGGGCCCGGCTGACACCAGGACGCTACTGAGAGCGCAGAATTTAGGGCCCTGGCAAGTGCAGAAGGGGGCCGACCTCCCATCCCAGGCAGAGGTCTGGGATCTCAGCTGCTCTGGAGGATGGGGTAGGAGAATTGCAAGTTCAAGGCCTGAGGGAATTACGGTGAGTTTGAGGATGCTTGCCCAGCTTTATGAGACTGTCGAAAACAGAAGGTAAAGGCGAGCTGAGGATTCCGTTCTGTGGAAGAGCACTTTCCTAGCGTGCAAACACAGAACTAGTTTTGAAAACGTGCAGATGGGCACACACAGGTCTACCAGCATGGACATCAACAGACTGAGACACACGAACACGGGCACACGCCTAGAAATGTTCAACACATACACACACAGATGCAGAACAGAAATATGTGCAGACCCCACAACACACACCACACAATGCACACATGCAGACAGGCAGAGAACTCCTGTGTTCATCCACACCCTGGAAGACACACAGTGACACGTACACATATACTATCCCATTTTCCAGAAGAGGCAGGAAGCCCGGGGCCATCCACTAAGGCCACAACCCCAGATGCTGGCAGAGCAGGAGGAAAGAAAGACCTCAGAATCGCTGCCCTTGAGGAGGGGCAGGTCTCACAGGGCCCGTAGATTGTTCTGTGTCCTGGGACAGGAGGCTCAGCACTCCCCAATGGTCTAAGTGCTTGGATGGTGTGCCACTGGCATTGCATCTCCAGACAGGAAGAAAGATGGGAGGCTGCAGGGCTTGTCCACCCCAGGCCTCTCCCAGACAAGCTGCGGATTCTGAATTTGAACTCAGAGCTCTGATTTCCTGGACTCGTAGCCATCTCTGCTTCCCAGTCTTCTCACGCTAACTCAGCACAGCTCAAGTGCCCACAAACAGAAGCTGTTGGCCTGGAAAGGAGGTTCTGGGGGCTCTGAACCCCTTAAACATTGCCCTGAGGTAGGGTGCAAGGCCCTGCCTTCATCTAGCCCAAGCCCAGGTCTCATCTGCACAGATGGGGGTCTTTTCTCCCTCATCTTTCCCTATCTCAATCTACCAGTTAAGGTGCCTTGTAGATCATATGGTTTCCCAGCAATTTTTTCCATTTTATTTACTGTTGCTTTTTAATCCTTGCTCTGATTTCTTTCTAAATAATCAACTTGAATATGAATTATTCCTTTGAAGAAAGTCTCTTGGATGTGTGACTGGCTCTTAATTTTTCTCACAGATTATCTTTGCAGAGAATAAGAAATCAGACAGTATTCCTCCACTATGGAGGCCTCAAACTCTAGCTACGTAACTCTGGCTAGCCTTGAACTCACCATGTTGCCAAGGCTGGTCTCAAATTCATGGCAGTCCTCCTGTCTCGGCCTCCAGAGTGTTAGGGTTACAAATGTTCACCATCATGTCTAGCCTGACAGATACTTAGTAATAAAGACATAAACCAGGCCTGGTAGGACATTTCTTTTTGGTTCTACATTTTGTCAAGTCTCAGTCATGCATCTGTGTGGACACCAGAGTATACACCCCTCCGACTAACAATGTGTAATGAGATATCTGTGTAAATGTACAGAGACAGAGACAGATGTGTGTGTGTGTGTGTATCATTATAAACCCATCTCTTTGTATTCTAGCCAAAAACTTTAAAATGGGTAGAAAAATAAAACTTTTTTTACATGATAGAAGCCCCGACCTCCATCTCTTCAGGGGCCGTACACACACACACACACACACACACACACACACACACACACACGTTTTTGTGTGTTTTTGTGTGGTTTTGTTTATTTACATGCAGTTGTTGACCCTGATTGTATAGGACAATTACTTGAACATTTTGTTTTTGAAACTAGGCAGGTCTGCTGTGTAGCCCTGACTGGCCTAGAACTTCTTATGTAGATCTGATGGCTTCACATTGAGAGATCTGCTGTCTCTGCCTCCAAGGACTGGGGCTAAAGGTGTGGACCAGCATACCTGCCTGTCACTTAACCATTCTTATAAACTTCCAGGGTCAGGTCCCTGCAACAGTCAGAATCCTGAGAACAGGGGGGCAGACCTTAAACATCAGCATGTGTGTGTTGGATAGAGTCCCAGCAGTGACAGGTGATGGGGATTGTAAACTGGAGAAGGGCAAGAAACGCTGAGAACTTGAACTCTTTTTTACCAAGTGGGAGAATTGTCCTGCAAAGGGCACGACCCCTAGAATTTGGATATGTGCCTTTGACTCTGTGCCTAGCCTTCCCTCTTTGTCAACACAAGTGTCTGGCTTGGGCGGAGGGCCCGGTCAATGGTACCCGAGAGGTTTCTGGAGTTCCACATCTTTGTCTGGATCGCTTGGCTGCTTCCTGGCCCAGGGATTATTCTTTGTCTCCTGCAGTCCCCTGAACTCTGGATCCCAGGTCCCCTGTTGTCCTTTATCTGTTGCAGCCAGCCATGGTCTTGCTGCTGCCCTGAGGTGGTCCAGTAGTCAGGCATCCAAAGTGAGTTAGAGACATTGTGACATCAGCAGTTGTCACGCTTCCGTGCCCCGAACCTTCTGCCTTTCCTCGGGGATCCTGCTGGCTGCAGATGGTCATTAAAGGCTGTTGTTAGGGTAGTCATCTCTGCCCTAGACAGGAAGCCTGAGGCCAGGCACTCTGTGTAAATGACCGCACTTAGGATGTCCAGACTCAGGGAATGAGGAAGACGCTGACTTTATCTCACTTCCAACAAGCAGATATCTGAGCCAGAACCAACCAGTTCTGAAACAAGTGCATTCTGGAGTCTACTTCTTTTGTGCCAGGATCACCAGGTGCACATGGCTGACTCACAGGCCTAGGGTGGAAACAAAGAGTTGGCCCCATTAACAAGGTACTTTGGGAGAAACTTAGAGAGAATTTCTTTCTCCAACCGCTTTGGACAGCACTTAAGAGACAGACCAGACTGCTCTGCAGTTCCTCCTCTAAGCCTAGCTATAATTCTGCTCAATGCTTCTCGCTGGAATCATTCTTCATCCCTTCCCACTGCTCTCAAGCCTGTCCTGCACTTGTCCAGAAGGAATATGAAGCTTCCCTTCTAAGCCTCAGACAAACACTTGAGCCGTCATTAAAGCAAGTACCTGGCCTTCCTTGGAATCATCAGCATTTTCCAGCGCCAGCTTCTCCAACCGAAAGCTCGTGTAGACCTATCATTGTCCTGCCTTCTTGTCTGGGCTCTCACCTCCCTAGACCCCAGTCCCTCCTCAGGGCCTGCTCATTTGGCAGCTCCTGGGTCCGTTACACCATGGAGCCACTGAGTTCTCTTTTTTGTGGATCATCACATCCCAGTCCCATCTGTCTTCACTCAATATTTCTTGGGTTTTTTTCTCAGGGGGAGGGGTTGAGATAGGCTTTCACTGTGTAGCTCTGGCTGTTCTGGAACTAGCTTTGTAGACCAGGCTGGCCTTGAACTCACAGAGATCCACCTGCCTTTGCCTTCCAAGTGTTGGGATTAAAGGCGTGCACCACCACTGCCTGTTTTTGTTTGTTTTGTGTTTCACTCAACCTTCTAACAAGCTCCTTTCCGTGGGGGTGAGGGGTTATATGCTCCCACAAGGGAAAGATCATGTGGAAAGGTGGGCGTGTGGGTACAGAGAGGCTCAGGTGTTAGGATATGGAAAACGCTTACTTCAAGACAAAGATGTGGAATTTGTGTTGAGCCAGCAAGCCTGGGGAGTCATTGGGCATTCTTGTGTTCAAAGATCTGGCAGAGATTGAGTTAGAAGTGCAAAGGAGGGCAGGTAACTATCCTAGGACTCCCACAAACTTCAAAACTCACAAACCATGAGCTTCCTCTGGAGCGAGAGGACACAGCTGCTTGTATCTGGTTCCAGATGTCTGTATAGACACAGATTGTGTAAAACGGCCCACGGCCTAGAGGCAGACATACCACTGGATAGAGCCACTCAGAGAGATGCCTGCCTGTGCACATAGGACTTTAGGGGATCGTGATGCTCGCTTGCTGTGTGTGTCTATGTTATCCCTGGCAAGACTCCAAACCAAGAAAAGAAGTCGAAAGCCTGAGTTGCTTGCCTCCCACAGGCTTGCCTGGCCTTTG
This sequence comes from Myodes glareolus, assembly GCF_982192425.1. Classification (NCBI taxonomy): domain Eukaryota; kingdom Metazoa; phylum Chordata; class Mammalia; order Rodentia; family Cricetidae; genus Myodes; species Myodes glareolus. The sequence goes on from NC_142034.1 coordinate 61,275,901, forward strand.
ACAGCTGGCTCCAGGGAGATGCACTTTTCCTTCCTCTGTGGGCAGCACATTCCTCACAAGTCAGATGCAGTGTGTGAGGCATCACCAGATGTTTTCATCAGCTGCAAGAAGGGTCAAACCGAGTAGTGTACACCGTGAACTGGCCTCAACACTAGCATCTGGTGACCTCCACAAGATAGGTACTGACCGTGGCCTTTCCCCTTCACTCCAGGCAGAAGGAATTCAGCAACCAATACTGGAAACTTGGAAACGAAGTTTCTCAACTCTTAGTTCTGGAGACTAGGAAGTTCAAGAGCCTAATATTGGCATCTGCATTGTCACTGATGAGGGAAGATTCTTGCTTCCTAAATGGCAAACATATGTGGGAAAGTGTATCAGAGAATGCTCATTCCATATCAAAACCACTCCCTTGATAGCCCTGTAACACATTAATCTACATGCAGACTAGCCCACTCATAAGAGCAGATCCTCATGCCCCAGTCACCCCAAAAACCAAAGACATCCACCTCCAAATACCAGTAACACATGATGTGGGATGCTCCTCTATATGCTGTGAGTATGTTTTATTACCATTGGTTAATAGAGAAACTGATTTGGTCAATAACCAGAATAGAGTCAGGGGGGAAAATCTAAGCAGAGAGACAGGGAGACGAAGGGAAGCATCAAGGAGATGTCAGGAGACACTGGAGAAGCAAAATGTGAGATAACAAGCCACGAGCCTTGTGATAAAAATATAGAATAATATAAATGGGTTAATTTAAGCTGTAAGAGTAAGTTAATAATAAGCCTGAGCTAATAAGTCAAACAGTTGATAATTAGTAGTAAGAGTGGTTATTCAGAGACTGGTGGGTGGGGAAGAAACCTCCAGTTACAAACACATGACTCAGGGGCTCCAATTTCCAGTATGACTGCTAGAGAACACAGTTAGTAAAAGAATCAAAGCTCAAACTGCAGAACACAAGCCATGACAAGGGGACACTCTCTGGAGTAGGATGTTCAAAATAAAGACAGGACAGGGTACAGAGCCATGAAGGGTGGACAGGACATGAAGGTAGAGTCACTGATTACACTGCCACCGACCTTTTCACAGGTCCCTCTGTTCCTGTAAGTTGGCATCTAGAGGCTTGGGTAGATTTGCATTCACTTGTGGCTTGAATGAAAACATCCCCCAGAGGCTCATAGGGAGTAGAACTATTAGGAGGTGTGACCTTGTTGTTGGAGGAGGTGTGGCCTTGTTGTTGGAGGAGGTGTGGCCTTGTTGTTGGAGGAGGTGTGGCCTTGTTGTTGGAGGAGGTGTGGCCTTGTTGGAGGAGGTGTGGTCTTGTTGGAGGAGGTGTGGCCTTGTTGGAGGAGGTGTGTCACTGGGGGTGAGCTTTGAGGTTTCAGTGTCAGGGACCAGCCTCAACAAAAATACCACTTGCCAGGGTAGAGGCATGGGAATTTAGAAATATAAGTAAAGAATATGAAGACGAAGACACGTGAAAAATAATAAAACAGAAACCATAGAATAATACGGGGAGGGCATTTCAGTGAATACTGAAATCATCCATGTTTAATTTTCCATACACTTTTATACCCCAATACAAAAGGGAGAAGGCAACAAAAGATTTCTTTGTCATGATACAAAGGACAACTCAAACAGTTAATTGCTTTAACACTTCGAGGCATCAAGTCATTAGTATTCTGTTGTTTAGGCAGTGAAGCCACACTAGATCAAGTATCCTGAAGGCAGCCATTCCCCAGGTAACCTCATATTACAAAAGAAGGAAAAGAAGTACACTTGCAGATTCTGACCATCTCTCAGGATGGAATGGATCTACTTGTATGGGCCATATTAATGTCAAAAAAAAAAAACAAGTAATCACATCCTGTCAGGATGTGTAGCTACACTTGTCATTCATTTTGAGCAACCTCCAACTCTCTTGACTACCAGACAAGGTGGCCATAGGTTCACATTTTTGGGCCTCCACATTTCAGAAACTCAAGTCAGGCCAAGTCTTTCTTCTTACTGCCTGCCAATTCAGACGTAGAACTCTCAACTACCTCTCCAGAACCATGTCTGTCTGTGTGCCACTAGGCTTCCATGATGACAGTAGAGTGAAACTCTGAAATGTAAGCCACCCTCAATTAAATGTTTTCCTTTATATGGGTTGCCATGGTCATAGTATCTCTTCACAGCAATAGAAACCCTAACTAAGACACTTGTCTACAGAATGTGCTGTAATACAGCAGGTGTTAATGTAATTCGCAGTTGCCCCTCCCTTCCTAATCTTAAGAGCTCTTGATCTGTTGACTAGTAAAATTATTTTATTAACAACTGAAGATTATTAATATTTTTACCCTCCCTTTTAAAGAAACCATTGGGATGTTTCTGGAAAGTGGCATATCTTACCAACTCTGGTTTCACAGAAGTATGGTTCATAAGAAAAGCAAGACAAATGCTAGAATTTCTCCTTTATTTACTAATTTCTGAAACAATAAAGTGTGTACTTGTAATACTCCAAAAGCAACCAAAATTGTTGGGTCCTTGTAATGTCTATGGGAAATATACTCCAAGGACACTACCTCCACACTCTTGCAACTCCAGGTCCTGCATGAGGTGATGTGACAGTTTGAATGAGAATGGCTCCTGTAGGCTCTTGTATTTGAAGCCTTGGAGTGGAACTGTTTGAAAGGACTAGAAGGATTGGGAGGCATGGGACCGTTTGAAAGGATTAGAAGGATTGGGAGGCATAGGACCATTCGAAAGGATTAGAAGGATTGGGAGATGTGGGACCATTTGAAAGGATTAGAAGTATTGGGAGGTGTGGCCTTGCTGGTGAAAGTGTGTCATTGGGGTTGGGATTTGAGGTTTCAAAACCTACACATGGCACTACCTCTCTCTATCTCTCTCTCTCTCTCTCTCTCTCTCTCTCTCCCTCTTCCTCCATCCCTCTCCCCATTCCCTGTGGATCAGGATGTAGCTCTCAGCTACTGTTTCAGCACCATGCATGCCACCATGCTTCCTGCTACAATAATAATGGACCAAATCTCTGAAACTCTCACAAGCCCCCTTCATTAAATATTTTCTTTTTTGAGAGCTGCCTTGGACCTGGTCTCTCTTCACAGCAATAAAACAATGACTAAGACAGGTAGACTGTCCCTACCCTAAGTTTGAAATGCCCCAAAACCTGAAACTTTTTAAGAAAAAAAGCCATGATGTTACAAGTAGAGAATTTGCCACATAAACTCATGTGAAAGGCTACAGTCAAAATGCAGGAGTGTGAAATTACCTTCAGGCTGTTCTTATACAATGTGTATGAACATTAACAGACTTTGTGCTTAGACTCAGACCCACATCTCATTATGCACACAAGTACTCCCAAATCAGAAAAGAAAACCCAAATCCAAAACCCTTCTTGTTTCCAGGTACTTAGGATCTACAACATTCAGCCAGCGCTACACTATTTCCTATGTCCAACAGCAAATTTGCAAGCTAAGCACCACGGGAGACTAACTGCTCACATTTCCAGACTGTCCACACAAAGCACTGCCACTCACAAACACTTGCCCCTGGGTCACTTACTCTTTCTTCTACTCAACAAACAATCGCAGTAACGCTTTACAGTTGCATGTGAAAGGCTGTTTGCTTCAGCACCTTTAAACTAAACACAATCAAACCTATACACAGTGTAAACAATAACATGAACCTAGACACTTCCAGTCAGGAACCCCACAAGCTAACTCCTATGGAGGGTCTCTCTATTCTGAGCAATCAAATCTATCCTTGTCAGTCTGTGGTGAGTCTCTGCTGCAGATTGACTCTTGTCCTTGGAGAACTTGTTTTCCTTAAATTCTTCCTAAAGCTTTATATGGGGAGCTGGAGAGATGGCTTAGTTCTTGCAGAGGACCAGTGTTCAATTCCCAACACCCTCACGGAGGTTCACAACTGTCCTAAGACTTCATACAAAATTTGGAAGATGTGGAAAAGTATAGGGTTGTTGTTTTTTTCTGTCGATTTCCCTCATCATTACCTGGTTGTTTTACATAAATCTCACCACTATTTCACAGCCTTTCCTCGGGAATACTGTTATGTCTTGGGCTCCTAACAGCCAGCAGCAGGAGGCTGGTTTATAGCTGAGTTCACAGCTGCCCTGTATAAAGACAATAACCTAGACCACCCTCAGCAGCTGGCTGGAGACTCAGATTCAGCCTTGGGATGTAAATGAGAGCATCTTCTGGGAAGGTTTCTAACAGCGGAGGGTGTGTGCCTTGTGTTGTCTTTTTCCTTTCTCGCTGACAGGATGCAGACGCAATGGTCAGAGCTGGTGCCTTCTGTACCGTACACTGCCCCTGAGAAGAGAAATGGCAGAGAACATGCAGACCTGAAGTCCTTCACACACGGAGGGCCAGTCCCACGCTGGGCCGTCCAGACAGATGCTCACATGAGATAAAGTTAACCTCCGCCTGACTTCAGCCGGCCTTTCTACCACTCACAAGGGAGTGTAACACTGGCTGATGTAGCACAGTGCTTTCGTTCCTTGCGTCTCCAGGGCCTCTGTAAATGAGTGCCCCATCTACAGATGGTGTGTAAATGTTTTCCAAACTAAAGACAGAAACAGAACCCTTCACTATCAGGGTGTGCAGAAACTGATTGTGTGGACCTGTGCTAGAACCAACGCTATTACCAGCACTAGTAAGAAATACTGATTTTACCAGACTGCCAACATCAAGAGAATGGGCACCTCAGACAAATGTAGCCACATAAAACTGAAGGTATGTGGGGGCCTGGCAAAATACTCTCAAGATTCTGGAAATATCCACAGCAATCAAGGGAAGGCTGATTAAAGTCTGAAAGGCCTCCATAATGGAAATTCTATGCCTCTTTAATCTAATAAGGCAAAGCTGTCTGTGTGGGAGAGAAAAATGCCATGGCCTTCAAAATACTACAGCCCCAAAGAAAAACCACATAAAAATAAAACAGACACAAATAAAGGAAGGTGACAAATCTTGACAACCCTGGAAGCTCGGTGGTGGCTGTGTAAGAACTCAGTGTATTGGCCTCTCCACGTTTGCATTCCTTTGAGAAAACTCTGGTATTAAGATGAAAATATAAATAAGATCACATGATATTGAGCCCTGTCTTTAATTAATATCTGTTTTATTCTATAGCTTTTTATTTAAAAAACATTTTCAGAACTGAGACTATGTTTCAGTGGTAAACCCTTGTCTAGTCCATGAGGTTCAGAATTCCATTCTTGGCACTGTAGAAAGAAAAAGGGTACAAAATATTTGCCTTGGGAAAGGAAAAGTGATAAGTATTCATTTAAACACTGAAATGTGCTTTTAGATACACATTTAGGATGCATGAGGCGGCTCTTTAGACTGCAAACAGCTCCTAACTAATGAGGAGGGAATGGGAGACCAGCAGAGGTGGAGACAGGCTTTCCACCCCGCAGGAAGGTTTCCAGAAGCCAGCGCAGCACAGTCATTATGGAAAAACTAACCTCGAGGACGAAGCCCCTGAAAGCGACACCAGACATCTGGTAAGTGTGCACACACTGGAGTAAGCCAGCAAGTGTGAAATCCTCTCCTTCCCTGCCTGATACATTCTGTGCCAACCTTTAAGCTCTGGGTCAAAGGTCATTTCCCACACATGGCACAGAACTTAAAGCAATAGTATAAATATCCCAAACAAGTTGGTTTGACTCTTTAGGAAATGATAGGGTCTCAATTTGCCTAAAGTGACAAACTTCAAAAGTCTTTGAAAAAAGGACAGCGGTGTCCCAAAAAATCAACAATGGCCTGGTTATAGATACAGGCTCTAGTAGCGATCACTTAAAAAAGGCTCCCTCCCCTCTGCAGACCTGAGGGTCCCTGTCGCTGTGCCCCATGGCCTTTCATTACAGTCCTCTCATGAACTTTCAATGTACTACAGTCATTCATGTGCCTTTGGGGCCTACAGCTCTTTGAATAATTAATGACAGTCATTGCCAGCCTTATTGCAAGCCTATCAGAGACTGGGCAACAGGCCAAGAGTTTTACAGCCAGGCTCTCATTTGGATCTCATGGGCACTCTTGAAATAAGCTGCAAATTTCTTATCCCTGTTTTCTAGTAAGAAGACTGAATCCAAGATGGAAAGATAACTTGCTTCAGCTCAGACAACTAGCCATGGCCATATGGGCAGAGCGGGATTTGAACCCAGGCTGTCTGGCTCCAGAATCTATTCATTTTGGTCAACACAATATGTTAGGAAGACAGGACTGGTGTTCTACGCTCTGCCATGTGGATAACTCTTATAAACATTGGCTAAGTGAAAGCCTGTCGCCAAAACAAAGTCTAGGATTGCATTTATAGGAACTGTTCAGCGTAGACACTTCTTTAGGGCTGAGGGGACACAGCAGTTCTGGAAGGTGACGGCTAAAGTATACAGGGTTGTGGTGACAAAAGTGTCCTAAAATTGGTTGTGATGATGGCTACATAACCTGGGAGGATAGGCAAAGTTAAATGTTAGGTGTTCAGCTGGTAAGTCATATGGAATGAGAATTTCATCTCAATAAAGCTTTTTAAGAGACCTACTGGACCGTGTTCTAACCTATGCCACAGTGGAGATGAAACGGAATAAATGAAAGACATCACTGGTAAGTAGTTAGTAACAGCTAGAGGGGCCATCAGCAGGCGACTGCGGAAATCAGGTCACTTGTAGGAAAACAGATGACCAGGACATCACTATAAGCCACACTCAGAAGTACAAATATAAAACAGGGCATGTTTGCTTTCTCTCCTCTCTCTCTCTCTCTCTCTCTCTCTCTCTCTCTCTCTCTCTCTCTGCTCTCCCTCTCTCCACCCCCCTCTCCTCTCCCTTGTGTGTGTGTGTGTGTGTGTGTGTGTGTGTGTGTGTGTAAGGTGGGGGGTGGGAGAAAGAGAACAGAGAAAGGTAGAAGGAAACCTTGTAGGGGAAAAAAAGAGTTCTACAGGAAAGGGAGTGGAAATAAAAAGATAATGAGGGAGGTCAAATATTGCATGTTTTCTCTCATAGATGGAATCCAGATTTAAATACACATACATACATACAGAATGAAGCAGAAGGGAGAGCACTCAGCAACGAGGAAGGAGATCAACAAGAGATGGGGTGGGCAATTGAGGGGAGGGCTATGAACAAGGAACGGTGATAGTTACATATGAAAAAGCTAGTTGTTGGAACTAGAGAGATGGTTCCGCAGTTAAGAACACTTGCTGCTCTTCCAGAGGACCCATGTTGGTTCCTAGCACCCACACTAGGCAGCTTACAACTGCCTGTGACTCCAAATCCAAGGGATTCAGCGCCCTCTTCTGGCTTCTTCAGACACTTGCACACATGTGCATGTCTATGCCTGCACATGCACATAAACCTTTTTTTTTTTAACTAGTCAAATATACAACTGTCTAGAGAGCGGGATAGTTGATAGATTTAGAGACCAATGTTTGTTTATTTCTCTTCTCATGCCCTGCTCTAGCAACCTGGAAGGACAGAAGACTATCAACAAATCACAAAGGTGGCTTCGTCATCAAGACAACAGCAGAGCACCACCCAAACACACACAAGTGCTGCATCCTCTGGCTGCCCCACGTCCTCATCAGCCCTGACAGCCCTCATCTTTTGGGTGTCAGTTTCCTCTCCTGGGTATACATCAAGCATCCAGCTTCAAGCTAAGCCGTCCTGACAAAGCCGAGCCAGAGTCTCCCGACTCAACCCTCAGCTCTCAGCTGCAGAAAGAACGCTGTGGTGTTGTTGCCCAGCGTCGCAGACAATCTCATGGAGCTGCTTTTATCTCTGGAACACATTACGTCATTTATTTTGCAAGACAGTCTCATCGCTAATTAATTCCATTTTCCATTGGCAAGTTCCTATAAGGTTCCACTCCTTGGACAGTTCTGAAGAAAGACATGGAGCACCACGGCTGGAGAAGTCCGGGAAGTGAGAGAATGTTTGCCCTGTGTGTCTGCAGACCGCGGGGAATGCACAGAAGAACACAGGGCTGACTTACAGTCACTTGCACCCAGATTTCAAGGAAGACCCAGATCTCCTGTTCTCTTCCCCAGATCTACAAAGTGGCCACACAACCGCATGTGAAACCATCCCAAAAAAACGTGTAGCTCCTCGAAGGAGACAGTTCCCCAGGCCTCGGGTCTGGGACCCTTGTTTGGTGTTCTCGGTCCTTCCTCTCAGTGTTGTAGCTTCATATTCCCGATTCCATGAAATAGTCGTCCAAATAACTTGGGGAAAGTTACAAACACAGATTTCCACAGTCTACACCAGGAATGGCTCTCATTAGTGCTGGGGCACAGTCTGGGAAGCTTTGTGCTTTAGTTCGTTTCTGTTTACTTTTTTATTTTTATTGATAAATAATTGTGTTGCCTGTGGGGTACAGTGTGTTTGACGTTTTTGGATCTATGTGTACTCTTCCCAAAAATCCACCAACTGACAGCTTTATTACTTTTGCAGTAGGAATATCTTTAAATGAACTAAGGGTCTGAAGGAAGGAAGAAAAGAAAAAGGAAGGAAGGGAGGGAGGAAGGGAGGGAAGGAGGGAGGGAGGGAGGAAAGGAAGGAAGAAGACGGTCATCAGAAACAAGAAAGACACTTAACAACGGTGATAACCAAAGGAATAAAGTGAGATCACACTTGGCCCCGCTGGAATGGCTGTTCTCAAAAAGACAAATGATACCTTGTAGCACGGATTCTAATTGGCATTAATAATAAAAACCCAGAGTCAGATACAAGAGTTAATGCTGGAGATCAGAGCAGCAGAGAACCAGCCACTAGAGAGTTTTTTACCTCTACCAATGTTCAGACCGAAGGGGCGATCCTGTCCTCAGACTGCATCTCCAGACTGCATCTGTCTCCACCAAACCTCAGACTCCATTGAGCTCCTGTCTCCTTCTGTCTTACATTTCTCTCTCCACTCAGCCATATCACTCCTGTCTCCACCTCCCTAGTACTGAGATAAAAGGCATAGAATCCCAAGTACTGGAATCACCTCTGTGTGAGCTCTGTTTCTTTTAGACAGATTCAACCTTGGGTAGCCCAGGGAGGCCTTGAACAATCAGAGATCTCTTGTTTCTGTCTCCCAAGTGCTGGGATAAAAGATATGTGCCACCACTCTCTGGCCATTAGTGGCTTAGCTCTGCACTCTGATCTTTAGGCAAGCTTTATTTGCTAAGACCCAAACAAAATATCACTGCAATCGCTGGCAAAATATATACATATATATATATACATATATGTATATTTGTATATATATGTGTATATATATATATATATATATATATGTTGGGGGAAAACTTGGAAGCTCTTGATGAAAATGTGTATTAGGACAGTCATTTGGGGAGACCATGAGATTCTTCAAAAAAAAAAAAACCTCAAAACCAAACCACCATATGACCCAGAAATCTCACTCCTGGATACAAAGTCAAACAAAGGGATTAAAATTGGCCTGTGGAAGAGACAACTGTGCTCTTGTGTTCACTGATGTGCTACACACACAAGAGTTAGGATGTAGCACCAACCTCAGGAGTCCAACAATCAATATGAAAAATGTGGTCACACACATTTTCCTTCTACATCCATGTACATAGATACATATAAACAGCACTATACAACCCTTAAAAAGAAAGAAATCTGCCATTCGTGACAAAATGAAGTTGGAAGGCGTTGTGTTAAATGCAATAAACCAAGCACAGAATGACAAATTCTGTGTGGTCTCACTTAAATGTGCAACTGAAAAAAAAAATAAGCTAGTCAGTTTCATAGAAATAGCAGAAAGGTGTTTGGGAGTGGAGAGAGGGAGAGTGGGGAGAGAGAAGTGGCTAGGAAGGGAGGGAGTAGAGGGTCCAGATTTCAGTTAGACGGGAGAACAAGTTTTACTGACTTATTAAGTTGGAGAGTGCTCATAATTAATAATAATGTGTGCAGCCGCAGCCATGATCTGCAAAACACTTAGTCAGCAATAGAGAACACACAAAGCGTGGTTCTATAGACTATCCCTGAGTGACAGTGTAACTGTCTTAGTTTGTATTAAGTACACTCTGGGATACAGAGCGTGATTCTATAGACTATCCCTGAGTGACAACTAACTGCCTTAGTTGGTATTAAGAACACTCTGGGATACTCATATGATGACAGAATCACCTAGTGATTCATTCATCCATGAAATATATCCCACAGTCAGGGGTACATGACTGACTGGATTTGAAACTGCTAGAAGAATAAGAAGCTTATTTTGGATTGGTTAGCTGGTTGGTTGATGGGCTGCTTGGCTAGTTAACTGATTGGTTGATCTGTATTAAACTGGACCTTGCTATACACCCAAAGGGGTCTTCAATTTACTATGTAACTGGGCTGCCCTTGAACGCTCCATCCTCCTGCCTCTGTGAGACAAGGTGATTAAAAGTCTGGCCGCTCACTTTTTTGGCACCACCAAGAGATTTAAAACACACAAGCCTCTGCCCATAGGCCATACCCCAGACTTAGCAATATTTTGTAACCACCATGAAAAACACCAGCCTGTCTCCTCTCCCTCTTTTCAAGCCATTTTGAGCCAGCTTCCAAAGTCTGCCCTCCTCTTCCCAGAAAGCCTCATGCTTCCTTTACAGCCCTTTCGGCATGTGTGATGCCAGTGGCCGAGACACTGGAACTAAATTTGGGGTGACCACAGCATCTGGCCTGTCCGCACTAGGGGAGATTCCCCCCGTGTGGCTGCTGGAGTTCTTTCAAACCCACAGTTTTGCTCTGGGCCCGGCTGTTCTCCACAAAGGCTCCTCACTACCTACTTCCCCAGTACTAGACAACACGTACACCCCACCTCAGTGCAGAACCCCATCTCAACAGCTTCCCCAGCCCTCAGCGCTACTCTCACAGGCCCCACACAGCAACCAGGCCACAGGAGCAGTGTTGAGTTGTAAAGGGCTAATTAGTTTATTTCCTACATACCCCCCCCCCCCCGCAGGAGGCCGTTTCATGTAAAGCGGCCACAAAGAAACCAAATCACTTCCCTAGTTGAAAAGGAAATCTGGGAGCAAGTGAACAAAGAGCATGTTTCTGCCCACCAAGGCCAGACTGGAGCCTAGGAAGTAGAGAGGGCCCAGCGGGATGAACGTGAGCAGATGGGAACTGAGGAGAAAGCTGCTGCTCAGAGTAAAGAGTCTGGACCCTCTGGTTAGGGCTCTCTTCCCTCTCTGTGGTCTTCTCAGGTCCTGTGGGCAGCTTCCCTGACACCCCTGTCCTTCTGATCCCATTGTCACATGAGTTATGTAAGAGACTTATCTAAGGTGGATGCTGGGCCTGACTTCCCTCCTGCTGTGGGCTATTGAAATCCCACAGTTTAGGCAAAATAATGTCCTTGTCAGGCAAGGCATTTTGCATGTCTTGGTTGGCATTGTTTTTTCAGTGTGAGCATCAAGAATACTACAAGGAGGGCTAGAGAGATGGCAGTAGTTAAGAGTGCCTCCTTCTCTCCCAGACCAGTATCCATCCACGTGGCAGCTCACAACTTCTTGCAATTCCAGCTCCAGGGGACCCACCATTCTCTTCTGGCCTCTATAGTTGCACACAAACATACACACATGCACACACAGGCGTGCGTGAGTGCACACGAGCATAATATACTCACACAGACGCATACAAATAAAATTTAATAATATTTGAAAGAATACTACAACGTGTTTAGAATCTTCTCATTTCTGCTTACTGCGATCCCAGGAACCTGACGTCACCTGCCTTTGTGAACACCAAAGTCTTATACAGAAAATGCCTGAGAAATAAATATCGGTCAATGGTTTGCTCATTGCATGAGCCCTTCAGGACGGTGCCATGCCAGAAGCTAGTGGGCTTTCTATGGGAAATAAATTTGGTATTTCTCTCTTTCCTTGCTAGTTCCATTAAAAGACATGCTACCTACCCCATAGAGCAGACCTGCCTACTGACCCACGTCACTCTCTGAGTACCTGCTTGGGCTAGGCATTCCACACATCTGTTCCAAGCACTTGGCAGAAGGCTACCCGGTTCTGCCTCCCCCTATTAATACCTCTGCAAAATCTCTTTCCTCTAGGGGAGCTGGACTTCTTCCTTTCTAAAGGGAGCTGGGGTAACATCTGCACTATTCATGCAGCGAGGATGCTCCCGAGTCCCAGACGGAAAGAACCATTTCGGGGACTCCTATCAGGCCACACAGATGGACAAGTTCTGCCATAAGCTTCTACTACCCTGTATATGGAACCTGTCTTGGTGCTGAGAACATTGCCATTTACGGGCCAAAAAGAGTCAACGCATGGTGACACTATAGTAAGCAAGAGTTGATGGCGCACAGAGCAATAGGAAGCTGATTTTATTGTGTGATAGTCGATATTCTGCAACTTTTTTTTAACTCATCTTCAGAAAAAAATTGCACATATAATTCATTCTTTTAATACTTTTTGAGATTTCTAATTAATAAAAATATTAAATATCATGATTCTGATTTAATCCTTTGCTCTCTTGGGGTCATGAGCTATTTTATTTTATTTCCGGATAGTTAGTATAATAAAAGCTAATGCCTCTGCTAAACACCTTACAAATACTTTCTCAATTACTGGCGACTCCCTAAGAGGGCTACAGGACCAAGCTCCAAACCCCAGTCTGCCCCAGGCCACCCTTCTTGACCGCCCCACACCCCAGACAGAGCTCTGAGAGCCCCAGAGCCTCCACTCCCCCGGGTGACCGTGCTCCACCCTGGGTGGGGAACAGCTGTGGGCTTTCATCTCTGGGACAGAACCGAGGTCATTTCTACTTTCCTGAAAGCCCAACTCCCTTCTAAGGAATCAGCCTCCACCCAGCCTGACGCTTAAAACATTCTCTAGAAAGTCTTTAAAACGCCCTGGATTAAAACATTCGTTACGTTTCCATGTAGGTTTGTTCTACACGTCATGAGTGGAGCCCGCTAAAGCTAAGGGAACTCTGTGAGTCTTTGATCCGTGCTGACTTCGGTAGTGAAACACTGGAAATAACTTGAATTGTCAGGAGTGTAGGAACCATGACAACCGGTGCTGAAAACTGAAAACAACAGTTCCTGGGCTTTGTGGCCTTTTGGAAAAGTGGTGAAATGAAATCCGAAGGAGAGCACATGGGAGCTGGGGACACCAGAGCAGACACCTGCCCCCTGAGAGAAGCTGCTTAGCAAAGAAAAAGGTTACCTCGGCTCACATTTCAGGAGAATTTCAATCCATTATGCCAGTGAAGGTCTGGCAGTGGGCCAGCTCAGGCCAGGGCTACAGGAGTAGGGGGGAGGGGTGGAATCAGCTGGTTCCCATGGTAACAGACATGAAGTGCAGAGAAAGGAGACCAAGCAAAACCTTCAAAGTCCCAAATCATGTGATCACCTTCCACTGGCCAGACCTCACCTGCTAAAGGCTCCCCAGCTGTTAAATTAATGCTATGTGCAAGGGACCAGGTATTCAAACCATGAACACACAGAGGACAAGACAGATTCCAACCTTGCCTACTATAGCAAATACTCGCTCCTGCTCACAGGCTCAGATGAGGCCCCGGTGTGGTGAGAATGCCACCTATACCCTCTCCAGGTACAAGGCTGGGCCTACAGCTTCACAAACTGGAGTTCTCTTGATGAGGAAAATGAGACCAGGTTGGGAACACGGACCCGGAACTCTGAGAACAACAAGACGGGCAAGGTTTCTGCTTTCTCCCTTAAATCATGTGGTGCTGGGGCTCCGCTAAGTAGGACTGACTTCTCCCCACTGAGATAGAAAGAAAACAAGGTCTGTGAACATGCAAGCCCCTGTGCTGCCTCCTGAGCCCCTAGAACAAGATCTGATCAGAAGCCACTCCAGCTATTCTCTGGTTGCCTCACAAAGAAGACCACTGAAAGAAGAGCAAACACTGTGAAGGATAAAGTGAGCTTTTAAGTTTAAATTTCTGTGCTGAAGAGATCTATTAAACAAAATGCCTCTAACCTGCAAGCTCCTCTTTGCCCAAGAATGGATATCTTCCTAGAATGGTGAGGGCTGTTGTTCGCCCTAGGTAAGAAGCCAGGTGGTTTTGCTTCTGTAAACAAGCTTGCTTGCCCAACTGCACAGGATGGGATTGATCACATGTAGGCGGGAGGTGTGTAGACGGGAAGTACATCAGGGTGTATGCTTGCCCTGATTGGACGAAGGTGGGAAGTGCATAGCCTCGTGGGGTTTGTCTTTATAAGCCCCTGACTAATGTGGTTCATGGCCTTATTCTAGGAGTTCCGGGTATGGATCTGGCCAGTATTTAATAAAGCTTCCTTCAAACTTGGCTCAAAAAATGCGGTAGTGGTCTTATTCTCACCCAGTGGGATTAACAGTAACTGTTCACCCATTGTACCTGGACCATCAGTCAGAGAAGACAACAAGCAAAGGGATGAGCTTCCCTGCAAAGGCAGCTGGAGTTATATGTACATGGAAACAGACACCATGCTGCCCTTCCCTCCCACATCCAGTTTCTTCTGTTTCTGGTCTCCTGCTTCCCATCATATGGAAAGATCACGTAGAAAGTAGTGGAATTTTCCCCACCCTTTCTTTGAATGGCTTTCTGCAAAATATAGGATTTGTTTTAGATAACTTAATCCCTAAGCAGAGAAGGCCCTCAGCCACAAGAGAACGTCACAGAGTGGAGGACCTGTGTGGGTGGAGTTATTTGCAAACTGTGAGGTCCTTAGGACAGTCCTAATCAGTGTGACTAGGGCAGGGGGACTCAGTCAGAGTAATGCATCTGTAGGAAGCCGAAAACAAGAGGAGGGGGAAGGAGACAGAGCCTCCTCGGAGCCCTCAGAACCCACCAAGCCTGCAGATGCTGACACTGAACTACTCACACTGGGAGCAACATGTTCTCACTGTTTAAGATGTCATGTTAACTGGATGTGGTGTTGCATGCCTTTAGTCTCAGAACCCAGAAGGCAGAGGCAAGAGGATCTCTATCCCATCACGGCCAACCTGGTCTACTTAACAATTACCAGGATAGCCAGGGCTACATAGTGAGGCCCTGTCTTAAAAAAAAAAAGTGTTCAATCTGTAGCACATGGTACAACAGCTCCAGGAATCTGAGATCTTACCCAGAAAAAAAAAGCAAAGTCATCAGAACCCAGCCCAACTGGATTGTTCTAACTTCTGCCTTCCTTATTCTGGGCTCCACCCACAGGCAAGCAGCCATGACATGGTGACCCACAGCTGTGCCAGCCTTGCAGTCCTCCAGCTTCACATCCTCTCAGGGGAGAGATGGCAGTTTCTGAAGGCTGTGAGGGAGGCGTGCTCCCTGCCCCTCACCTTGTGTCTGGTGGTTTTCTGGTGAACCGCTCCTGTATATCAGTTTGTGGATGGGTCACCCTGTCTTCGGTCTTTGTCCTCACTGCCTCTCTTTTGTCCACGTTTGTTCTGCCCTAGGCTGGGAATCAAGTCAACTGATTTGAACTCAAAGTGGAGTTAGCTCCATCACGCCACAGGCTCTAAACTCAATCGAAAGATTTTCCTATATGGCTAGAGCATTTACACATGCAACTGAGGTCCTGGGTTACATGTTCAGCACATCACACACACACACACACACACACACACACACACACACACACACACATACACACAAAGAGAGAGAGAAAGAGAGAGGGTGGAGAGACAGAGAGAGATAGAGAGAGAGAGAGAGAGAGAGAGAGAGAGAGAGAGAGAGAGAGAACCAAGCTTTCAGTACCAAGCAGAGAGAAGAGTATGCCGAGTGTTAGACAGTCAATCAGGCAGGTACCTGAACCCAGTCACCTATGGCGTCCATATGGTTACTCAGTTGTTAAGTGTAAGTCATTATTCTAGAGAGGAAAATGCACAGATCACTGCACCTCTGGAACTTTTCACTCTAATGGAAGGAAAGTAAGTCACAGAAGGCCAGGAAGCCACAATGGCCAGTTTAGGGCCTGCCCTCTCATGTGTTCTAAAGGTTTATTGAATGAATAAACACACAGACATGAGAAGAGTAAAGATATGGGGGTGGATTATTGGTTCCCAATGCTCCATAGATTGGGACATCAGTGAACAAAGAGGAAGTTGGGTTCTGTGTCTCCGGAAGGTGATTGTAATTTCACCCTCAGTGAAGAGCCTGCTACCCACAAATGTGTCGTTCCTTAACAAACACACGAGAAGCGGGTATGTAAGAACCTTATGACAAAATCAATCATGAGCTCCTCAGCATTCCCAGGCCTGAGTGGGCATAGAGAGGACAGAGACAGCTTCCCCACAGGTGAAAATCAACCACGAGACCACCCATTTTGGTGCCCGCCAGTCAGACACCATTATGGTGAAGAAATGGGAGAGAAAGAGGGGCAGAAAGATATACGTACTGGAGAGGTGGCTCTGCAGAGATGAGGACAGTGAGGAACAGACTGACGCAGATGGCCTGCCTGCCATCAAGGGCCATGCCGATCCAGGCAAATCTACAATACCAACTAGGGCCACGATGACATCTGAGCCTAGGCTGCTCTACAATACCAACCAAGGACCACATCTAGGTTCACGGTCTTACATGTTACAGTTGATGTCTGTGGCCTGTGCTGCCATGAAAAGCCACACAGATGTCCAGGATCTGGGACACCACCTAGCTGTGTTGGTGTCAGAGGGCTGTGCTGCTCTTGGGCCCATACAGAGCTGAATGACATCAGGGGCCATGCCAAGGGCCATGTCTGGGTCTGGGGCCCTGCCACAGCCAGGGTCTGTGTTGATGAATAGGTTTCTGTCACCACCTAAGGTCATGTGATGACCCAGAGTCTGAGCCACCACCTCAGGCCAGGTAAGTGTTCAAGGAACACTCTGTGACTTGGCCTGTAGGCAGAGTTTCTCTGTATCTCGGCAGTCACTCCCAAACAGCCATTCAGAGACTTATTATTAATTATAAATGCTCAGCCGATAGCTCAGGCTTGTTACTAGCTAAATCTTATGTTTTAAATTATCTCTTATTTCTTCTCTACCCCCTGCCATGTATCAATACCTTCTTTCAACAGGGCACATTTATCTTGCTTCCTCTGCATCTGCTCGCAACTCCCAAGATTCCACCCTTCTTCTTCTTCCCAGCATCTTCTGTGTCTTGCTGTCCTGCCTACATCTCCTGCCTAGCTACCAGTCAATCAGATATTTCATTAAACCAATCAGGGTCAATGCCAGTGGCCTGTGCTGCCAACTGGGGCCATGGTGGATCCGGACCTGGGCTGCTGCCAAGGACCATGTCTGGGTCCATGGTCCATCTGCAGCTGGATCTGTGTAGAAATATTCATGGCCTGTATTGCTACCAAGGGCCATGTGAAAGACAAGGGTCTGGGCCACAACCTAGAGCCATCTTAGCACCCAAGGGTTGAGCTTCTGCTGTGCCATGCAGACCTGAGTGGCCTATGTTACTACCCAGAGCCATGGTGTCACGCAGGCCTGTACTACTGCCACGAGCCATGTCTAGGTAATGGCTCTGCTGCAACCGCTCTCTATGGTGAAGTCTCTGTGGCTCTTGTTGCCACTGAAAGCAGTGAGGCTAGGGCTGCACAGAGTTGGTCCCACCCCTCACTAGATGCAGCACTAGGAAGAGCAGGTCCTGCCCTCACCTGGGCAGCACAGTTGATGGGGGCACAGGTGATCCACCCCCATGAAAGTGTCTAGAAGATCTGGCCCCATCCTCATCTGTCATATGACGGAGTGGGCAAGGGAGAGAAGACCCACGTCCCCAGGTCCTCACCACCTGTGATGGACAGGACAGCTGGCCTGGGGGCATGCGAGTAGGGGAATTAGCATTGCTGCTCACCCAGGCATCACAGGTATAACTGACGCTCTTGCCTTGGTGAGGGTGCAGGAGAGACAGTCAGAAGGGTATGAGAGCAAGCAGGCTGGCCTCACCTCCCTCGTCAGCTCTGTGGTGGCAGGGGTGACGGAAAGATGCCCTTCCCACCTCACCTCTCCCCCCCTGCAATGGACAGGAGAACTGGCCCCTGGGTCACAAGAGCAGGAGAGCTGGTCCTGCCCCTCACCAGCTGCGGTACAAGGGAGTGCACCTCGTCTGGGGTGTGCATCAGAGCTGATGCGATTGGCGGAGGGAGGAGAGGCACAGGCAATCTCGGCCTGCGGACAGGAGAGCAGAAGAGCGGCACCCCCCCCCCTTGTATTCCATGCGTTGGCGTGGGTGTGGGGGGAACATGTCCCCCATTGCCAAATGTGGCAGACAGGAGAACAAGCCTGTGGGGGGAGGGGCATGAGAATGGAAGAGATGGCTCTCTCCTTCGCCAGCTGCAGCAATCAGGAGATCATACCACACACCTTACCTGGGCAAAACAGTAGACCTGGCCCTGGCGACGGGAGTTTGGGAGAGCCGGACCTGAGGGCACCAGAACAGAACTGGCCGGCTCCTTGTTGCCTGCTGCGTTGTGTGAGCTAGCCGGGGCCGTGCTGGAGAACTCTCTCACCCTGGTGGTGTCGATGAGGGAAAGCTGGCAGGCTGACCAACCCAGCTCCAACCCCGACCCAGAACCAGGGCTATGAGTTAACCCACCCCAACAGCCACCTCGTCTAAGACCTGCTGGAGCATGTGATGGGTTTGGGTTTTAAAACTACGGGACCTCCCTGGCACCCGGCAGCAACAGGACATCCAGGAGGAGCCCCAGTGAGGACCCAGTATCAATAGCGTAGCCGAAGCCAGAGGCTTCGCGTCAAAGCAATGGTTCACTGCAATGAACACGTTGCAAAGATGTATGGACTAGGATGGAAGTGTGTCTCTCTGGGCCATACTACAGCTTCCACACTCAGATTTTTATTTTGTTTCATTTTGGGAAGGCATCCACAAAGGCAGGGGGTGCAGGCAAGGGGAGAGGGGATGAGTGGAATCAGGATTCATGATGTGAAATCCACAAAAAAATCAATAATTAAAACAACAACAAAAACAAAAACCGTTATGACACTAATCCTTTTATGGAGTTAAAACTGGATGTCTCCTTGATGCTGTTTTTCTGTTCTCCTAAGGAGCTCTTGCCAAGCTGCCCCAGTGCCATGAGAACTGTGTCCACTCTAAGGAAGAAAGGAAGGAGCATGAAGTCACCAGATTTTGCAATCTGGATCATGCAACAGCCAAATGTGTTGGGCTCCAAATGCTCCCTCCCTGGATGAGATCACAGACGCAGTGAGTGCTTACAGCTGAGCTGATGAGCTTCAGGGGAGAATTCGGGAACAAGAGCTCCCCATGAGGGAGATTCTGAGCCTCTGAGAAAGATTCCTGTGCCAAGGCAAAACAAGTGACACTGGCTTTAAGGCACATTCGCCACCTTCAGAACCCTCAGTGTTCGTGTCTGCCTCCGCTAATCAGCAGATCCTTTTCTGAGCTGTAATGTCTGCCCAAGACCGCGAGGCCAAGAGACTATGGCCTGAGCCCTCTGACACCATGAGCCAAAATAAATATTTCCCGAAGTTGTTTCTGTCGGTATTTGGTCACCACTATGCAAAAGTAACTAAAACACCTAGTTACGGTTTGTGCAACCTGAAAACTGGCCTCAGTCCATCTCACACAATTACACATTGCTTGAAGCCCAGATGTGGAGACTTGACCCCATTAGGAAAGTCAAAGCAGATGTCTCTAAGGAAGGGCCTACTACCTTAAAATTTGTGGGGTTGAGTAGAAGATAAGTTAAAAAGAAAGGGGAACCTTTCCAGAAGAAATAGAGTACACAGTAGTCTGTGGTAAAGACAGCAAGACCCTTCAGGGCATGAGACACATAGGGGCAGTATGTAGGCAGAAGTTTCTGTCCCCCAGCCTCTCCCAAGCAATCACTCAGAAGCTTAAGAGTTATGATTTCCTGTCAATAAATGCTTGGTTCTACATAACTATACATCCTAATACACACCAATTTCTCAGGCTGAAAGAGGCCGTGAGTGGGAACAGTTTCAGTACCCTGCTCCGTAGTAATCTTAGTCTGTGATAAGTGAAAATCTATGAACTGGATGATTTCTAAGTTACAGAAATGAGCTTCTCAAAGTTAGAGAGTTTGGAGATATGGCGACAGGGTGATAGCATGATTCTCGTGAAAGCCCTTTCCTGGATGGCAGACTGCTGACTTCTTATTGTACCTTCACAAGGTAAACACAATGGGCTCCCTCTCTTAACCCTGCTAGCTCTGTTCTTGAGCACTCTACTCTGGTGACCTAATTGCTCCTCAGAGGTCTCATTCTGACCCTACTGGGTATGAGGATTTCAATGCCTGAGTCTAGAGGAGGGAAAGGTGATTGTTCGATTAGCCTTTGTGACAGTTGGAGACTGGGCTGGGGCACAGCTCAGTTGGCAAGGTACTTGCTGTGCAAGCATCAGGACCTGAGTTCGGATTCCCAGAAGCCCAGGAAGAAAACAGATGAGATGATACATACCTAGAACTGAAGAGGCAGAGACAGGAGAATGCCTGGAGCCAGCAGGCCAGCTAATCTTGCCAAGTCAGTGAACTCTAGGTTCAGAGACCCCCAGTCTCAAAAGAGTGGGTGATAAAATGAAAGGCGGGGGCTGGAGAGGAGGCTCAGGAGTTATGAACACTGTCTGCTCTTGCGGAGGTCTTGAGTTTGTTTCCCAGCACCTACGTGGAGGCTTACAACCTTCTTTAACTCTAGTTCCGGGGAGAGGGGGTTGAACACCCTCTTGTGGCTTCTGCAGGCACTGCATGAATGTGGTGCACAGACATGCAGGCAAAACACTCATACATAAAATAAAATAAAATAAAATAAAATAACTATTTTTTAGAAACTAAAATGGCAGAAGGCACCCAACATCAACCTCTAGTCTTCACACATGTGCATCTGTGCACATATAAAAACATACACAAACATGTTTTATACACACACACACCCATGTACACATGCATGTACAAAACAAAACAACACTAGGGAACTAGTACAACCTAAGAAGTAAATATAATAGAGAAAAAAAAAAACAGGACCAAGCCCTGGAGCATTTGACACTCCTTACCATTTCTGGTGACATCAACTGGCTCCAAGCTCAACACCCCAACCACATCCCGCCTCCTCCTGGTCAGTTTCCCTGGTTCACTCACTCACCTCAATCCATTCTCCATGAAGAGGACACAGTGTTCTCTTTAAAGACAGATCCCATTGCTTCTCTCTGCTCAGAAGTCACCATGGCGGGGGGGAGGGGGGAGTAACCTAGGTGTGGTACATCATGTAGTGGAACATTTTTGAGCCCTAAAAGTAAAGTGTAAATAGTTTACAATGTGCTTAAAACTTGACCTTGTCAACCTGCCGTGAAAGAAACCAATGACGAAAAAACCCATACCATATTATACAACAATCATGCCGTTTATGTGAAGTGACTAGAATAGGTAAACCATCAGGGTCAGAAGGCAGACTGATGAGGTCAAGGGTTGGGGGAGAGATAGAGGGATAGACAATGACTGATAACCGGGGTGAAGTTTCTAGAATTACATTCCAGTTGACGGCACGACTCTATGCATGCAGTACAAAATACCTGATGGAGTCATTTGCATGAGTTCATTTGGTGGCCCTTTAAAAGCATTAACACAGCATCCTATATCTTACAAGCAAAGCCTACTCATGCAAGGCCCCATCCTGCCCACAGTAGCTCTCTAGTATTTCATTTCTCCTCAGCCAATCCTCTGCGGCTATTCCAGCCACCATCGCTCCCCTCACTGGGACTGCTATGGGCACAATCTCTCCCTTGCTCCACACTTGGCCCACTGCGTGCGTTATTTCTCTTTTCTGCAGGTTTCACTCTTTCGCCTCCCTCAATTCCTCATCCCAAATACATCTAGTCATCTGGTCCAGGCAGCCCCCACCCCCATACCTTCAGTGAGGAGCCCCCCAACCCCCATTGTCTCTCACTGTGCTTGCTTCTCAGCCTTCCCTCACTGCTTACTCTGCTGCAGGCTTATTCGTTTTGTCCGTCCGTAGTCTGTGTCCACAACTGACCACAGATGGTAAGTTGAAGGGGAGTGGAATCAGCTGTGTTCAGTGCGCCCAGAGCAGAATGGTCCCCAGAACACACTCTGTACCGACACACGTCCGTGGTTGAAGAACACCTCTGTGTACCGCTCAGCAGGAAAGCGCGGGTTTCTTTTCTCCTGTTTCTCCTTCCTTCTAATGTTAAAACCTTTTATTTATGCACTAGAAAAAACTGTTTTACAAGGCAGGCAGGCGCGGGTTTCTTTTCTCCTGTTTCTCCTTCCTTCTAATGTTAAAACCTTTTATTTATGCACTAGAAAAAACTGTTTTACAAGGCAGGCAGGGCCCCTACTGCCCACATCACCTCCCAGATGAGACGCTAGACTCCTGAGCCCTTTGAAAATCATGTTCTCCTCCCTTCCTGCCTAGGCCAAAAAGAATCCAACCAAGCTCAGGTTCCCGGAGTGGGAATATTTTTTCTGACACAAAAAGAGGGAGTACCTCCTTTTAAAATGGCCAAAAGGTTTTGTCTTGTTTTCTTTGTCTCAATAATGACCTTCAATAAGCTGCCACAAATCACAGAACTCTATGAAAGCTACCAAGGAGGCAAACTCTAAATAATTTGACCCACGATCCCCAGCAATGGCTCATCTCCAGGGCCTGGAGTTTCATGGAACATGTCTTAAGGACACCACCTCGTCAAACAGGACTCCTGTCAGTTCAGAAGTCTCTGCTTGCTCCCCAGTTCTAGCTCCTAGAGTCCTCTCCCTTCCCTGGCAGCAGAAATCACACTCTTGCTTCAGAACCCAGTTTGACATTGACCTGTCTATGAAGTCCCTTGAGCTAATGCAAAGTCTCAAGTCTCAGCCGAACTTTATTCACACCCTTATCATGCCTGCTACAGTCGTGATGGCAGTGCTTGTTCGATGCCAGACATGGTAAGCCCCGTACAGATAGCCACAGTGCCTTCTCTGCATGGCGTTCAACACGGTCACACATCCACTCTGATGACCATATTACACTGTCTCAGGCAACAAAACTCCTCGGTTCCCACCACCATTGACAAGCAAACCCCCATGGGGTTGTTTATCTCCCAAGCTAGTCTTCCAAGCTAGTCCTTCCTGCTTGGTCTCTCAAGGAGACTGTGTGTAATGAACCTCTGCCTGAGCCAAGTAGAAGAGACTCAGCCCAGGGACAGCGTGTGTGTGATTTGTACCCACCCTACTGTCTCCCTGTGGGCAGTCTATCCAGGGAACCCATCCATAAAGCCAGTCCCAAGTACTCTCAAGCCACCGATGGCCCTCTAGCCAGGAGGGTGCATCTTTATTAAAGCTCTTACCCCCTTTTAGCAAAATGTGGTCGCTATAGAGATGGCTTTATTCCTCCCGAAGGCAAGAAGTTCATGGGGAGAATTAGTCAATTCCTTCTGCTCTGTCGGCAGCTTCTGAACAGAGAGGGGATTACAAAAAAGCAAAAGATGCAGAAATTCCAGAGAGACAGTCAGCAAGCTCTCCTTCCTTCTTTGCCATGGGGCTGTTCTTAGGATCCACCCTAGGGGGCAATAAAAGAGCCCCTGATCTGTCTGAGAGGGAATGGCCTACATGGGTGACTTCTGGGTCAAGGGAAGGCACAGATGTCTGGCTGGTGGAGATAAGACACTTCTCAGGAAGTGTGAGTCACCTTGGTCCATCTCTCAAAGCACAGAGGTCTCACAAGAGCAAAGCCTGTAGTAGGCACAGCCGGGCCTTCCTCCTAACCCAAGGAACCTTTGGTGCCCTTTAAACCAGGGCACCACCAATGCTCTGGTCACTTGCAGCCACCCTCACCCAATCACCTTCTATCCAGCGTTCCTAGCTCTTTGTTTCTTTATTTGTCTTGCTTTTGTTTCCTTTGGAATGTTCCAAGCCCCTTGTATCACTGTGGGCCAAGAATCTGAGCACTCCCAGAGTCGGAGCCAGCTTCAAGTTATTTATCCCTATGTGTGATTTCCGGACCGAAGATCCAAAACCAGAATTCTGCTCCAGATTTCCAAAGAACTGACAGTCACAGTTAATGAACCTCTCTGTGTGTCTTAGTTACCTCACATGCCCAATTGAGAATGAAAGCAGGATGGAGCATGCTCTTGGGGACAGCACTTGCAACTGGAGCGATATTGGCCCCTGCGATGGCCTCCATGCGTCACTCACTACTACCTGCCGGCCAGTAGCGTTCCTTCATCAGATAGAACGCGAATGCCTTACGCTGTCATCATTCATTTCCTCCAGGAGAATCAAATCATCTGAGCAGATTGGCGTTGAAGGCAGAAATAATGATAAATTGTGCAAAGCCACTGGCCTCCAAGGAGGGCTAGAGGGAGCCCTAGAGAAGAGGGGGAGGGAAGAAACACAGATAGAGGTTCTACTTCACCCATTTTAGGGTGTGACCCTTGTATAGAGACTTTTGAAGATTAGAAAGGGGTACTTGTCAGAGCAAAAGTAAGGTCAGTAGAGGTCATGACCCTTCACACATTACCACAGTTCCAGGAACCGGGAGAAGCGGATGCATGGCAACTGGACACCATAGCTCACGGCGAGCAAACCTCTCTTGTCTGTCTCCTCAACTCTTAGGTGGGGATGACAACAGGATTATGAGGAATACATGAGAGAAACATCCTGTGCCTTGCCACAGTAGCTGTACACTAAATGTTACCAGAACAATTTTCACGGTGTCATTGCTACTACCATACTTCTGTCCTGCTCCCTGTGTTTCCCACCCCAGAACCACACCTCAGTGCCATCCTCCTAACCAATATGCTAGATCCTTTGATGAGATTTTCAAAACTAGAATTAATATAAGAGAGTCTAGCTTCAATTCTTTACATCATCAGTTTCTCTATCCTGTCTTTGATAAAGATGAGAAACCATCAGCTCGTTCCTGCATTCGGGAGCCCTAGGGAAGGAGGTGACTCAAAGGAGCAGCAGTGCTTGAAGCCCCCGTAAATGGACATCCAAACTCTAGGAGAAATGGGCGTGGATTGATTGGAGGAGTAGACTGATCGAACAACAGGACAAGGCTGAGAGAAATGAAGGTTGTCTATGTTCCTAAAACTTCTCTCAGGAAGGAATAGACACAACCCTTACTTCTCCCCATAGCTGAGTTAGAAGCCAATCAGTTGTAAGAGAAACAGCTGCCAACTGGGGAAGACAACTGTCTGTCTTCCGGACAACAACAAGCAAGCCATGGTGTGCAGAGCCACCATGGAACCAGCTGTGGTGTGCAGAGCTACTATAGAGCTAGCCATGATGTGCAGAGCCACCATGGGGTCAGCCATGGTGTGCAGAGCCACTATAGGGCTAGCCATGATGTGCAGAGCTACCCTGGGGCCAGCCATGGCGTGAAAAATCACCATAAGGCCAGCCATGGTGTGCAGAGCCACCATAGGGCTAGCCATGATATTCAGAGCCACCCTGGTGTCAGCCATAATGTACAAAGCTACCATAGGGCTAGCCATGATGTGCAGAGCCACCATGGGGCCATCCATGGTGTGCAAAGTCACCACAAGGCCAGTCATGGTGTGCAGAGCCACCCTGGGGCCAGCTCTCTGAGCTGAGCCACCCCAGGACCAGTCCTCACTGCTGAGCTGTGCTATGCCAAAAGAGCACCAGCCTTGTCAAAAGGGCAGATTTGCAGGGCTAAAGCCCATAAGGCTCTGCTTTTGTGGACCTGTCTGTCTGCATTTCAACTCCAGGCTTCACCCTTTGGGGACAGCGGTTCTCCAGTTGTAAGGGCACCAGGGCAGAACCCACAGCACCTTCTATGGAAATGCCTAGTCTGATTTGGGCCAGAGCCACATGCTGGGGACAGTGGGTGAATTCACAGGAACTACAGCAACCTCTGCTTATCCTCAGGGGGTTGTTTCCTAGCCCCAGAAGAAACTATGTGGAATTGGAAGTATTGTCTTTCTTGAGAACCATCTTTCTCATTTAAAAAAAAAAAACCACTTTAAGAACAGAAACAGTACCTTTCTGATGGGTACTAGAGAACATAAGTACTTCTGGTATGTTTAACAGGGCTTTAGAAATAGTTAGGTCGTGGATTGGATTCTTATGAACAGATGAAGGGACCAGAGCAAGTGTGCACACTCTCTTCATTTCTCTCTCTGCCCCAGGAGAAAATGACTACAGGCAAAGCCAGGAAAGCCTGGACACCAGATGCTATGCCTTAGAGTCCCCAGCTTCCAGACTGTAAGAAGCCAATGTCTGCTCTCTAAGACCCTCAGTCGATGCATTCTGGTAAACCAGCCCAAACTAATGAAGACGCTAGCCTAAGACTGTCATGACTCTAATTCTTCACAGTTCACATAGTTCTTTCAGTTAAAAATGTATTTCATTTGACGTATCTGGATGTTTCGCCTGTGTGTATGTCTGGGCACCACCCATGCACCTGGAGCAGGAAGAGGCAAGTTGGGGCCCTCAGATCTCCTGGAACTGGAATTGTGAGCCACCGCGTGGATGTGGGACACAAACCCGGGTTCTCTGAAAGAGCAGGCAGTGAGTCCTGTCAGCCACTGGACTCTCTTCAGTCCCTTATTTCACATATTCTAAAGTAAAAGCATGTTTCTGGTAGTTAGTCGAACCCGGATTGTTAAACCTAAGTTCTAGGTCCAAGTTATAGAAACCGCAAGGTCAGCATGCATTTGGCGACACCCAGGTCATCTCAAGAGCCATTTTCCATTCTTGCTACTGCTCACACTGCTTATACTTTGTTTTGCTGACACTCACTGCAGCCTCATGCTGCAGCCCACAATAACTTCAGGCTCATACGACAGCTCCTACTTGCTGCAACCCCCACTGCGCTAGAGCCCCCCCTTTACCACAGGCTCATACTGTACTGCAGCCTGCATTTACTGCAGCCCTCAACACAAAATGGATCAAAGGCTCAGAAAATAACCTGATGCACAATAAAATAGCTATGAAAATGGTAATAGTAAGTACATCTGGAATAATGTAATAAATACAACAAAACTGAAATGTGTAATAGTCAACCACATAAGAAAGGCTGAGGATCTATCTGACTGGGCCTATCAAATACACAAATTATTTTCTGTACACAATGGCAGGAGAAAGAAATACGTGGTTGAAATTACAACAATTTATGCCTTGGAATTGAATTTCCTTAGAATACTAATCCCATGTCAGACTGTAAATAATTATAAGTTTTTTTTTAAAAAAAAATGTTAAATCACATACGGGAAATCAGTTAACTTTTTATACTTTCCAAAAAGCAAAAACAAAAACTTCTTCACTAAAGGTAAAGAAGAGACCAAAACATAAAAGCATCATGTAAACAAACAGATCACACTCCTTTTGTTTTTAACTGTGCACATGCATGGATGTTTGCCTGCATGTACATGGTGTCCCCATGGTGCCGCAGGAGGCCAGCAGGAGGCACTAGAGCACAGGAACCAGAGTTGCAGGTGGTTGTGAAGGGTCTTGTGAGTACTGGTAATCGAAGCCAGGACCTCTGGAAGAACAGCCAGTGCTCTTAACTGCTGAGGCATCTCTCCGGGCTTCAGACTATTTCCATGAAGCTGGGGTGGAGGACAACCAAATAAAAAAGTATTAGGCTCAGAATAGAGCCCAGTGGCCTATCAGTAACTTCTCACCATATACTACTCGTGGGCACCATAATATACAGCACATAAAAGCAGTTGCTGCTGAGATTTTTTTTTTTTTAACATTTGTAATTTGTCTGAACCAGTGTGGTTCTCAGCCAGGGTCGGTTCCACCTGACAGGAGTATCTAGCGGTGAGTAGCAGTGGTTTTGGTTGTTGCTTTTGTGGAGGAGGAGGTGACAAGGCAGAGTTCCTGATGCTGGAGAAGTCAAGGAAGCTGACATCATCAAGGAACACCCCCCCCCCCCCCGTCGTGATGTCCAAGGTGCTGGCTTACAAACTCCAATGTGTAAACCACTGCCATGCAAATGAGCATCAGCTACCCAGGAAGGCTAAAGAGGGGAAAGGGGAAAGAGACTGCAGAGGAGGCCAGGAGAGGTCAGGGGAGAAGGGAAGAGAAATTAAAGGCCTGAGGATTGTATCTCTGTCTTCGTAAAGTCTACGCTGCAGAAAGGATGCTGAGGCTGGGTCAGCGGTTGTCACCTACCTGTGTTGCTTTCAGCATCGTGATGTCATGGTGAAGATGTGTCCCACACCCTTCCTATTAGCAGAGCTCGGCCCAATGAGTGGGTCCTTCTTAAAGTGAGTTAGGCAGGAATACTGTGAATCCAACCAGCTTGTGGCCAGTGAAGAACCGCCCCGCAGGCTTCCCTCTCAAGATCTCCACAATAAGACCCTCCCAGTTCACCCGAAAGACACAGACCCTCAGGGGCAAAACTACTTAAGGACTTCAGGGGAATGTAAGTTGCACTTCATCGGAATTTATTCCAATTTGTGGATTCCTTCTTTTCTTCTCTTTCCCTCTCCCTCCCCTTCCCCACCTTTTTCCCTCCCCTCTCCACCTCTCTCCCCTTTCCCACCTCCCTCCCTGCCAGAGTTTCTACCTCTTGTTCAGTGAAATCTCCACCCCCTGACAGACAAGTGACCATCAAGACAAAGGATAGATTCTGGAATGCCGTGCCCAGATAACTGAGCCTCAAGTGGCCTCATAGAGTCCTGAACATCTCCCAGGAGTTAGCGAGCTGCTGCATGCTTATTCCCCAATGTCGCATAGAGAGGAACAGAAACAATGGACGGCCATCAGACATGAGGTCTGACCAACAGGGAGCTCCATCGCAGACAGGACAAAGCAGCAGCCGGCCAGCACTGGCCTACAGCATCCCTACAGCTCTGATACCTCTCGCTTCCACTCATCCCACCTGTTGTGGTTTGAATCTGAAATGTCCCCCAAGAAACCCCTGATTTCAATGCTTGACCTCAGTGGGTGGCTCTATTTTGAACCATATTTCCTTATTTTATTCAGAAATAAGGCCTGACTGGTTGAAGAAGGATAATAGGGTCAACCTTTGATGGTTCTAATCCTGCCTTTGCTTCCAGCACTCTCTAACTCAAACTGCCACCACCACAGAAGGAGCCCTTCTGCCATGCCTTCCCATCTAGGGCAGACTAACCTCTCTGAGATCAGCAACCCAGACGAATTCCTCCCTCCCCCTTAAGCTGTCTTTGTTGGGCAGTTTTTCACAGTGACATAACTACCCCAACCATTCCCATGTTAGATGATGTGTGCCTGAACTCAGGTATGTTCCCTGCAAGAGAGACACCGTAGATGTTGAAGAAGTCTGGGCTTGAGAAACTCAGAAAATGTTTGCAATTAATCAATGGGCCCACTTGGCAAGGGTAAGGGTTCTACTAGCGGGAGAACCTGAAGGTGGACCGAAGATGTTGGCCATGGCGTGGTGATGGTGGCACAGCTCTCTGTGTGTGAGGCCAAGCACAAGCTTTGGAAATGAAACTCCCATCGTACACACTGGTCTATGTAGGACTCCTACATCTCTGGGAAAGATGGAGTTTTTGTCTGTGGATTGGTCGAAGCTCAGAAGAGCAAGTGCTCGCCCTGGAGGCGCTAACATCATACCATTTAAATCCCAGCCCTGAGACCAACGCTCTTGCTTTGGCTTTGGTCCTAACTAGCAATATGAACACATGGTCCATGGCTTGTGCCAGGAGCATGCTGGCCTCAGAGGCATTTGGAGGCCATGGAGAACAAACATCTGTAACTCAGAACATTGCCTTGGAACAGGCAGCTTGGGCGTTGGGGTCTTTAGGAACACAAGAATTTTCTTTGCAGGAAGTAGTGTGGGGGCAGAAACTGGGAAGAGGAGATGGTTACAAGAAGTTAGAGTTCAGAGGACCCATGGATTCCTCTCAATCGAAGAAAACAGGCCGTCTCACACAGGGCCAATCTTAAATTTTCCTTGCAGATGCAAATTCCCAGAGAGCAGCTTAAGAGATGCCTCCGTGGGAGCAGCCTCAGCCAGAGGTGGGACACAGCAAGGACTTGACCTTGGTTGCTTTAAAGCCATTCTTTAAGGCTTAGTCCCAAGTGAAGCCCACACCCACTGATCCGGCTGACCTTGGAGTCCATCAAATGTAGAACTAAGAAGTGTTTCTAGAACTGTCCAGCAGGACAACCGAACTCTGGAGTTAAGAACTTGGACACCCAGGGAAAACATCTCCTGCCCATAGTTACCAAGTTAGTTAGGACTGGAGCTGAAACTCTAGTGTTCTAAATCCTCGTCAGCTTTCCTCCATTGCTAGCATTGTCTTTTTACCTTTTTATTGACACATATTATTAAAATTTAATGGGGTCTAGTGTGATATCGTGATACTGGTATATAATGATGAGATGGGGCAACTGACATAAGCCTCCACTTCCAAGAGCTATCATTTCTTTGCATGGGGAACATTCAAAATGCCCTCTGCTAACTACTATTTTGAAATAGCCAGTTAATTGTTGTCAAACATAGTTACTCTACTATTCTATAGAACATTCTAACTTATGACCCTTTACAAAATGTTTTGTTTGCTTGCTTGCTTTCTTGCTCATTTTCCCTGTGCTTTCTCCAGGAGACAGACAATAGAGCCCGGCTAAAAGTTGAGATGACAGGGTTTTTCTGAAAATGAGGGGGGCCAATCTTGTGGGCACTGATCTGAGTGAGGATTTAAGTCGCTCAAACACAAGGGAGAGAAGATCCCAAATGTTCCATTTATGTGTTATTAAAATGTTGGGCACGAAATTGTAAGTGTGGGATGCTGTATCTCTCTCTATTGAAACATGTATAACATAAGAAGGAAGATTAACAGATAATGTTGCAGAATAAATTTTAATCCAAGTTGAGTTGGTATGGAATAATCATCAGTTTTGTGAGCTTAACGGAACAAACTTTATGTCTTCCTTAGGTTGGAGTTGTTTCTTGTTCATCTGAAGATGGAGGATTCTTCCATCTTGAGTGCTCTATCTCAGGACTCCGGAGTCTTCTCCAATCAACCGATAGATGGTGAAGGAGCCAGCCTTGAGAATTAACCGGTCCGTGGGAGCTTAGGAGAAGACCTGGAAAGGACAGCACTCTGGCATCACGGAGGCCCTGATTACATCACACAGATCGCCCGCCTACAAGGGAGGCTGAGAAATGTAGAGTAGCTTGTCTCCAAGAGGAAATAGTCATGGACTTTGGTGGATATACAGCAAACTCTGCACAGAAAATCAAGTTCCCTGCTCGCCCATATGTCCTAGAAGAGTGCTTGAGCATCCCGTGGGGTGTATACCTCCCTATTTGGAAACTATTAGTCTGGAGGGCCAGACACAGACTAACACAGACACCCACATTCCCTTTCCCACAGAACAGAACTTCCTGAAGACAACCAGATTTGAGAGAAGGGAAGCTATTAGCAACAGCTCCCATTATCAGGTGCTTGCCCCATGTAAACAACTTACTTGTGTCAACTCAGCCCTCAGACCAATGGCAGAGCTGCTAGTGTTAAGGCCATGGTGGCTTCCACAATGGGCTCAAATCAGACAGCAGGGGGCAGGACCTGACCTCTTGGACCAGCTCCAGTCTATGGTGCTATAACACTACTTTGTGTTGTCCCCAGAGGGAACACGGAAGGAAGCCCTGTCAGACAGAGAGCAAGAGGAGAGAAGAGGTGGGGCTCAGGAGGGTGAGATGGCCTGAGGGGGCTGACTGTGGGGACAGAACTGAAAAGCCAGGAGGATGGGTGGCAGGATTTCAAAGGAAAGAAAGTGGCCACGGGCTCCAAGGTCAGGCTGGAGCTCAACTGTGTCCATCACTCAGCAAGCACCGTGTGGAGAACTCTAAGGGTCGTTTGGGAGCTGTTGTTTGTGAAGGCACAGTTCATGGTGGCCCATCTCCCCAATTATGCTCAGCATAACCATGGAAATTAGACAGGTGGTTGTACTAGCTGACAGGGTGGTTGTACTAGCTAATTGTGGCTAAAACAAAACACCCATGACTGCGCACTTCATTAAGCAAAAAGGATTTTAGTTCAAAGTTCCAAAGGTTCAAGGGCAGGGCGCCAGTATCTGGCGTAGGCTTCCTGGTGGATGCCTTCATGTTGACGGACAAAGCACACACTGGTGGCCCTCTCACCAGGCCATGTCTGGAGTTTCCACACCACCCCCTAGTACTGCATACTGGGGATCAAACTCTCAAAGTCTGCATCTGTGAAGGACAAACCACAGCCACAGGCAGCTTAGCCTGGCCTGGTTGTTCTGTCCCATAGCTCTGTCCCCTCTCCTTCACACCTGTCCTGTAAGATAGCCATCGGGAGCAACAGAAAAGCAAATGGTCACCCGCGGTTTGCAGCCAGCAGCAGTAGAATTGAGGCAGAAATGAGTTTGGTGAAGAGCGTGGCCTGGACAGAGCTACACAAGCCCAGCTCTCTCCCAGCCTAGCTGAATGGGTGCCCTTTGGTATCAGGAGTAGGAAGAAGAACCGGTCCCCAAACCTGAGACTGATCACCACTGAGGTTCAACTGCCTCGTCCCCAAATGACTTGCCCCGCAGGATCCCTGTCCCCACTCGGAGCTGGCCCCGCTGTCACTTACTTGCTGGTCAATACAGCACCTGCGAATGCTAAGTGGTGGAACTGAGCAACAACTAAAAGCACTTTTCACCAAGGCCCAGAAGAAAATGGAACATGAAACGGAATTGGGAGTTGGAGGAAGGAGAGTTCGTGACAGCGAAGGCCTGGTTATCCCTGGAATTCCACCTGCAAGATCTTACCCATGAGTCACCGCCTCAATATCGATGGGCATGTCACACCGCAAGCTGATAGGGCTGTGTGCAGAGGAGATGCCCCCCCTACCACCACCACCATAGGAGATACCTCCATACCAAGGAGGAGGGGCTCGCTAGCGGGAGACCGCTGGGAATCCCATCCTGCCATCCTGTGTTAGAATCCTCTGCTTGTTGCTTCCTTCTTTCTCTCAACAGCATCACCCTGTCCACCCAGAGCTAAAATGCTGGAAGCTGGTGTGGCCAAGTGAGAGGAGGCACACGGTTTTCAGTATGGGCTTCCCTGCACCCCCCCCACACACACACACACACCCCACCCCGTCCTCTGTTTTCCTCTGTCTTCCTCTCTCCCTCTTCCCTCTCTCTCTCCACCCCACTCTCTTCGAAGGAGAATTATATTCAGCTCTGTGGGTTGTTTTTAATGCATTCCAGATGCCAGAAGAAATCTTGGCCTGGGCTCAGTGTTCTTCTGACTTCGGACCTCTCCTCCACCCCCACCCCCACCCCCTTTCTGGCTCCCAAGGCTACAAGGAAAACAAAAATGCAGGCTGGCGCCATCTGCCGGCAGCTTCCAGAAGCCTAAAGAAGGGGAGGAGGTGGATAAGGTGGGGCAGGACTGATTTCCTGTAAGTAACAGGCTCTGTTGGAAAAATTCAGGTTATCTGGGAGAGAAATGGTGTGTAAATCAGAACGCTTTAGTCCTTGACAGGAAGGGACTGAAGACTTGCGGCGTCTGAGAGCCCTCGAGTTCATTCACGGTCTCACTCTTTGGCTGCTTTTCTTTTTTTCCCCACTCCCCACGCCCCCCCACTATTTTCCTTTTTAATTACAGTCTGGGACCCAGCTGTGTGGTTTTTAACATCACATTCTTTGAAGAGCAGAGATTTTGACATCCCTGCTTGTGTTCGCTAAAGAAAACTCGGGACTCTGCAAATTAACTTCTAAGTGTCCGGCCTGGCGACACCGATCAGTAGAGGTCGGAAAGTGGAGACGAAAGCGCTAACTGTAGCCAGGGCAGTGTCAGTAGAAGGAGCTCCAGGGTGGTGTGGAGGCTGTGAAGAGGGTGGGTTATGCCAGGTCTTGAAAATGGAGTCAAATCTGTTGGCCGTGGGGAATGAAGGGCTGGGGAGGTCACGAGGCAGTCAGGAATGAAGTCCCACTGCCTAGGAAGGAGGCCCAACCTGGGGCCTCAGGAGGAGCATGAAAACCAGGTCTGACAGCTGTGTGCAGCCCAACCACAGCCCACGTTCCATCAAGGCTGGACTGGATGGGCATCCAGCATGCTGACTACTGAGCATGCCAGCAGGCCCAGGGCCAGGGACTCCTCCAGTCCAGGGCTTCTTATGCAGCACCCACAAGAAGGAAAAATTTTAGCATGTAAGCGTCTGTGCCCTGACACCCTCTCTCTTCTGGCTAAAGAAACCTTCATCTTTGTCGCCTCCCTCGGGGTCAGTGACACAGAAGCAGCAGTCAGGAAAGATAAAAAAAAAAAAAAAAAAAGGGAGGGGGGGAGAGTCCGGTGTCGCAGTCCTGGAACTTTGGTTTCTGAGCAGGCTAAGATTCACTTGAATAAGAAATGAAACTTGAGGAGCTTGTTGCAGGGCACCGCTTTCGAGGGGGGTTCATACTGAAGAGCAGAGAGAGGGCAGTATCTAATCTGCACTATTGATTCATTTTTGAAGTTGTCTTGCTACTCTTGCAAAGCCATTCGGGAAGCCAAGTACCTGCTCACCAGTATTAACCCTGGGGTCTGTCCTGCCCCAGCGGTGCCCTAGCAGCTGACGGGCGCTTGCTGTCTTGCCCCTGGTTCACTGCGCTGTGGACAAAAGCTGCTCCACCTTGGGTTTCTGTTTGCTTTATTTATTTCTGAAACATCTGGTCTGGGCACAGCCCGGTGGTGGCTGCTGACCTCTATAAATAAACACATGGCCCCTGAGGAGATGCAAACAAACATGGAAAGGCACAATTTTAAAAGCTGATTCCAGGATTCTGGCTCACACTGCTTGTCTGTCATTCTCTAGATCTGGCTGCAGGGTGGTCTTCACCAATGATTCTCCTTCCACCTAGTGGGAAAAAAAAAACACTCCCTGGAAAGAGAGGGGAGTCTGGCACTAGCCAGTTAGGGGGACCTGGGGGCTCAGGGATGAGGCAGCAGCAAGATTTTACTGCTTGGTTGTGGATAGATTTGGGGAGGGGACAGTGGGGTCAGCCCAGGTGGTGAAGACACACATGGGACGGTTTGAGACAGTCACTGCCTGCAGCGACAGGTCCTGATAAACAGCACGAGACGAAAGCATCAAGCCCAAAATGCATCCGATTCACCCAACTTACCCATTACTCTAGCTTAGAGATGGGACGCTTGGGTATCAGTGTTTTCCCTCCTGGCTATTGGCTGGCTGAGTGGGGGCTGCTGCTCATGGGCATGGCCAATCACGAGAGGGGCTAAGGAACTGAAAGTACGGTTTGTACTGAATACATGTCATGTTCACACCTCGAATCAGACTCCACCCA
Source organism: Myodes glareolus (assembly GCF_982192425.1). Taxonomy (NCBI): domain Eukaryota; kingdom Metazoa; phylum Chordata; class Mammalia; order Rodentia; family Cricetidae; genus Myodes; species Myodes glareolus. Next base: position 61,311,100 of record NC_142034.1, read on the forward strand.
GAACCCTCTGCGGTAGAGAACCTTTTCAGAAAGCTGACAGATTCCAGCTGTACTAAGCATCAACTCTGTAACCACAGTCTTCCATGGGTTGTTTCTGCTGGTTTCCAGAGGATGTTCCGCCCCCACCCCAACCCCAGTGGTTAACATCCTATTCATCTTTCTAAATCTATTCAGATTATCCAGCCCTCATAGAGAACCCTCTAGTGCTCAGGGGCAGGAGGAAGTGTTCCTCCTTCCCTCAGCCCTCTGCATTCTCCCATGTCAGGCCATCTTATGTAGCGACGTCGAAACACCTGAAAGAACAACCCAAGGGAGGAACTGTTTATTTGGGCTCACAGTTTCCAAGGGGAAAGTTATAGCCCTCAGGTCCACGGATTCTGGCCTGTAGGGAGGCAGAACATCACTGTGTTGAGAGCATTGGGCTCAGGCTACCTGCAAGATGTCGAACAAGAAGCAACGAGAAACTAATGGGGACTGGGAAAATACATGTAACCTGCTTTCTTCAACTGGACACCCACCTCCCAACATCTTCCCCTAAACAGCCACTAGCTGGAACTCAACCACAGGTGAGCCATTTGTTGGACATTTCTCAGCCAAACTGCAACACTCCCTTAGCTATGGCTGCTCTGTGTCACAGCGAGGCTTGCTTGAAGCCTCTCTCCAGTTCTCACCATGGAGATGGAAGCTCTTTGAGAAGAAAGACAGCCGTGTTTCAACAAAACTTAGTTAACATCGATGTAGAGTGCACCTCTGCTTCACATGCCTGCGGGAGAGCAAAGAGCTATTAGAATGGTTATGGTCTGAAATGAAAATGTTGTCATCTTCCAGACTCAGGTCCCCAGTTGGCGGTACTGTTTGAAGAGGTCACAGAACCTCATAGGTGCCGCTTTCCTGAGGAAATAGGTGGCTGGAGGTGGGTTTGGAAGGTTTATAGCTCCACCCCCTTCCAGTTCACTCTCTCTGCTTCCTTGGTGTTGTTCAAAGGTGAGCTCTTGGCTTCCTGCTCTGGCCACTTCTCTCTCTCTCTCTCTCTCTCTCTCTCTCTCTCTCTCTCTCTCTCACACACACACACACACACACACACACACACACACACACCAAAAGCCAAAATCAAAATAAACTCTTCCATCAATCACTTTTGATCACAGTGTTTTCCCACAGCAATAAAATAACTAGTATCCCTGTCAATATACAAAACACTAAGACATTCCTCAATTCAGAGATGTTGAAATTATTATATTGTTTTTTCACATTCTTTATTTCATCTTGATACAAGATCTCACTATGTAGCTAGCTTAAAAACTCGCAATCCTACTACCTCAGCTTCCTGAGGGCTGAGATTATAGGCCTGAGCTTCCACTGCCAGCTTAAAAGGCAAAAATGCTCTTTAGAATGAGTGACATGTGGCACTCTCTTGGCCTTCCTACACACCCTGCTTTAGGAAAGATTCTAGCGCAGAGTTCCAGAAAAGGAGGCAGAGAAACCAATGCAGCTAATGATAATGATAAGATCAGGGACCAAAGACCAGGGCCGGAGTGTAAGGAGAGTCGGATGTGCTGCCCTCTGCTTCCTCAGATGAAGGAAAGGAGTCTAAAGTTAGAAAGGTTCCTTTCCACCTGCAAATGGCCTGTGTGCCACCAAAACTTGAGTCCTTCCTCTGAGAGTCCCCAAATGAAGTCATAAGATAATGCTCACTCCCGTTCACCAACTCCGAGCAACACTCAGTGACTTTGTTTTTCACTTTGCTTTGTTTATTACAGACTTATGTATCTTCCTGAAAAATTAAACTATTAAATTACTGGATGTTTTTATTTTTCCAAAGATGAGACAGGCAATGCCCACAGCTCATCAGACCTCAACCTGCAGCTTCCTGCATCTCAAAACCAAAGAAGCAGGGTCATAGCAACCAAGCTTGGTTCACCTTGAGGACCTTTTCATGATGGGAAAATAGAGGAGCAAATGTCCAGAAGGAGTTTGGAAAACCACTGAGGCAGAGACCTGTGCGCAGCGGCAGCCCAAACCCACCAGGGCTCGTCATCCTGTTCCCCTGTGTGGTCTTGGAAGACAGTGTCCTTGATCTAAAGACGTGAACTTTGTCCTGCTGTTCTAGCTTGGGGAATGCTGAGAATTGAACTCATTAGGTTTCTCATTTCCAGAAACCCAAACAAACTCATCTGGAGTCCCGGCGCACGTGAAAGGTATACAAAGCAGTCAGATACATACCTGTAGTTCTGCCATGTAAATGTTCACACAGTAAATAAGCCAGACTGTAGAGGGCTCTCTAAAAATGCTCCCCATCTCTCTGCTATCATCAGAAAACTGTTGCCATTTCTCTCCTTCCCCAAATCAGAATGGCCCAGATTACATTAATGCGCTTGCTCTAGCGGCAAAAACACCACCGTTACAGTCTTTATTAACCATTTTAAACAGCGTATTAAAACTCTCTGGGAAAATTGATAGATACTTCCAGTGTGTAGACTGATATTATTAAGTATTGATATCATATTAGACTCTTTAATGTCTAATTTGTAAAAATTAATCTGATATCTTTATCTTGCAATATCAAACTTAAATTACAGAAGAGCCAAGAAGACTTGTGGTTGTAGATTATGGCTTAATCCGTGCTTACTTAGAACAGTGATTCTCAGAAGTTCACTTAACTTCCTGTTTGAATACAGCTCACTGTGCCTCCTCCCCAGAGCTGCTGACCTAGGAGGTGGGCTGGACAGTGTCATTTGCATCTCTAGGAACATTCCCAGGTGATGCTGAAACTACTGGTCCAGGGACCCCACTAGAGAGTCACTCATTGAGACAACTATTGGGAGAATCAGCAAAGACAAACCCTAGAAGCTTCCTCTCCTTTTTCTCTAGAGGCACGCTGAGCGGAGGATCTAGAAGAGACTGGACTCAGGCAACCGAGTGTGGAGCAGGCTGACCGCGAGCACCTGTCAAACCTTTGTCAGATACCCTTCCTGCATTAGTTACGCTGTGCTGCTGTGGTTAAAAGACACCATGACAAAAGACTCTTCAGGAAGAGTTTATTCTGGCTACAGTTCCAGAGGGACAGTTCACAATGGCGAAGAAGGCATAGCATCAGGTAGTCAGCGGAGGAAGCTGAGATCACAGCTTCAGCCGCTTCAACCGCAGAAAGCAGGGAGAGTGAATGGGAAGTGGGGTAGGGCTGCACACCTTCACAGCCCACCCTCGGTGACAGAGACACATTTCCTCCAACAAGGCTCCACCTCCTAAAAGTCCAAATAGCACCACTCACTGTGAACCAAGGGCTCAAATACCTGAGCCTATATGAGGGACATTTCTCATTCAAACCACGACATGTCCTTAAACAGACTTCAGTCGCACCCTGGCAGGCTCTGCTGCTGACCTAGGAATCATGAGACCTGGGTGCTTTGCTCTGTCTCCATATGACCCTGGGATTGTATGGGGCTTCCCCTGAGAGAATTCTATGGGACCAAGGCTACCAGGAGAATACAACAATACCAGCTCCCCCGCCTCAAACCACACAACGTTTAGGGGATCACAAGAAGTATTTTGTTGACTGCAAGATGGTGGAAAACAATCCGTTTCTTGGTCCCCAAAATACTGGGGTCACTGTCTCTGCTGTGCCTGCTGACGCTGGGAGAAACTAGGTAGAAAGATAGGTGGTTCTCAGTTTGTATCCTGATAGACTCATAGTATATTTAAAATATCCTAAATCAAAGCTGCATTTAATATGCCTAACCTCCTAAACATCGTAGCTGAGCCTTGCCTACCTTCTGTGTGCCAGGGCACTGCAGGGGCCTAGAGCTGGAAAACAGTTCTTGTTGAACACTTTAGTGAGGGTTTCTATTGCTGCAATGAAACACCATGACCAAAAAGCAAGTTGGGGAGGAAAGGGTTCCTTCAGCTTACACTTCCATATCTCTTCTTACCACTGAAGGAAGTCAGGACAGGAACTCAACAGGACAGGAACCTGGAGGCAGGAGCTGATGCAGATGCCATGTCGGGAAGCTGCTTACTGGCTTGCTCCCCATGGCTTGCTCAGTTTGCTTTCTTATAGGACCCAGGACCACCTGCCCAGAGATGGAACCACCCACAATAGTTTGGGCCCTCCCACATCAATCACTAATTGATGCATCCTTAACCCAGATCTCAACTGAGGTTCCCTCCTTCAGATAGTTTGTATGTCGAGTTGACGTAAGACTAGCCAGCACAGACACTACGTTGGGCATGAATAGTAGAATGTGTGGGTTAGCTTCTGTATCATCACGATATCAAATCATTTGTTTTTCCATGTCTATGGAGTCATGCAAATTTCAAACAGCCCAGAGAAGGCAAGGAATATATTTTTATTACTGTTATGTAGCTCAGACTCGGGAACACTGAGTTATACCTCCTGCTTCCAGCTCTGGAAGCAGCCACTGTGTTTTGGCCTTACTACTTGTGAACAAACCTAAGTGTCCCATAGAAAGATACCCAAGTCGTGACTGCATCAAATCAGAAGGGAAATGGTCCAGGCACTCCACAGCACCCTCCCTGATGTAAGGCTGAAGGAGAGGGAGCAAATGGGATCAGCGGGACCTCATGGACATGTGCCTCTCCTCCCAGGGCCTTTATCTCTTTCTCTTCAAAGCTAGGATGCTAAGTTTCATTAGCTGAGACACCCTTTCAACCCTGAGCCAGAAGCACAGTAACTTTCTGTTCTTCCGCACGCCGCTTCTGGGTTCCCCCTTCTCTGTACTATGCTGGGAACGTGCCCTCTCATCACATTTAGGGAGGAGGGATGTCTGAGGCTGGGAAAGGCTGTGAATTCAGAGTCCCTAGGCAACCCAGGCAGACTTCAGAATATACAGTCAGTCTCAGATGGTAAGGAACTTAGACAATGTTGCATTGTGGTGCTTAAAAACAGGCATTTTTAAGAGCCTGGGCTTACTGAGTCAGCAATCTGGAACATTCTCAAGAAGCTAAAAATATTTCCCAAAAGTGAACTGAATTTTAAAAAAAAATGTTCTTTGTGGAAACAACTGAGTGCTTCTTCCTTGAGAGTTACCCATTTCCTTCCTTTGGGTGGGTGGTCACTAGAATCACGCAAGCCTCAGACAGGGATGGGGTGAACACCATGACCCGAAAGGCTTTTCCTTCTAGATCCCATAATAGGGGACAGAAACGTTAAAGTTTAAATCTCTTAAATGATTTGCATTCTCAAAGCAATGAGGCACAGTGTTGTTTTCGCCCATCTGAAAATGTGAAGGTTCTCTTTCACATTGTCAAACAGCAGGACAAAGGGCATAGACATTTTCAACCAGGAGCCAAATTTGTGTCTGCCAAGTACTTAGTGTCTGGGACTGCTTGACTTTCCAAAGCAAGACACAAACCATGAGCTCCTCGGTGGTCTGAAACATTTCCAGTAAAATGGAAAACTCAGTGTTACCACCGTGGTCATAACTCTGTGCAGCAACCACGGCTATTTTTAACCATTACTAGACACAGTCCACAGTCACTGGGAAAAGGGGGCTTGATGAGGGGCTGTCCTCATCAGGTTGGCCTGTGGGGCTTCTGACTACCGTCATTGTCATGAGAGACCCTGTCTAAAAGTGAGTGTCGCCACTCCCAGGGTTTGGGTCCTGGGCTGTTTAAGACTGTGGAAAGAGAGCTGAGACTACGTGTGCGTCCATTCTTTCTCCTCTCTGCTCCTGACTGCGGATGTGGCTAGCTGCTTCGAATCCCTGTTGCCTTGATTTCCCTCACTGTGATGAGTCATACCCTGGAACTGTGAGCTGAAATGAACTCTTCTTCCGAGTCACCTTTCTCAGGGAACTGTTTCACAGCAACAAGGACACAAGGAGAACAACTTCCCCCTGGTCCCCACTCATGTGCCCTTGAAGGCACAAAGAAGGCAAATATCTATTATAGCAAAGTAAAATGGACTCTCAGCGTAAGGGAGGAGTTAGATTCACACGGCGTCTGCAGTGGTTTTCTCAAACGAGCCCTGAGGCCAAGGGCAGAAGGAGGCAAGCCAGCCCTTCTAACTACCATTACCATAACCCTGTGTGGTTGTTAGCTTTGGTGGGGGTGGTTTGGTTTGACTTAGCTTTATTGACACAGCATCTTGACATGCAGCCCATGGTGGGAGGATCATGTGTAAAAGCCATTTAATATCATGGTGGACAAGGAACAGAGAGACATCAAGAGACCCATTCCCCAGTAACCTACTTTCTCCAGCTAGGTGGGGGTTGAGGATAGAATAACTAATAAAGTTTCTAGGACCAGTAAGAGGGAACCGAGCCTTCAATACCTGATCCTGTGGACACACCACATTCAAACCATAACACCCAGGGCCTGTCACCAGGGGGACAAACCATATTCAAAAAATAACACCCAGGGCCTGTCACCAGGGCAAACCACATTCAAACCATCACACCCAGGGCCTGTCACCAGGGGGATAAACCACATTCAAACCTTCACACCCAGGGCCTGTCACCAGGGGTCACACCACATTTAAAATATAACACCCAGGACCTGTCACCAGGGAACACACCACATTCAAACCATAACACCCAAAGCCTGTCACCAGGGGACACCACATTCAAACCATCACACCCAGGGCCTGCCACCAGCCAGGAGACCACAGCATCAAGTGACAGACTACACCGAACCAAGAGAACTTTCTTTCACTATGAATGAAGTGCAGTCATTTACCTTCAACTAACTGCTAGGGTCAGAGATGCTGGGTCCTAAAGTTAGGGTGGACCACCAGGGTAGCAGTGAGCACACTCCTCAGAGTTAAAAACGTATTTCCTCAGCTTGCACAAGAATGCTCGGCTCAGTGGCTGCTCCTGGAGGTGACCCACGACAAACACTTGTGTGACGTGGGCTACCTGGCCAGGTGCTGCTGAGGAATTTGCCATCCGTGGGAGCAGGACCGTCTCCTCAGAAAGCAGAGGCCTGGGTAGAAGGCTGAAATCACAATGGGAAAGCGTTTCATGCTGAGATGTCACCAAAGCCGTTAGGATTCAGACAGGAATGGGAAAAGGCACCGAGTTTTTCATTGTTTTTGCTTGTGAAAAACCGGAACTGTGAAGCCAGGAAAGAGATTTCAAGCCTCTGAATCTGAGCTCAAGGAGCCAGGATTACAGTTACCGTAAAACTCAGTTTTCACACACCTCCTCACCAACACACACACACACACACACACACACACACACACACACACACACACACACACAGACATCTCTGATCATCGACTGAGTTGGCCTGAAAGCCTTAGCAGTAGAAATTCAAGGCCCTATAGGGGTTGCTACAGCAGTGCACAGCCAGGAAACAACAGCAGGAACGGAGGCGAGATGCTGGCGATTGTCATAAGGGTGACCAAATGTGAGAGTTGGGGTAAAGATGCTCAGGTTATTAGTGTGAGACCTATTGTAGCACGCAGCACAACTACAGGGCTTAAGATAAATTCCCGTCCCACAGTTCTAGGGACTATAACTCAGTAGGGTGGCGCCCCACGGCTGCTCTTCTTGGTTGGTCAGTGGTCATCTTCTCGCTGTATTTTCCCGCGACTCCCCTCCACGTGCCTGGATCAAAACCTCTTCTTACAAAGACACTGGTTACGTTGGACTAGAGTCCTCCCAGGTGTCATTTTACCCTCAACATCTCTTTAAAGGCCTTACTGCTAATCATAGCCCCATTATGAGGCACTGAGGGTTAGATGTTCAACTATAAATGCGGTGCGTGCAAGACTGACAGAAACTCTTCACAATATGATGATGAGTTTGGTTCCAAGGCTAAGCTATAAACATCGTGTCATAAAAAAATTCACTATGAATGGGTCGCTGGTAAACTGAGCTCATCCGACCAACATCGCCCTGCATGCTCACTCAGTTCCTTCATCGGGAAGGGGGCAAGGAAGCAGGTCTCTTCAGCCTCATCCACCACACCAGTTAGAAAGCACTACCTGGAGTTCAGCCAAGATTTTCTTCTCTAATTCTCAAGCTGTGTCCCAGGACACATGCCCAGCATGACAGTTTAAACCGCGAGGTTTCCAACAGCCCAACCTACCCCGATCTCGATCTTTGGACCATTCTCCATCTCCTCCCTGGCACTCCTTTGTCGACTCACCCTTTCCTCTAGATCACGGGCTCGCATGCCCTCTTGTCCCGTGCTTGGTGGACGGCCATGCAGCCCATCCAGCTTCCTAGCCGCCTAGGCCTCCCCTTTACCACATCGAGGTGGGAAGTGAACAGCACTTTAAATCTGTGTTTTCAAACTTTTACCATTAAATGTGATATTATTGTTTAAAATCTCCCAAATACTGATAACAAACAAGGGTGCTTGACACCAACATGTTCTTACAATATTATATACTGAAATTCCAAGCTAGTGTAGCAAAGAATAAATAAATAGACAAGTATTGGAAATGAAAAAACAAATATATCTACTCTCAAATAATTGAAATTCCAAGCTAGTGTAGCAAAGGATAAATAAATAGATGAGTATTGGAAATGAAGAAACATTTATTTATACTCAAATGATAATAATCCTGCAGGGCATGGTGGCTCATACCATTAATCCCAGCACTTGGGAGGCAGAGGCAGGTGGATCTCTGTGAGCTTGAGGCTAGCCTGGTCTACAGAGTAAGTTCCAGGATAGCCAGTTACACAGAGAAATCCTGTCTTGAAAAAAAAGTCTGAAAAAATTAATTAAAAGAAATGTACACTGATTTACATTGATATCGGATGTTCCAATAGAGAAACGGAATGGAAAAGTGAGTCCAGAAACAGACACCCATATAAACAGGAATTGTGCGACAGAGTCAAAGTAGGCCACCAATGTGGGAAGAATGGGTGTGCCAATAATTGACTATCCTTATCAAAAATAAACTAGATATTGTGTTAGTCAGCCATGTTACTGCCATGATGCTATGTAACAAGCATCTCCCAAATCTAAACAAAGTCAACTGACATATTTCAGGTTACATTCAGGTCCACTCTATGTGTCTCCACATTATTAGTAGTTTTAAAGTAATGGTCTATCTAGGTAGCCCTGACTGTCCTAGAACCCACTATGTAGAACAGGCCAGCCTCAAACTCATCTACCTGTCTTTGACTCCCTACTACTGGGATTAAAGGTGTGCGCCACCACGCCCAGCATCTTTCCTATTCTGAGCAGTGGTCACCTGGGGCAAGTACTTCTTATGTGGCGGATAAAGAATCTAAGGATAAACCAGAGTCATTGAATGTGGATCAAACATTGTATCTCTTCCCATCCTGTTAACCAAAGCAAATCAGCTCAGGTAAGTTCACAGGGAGGAGCTGGAAACTTTTGGGCACCATGTAGGAAAATACATCCTTAGGGTTAGAGATGTCCAGACAGGACAGATGAGAAGAAATATATGAGACTGATCATCTCAATGTTCTCAGTAGTTTAAAGTGACATTTGCAACATATATCAACAGAAAAGAATTAATTAGAATTTATAATTCTAATTAGAAAAGTGTGAACCCCACACTTTGCAGACACGGCTCCTGTAACTTAGTATGTCGTTTCTCCATTTTACTCCTAGAGATAGCAAAAAATTCCCTGAAAAAAAATTGCATTACCTTCCTTGATGCTTCTCTGGTTTCTTTGTTGTTGTTTGTTGGTTTTTTTTCCCTGGGGACACGGTGTTGTTGTTGTTGTTGTTGTTGTTGTTGTTTTTCAAGACAGGGTTTCTCTGTGTAGCTCTGGCTGTTGTGAAACTTGCTCTGTAGACCAGGCTGACCTCAAATTCTGCTATGCCTGTCTCTGCCTCCTGAGTGTGGGGATTAAAGGCATGCGCCACCACTGCCAGGCTCTCTGGCTTATTTCACCACCTATTAGACAAGTTTTACAAGATGGCACTTTTTATGAACAGTAGTACCCTCCCAGAATGCCTTACTCTCAACACGAGCTCTCTCTGATGTACCAGGCAATCTGCATCAGCCACAGGCCTACCTCTGTCCGGGGTTATACTACTGGACACGGATAAGTGTTTCCCAAAGGATCTGTGCGGCTATAACCTAAAGAAAGGAGTGAGAGATGGCTTTCTAGGAGGCTATGATATGATGTAATACCAGAAAGAGGAGAACGGACACAGTGTTTACACAATTCAACTACAAGGGATGTCTCTCTCTTTGATGCAGAGGAGGAAGTGTGTAATTAAGTGCTGTCAATCCTGAGATTTGCAAGAGAAAACATAGTCCCACAGTTTTGAGTCAATTTGAAGCAAGCTTTAATTAAGTATTAAATACTGGGCAGGTAGATGAACTTTGACCAGGTCCACTCACTAGAATCTCAGCAAGCGGCAACAAGACATGTGTTGGAGGGGCTTTTTAAAGACAGAACCACACGGCCATCATATTCTCCACATGGCGTCATTATTTTCCAACAACTACAACTCCCAAGATTCCAGAAAGCTATCTGGTCCTTGGGCATGTGGGGCCTGCTGGCTAAATCTGGCTCTTATAGTACCGCTCTCAGCTACTGCTCCAGCACCATGCTTCTCTCTTTCCTGCCAAGATGATGATGGACTCACCCTCTGAAACTGTCAGCAAGCCCCCAATTAAATGCTTTCTTTTCTAAGAGTTGCCTTGGCCTTGGTGTCTCTTCACAGCAATAGAACACAGACAGAAGGCTCTCCAAAGTCTATTTGTACCAAGTGGGTGTTGTCCACAACCCTATCTGTTGTCTCAGAAGGGACATCCCAGCCTCAGAAGGATGCACACCACGGTCACAGGCACTCTCAGATCCATAATTACACATGCTGGTCTAACCTCAGCTAGTTCTGTTGTTTGAAACTTTCACGCTTTCATTGGAAGAGACAAGGATAGCCAAGGATATTCACCCAACTGCTTCTACAGAAGTCCTGACGTGCTGCGAGGCCCAAGAGAAAGAAAGCAATGCATGAGTGCCTAAACTAGGTGAGAACACGTTTGCCTTCACTAAGGTAGGTATGAGGTGGAACACACTTTCTGTTTGCTGAATGGGTGCAGTAGGCTATGTGCTGATGCAGAGATAACAAGGGAGACCCCTGCTGACAGTGCTTACAGACACCTGGAAGGTGTGCCGTTTAGCTGTCCCCGTCAATGTTGTGACAGTGTGTGGCTAATCAAACAGTAACAGGCACTACTGTGAAGGTATTATGTACACAGTTAACATTATCAAAAAGACTATATTCTGCTAGGTGTCGTTGGAACATTGGTGGCTGGTTAGAGGTCACTGCCCGGCCTGGCAGCTTTCTCTAAGGTCAATGGAAACTCCCTCCCTCCCCAGGAGATTTCCTGCTCTCTACCTGTCCTCATCTGGAGAAGTCCCTAGGTCTGAAGGACTGATCTTATCTAAAGCTGTCTACAAACCAGAGGACTGATTCCTCTTTAGTTGGACCCTTGGCACAGATCCCTGCTGAGAAGTCTTGTGCTAGGGGCTCTGCTATCGGACCCGGACCCGACTGCCACATACTGAGCCTTGTGATAGGAGCATGCCACTTAATGCAAATTAGGGTTTGTCACCAGGCTCCCCAATCCTATCTAGTCCTCATACTCTGAAATAAAATTGAGTTGATTCACCGACATCCGTCTCTTGGAGGGCCATCTCCGCTCATGAGCCACACATAAAGCTTTGTTGTCCCAGAAGCCTCTTTCCTCTCTCGGGCTGATGGCCAACAGGCCAAGAAGGAAAGAGGATCCCCACAGGGTATAGTACTTCATACCTGTAATCCTAGAACTTGGGAGACTGAGGCAGGCTTGCCACAAACTCAAGACCAACTTGGGCTACAGAGTGAAAACCTGTCTCTAATGCTACCCCAGTGTATGGCTAGGTTTGGCCAGTTGAAGGCCTTAAAGGCAAGAGACTTCTTTTCCTGAGGGAGATTTGTCCTTGAGGCTGCAACAGGCAAGTTTCCGGCCTTCCACCTACAGATTTTGATATTGCCAACTTCCATCATTATTAAAGCCAAAGTCTTGATCTAAACCTCTTTGTGTTCACACATGTGCTTCTCCGGGGACCTAGACTAATGTGAGGAGACAGCACCGGCAGGGCCTGGGTGCTACAGGTTGAGGAGATCTCCTACGGAGTGCTTAACAGTGTAAGCCTAGGGCAGACATTCAGATCCAAATCTTAGAGCCATTTATTCTAACTGCTCCATGACCTTTGATCAAGTCCTACACCTCTAAGCCTGTTTCCTCCACTATAAAATGTAGATTGCTATCTCCCTCCTGTCGCTGCCGCCAGAGGGTCAAAGTGATAAGTGATTTGCTCAGGAATATACAGCTGGTAGTTAGGAACCCTGTGTTTAACCTCAGCTCCATCCATGCAGCTTCATGCCCCTTAGCTCTCGAAATGTTCCTTAACACTTTTGTTACAGACATCATACATTGTTACATTTTCTGTACCGATAACAGAGATGTCTTTTAACTGTGTAGCTTTGGCTCAGTCCCAAGGTTCCATTCCGCTTGGTGGTGACACACTGACTTCCAAGTCAGCATTTCCTAAACTTCCCATGCTAGGCACCTTTCCCTTAGTTTCTGCAAGTCCCAGCTTCACCTGTCTCCACTTACCTGACCCTGGGAAAGCTGCAGACCCTCCAGGCAAAGTCTTCTCACCTTCCAGCTGGGGACTTGAAGCTATCAGGAAGGGCGACACCGTCATGCAGGTTCCTGTGCCTCGGTGTGAAGCACTTTGCTAAACGGACACTACACGCGGGTGTCCTGCTCTACTCACTACACACGGGTACTACACGCGGGTGTCCTGCTATACTCACTACACGCGGGTACTACACGCGGGTGTCCTGCTCTACTCACGACACGCGGGTACTACACGCGGGTGTCCTGCTATACTCACGACACGCGGGTGTCCTGCTCTACTCACGACACGCGGGTGTCCTGCTCTACTCACTCACTACACGCGGGTGTTTTGCTATACTCACTACACGCAAGTGTCTTGCTATACTCAAAATACACAGGTGTTTTCCTAAACTTAACCAAGCAGGTACTCTCTCACCACACTTAGTCACTCGGCATCTATCCAGTCATTGGCAATGATTTCAATTAATTGGCGAACAGGAGGGATGGATTTAGCCCTGGCTCCCATAAAGGCAAACTAGAATCCCACCATTTCCCACGTAAACCCTGCAATTGGCTGCTGCAGTACCTAGCAGGTCCATATACAACATGCATACATTGGTATACTGCCATCTAGTGGACCACATGCAAGTTACACAAAGAGGGACCTGCAGGCAGAGAAAGGTATCCTAGCGTGGTCTCAGCTGAATGTGTTTCAACTATAAAATTAGAAGCGAACAACATAGTAAATTACCAGTTCATATCTTAGGATCTCTCAAGATCTTTACAGTGGCCATTGATTTGGACTGAGCTCTGCACTAAACTTCAAAAGAAAATAATCAAATCAGAGTGCCTTGTGTCAAAGTTCCACACCACCAATTCAAGCATAGCTCTGACCCTCTGAGAAAGCAAGGGAGTTAAGGGATCCCGCTAGGCAGCAGACGTTCACTCTACAACCAATCTTCTTTCTTCCCGTTTTCCTCCTACCAAGTGTTCCATGCATGTGTTAGAGTACACTGAACGTCTTCTCATCACGAAGGCTGCCCAATTCATGTGCTCAGGACGCTGTGCATTTTGTCCACTTTTTATTATCTCTACTTTGTTTTAAGCAAACTAAGACCTATGATTCACATCTTTTCCTATAACTGACTGCTCTGCTCCATTTGGACCCTCCGTGCCTTGCTCTGGGTTAGAACCAGAACCTAAGGGGAGCTACTCACCTAGGGGTTTATTTCCTGGGCTCTGGTCTTTAGCTATCTGCAGGATGGTTTTCCATTCTGTTTATACGACCACCAACAGTGATCGCTGTGGGCTTGGAAATCCACTGAACATTTTACAGGGATCCTCTCATTTAATCCCCATGAACTATTCCCGTCTGGAGTAAATGCACATGACTCTCAACCTCCTGCCTCTCTATAATCACACCCTGGATGAAGACAGGTATCCAGTCCTCAGGATTACATGTTACTAATACAACAATCCCTGCTTGCTAAGAATGTTGAACGGAGGAAACCACTGACAAGAAACAGGCTTGGGAAAGCACAAGGTTAGTTAAGTCCTTAAGTCTCAGGTTAACACTAGCAAGGCAGATGCAAATGCTCCACACTCCAACCAGATATAAACAGTATTCAGTATTCACCATAGCTCAGTACTGTCAGCAGGGACCCACCTCTTGTAGCGGTATATTATCTGTATTTTAATAAATAAATCTTGCCTGAAGACCAGAAGCAAAGTTAAAGCCACTAGAGGTCAGGTAATGGTGACACACATCTTTAATCCCAGGATTTGGGAGATAGAGTCAGATAGATCTCTGTGAGTTCAAGGACTCCCTGGGCTACACAAGATTAATGCAGAAATAAATCCAGGTGATGGTGGCCTACACCTTTAATCTCAGCACTAGAAGGAATATAAAATGGGAGAGGCTTAGTTTGTGGTTGCCTAGCCTTGGTAGAGCTAAGACTTCTCTAGTGGATTGGCTGTTTTGTTTTTCTGGTTTTGGGGTTGAACCCCAATTTCTATCTCTGGGTTTTTAATTATTTGTGCTGCATTTGGGACCCATCATGGGGCTTGAACCCACAACCCTGGGATTAAGAGTCCCATGTTCAACCAATTTTAATTGTAGTCTTCTTTTTCGCCCTTACCAGTCTAGCTAAAGACTATCAACTCTATTGATCCATTTTGCTGGGTTTCATCGTTGTTTTTCTGTCCTTTACTTAAGTGCACTGCTCTCAGTACTTTCTCTGAGTCTTGGTTTGCTGTGACACTCTTTTCAAGTCTCGGGATTTTCTAATCCTCCCGTGGCTTTTCCTTTCACCCACTAGTCATTTAGCAGAATGTGTTTTCATTTCCACATCCATGGATCTCCCCCTTCACTTCTGCTGCTGACTTCCCACTTACCTCCACTGTGGTCAGAGGAGGGCTCTGGGAATCAGTTTTGCTCAGGCTGGAAGCCTCCAGAGAGCATGGGCAATTCTGGGTCAAGATGTTAATATTAATCTAGAAAGCAGGAAGAACCAAGTGCTCTAAAGATGTGACTGTTAATGCATTAGCATCAGTCATATGAGCTAGGAGAGGGGACATTCAGTCACCATCTGTGGTTTGCATAGCACCCTGGATCCATGCTCTGAGTAGGGGCTGTTCTTGTTCTCATCCTACTCCATCAGTGACAAAGTAGCCTTGTCAAAATGGCAGTCCAGAGTTAGGGCCAGGTCAGCATCAGCCCTCTCATTATAACAGGACTTCCAGAGATAAAAGTATTAGAAAGTTATGATATATATAATTCAATGTTGCACAAAACTGTCCTATAGGCAACTGGTATCCGTAGCTCTTACCCTGTCTAGGGAGCCCCAGCTAATGAGACCCCCCTGGAGAGTCTAAATCCAACTCCTAAGTCAGGTTAAAACAGTTGTACACTAAGAGTGAAGCAGCCCTCACCCTTACAGAATCATCTACCCCAGCTTATACTTAATGAATTAACTTCATCCCTTTAAAAAAAAAAAAAACCTGTCAGGATAAAAGGCTATTTGGCCCATTTGTTATATGAACAATGCTAAGAGCCGCCAAATGCCGGACATCTTCTACATAAAGATCCACATGAGGAATATGGCCACATTAGCTGTTGCTACCCCAGCCCACTTCCTCCTTATTAACAGATCTCTCATTAAAGGCATTAGTATGCCTACTAAATAGCTGTTTTCCCAGACCTCCTTGCAGCTGGCTGACAGATAACATGTTCATCCAGTAGAAGCCACATCAGCAGTGATTTCTGAGCCCCCTTTTCAATAGGAGACTTGAACGCCTGTCCTCTTTTCAAACTTAAAAACAAGTGTCATTTTCAGATATAACTGTGATTTGGGGGCTGTCAGAAAACCATGGGGACAGTGCCCCTCAGGGGAAGAAATTACATGTGCAATGTCATCCTCTAAAAAGCATTGAGATGTTTCCTCTTCTTTTCTTACTAAGGACAAAATAATTATTTTTAAGAAGTGTTTCTTGTTTCTCAAAAGAGAATACTAAATCTGGGCTTTGCTCTGGAATGACTAGTTGGACATACTATCAATGTCTTCCTCGAAGCTCAAGATAAACTCTGGTTTCTCTGCCCTTCCAAACAACCCAGGATGCTGTTTGAAAACTGTGGAGAGGGCTGACAGGTGACCCCAGAGTCTCCACCCTCTGCTTTACTAATGCCACCAGGCCTTGACACAGGGGAGCCCCACTAGTGAGAAGCTATGAAAATCATTACACCGTGCCAAAGTTAGCACAGCTATATTTGGCCTGCAAGTATATTTAATTTGATTTCATACATAGTTTTCTCCCTTTTAAATTTAACATATGTATTTAAAGGTCAGATTTCACATAAACTCTCCGTTTCTCTTAAAAACCTGAAAGGCCTGGCAGCATGGTCCCACACCTGAAAGTGACAACAGAAGGCTAGAAATGAAAAGCTTCTTGTCCACTTAGATGGGACACGGGCTTAACAGCTCCTACCTGAGTGGCCGCAGTCATGAAAGTCTTTGTAGCCCCACCTGCACAGTGGCCTTGCACTAACGACAAAGATTCCAACTTTCTTTGCAATAGGAAACAGCATCAAACAATGAAAAGGTAACCGAGCTGAGAATTCTAGAAAATGTTTTCTGGGGCCATAGAGTCGGTTCAGTGGGTAGAGAGAAGTGCTTACTACCAAGTCTGAAGGCCTGAATTTGATACACAGGACACACAGGGTAGAAGGAGAAAACCAACTCCGGCAAGTTGTCTCTGACTGCTGCAGGGGTGCAAGCAAACACCAAATAGAATAATTAGCATTTTTAAAGTTTTCTGGCTACAGCGTATTGGCTGTACCTCTGGACTGCTTAAGCAGGCTGCTCTGCCATGCAATTTTTTTGCCGTGTTGTGGTAACCAATTAACCAGGAAGCCAATGGGTTCGTTTTCCACAGGTTTAGTTTTCACTTGCAGTCTGGCCCAACTGGACCAGGCAGAGGGACTTTGCTGTCCACATCTCCAGAGCTGCCTGAGGCCCCACCACCTGGAATACTACTAGGTGCCACGGTAAGGGGCAAAAGACTGGAGAATCAGTCACATCCAACACCACTTCCACCCCAGTTTCATTAGCCACAATGAACATGACCTCAACTAATTAAGCAGCCTGGGGAACTTGGTGGATGCTGTGTCTCTAACACAAGTAACCTCGAGTGCATTGTTTCTTTGCTTAACCTTGGTTGTGAATCTGAAACAGGAAGTTACATGGTACACAATGGTCCTCCTCCCCCTTGGGGTTACGGGGTAGAGCAAGTGAAAGAATTCACACAGGAACATCACTGAACACTTGAGAAGGCAAGGTTAAAGTGACTGCAGGACAAGCACTGCAGTGGAGTCAATGTGCCTTCACTTGTATACACACTGTCCCTTTATTCACACGGGAGTCAGAGAGCAGACACTGAGGGCTGAAGGGCATGGCAGTGTCTTCATTTCTACAGCACCATCCACTACGTCAGCGGGACCTACGCTGATGGGAAAGGTACAAAGAAAACACCACTGGCCTGCAATCTCTCCGGAGCCATTTTCAACTGCGATGCAATGATTAGGTACAGCACTTAGATAGGTGCGCTGTGTGAGTCCAATAAACGCCCTGGCTCACCACCCCGGGTTCAGGTGGAATCACCTCTAGTTTGCCATTGGGACCTTCAAAGGAGGTGGCAGGCATCTGCTTCCATCTTCCCTCAGACAGTGGCATGAAAATGAGGAAAGGATGAGAATGTCTGCACCCTTTCCTTTTCCCACCCTTTGTCCTGTATCCACTGGACAGAACCTGGTCGCATGGTCACACCAAGTCTCACTGATGAAATTCAGGATGGTTGTCATGCTCCAGTCAGAAAAGAAGTAAACTAAGGAGGCAGGTGGTAGATCCTGCCGCATGCATAGTCCAAAATCAAATCCGTTGTTTGTTTAGAATTTAAGGCAAAAACAACATGGTTACCCCCCAACAGAGCAGGTCTGCCTCCCAATCCTCAAATTTTATATCTTTCTGATCAAGTACAAACCTATCGCTAGTAAGTAGCTGCCTGCCTCGTCAGGTGAACCAACGGATGGAGGAAAGTCAAATGGACAGCGAGCAGCAGCCTTTGGATAAGTGTTTCTTCCCCAAACAGCCTTGTCCTGCTTTAGCGTCTCCTGTGGTCAAGTGTCTCCTTAAGTAAGTCAACATCCAAAGGTGTCACAAATGCCATGATTAAACGGGACCACACACCTAATGCTTTGTAAACTCCAGTTTTATATAAATATAAAGTTATGCACCTGCCTAGCTATACTCTTAATAAAGACCCTTATTTAATAAACAGACATTTAAAAATGTCAACAATGGACAAATGTTTTCAAAACATAATCTAAAGATTCCAACAAATTCACAATAGCTACAAAAGAATCAGCTGCCTACAAAAGTTTACATTTGGTTTACTCTATACTATATTGCTTTGTCTTAGGAGATATCTTTAATACAAATGTGTAGTTTACAATATTCCCATTATAACAAGAAAAAATAGATTCATACTATGTTTCATAGGCATTTATTATGCCAAGTATTTAAACAATTATTCCCATTATTACATAAGAATATTCTTATTAAAAGGCAATATTCCATTAACCCACCAACCACCAAGAGATTTTAGATGGTTCTACAGTGAATTGTGGCCACAAAAGAAACACAGCAGCAGTAGCCCCTGGGGGGGAATCCACCACACAGCTACAAATATCCATTTACGTCAAACAGACCTTGAGTAAATGACTTATTACCAAGTAAAAACAAAATTTTAGAAATCAGTTAACACAACTGTCCTAATTTAGCTTTTACTTGCTTATATACGTCTAAGATAAGAAATTTTACCATAAAGAACACAAAGAAACAGTCTTGAAAAGCCACAAAAAATTAATAACTTTCTAATTCATACATAAACTAACATGTTCACCCTTGCACTAAGTCAAAACTTACCTCTGAGAACAATGTACAGAAATACTCTGAAAACAGAGACGAGACAGACTGAAGCCCTCTTCCTGCATTCTATGGATCAAAATGCAAAGATCCGTCAGGTGGAGGACACACGAACTTGGGGCATGTTGTTGTCACAGGACTGTCTAGACACAAACACCACCCCCAGCAAACTCTGTCTCCAGCAACACCAAACTTTCTAACCCCATACGGCTTAAGATGAAACCAGGTTTCCTTCTTCTAAATTATGCTTTTAAGAGAGAAAATTAACACCCCACTGCAACACAGACTGAGCTCTGAAGATCAAGAATCTTGTCCGCTGTCCCCAGGGTCCATGGCACACAAGCTCCATCTTTACTCACGATGCCTGATCACCCCCAGCATTCTGCAACAGAGAAAAACAACCCCTTAAGAGAAACATTTCTTCACCTCGCCTAGCAGTGCAACTCACAGGGCCAGGGCTGGGGACACCTGCAGCAGTGCCAGCTGCGGCACTGCACCGTTTTCAACACCTTATTGTTATTATTTTCATGCTAATTAGAAACAAGGACAAAAATAGAAGGAAACCTGTGGATTCCATCATCCACCCCGACATCCAGCTCATCATATTAAGCAAGGTGTCACCAGATTTCCTGAGATATAACATTAATATCATACCAGGTCCAAGGTTCAACAGCAAAATCCCTCCTAACTTAAAACACTGAAAATCATAAGGGGAAAGATTTATACAGTAAAACTAAAAGTCATCACGATCGGGGGTAGTGGCACACACACCTCTAATCTCAGCACTCAGAAGGTATAAGCAGGCAGATCTCTGTGAGTTCAAGGCCAGTCTGGTCTACACAGTAAGTTCCAGGCCAGCCAAGGGTACACAGTGAGACACATCTCAAAAAGACAAAAGGAAAAAAGGAAGGAAGGAAAAAGGAAGGAAGGAAGGAAGGAAGGAAAGAAGGAAGATGGGAGAGAGGGAAAGAGGGAGGGAGAGATGAAGGGAGGGAGGGAGGGAGGGAGGGAGGGAGGGAGGGAGGGAGGGAGGGAGGGAGGGAGGGAGGGAAGAAAGAAAATCCTACAATAGTAAAGCATACATGACACAGACCATAGCATGGAACCACACAAAATTCTACAGTGAATCAAGTCCCTATAAGATGGTTCGGCATGGAAAGGTGCTTTGTCACCACACTGGATATCTCAGCTTGATCTCCATGATCCCCATGAGGGAAGGAGAGAACCAGAGTTGCCCTCTGACGTCCACATGCATGCCCTTGCACACTCATGCCCCCCGCCCCGTGTATGTGCGTGTACACCAATAAACAAGTGTCATTTAAAAAGACTATTTGTTTCCCCTACTTCTTATCTTCTGTAATGGGAAACTGAAGTAAAATGAAGAAAAGAAGGAATCTCTGGAACAGAGGCAGCCAGCAGGCTTTCTACTCTTGAGCACATCATGTCTTCTCTCCATTTGGTTACTCAGTGTAACTCTCAGACAGCAGTCTTTAGAAATGCTGACCATGGCACCATGCCCACATCTGCTGAATAAGAAGCCTCACGGGTGAAGCCCAAGCATCTACTGTGACATGTTGGAGTTTGAGATCCACTGTCCTTTATAACATTGCTACTAAGCCAAGCCTCACTGAGGGGATTCACAGAGAGGCCTAGTGGGCTTTTCCAAGACATTTAACCAAACCTGTAACCATAACTACTTCATTATCCCACTCAACACCTTGATTTCAACCATTATATTGGAAAATTCTAAGAGGGCTGGAAAGATGACTCAGTGGATAAGAACATTGGCTGCTCTTGTGGAGAGTCGGAGCTCGATTCCTAGCACCACTCACAACCATCTATAGCTCCAGTCTCAGGACCTAACGCCCGCGGCTTCTGTAGGCACCAGGCACAAATGCGGCACACACAGAGACACACATGTAGGTAAAACACTCATACACATACAAAATAAAATAAGAATAATTCTAAAAATAAACAAATAAACCCTGTGTTCTGAGTGGGGGGAATCAAAGTACTTTAAAGCAACTCTAATGATAAAGCCTTCTGAATTTGTTTCTTCTTATAAATCCTGAAACCATGCAATATACATTTTTCAAGAACTTTCACTTAAAGCAATCATAATTAATGAAAAGCAACTGAACTTGAGATGATCTATGAGATATGAGTGATTGTCTATGTTAGTTTATTTCTCTTGGTTTCAAAATAATTTTAATAATGAATGATACATTTCTGAAATGTCCTACAAGCCTCCAAAGAGCAAGTAGAGTACATCTGTCGTCTCTTGCTGAAATAGTCATGTAACTAATTACAAAGCATCCGGTGGACTGAGGAAACAGCTTCGTGGTTAAAAGTACTCATCACTCTTGAAGAGGACAGGGTGTTCCAGCACCCACATGGTGGCTCACAACCATGTCTAAGGTCAGTTTCATGGGATCCAATCAATGCCCTCTTCTGGCCTCTCTGGAGCACTGCACACATGTGGTGTACAGACACACAGGCAAACAGCCACACATAAAAAATGTAAAGTAATTAAAAAACAAGCACGTGTTAAAAAATAAACTCTACATAAGTCAGACATTATTGTATCAGTCATAGATCATATTTAAAAAAACACTTACTTGTCTTAGGAACTGCTTTCCAAGATATGAGGTAGCCATGCTGGTTAAGTTCTTCTTATTGCCCACTTTACATCGGATATAACCATAAAGGTTGGCACCTTGCAGCACCACACCCATGATTACCACAGCCTGGGAGAGGGGGAGACAATCAATAGTTACTAGTCCAAACTGACTTTTCTCTACGCCACTAAATGAGACAAGGTAGAGTGTGGACAAAAGGAAGTGCTGGAAGTCAGAGGCTAAAGCAATGATACTCCTCAGCCTGCAGAAGGGACCTCACTGATGTTACTCTGGGGAAGACACCAGACCATTCAAGCGGCATCATCTGCATTCATATTTGTTTTAGTTACTTTTCTACTGCTGTGATAAAACAACATGATCAAGACAACAGGGCTTATTTTCGCTTATGGTTCCAGAGGGTTAGAGCTCATAACGGCAGGGCAAGGGCTCAGTCAGGCATAGCAGCTGGAGCACAGGCTGAGGGCTCACACCTTAAACCACAAGCACAAAGCAGAGAGCAAACTGGGAGCAGGGTGAGACCTTAAGCTCTCCCAAGTCTGCCCAGTGGCACTTCTTCCAGCAGGTCACAACTCAGGAGCCTTGCCAAAAAGCACCACCAACTCGGGACCAAGCATTCGAATGCCTGAAACATCTCATTTAAACCACTGCACTAGCCATATTCACTCTCATATGCTTAAGTTGAGCACAGTGAGGCAGATGGGGGTCTATGTAGCACATGACGAGCACGTGTTGTTGGTTGATGAAACTAGAACAAGCCACTCTCCCAAGGCAGGAGGAACACTCTGTACAGAACTGCTTGGCCCTGGAGACATGACAGACACCTAGAACTGAGAGAGGAGACTCATGACCACTCTTTTTAAACATGATTACAAAAGAACTAACAAGAGGATGTTCTGCAATTAAACATGCTACAAAAATCAGTCAACAATTTCTGGAAACAACGCGATAATTTAGATCCCATGGACCATAAATCAAGGTCTGTTTCTCAATTTTACCACTTTCAGTCCCAAAGTAGTCACAGGCAACATGCAAACAAACAGACCAAGCTGTGCTTCAATAGCACTATACAAGAACAAACTTGGGCTGGGCAGGCCTGAAACCCAGTGGGTCAGCCCCTGCTCTCCAATCCTACTATCAGCAAGTCCACGCAGGAAACACTTACTGCTGTGAAAAGTGAAACAGCGAGACAGATGCTGATCTCCTGCTCATACTTTCCTTAACCCAAGACAAGCTGAATAAATGCTTTTAAGTAAGATCTAAATGTTTAACTAAAAAAGGAGCAAAAGAAAGGAGGGGGCATCCAAAAGAGAGGGCACGAGCAGAGACTCTATTAAAGTACAAGATATATTGGAATTAAAATGTCTTTATGAAACTTATCACTATATAAACCAGTCAGTTAAATTTTTTTAAAAAGCAGTATGTATATAAACCTGAAAATAATCAACCACATTGGGAAACACTGCAAAATGACCTTACTACCTCAAATATTTTAGTAGAGTTCTGAAATATCTTTATTAAAATGAAATAAAAATGCAGAGTTTATACTTTCTGCTTTAATCTTATGTTTCATGGAATGTATAGAATAGAGACAATTGCCAGATGCCTAAGTAAATTTAAAACCTCATGTCTACTTCAGTGACCTCCAGCAACTTCCCAAGTTCACATGGGATGCTCCTGGGCATTAGGTATGCATACCTACATGCCATGGAGCAAATCCACTTGTAGATGGAGCATGGATCCTGCTGAGACATCAACTGTGTTAAATGAAAACAAATTTTAAAACGTATTTCTAAGTTGAGGATGGACAGTGAAGTCACACATCACAATCTCCCTTCCCTTGAGAGTCAACAAGTATGGTTTTTAAATTATTATAATTCTGTGTGTGTATGTGTGTGCATGGCGCATATATGTACATGTTCATGTGCATGTGTGTGGGAATACATGCATGTAAAGACTTATGTCAACACTGGGTATCTTTCTCACTCACTCTACACCTTACTTTAAACAGAGTTTCTCACTGAATGCAGAATTTGCTAAGTTGTGAAGACTGGTGGGCAATAAGCCCTAGGGAGCCTCCCGTCTCTGCCTCCTCAGGGCTGGGATTACAGGTGCGCGCTGCTGCTGCACCAGCCTTTTATGAGGAAGCTCGGGGTCTGGCTCAAGTCCTCATGCTTGAGCAGAAAGCACTTCACCACCTGAGCTGTCCTGAGCTGTCTTGTCTCCCAGCCCACGGTAGATTTTAGGAAAAGCAAATAAGCCGGCATGCACAGAGAAGAGCTGCTGGTCAGAGAAAGAGCCAACCTGGCGCCATTCTGCAAGAGGTCCCCAGAGAAATAAACTAAAAACTGCCATCTCACGACTCACAGAGAAGCACAAGGCCAAAGGCATATACAGCTGTAAGGAAACATGCGGAAATGTGAGACTGGACTGACTCTCCCGGAGCTGTGACCATGGCAGGACCAGAGGCTCAGACAAGTGTTCACAGCCTACCAGAAGACAGAAATGCCACTCCCTGGGAGAAGGCAAGACTCCCAGAAGCTAGTCAAGGCAGCGGAGCCTGGCTGTGCTCCTCCTCACACCTGTGTGTGCAGACCATCAATCACAGCACTCCAACCCAGCCTCATGGCAGTGACCGTGGGCCTCAGTAAATACAGGGAAGACATCAAGAACAGTTCCTTGTAAGACAGCAGCAAAGGCAAGATGGTCTACACAAGAGCTGCCAATGTGAGCCGCAGTAAAATGGACAGGGAAAAAGAAAAGCCACTCCACCAAACCACAGCAGGAGACAACAAAGCAGCACACTGCCAAAGACAGGGCAGAATCCATGCTGGGAGGGCAGAAGCCACCCTCTAGAAGACCTGAAGCTGAGAGTCAAGGTCCATGAAGGAAGCTAAGAGCAAGAGAGGAGGCTGACAGTCAGGAGGCCCACCGTGCTTCTTTACAGCCTGTAACCGGCTGCTGCCGCCCGTCTCCAGCACTTTCCTCCACCCCTGACATCACCATGTAATATCCCCAGCTCTACTTTTAAGTGCCTGTCAACCACTCCACTAGAAAACATGCTCTACAGGACAGTTTCCTTGCTTGTCTAATTGTGATATCCATGTCCTCAAGCAGCTGACAGACTGAGAACTCTTAAAACATCTGCTGACCGAATAAGATAAACAATGGAAGAGTGAGCAAGTAGAAGACAGATGAAAACACATAAACGACCCAAGACGGAGAGACAAGTAGTGTCTCAGAACTAGACAATCGCAAAGACAAAAAACAAAAACAAAAAAATTAAATTTAAAAATTTATCAAAAGCCAATTTTCTTGTTAAAGCAAAACATAATCTTGCACAGTGAATGGGCCCAGGGTTCCAGAAAGACTCATACACAATAAATACAGACATGTCCTGCCTGTGATGCTTTATCATTGGGGGAGAAGGGGGAGAAAAGAAGGGGGGAGAGAGGGAAGAAAAGAGAGAGAAAGAAAGAGATATCAAAGAGAGAGAAAAATGACTTATTCACATGGGAGTTAGGGTTTTTTCTCTTGAATACTCACTAGCTTAAAATAAACTGGAGTAACATAATCAGTCATCCTTCATGGAAAGTCAGAGACATATTCTTTGGCATAAAAACATTAAAGAATAAACCTATAAGTTGTTTTTTTAAAATTTCACTCCACAGTAGAATGTAGCCAACCAAGCAACACAAGAAGCTGCAGTAAAAGGACGTGTGAAGCGATGCATGTGAAAACAGTCAGGAAAGCCCTTGCCAAGCACACATAAGGAGCTGAGTTCAAAGCCCTGTGAAGTGGCACACACTGTAATCAGGTGCAGAGAGCAGAGCCTGGCAAAACCACTGGCCTGCCACTGAGCTCCAAGCGCAACCCTGGGTGCAAAACAAAGAGGCCACCTGAGGCTGTGCTCTACCTTCCACATGCACATGTGCACACACCTGTGTGCTACTTTCACACAAACACGTGCAAACCCACAAGCAGATCAAGAGCAAAAAAAAAATCAGAGAAGTATTTCAGAGGAAATTATTATCAAGTCTATCAAACAAAATAACACAATAACAAACAAAAATGGAAAAACTACAGAGACACGGGAATGTTTCTTTTCACCCACAGCAAGTCTTTAAGTCAATAAACACATCTAAGTATAGCATTCAGTGAGATAGAGAAGCACTACACCTAAAATAAAACAACACACCAAGATCCACAAGAGAGATCCACAACTGCTGACTGCACCACAGCAGCAGACCCACAGACACTGAACACATCTCATATTTGTGAAAGGAGATTATGATGCAAATATATAAAGATTACTAAAGTAAAAACCAACAGCACTCACATCCTAACAGGAAAACATTAGTGTACAACACACAAAACCAAGTTTTCACAGCAAGTCAGGGACAGGAGCTATAAAGTCTGGGGAGCAGGGGTCTAGTGAAAACCAAAATACATGAAGCCAGAGTGCATCAAATGCAATGAACTCAACTGTTACAGAATCTAGACTCGCAGTTTGGCTCAGGTGATAGACTGCATCTTTCAAATACAGCAGCAACTAACTATATTTGTTTCAGATGCTCTTCCACAACCTCCTAATTCCCAGAAGAGAGATCCTGACTTCCAATGCCTTGAGCATGGTGAGTGGCAGCAACAGTGACAATGAGTTCAACCAGTGATTCAGCCCATGGGCTGGACCACTCCAAGGGTTGCCCACTGCCATAGGTCAACACACAGCTGACAGCTGTTCTAAGCTCCTGAGGTCTGGGATGATCAACTAGCCTAGCAACGAGTAAGCACAAGAGGTACCAACCACAGTTTCCTTAAAAGACCACAACAACCACTAACACCACAGAAACTGGAAAGCGGCTATGCCCAGATACTCAGGGAAAAGCAGAGTTGGGGACTGAAACTCAGAAACACAAGATGAAGCTGCCCAGTCAGGATGGCCCAATGCACAGGTCACGTGATGACTCTGTTACTCACCAGCCACTTCACTTTGAAGGAGAAGAGCGCACTAAAGGCAAAGATCACCCACAGGATCGGACAGGCAATGAGTCCTAACCAAAAGATTCTTGACTCGGCTTCAGAAATAGTTTTGTTGTCTTGTGGAGTTGACTGCAAAAACAATTAATATAAAAGTCAATTCAACCACTAATCAGGTGTATCAGTAAAAGTTTCTTTTTAAACAGAAAACACACTGTGCTCAAATTCAAAGATTAACAGAGACGATCCACATCCCTCTTGTTGGAACCAAACACAAGCTAACGGCTCTACCACCATGACAACCTTAATAAATGAATTATTTACTTTGCTGCATGTTTGCAGCAGAACAGGAAGGCATGACCTTGCACTAGCACTGTTTATTCATAAGAAAGCATTGAAGCTTTTCTAGGTCAGAGTTAAGGAATTCCAAGCATCATCTAGATTTCATGTCTCGGCCAAACCCAGGAGCTGACTAGGGTGACTGCAGATTTGATGTCAGGAACACAAGCTCACTGAGCACAGTGCTGCTTTCTGAGAAGTGTTGCTTGCAAAGGCTCTTCCAAGCAATACACAAGCAATTTGACTGGTAGTGTTAGCAAGATTTTTATCCTCTGTCTCCCAAAAGATTTCTACAAGGAAGTAGAATGTTCACTATTAGGAAGTAGGGTGACCCAAAACAGACTCCCATGGCTCCTGAGGGCACCGGCTTAAAGAATGGACCAATGATGCTGACCCTGCACCCAGCTGCAATCTTCCTGACAAATAGGAAATGACAATGGGAGTAAAGACATGGGAGGAAGTGTCTATTGGACAGAGAAGAATCCAGGGTGACGGCCATCAAGGCAACAAAGCTGGGGATCACCCAGAAGACTTTCATCAGCAGGCAGACAGGCAGCTTAGCATGGCCGGCTCTTAGAATCCTGCCTGTGTATGCCTGTTACCAGACAGACGCACACTATGCTTGGAGGCTGTCTGACTTAGTACTAACAGGTCAAGAGATCTGCAGTGGTACTGTCAATCCTGACCCCTCCTTCAGTACTCAAAAGAACCTGCACATTCTTTATCAGTTTACCTTTCTGGACTCAAACACCCAGTGGCTCTTCCCATCCTCATCGATATGATTCCACCAACGCAGGCCAACCATTAGTCTACCAGTGACATTCTGGGAAAGACAAATATGAACACACATTTTAAAGCATTATTTAAAGCATTATAAATCCCATCTTAGTGCACTATTTCACAAAATTCTTTGGCTCTCCCCCAGAATAGCCAATTAACTCCTATGTATCAGTCCTGGCTAAAGACTAAACCAAGTGGCCATGCCAAGGCCAGGGTGCATGGAGCTCACACGATAAGCAGCAGGCATACCCAGATGCGCTATCCTTTCTTCTCCCTAAGATGGAGGACCTTTCCTTCCTCTAAACCTCTAATTCCTCCCTAGATCTTCCCTTCCTTCTTTCTATTTTTAACTTTTAAGATGGGGTCTGTCTTAGTACTACTATTGTTGTGATTAAAACCCATGATCAAAGCAATTCAAGGAGGACAGGGTTTATTCAGCTTACACTTCCACATCACAGTTCATCATTAAAGGAAGTCAGGGCACAAACCTGGAGACAGTAGCGGATGCAGAGGCCATGGAGCAGTGCTGCTTACTGGCTTGCTCTCCATGGCTTCCTCAGCCTGCTTTCTTATAGACCACAGGACCACTAGACAAGGGAAGGCATCACTTAAAATGGGCTTGGCCCTCCCTGATAAATTACTAATTAAGAAAATTTCTCATAGGCTTGCCTACAGCCCATTATTTTAAAAGTATATTCCCAACTAAGGATCCCTCCTCTCTAATAACGCCAATGTCAAGTTGACATAAAACTAGCCATGGCGTACAGGGTCTCACGTCATAGCCCTCGCTGACCTAGAACTCACAAGGAGACCAAGGTGGCCTTGAGTTTGTGATCATTTTGCTCATGCCTCCCAAGTGCTAAGACTATAGGTATGCAATACCATACCCATCCTAGGTCCCTATTGCTTCTAATCTTACACTGCCAAGTTTCTTTGTTGCGGACTATTCCTTTAACTGTATGAAGGTGTTGTTGCATTTATTTATGCTGCATTTGTTTAATGATGTAAAGATGTGTTGCTTTGCCTGCCTAAGGCGCCTGATTAGTCTAACAAAAAATTCACCAGCCAAAAGCTAAGCAGTAGAGGGATAGGTGGGGCTGGCAGGCAGAGAGAGTGCATAGAAGAGAGAACAAGGGAGAAAGAGAGTGAGACATCTGGGCCCAGAGAGCCAGTCAGCCAGACACAGAGGGAGTAGGGAAGAAGGACATACATTAGGAAAGAAAGGTAGAAGACCCCGAGGCAAAATGTAGATGAAGAGAAACGGGTTAATATAAGTTTAAAAAACTAGCCAGAAATAAGACTAAACTAAGGTTGAGTATTCCTGACTAATATAAGTCTCTGTGTAATGACTGAGGAGCTGGCTGGTGGCCCAAAAGAGAGTCCGCTACATTTGAACTGGTCCGACGTTAGCTGTGCCGCTTTTATTTCATCTGAAGGCACTGTTTCAGTCTAATCCTTTTGGTCGAGCTTTGTTCTAGGTCCAATCTCGGAATTATCTTTAGAATGGGATTTTAATCGATATTTATTTCCTTAAAAGTATAATATTTACTACTGAAACAAAAGTGCCCTTACTTCCAATCCCACCTGTAAGCACCAAAAATGCTTCAGACATTGAAAAATGCAAACACACACACACACACACACACACACAAACCTTTCTGGGCAGTGTTGGTACACACCTTTAATTCCAGCACTTGGGAGGCAGAGGCAGGAGAATCTCTGAGTTTGAGGCCAGACTGGTCTACAGAGTGAGTTCCAGGACAGCCAGAGCTGCACAGGAAAAACAAAACAAAACAAAACAAACAAACAAACAAAAATCCTATAGAGCAAACTCGACCCTGGTTGAGAAAGACTGACCCCAAGTACCCTTCAGTTTTTGAAAAAAAGAAAAAAAAAAAGGGTATTTCCTAAACACTTGTAAGCAAACTACATTGGAACTTTACATAGAAATTATACCCAGAATATTTAAATGGCACTGGAATAAAATACGTAGAATCTATGGCTGCTATTGACATCTTTGTAGTTTCGCCCACAGCACCACCACTGAGCAGAGTTCATGTGATCAAATATACCCAGCACTTTAACAACAGGAGGCCTAAAGTAACAGAAAATTAACACCAATGGAACCTACCTTCACTGCCCAAAAGTCACATGACAGCAACAAGATAATCGTCACCATACAGGCAATGAAGCTGCTGCTGAGCAGCTCACACAGGAGATAGACTACAACCGCACTGACTCGAAAGAAGAGATGGAAGAAGGATGCCACGGGGTGTCTGGAAATCAAGACACAATAAGCAACGTTATATTTTACAGAAAGTACTAGCAGACCCGTAACCATGCAATCAGGGGTGTCCTGGGAAGGAGAAAGCACAGTTTACCTCTTCCTTAAGTCCCTACCACTTAACTAGGTTCTATTGTTGCAAAGAAATATATTGCATGAGTTGACTCTAACTCCTCACGGAGTATAAACTTTCAAAGCACCTAACTGGAACCACACCAGCTTAGATAAATCTAATTACATCACAAGAGCCTAAACTTTATCTTTTTATCTCTTCCTTCCTTTCCTCCTCCTTTTTTTCCTCTTCCTTTTTTTTTTAAGATAGGGTCTTACTAGGTAGCTCAGGCTGCCCTCAAATTCATAATCTTCCAGTTCTCACCTCTGAAATTACATGTATGCATCATTATACATGTATGTATGTATGCTTATTGACACTGATTCAAATACCACACAATTTGTCTACAAATTAACATTTTTTAATATAGTCAGTTGTGTGACCATCACCATAATCAATTTTACAACACTGTACAATGATGTCAAAGAGCAAGTCTGTACCCACAGGCAATCATCCTCTCTTGCTCCCAACCCTTTCAGCCCTACGCAGCCAATCATCTTTCCGTCTCTATAGATTACCCATGTGGACATCTGTGTAAGAAAAATCACACAACACTTTGTCTCCTATCACCAGTGCCTTTCACTCTGCACAGTATTTTCAAGATTCAAGTAGAATTTTATTTTATTAAGTGAATTTCTTTAGAGAGACTATATTTACAAGTATATTGAATTTTATTATTTATACAAGATACAATTCTGAAATTTACAAAAGAAATAAAAATGTATCTAAAAATGTATCTACAGAAATAATAGCTTCCTTGGTTTTTGTGATTTTGTCTTTTTTTTTTTTAACTGAGACCTGAACCCAGGGCTTTCTGTTCTACCACTGAACTAAACCACACCTCCTATAGAAAATATATAAAGAGATGGTGTATTCTCAGAAAATAGCCATTAGCACAGACTTTAAAACATCAGTGCTCACATAAGTGATTTGTCAAGTTAGCTCATTTGAAAACTCAGTGTTGAACAAGATTTGACATGCCAACTACTCCTAGGAAAATCTTACCGCTGCCGCATGCTACATCAAATCAACAACATGCCTAACCTATTCTGCCTTGGTATCCCCATGGGCTCTTTTGAAGACCAGGCCCCAAGTTGGCAGAAGTGGGGTGAAAGGTGCTGGAGACCTTAGGTGGGCCTATCTAGAGGGAGTGGGCCACTTAGGACAGGTTATGATGGTTCTGTGTCTAGTCTGCCATGAGGTGAGCAGTGTTTCTCCACTACACCCTTCTGCCAAAACGTCCTGCATCACCAGGGGCCCAGAAGCAGAGCCAAACAATAGCAGGGTCCATGCACTGAAACCCTCCCAATACACTTAAAAGTATTTTTCTTTTCTCTTTGGTTCTGTCAGATGTTTTCTCACATCAAAAAGTGGGACACAGAGCTGGGTGTGGTAGCGCACACCTTTAATCCCAGCAATAGAGAGGCAGAGGAGGCAGGCATATCTCTGAGCCCAGATAAGCACAGCCAAGACTGCACAGTGAGGCTGTGTCAAAAAACCAAAAATAAACAAAAGTCAACACAAATCCCACAGGTTGACACCAACAGTGGACACGCAGATTAGACAGAAACACAACTCTAACTTAACCTTGTACCTGATTTTGGATTTTCTTGGTCTATTGGTTGTCTCCTCTTCTGCATCAAACAGTGAGACGTCTTCAGTGTCATCATTACTGTCCTATTAGGAAATTAAATATCTATGATAAAAATGAAACTCGGTGCTTGTATGCCTACTACATGCAAACTTACACAATCCTCAAAAGGGAAGGTGAGGTTATGAGCTACAACCACCAGGAACTTGCAGCTTAGGAAAAGAGGCACCTGCAGGTCCTCCACCCCAACTCCAATAATCTGAAAACAAACAAACAAAATACTCCCCATGACAATCTAATAGTCGGCTGACATCAGCCTGAGCCCTGAAAGAACATCGAGGAGCAGTTGATGCTCCTAAAAGCTGACATCTATCGGAAGCTACTCTCTCCCAAGTCAGAGAAATCTGAAGCTATTAGGATAAACTCAGAAAACCTAGTTGACTTCACCCTGTTTCCTCGACTCCTTGCAATGCTTTCTCTTCTTAACAGAGGCTAAATCAACAACTATCATGCCCCTAGGACTTGTTCCATCATTATCTTTCAACTTGGTCTTTCTAATCAATATATAAAATCCTTCACAGCAGTGATTATCCTAGAAGGTGAATAACCCCAGAAGGCTCTCAACAACCGAAGACTGTTGCTCATAAGATGAAAACAAACAACCACTGAGTTTCTAAGATTCTTGTGTGAACTCCTGAGATGCACAACAGCAGGGAAGGGGGGGAGCAACCAACTAGAATGAAGAGAATTAAAACACAAGCATGCACAAGTGTTGGAAGAAAATGAATGGGGTGACACCAGAGATGGCATGTGGGGAGTTTACTGTTTTAAGATAATAGGAATTACAAGGGCGGCCCCTTGTACCTGTAATCTTGATCCAGCATTTGGAAGGCTGGATCAAGATGATTATCATCAGGTGGAGATGGGTGAAGGAAAACAGAGCAAAAGAAACTAAAGCATGCCTTTGCGCTAACAGGACCAAGCTTTTACAAAAGAAAAAAGGGGTGTGGGGGGCATCAACAGTGCAGCCACTGCTCAACACTTCCCAGTGAGCAAGGGCGAAGTTGCGTAGTCGCAACTCAAAAATGGAGTATCACACAATCCACAAAAGAATGTGCGAGTGATTATGAGTGAAGATGCAGACAGGAAGAGTAGTATGAAAATTCCTCTGCTGCTTTTCAGTGAAACAGGAAGCAAGGTTATTAGAGCAAAAAAAAAAAAAAGGCAAGGAATAAATGTTCAAAGTTACAGTAAAGTTTTAATGCAAAGGTTGTCTGGGAAAGGGAAGGCAGAGACTACAAAAATGTCTGGTGTCCAGCAGGTGGAAGAGTTGATCCAAGGTTCACAGTCACACACTTAACAGGAACAGTTGGCATGGTTGTCCTTCCCCAGCACCTTCAATCTGGGTGAGCCTTCAGAGAGCGGAATTGGAACCACCAATGGGTTTTCTCCACTCCACATTTTCCCCGTAGCAGACTGTTCTGTCACAAATTCTAGCTGGCTCATCTTCACACACTCGGTATGTCACTAGTATGCCTTTACTATCATGTTCCGAATATATGCTGTTCCCCAATCTAACCTCTCCCCTCCCCACACCTTTTGTGAGTCCGCAAACACCCCAACCCAACCTCACACGGGGGCAAGAAACCTGTCTGTGTGATGCACTCATATTTTGGACCTGGAGCAGTTGCTGAGCCATAATAATCCCGCAGGAAATTACTTGTAAAATTATATATATATAATCTAAATGGGAGTTCATAGTCAACTCAAAGGGAGTAAATACTATATTGCGTTTACTAATCTCTAACTGCAACGATCCCTGCGGGCACAAACGTGATAACCATCGTGACTGTAAGTGCACCAGCGTGGTAACACCTACTCGAAATTAAGGCGCTAGTGCTCTCCTCTCCCTACAGGACAGCCCCTCACTTGGGTGTCTGGGCAGGAAACCTGACGCCTGAAGGCCGCTCCCCTCATTCGGGTGGGCTGCGGGGAGCTTCCTGCAGCCAATGTTACATAGCATCCCCAGTCTGCACCTCCTGGGTCCCCGGTCCACCCGACCCTCGGAGAGCACTGAACTCCCTAGCGAACTGGCCGGAGCCCCGCACTTCTGCCCACCAAGCCTGCCCTTCGTCCAACTCTGGCAGTGGGCAGACACAGAGACACAATAGCCTCAGAGGCTGGACGAGACCCCCCTGGCCCCAGCCCAAACGATCGCACCAGCTCCCGGAACCCGACCGCCCTCCCTCACCTGCGACAACATGACGGCCCCGCGCCAATTCCCCCCACTTCCGGGAGCCACGTCAGCGCAGCGGCCACCCGGTCCGGTGGGAAACTGAAGCGGGTTGGTCGCCACAGGACAGGAAGTCAATGTATAGTGGCAACCGGAAGCCACTTGCCGGCAGCACTTCCTTTACAGTGAGGCTCGTGGGAGGGATCAACTCCCCGGACCGGAAGAGCAGTGGGCGGGCCCATGCCTCAGAGGGCCCGGGGCGGGGAGAGCGGGTCCAAATTGCTGACGCGCGCAGTGGGAGGCGGAGCGTTTGGGCGGAACCAGGCCGCAGAGGCTCTGAAGAGAGCGTGGCAGAGATGGGCGGGGCCGGAGTAGGCGGGGCCGGGACTTCATTTCAAAGCTGAAGCAAACACCTGGGAATGAGTTGGATAACAGTAGGTCCTGAAGGGAACTTCATGAGTTATGAAGGAAAAACGGGTTTTGCTGCCTGTGAAGTGCAAACTGGAAGTCATTACCACCAGCGTGGATGCTCTGGAAAAGGCTGGCTTTAGTCTACAACTTAACTTTGTAAATGTATTTCTGTATAGTCTAACTTTTGCGTTTTACATTTTAGGAATACTTAAAAAATAAATGTGTCCTTGGGAAGGAGTTAAAAAACAATGAGTAAGGAAAAAGCAAGCAGGCTAACGTGAGCGGTGGGGATACTGCTGTAAAGGCAGAGCTGGCCCCGTGCGCCCTAGCACTTAGGCCCTTGGGTTTCCGTGACTGCCCCTACATACCAATTATAGAATCAATCTCTGTGCATCTTTCCTCAGTTGTAAAATGGGAAGGACAGTGGTGGCTTCACAGAGCAATTAGTAAAATGGCAGGCTTTTTAAAATTACTGCTTGAAGTCACCTACTGATGGTGTCATCCTGCCGAGATCTCAAATTCAGAGAGTTTAAAGCCATCTTTGGAACTGTAATAGTAGCAGTATTCTGTTTCCTCGACCTATGCCAGATTGTTGGAAGAGACTCTATTCGCTGAAACCCTGATTTTGTCTGACTCTTTGCCAGCACTATTTCAAACCTACTGTCAGAATAGTGAAGAAACATGAACATAATTCCCAAAGGAGAGAAAGCTTGACATGCCTACATGTGAAAGGTGGACACATGACCTATGTCCTAACCTGCTTTGAGCATGTTTTTGGTGGCCCACCCCGTATTATGATTGTGTTTAGTTATCTTTTGGTTGTTTTCATTTTTTATGAATGCAATTTGAATTTGTTACCACATTTTTCAAATTTAGAACATTTAACAGGAAAGTGAATTTCTGACCTGTTTGGAGGGGTGTCCTTTCTTTTTGGAAGATTTGGGGAGAGTTTGTTTGCTTGCTTTTGAAACAGAGTGTAACGTCGTAGTACCAACTGACTTAGATGCTCAGCCCTCCCACCTTAGCCTCCCAAGAGCTGGGATTTAATGAAGGGGAAGGACTGACTGCTTCTGTGTAGGGACTCTTTATACAGGCCCTGAAGCCTTCCTTCAGTGAGCTACATCCCTGCTGGTGAGCTACTGTTCAAAATTACCTCTCTTGTCCCTGACATCACCCCCTAATTATTTAAATAGGAGCCTCAATATACTTGATATTAGTGGCTCTTTTGTTATTAAATAAGAATATGCTTCATCTCCATCAGATGGAGTATGCTCTGACCAGTAAAATTAAATACAGTGTTCTAAATACAACTCCACCTTTTGAGCTCCCCATCCTCTTAACCAGAACTGAGCTTCAATCTATGCAAAAATGCTAGGAAATTTCTGTATGCTATCCTGAAAGTCACTTAAAAGTTTCTGGAAGCAGTGCTAACCCTAAATTGGTAGTAATGAGTGGCATCTAACTGCCAATGACCACCTCATCACAGTGCCTACGTCTCACTAAGTGGAAGGCAGATGGCACCCTCTCCCTGTCTCTTCCTGTCTTACTGTAATACTAGCCATTCCTTGATTCCTAGAAAGGTTTGTGTGAATTGCCAAAGAAATATCAATAAATAAACAAAGTAAATAGAAGAAAAGAAAGATCCAGACACCAACGCTCACTTGATTTTCTGTTTGTTGTAATAGTGCTGTGATTTCCGAAGCCTGGTTTAGATAAATACATTTTGTCCAAGTTCAGGGGCTGCTGTTTTCCCTTGCTTCATGAAATTATCAATAGGCAGGCCTTTGATCTTACGAATCCACGCAGCTTTGCTGGCTTTACCTGGGTCGACTACTTTAGTGGATTCACTGGCTTGATATTCCTTCATCTTTGCTTCTCCATATTCTTTCTCCTCCTTCACAGTCAACAGCATGAACCCGGTGTTCATTCTAAGAGGGTCGAGGGTTGTGTAGAAACGTGGCCGTTCTTTCTTGAGAGTCAGGGTAGCTGTGCCGCCTTGAGGAGCGAGCATTCGGTTCGGTTTAATGACCTGCATGCTGGTCAGGGGGCCAGCACGGCGCTTCGCCCCATCAATTGAACTGGTCAACTGCTCTTCACCCCTTAAACTATCAGACACTCTGGAACGGATAAGTCTGGGCTGGGGTATGGTGGACTGGACTCTGGGGCTATGCAGGGATTGTTTCAAGTTGGGCTGCAGTTTCTGGATTTCAAGGGGAATATTGGTTTGTTTCACATCGGTAGGAAGGTTGCTGGAGCGCAGCTGATCAACTGCATGTTGAACTGATTTTCCTTTGAAACTTAGGACTTTCCTTGGATACGGAATTGAAGGTTCCCAGGCATCAATGATTGCAGTTTGGGGCCGGTGGGGATACGCAAATTCTTCAGAATTGTGGACTTGTTGCAAAGCATTGACAGTCAGAAGGAATCGGTCAGGTGTCATAGGGACTTTCCAGAACTTTTTCACTGGACATCTGATTTCCTCTACAGGACTTTCCACATCTTCTGCTTCTTTAAAACGAAAACAAAGGCACATGAGCATTCCATGGAAAATAGAGACCATCTATACACAAAAGCCAAAACCATTCTAACTGCTGAGTACACTGTGGTTTTGTTGCCCAAAAGGCATGTCATGAAACATCCCAGATAACAACAGAAATGGTGACAGCAGAAAGGGCTTGTTTTTTAATGACTATACTAATACCTGTGTAAGGTGTCATATTTTGAAGGCAGCCTATGTAATTCTAATAATCCACACAGTTCAAAACATTCCTGTGAGAATGACTCCCACATCTCATTCATGACTCCCATAAAAGAGGTCTTGCAGATTTATAGTATGTTGTCATCAATAATCTTACTGCAAAGATCAGTTCTCATTTAATTGACCAGCTTTGGTTATGCTCCCCAGAATCAAGCCTGGATTCTAAGAATGTCACTCCTGCCTAATGCAATGTATCACAGCATGGCTAAAACTTCCTAAAGAGAAGTCCCCAAAATGTTTTGACCAATAACTATGAATCTCAAATATTCACAGAACAACAGAATTCTTTCTACAAACCACTTCATAGTCAAGGTATCTAAGGCCACTAAGCTAACAAAGATGCCTTCTTGGATGATTCGACATATCATTCCTAGTTTGCCTGCATTTTTTTTCTTTTTGGTCCCTCCAGAAAAACAAGGCCCTTGTTTAAAAAAAAATAACCTAAGTCGAGAAAAGCTCAAGAAATCAGTTGCATAATCTGAAACCTAACAACAATCCAAACCCAGAGTTCTTCCAATGAAGGAACAGCAACCAGGGATTGTGCATATAATTTCCTTTGGCCATTGGGTGGTGGTTCAAAAGGGACAGATGGGGACAGATGAAACTCCCAAGTGTCCCTGCTCTTTGCTTTGCTAGTTAAACAGTGTTTCATAAAAACATAAAAATCTGAGATATAATTAGGTTGTCGAAATCTTCCCCTCTCCTTCCGAATCCAGAAAACATAGATTTTTTTTCTTTCTCATTATTCTGCAGGTTTTGTTGTGGAAGGTTTTTCTGGGGTTTGTATTTTTTTGTATGATAATATATCTTAGAGCTGCGAGTCAGTACACATACAGATCTTCACGGTGTGAATCTTGGTTATGTAATATCGATAGTGGTGGGGTTGAGCTTACCATTGTTCACTCTGATGGCCATTTTATTTACTAATGATTAACCTTAAGGAAATGTAAATACCATTTTTTTTCATCATGTAAACATGTATGAGGAGATAGGCAGTCCCCAGAGCTGGCTTGCATGTGGTAAGGGCACTCACAGTGTTAATGGAGTATAAATTGATTCTGTGCTTTTTTTGTTTAACCATGGTAGTAACTCTCTAGTTTTTACGTGTATTCGCCCTTTGGCTCAGCAGTTTTGTCCTGGGACTTCACTCTGTAGGTCCACCTGTATGTGTGCACCAATGCAGGGTGTCCACGTGGATGTGTGCACCAATGCAGGGTGCCCGTGGCTAGGGTGGATCTTCATTGTTTGGCTCATTTTGAAACCTGTCTGTGAGGGAAATTTGTTTCAAAGGAACATTATTACTAGTCAAAAATATTAGAAAAAAACATTAGAAATGTTTACCAGTGCCTTTCAAAATCATCAAAGAAGCATGCTAGCCATGGTATCTATTAGTACTTCTTAACATCTCATTCCTGTTACACTCTCTCCCCTTCTTCCGCTTATCTCACACTCATCACCCATACATACTCACCACACCACACACGCGCACACACACCACACACGCGCACACACACACATATACACACCATCCAAATGCTACACACACATAAATAAACACTCCACAAACTCATACACACACACATGCATGCACACCACACACACACAAACACTCCACATCACACACAAATACACACACACCCTCCACACACACTCAGATCCCTCTCCTCTCTCAAGAAATCCGCTCCAACCAGCCTGACCCCTCTTCCTTCTTCTGATGTGCCCATTAATCAGAAGGAACCAGTCGGAAGACAGAGACAAGAAGCAGGTGAGGCACGTAGAAAGATTTTCTCTCCATAGCCTTAAGTTGGGAAGGAGACAATACACCAATCCCTATTAGGAGGAACCAGTGGGAAACCAGTCCTTCTTTGAAGAAAGCATAACAGCACCACTCCCAAAGATGCAGAAGTTTAGGTCGAAATACAAAACTAGGGGAGAGAGAGACCGGGGGTGGGTGAGACCTTAGCTCTTATTCAAAGTAAAACATCACCATTCGTCTCCTCTTCACCTTCATGTTTCTCTGGCGCATCTTCCAAGACACCGCCAGCTCTCTTCCTGCCATCCCTCTGGGGTGTGCTTGCTTTTCCTTGGTCATATATATCTATTACCATGATAAGGTTAAGATTGAAGAAGAAACCACAGTCATTATGTAATTTGATTCGATCCGAGTAGTGGGATGCAGCAATAATTCAACTGGTTTTTACTTGAGATACCACTGTATGACCCTTGTCGCTGACACTAAGTAGGCTGGCTCCCAGATCTGGGTTCCATCATGCTTCCCCTTCCACAGACCCTCCCTACAGAATATAAAGTTTTAAGCATCTGAAACTCTCAGTTTCTCCAGAAAACTGGTCACTTGCAGTGTGATGTGCTTGGAGGTGACCTGTTGGTGTTCTCTGTACAGGGGAGAGGTAGCATGAAGGAGTCTTGCTAGCCTAACCCACATATGATTTGCTCTGTAGATGTCAAAAATAGCATGGAACCATGTACATGCCCCCATCTACATGTCCATACACACCGGCCTTGTAACTAAGTCCTCTAATGACAACATGCTTTGTATAGGACAGTTCCCTGTGGGTAGTAACTTAGTGTATCTCCCCTGAAGACATAAGTAATAGCTTAATGAAATATTCATGAATGCTCCCCTCACCCCATCTCTCTCTGTCAGCACACACACACACACACACACACACACACACACTGCCCATCCCCACTGGTTATCACTGTAATTTCAGTAATCTTGCTGTTTTACCTGAAGATAGCTTCTTGATTGACTTCGGTTGGATTCGGACCTTCTGAGGTTTATTTAATGACAATTCCTGTTTACTAGACATGGATTCTCTCAGGCTGTGAACCTGCGTGCTGGACTTGGAATACAAATTCCCAAGGCTGGTATCTTCCCTTTCCTCCTCCTTATCCTTGCTCTTCTTTGCTTTGCCTTTGTCCGCGCTATACTGCCATTTTACGTTTTCAAACTGGAACATGAGGATATTGCTCTCCGTCTGAACCACCATCCTGAAACCAAAATGAGAGTGCGCACAAAAGGAGCATGGAGGCCACCAAAACGTACGTTGCAGTTGTGTCTTAGCCAATCCCTGGGCTGAGGAGCTGGGGCCAGGGATTGACCATAGGAATGGGCTGGTTTAGGGTGTTGCTGAGAGAACACTGGAGCACTGGACAGGGGTAGGTAGTTTTGTAACTGTATTCTTTTGTGAATTAATCAGGAAAGGGACACCTGTGTCCTGATTGCTTCACTGCTCAGGTTGGCATACTTTTCAGTGAGTTTCCCTTTCTGGAGCGCCAAGTACCCAGGATGCCCAAGACAAAAGCCTTGGAGCTCCACACAGAGATAGCTGGAAATTTACTCCTTTCTTCTTTTTAAGCTCCTCGTATAGACTCAATGTTTCTATTTTTACCCTTGGAATAAAAACTGTCAATGGGGGGAAGCCTCCTCTCCTCTGCTGGGCTCCCACACAAAGCCCCACATGACTTCACAGTATCCTCTAGGTCTCTGGACATAGAGGAGACATTTTATAAAGCATAGTGATCTCTGCTGCCTCTGATCCTCGTTCTCACTCCCCAGGGGACCAAGGTTTAGAACTCACGTTTTCCACCCTAACACACTTCCCATCTCCCACTTATTTCTTTCACTTTTTTTTTTCGCACGGAGCAAGCTTCTTTCCTCTCTATGTGTCTAGATTTCTTGAAACTATAAGAAGAAACTGAAATGCATGAGTGCATGCATGTGTGTGTTTCCTCCCTAAATATTGTCATTTTAAGACTCTAACCTGTAGTGTAAACTCTAGAAACGTGTCTTGTTTGGACTGGAAATGCTGAAATGGAGTTTGAGGCATCAGATTCCGCTAAGAACTCTCTGTCAGGTTTCTATTTACTCAACCCAGAGGAAACCATGCAAGCTGGGCATCACGGCATCCTTAAGAGTAAACCCAGCTCCAGCTGTGCCCTGGTCACTAAGTCTGGGGCAAAGGCCAGTTAGTTCCACAGGAGCTACTTCCCTCAGGCAACCTGGAGGGAAGCATGGCCTATCCTGCTCTGCCAATAAGTCCAGAGTCCCAGAGGAGGGGGGAAAAAACCACATAGAATTACTCATGGTTCTGCCCTCCACGCCTACCTACCACCCACCTGTTGCCCTGATAAAAGAAGGTTAGCACAGGGTCACCTCTGGCTTCGACTTTTATCACCTTCAGACAGTTCCCATTGAGGAAATTATAAATGCGAATCTTGCCGTCTCCGCAGGCACTGATGACCCGGAGGTAGAGAAGAGACACCTGCAGCACCTCTCTGGAAGGAAACAACAACAGGCAGTACCTGCCTTCTGGAAGACTCTTGGGTTTGCTTATGGTCTGTAGTGTTGGTGTGCAGTTGGGAGGTGGGAGCCGTATCTATCCTTGAGGTGGTGTTTCCGTCTCTTATGAGTCTAGAGTTAGCCTTAACCGTCAGCCATGCCATGCCCGTCTGCAGTGGCTTGCGGATCAGTCACAGGCCGCCAGTCGGCAAAGGGGAAAGGGCACTGCTTCAGGCTCTCAAGGGAGCATGGGGGAGAGAGGTCCAATACATCAAATGGCCATTTATTTTTTCATGCAATTTGATTCTTAG
The DNA here is from genome assembly GCF_982192425.1 of Myodes glareolus. NCBI lineage: Eukaryota > Metazoa > Chordata > Mammalia > Rodentia > Cricetidae > Myodes > Myodes glareolus. The sequence goes on from NC_142034.1 coordinate 61,352,891, forward strand.
CTACTTATTCATACTGAGAAGTGTTTTTTTTTTAAATTCCTTTTAGAACAGTGCTGTCGTGTAAGAACAGTAGAAGGCTAAGGATTAGTTTTATATGAACAGACATTTAACTATATAGACTATTTATTTATTTATTTTGGTCTTTAATGAGTGGCTTTCATTCCTTCCAACAATAAACATCCTTAAAGAAAATTGTTCCTTGGGATGAGATTTGTGTCTTTTTGTGATAGCCAATAGGTAAGGAAGGAGCCAAGGAAAAACCCAGATAGAAGCCTCCAGAACAGTCTTTCTCCAACTACAACTACACGGTTCAAGTTGGTTTATTCAGTTCTGATGAATACAATACCTTTTTTATTGATGGCATTGAAAAGTTGAGTGTAATCACATCAACTTGCTAGATCTTGCATGTAAAGCAAGCTCGTTGCTTACGATTGGGTTGTGTGTGTCCCCAAATGGTTCATGTGCTAGAATATTGGTCTCTGGGGTAGCAATGTTAAGAAAAACATTTGTTTAAGAGGCAGGGCCTAGTAGAAGCTTGTTAAATCGCTGGAGGCCCTGCCCTCAGCAGGGATGGTACAGTTCTCAGTTTGTACACTTCTCCAGTTAGTAACTGAGGAAGGCATTGTTAGAAAGCAAGGCTACTTCACACACTCAGTCCTTTCTGGGTCTGCACTAAGTTAAGATGCCACCGATGAGGCCCTCAGCACAGGCTGCACAGACACAGCTGCCTGGTCTTCAGCATCCCAAACTGTGAGCTAAATAAGACTCTTTTCTCTACCACTTGCCCAGCTTTGGGTGGTTCGTTCAAGCAACCGGAAATCACCAGCCAAGATCTAATTCTTCTGCCACTTCATTCAACAGCAACAACAACAACAAAAATAAAAAATAAAACAGATTTCTCCCATTTTCCTCCCCAATATATATGTATACAAGCTTCACGTATGCTGGCAGCTTCTCTTGGGAACAACTCATATCATACTTATCACTGGATGCTTACCACATGGCACAGTGCCAAGCTGGGAGCAGGTCTTAAATACATATTTATTCTAAAGGTGGCCTACGTCATCATTACAGAAACGTTAAAAGAGTGAAGTTTACCCTATCTGGCCTTAACCTTGGTTGATCTCAGGTCCAGATGAAGATTCTTCAATGCCTTAACAAACTATCAAAAAGAGAAATGGCAAAGGCCTCAGAAAGCAGATGCTTGCTCAGGATATCTCAAAACAGCAACAGTGCCAGTGTGACCTGGATTCCTCCTTAGTTGGTAGTGGGAGACATCAAACTGAGCTTCTATTCAGACACTTAAACGCCCAACAAAGTTCTAGTGCTTCGATGCTGTAAGCACCTCTTAGGCTGCTCATGCAGTAGCCAAGCACTGGGACAGAGACGCCCTGTACTAAAGGGTTTGCCTCCCTGTGCCTTTCCTGACTTTCGCTGAGCTGGGACCCACATGTCCCCCATGTTTCTGGCATGTTTGGTGGTTCAACCTGTGCCATTATAGCCTATGATTACAACATAGGCTTGAAAGTCAGGCGCCCACTGTGGAGCTGACACCATCACACGCTTGTTGTACATCACGGAGGAAGCAGCTCAGCCTCCCAGTCTTCCCTCACATCCCCCTTACCCAGCTCATGCCCCATGGAAAGGAATAGTCATTTCCACCTCATGTGATTTCTGCTACAGTTAAATTAGCTGGGGTTTTTGTTTGTTTGTTTGTTTGTTGTTGTTGTTTTTAAGTTTGCCCAGTACCTGACACAGTGCTGGTTACTGGTCTTAGACTAGCTCAGACCCTTTCAGACTTTATCTGCCCTGGAGATGTCTCCTGCTTTGCTCTTTCTTTCTGAAATTTACTCAGAGAGTGACGTCAGTGAAGATGGTGGGGGATGCGAACTACAAAATTCCGCCCTTCTGTAACAGCAGCAAAAACTGAAAAAAACTGTCGGAATCCACTTTTTCAGGGTCCTGGGAAATCACAGAAGGTTTTCAGCAGCCTAGGGAGTGTTTAGACAGGAGGATAGGTTTTAGAGGCGGTGAGAATGGTGTGTTTTATGCCATGTTAACTGACCTTAGTCCATTCTTCACTTTAGTTATAGCTATGGAAAAATAGACACATTCTTGGTACCAGAAAGAACCAAATAGGCTGTGTTCAGGATGAGTTATTTGTGCTGCCGAATGGTTTCTTGGAAGACTGTCTCAAAAGATTTGTCTTTGTTACTTAAGAATTCTTTCTGGGTTGTATCTGCCACCTGAGAGGTGTTTGCTGGAACAGTCTCAGGTAGATAACTGGACTCTTGCTACCTGAGGAACTTGAAATTCACTGGGGAGATGATAACACTAACTGAAAAGCCAGGGAATGAGAAGTCCGGGAGCCTTGAAAATCTCCAGCAGATCCCCTGGGATCTAACATCCGCCCCATCCAACTCCTGCTTAGGAAAGGTCCAAGAGAACCTTGAGCTACACTTGATGTCCTGTGTGCTACGGCAAGTCAAAGGAGAGATCAGAAAGGAAATTAGCAAATCGTTTGAGGATGAATGAAAATGAAGATACAGCCTGTCAAAACATACCTGAGATCCCAGCCCTCTCGAGGTAGAAGCAGGAGACCGCGAGGTTGGGGACAGCCTGAGCTACATAATAAGACCTTTTCTTAAAAACAGAACAGCTAAGACAATTTTTACACCACGAAAGTGCACATTTCTCCAATCAGTAGCCGAACCTTATACCTTAAAACTAGAAGGGGAGAAAACAACCAAAATCAAGCAGAAGGCAAGAAATAATGAAAATTAATAGCAAAAGTTATTAGAGTGAGAACCAAAGAAATACAGCAAGTCATGAAGCAAAAAACTAATCCTTTGAGACGATCAACAAACTTTGATAGATAATCAACAGTGAATCTTTACTAAAACTGACCAAAAAAATAAGATGGAAAGACTTTGGGTGTGGCTTGGGGTGCTTGCTTCGGCTGTGAGGCCCTTCTCAACTCCTAGCACTGAAAAAGAAATGAAACAAGAGAGGAGGTTCAAGAAACTAATGTCAGGAAGAAATTGGGGGACATTTCTGCTGATGGTGGGAAGTTCTATAGGTAGATAATGGCAACAGGTGTACAACATTGGGAGTGTGCTGTAAGTTGCTATATATTAATGTAGCAGAGTGTATATCAGGAAAGCTACGTCCCAATTATAAATTACAAATAGTTAATTATGATACAAGTTGTGGGAAAAGATATTGACGATTATTAAAAGTGAACAAACATAAACAATTAAACAGAGTTTAAGATCCCCATCTGTCAAACCAACTCTCCGTGCTCAGATTTCTTCTCTCATGCTCTTCTCCCACACTGTAATCAGAAGTCATAATTTTAGTTGAAAACATAGTTGAATTCAAACAGGTGATGCCTTCCTTTAGCTCCTTTTTCAGATAGTAACTGTCTGCCACATTCAAAAGATGAATATCAGTGCAACCACTAGAACCCTCCCGAAAAGCAATCTATAAACGAATACCTGCTGCCAATCAAATGCCTTTCAGCACTTGTATCTAGGTAATGTGATTACAGAGGGCTGGGGAGATCTACAAACAAAGGCAGTAGCCACACCCTCCAAGTAGCTATCCTCTTCCTGTGTCCATGCCAGGTATCAGGAACCGATATGAGGCCGGAGAGATGGTTCAGAGAGTAAGAGGACCTGTGGCTCTTGAGAGAACAGCGTTTGGTTCCCAGCACACATGTGGTGGTTTCCCTGTGGCTACCTCTAACTCCAGTTCTAGGGATCCAACACCCTTTTCTGACCTCCACGAGCACCAGGATCACGTGGTTCACATCCTTAGATGCAGGCAAAACACTCACGCATAAAATAATGTGAACAAGTCTAATTGAAAATGTTTAAGGAACAAATATGAACGGTGTGTTAGTGGCGACATCCAGCAAGAGCGGCAGTATCCAAAGCTGTCCGCTAGCGGACAGAAGGCCCATGGGTTAACCAGATGACAGTCAAACTGTCAGGTTTGCTGGAAACACTATTTTCCAGTCACTGAGTCTTACTGGACCCCGTTAAGAAGCTTTAAAAACAAATAATGAATCCTTTTCAGGAGACACCATAAAAATGACTTCCTCTTTGAAGATTGTTCAGGTGCTCCACTAGAAGGCTTGCCCACAGTTCCCAGGGGATTAGATCAATTCACGGAGCATAGGTATTTCCCAGCACCCACCTGCTAATAATGTAGCCATCATGAACCACAAAGATCATACCCGTGTATACGCAGATCTCATACCCACACACCTCTCACAAGGCCAGTGTATACGGAGTATCAGGAAATCGAGAGCCTGACTGATCAAACAGCTATCAGGATATTAAACAGATATCCCCCGAGGGAGTCCACTTACTCTTTTAATCAAGTAATATAGCATTGTGTTTCTAGGCGCTTTAATGCACTGAGGGTAAAAAGCATTATCCGCGCAGCCTATAAAACCATAGGCACAGCAGAATCATTACTTGGCCATAATAGCCTTTCCAAGTGAGCCCAGCTGTGAGCTCAGAAAGCTGGAATGGGCGCCAGGCAGCCAGCAGCACTGAATCTGAACTGGAATGGAAAATGGAACCCGTTTGCAAAGCTGGATTCTCTGGATGTGGCTGGCCCGGAGTCTTTCTGAAAAGCCATTAACAATGACACTGGGACTTGTTTCCTCTGCATATACTGGATTTTTGGGATCCAGTCTGTTTGGATACTCACCTTCCTGGACCTGGAGGGAGGGGGGAGGAACTTGAACTTCCCACAGGACAGGAAACCCTGACTACTCTTAGGGATGGAGAGGGAGGAGGAGAGGGAGTGGGGGAAGTGGGAGGGTGTTGGGAGGAGGGGTGGAAATGGAAACTTTTATAATTTAATAAACTTTTTAAAAAAAAAGCTGGAAAAGAACCTAGTTTGTAGACTTTGAAGGATAAACTTTTAAAATGTCTTTTGTTATTTTTCAAACTTTGACATGTGGGTTATTTTAAGGTTTTGTGAGCACATTTCCTGGCAGGAAGACCAACTTCAAGAATTCTAAGTTTAGATTTGGCGTTATTTGGGACAATCTGTCGGTGCCCCAAATAGCTAACAGATGTGAGTTTATCGTGTGTCACATGTTTTCTGTGGTCTCAGCAGGCAGTAGGCCGGAGCAAGACCACAAGTCCAGCCTGGGCTACATAGGGAGACCTACTCTCCCTCCACCACATTTCCCCCAGCAATGTCTATTGTTTCTCAGGAGAGAGCTAGGGCGGGAAAGAATGTCTGGCAGGGAGGATGGTGGTAGAGATGGGTAGAGGTAGGAAGGAAGCAGAAAGGGATGAGGAAAAGGACCAGGAGAGTGGCAGTACACAGAGGGACCCATCCGCTGAAGCCCGCAGTCTCCATAGGGAAAGGAGGGGAGGCCACAGCCACACGCACCGCCCCACACCCAGCACCTACTTAGGATGCTTGAAGGCCATCAGGCACCGCTCGTACTTTCCCACCATGCTCCAGGCCATGACCAGGCCATCGGCACCTCCAGAGACGAGGTGCCACTCGTTAAAAAACAGGCACTTTACGGCTCCCTCATGTCCCGTGAGAGTCTGCAAGAAAAGATGCCACTCCTTTCAGACCCTCTCCGTTCAGACTGTCACTCCTCCGCTGGCCAGAGCTGGAGGCTTCTTTGGCTGAATCCCAATGCTATACTCCACTCCTCCGTGAGTGTCCCACGCTTAGCGTGTCCTTCAGCTGACTTAACTTCTCTAGGAAGGCCAGAGAGGCCCATGCCTCCCTGTTGGCAGAGGGCTCCTCCCCCACTCGGGAAAAATGTGACTAAGTTAAGTTCTTGTTGTGATGGTTCGTGGCTGGAACGGGTACCATCTCCCTGGAGCAGAGAGCCCGCAAGTCCCTCTTCCCTGCTGTCATCCTGAGCTCTTTGCCACGTCTCAGAGGGTGTGTATGGGCATCCTTGTGCCCGTAGCTGAGGCTCAACCACAATGACAGGACTGGTATGGGAAAATCCCACATTTCACTGTGATCTTGTGCTCCTGGCACAAGCAAGATCTTGCTAATACCTACTAAAGAGCCAGGAATCCAAATCCAGCAAGAATATTTATGGACACATGCTGTGGTTTGAATGCACCCCACAGAATCCAGGTGTTAGAAGTTGAATCCTCAAATTCATAAGTCAGTGTTGAGCCTCTGAGAGGGCTAGCATTGTAATGCTCTGCTCTCAGGAATGCATTCATCTGGTCAAGGACGTGTGGCCTATCCCAGGAGAGACTTTGTAATAAGGAGAGTTAGTCTCTGCCATGCTTCTCTGTCTCACCATCTGATGCTCGTCTTCACCATGACATGGCCGGGCACAAAGGCCTTTACTAGATGCCGGCACTGCTCTTGGACGTCTCAGCCTCCAGAACTATGAGCTAAGCAAACTTCTATGTTAGACTAACAAAACACGGACTAAGACAACGTCTAATGGCTTTCAAGATGTCAGGTGTTCTCTTATCATTGGTAAGGACAAAAAATACTTTTCCAACACTCAATTTTTTTTTTCTGAAATTAGTGGTGGTGAGGCTTCCTTAGAAAAAGAGGAAATAATTTATTGGTGAGGAAAGAAGCATGTGTCCATCCCCTGGCCACCATCGGGGCAGGAAAAGGTGCTTTACCTCCGCCTGTTACAAGGCCCTGGGGCTCATAAACTCTGCAGCCTTCGTGCAACAGTGGGGAGCATGATGTGGGGTAGAGCCTAGGATCCTGACCTACCCTGAATGTCTTTGGAGACATTCTGGTTTTCCCTGGTTGCTGTCTGTAACTTGGTTGCTTGAGGGTGGTCTAGGGAGCTGTGCAGGGTGACAGACCTTCGTGTCCCTTCTAACCAGTCACCAACATTCCTACCCACTGGCTGCTCACCTTTAGCAGCTGAGCTGTGGCAATGTGCCACACCTTGACTGTGCCTCGCTCACAGCTGCTCACGATGTAGGTCTCGCTGATCCTGGCAGCCAAGATGGGGTCTTTGTGTTTAAACGTCTTCAGGCACTTCCCTGTGTCTATGTCCCACTCTGAACGGGAGAGGGTGACAGGAGAGGCAAGGGGAAGGGGACAGGGTTACAGTGAAGCTCTGCTCCTTGTCATGCAACTGAGCTTACTGAATCTTCCCCAGAAACCTTCACCTGGCTGGTACCCCTTCGGGCTCCCCAGCCATGACACAGTCCCCTGCCAACAGACCCGTGGGAAAGCCAGCAATGCAGAGGGCCTTCTCTCTGGCCCTGGAGCTCTGCCTTGGAACGGCCCTGCTGGACAACCAGTGTGCAGTAAGTCTGGATTATGTTTGCTGTTGAACATAGTTCTTGGAAGTCAAGGCATAGCTCGAGCCATGACCCTTCCCAGGTGCTCTCTTACTGGCCACGTCTTCCCTCGCCACAGAAGGTGAGTTGCCATCCTTTCTTGGCGTTTCTGACAGAGTGATGCATTGATATTTTGCTAATGGTGGACTTGGAGCCTTAATTTGGCCTTTTTAAATGCTGGACTCAAAATTCTATCCTGAGACCACTCAGTTAGTTTGACGAGGTCAGGGCCTAACTCCCCTGTCCCCAGTCTCAGCCTCACTGGTGGTGTTCTGTTGATTCAGCACGCAGTCCTCCACACCAGCCCTGTGACATGGGTCATAATGCTGGGACTTGAACCCCTGACCCTGGACTTAGAATGCACCATTGAGGGCCTTGGGGATGGACGCTCTCAGATGGTTTGGAGGCTGTGACTGCCCTTCCATCACAAACCCTCATCTAGACAGCCTTCACCATGACTTTTGCACTCACAAAACCGTGATGGCAGTGACATTCATTCAGATGGATAAGGACATGGCAGTCGGGAGTGTGACTCCTTTGCTGGGCCTGAGCGCTGTTATTTCCTATGTCCTTTCTCTCTGCCTATCGCTCATAGGTAGTGACTCCCAGGTCTCTGATTTCTCTCCTTCTTCCTGATTTCCTGAAGACACTTGATCCACGCTTAGGTCTTGTGTCTTTCATTATGAGTTCATTCCACCACATTCACAGGTTCCACATCCTCAGACCAAACACCACAAATCAAAATATTTGGTAATGAAAATGGTATCTATGCTAAATGCTGTGTACACACACACACACACACACAGAGAGAGAGAGAGAGAGAGAGAGAGAGAGAGAGAGAGAGAGAGAGAGAGAGAGCTTTTTTGGCATTGTAACTATCCAATAATGAACAACTATTTATATGACATTTGCATTGTGTTTTATATTATGTATTATCTAGAGGTTTAAAGCATACAGGATGTGTAGGAGCTCAATACAAGTGTCATCTGTTTCACACAAGGCACACGTGCATCCCCAGATGGAGTTGGTATCCATGGGAGGAGCTCCTGGCATCGGTCCCCTCTGGATAGACAGGAACAATTGAAATTGGCAACTATCAAAGCCCACCTATCTAGATCCCTCTTCCAGTGCATCCGTTTCCAGGAATTTCTCACTTGAATGTCCTCATAAATCTCATTACATTTTCTCTCGAAGGCTACTAGAACATTCTGCCTCAAGGTTTTTGCCTGAAATACAAGTGAATTGTCTCTTACAGACGTGAGACGTGATACCACATGACCAAAGTCAAGGAGTCAGCATGAGTGTGCTCCCCTACAGCAAGGCCAGAGGAAACTCATTTCTCTGTGGCCTTCTAGAAGCTCCCCTATCCCTTGGTTCATGACTCATTCTTCCACCTTCAAAGTCAACAACCTCCCACCTCCCCAACCCTCTTTCACAGTCAGACTGCCATCGGACTACAGTCAAAAACACTTCTTTTTTATGGAGCCACACGAATATATCAACCCACCATCAATAATAATCTAGAATAATCTCCACATTCTAAGGTCATTAACTTAATCATATCTGAAAAAAATCCTTTTTGCTTCCCAAGATGTTTTAGTCCATATGCTGCTGCTTGAATGAAATACCTGCCACATGTGTTTACAAAGAGAAGACCTTTTTTGGTTCAGTGACCTAAAGGTTCCAGGGCATGGTGCTAGCTAGCATCAGCTCAGCTCTGTGGGGAACTCTCTTGGCTGTATCACATCATGGTAGAAATGCACGTGTGTGTGCGTGCATGCATGCGTGTATATGTGTGAGGAGGAATATTGCTGAACTGGAAGCTAGAGAGCAACTGGAGTCTCTTGATTCTTTCTGTGAGCAATGCCTCAAGTCGGCCCCCAAACTTCCCAACCATGTCCTTTGTCACTTCTACCTCCCACAGTGGTGACCAAACTTCCAACACTTGAGCGTTTAGGGGAAACACAACCTAGCACAAGATAATATAGTCACCAGTTCCAAGGGTTAGAATGTAAACATTTTTGCTTGGGCATTGCTCTGCCTGCCCTGCTTGACACATCCTAAACTTGAAATGTCCATGATCTCCTCTCTATTTTCTCCCTACTTTGTTCTCCCTCTGTACTGTTTGTTATGTCCATGAATTATATTTTTATATGACTGTCAGTCTGGGTTTTTTCTAAATGGCATTATTACTTGCTTTTATAGCCTTCTTTTTTACATCCAGTTAATGAGAAAGTCCTGGCAATTTCCCCTCTGGAAGTCTCTCATCTGGGCCATTGACTATGAAGCTACATCCACCTGAGTTTCCTCATGGGTGTTTGTTCTCAGATATTTTGAAGACACCGTGGTAGTTTTCTAGGGTGCAGAGTATCTTCATTGATTCCCTATCCCCACACCATCACCCTCTTCCAAGTTCTTCTAAACTCTCACCTGAGTTATTGTCTGAAGTGCATATTCGATCATGTCAGGGCCACAGGTGAAAACACACCTGTGGCTTCCAGGCTCAGTTCTGCATCGTGTTGCAGAAAGCTCTCCATAACTGGTCCCCAAAGGAGCTTAGAAGACTATCCAGTACCACACACAGCAGTCCAGTCACAACAGACAGTGGAAAGGACTCAGTGCAGCTGGCTTCATCCTCCTGCACATCTGTCTGTCCTTCTTCACGCTGCTTGAACTATTGTCCACTGTCTGCCTAGGAAACTACTAGTCCTTCCGCTCGCACTCACGTGGCATCCTGCTAATGGAGCTTTTCCTAATTTACCCGTATTTCTATGTTCCCTTTGAACACTGCCTGCAGTTAGAAGCACATGACTGAGAGCCAGTCGTCAATTCAAATTCCTACTTTTTCTTCTTGTAGTTCTGATTGTGACTACCTTTCTGTCTTGGGTTGAGACAGTAGTGTTATTTTTCAACGTGCCAAAGTCTAGAATCACCTGGAAGATGGGCCTCAGAACACGTCTTTTGGGGATTATCTTAATTATATTAATTAAGGTGGGATGATCCACCCACTGTGGGTGGTGCCATTCCCTAGGCAGAGATTCTGAAGTATTGTTGGCTGGGTAGATTGACAGACATATGAACAGATGCACAGATAAGAGAATAAGGAGCAGGTGTAGAAATGAGTGGAGCACAAGCCGAGTGAGGTGCCTGAAATTCCAGACCCCAGGAGGCTGAGCTAGGAGGATCAGGGCTTCAAAGCAGCCCAGGCTATATCCAGAAGACCCTGTCTAAAGTGGAGAGGAGGGAAAGGAAGAAGGGGAGGGGGAAGGGAGAGGAAGGGGAGGCAAGAGGAGAAAATGAGAAATTAAGGCAGATTTCTCACCTTTCACCTGTGCGTCTTTTGCTCCAGATACAAGCCTGTTCTTATATAAATCCAGGCAAGTGATTGTCCCCTGGTGGCCATAGAAGATTCGTATGCAAGCCCCAGTTGTCACATCCCAGTATCTGCAGAAATGGGGGTGGGGTGGAGATTTTCTGAAGGCCCAAAGGGTCCTATTGTGCAGGGTTCATTTAAATAAGTAGGCAGGAGGCTGGAGAGATGGCTCAGTGGTTAAGAGCAGTGACTGCTCTTCCAAAGGACCTGGGTTCAATTCCCAGCACCCACAGGGCAGCTCACAACTGTCTGAAGATCCAGTTGCAGGGGATCTGACAACTTCACACCAATGCACATTAAATAAACCATAAAAAATATTTAATAAATAAATAAATAGCCAGTTAGTAGGCAGCTGGGCCTTGTCACTATCAGCATTGGTAAGATCATCCTCACTGAGAAACCAAATCAGCGACCTGTGTACTTCAGGACCAGTAACCAAGGTAAGCAAGTCTGCTAGGCACAGACCAACCTATAAAGCTCAAAATCATTCCTCTATCTACCCATAACCAACTGAAAGCACTTGGCTGTGATGCCATTCTTAGTTAAATAGAATAAAAGTGCACAAGACTGTTTATGTATTATGTTTTAGACAGAACAAAGAAGGGGGCTAAAGAGAAAACTCAGTAAGAAAGACAAAGGCCTGAGTCTGACCCCTGGAACCCAAATAATGCAGAACCTGACGTGGTGACCTGCACTGTGAGTGCCTAGGGATGTGGCAGATCCTTGAGACTCACTGACCAGTCAGCCTAGCCTGCTAGGTGAGTTCTAGGCCAGTGATATACTTGAGCTCATAAAGGAAATGGTGGCTCCATACTGAGAAAGAAAATATCTTGCATTTGGAAAGTCCCAGGTTCAGTCTCCTACACTGGGCCTAGGGGCAGAGATCAGACAGCATCCTGAGGAGTAGGAGGGAAGACAGAGGCAGAGATAAGATAGAGTGATCTAACAGATGGATGAGTACAGAAATAAAGCCTTCTGGAGACTAGTAATGATCACATGGTGTCAACTGGCCTGTTACAGGCAGCCAATTTCCCTGTCCCTATGTCCAAAAACTAAACTGAAACCAAATCAAATTAAACCAAAGGCAGAGAGAAGCCACAAGAGGAGTGAGATAAAGGCCTTTCCCAACCAAATAGAAAGTCTTACAAACCAAAGCAATTAAAACGTTGTTGAGCAAGGACTGCCAAAAAGGCAACCAAAATAGACTGAGAGCTCAGAAATGGCAAGATAGAGACGCAAGTCTTGGGACACAGCTAGCCATATAGAAGGACATTCTTTTTCATGAATGGTGCTGACACGGTTGGGGACACCAGTGAAGAGCCTCTTAAAACAATAGGAAGTCAGAACAAAAGTGACTTGGGATAGAATGGAGACATGAAAATGAAAGGTAAAAATAAAATAACATAGGGCTTTAACGAAGACACCACAAAGCCAGACATGATGACTGGAATGACTATAATCCTAGAATTCAGGAGGCTAAGGAGGGAAGGTTGTCCTGAGTTCAAGCCTAGCCCGGTTACATAGCTAGACACTTAAGAAAAACATCACCCAAACTCATGCACACAGATACCAGATGGTATGACCAAGACCATCTGTGGGAACACCCTAGGGCTAAACACCAGAACTAACACAAACATTCATCTGTACAAATATTCACCCAGGAAAACACTGCCCCACACACATCAGCTCTGACTGCTGTGCACATCATATGGTGAATCTTAAACCGACTCCAGGGCAAGAACCAAGTGTTTCCAAAGTACAATTCCGTTTATTTTGACTCGAAACATGGGTATAAGTAAATAGTTAATATTTTTGAAAAATCTATAAGCAAGAAGAAACATCTATAAAGAAGTACAAGAGACTAACCAATATAAAACTTTGGGCAACATTTCCCCATCTGTAAACAAAAGGAAAGGAGGAGGAGGAAGTCACTCAGAGGTCAGGGAAGGGCTCTTTCCTGGTCTGAGCATAAGTGTTCATTGCATTCTTTAAAATATAAGAAGCTGAAGGGATGGCTCAGCCATTAACCCAAGTTTGGTTCCTGCACCCACACCGGATAACTCCAGAGCATCCCACACCCTTTTCCAGCCTCCAAAGGCAACTGTGCTCACATCCATATAACCATCCTCAGGCACACATATATACACATAATTTAAAAAAATTTTAAATCTCTAAAACTAAAATAAATGAACATACAGTTTAAACATGATTTGATTCTACATTATATTCCACATTTGAAAAAACTAGTTCCCCTTGAAGGAATTTATTTTTTTAAAAAAATATATAAATTGTATCTTTATTTAAGAATATTTTAAAAAATGAAAAAATACCAGATTTTCAATGCCCCCATCTGATAACTTACAAATATATTTCAAAGTTTAAACAGTAAACAAAATCTTGACTTTTATTTTGCAAAAAAAAAAAAACTACTTTTATAGATATTCTAGAACTACTATAATTCAAGATAACCTATAAATAAATACAAACTGGAAGAAGCGTGCCATGCGTGCCCCTCACAAAAGGCCAGTTTTTACTGGCCCTAGGCAGAACAGTGACCATGACCTTGTGTCTCTCACCTGATACTCAGGTCGTAACTCCCACTGAAAAGGATGCTATCCTCATCAGACAGGAAGAGAGCCCTGATGCTGCCCGCGTGGCCTCGGAACTCAATGGGCATCTCCTTGGCCTGCATGACGTTCAGAAGGTGAATCTTCCGATTGGATGATACGGCCATCAGATTTCCCCCACTGTAGTGGATGATTCTGTTTTGGTCCTTCCTGAGTTTCAGGTTGTAGAGGGGATGGATTATAGGAAAGAGGAGTTAGTGTCCTTCCTGGGCTCCCATAGTACCTGACTTTTGCCTGCATCCGTGGAATAAGGAAATGTAGGGCCTTTCAGAAGGCAAGGCCAAGCGATAATGTGACCTGATCATCTCTGCTTCAGAAGTCAAGGAGGATTAGACCCCAAAGACATGGGTAAGTTTACTTTAAAAATTATATATTCTGCTTATGTACACTATGTCCCCCAAAGGTAGACTAGTCGGAGTGGCGTTCCCAACCCTAATTGACCATGGTAGTCTGTTTCTCATAGAAAACTTGAGAGGAATAAAGTTGGGAAGTCCCATGCACACTGAGTTTCCTTTCTGCCTTTCCCCCTTAACCAGCAGCCAAGGAGCAGTTGTTAGGATCATATTATTAGGCCCATGGGTACCCCTGACAGTAAACAAGGATGCGATGTGGCCCTTGGTCACAGCGACCTTTACAGTCAGCCCACCACTGCCAGGTGAGAGGAATTGATGTCTTAATCAGAAAACTACTACAAAATTGGCTATTCTGAACAGGGTAAGAAAATAAATTGATCCAAGTGGAGCCATTCTTGACTGTGAAGGAGGACACTGTTATTAAGTGCACCGTGGCCACAGAATAAGGAGGCGATGTCACAGCAAACAGGAAGGCAAGATCACTTTGAATTCATCTCCTGATTCCTTCTGTCATGTCTATAGTGAAATACTCCCCCGCCCCCAATCCTGACACACACACATCTAAAGAGCAGCTGTCCCCAAACAATTTGTAAAACTATCCCACACGACTGAAAATAAAAGGCAGGCAACCTCTACAAAACCTTGGGAATAAAGAGAAAGGACCTAGGCCAAAACATAGACTCTTAAAATGCTTTCTTGGGACTTCAGACGCGGTGGCAGGTGCGTGCAGGCCTAGCATGTTTGAGCCCCATGTTTTATCCCCAGCCTTACCTAAATAAATAAGCAAGCAAACCTCCTTGTAGCATATCCAAGTGATGTCACATGGTACCGTTATTATAAATACATTTTCATATTTAAAATACATACCAGAGTGTTTTGTTGTAATGTGTTACAGAAATGTATAACATAATCCCACTTCCTTCAAGTATCTGCTACATGTTCAAAGACAGTATCCTGGAGGTTAGAGGTCAATATTGTATTTACTAGGATTATGCCAAGTTGAAATTAGCTGGAGTCATCCGAGAGGAGGGATCTTCCACTGAAATTGCCTCTGTAACACAGGGCTATAGGAAAGCCGGTAGGGCATTTTCTTAATTAGTGATTGATATGAAAAGGCCCAACTCATTGTGGGTGGGGAACACCTCTAGTCTGGTGGTCCTCAGTTCTATAAGGAAGCAGGCTGAGCAGGCCTTGAGGAGCAAGCCAGTAAGAACACCCCTCCATGGCCTCTGCATCAGCTCCTGCCTCCAGGATCCTGCCTGGTTTGAGTTCCTGCTTTGGCTTCCCTCAATGGACTGTGATTTAGGACGTGTAAAGTAAATAAAACCCTTTCCTCCCCAAGCTGCTTTTGGTCATGTGTTCCTTCACACCAACAGTAACCCTACCTAAGATAAATGTTAGTGGTGGCTGTCTCTTGGTGACACAATTACAGGAGACTTGGATTTCTCTGTGCACTGGCTGGGATGTATAGGACTTTTCTCCGCGTGTGCTCTCAAGTCGGAATAAGACAACAGTGAATTTTCCTAGAACCAAAGATCTCTTGTGTGTAATCTATACAAAAGTTTTTCGTCAGGATACCTAAAACTAATGAAGGTGTCCTGGGCTGCAGGAATGGTGCAGGTTAAACATTTGTTGTTCAAACAGCAAGTTCAAACCTGGAGCCTAAGTGGAGGAACTCTGCCCTCCCAAGTCAGTGAAGGTCCAGAGAGGCCTACAGTGCCAGCTGGAGTACTGCAAAGGTCCTTAAAGATCTAACGCCTCACGCCAGGGCTTACGTGTCAGAGAGAATGCGGATGTTGTAGGTGCCGCAGAAAACGTTCCTCTCCTCCATCTGCACCATCTGCGTTTCCTGGTTCTGGTATGCAGTCCACAAGTTGTAATCATTCTAAAGGAGACATAGTTGGAGTCAACGGGAGAGTCCTGGATGCACTGCCCCCATCCACGGGAGAGTCCTGGATGCACTGCCCCCATCCACGGGAGAGTCCTGGATGCACTGCCCCCATCCACGGGAGAGTCCAGGATGCTCTACCCCCATCCACAGGAGAGTCCAGGATGCACTGCCCCCATCCCCAGTCTCCCATGGACCACAGCTTCAAGGATGTAGCTGCTGGTGGGGTTGGTGGGGAGAGGCCCATAAGCGGGCACTAAAGTTCCCTGTGAGAGAAAACACTAAGATGTGGGTGCTACTTCATGTTTCATCTCGGAATTTTCTACACTTCAGCTCTACGTGCTTTCATGGCTGAATTCCAAGTGTTGCCTGGAGCGCAACTTTTCTGAATATGAGCACACGTGAGCAAGTTCACATGAATATGCTCACGCGGGCATGCTCACACGGGCATGCTCACACAGGCTAGATTGCATGAACATGCTCACGTGGATATGCTCACACAGACAAGCTCACACAGGCATGCTCACATGGGCATGCTCACACAGACTAGATCGCATGGCCATGCTCACACAGGCATGCTCATATGGGCATGGGCATGTCCATCTAATTACAGCTGCCTTTGACCAACCATCTCACAAAATCGGGATGTTGTATTTATAGTCCAGGTACCCAGTAGCACAGAACACAGCAGAACATCAACCACATGGGAAACTGTGCTGCGCTTGGTACAGTTGAGTCCAGTGCACGTCCGCACCTGACCTTGTCCCTGCAGCTGACTCAAAGAGTAGACCACTCGCCCACATGGTACTCTCATCACCATACAGGTGACATAGCTGAGACTCAGAGAGGGAAAGTGAGTTTTACCAAACCTCAACAGCGTGATTCCCTTCGCTTCTCATCTTCCCCTCTTCTTCCCGCTTCCCACCCTCCTTCCCTCCAGGCGTCCACCACACAATTTCTGAGTGGCTCCAGCCTGCCAGGCATGACAACTTCTGGTAGAGCAGACTGAACTGAACATCTACTTCCAACATCTACTTCCGTTCCTCTCCCCAGCCCTCAAGAAGGTGGAAAGCAGACACACTCGACTTGTAGGCGAGAAAGAGGGAGATGGTCGCAAGCGCGAAGACTACAACATCGTGTGTGCATCAACAGGCCCGAGAACATCCCCTGGGAGTCTCCTTCAAGCTCAGCGTTCTCCTCTGTGTCCTGTGCCCTTGCTCAGATGCCTTCATCCCTCTGCTAACTCTTGCGCCGTAGCCACAGAGATGCTCCAGAAGATCCTGCACACCTGCCTTATCTCCAGGGCCCATCAGGCTTGTCAGACATTAGAGAGAAATAACCTTAGCAGAGACACACACGTGTGTGTGTGTGTGCGTGTGTGTGTAACATGTGCCTCTGACACTCAACTGACTAGAAGTCCTTAAGCTTTTCTGACCCTCAGTTTCTTTATTGACAAAATAAAGATGGAGATGAAAACTTGCAGGTAAATAAGATTCACCAAGGTCTTTTCTTAGTTTGCATAGTTTATGAAAATGTCTTCTAACTGGCAGCTATCATTTTTTTTTTTAAAGGTAAGAGGTTCCATTTGCTTGCTTTTGTTTCTGAGCCAGTCCAAGCTGGCCTCAAACTCACTATGGAATCTAGCAATCCTCCTGCCTCAGCTGATATTTCAGACAGGTGCCACCACACCTGGCAGTATAAGAGATTTCACGTAACTCTGATTCTTCCCTTCTCCTGAAAACTCCAACTGTCTGGGAGGTCAGAGTCCGCAGTCCTCGGTGGCATGATTATCTGGAGCTGTGGAGCTACTGGGCCCTTTGGGAGGGCAGCAGGCTCTCGGTTCATCACAGTCTCACTAGCCTTTACAGCCCAAGCCGCCCACTCTCTCCTCTGTGTTCTCTGCCTGGCCCTGCACACACATGAACAAACCATCTCTAAGTTGTACTCCCCAGGTTCCCGATGGGCCCCCAAGTCAAACCACCCTTCCCTGAAGTATCCTTTTAGTACCAAGTGAATAGACTTCAGAATAGATGGAACTTCATTCAGCAGAGCAGAAGGACTAGGAATCTCATGGTCTCGGGGATAACTACAATGCCTTGAGAGTAAATGCACAATGCTCTAGATGTCTTCCCTTCGTTCTATATTATTGCCTAAGAAGTGATGAGGAGAGCTATGGGGAACGGAGTCTCCCTCCCATCAAGAGGCAGAATGGACCTGGCAGTGAGGTAAGGAATCCGGCATTCTAAACAAGCCTTAACCCTCTTTTCCTGCTCTTCCCATTCCAAAGCAGCAGACTCAAGTGCCCTTGAGATGTGTGGATTCCCAGGACAAATGGGAATCCGAGGCGTGGCTGACACTGCTCCACTTAGATGACTTTAATGCCACTGACATAGACCACTGGGGGAACACCCAGAGAATTCCACTCATCCGGCAGACGATGACACCAAGGCTTATGTAGGAGTGACTGGTATGTGGGTAGCAGCACAGAACTTTTGTCCCCTTCAGAGAGTGGTACCTCCCACGAGCCTGTCCTTCAATGGCCGACAGGAACACGACACTTTCGGCTACTTACCCCAGACTTCAGTGAGACCCACCTTTGTTCTCAGTTTCCACTTCTGACTTTTTGATCGCGTGCGCTTCCCGTCATCTGCTATTTTAGGGACTGGGATAGAGACTTTGCTGGCATAATTAGGATCTATTCCCCTTGTGTAGGACCCCTGTATGGTTTAAAAAGAAAGCAAGACGTCACGTGGACATCAGCACTCTATGTATATTATACTATCCACAATAACTAAAATGTAGAACTAAGTAAATATCCATTAAAGAAGAATTTTAAAAAGCATGTGTGTGTGTGTGTGTGTGTGTGTGTGTGTGTGTGTATGCATCTCCACAATGGAATGCAAGAAAAAAGAAATACA
The DNA here is from genome assembly GCF_982192425.1 of Myodes glareolus. Classification (NCBI taxonomy): domain Eukaryota; kingdom Metazoa; phylum Chordata; class Mammalia; order Rodentia; family Cricetidae; genus Myodes; species Myodes glareolus. The sequence goes on from NC_142034.1 coordinate 61,371,375, forward strand.
AAGGAAATGCTGTCATTTTCAACAGTGTGCACGGAAGTAGAGAACATCATGGTAAATGAAATAAGCCAGACACATGGAGACAAATACATGATCTCACTTGTGTAGCATCTAACAAAGTTGATCTCATAAAAAGTATAAAGAATAGTGATCACCAGAGGACGAGGTGATTCCAGGGGGGTAGGGGACAGAGGTTGTGGTCAAAGGACACATAATTAGAGTTAGATGGGAAGAAGTCCAAGAGATCTATTGCATGGTAAGTTCACAATAGCTAATGAAGATATATTGTATTCTTGAAAATGCAAAACTAGGTGCTCTCTCTCCAGGGAGAAGTGATGCATTCATTAGTGGCATTTAACCATTTCACAATGTAGTTACACTTCAAAACATCATATCCTAGGTGATAAATATTTACAATGTTATCTACATCTCAAGAAAAATACTCTGTGGTACTAGGTGTTGAACTAACCACTCTACTACTGAGCTACATCCCCGGCCTTAAATATATTTTTAAAACACACACACACACACACACACACACACACACACACACACACGAAATAACTCCTCTTCGTTTCTACTCTCCAGGAGAAAGGGGGGAAACTAGTCTTGATGAAATCTGAAGATGGTCAGGCCTGAAGGCCCAGGCCTGCACAGTTAAGACAAAATTGTGTGTGGACAAATCAAGAAAGATGATGAATGCCTGGCAGGAAGCCGACATGAGGGGAAGCAGTTCCTGACAGTGGCCTGCTAACTGCCTGCCTCTCTTTCTTTGTCACTACCTGAACTACAGGGCTTGGGGTTAGGTCTCAGGTAAGAAACAAAGGTAGAGATGCTAGAGATGCTTACTGTTGGAGAAAACTTCCTGTCAACCTGAACCCACTGCATGTGGGCCTTGTAAAGATATGGATAGCTCGAAGCTGATTCAGAAGTTTGTGGCTTTCTAGTTGTAGAAGCCACTGTAACTCTTTGTGCAGAGGGAGAATTGTCTGCCTCTCTACGTTTGGGATCTTGCAGTTTCAGAGATGATGACTCAAGAGATCTACTGTATAATAAGTTCACAGTAGATAACAATGATAGACTATAGTCTTGAAAAGGCAGAGTATTATTGGCATGCTCTCCACTATATGAGGGGATGTATTCATTAGTTAAGGACAGACAACCATTTCACAAGCTAATGTTCCCAGAGCTTTGCACATGCTAGACAAGCTCACCACCACGCCCCAGCCCTCTGAGGGCTCTGTGTTCCTTGGAGATTTCTACTTTAAAAGGACTTTTTGGTCCATTTGTTTATTTTGTGTGTATGTGTCTATGGGGGTGGGCACATGTACCACAGCACATGTGCAATCAAAGGACAACTCGCAGAAATTTGTTCTCTCTTTTCATCACGTGGATTCAGGGGATCGAACTCAGGTCATCAGGCTTGCCGGCAGGTGCCTTCAGCCACTGAACCTTCTTTATCAGCCCACCCTGTAAGGTTTCTGTGTTTGTCCCTGCTGAGTACAGTGACCGTGGAAAGGCGGGAGGTCAGATCACTGGGAAGTGCCGCACGTGTGGGTAGGAAGTCATTTGGGGGTCTATCAGGGAGATGCCAATGTTCACCGTTACTATGGAAGCAAAGCTGGTCCGCAGACATGCCCCTTTCAGACCCAAAGTACCTGCAGGAGAGTAATCTGGTTCTGGATGAAGGAGTGCAAGGACATGTCCACCTTGACCTGCTGGGTCAGAGCGGCCCAGTGCTGGCTCACAAAGATACACTTGTTCAGACTGCTCTTATCCAGCATTCCTGGGAGAAAAAGAAGGAAGGTGGACCCAGAAACCCCCCCAGAGCTGGGCCTAGATGGGAAGTCTCTGAGAAATCCCCCCCCCCCAGCTACCCAGCATACTTAGAATGTACTTGGAGATGTGGAGGGGCAGGTAACGGATAAAATCCCGATATTTGCTGGACCCAGCAGACAGGACTTGAACTTCATCCAGGCTCAGCAGCAGGTTGCATGGATCTTCTGCCAGCCTGGATACACCCGCTTTTCCAGAAATCTGTTTATTCATCTCGGAAATACACTGGAGCGAACTCTTCCCTTTTTCCTCTAGAGCAAAGCCAGAGAAAGGTAGATGGTTGAATTGCATCTATGATAACTCTAGTCCCCAGACAAATCCACTGCAAAGCTTGCCCCCAAATAGGTCTCCATGTCTAGCCATGGGCCACTGACTCTTCTCATCAACCTCTTTTCCCACCGAAACGGAACCTCATGACTCAAACATACAAGTACTTTTCAGCTCCAGATATATAGTGAAGACCGAAATGGCATCTTATCTGGAAATTTTCCTATAAAATGCTCCAATGAAAGAGAGTTCAGTCCAGAGAGTGCTTGCCGCGCAAACATAACAACCTGAGTTTTGATCCCAAGCACCAACTTAAAAACTAGGTGCAGTGGTCCACACCTGTAATCCCAGCACGGGGCGAGGGGGCGGGGGCAGGAAACAGAAAGATCCCTGGGACTCACAGTCTAGCTGTCAGTGAGCTCCCAGTTCCGTGAGAGATCCTGCCTCAATAATTAAAATGGAGGATAATTAAGAATACCTGAAGTCAACCTCTGGCCTCCACGTGCACCACACCACACAGCATCTACACACACACACACACACACACACACACACACACAAAAATGCTAGTAAAAGAGAAATTGAAACAATTTAAAAGTAGGGAAGTAACGAATTAAAATTACCAGGTTAAAGGTGTCTCTCAGTGCTGCAGCACTTACTAGCAAGGATGAGGCCTGCGGTTCAGTGACCAGCATCGCACAATTACTAAAATTGCTAAAACATTGATCATTGTTGGTTAGTATGACTAGGGGTCAGATGGCTAGCTATTATGCTGTTCTATGTACCTTTAAAATGTGAATTTTTCACTTAAAAGGTATTTTGTATTTCTCATGACAAGTTCATGGGCCGTCATCAATCACACAGTGTTTCAGACAAAGATGGACAGCATGTATGACCTAGCCTGGTTATGCAGTAGGCTACACCATCCAGGTTTATGAACGTACATGTCGTGACATTCACACAACGACAGAATCAGCTGGCAGTACAATTCACAAAACATATCCCTAACAGGGTGTGGCTGTAGACCTGTAACCCTGCCTCTTAAGAGGCTCAGATGAGAGGTACAAGTTCAAGCCTGGAGTTATCTACATAGCAGATTCCAGGTCAACTGGACTGATGACCCATGAGTTCATGTGCCTCATTTCAAAGACCAGCTTGGGAAGGTCTTCCAGTCTGGAGACACACTTCACACTACATTATTTTCCCTCAGAAAACTGCATCCAGTGCTTCAAAAACAGTCGTTGTTGAGGTGGACTCCAGAGGGCCACGGTGTACCACACCAGAGCTCAGGGGACAGAGACACTGTGGCCTGGGATAGAGGGAAAAATTGGGGGCCACTCTAAAGAGCTCCTTTCTGAGCTCTGTTTTCAGGAGTGTCTTAGAGAGCCCACAGAAGTGAACGCGTAAGCGTGAGTGGCAATCATGATCAGTTTGTAGTCTTCTACCCTTACCAGCTGTGAGAATTAAATGAGAAAAAAAATCTAAGAGCCTGGCATATGACGCCACGGGCGGGCTAGTTTTCACAGCTGAAGTCCCCAGCTTCTACAGCCTCACCAGCGCCTCCAGCTCCACTGGGATTCCCCGACCTCGTATAACAAAAGCCCTTTACTTCATGTGAAGTCACATACTGGAAAAGTCACCGTAAGTAAAAATAATGTCATGCTGTCACGTGCCTAAGATTGTGATAAGTGATAAGAGGAGTCAAGAAGGACCATGAGTTCAAGGTCAGCCGGGGATGCATAGTAAGACTGACATAAAAAGCCTAAAATCACAACAAAATGTTTTTACTATCCCATAACCATTAAAAAATTAAAAAAAAAGAAATCTTAAGTCAAACTCTGTAGGTGCTGGTGTTCTCCGACACAGGATGCTATCCAATCACAAAAAAAAACAAAAAAAACAAAAAAAAAACCTGTCAGATGAACCATCTAACTCACCTGATGCTAGAGCCTAACTTACCTTCTTTCTCATTTTCAGCCCCCATTTTATTGTGTGAAGGTCTGGACATAGGGAACGACATGGGTTTGGGTCTAGCTGCCCAATGGACATATGAAGTGTCAGATGCAGGGTTGTAGCTTTTCTCGGGGAAAAACATTATATCGTTGGAGTCTTGATTGAGGCCTGGTGAAACAAAAGCCAAGACAAGTTTGCACTGAAGTAGGTGTACAGAGGGAGGCGAAGTAGAGAGACAAGGCCTTGTCTTTGCTCATTTGGTTAAATGCAGTCAGTTTTCGGAATCTCTCAGTCGACTGCTAATTGAAAACTGAAAAGTGAAAGCAAGCAGCCCGTACCTGCAGCAGACATCCACCGAGCTGTTGTCCCTCGTCCCTGACCAGTCCAGCGTAACAACTGCCACAGCATTTGGTCTGGAGTCAGCTTTAAAAATGAGCTAGAGGCAGCTTAATGTTCCTGGGAGGTTTGCACAGGCTCCGTGCAAACACTATTTTAGATTAAAAAGAACTTGAGCATCTATGGATATTGAGGTCCTGGAATCAACATGCACGTGTGTGTGTGTGTGTGTGTGTGTGTGTGTGTGTGTGTGTGTGTACAGACACAGACACACATGGGGGGAAGAAAGGAAGGAGAGACAGAGAGACAGAGAGACAGAGAAGCATCCATGCAGAACAAACCAGAGACTTATTAGTTTTACTCAAGGCCTTTGAGTTTCTGTGTAAAAATCTCGGAAAGCCTCCACCAGGCCTCCGCTGGGAAATCTATGCTGCAGATTTTGTTAGCGTTCTGTATTTAAGGAGAGAGTGGGGGAGCCAGGGGAGGAGCTGCGGGAAGGATGGCTCTCCAAAGCTCTCGCTGATTTCCTTCAACGCCTAACTGCCCTTGTAGCAGATTAGAAATCTTAACTTTTCAGAAATACTTATTTTTTATGTGCACTAGAGTGCAGACGCCCTTGGAGCTCAACAGTGGAGGTTATGAAGCGTCCAGTGTGGGACCTCTGCAAGGCACCTCTCCAGCCCCAGAACTTCTTAACTTTTTAAGAGGGATGATCTCCCAGGCAAAGAAATTTGCCTTAATCTATAACTAGTCTTCTACAATCCAGTGTAAGTAGCTGAGTCTTACAGCATTGGATGGAGTCGTAGAAGGAGAACTAGGGACATATGTGCACATTGCACAGTAGGACCCAGTGCAGCGGAACATGTTGGGGGCAGATGCCGACTTTCTGCTGCCATGCTGAATGATCAAGCCCCAAGGCTCGGATTCCCCAGACTTTTGTTTCTTTATTATAAACTTAGGGAGCAGCACACTCATCTAGCTTAGTTTTAATGCACTTGGATTCACTCATTTTTTTCCCTCAACTGTCTCATCCTTTATATCCTTGACGCCAAAGATCCACAGAGAGGGGTTGGAGAGATGGCTCAACTGCTACTTGCAGGGGATTCAGGTTCAGTTCCTCACACCCACATGGCAGCTCACAATCATTTGTAACTCCAGTTCCAGGGGATCTGATGCCCTCATTTGGTCTCCACAGGCATCAGACATCTGCATGGTACACATACATACCTGTAGGCAAAACAACAGAATAAAGATAAATACAACTTTAAAAAGAAAGGAAGAAGGGAGGGAGGGAGAGAGGGAGGGAAAGAAAAAAGAAGGAAGAGGGGGAGGGAGGGAGGGAGGAAGCAAGGAAGGAAGGAAGGAAAGAAGAAAGGAAGGAAAGAAGGAAGGAAGGAAGGAAGGAGGAAAAGCAGGGAGACAGGAAGGAAACCAGCTGACATGTGTGAGGATCTCATTGCATCCTAGATCGTCTGACTCTGAAATTCCTTTGAAAGTCGTGAATGGTAATGCATGCCTATAATTAATCCAAGCACTTGGGAGACTGAAGAGAAATGCCCTTGAGTTTCTAAAAATAAATAAATAAATAAATGAAATTTATGCCCTGGCAATGCTGAAGCTGTTGAACTTGTCCATATTGGGTTTCATGGTCTAAGTTGATGAGGACAACTGACCAGGTCTCTTCCTCAAAAGGGTACCAGATCTCATTACAGGTGGTTGTGAGCCACCATGTGGTTGCTGGGAATTGAACTCAAGACTTTTGGAAGAGCAGGCAGTGCTCTTAACCACTGAGTCATCTCTCTACAAACCCTGTCTCTAAAGCGGTGGGGGGGGGGGCAGTTCCATTAGCCTACAGATAGGACCACAACTCAATACTCACTTTCAAGAGCTCAAACTCCAAAATTGCTCTGTAAGACCACCCCTCCTGCTCACCTCACCACCCCTGGCTAAACCTCTTCTTCTGTCCCTAATCTCCCTGAACTGCTCTATGCCAGGACCTCTCCCGCTGCTTTACTTTGCTTCCAAGACTTTCCTGTCAATACTCAGGACCAAGAAGGTTCTCAGCAAGGCCCAGCAATGTCTGCATCAGCAAGAAACAGACACCTGGACCCTTCAGGCCCACTAGACACCACTTCAGACCAGCTGCTGGGCCAGGTTCATTTTGTCAAACCCTGTTGGAGACTTGGATGTAGACTACTGCCTATGAGCTAGTGCCCTCAGCAATTTGGACTTTTAGCCACATTTTGGCCTCTAAAACAGCTTATTAAGATTTGGTTTCATGCTTAAGCAAGAAATAAGGTAAGATGAAACATTTTTTTAAGCTGTAAATTGTGTTGTTTGGCTTGACTTCTGCCCATAGCTGCTGAGAAGCAAAGCGTAGTTTCCCCATCACATCCTTCCAAACCCAGTCAAACCCTAATGCAAGAAAGAAATGACACCAGCTTGCAGTGGTCAGAGCCTGGGACCAGCCTTTCCTAGCCCGAGGCAGACAGCAAGCTGTGTTCAGTCCCCGTGGTTGAAAGGTCCTTCTGTCTGTGTTTATCAGCAGATAGTTTTCCAGAATGAAGTCCCTCTCTGCAGTCCCTTCTTTGGTAAACGATCGGGTGTCAAGACAAGGTTCACAGAACCGTCCCCTGCACAGTGGGCGGTCACTGTTCTCCCAAGTCTGCCTGCACCTGTGCTCCACCACAAGCCTGCATTCTGGTCTCTGGGGCCCTCTGCCCTCACCTGAGATATTGTTCCACTCTTTGACGAACAGGACTCTGATCGCATTGGCGGCAGTAAGCAGTAACTTTGAGTCACACATCTGCAGCAGCAGGAGGGTGTAATTGGCCTTAGTCCGATGGGTGCTGTTGCTGAACCAGTACAGGATCTCCTTCATCTTCTGCTCTACTGTTTTATCCAACATCTGGTTCAAGGAGGACTTCACACCCTTCTCCTCCTTCCCCTCCTTCCCGCTGAATTTGATCCGAGACCTGTTATAGATGAAGTCCTTCCCCTGGGTGGTCTGTAGGATATTCTGGAAGTAGTGTAACAAATGCAGGCTATTTAACTGCCCCAGGATGCTAACTAGAAACCTCCTCTGGGATATGTCGCTGACCCTCCGGAACCACTCTTTGGTAGCAAAGATCTTCCACGCTAAGACACAGGTTTCACACTTCTGGCACACAGGAACCCAGTCGAGTCCTCTTTCACAGCGAAAATAGAGGGCCTGCTTAAGTCTTGGTTCCATGTTTTCCATGACTCTCGGATGACCAGTTCATTTTAACCTTGCCCGTTAGCAACAATATCAAACACCCGAGAGACAGGGGAAGTAGAAAAAGAGCCTTTTTGGAGCCTCTTCGTGATAAACATCTGGAGAAAACAGAAGCCACTGCGATGGATGGAAAACTGGTCTGACCCAGAAACTGCCTGTAGAAGTCTGGCTTTTTGTACTGACCTCCTTGGAAACATAGCTTTACCGTAAATCTTCTAAGACTGGCACTGCAAAAGTAGAGGCAGTTGCTATATATCCTGGAAGAGCTGCTCATCTCATTTCTCTATCAGGTATGCTGTTAACCAAATGTGAAATATACACAGCCCCCTTTAAAAATAAAAAACATCTGGAGCTTTCGGTTGTTGTTAAAAATGACTCTTAAACATTCATGAATGTAGACTTAGATGTAATCTTCTTACATTTGTAGCCATTAGACAGACTGTTCCACTGCCCCACAAGTTATTGCCGTGGTAAAAGCACAAATGTTTAACATCAATGTAGGTTATTTAATTACTTCTCAGTGCCGGACAGAAATCCTCAGGAAACCACTGCCTGCTCCAGAAGTTTCAGTTGTCCCAAGGATAGCCTCGGTCATGTGCCCACCCATGGGGGGGGGGTGTGGCTTGGTAGTGAAGACTGTGAGGTCTGGGGTGCGGCTTTGGAGTCTGGTCCCCAGTGCAGCTGCTCCTTGCTCTGTGGCCACCAGTAGGACGCGTGATCATCTTCAGTTTCCTTGCCTGAAAGTGGAGACAAAGTGAGATGCTGCACACCTGAAAGACTGCCCAGCGCTTACATCGCCCTCACTATGCAGTAAGTATCGCCCCATCATCATTGTCATCACTGCAGGAGTCTCTGTGCGCGTGCACGCACGTGTGTGTGTGTGTGTGTGCGTGTGTGTGCGTGTGTGTGTGTGTATGTGTGTGTGTGTTTTTAAAGAAAAACCACATGAAATGTATATCTTACCTGCTATCGGGGATATTGTCCCTTCAGCCCTGACTCATGATACCCCAAAAGTAACAAGTAACATATGGCTCCTCAAGAAGAGTTCTGCTCACCCTGACATCCTGGGAGAAAATGAGGTCCTCCCTGAGCTTCATAAAACATTCACCATGAAGCAGAACCAGATTCTCAGCACTGGTGAGAATGAATGAGGAGTGCACGAGTGTCCGCTGTTCTAGAGCTCAGAGATCTGAAATGTTTCCAAATGACTGATGAAGATGGGGCACAGCGATCATGGGAAAAGGCCTAGCAGCAGTCACTGCGGTGCGCTGAGATAATTCTCCTCCTTCATACAAGACGAGGCTCATGTCTTAGCTATGTGGTCTTCGGCAAGCTACAGCTCCTCTGAGCTGGCCTCAGTGTCTCCACTTAGGAGACCTTCAGGGAGGAAAGCAGATGTGTTAGAGCTGATGCGTGGATTTAGATAAACCCCACGGGCTCAACTGATGCTATTATTTTCATTACTCCTCTGGTGTTATGTAACACCAGATGGCTTTCCAGTGCCCGTCTGAAGGCTAGAACAGTTGGGGAAGGCAGAGGAAATCATCACCTGTAGTTGCCTGCACTGGTGATCACATGTAAGGCCCAGGGTTGGGGACAAATGAGGTTAGTTCTAAAAGCTCACTGTCTTCTGTGTAGAGAGAACTGGGGAACAGGCAGAGGGCATTGAGATCTGAGTCACCACAAAGCAGGCAGCTAGGAAGAGGAGGCACAAAGCACACCACCAAAATACCTAACAGCAGGGACGTAACCCTCACAAGTGCCACAGCTGAAAGTACCTGGTTTGCAAAGGCTTGACTAAATTAGAATTCTAATCTGTGAGACTGACCTGCATCCAGAAGCAGTTAGAGTTACTCACTTTAGACATAAGGATGCATTGTGTAATTCCATCATGATTTCTTGTAGAATGGCCTCTCTTAACCTCTCTGATCTTGGAGATGTTTCCCTTTCCATCTATGTTATGGAGAAGGCAGTATCCGTGTTTCAGGGATGCCAGGATTGGAGTGAGAGAAGAAATGAGAAACAATATTCAAAAATAGCATTTGTGGTGGTTTGAAAGAAAATGGCCCCCAAAGGGAGTGGCACTATTAGGAAGTATGGCCTTGTTGGAGTAGGTGTGGCCTTATTAGAGAAAGTGTGTCACTGCGGAGGTGGGCTTTGAGATCTCCTATGCTCACGGCCTCCCAAGGAAACAGCATTAGCTGGGGGACAAATGTTCTGCACATAAGCCTGTAATGACAGTTTACATTAAAATCATAAGGCAAAAAAATATATATTTGTGCATATATACACATGACTTCCTTTTTCCTTAGATAGTTAGCAACATTACTACTTAAAAGATTAATTTGGGGGAAAAGATTTTTTTATAATTTATTTAGCTTTATTTTATGTGCATTGGTGTGAAGATGTCAGATCCTCTGGAACTAGAGTTACAGACAGTTGTGAGTTACCACATGGGTGCTGGGAATTGAACCCAGGTCCTCCGGAAGAGCAGCCAGTGCTCTTAACCACTTGAGTCATTGCTTCAGCCCAAGGGGGAAAGGATTTTAACATTACACCACCAAGCACTGCTGAACTGATCCTCAGTATTTTATAAATGGTCTAATGTCACTCATCTTTTCTGGTATCTGGTCTTCCTGGAAGACAATGGGATTTCCTGAATACAATTTCCAAGAAAATCAAAGCTAAAGGTAAAAAGTAAGCATGTTCTCACAAACTAAGTGGCTCACGCTCTGCAAGTTATACAGTTGTAGTGATGCTTTGTTTGTGTTTTAGCAAATAGGCTTGCCTGAAGATCAGAGTGCAGAGCTAAGTCACTAGAGGCCAAAGGGTTATGGCTCACACCTTTAATCCCCGCACTAGAGAGGTGGAGACAGGAGTGATATGGCTGGGCAGAGAGAGGAATAAAAGGCCGGAGGAGACAGGAACTCAGATGCAGTCTGAGGGTGCAGTCTGTGCAGTCAGTCTGAGGACACCGTCTGAGGAGGCCATCTGAGGACAGGATTGCCCCTTTGGTCTGAGAATTGGTAGAGGTAAAAGGTCTCTCTAGTGGCTGGCTGCACTGTTTCTCTGATCTCTCATCTTTCCCTGCCTAATATCTGACTCTGAGTTTTCTTTTTATTATTATTAAGAACAATTAGAATTTGTGCTATATGCAATCTGTGCTGTGCATATGGGTTTTGGGTGCATGTGGCACAATGACCGGCCCTGCAAGGGTCACCTGCCCTGACACCCAGATACATGAGTGATACAGATGGAAAGTTGGGCATTAGTACTAAACCAGAAGGGATCTTTCTAAAGGAGGAAACCCACACACCTCCTTTCTCCAGTCTCCAGGCTAATGTAGTGGAGGCTCTGATGCCGTCCACTATAGGACGGCCAACAACCAGGGAGATTAGTAGCCAACACATTACAGAACTCAGCCACCGAAGAAGCCAAGAAAAGATGTTGAATTAGAAGCAGTGAATTCAGATGCAGTCATAAGTATTCTGTTATCATCTTAAAGAATCGATTCCTGTTTCTCTCTTCTCTTATGAACGGATTTCACTTCAGTTTAAATCAGTATCTTGTGATCAAAAGACAAGGCTTGCTTTCTTCTAGGTTAGTCTCAGACCATACACTGTAAAGGCCACACTTTGAATCGGCCTGACTTGCAGGCATTCCTTGCCAAAATATGTTGAAGCAAGTTGAAAAGTACCGTGGCTTGAATGTGGCTCTAGAGACACGTGTTGAAAACTTGATGCCCCATGAAATGAGGTGGGGTGGTGGGGCCTGATGGGACATGTTTGGGTCATGAGGATTCCATTGTCATGGGTACATTAATGCTAACTTTAAAGAGTTCAAGGCTGCAAGGTTGGCCTCCTTGCCCTTCCCTTCCACTCGGAGATGATGCAGATGAGAGGCAAAGCCCCTGACTTCGTATCTACTACCTCCCAGTGGTGTGAATGACACACTGGTTTTCTCTACGGTTTGCTCAGTCTTTCACGTTCTGATATAGCAACACAAACCTGACTGAAACCGAGAGATCAGAACCCTGGTGTCTCATCACGACTGATGTCACCAATCCTGGGAGACTGACTCGGAATTCATAAGATTCCTGGAAAATGGACTTTGCTTTCGAAAGGCTAAGGATCAGTCAGGGCTGGCGATGGTTCAGTAAGTTAAAGCCCTTGCTGAGAGCCCTGGTAACCTGAGTTCTGTTCTGGAGCCAGCATGGTAGGAGGAGAGAACCGATTCCCCGGGTTGTCCTACTTCTGTGTACTTGTAACATACCCCCACCACACACACATACACGTGTGCACATGTGCACACATTGTTTTTAAAAATAAACCAGGCAGTGGCTAAAATTACACCTGACTGCATCAGAGTGAGTTACTTCTGAGGTCTGGTTTGCTCTTTGCTTTGTTTTTCAGATAAGTCACACAATGTGGGGGGCGGGGCGGGGATGGAGGGGACAGAACACAAACAGTCGCACACGCTTCCTCAAGCTTGGGGAACGTCCACAGCTTGTTAGAAATAGAAAAGTAGTCTTTTGCCCACTCTCTCTTCTTTCCTTTCCTTAGTTTTTATTTGTGTGCTATAGTTAATTTTTAGTTTTCGAAGAAAACGGAAAGTGGTATGTCTATCACTTGAGGCGAGGGACAGGAAGCAAGCAAATATGTGAGACTCTTTCATTCTGCTTTGATATATTACATCAAAGGGAATCTTAAACCTGAAAACTACTGGGCAAAAGCTGTTAGAAAAGCAGAAGTTCAAGCCAGGTAAAGAAATAGCTAAATGGCTCTTTTTGTATGAGCTTGGATATTTTGGCCTAATCAAATTCCATTTCAGGACTCTGAATCTTTGAGAAACTGGAGGGAAGGGTGGAGACGAGAGCACTGTTGATTTTTTTTTTCTTAAAAACAATCACGTTTGGTGGTACACAAAATCCCTGGCTTTGTGGTAATACTGAGGTGAAAAAAACATCATAAATTCAAGTCAGAAATGACTTACTAGTTGTCTTCTGACCTCTACATGCGTGCCGTGGTTCTCTCTTTCTCTCTCTCTCTCACACACACACAGTCAATAAATAAATGTATTTTTTTTAAGTACTGGAGATGTTGTTCAGTTGGTAGAGTGCTTTGCACAGAATGCATGAAACCTCGGGTTCCATTCCTAACGCCAAGTAAACCAGGCACAGTGGTACACACCTGTAATCTCGGCATTTATGAGTCCTCTCTCTCAAAAAAATATCCTGGAAACAACAGTCTCACAGATGTTGCATTAATCTAAAGCAGAGTCCTAAAATGATTTATCGGATAGTCTATAGTAATTAAAATGGCAACTACTCGCAATAATAATAATAATACAGAGCAGGCTTATTTCAAAACAATAGGAAAACAGGATTTGTTCTCACAACAAATGAATAAATATGTGGGGTGATAGCCATGTTAGTTGTTCTTATTTGGTTATTATACATTATGTACATGTATTGAAGCACCACACTGAATTCCATAAGCACACACACTCATTGTGTGTCAATTAAAACTAAAATTAAAGACAAAGAAATTTAATCTTAAAAAAGGAAGGGGCAGGCCAAGATGATATGATTTTCCCTTTCAAAGAGTATCCTTTAACAGCTATATCCAAGAAATTCAGACATTGGATTTTGCTCCTGGGAAGGTCCTTCACTGAGCTGAGCATCACACTGGTAACTCATGCTTACACCCCAGCACTTGAAAGTGAGTAAAGAAAACTGTGGGTCTAAGGCCAGCCGAGGATCATCCCAGGTCAGCTGAGGATCATCGCAGGCCAGCTGAGGATCATCCCAGGCCAGCTGAGGATCATCCCGGGTCAGCTGAGGATAGGTAGTGCATCCCAGGTCAGCTGAGACTACATAGCAAGGCCCGATCTCAAGTAAAAAGGAAAGAAGTGTTTCATTGTGTCCAGTGGACAAGAAGAAAACAGTGGACCCTGACGCTGCACCCCCGAGTAACTGGTGTGTAACTCAACCCAGGAGTTAAGCAAATCTGCAACATTCTGGATTAGGCCCCCTCATAATCAGTGTATCTACCAACAAGATTCAAACTTGAGAGAAGACGGTGGAATCTGCCAGAAATCTACTTGTTAGGGAGGGTACTATGCTAGATGACCGATCGTGAAAGTGTCTCCACATGGCAGAGGTGAGGATGGAAGCGAAAGCCCTGAAATGCCACACTGCCCACGTCCTTAGAGACCAAGGTGCAGAGTCTAATTCTAAAGCAAAGCACTCTTGAGACAGGATCACAAGACTGGTTGAACAGGAAGAGATTTTTGCCTTGACACGGGTCATGGGAAAAGACACGGAAATAATATTTCTGGTAAATCCCACCTGGGACTTCAGGTCTATAGAAATCTGCTTTAAGATGGTGTACCTGAAGGCTTGGTGGATGTTTGTCATCTGTCTGAAGGAGAATGGAGGGGTCAACAGAGTGTTGGGGAGACACGGGAACCATGGCAGGAGGTATCACCTTACCACAAACATGGAATGCCTCCTAAGCGAGGTGAGCACTGTCCCCAAACTCCTGAAGAACTAGTCCTTTGCACAAGAAAACTAGACAAGTCCATGAAGTCTGAGTAACTTTAGAGGAGAGGACAAAGACTCCTTCCTAAAGGACCTCACTAAAACATTTATTCTAAACCTTGCTGTTCAAAACCATAACGGGTTGCTGCGTGTGAGAGCTGAGGGCTCGGATGGTAGAAGGCTGGATGGCCAGGCTGAGCCTGGCACATGCAAAAAGATGAGCAAACTCTAAGAACGATGCGAAGACACTGCTTGTTGGCTGTGCAGTTTAGCATGTGGTTTTAGCACTTATCCATAACGTTCATGACTATCTTAGTTATGGGTTTCTGTTGCTGTGAAGAGACGCCATGACCACGGCAACTCTTATAAGAAAATCACTTGTGGGGGCTCGCTTACAGTTCGGAGGTTCAGTCCATTATGATCATGATGGAAAGCATGGCTATGCCTTGCAGGCAACAGGAAGTTAATTGACTGTCACACTGAAGGAAACTTGAGGAAAAGACACCTCAAAGTCCACTCCCACGGTAACACACCTCCTCCAACAAGGTCACACATACTACTTCCTAACAGTGCCACTTCCTTTGGGGGCCATTTTCTTTCAAACCACCACAATGATCTAATGAGGTAAGCATAACACATGGTCCCAAGTTCAACAACATCCCGCCCAGACTTGAATCCCAGCTCTAAGCCTCATTTACTGAGTGGTCAGACTGACCATGAACAAGCAAGCTAACTGTCCTAGCACTGTCTCTTACTACCTAGCATGAGGACAATGTAAACATTTGCTGATGCGGGAGAATTGTCTGTATTCTGTCAATCATTTTAATAAAACGCTGATTGGCCAGGCAGGCAGTATAGGCGGGAAAGCCAGACAGGAAGTAGGGGTGGAGCAAAGAGACTGGGAGTATTCTGGAAGCAGAGCTCCCTCAGCACTCCTGCGCAGACCACCGAAGAGGCAGCATGTAACTTGCCCAGCTGAGAAAGGTACGGAGCCATTATGGCTAACATAGATGAGAATAATGGGTTAATATAAGTTATAAGAGTTAACAAGAAGCCTGACCTAATGGGCCAATCAGTTTATAACCTTATGGAGTCTTGTGTGTGATTTTCTTTGTTGCTTGTCGGCTGTTGGGGTACTGGGAGGGACAGAAACCCCAACAAGCCAGCCCTCAGGCTACAATTTGCGCCATGAAGATGACATGAACCAACACAGAGAAAACACTCCAGACACCGTCAAGTCCGTAAGAAATGCACAACGATGTGTTTGTGATTTATTATGATTCCTGTGCAGTCTTGTTATGCTTTGAAGAGCCCTGGTCATAAATTCTGGGTAAAGGGTGACAACGACCTGAGCAGACCCATCACTAGAAGATTTCAGGGGAGGCTTTAGTGCCTCAGACTTTCTGCATTTGTACATGAACTGTAATGAGAAGCAGGCAGTTAAGTTCGTTCCATCAGGACCCACACAGTTCCCAGAGCCAGCTACCACCTTAAAACACCAGCTGCGGCCAGTCGTCGAGGTTAGCAAAGTCTGGGAGGCGGATCCTAGAATCTAGGGAGCAGCCTCCACTGAGGACTGAGCAGGCTTCTCGAGCTCCTCTCCCAGATCCACAATCCGGATGGCGTTTTCCTTCTTAGACAGCCAGAAGGCAGCGTAGACTGGCTCTGAGAACTTGCAGTCAAACTTGTGGATCAGAGTCATGGTATCATACTCCACGCCGTAGAAGGAAAGGGTTCCTCCTGGGAAGCTGACGTAGATCCCGAGCCTCCGGAAAGGGCCAGCCTTGAGTGGGGTCTCTGTGTCGCTGTGCCAGGCTGTGAACTCCTTGCCGTTCCAGTGAACGCTCCAGGAGAAGTTGTTTCCGGAAATGCAGCTGTTTCGCTCCTCCCCTTTACGGTCAATGCCTTTGCAAGTCAAGCCCACGTAGGTGCCGCCTCCAGAGATCTCCACCTCAAAGTAATACCTGTGCAGGTACAGGCTCTGCTGGGACAGCACCTGCCGCCAATGCAAGAACCTGCTGGGGAGGTCCGGGTAGGGGTGCTCCCAGGGCGTGGTGTTGGTGACCTTGCGGTTGTCCTCCTGCAGGCGAAGGTACCTGTGCGCTGTGTCTGGGTCAAATGTGATGTCGCATGCATCTGAGGAAACATAGAAGACAGCTTTAAACCCAGCTGGTCCCTAAGGCAGTCGTGAGAATATACCCATCTTTTGGTTCTGTTTACCCAGCCCATGCTCCCCTAGCACAAGGGGTAGGTGAAAACCAGCGGAGAGAACACACTCTTTTCTAAGGCCAAATTGATTGGCACTTGCTGTAATATCTGAACTGAATAAAGAAGTTAACTCATTCATCCATTCATAGACTGTTTACAGGAAATCAGGCACTATTGTATGGGTCTGGAGTGAGTTCAGGGATTCAGATCCTCATATACCTACATGTGATCCACTCATTCATTTGTTAAGCATTTGACTAGCATTGAACATGGTCTTAGACATGCCGTCAAGTGCATTCAGCCCCCAAAATAATAACAGCACCTCCATGCACATCTACTCAAGTCAAACACAAAATCATTTCTCGTGTTTCTTTTGCCCTCGTCCCTCCTACGATACAGACAGCAGGCGGTCCTGTAGGCTCCAGTCACTCCTTTTAAGCAAGCCTCTTGCTTCGCCTGCATCTAAGCCATAGGCAACTGTTGCCTGGTATAGTGTAATAAGTTGTTTGTTTATTGTCCACAGTAAGAATAATATGAGTTTGAGGCCAGCCTGGTCTACAGAGCAAGTTTCAGTACAGACTCCAAAGCTACACAGAGAAACCCTGTCTTGAATAATACAAAACAAAAACAACAAAAATAAAAAAATAGTATTTCAAAAGATACCCTGTTTTATTTCCTAAAATAATATTTTAAAAAGTTTAACACATGTAAGAACACTTGTAAAGAAAGACAAATAATGCTAGTATATACTTAACTTTTCATTTTATGACCAAATGGCATTTTAGTGTACAATATTATGCTTGTCTCTAAAATATATATGTGTTCTGGACAGGAAACAGGAGAGAATAAAGTGGGAGAAGTCCAAAACATTCGAGGTTGCAGCAAGAGCGAGACATAGCTAAGGACTTCTGGGCAGGACTAAAAAAAGCCCCCCAAAAATGGGGAGACAGTGGTTGCTCCCCAAAACCACATAGCAGGCATCAGCTGCATGTTCCAGAAGGATGCCACAAAAATCAACTGACTGCAGTGAAGTTCCTTCTGCTGGGAGGTGAAATGATGACCTGTCGACTACCACATCACTTTAAGTTCCGCCTGACATATAGACATTTGCTTGCATTTATTATATACCACATGGTATTTGGAAAAATGTTTTCACCATAGGATGGCTAAATCCTGCCATGTGTATGTATGTAACATCACATATATATCATAGGCATTGCTTTTGTATATGGGTGGTGGGGATGCTTCCTTTTTGCAAGTCTACAGCATGTATTGTATGATAGGCCTCTTAAACGTGTTCTATCACAAACTATGGCTTAGGCATGGGGTACTTTTATTTGTTGTGTGTGAATGTTTGCCTGCATGTATGTCTGTGCACCACATGCATGCCTGGTGCCCTCAGAATCCAGAAGAGGTTGTTAGATCCCCTGAAACTGGAATTGGATAATTGTGAGCTGCCATGTGGGTTCTAGGAATTGAACTTGGATCCTCTGCAAGAGCAGCAAGTATCCTTAACCACTGAACTATCTTTCCAGCTCTGATTTTGCTTTTATTTGTACTTTGTTCATTCATTCATTCATTTGGTTGGTTGGTTGGCTGGCTGGTTGAGTAGGTGGCTGAGTGACTGCTGGCTGACTGGTTGGTCACTTAACATAGAATCTCACCAAGTAACCTAGGCTGGCCTTGAGCACTCCATTCCCATACCTTGGCCTTATGAGTGCTATGCTTAGAGGTTGCCAAGGTTATAGACATGTTCTACAATGTCTGGTTAGAAATACAGTGCTTTTGAAAATGGTAACTGTTGGGTATGGGCGCACATCTCTAATCGCAGCACTTGGGAAGCAGAGACAAAAGGACCATAAGTGTAAAGCCAGCCTGGGCTACATACATGTGGAGACCCTATGTCAAAAAAAAAAAAAAAACCCAAAATGCTGCCAGACCGCATCAATGTAATAATAACAAGATTTTTGTCAAGGCAGACTTAAAAATAATCCATGTGGTAAGTGGACAGGACATTTCAAAATATCAAGCCATGAAATGCAAAGAAGTCTGAGGGACTGATATGGATTGGAGAGGATTAAGAAAACATGAGAACATGGGTCCTGGTTAGCTTTGTCAATTTGACACAGCCTAGAGTCACCTAAGACGAAAGCACCAATAGAATTGTCTCAATCAGATTCGTCTGTAGGCAAGTCTGGGGAGGTTGTATTGATTATTAATTGATCCAGGAAGGCCCAGCCCACTGTGGGTGTCATCAGCCCTTGGTTAAATAAACATAAGGCTGTGATTAAACCAGCCGTCAAGCAGCATCCCCCGTGGTTTCTGCTTCAAGTGCCTGCCTTGAACTTCTGTCCTGACTTTCCGTAATGAGAGACTGTGTCCCAGAAATGTAGGATGAGATAAACCCTTTTCTCCCCTAAGTTACTTTTGTTCAGACTGTTGTCAGAGCAACAGAAAGGAAACCAGAACACACATCTGTGTTCCTGAGTTCAACTTTGGACCAATGCGGTGGTTTGAATGAGAATGGCCCCCCACAGGCTCCTTTATTTGAATACTTGGTTTCCAGTGAGTGGAACTGTCTGGGAAGGATTAGGGGGTGTGAGCTTGATGGAGGAGATGTGTCACTGGGGATGGGCTTTGGGCTCTCAAAAGTCCACGTTATTCCTAGTGTCTCTTTCTCTCTGCCTCTAGGTTGTCTTTCAGTGTGTAAACTCTCAGCTACTGCTTCAGCACCATGCCTGCCTGCTACCATGCTCCCTGCCATAATGGTCGTGGACTCTAACCCTCTAAAACTGTCAACCCCCAATAAACACTTTATTTTATATTTTGTAAACAGCCTTGGTCATGACGTTGTATCACAGCAATAGAAAAGTAACTAGAACAGCCAGAAAAAAAAATCTGCAAAGTTGTTAATAATATTGCAACAAAGCTAATTTCTTGCACGATGTATCACAGTTATGTACGACATCAACATTTTAGAGAAACTGAGTGATAGGTATGTATAGAGAAATTTTTATTCATTTTTTGTGTTTCTTAATTTATTTTAGGAAGAAATCTTTTAGTTAGAAACTTTATATCATTTAGGTATAGATGAGAGGTTATAAGAACCTAAATCCTCTTTAAGATACGGTGGTTCTTGCTTTGGAAAAGCAATACACTGCCATCAGCATGCGGAAGGGGATACCTTTCACAACTTACATTGGAGAAATTCATCCCGGGTTCTGGGCTCAGGTTTTGAGGTCCTATACTTGCGCTGGACAATGGCAGACACTTGAGTTTTGATGTCATATTCCTCTAGAAAATCAGAGAATTGTTACTAGCACCTGTCCAGGTAGCTGGGAGAACCCAAGAAACAGGCTGCCCTCCCCCAGGCTTCTGGAGGGTCTGGTGCCTGGGAACCTGGGCACACTCCACGTACCAGACAAACCCTACTGGAGAAGACCCCAGGCTGACACAGAAGCCACTCAAAACCCAGACACCAGCAGCCTGAGAAGCCAGTCACAGAAATGCTGATGCAATATAACAGATTTACTTCCTTCAGGTTGCAATTACAAAGCCGAGAGAAGAGTCACCAATGGCCTAGCCGAGGAACGGCTTTGAAATGCTTCTTTCTCCCTCCCTTCCCAGATTTCCTCGTAGTTCCTCACCTTCCCTGGCAGACTCCTGGAGCTTCTCCTTATAGCTCTCCAGCAGCTGGATTAAGTGCAGAGTTGAGTCTGTGATGACCTTGCGGATGCCTGAGAGTTTATCCTTCAGCCCTATGTAAATGCTGGGGGAGGCAGCCTCTTCAGTCTTCTTAAACTTGCAGTACTCCTGCAGAAAGGGAAACAGAGTCGGGCAGCTCTTCTCAGCTTATCTCTTCCTGCATCTGTGAAATGGGCTGATGGCAACGCGTGCTTCACAGAGAAAGTTCTTATAAAGTGTTTTCTATGCTTCTGGGCCCTACAGAGGAAGTGAGTCTTCTTAAAATCAAGTGGGGAAATGGGTTTCTTTCTTTCTTTCTTTTCCCTTTCTTTCTTTCTTTCTTTCTTTCTTTTCTTTTCTTTTTTTTTTTTCCGAAACAGGATTTCTCTGTGTACCTTTGGAGCCTGTCCTAGCACTCACTCTGTAGACCAGGCTGGCCTCAAACTCACAGAGATCCATCCACCTCTGCCTCCCAAGTGCAAGCATTGGGATTAAAGGTCTGCACCACCAATTCCCGTCTGGAAAGTGGGTTTCTTATTGTCAAAAGATGTATGAGCACAGACAGCTCTCATATATAAAACAGACTGAGGACCAGAGAGTAAGAACAGTCTTACCATGGTTATTTCTGATTCTTTCTCTTTCCATAGCTTAAGTACAGGTTGTGGTAAGGATAGAAGAACTGGCTACTGCTGCTGCATCTAAAGATTCCCAAGCCAACCCTCAGTCCTTGTCAACCCAAAGAATCTCCATGTTTTCTTTGTGTTTGGAATTGCAAAGCAAAACAAAGCAGAGAAAGAGAGAGACTATCCACATTTGGTTTTTTGTTTTGTTTGTTTTTTCTTTCATATATTTCTGGTTTTCACTGTATTTGATTTTCTGCAAACAAAAAGGAATTGTTTAAAAAGCAAAAGCAAGAAATTGTTTGTATTTGAAATCGTAAAACTGAAAGAAAAGTCGCAGATTCTTTACTCCGACCTGTCGGTTTGGTAAGTGAGGAATATGACACCCTTGAGAGTTTCGGTGGCTTTTTAAAAATGCCTCACAGTGGTATCTAGTGACAGATCTAAAACAATGTGTAGCGTTATCCTGCAAGATGGCTTGTCAAAGCACCTTGGCTCCTTGAGCCAGTCATGGTCTCTCACAGTCCCGTCTTTGCACATGGTGGTCTCTTATCTGGCGCCGCATACAGAACCTAGAGCGAGAGTCCCCTTCCAGGATCGTCCCCACTCTGCGCGGTTCTCTCTGTCCCTCCTGGATTACCGCTTCCGGATGAATCAAGCCCTGACTCTCCTGCTTTTACAGTTCCCTGTGTGAAACGACAGTCCCGTTCACGGGTGTGTCTCAGGCCAGATGCATGGAGGGTTCCTGCCCTGCCCCCAGCCTCCGTACCTCCAGGAAGAGCACAGTGTTGCTGATGGCGGCCAGCCTCTCCAGCTCCTGCTTGCTTTTCTCCATCTCGATGCTCCTGTACTCCAGGTGGGTCTTGATGCCGTTGACCTGATTCAATGCAGCCTGTTCCTTCTCTTCTAAGAACAGCATGACATCAGCCTGGGCCTTCCTCACAGCTGCAAGGAGTTCCCCAAACTTCTCTTCAGTGACCACCTTTACCTCTGACACCGACATCTGGTAGGGAAGAAGTGGGAGGTAGGCGAGACTCCATCAGTCTTCCAGCGTGGTCAGAGCACAACACCCACAACCAGGAAGCTGAGAAGTCCAAAGATTAAGGGACACCAGACCGTAAGAGGCAGTTCTGTGCTTGTGGGAATTCCGGGTTCCCGGGAAAGCAGATGTACTCTTCTCGGTATACACTAATTCTGGGGTTCTCATACTTCCTAATGCTGTGACCCTTTCATACAGTTCCTCATGCCATGGTGACCCCACCAACCATAAAATTTTTGTTGCTATTTCATAACTGTAGTTTTGCTACTGTTATGAATCATAATGTAAATATCTAATATGCAGGATATCTGATGTAGCACCCCTATGAAAGGGTCATTGGACCCCAAAGGAGTTGTGACCCACAAGTTGTGATAACCACTGTACTGACTATCATAAGGGCAGTAGTAGTGTTCAGTATATTTGATAAATATATTTCGAGAGAGAGAAATGATTGTGCTGTTTTGTTTAAGTATTCTTAACCTTGTTTCAATTATGCCTTGTTTAAATGACCATTAGCTGAGCCAAAAGTACATCTGATATTACAGGGTCTCCAGCAGGCAGTCCCCACGAAGGTTTAGAGAGTGTTGGTGACTGCGGCACCCAAACACTTGCACATCACTGAGTGCACTTCCGGAGACAGTCCTGGATGTAGATTCCTTTGTCCTAATCCCCATATCCCCACCCGATAGCCCAGGGCCCATTCTCTGCCTGCCTCAGCATCTTCCACACCCCCACTGCCCACATAGCTGAGCTCTCTCTCCAGGTTCTGTTTTCAGTTCTGCCAATTTAGGGCCAGGGCTAGGCCTACATCAGGCTTCTGAGAGAAGTGAAAGCGGCTGATGTCCTCAGGGAGGCACAGAAGCACCCCTCTCTCCGAGGAGGCAGCAACTCAAAATGAGTATCCTGGTCAGGAAAGGGCTGTCACGGTGCCGGTGGGAGCCAACAGCTTTGGAAAGAGAAGACAAGAAGGAAAGATGGCAGTAGATAGGAGAGCCACTGCCTGCTTCAGGCTGGACCTTGGAATGAAAGGCTGGGAGAGCACAGTCTCCAGTCAGCCTTTGTGATCTACGGCTGATGGCAGAAGGGGAGAGAGCGAGGGGCATCCCTCCTGGAGGGGGTCCTGAGGAGTGTATGGAATGCCCACACACTCATTGCATGTCAGTTTTTCCATTATCTGCTGGTTTCCTCAGGCTAGGACTGGATAGAACGTGAAGCACACACGCTGTGGTACCATTAAGAAAGAATGCAGAGAACAGAGTTTCTCCAAATTCCTCCAGCCCAGCCCAGGAATAGCCCTGGGATAAGTGGTCCTGTGCAGGAGCCAGGACAGCATGAAGCGGTCTAGGGTCCTTGTTGCCTGTCCGGTTACTTGTACAATGATATGGAATTATAAGTGCAGCAACCAGGATGAGTCAGCGCTGCTCTGTTGCAGAAACTGGAGCAAACGTCCCATCTCCTCGCATCGCAAACACCCTAACAAGAAGACTCCATGATGCTCCCTGTTACTGAGATGAGGAAACAGAGACACCAGCAATTCAGTGATTTGCCCAAAATAAGAGTTATAATCAGCACCCGTGTGTTTGATGACAGCCATGGTTCAGATGCGGTTTGTCCATGTGCTGGGCTACTTCGTCCCCAGCGTGTTAGGCACTGTAGTAGAAGGAAATGAAAGAGTCATAGAGGGCTCTGCCTGTACCCTCAGGAGGAACTGAGGTAGTTTGCCTGGGCCCCACCCCTCATGAGTTCCTGTGAAAGGACTGTTATAATCCCAGCACTCAGCGAGGCAGAGACAAGTGGTTCTCTGAGTTCAAGGCTAGCCAGATCTAGAGAGGGGGTTCTAGGGCAGTCGGAGATACACAGAGAAACCTGTCTCAAAAAAATGAAAACAAAACAAAGGAAAGTGAGTCTTGCTCTTCTGGCCTCTCTTTGTCTCTCTTCTGTACACATTCTTGCCACGGTGACGCTAGCCACCATGAGACCCTCACAGAACCCACCTTGAACACATACAATTATGAACCTCCAAAACGGAGCCAAACTTATTTTCATTTACAAAGAACTCAGCTCAAGCATATATATATCCATGGAATATGAACTCATCATTGTACACTCTCTCAGCACATGACTGGATTTCAATCTAATTGTTAAATTATATTTTAATACTGAAAATAGAATATGAAAGAAAGGATGGAGGAATTCACCTTGGAAGACAAGTCAGTTTTGCTTACAGACTTTGCTTTAAGGGGTTGGAGTGGCGGCTGTAGAGCTGTTGGTATCTCATCCAAGCTCCACATTAAGTAACTCGTTCCAGCTCTCTGGCTCAGTCACCCTTCACACCCATCAGGCAGTAGGAATCCATGTTTTACAAGTCATAGAAACAAGTAGGGACTCCCTGTCCTTCCCACTCTCTGTCCAGATTGGCTTTAAACTCTCGGCAATCCTCCTGTCTCAACCTCTCAAGTGCTGAGATTACAGGTCTGAGTCACCATGACAAGCTTGCGTATGCTTTCTGAACCAGGCTGTGTTTGCCTGGTAGGGGTTGAGTGTAGCTTTTCACTCAGAGATCCAGGAATTGTATTACGTGGGCTGCTTCTCTCACGGAGGGTGTTCTGTCTGAGCAGAGCAGATTCCCTGTCATACGTGCTAGAGACTGGAGAAAAGAGTCAAGAATTCCTAGACTAGTAAGTGGTGTTACTACGATCAGTGCAGTGCCGCATTGCTTGACTTTGGCTTCCCTGGCTTATGGACACTTTTAAAACAGATTCTAAAATCCAGGCACAGAAAAAGACATGGAAATCAATATGAGGGTGGCATGGGAAAAGAACCTCCATAGTTACAATATGTAGGTTCCTCAGAAAAGAACAGTTATGTGAGGCTAGATGGCATTAGTCTGAAGACAAAATTCAAGGCTAAATCCCTCCCCATTCCATCAGTGGCCATCCTGATGAAGGCTAGCCTAAGGGAGGCACCTGATGGTGGATGATGTTGATGATGGATGATGTTGGTGGATGAGGCTCCGGCTCCTGCTGTGGCATCTCCTTCCTAAACCTTCCCATTGGGAGATGTTTATTTGTATATGAATGAAATGTGTGAACAATGTTAATTACTTCCCAAGCCATGACAAGTATGCCATGCAAATTCAGTAGTTGATGGTTTTAAAAATCTGAGGATGTGCACACACCCATTCAGATGTACTGAATCATTCTTTGGACAAGAAAACAACAATCCCATATTCTCCCATCCAGTCAATTAGAAGAGTCCAAGACAGTCTTAACAACTCTCTATGTGGCTCCATACTCCTGGTGGCCATTGCACTATCTCTCTGGCCACCATGTCTTTATGGGAACTAAGTAGGACTCAGATTAAAGAGCCAGAACAGTGCCCTGTGTGATCCTCCAAATCATCCAAAACTTACAGATCAAGTCTCTGAGACTTTACAGAAGCAACTCTTTTTCTTTAGAAAGATACTGTCCCTATAACAAAGAAAATGAGATCTGAACAGAGGACACTGATATCTGACATTAGAGATTGCTTAGCTTTGTTCAGAGCGTGCATCCCATGACATTTGGCAGCTATGCAGGACCCTGAAGAGAGAGGCAGGACTCTAGATATGTCAGTTCCCTTAAGCCCCTAGAACAAAGGGAGTCCCTCCATCCTATAGGTTTTTATGGAGATCAGGGGTAAGCCTGATCTTAGCCTATATGCTAAGGGGCATTAAGGGAAGAACAAAGTAGGACCATAAACCTATCCTGCAGCTGCAAGGGAGAGGCCCAGCTTATCAACTGTGTGTCTAAGAGGGAGAGACTTCAGAGGTGTGGCCTGACTGCTAAGAAGTACAGAAAACACAGTAGTTAGAAGGCTTGTGACCTAACAGCTGTTGATTAGGAAGGGTTTTATCCTTCAGCACCTAGTTAATTATAAACATTCAGGAGACAGAGATTAAGTTGGATACTAGAATAGAATAAATTTATAAGTGAGTGGGTAGGTGATGGATAATTAGATGGATAGTTGGGTGGATGGATGGGTGATGGATGAATGGATAGATGGATGGATGGATGGGTAGATGGATGGGGGATGGATGGATGGATAGATGGATGGATGGATGGATGGATGGGGGATGGATGGATGGATAGATGGATGGATGAATGGGGGATGGATGGATGGATAGATGGATGGATGAATGGATGGATGGGCAGATGGATGGACAGGTGGGCAGATGGATGGATGGATGGATGGATGGATGGATGGATGGATGGATGGATGGATGGATGGATGGATGGGCAGATGGATGGATGGATGGATGGACGGACGGACGGATGGGTAGGTATGTAGATAAACAGATAAGTAGGTGAATAGGTAGTGGATAAAGTGTGGGTGACTGGTGGAGAGTCAAGTAGACAGAATCATTCATTCTTAGCATTTAAGATGACATTTCCAACTCAGTGACACAGGGCAGGTGTCCTACATTCTCTTCTGAGTGGTAGCTCATGTCTTGTTACCAGTGAGAGGTATTTATGGAACTTACTATTGGAAAATTAAAATCAAACCAGAAGAGACTAAAGTTAAGCTGCCTGTCATAGCACTGGCCTCACCAAATGCCACTGACTAATCTAGGAGTTCCTGATTCTTTTCTCCAGCTTCCAGACCACCTTACTGGGATAGAAGAAGCCAGGGGACACAAAGTTCCTGGAGCTCTGACTAAACACCTCTAATCACAAGCACACACACACACATTTCCGTTAGTTAAGAAAACATATATAATCCTGATATGAATCCCAGCAGCACTTGAGTGGCTGCTGCAGGAGGATTGCTAAATTTGGTCCTACCTGTTCGACATAGTGAGTTCTAGGCTAGTGTGAGCTACAAAGTGAAATTGTCAAAAGAAAGAGGGAGTGTGTGCCACCCAAGAGGAAGGAAGAGAGAGGGGGAGAGAGACAGACAGAGAAGGCGGGGTGGGGGACTAATCCGGGTGTATTTCATATTATTAAAAGGTGAATCATTTAACTAGTTTTAATACTTAAGTCAATTTTTAAAATATCCTTACTATTATTTTATGTGTATGGGTCTTTGCCTGCATTTATGTCTGTATACCCATGCCTGATGCTCATAGAGGCCAGAAGAGGTCATTAGATCCCCTGGAACTGAAGGTAAAGACAATTGTGAGCTATCACGTGGATTCTGGGAATTGAACTGGGGTCCTCCTAAATAGCATCTGGTACTCTTAACCCCTGATCCATCTCTTCATCCTACTTAAGTCAATTTTATAAGAAATCCTGACAAGGTGAAGGCACCTCATAATGTGGCCAACTGTGCCTACTACTTTCACTTACTGAGACCTTTGCTGGATCTTTAACCCATGTCCTATAGCCCCAAATGGGTCTCCTGCAGTGGCAGCCAAATATGCTGAAGCCAGAGAGGTCACCCGAGTCACCCTTACCAAGACAGACTTATGGTTGGCTTGGAGTCTGGCAATGGCGTTTTCATTCAACTTGAGCTTCTGCTCCAGTTCCAGCTGTGTGCACCGAAGGTCAGCCTGAGGAAGAGGAAGGAGAGAATTCAGGAGCAAAGAGTCTGGTGTATACAGATAGTCCCCAAGGAGGATAGCACTTTCTGTCCTTCGCATCCCTGCCTTTCTCCCCTGGGAGGAGAGCATGACCTTTAAAGCTGATCTCAGAAACCACCCTAGAGGCGCAAAGGGACAGACAGGTGTTAGTGGCCTCCTGGGACTGAATTCAGCTTGAACTGTTCTGAGATAAGGGTCATTTATGTCCCACTCTGGCAAAGAATCTGCATTCTGTCCATGTCCTGAGAAGTTCATTCAGGGTGAATTCAAAAGTAATAGACTAATTTGTCAGGCAGAGGACATCTCAGAATAGAGTAACATTCAGGCTAAGTCCTGGTTACTGCTCACTACCCTCATCCAGGTCTGCAGTGAGAGAGGCCGTGAGCAGGTAGGAAAAAATACGCAACTTGTCAAGGAAATTAGCACGAGAAACTAAAGATGCAGACAAGGGTAGATTCTAAATGATCTGCAATCAATAAAGGGATGAGCCATATCGAAGAGAATCCTCGGTGGTCTGCACGGGACATTGGGAAAGTGCTTTGAGAGCAAGACTTTTCATCATCGAAAGGGCCAGGTTTTGAAGATGCAAATATACTTGAAAAGAGAGGCTCTGAACTAAGGCTGTCACAGCAGGGTTTCTCTGCTCAGAAACAACTGCCTGGTGATGTATTTCAGAAGATTCAGCCAGTGATGGACACAGGGCCCACTAAGGCTGTCATTCAAGGGGCTGAGCTACATCTTGAACTGCCAGTAGAGCCAGGAACCCCACCCACATGGTCCTGGTTTTGCAAACATGATAGTGCAAGAGTCAGAGGGTCGTGGAGGGTTGCACCAGGATTCCAGGAAGTTAGTGAGACCAGGCAGTGTGTGGCAGAGACCCTGAGGGGGCACCGTATGAAGGGAAGTTGAAATTGAGGACATTCCAGAGTCATAACTGCGGAGGAAAGCTGCGGACATGGAACACAACCTGCCCAGGAAAAAGGCCGTGTGTGCTGCAGTCAGCAGAATAGGGGGTGTCATCTGGAACCCAGATGATTCCATCCCAGTCTCAGAACTGGGCATGAAGGATATGTTTTTAACCCTGATTTGGCTTAATTTTTTTCTTGTTATGTCCCATTCCTTCCTTTTGGAATGAGAATATTTACTCTGTGCCTTGTTTATCAGAGCCGTGTAAACTGTGTTTGATTGTACAGAGGTCCACAGTTAAGAGATTGCCTTTAGCTGGACGGTGGCGGCACATGCCTTTAATCCCATCACTCACTCGGGAGGCAGAGGTAGACAGATCTCTGTAAGTTCCAGGGCAGCCTGGTTTACAAGAACTAGTTCCAGGAAAGAGATTGCCTTTAGTCTCAGAAGTAACTTGAACTTTTTTTATTATGATATAGCCATGTACCTGCGGGGGTCAGGGATAGGCAGAATGTTGTGGTTTGGAAGTGAGATGTCTCCCAGAGTCTCATGTGTTTGAATACTTGGGTGCTGGGAATGGAAGCTGGGTCCCCGGGAAGAACAGCAAGTGTCCTGAACTGCTGAGTCATCTGCAAGAGCAGCAAGTGACCTGAACTGCTGAGTCATCGCTCCAGCCTGGGCTCTCTGTGACCAGCTGTCCAAGCCCCTGCCACCTTACCTTCCCACCATGACAGACTGCACCCCTCCTAACCTAGAAGGCAGAAACTCTACCTTCCATAAGCTGCTCTTTGTCAGGTATTCGTCCAGAACACCAAGAAAAGCTGTCGACATCTGTGCATTTCTTTTTATTTCACAACATAATGTCTCTAAAGATCCATTTCTTTACCTGGGAGATAGGGATACAATGCCTACTTCTCAGGTTATGAGATAACAAACTAAGTGAAATTAATAAGAACTCTACAGCACCAGGTACACTGTAAGTGAGCCGTAAGTGTCCATAGTTTCATCCTTTCTGTGATCGGTCACCACCATGCTTGCTCCCGTAACTGCTTTCTATTCTTGCTCTGTGTTTGCACCTGGAGGCAAGTTCTGCCCTCCCTACCCCACCCCTGCCCAAGCCAAAGCAAGGGCCTGCCTGAGAATCTTAGGTTTGTCTGTCCTGACTCTTCACTCTTGTCTTCTAGGCTCAGAGGACACCGTCATCTGCCAAAAAGACAATCTGCCAACATAGAGTACCTAAGCCTTTGCAAACCTCAGGGGAACTGCCACTTTCCTACGTCCACAGTGAGACAGCAAAACACACACACACACACACACACACACACACACACACACACACACTTAATAAACAGCTCTCAGTGCTTTTAATAGCTTTGGTCTGTGTTGCCAACCAAGTCATTATGCCCAATAAACCTCAGAAGTCATAAATTAAGCATCTAGCTGCTTTCCCACAAAGCCTGGGGGAGTTTCACACCTCCCTCACCCCTGCCCTCCCCCCTCCACACACACACACACACACACACACACACACTGAAGGAACAACTCTAGGCAGAGCACGGAGACATTGTGGAGGGCCCATAGGCAGACTTTGCTAAAGCCCTAGGTCTCTGAAATAAAGCTGAGGGTGACTCGGTCATGGCACCCTTGACACTTGAGATCTTATGTCTAGGAGTGGAGAGTGGGGAAAGGAGAGGAGGGGTGCCTTGCCTATTTGAGGGCAATCTTGGAACCTTTGCAATGACCCAGTCCCAGGGTCAAAGAGAGAAACGAGCAAGCTGCTCGTTTGAAGGAATCGGAAGACACAACAGAGCATGCCCTAGCAAGCTGGTTCATCTGAGCAGCGATGCCTCAAGGGTGTTTTAAAGCCATTATCCCTTCGAGAGACACCCAGGGTATCCAGCAAGGAGCTTCACGCCTCTGCCCTCAGACTTCCATAAAAGGAGAAAGGGATGCCTCCGCACCAAAGGAGGACCCCTCTGAGTCACCACGAAGGAAAGCACTCCGGATTACCACAAAAGGCGGGACTGTCTGGGAGTCTTGTCTCTCCAGTTATTCCTGTTCCTAGAAAATGATGGGCTAAGGAAAAAAAAAGAGAAAGAAAGAAAAGGAAAGAAAGAAAATGATGGGCTTCCTGAGACTCTGCCCTCAGAGTCCCCTAAGAGAGCGGCCCTGCACTCATCCAGGCCATGGTGCAACAGCCTGGGAGCAGGGCAGTGCAGGCTGGGAGCCCAGACAGCCCAGTCTTCTCCCAGAGAGCAGAGTGGGGGAGCATTGAGAATGGAGCTGACTGGAGTTTGAAGACCTTGTTCCTGACTGTAGGATCTTGTAGCGTCATTAAGTTTCTGCTCTGCTGCAAGGCCAACTTTGCCTTTAGGATCACAAGAGTTAGACCTGGACTCTGACTCCATTCCTCCGTGGCTGGACCGGGACCTGCTGCATGCCAATAAGATCAGCTAAGCCACACACTCCTGGCTCTTGGAAAGCGTAGTGGGATAGTCTGGTGCTTGTGAGTAAGCAAGTTATATAACACTGACCCAAAGGCACTCGTTTGGGTTTCTGTGAGAAATTATTACCCTGCGTGGCCCTGGAGCACCTACTGACTCCCAGCAAACAGACTGGGTGATGCTGGGTGAGAGTTCTAAACCTTCCAGTTCTCAGATGGTTGGTACCTTCTCTTCACAGATCCATCTTGTGTGAACAATCGGGATCCATCTTGACCTTTGGAATCAATACTAAGTTTGAGCTGGTAGCCTGGAACTAGTGGTCTTCAAAGATCGAAGGCATGGCTTAACTCAGGCCTTCCCTCTCCCAGGAGCACTGGCCTGACTTCACTTCCAGGCCGGCTCCCCACTTCAATCATGCCGAGTTGTGTTGCCCCAATCCCTTGGTATGCCGTGAAGTCATAGCATGTGTCATACCTTCCTGGACCAAATTCCCTGAGAGTACACAGTACAGCCAATGTCCCACTTAACCTGTCAAGTGCACTCTGAAGAGCAGGAGGGAACTACATGCACTTTTGGGAGCAAAGAAAATAACAAAAGTAGTCCCAAGAACCTAAGTTTCTCTCTCTCTCTCTCTCTCTCTCTCTCTCTCTCTCTCTCTCTCCCTCACACACACACACACACACACACACACACACACTCACACTCACACTCACAGACAGGTTGGAGGCTAGGGATGACAGCAGAGATGGAGATCTCATTTCCATGCTGGCAGGCCTGAGATTCTGACAAGATAAAAGTAGCCTCAGGACGATGATCTAGAGCCGAGAAGAGCATTGAGGTCTGTTAGGAGCAACTGAGCTCTGGAAGTTCATCAGGAAGTTCATCAGGTCATGTGCAGCCAGCTCTCCACGCCTGGTTTTCATCCATCATTCTAACCAGTGGGAACCATGGGCACATCAGAAAGGACTCACATGCCTGCCGGAAACGTCACTCTGTGCCCTCCCAGCTGACCTTGCTTTGCCATTTCCTGTACACAACATGCCTGCACGAGTTATTAGCCCTTGGCTGGTTCCAGAGTGACCTTCAGAAAGCAAGTTTACTTGCAGGCGGTGTGGGCCAGCTGAAAGGGACACTGGGTCTCTGGAATCTTCGATATGTCTAGTAAGTCTTTCCAAACAGTCCTAATAGTGCTTGTCTCTTCAAGGTACTGTCTTCTGAGCTGAGCTCTTGGGCTCCTTGTAATAAACCTTTTGCCTTCTCAGACTTGGTGGAGCCGCTCAGAGTGTGGCCGAGCCTACAGAGTAAATTTGCTCTCTGAATTAACACTAAGGACACGGGATGGAAAGGACACAACTCTCTAAAGTAAACCAGAAAACACAGGTCTGTTACACTGTACTCCCCCCCCCCCCCACACACACACAGCCTCTCAGTCAGGCTTTGGTGTTGCACAGCTCTCTCCTAAGATGTCTACATCTGGGGCTCCGTACGTGCTACACACTGCTCCTCCTGCCCAAAGCGCTCACCCACGTCTCTGTGGTACCAGGCGGTCTAGCCTTCAGTTTGTATTGCATCCATGTTGGTATAGGCTCAGAGAATTTCTGAAGGAACCAAGCGTAGATGTTCTGAGCAGAGGTTGTGGATATGGGATCTGGAACTGGGGTGGAGAATCTCCTCCCTACTTCTCAAATCTGGTGCATTGTTTGGTAGAGATTGGTTTTAACATCTTCATTCATAGGTTTTCCAGTTAAAAATTCGTAAAATTCAGATTCTACTTCCAAAGAGAATAGCAACATGCTGTGCCCAAATGTCTCTAATGTGTGTACACCAGATCTTGCTTGGTTTTTGGTTTGTTTCTTTGTTTCAATGGTTGTTTTGTTATTTTTTTTTAAGTAAAGTTAGGTCTGGGGAGACAGCTCCGTCAGTGAAGAGCTTGCTGTGCGAACCTGAGGACATGAATCCCACATCCATACATTGGAAGAAGCTGGGGGTGCTGAAGGGATAGCTCAGCAGTTCGGAGCTCTGGCTCCAGCTGGGCAGTGGTGGCGCACGTCTTTAATCCCAGCACTCGGGAGGTAGAGGCAGGTGGATCTCTGTGAATTGAGGCCAGCCTGGTCTACAGAGTGAATTCAAGGACAGTCAGGGCTGTTACACAGAGAAACCCTGTCTCGAAAAACCAGCCAACCAACCAACCAACAAACAAACAAATGATGAGAAGTTGGGAGGGGACATACTGTGAAGAGGAGGAGGGGGATGGGAGGAGGTACATATAATCATATTTCATTGCATGCCTATAGGACAATACCTAAAGTTAGCCTCTCCCTCCACATGCATAAACACATATATAAACCCACATGCACACAGACTCCCACATATAAGATAGATAAGTATTAAGATTACAATGTTGTGATTTGAGTTTTCCCTCATTTTTCTCCAATAAGGTGGCATTTCAGAAGCTTCCGTGCCTCACTCAACTGTGTGAACGTGAACAAGTACAGTAGAGACAGTCAGAGCCGTCACAATAATCACTGAAATTTTGGATGGGAAAGTCCACAAAAAGAACTTTGAAGTGACAATACCCATCAAGGGTGATTTCCCTCCGGAGGTTGGGCGGGGCCCTTTCCTTTGATGCCTTTGCTGATTTCTGTACTTTCCTTACAGGACATCCCTTGATCGTGGAAACACAGGACACAGTTGACAAGTAGCTTCCCAGGCCGGAAATGGTGACTCACTAGCATCTGGAATGCAGAACTTTCCAGAACAACGCCCAGAAAGACTAGAGAGAGTCTACCTCTCATATACCCTGGTGAGGAAAGTCCTTTACCCAGGCACCTCTTCCCTTTACTGCCCAAGAGCACGTGGCCCTGTCAACTGTGGGCAGTGCACAGAGGGGACGGCCTTGGGTGTGAAGCAGGACAAGAGTCAATCCCACTTCTGCTGGGAAAGACTCAAAGTGGGAGCCAGAAAGCAGGTGAAACTGTGGAGTCCGTGCCCCGAGACCTCGTCCAGGCTTTTTTGGCTTTAGGACAAAGGTGAGCAGTGCTCCAGAAATGGTTTCTTTATCTGATGGAAGTAAAGTGTCAGAGCACAGTATTTCCCCACCACTCCTGATAACCCTATGATGCGGGAGAATTGTCTGTATTCTGTCAATCATATTTTAATAAAACGCTGATTGGCCAGGTAGGCAGTATAGGTGGGAAAACCAGACAGGAAGTAGAGGTGATGCAATGAGAACAGGAGAATTCTGGGAAGCAAGGAG
This sequence comes from Myodes glareolus, assembly GCF_982192425.1. Lineage (NCBI taxonomy): Eukaryota > Metazoa > Chordata > Mammalia > Rodentia > Cricetidae > Myodes > Myodes glareolus. The sequence continues at coordinate 61,405,278 of NC_142034.1, forward strand.
GTTCCTCTGTCATTCCTGTCCAGACCACCGAAGAGGCAACATGTAAGCTGTCACACTGAGAAAGGTACTGAGCCCATGTGGCTAACATAGATAAGAATAATGGGGTAACATAAGTTATAAGAGTTAACAAGAAGCCTGACCTAATGGGCCAATCAGTTTATAACCTTATGGAGTCCTGTGTGTAATTTCTCTTTGGGATTTGCCAGCTGTTGGGGTACCGGGCGGGACAGAAGCCCCAACAAGCCGGCCCCCGTCATGTTACATATGGCGCCCAGACGTGGATAACTGAATCCACAGAAAGCTTGAGAAAGCTTGGGATCGAATAGAGTAAAGCATGTTTTGTTGATAGCAGCAATTTCTCGGGTCTACTTTGCTTGCTAGAGGCAAGCAAGGCTCTCAAATAAGAGAGGCTTCCTGACTCAGCTTTAGCTGCAAAACCCTGCAGCTCTTTTAAGAGGTCCTGCCACAAAACACTTAAACTGTGTTGAGGAAAAGCTGAACGCATGCTTTTCGGTTTTCAGCCATAGCAGGAAAAAAGCTGCGCTGTTTTAAAATGCTGTCTGTCCTGCCAGGGCAAACTCTGACTCTTTCAGGCAGGCAGTCCGACTGAGTGTGGTCTGTGAGCAGAATGCTGCAGCTTGCTGGCAAGGACCTTGAAACGCCATAAGTTGTGGCAGTAAAAGGCTCCAGTGGTACCTCTACCATGAGTCTGGCCGTCAAAGCCACGGTTTTAGACTCATATAGCCAGAAAAAGAAAAATATACAATAAAGAGAGATTCAAAGAGGAAGAAAACCTCTAAATGGTTTACAGTGTGTATATGCAGGCTAAAAGTTAAAGTTCTTAAAGTTAAAAGGAAAGAAAGAGAGTAGTTGGGTGTGGTGGTACACACCTTTAATCCCAATGCCTGGGAGGCAGAGGCATATTGACCTCTGTGACTTCAAGGGGTAGAGGTAGATTGACCTGTGACCTCAAGGTGTGGTAGTACACGCCTTTAATCCCAATGCCTGGGAGGCAGAGACAGATCTCTGTGAGTTCAAGGTGTGGTAGCATACACCTTTAATCCCAGCACTGGGGAGGCAGAGACAGGAGGATCTCTGTGAGTTCAAAGACAGCCTGGTCTACAGTGTTATTCCAGGACAAAGATATACAAAGATCCTGTCTCAAAAAGTAAAAGTAAAAATAAAAGAAATAGAGGTTAAAATAAAGCCACATAAAGATGGAAAATGCACAGAGAATCTTCATACTGTATGCTATTATGCTCTCTTTAAATTGTTTGATTGCTGAGGAAGGAGCAACAACTGCTAAAAGACTTTTGTTTATAAATGCTGCTGAACTAACCCAAGATAGGAATTTTGAAAATACCTTGGCTTCAAAACTGAAGTCAAAAGGTATGTTACTTTGGAGAAGAGATTTTGCTTTTGTTTCCACAGAAAACGAGAGACTCTGGATTTATTCAGAGTTAAGAATAATCACCTTTGACCAAGGGAGGCCACCTGAAAAATCTCCGATAGGAACAGATGGCCCAGATGTCTGAGTTCTACATCCAGAACAGATTCAAGACTACTGCCTGAGATGATCGAGACTCACAGGATACTCCAGTCATGACTTGATTATAACTCTAAATTTTCTTTAGGTCCCCTTAAGACTATCAGCGCCCCCAACCAACAGGAAGTAGCCTGAAATACTACGCCCACATTCCCAACAAATGGACTGTGGGTATTTTCCTTTGTTAAAAAAAAAAAGAGGGAAATGATGCGGGAGAATTGTCTGTATTCTGTCAATCATATTTTAATAAAACGCTGATTGGCCAGGTAGGCAGTATAGGTGGGAAAACCAGACAGGAAGTAGAGGTGATGCAATGAGAACAGGAGAATTCTGGGAAGCAAGGAGGTTCCTCTGTCATTCCTGTCCAGACCACCGAAGAGGCAACATGTAAGCTGTCACACTGAGAAAGGTACTGAGCCCATGTGGCTAACATAGATAAGAATAATGGGGTAACATAAGTTATAAGAGTTAACAAGAAGCCTGACCTAATGGGCCAATCAGTTTATAACCTTATGGAGTCCTGTGTGTAATTTCTCTTTGGGATTTGCCAGCTGTTGGGGTACCGGGCGGGACAGAAGCCCCAACAAGCCGGCCCCCGTCATGTTACAACCCTATCTAGTAAGAAACTTTTATTTGCCAGTAAGTTAAGTCGTCCTTGGCATTAACCTCAATGTGTGTTTCAAATTCTGTTATCTTGGCTTTTTTTAAAAAAAAAAAAAAAAAAAAAAAAAAAAAACTCCACTGCAGCCTTTTAGACTGGCTTCTTTTGAGGTTTATTCTTTTCTCTTGGACTTCCGCCAAGGCTTGTATTTCGTGGGCTGATAGTATCTGTGCCTCACAGATCCTGCAGGGAGAAATACCACCCTCCTGAAGCAAAACTTCTACAGCCCACACCCAAACACACGTTACCAAACACTAACAAGAAACAGGAGGAAATTCCCATGCAGCGACAGAGACAATAGAGACAGCACCGTACCGGGGACACAGAGACTGGGACAGTGACCCACTTTTGTTTCCAAAGCCACTGGCTATAGATATTGACTTACACCGAACCAACACCCAGGCACTACAAGCTAAAGTCCTTGCCTGTGAACTCAGAACACGAAGTGACATCCACAGAGCCAGGAATGGCAGCATGTCCGACCTCTGCCTAGGGACACCATCTCCCACTGCCCCCTCCCATGTGAACAGACCCCATCACTCACCTCTTTGTTCCTGCGGGCTGTATCTAGGGAAACAGTGTTGTGGTCCCTGTGCTCACCCTCACCACATTCCTGGCAGACGCACTGCTGGTGTGTGTGGCAGAAGGCAACCAGAGGGCTGTGGTGAAGAGGGCAGGTCCGCAGATCCTGGTCCTTTGCCGGTTCCGTCAGCTGGTGGCTGTGCAGTTTGCTGTTCTCCTGGTGTGGCCGCAGGTGCTCCTCACAGTAATTCACCATGCAAGTCAGACAAGACTTCACTGCCTTTACTCTGCTGGCCCCAAGACAGAAGTCACACAGGATCTCCCCCTCCCCCTCATCACCAGGAGCCCTGACCTGTGCGGGACCACAGCCCTGCTCCTGGGTTTCCTCTCCTGGCTTCCCCAGAGAGTCCGTGTCCTCTTCTTGTACTGGGATAGCTGACCCAGGGTCTGGGCCAAGAGGGGCCAAAGGGTGAACGGTGATCCCAGGCAGTGGCCCTGGGGCAATCAGATCCAATTCGGCCATCTGGAGGCTCTGCGGACTAAGGCGTCCTTCCTCTGCCCCTTGGCTCGGGAGCTGTGTAGCCCAAGTCAGACCAAAGAGCCACGCCTAGCTGATTGCAGCTGCCCTGAGACATTAACTATTTCCTCCCTCCCTTCCTCCCGAGGAAGCTCACTCAGACAGGACTGGGCTCCTACAGATTGGCCAGTAGCCAGCTGCAGTGACAAGGCTCAGGACTTCCTTTTGGCTCTGAAGTCTCTTCACTGGCTCAGACTTCTCCTCCCCACTCCTAGCCCAGCCCAGAAACTTCTATTCTTATGGAAATAGTTGGTCTCCCAAAGGCTCTGCGGGAGACCACGTGTTCCTGTGGGTCTGGAAAACAGCAAGAGATTCCCAAGTTCTTTTGGAAGGTTACGTAGATTTATGTGTTCCCACAAGCCATATTTTGCTTTGCATGTTTTAAAGGGATCCAAAATGCAAGAACTTTGGCAGTAGAGCAGCTGCTTACCCTAAATGAGACACCAGCTTGGTCCCCCCACCACCACAAAAACTATGACCTAAATAAATAAATAATGTCGTCCAGCTCCATTTGCTCTTAATAACTTGCTGACTAGCTGACTTCTATTTTATTTTTGTTTATGTGTGTGTAGGTTTGTGTGTGTGTGTGTGTGTGTGTGTGTATATATATAACAGAAAGACAGAGAGACAGAAAGACAAATAGGCAAACAGATAGACAGACAGAGTTCAAAGTCTGATGTCTTTCTCAGTTGCTCTGCACCCCATCTTTTGAGACAATCTATCAGTGAACCTGGAACTTGCTAGGTCATCTAGAGCAGTTGGCCAGCAAGTCGCAGGGATGTTCTTGTCTCCCTGCCCCAGTGCTGGGGTTACAGGTGAGCACCATTGCATGGAGCACCATTGCATGGGCACTGGTGATGAAACTCGGGTCCTCACTCATGCCTCGCAAGCGCTTTACCCACTGGACCATCGTCCTAGCCCCACTTCAAGTTGACTTTTTTAAAACTCTCTCCTTTGAGGAGCCCCACAGCTGGGCCAGTTCTTGGTCTTCCACTCTCTCCCTTGAGCACCTCTCACGTGGAGTCTGATGATAATGGTTGTCTGGGTCACTCCTCTGAAACTCAAAGGCCTTTTTGTTGAAATTGACTCATCTGGATCTGAACAGGTGACCCAGGGGGTGACCTTTTGGCATCAGAGGATCAAAGCTTCTATCTTCAGAACATTCTATCACTGATAATGTTCTGATCATGCATCCCATGAGGAGCCATGAAGACCAAGCACATCACCTCCACCACCCTTCCCCAACCCTGCTTCTTTATCCCACAAATGTCACCAGACCCCACCCTCCAGGACTTGCCCTTGATTGCGCTTCTTCCCTCTGTGCCCACCTCAACTGCCTTTAAATACAGTTTTTTTTTCTCTCTTGCAAAACTCCTGGTCTCCGCATTTGTCATCCTGTGCAGCAACCTGGTTCCTAACTGTAGGACATGATGCATGTTTCTAATCCTGACCCTCCAGTGTCAGCTTCTAGTGCATTCCTGGAGCTGGCTGGGGATAGGTGATGGTGGGGAAGAGGCAAGGAGACTAGGGAAGACACTAGTTCCTTCACAGATAGCTCCACACAACCTTTCCAGGCCAAGATTTCCAGGGAGGGTCAAGTGCTAACCTAGCCCTAAATCCATCTAATAAAAGTGTTCCTAGATAGAGCATCCTCACCTTCTCGGGCTGTCATAACAAAGTGCCACAGACTGGATGACTTGGACAACAGAAATCAGTTACTTTCCTGACAGTTCTGCAATGTGAGAGGAATGCACAGAGATGACCGTAGCCCTTGTCTGAGGCCTCACTCCTTGGATTGTGTGTCTCCCCTGTTCTTCACACCATCTGTCTTATGCTTATCTGTGTCCTTACCTCAGTTTGCCTTAATTACCTTTCAAAGGCTGACCTCTGAATGCAGTCATGGTCCAAGATACCAGGGTTGTAACACAGTGTGTGAGTTTGGGAATGAGGAGAGGGTGAAACTCTGCTCGTGGCATGTAGCCAGAGGATGGAATGGGAGCTCCCCTGGATATGGCATGCCCACAACACATTGTTTAATAGCAGGATCATTCTAGGGCACATGTACCTCCAACTTCTGCATCCAAGAGATGTTCTAAGTTCCCCCCGGGACTTGTTCAGATCCCTATATGGACTCAGGTGGGTTTGGAGAACTTTTAGAATAGAAAGAGACAAACTGAGGAAGAAGAGTTTGGGTTCAGTGAGCTCTAGACTTAAAGATTGGGGTTGTTCTGCTATGGCATCTGCATCCTTGGAGTTAAACTCAACAGACCCAAAGATATTTCTGAGCAGCCCAGGTCAAAAACCCAAGAAATCCACAGGTTTCTCAGAATCAGAGTATTTGCAAGGCTGCAAGCTCATCTCAGATGCAGCCTTGCATCCTTTGAAGACACCATAGAACACCCATACCGTGATTTCCTAGTGTCTGTACTTAGGCCATGTACAGTGACCCAAGTGTCCTTGTTCCTAAGTGCACCGCCCTCAGAAGATCCCCAGAAGATGCTTCCCAGAACCCAATTTCATGGTTTGTATATCCCCAGCCAGGAGAAGAAAGCTTGCCCAACCAGCCCAGTTCATTCTCAGTCACTTCTTCAATACCAGCGAACATTTCCAGAATGACCTAGTACTTACCAGAAGCTCAACTAGTTTGCCCACATGCCTCTGCTCTTTCTCAGAAGGAGGAAGCGAAGTGGTTGCCCTGACTGGCTCACTCTACAGCCTCTAAGGTGGGAGAGAAAGAACAGAGTCTGCAGTCTCCAAGTGACATCCACTCACCCCTCATTCCTCCACTACCTCATTCCCAGCCTTTATCTCCATTAGCCCTTTCTGCTAGCGCTTTAATGCAGCGCATGGGCAGTGCTAGTCCCTCGATCAGTGCTCTGAGTTAACAGATATCACACAGTCATGTGATACTTAAATGTGGGCCCCAACTTCACCTGCTATATCATCTGCCTTCTTAACTGAGACACCAACCGAAGCCAAGGCTGGTAAACAGTTCTGATTTGGCTCCTGGAGAACTATGTCTAAGAAGGTCTAAATGTGTGCCCAAGCTCCCTGGGAATGGGAATAACGCTATGGAGACATGGAGTGGAAGACAGCGGTCTCTCTATAGGCACATCTCAAGCCTCTAGGACCACGGGAGTCAACAATATGTCTGAATTGCTTCAACAATAGCCTACAAAGCAGAGTCTTTGGGGTGTCACTGTGGGCCCAAGCGTTGACTCCAGTACCAAAGACTGGAACTCATCTCCCCAACCCTCAGATGCTTTTAAGGCCCTTTAACACCTCAACACCAGAAGATTGAAGATATAACATCATGGATTCTATTATAGTCAATTTCTAATTTTCTACTGAACCAAGTGTTCCACAATGACCCTCCCACACACACACCTCCTTTCCATGAAGATCCAGGCCGTTCTGACAATTTTAGTCACTTGGTCAGTTTCTTTTGCCCCCTTACACAGTAACTGAAACTCGATGTCCCCTAATGTCTCTCTCTGATTCTCCTGCCACTTCTCAACTGGCCCTAGCCCCTTTCTCACATCTTATAATTGTCAAATGCAGGAGTCCTCTTTCGCCACTACAATATCTAGACGCCATTCCCCAGCCCTCTCACAAATGTTGCTTGTATTAGTCTGTTTTTGTTGCTATAGAATAAAACATCCAAGGCTGGAACTTTATGAAGAAAGGGGGGTTAACTCACATTTGGGAGGCTAAAAGCCGCAGATCATACAATTTCATTTGTTTGACTTCTGGTCAAAGTTCCCTTGGTCACATAACAAAGCCATGTACAGAAAGAGCCGCACATAAAGTTCAGTTTCTCTATAGAGCAGTCTATTTGCATAGAGAGTAAAGTGTTCGGCACACAAATCTTTAGGGGGACACCCTCACATAAACCATAGCACTGCCCCCAGTACCATCTTCTCCTCTCTTCCTGCCTGTCTTCTGCCAGCTTCCCAGTGACTCCCCAAAGTGAAGGAAAATGCAAGCCTCCCTCACCACCTGCCGCTCATCTCGGAAACTCTCTGAATGCTTCTCACCAACTTTTGGTTATACCTAGGTTTCTTTTTAAATTATTGAAAACTGTCCATAGCACAGGACACAAATAATAAAAACTTGTCTACCTCATCAATGTTTAGTGTGTGTTTCAGGGGTGTCCAGCAACAAGCAACACCAATCTCTGGAGCTTTTCATCCTGCGCAAGCGACAGGCTGCCCTCATGAACCAGTAATTCCCCGTTGTCTATCCCGTCAGACCTGAAGCCATCCTTCTACCTTCCAGCCCAGCTTCACTATTTTAGGTACTTTGTAGAAGTGTTCACCATTTTTTTGGTTAGCTGGTTCCACTTGGCGTAATATCGTCAGAGTTCACCCACGCTGTAGCATGTGGCAGATTTCCCTCCTCACTCCCGACTTCCTATCCACTGCAAATCTTCCCCTCGAGATTTATGAACTGGTAAGCCTACTCTCTGACCACATCCAAAGCTCGCTTGCCACATGGGGGAGGAGATTCCTCACATTCATCGGGCACTAATTGTGTCTCCTTGGCTTCATGGAACCCCAAGCATTCTGCCTCTTGTGCACTGAAGTGCCTCTCCCGTCCCATCAAAGTCACTATAATTTTATCTAATTCCAAGGACAACCCTGCCACCAGGAATGTGAGGACCAGGTGTGGTTTACTGTCCTTTCCAAGGATACAAAGAGGTTTCCCTACCCAGAATAATGATGACTCGCACTTTACACACAGCCAATGGATGACTGGTGAGCAGGTGGGTGGGAGATGACAGCTTGTTCTCTGAGTTGAGCTCCTGGCAGCTGATAGGTTCTCAGAGCACCAGTCACTGGTGGAGAGGATATGGGCGGGGGTGTTTGACTCGGAGATGACAGAAAAGGCCACACAGATTGCAAAGTGTCAGGGAAACCTCATTCAAAAGCAAAGCAATAGTGCAGAATAGAAAGGAATACTGTTGAGACGGACAGCTGGCTGTGTGGAAGAATTAGATCTAAGTCATTACTCTAACCTTAGCTTGTAGTTTTTCTAGCAAACCCCGTAAATCCCAGAACTCCTGGACCTGAAATTGTGTCACCCTTCTGGAAAACAGCCCTGAATTTTCTGGCTCCCCTTGTGATGAGGAAGGGGGAACTTGCCCCTGGTCTAAGCCTCTCGCCCAGCTTTCCCCCTATACCAGGAAGGTCCTTGGATAGCTTTAGTATCTATTGCTAGAAAAGCCAGGCAACAAAATGAAGGACCGAGCAGCAAAGGCTTATGGGATTGTTGCTCTAATTTCAAAACATACTTCTTGTAATCTCCCCTTCACCAAGCTTCCCACATCTCATTCAGGGATAGTGACGCACACTCCCAGAAAGGAGGGGTCACCTCGGGGCATTGCACACGCTTTTCCTCCACAAACATAGGAGAACTTTCTCGTGGTGCACGGGACAGCCTGCTAATAGCACAGGAAGAAGAATATGGCCTGCTTGTCTTGCTCAGCAAATAGAGCAGAGCCTGGAAGATTCTGGCTATGGGCAAAGAAAACTGGCTGATATCAGCTTTGGACTCTCTCAGCTCTTTCAGAGGCACCCACTAGCCTCGGAAACCGCCAGAGCAAGTTTTCTTCCTGACTGGCAGAAGGTCTCAGACTGCTCTTAGCTTCCCTGTTATTTCCCAGGCTCAACAGGGCCAAGACTAGCAGAAGCCTCATTGTGGATCCTCCTGCGGGCGGTGTGCGCAGGGGTGCATTCCATAATGCACTCAGAATGAAGAGTAAAAATTTGGCTCCAACCCCACTTACACATTCCAGACACAGAATATGGCATTTAAGAGGCACCCTCTTTAGAACATTTGAACCCGTGTTTCATTGCCCTTCACCCAGTGCTAAGAAATACGATTTAAGAAGTCTCAGAGCAATAGCCCAAATTAAACTCTCGTTATCTTCATGGGCTCCAACTAGAATGACAGAATGCTGCACACACAGAAAGCAAAATAAATCTTTAAAATATGTGTGAGATGTTCCCTCCTGCCTGGGACATAGCATAATCGTCAAGGTTGGCTTGGACAGAGGTCCCAAGTCGCTGTTGTTTAGAGTACCAGTCGTCCGGAACTTGGGCAGTACCCAGCCCCCAGTCACGGTGCCTTCTTCCTGTTTCACAGTTTGCTGGGCTGCTGTGCATTCCAGAAAGCTGCACTCACCTTCATAAACAGGAGAATTACCTTAGACCAGCCCAGGTGTGTCAGCAAAGTTCAAGGCCTCACCAACTCAGGTGGCCAATGGCCAGGCACGTCAGTCTTGCTAGGCAAGGGTCTACAGAGGGATCTGGGTATAGCATCCAGGTTTCGTTTTTACTAGTGAGGTCTAGACCTTCAGAGTAGTAAGGAATCTCGGAGAGTCATCCCCATGCTATACTTTCTCAACAGCCGTAATTAGAAAAATTCACACTTCCATCTTTAACACTAAGTAGGGACTACAGACTCAGAGCCCTGACTAAAGGAAGGAAAACACCACACATACACACACTACACCATACACACACACTACACACACTACACCACACACACACATACCACACCACATTCACACTACACCACACCACACCCACACTACACGCCCCACCACACACACCTTTTTTCATTCTAGGTCCAAAAGTTTAACATGTAAATAGGGTCAGAAAACACGTGTCGTTTTCCAGATAAACAATATATGCTTTGCCCTACCTGGATGCAAGGGTTTCGGCTCCAGATGTGTGCAAGGTGGGGATGCAGTAAAGAAGCTGCTGACACGACCACTCCACAGTACAAAAGACCCATAAGGCTTTTTGGGTTTTTGTTTTGTTTGGTTTGGTTGGTTTGGTTTTTCAAGACAGGGTTTCACTGTAGCTTTCTTTGGAGCCTGTCTTGGAACTAACTCTTGTAGACCAGGCTGACCTCAGACTCACAGAGATCCACCTGCCTCTGCCTCCTGAGTGATGGGATTAAAGGAGTGCGCCACCACTGCCCGGCTAAGGTTAAGGTTTTTACCGTAGATGTGCAAGAGAGAAAAGATCCTGAAGCATCTGGAGGAATCCAGAGCAGAGAGAGAGAAAGAAGTAGAGTGAACAGGGTCAGCAGACAACAAGGCCAGGGCCATCTGTGAGAGAGGGGAGAATAGCAGGGGACAGAGAGGACGGATAGTGGGGGATAGAGAGGACGGACAGTGGGGGGTAGAGAGGATGGATAGTGGGGGATTAGAGAGGACGGATAGTGAGGGATAGAGAGGACGAATAGTGGGGGGATAGAGAGGACGAATAGTGTGGGGTAGAGAGGACAGATAGTGGGGGGATAGAGAGGATGAATAGTGGGGGGATAGAGAGGACGGATAGTGGGGAATAGAGAGGACGGATAGTGGGTGATAGAGAGGACAGATAGTGGGGGATAGAGAGGATGGATAGTGGGGAATAGAGAGGAGAAAATAAATAATGAGAATGACAAGAGCAGAGAACAGAGAGAATAATCAGTTTATAAGGAGGTTGAGCATCTGGGAGAAGGAAACCCAAGAGCTGGAGGGAGTTTCGGACAGAGAAAGAGGTAAGATTGGCTAGGATGCTAGCTAACATGGACTGTGAAAAGTACAGTCCTTGTGAACAGGGACTGAGGGAACCTGGAAGCTAGCATGGACCTTGATATGCTAACAGGCATCATAGGTATATGTTAATTGGAGAGCCCTATGCCCCTTTTTGCCAGAGGCAAGGGAAATGAATCTTTTGAAAGACTGTCAGAGCTAAAGTTGCATTTTAAGTTTTTATTGCTATACCTTAGAAGTCCTTGAAACAAAAACCCCTCTGTACTGCAAGCCCCTTGCTCAAGGACAGACAGTATCTGAAATGCTGGAGGCCGTTGTTTATGGGAGATGACAAGTCACATGTTTTCACTCCCCTAAACATCTTGTTTGACCCATCTGCACCAGATGTGCTTGATCACGTGTGGGCGGGAGGTACATAGGCAGGACATATATATGTCAGGGTATATGTTTGCCCCTGATTGGATTTGATGGGAAATGCAATGAATTATGCATTTTTCTTCTTAAGCCCTTGTCATACTTGATTCTGGGCTATTGTCCAGGAACTGGGTATGGACCTGGTCAGAGCCCATCCACCTGGCAAGTATTTAGTTAAAACTTGCTTCAAATTTGGCTTTAAACTGTGGTAGTTTTGTTATTCTCAATCGGTAGGATTAACAAGAGGGGAATCAGCTCCACAAATTCCGGAGGAATGCTGGCTTTTATCTGACCACCAGAAACCCTATAGTTCAGGTTGAGCTCCTTTCTGGATATTTGGCCTGCCTTTTGGAGTTTAGGTTATTGAAGTTTCCTTTAGACCTGACACTGCTGAGGTCCCCAAGGGATGGCTTCTGTCTCAGGAGCCAAAGAAGCTCTGGTCTTACTCCACAACTATTCCTTCTGCTGTCTGGGGGAGGAATCACACACACACCAGTTTCCTAGGCTGGATAACACAATGGCAAATAGACTTAGGGAGTACACACAGCACCAAGATGCCCAAGAGAAACAGTGGGGATTCAATTTAACAAGACTACAGCCATCCAACATGTAACTACTGCTTGGTTCACCCAGTGATTGTGGTATATACCCCAAATCCTACAGGCCTATCAAAATCCTAAGATAGTCAACCATGTGTGTAGTGCAACCCACCGATAGCCTGTTTCTTAACTGCCGTAGAATATACTGCCTGTAGTTTACTTTTGCCTACTTAGCATAAACCCTTTCTTTGAAAGGCTCCCCCATACTTGAAAGACCCCCATGTCCACATACTATGTTAAACTCTGCTGAAACTTGACTGAGCCATAGAGAAAAAAGCCCCCAGGCTCAGCTAATGACTCTGCGAAATTTAGCTGGGCCATAGAAGGAAAGTCCCCCTGGCCCAGACGATGCTAAAACAGGATATCTATGGGTTGCAGACTCGCTGACTAGGCTGAAGAGAGGGAGTACCTCACCCCCAAGGCATTCTACCAAAACTGTCAACCTGCTGCAGGGTTCTCTATCTAGCTTTTTAGTTTTTTGGGGAAATTCGGGAATAGACATGGGGCCATTCCCGGGGTGAGCTAAGCCCGCTAATTTGAGAACCAATGAAATGCTTGTTGCTATGCAGCCTCTTATATAACTCTTAAATCCCTATAAATACATAATGTGCCTTCAGCCCGGCATGCTCAGTAACTTGGTTGCTGTAGCATCCACAGGCGCCTGTGTATCCAATAAACTACCTCGTGCTTTTGCATCCAGTGGACTGGTTCTTGAACAGAGGGCTCCAAGTGAGACCCCCTGACATTTGGGGTCTTTCATCTTCCTTTCTCCTGGCTCTGCTGCTACCTAAGACACTTTAACCTGGAGGTCCAGTACATTGTACTTTGTGCAATCCCAGTGGTTGCAGGGAGCTCACCAGGGATGACCACTCAGACACTGTGTATGTAGTCAACTGGAAGTCTTTACTCCAGCTGGCTGGGCCATACCCAAGTGTTCAGGGACCTAGGTGTGGCCCCGAGTATCCAAAACACGGTATTTTTATACACAGAAACCACATCCTGGCATTGTGCTTGACAGCTGCATGGGGCTTCGCAGAAGTAAGCTGTCTGAAACAAGCAGTTTTAACAGAAGCTAAGAGAAGTGATTAATTGTGGAGCTCCTCACAAACAGGCAGTTTTAACAAAAGCTAAGATAGGGTAACTAGGATATCCTCCCTTTGGCTCCTAGACCAGTTGGTAGTTTTCCATGGGATTCTTGTCATGGAGATCAGATTCCAGTTAGGCCTGGAAACATCGTCAGCAAGAATACAAGATGGAGGAGCTGCTGCACTGTCTTGCCCCATCACAACCTCTTTCCTCTGTCACTCGGCTCCTCATGCTTTTGTGGGCTGGTTTTCAACACCAGCCCAGGGCTTGTGGTGAACAGCAGGCACAAGAGCTGCCACTTGAAGGAGAGTAAATGACCACTGTCTCACAGAGGACAGTTTGTGGGGAAGAGGTAGGCTTGTAATCAGGATATTTGACTATATGTTGTGAGCACATTACAGAAACAGTGAGAGAAACAATGTGGAATTAGCAGTGTAAAGAAGTCAGAGTCCCTGTTCCAGCACCTACCGGCTGTGCGGCCTTGGTTGGTTCATCTTTGGAGTGTGTGTGTGTCATTTTTCTCATCTGCCAAATAGGAACACAGTATTCACTGTAACTTCCTTACACTGGGGCTTGTGAGAAAACAGTAATGAAGACATAAAAATGCTGAATGAATTCATATGCAATTAATATGGTCATATACTCATGAAATTTGATGAACTGAAGCCCTCTTCAAATGAGTTCTCTTAAGATGGGGAAAAAAAAACTGACCCAAGACTAGTCACTTGCCCCTAAGACGTAAGGAAACCCTAATTCTGCAGGTCACAAAAGTCGATGAATATAATGGAGAATACACATGTCATAAACACTCAAACTTCATGGCTTATCTCCCCACATACTAAGGCAACAGCCCAAGACTGAGGCAGGGTAGAAATGTTGCTTGAATTATTAGGGTTAAAAACTAGACCCTGATGGCCCTGACAAGCTAGTCTGGCACTTAGCCAAGCTTTGCTCCTCGTTAATGTGAGATAAAAACAGGGGCAGTATACTTTGTAGGTTAATGGGAGAGCAAAACAGGAAAGACATATCTTGCAATTAAGGGTTTTGTTTGCAGTTAAGACAGTTAAGAATAAGTTCCTGAGCTGGGCCGTGGTGGTACATGCCTTTAATCCCAGCACTTGGGAGGCAGAGGCAGGTGGATCTCTGTGAGTTCAAGACTAGCCTGATCTACAGAGTGAGTTCCAGGACAGCAAGGACTACACACAGAGAAACACTGTCTCAAAACAACAAAATATAAAAATAATAACAACAGACAGAGGGCTGATCTCTAAAATATACAAAGAACTCAAGAAGTTGGTCATTAAAAGAACAAATAATCCAATAAAAATGGGGGTACACACCTAAACAGAGAACTTTCAACAGAGGAATCTAAAATGGCTGAAATACACTAAAGGAAATGCTCAACATCCTTAGCCATCAGAGAAATGCAAACCTGTAAGAATGACCAAAATGAAAAACACTGATGACAATTTATACTGGAAAGGATGTGGGGTAAAGGGAACACTTCTGCATTGCTGGTGGGAGTGCAAACTGGTACAGCCACTTTGGAAATCAATATGGAGATTTCTCAGAAAATTAGGAAACAATCTACCTCAAGACCCAACAATACCACTTTTGGGCCTATACCCAAAGGATGTTCCATCATACCTCAAGAACACGTGTTCAACTATGTTCATAGCAGCATTATTTGTCATAGCCAGAATCTGGAAATAACCTAAATACCTCTTTACCAAAAAATGGATGAAGATGTGGTACCTTTTCACAATGGAGTACTATACAGCAGAGAGTGGGGAGAGGGGCAGATAATGACATCTTGAAATTTGTGGGCAAATGGATGGATCTAAAAAGCATCATATTGAGTAAGGTAACCCAGACCCAGAAAAACAAATATAATATATACTTACCCCTAAGTGGCTTTTAGACATAAAGCAAAGAAAAACCAGCCTACAGTTCACAATTCCAGAGAACCTAGACAACAAAGAGAACCCTAAGAGATACATACATGTACCTAATCTACATGGGAAATAGAAAAAGACAAGATCTCTTAGTAAATAGGGAGCACGGGGATCATGGGAGAGGGCAGAAGGGGAAGGAGAAGGAAGGGAGTGGAGTGGAGAAAAATACATAGCTTAATTAAAAACAAATTTAAAAAAGGAACAATACAGAAAAAAAGAAGTTCCTGTTGTCCTGCATTAAATCCTTGCAAGTTAAGGTTTCTGTTTGTAATGAAGGATAAGTTCCCATTTCTCAGATGTGAACTGCTTGCGACCCTGCTCACACCATATTTCTCCTTGCCTGTGCTCCCTTTCTTTCATTGCATCTTTCTAACAACGCACAACTCTCTCACCCCTGTGTACATCTTATCTCTCCTATAAAAGAGATTAAAAGAGGCTAGCGGGGGCTGCTCTCTCAAATCCCAACTTAGGGTGAGGCATCCGGCTGGCCAGTCCCAAGTGCACCCCAAAATACAGCCGGCTTTAATTGGACAGTCAAAGATTTGGCGTCTTCTCCCGATTCTCAGGTTTAGCATTAACGCAACCCCACCCCATCCACCCCCGTCACTCCCCTAGTCAAAATTAGGGCCAGACTGCCTATTTGAGACAAACTCTTCTTCAAGGACTTTTCAAAGCCCTACAAGAGACTTCCGGTTCTAAGAGCGAGCCTTACTGGCCTTCTTAGCGCAGGTTTCGGTAGTCCTGTTTATCTTTAACATTCAGTAGATGGCAGCAGTGCGCACAGATGCTCTCTTCCCGAAGCGATGGCACCACCAGTGAGCTGGAAGAACTCAGCCTTCTCATCTCCAAGACCAAGGACCTGTGTGTCTAAGTGGAGTAAGAGCGGTCTCCTTTCCCACCTGTAAAATTCCCCTTTGCCTGAACTGTGTTGAATGTGCCCATAGCTTACTATGGCAAAAGTGTTCCCATCAAATACTGTTAGTTCCAAATAAATATCATTCATGGTCCTGAATAATTCCTTTGACTGATATTTAAATTGATTCTTTTTAAAGTGTTTGTATTAGAACTGTAGAAAGTCTGAAAACATCCTAATGAAGATTTTTTTGCACAAAGCCCACATTCCGAGAGTAACCAAATTATTTTGCCACAAAATCCTAACTTCAAGCTTACCCCCAAACTGACATTTGCAATATTCCGGAGGAAATGACACCTGCCAGGAAGCCTGGATCATAAAGCGTGTACAAACACTGCTAAGTCTACACTTGATGGTGCCTCAGTCAATACATGGCCCTCAACCCTTAGAGGCATGGTTTCTGCTACTTGCATTCGGTGGTCCTCTTATGACTCCTCCCTGACTGGCCTTCAAAGTTTTCTGCCTTCCTCACTGGACCTAATTCCTGCTCTTCACATTAGAAGAGATGGTTCAGGTTACCTGTCCTCAGACGTGACAATCTGAAGAGGTTCCAGCATTGGAAATGTCTCCCCTCCATTCTGTGTCCCTGAAACCTAGCAGGGATGGAGCTTGGCATGATTATGGTCATGTTAGTTGTAACTGCTATCTTGCCCACTAGGGGAATGAAGTTGAACACTATCTCTGAGTGTGTTGGGAAACGAGATCATGAACGGATAACCTTCAACAGGTACCACACTGCCTTTCCCCACACCCATAGCCATTGCTTTCAGCCCGTTTTCCTTGTTCCTCCATCTGACTAAGGTGGGAAACTCTTTGAGGTTCAACCCAAGACGGTAACCTCTCCTTCTCGACCCATTCTCTCTCCCCAGATGAGCTCATACATTTCTAAAGCTTCAGTGTCCACCTGTACAAGACTCCCAAATGGATGTCCACAGTCCACACTTTCAGATCTGTACATCCAAGGACGAGGTGTAAGCAATGAACTTGAATCACATTCCCCAAATTAAATTGAAGACCTTCCCTGATCTTTCCCCAGTGTGATCTACTCACATTTCTCAGGGTTTGCTTCCAGTACCTCACCAGATATGTAAGTAAACCTGGGAGCATTCCTAACTGTAGTTAGAATGAGAAGGACCCCCACGGGTTCACATGATCGAATACTTGAGCCCCAGCTGGTGGAAATGTTTGGGAAGGATCAGGAAGTATGACCTTGTTGGAGGAGGTATGTCACTGGGGGTGGGCTTTCAAGTTTCAAAAGACTTGCCATTCCCAGCATTCTCTTCTCTTTGCCTTGTGGTTGTGGATCAAGATGTGAGATCTCATCTATGCCTTTACTTTCCTCTGAAACCATAAGCCCAACTAAATACTTTCTTTTGTAAGTTTCTGGGCCATGGTATTTTATTACAGCAATAGAAAAGTAACTAAGACCCTCATTCATCCTTTCCCTCCTAATCTGATTCCATCCCATCACCATTTTCCACTCCAACTATCTCCCAACCCTTCACCTGTCATACTTTCACAACTATTGCTACAGCTTAAGTCGTCACTGCCTCTTGCCTGAATTATGACAGCATCCAAAAGCCATTACTAAAAACCTACTCTAACAGGACTTAAATATCAAGTGTATTGGTTGGTTTAAAAGCATTGGTAAGGAAAGAGGAAGGAAGGAAAGAAAGAGCAAGCCCAAGAACCACTACCATGCTCTGCTGGATCCCAGACACAGTTTCCTGTGTTTTCATTGCAATATAGTTATTTCACTTAAAAACAAATGGTTTCTAATACAAATAAAACTAAAGGAAACAGCGAGGTGGTGGTGGCACACACCTTTAATCCCAGAACTCAGGAGGCAGAAGCAGGCATGTCTCTGTGAGTTCGAGGCCATCCTGGTCTACAAAAAGAAAAGAAAAAAAGGAAGAAAGAAAAGAAAAGAAACATCAAGTAAAAAAGAACAGACAAAAGTTATTGGTTTGGAATATTTTGATACAGAAGATTAAAGAAAAAAAAGGAAATTCTTTGAGATGAGAAATAATGTTAGATGAGAGTTTTGTCCAAAAAATAAAGGATTGTCCCAAAATGGAAATAGTAAAAAGAAGAGGGGACAAATCCAAAATGCTTAAGCACATTTTCACAAGTTCCAGGTAAATCACAGAGAAGATTTGTGAAAATTAAAATGTAAAGAAGCATGCATATGATCACATTTACAATTAAAGATCGTCGAAGTTTTTGCTATGGTCAGATATTACTGGGTATTTATTTCACCAGCACATTTGCTCCCAGCATTAGGGGCAAGCTGCAAAATGTGGCTTTTGGAATTTCTGACAACAAAGATAAAACAAAAGATAGTTCAATGACCCAGGGGGAAATAGTTTTAAACCCCAGGACAAAACCACCTGATAACCTTATTCCTGGGAGAACTATAATTCCTCTGATAGATTATAACCTATGACCTCAGAGAATCCCCAAGATGAAGAAAGAGGGTTCTAAAAAGACAGTGCTTGCTGCCTCTGTGGAAATACAGGGGAGCAGAAATAATGAACTGCTCAAGGTAGGGTTATAATGAACAGGGCTTCTCCTCAAAAAAAAAAAAAAAACATAGCTTTTAATCCCAGTGCTTGGAAGGCAGAGGCAGGTGGCTCTCTGTGAGTTCCAGGCCAGTCTGGTTTACAGTGGTATGGGAATGTCCTTCTATATATGTGTTGCTTTTATTGGTTAATGAATAAAGCTGTTTGAGCCAATGACTTAAAACCAGGCAGGAAATCAGAACAGAAATAGAGAGAAAGAGTAGGCAGAGTCAGAGAGATGCCATGTAGCTGCTGAAGGAGAAAGACACCAGAACAGAACCTTACCCCATAAGTCACAGCCTCATGTTAATACACAGATTAATAGAAATAGGTTAGTTTAAGATGTAAGAGTTTGTTAATAAGAAGCCTGAGCTAATAGGCCAAACAGGGTTAATGGCAATGCCCTAAAACACAAGATGCTATTGCTGTCAACCACAGACTTGAAAAGCACCCTACACATGGCTCAACAATAAAGCATAACACTTGGTATGCTTACCCAAAAGTTAATTAATTCCACCAAATACATTTTTGGGGGCTATTAATCCCTTCCAAGGATAGTGTCCCCAGACCTTGGTCAATGCGCACTGCTTTCCTACTAAAAAGATCCACTACCTCTCAGCAGCACAGAGGCCTTCCTCCAGCTTTGGGGGACAGCCCCTAATACCCATTAGAAGCACCATCTATGTCTACTGGTCTTAGGACTCCTCCTCTGTGGTGTTCATGCCATTGAGTGAACTTTTTTTAAATCTATGAAAGTTTAGCCCTCCAACTCTCAAACTCCCTCCCTTGAACCTCTCCAGACCCTTGTGTTCTCATTTGTAAATAAGGGGCCTGTGCTACATGTTTGAAGTCTCTTTTTAATCAACGATTAGAAAAGACCCGCTCTCGACATCCCATGACTATGGCAATGTAAGAATTGTCTGCATCAAGAAATATTCTGTAAGCAATTAAATTGGTATTACTGGAACCAATTTCTTAGAGTCACACACAGGCCCCTTCTACAGAAGACTACAGGTAACTTGGTCATCCTCTGAAACATATTCATACAGGCACTTTCCTCCCCACCCCCCAAAAAATGTTTTATAATAGTGTCGGCTCGTTTCACTCCAACACTTCCGTCAGAAACAGGAGATGGAGATACTGGGTCAGGCTGCCAATTTCCTCACTGTCTTGTAAAAAAAAAAAAAAAAAAAAAAGAGTTCCGAGTTCAGCCTCCAGGAAAGTGAAAAGAACAAAACACAATAAGAAGGGGAAAGACAGAAAAAGAAAAATTAGTTTCGTCCTTAACAGAAATCCTCACTATTAGGCAGCTATTTAAAAGAAGTGGGCAAGCCTTTAATCCCAGCATTTGGGAGGCAGAGGCAAGTGGATCTTTGTTGAGTTTGAGGCCAGCCTGCCAGCCTGGTCTACAAGAGCTAGTTCCAGGACAGGCTCCAAGGAGAGAGAGAGAGAGAGAGAGAGAGAGAGAGAGAGAGAGAGAGAGAGAGAGAGAGAGAGAGAGAGAGAGGTGAACAAATGTAAGGGTTTAACCCCATATGTTGATGTCTGGTCATCAACAGCATCTGAGTTTCCCCCATTTTCTCCCCACATTCCCCACAAAATCTGATCAAAGTCTGATGCCTAAGGAGACCCAGGCCTGGAGCTGCAGCTCAGTGACAGACCACTTGCCCAGCATGTGCAAGGCTCTGGAGTCGATCCTTGCAGCTCCCAGATAAACAATAAGTAAATGCTGGCAGGAAACATGGATCCTGTGAGCCTATCCATGATGAGTTCTCAGTGCACCTGACTCCAGTCACTGTAAAGACCCACCCGAACCTACTCATTGTTCTCAGAATCCTGGGCCAACTTGTATCTTTGCCCTCTTTTTAAAATACACGGCATGTGAAGTGTCATTGCTTCTGATATTTAGGTTATTACTGAGGATGGGGTTCCTTTTGACGAGAACACAACAATGGGACAAAGTAAAGCAGACAATAGCTGACTACAGGAAGGGAAATGCAGTGGGGAATGACTATGTATTCAAAGACCTATGGGAAGATAGGGTTGGGACTTAATTAGCCATAAATGTCTCTTCTGATTGGACACAGCATAATCTCCATCAGCCCAAGAAGGAACAACTGCAATTCTTTGGCTTATTTTTAAGGCTAGGAGACGGGGAGACCAATGCATGATAACATCAGTCATTTTCAGGCACAGATAAAAAATGCACTTGTACACATACAAAGAGGTTGATGTTTTTGATATTTTTTTTTCATCTGGCTGTGTGACATCCTGGATGCTAATACTTTGCTGTAAAAAAAAAAAATGGGGTCACCACTCAAAATAAAAAAAAATGAAAACACCTCAATCGCATGAATGTATTTGTATCTATGTTTAGGGTGATGCTCTACTGTGAAGTCTGTGATGTTATTTAGGGCTGAGCTATACCTGCAGGCTCTTCCATGCTCTTTACAGTGACAAGGCTTCTCTCCATGGTGGATCCTCTGATGCACAGTGAGATGGGCACTTCCACTGAAGGCTTTCCCACCCTCCTGCCATTTGACAGTTTCTGTCCAGTATGAACTCACTGACATTGTGTACAGGACTAACTTTCACTGAAGGCTTTCCCACACTCCTGGCATTTGAACAGTCTCTGTCCTATATGAACTCACTGGTGTTGAGTATGGGACGAACTTTCACTGAAGGGTTTCCCACAGTCTTTACAACTATAGTATTTCTCTCCAGTGTGGGTTTTCTTATGTTTTATAAACATTAAGCTCTGACCGAAGGTTTTACCACATTCCTTACTTTTGTAGGGTTATTCCACAGTGTGATTTCTGAGGAGTGGAGTCAGTACCAATTGGTCACTAAAGGCTCTTCTGCAGACACTACATATCGAAGGCTTTTCTCCAGTGTGAATTCTCTGATGTTGGTAGAGGTTTGACCTCTGACTGAAAACAATGTCTCATTCTTTACACACAGGGTTTCTCTCCAGTGTGGGTAAATTGATGGGTAATAAGGAAGAACTGTGACGGAAGGTTTCCCACACGCGCAGCACTCAGAGGGCTTTGTTCCAGTGTGACCCCACTGATGTTCATTATGGGATGAATTGGGACTAAAGCCTGTTGTAAAGAGAAGCTGCAGCTGCGGGCTGTGTACCGCCTTCCAGCTAGCTTATACCCTGAAATAACAACACACAAATTGTATTCATTTAAACACTGCCTAGCCCATTATATCTAGTCTCTTCTTTGCTAACTCTCTCTTGCTTTAATCCATATCTAATAATCTGTGTATCATCACAGGGTCGTGGCTTACCAGGATGATTCTAACCTACATCCATCTCAGGCCGGCTGGAGCTTCATGGCATCTGCCTGACTCTGCTTTCTTTCTCTCAGCATTCTGTTCTGTCTACTCCACCCACCTAAGGGCTGGCCTATCAAAAGGACAAGGCAGCTTTTTTATTTAATCAATGAAAGTAACATATAGACCTACTCCAAAAGCTCTTACCACATATGTTGTATTCATAACACTTCTCTCCAGTATGAATCTGTTGCTGTTGGTAAAGTCCATTATCTGAAGTAAAAGCCTTCCTATAGTCACGGCTTCTCTCTAGTATGGAGTCTATGATGTATGATAGAAAGAATCATGACTAAGTTTTTCTACACTCATAAAGCTTCTGATTGTAAATGAGGAGGTATTCTGAACTAAGGTTCTTTTATGCAGATTACATTCTTTCTTGTGAATAGTTTTGTATTTGGTAAAGTATATGAATGTATGAAAGTACAAACTTTCTACATTCATAAGTTTTCTCTCTAATGTCAGTTTTCTAATGTTGAGTGTAATGGCAATTAAAGCCTTCTCATGATTATATCCCATTTTTTTCTCTAAATTAAAGCCTTCTCATGATTATATTCCATTTTTTCTCTAAAATTAGCTATAGTAGCCATTTTCAATCTGTGGGTCTCAAATATTAGAAAACATATTTCTGATGGTCTCAGGAAGAACCCCAAGTCATAAACTTACTTCATTGTTGCCTCATAACTGTAATTTTATTAGTGAACAGTATCTCGGTTCCTAATGTTGAACATAAACTGAACAGTTGTTAAATGTTTTACCAACTCATTACAATGACTCACTTTTTTCATTTGTATTATCTTTATCTT
Source organism: Myodes glareolus (assembly GCF_982192425.1). Classification (NCBI taxonomy): domain Eukaryota; kingdom Metazoa; phylum Chordata; class Mammalia; order Rodentia; family Cricetidae; genus Myodes; species Myodes glareolus. Next base: position 61,427,806 of record NC_142034.1, read on the forward strand.
CTTGAATATTCCTTGCTTGTAGGACAGAGTCTGGCTTCACATCAACATGTCTGCCAGACCCAGGACATGTGGCTTACTGTGTGCTACAGGTCTTTCTCATAAGCAAGTGTATGTAACTTGTTTCCAGAGTCTTGAGTTCCTTTCTCAAGAGTCGTCATGTCCCCCGGCCTCTGTGACACTAGAGATCTCTGCATAGGCCTCTTTCTTTCTCCACATCTTTCCCCTAGGATGATTTTCTTTTCCAGATAGTTCCTTCCTTGGTTTTGTCTCTCTTGTCTCCACATCAGAGATGGAATGTGGTAAGAATATTTCATACACCACCAAGAAATCACTAGTATGGAGAGGAGATAACAAGGCTCTCAATTTCATTAATCTCAAAAATAAGGCAGGCAGTCAAAAGATCATTTATTTAATATCTATTATAGCTGGATGGTGATGGTGCCTACCTTTAACCCCAGCCCTTGGGAGGCAGAGGCCCATAGGTCTCAAAGTTTGAGGCCAGCCTGGTCTACAGAGTGGGTTTCAGGACAGTCGAGATTACACAGAGTAACCTAGTCTCTTTAAAATTCTTTCAGTCTTTTTTACAGGCAAAACAAACAGCACATGTGTCTTCAAAAGTTGAGAACTATTTCTAAAGTAATCTCACTGTGGCTCTGGAAATCTTCCATAGTGCAGAAAAGTGCATAACAGACATGTTAGGAAGAACTAACCCACAAATGAAGGAACTGAACAACCTACAGTATTGTCTAACTAACACTTCTCAGGTCCCTTTATTTGACTGTTGATCACGAAATGCTACAAACCCTTTTCTCCCTGAAGCACCCCCTTCCATCAGGTCCACGCCATGAGTCAAACCTGGTTTGCTTCATTGTTCTGGCTACTCTGAGTATGTCTTTGCCTATGCTGAAAAAAAAATTAATTAAAAAAAATTATGTAACTTTCTTTTATTGCCCTCATTATTTAAAATTGCCAACTTAATTCTCTGAGACACTAGTTTTTATTTCCTATAGATTTATTCCTGGAATATTATATGTGAGGTATACATGTAATACTTCTCCTTTGGTAGTTTGTAACTATGTATATTCATCAGGGTTCCAGACTTCTCTGTAACTCTTTTCATGCTTAACCCTTTGTGGTAGTTTGAATGTGATTGGCCCCATAATCTCAGAGAATGGCACTATTAGGAGGTGTGGCCTTTTTTAAGTGGATGTGACCTAGGAGAAGTATGTCACCATAGGGGTGAGCTTTGAGGTCTCCCATGTTCAAGATATCACCCAGTGCCCCAGTCTACTTCCTGTTGCCTACATACTAGCATGTAACTGCTACCTCTCCTTGGCCTACAAGCCGCCATGTCTGTTCATGACGGTAATGAACTGAGCATCTGAACTGTAAATGAACCACCACAGTTAAATGTTTTCTCTGCAAGAGTTGCCGTGGTCCTGGTATCTCTTCACAGCAATAGACACCCTAACTAATACACTCAAGATATTCCTGATGACATTTACAGACTTCACATGAAGCCAAGCCAGTGGGGCAGCAGCCTCAGCAGGAATCAAGGAACTAAATGCACCCCCCTTATAGACTTGGTTTCTGCAGATATTTCATTGTAATAATGCAAAGATGATAAACACAACATTGAAAACAGAGACCTGGCAATTATGTTGTTTATTACTCTTTTACCTCAAACATCTACATAGAAAAATTCCTTCAATTTTACATCTGCAAAATTATTACAGTTCTCTCATCCTCTTAACATTTTCGAGAGCAGAAAGTAGATCTAATAGAGTTAGAGAGATGGCTCCGGGGTTAAGAGCTCTGAGGCTTTTTAAGGGGACCCAGGCTTAGTTCCCAGTATCTACACAGTGACTCACAACCATCCATGACTGCAGTTTCATGAGCCCTGACCTCCACAAACACCAGGCACACACGTGACACACATACATACATGCAGGCAAACACTGAAGCATAAAATAATAAATCTCTAGAAACTATAGAGAAAGCTATGATGAGGACAAAGTAAATGAAGGTAAGAGGAATAGCAAATGGTCTCACAAAAATATTGGGATGAGTCACAAATGCATCCGCTGGCCGGAGTTACCATTTTATAGAGGATGTATTTCTTCCTGGAGGTTCCGAACAAATAGAGGTAAATCATCAGGATATGACGGCAGTGAAGCTAAGTCTACAGAGCTCAACTTCATTTTCTACATGCCTGGGGGACTTTGGCAAGAAGCTCTAACTTAATCAGTCTTGTTCTTTCCTGGATGCACAGATAATTTTTAAAGTCTCTCCCTCCTGCATTTGCCTCCTTAGATTTACGACTCGTTCCCGCTGGGAGATGATCTCAGGTCTAAGAAATGAAATCTTACTCAGGGTGACGGCAAGTGTGAAAGATAAAGCATGCTGGGTGGTGGTGGTCCAGGAGACAGGTGGATCTCTGAGCAAGTCCCAGGCCTACACAGAGAAACTCTGGCTGAAAAGGAAAAAGAAAAAAAGCACCTTTCCACTCCTAGCCCCTCAGTGTCCCTGAATCGGCTAGAACTCAAGTTGTCCAGGCTGGCTAACCAGGGAGCCCCAGGGACCCACATCTCTTTACCTCTACTGTTCTACTGTACTGGAATTTTTTCCCCTTAATGTGAGCTTGGAGATTGAAACTCAGGTCCTCTGTAGGATGAACACCTTAACAATGGAGCTATCTCCAAACTCCCAAAATATAAAATTCTATATTCAGAGTTCTATGTTCTAGAATTTTAAAAGAACCTTACATTTTCCTTCTGTAGTCGATACTACTATTGCTAAATCAAGTTCATCTGTTTAATATTGGTTGAAAGGGAACAAATTCCAGGCACTGCTTTGGACACCATGGATACTCACTTTTTCTTTTCATTGTAATTTCTTTGTATTTTTAGGGAATCTGTGTTTTGTCTCTAGAAAAGAACCTCATGCATTTGGGGAGGTGTTGTTTGTTTTTAATGTTGCTATATTTAATTATACTATATGGTGTCTTTTTAAACTTTCTGTTTATTGTGTTTGTTAGAATACTATATTTTCTCTTTTTTGACTAACAATATAATCACATACTTAGTATGGATTCCCTCCCCCCCCCAAAAAAACCTCTCTCTGACTGTCACCATCCCTTCTCTTCCCCCTGTGAGACAGGGTCTTACCATGTAGCTCTGGCAGACCTGGAACTCAGAGATCCGCCTGCCTCTGCCTCTCCAAGTGCTAGGATTAAAGGCGTGTGCCACCACCCCAGCCTAAACCAACTCGTACTCGTCACTTTTGTGGCTGTCGCGTCACTTGCTAACTGCGCTCTCTGTGCCCTGCTGTCACGGGGTCAGGTAGGACTGGGTTCTTGCTGGGAACACTGTCAGGAATATTCCAGGTTCTGTGGATGGTGGAACCGAGAGCAACACCTTCTTGCTGGCTGTTGGTGCAATGCCATCTTCATGAGTAAGGGCAGGAGCCTTCGATACGGATCTCCCCGACTACTTGCTTCCATCAAAGACAGCAAGAGAAATCTCTCGGAATTGGAGTCTTCCGTCATCATTTTTGTGTTGTTTGTTTCCTATTGGTTTTTGTCATCTTTATTTTCCTACAATCCTTTACTCGCTACAGCACTCTGGCAGAGCTCAAAGCTGTGCTCACTCACAGTGCAGTTCTTGCAATTCAAAATTGTGATTGGCTTCAAGCTATAATCAGGCTTTTGATTCCGTCCTGTGAAAAGAATAATTCTGATATGTTTCTTTTTTTATTCTTTATCAATAAAAAGTTGGGAGTAAGATGTTGGGGAAAGAACCAGAATGATCAGTGAAGTGGTGGAGAAGCCACCAGTGACCTCCTATCTCTTCTGTTCCTCTATCCAAAAAGCTGAGATCTTCTCTAAGCCCTGCCTCTCTACCTGTTCTCAGTCCTCCAAAACCTCTATGGTTAATTTTGGTCAGCTAATGGCTAGCTCCACCCTCTGATTCAAAACAAACTTTATTGTCAGAATGCAACCAAACTATCAGACAACACAATTTTTTTTTTCGAGGCAGGGTTTCTCTGTGTAACTCGCTGAAACTTACTCTGTGGACCAGGCTGGCCTCAGTCTCACAGAGACCTACCTGCCTCTGCCAACTGAGTGCTAGAATTAAAGGCGTGGGCTACCACCGCCCAGCTCACACAACACAATTCTCAATGGAGTCTGTCTCTGAAGACAGGGAATGCTCAAATGAGCACCCAAGCCGTCCACTCTGAAGTTTGGTTGCCTTAGAACGAGAGGTTCTGAGAGTCGGAGTATACTGTTCCTGTCCACAGTCCGTTGGCAACCAAACAAATTCCGTTAGATTCCGTGTATCCTGAGGAATCCTTTTACCAAATGTCACTCATTCATTATTCCACTGAACATTCCATGTGGAGTTCAGGAGTAAAGTGGTCCTTCAGCCATAGGTCTCTATAAGTCTTCCATCTCCCCCGCCTTCCTCCACATGGTTCTTGGCAGCAGATGCTCTTTCTCGGAGACCAGCACTAGAGCCATGGAGCAGAGTTGCTATTTGCCATTCTCCAGTGAAGGACAAGAAACTAAACAAATTACATTTTCTTGATAATGTGTAGAATGTCCAGTCTAATCGCTTGGTCACACAAGAGGGAAGAGTGCACAGCAGATGGGGACAGAAAGAGTAGGTGGTAACTACCCACAGGAACACGTAGGGATGAGGTGTTCATTGTTCTAGAACCTGAAGAGTCACACCTGTCGTCGTAATCACCCTCTGGGGAGATGGACGGCTTCATCACAATTGTCACCCATAGTTGGAGACAAAGATGAGATCAGAGGGTCGTCTGTTGTGCAGAAGGAGAGGGAGTAACGGCAAGCTCCAGCAGATGATGGTGGAGTCACTGTGTAATGAACCGACATATCGGTCCCTCGGCTGGTATTGCCGCAACAGCATTGTGGTAAAGTTGATGGGCAAAAAGGTTTCCTCTGGTTTCCTGCCTAAGTATTTCTCTACATCAGCAGATGCAAGTCACTGGGAGGAACAGTACTGCAGGCCAAGGAAATAGAGGTGACATTACTGGAGTCTACAGAAATCTATGGTGTCAAGGACTCACCCATCACCTGTATGAAAAGATGGGGTAAGGAGCTCAGAGGGCCTTTGGGGGCAGCACGAGGGTCTCTGATTCTGTGCTGTATTCTGGACAGAGGAGTCAACCCCAGGGCATTCACCTAAGGTGAATTACCAGGTTGCCTGGTAATGGGTTCTGTGGCCATTCAGAATGAGTCTAAACACTGTAAGCTTCTGGTCAGTGTTAGAGTTAATGTTTCAAGCTGGGAATTCCTTAACTTTCAAGTTGAAGGGCAGAGAAATGATCCAGAGGTGCTCTCATCAGGGGGTGGCCCTGCTCTGTGTGGTGCTTTGGGGCTATTGGGGCACACTAAGGACTACCCACCACTCTCTCCTGCATGGCATACCTCACCCATTGATGTTGTCTTATTGAAGTAATGCACACAAAAAAGTCACACACCATTGTACTTATTAAGCCTATTAAGAGTCTAATTGGGTGGTGATGATATACGCCTTTAATCCCAGCATTCGGGAGGCAGAGGCGGATGGATCTCTGTGAGTTCAATGCCAGCCTGGTCTAACAAAGCAAGTTCATGACAGCCAAGGCTGTTACACAGAGAAACTTTGTCTCAAAAATAAAAACAAAAATAAAAAAGAAAAAGAAAAAGGAGAAGAAAATAATAAGAAAAATAGTATAAGGAGCCCTTTATTTTTGTCCAGCAACCAAGATTGGGTTAAAGACTCAGAAAGACTCTTGGTACAGAAGCTCGAGGGTACAGAGGTTTTAAAGACCAAAGACCACACAGACCATAATTACATTAATCTTAGATGAGGCTCAGGATAACTTTGCAACGTTTGTTTTGGCAGGACATAGTATTTATATCAGATATCATAGTATTTTATTCAGTTATTTTAGTTTATGTTTAGTTTGTACAAACATTATTTATTTGGGTTAATACATCTCCTATAGACAGAAGTTTCTATCCCATCCAGTCCTGCAGCCAATCAGTCCCAAAGAAACACACAGAGGCTTATAAACTATTTGGACTACTAGCTCAGACTTATTATTAACTAGCTCTTAAAACTTAAATTAACCATAATTCTTATCTGTGTTTAGCCATGTGGCTTGGTACCTTTTCTCAGTAAGGCATTCTCATCTTGCTTCCTTTGTGTCTGACTAATGACTGCATCTCTGCCTTTCCTCTTCCCGGAATTCTCTTAGTCTGATCGCCCTGCCTATACTTCCTGCCTGGCTCCTTGTCAATCAGCATTTTATTAAACCAATATGAGTAACAAGTCTTTATAGTGTACATGAGCATTATCTCACAGTACCACAATCAGAGTCATGGACAATCTCAAGTGTGTTGCCAAGACTGACATGGCTGTTTGGGGTGGGGGTGGGGTAGAATGTTGAGACATGTCCAAACAGTCACAAAAATAGACCCAGGACAAGATGGTGTTACCTTTGTCACTTGTTCCCCCATTTCTTTTATTTACTTTCAAACTGGCAAAAAGGTAAATATTGGGTCCTGAGGAGAAGTAGCTTAGTCAAGTCAATCTTTGTCTTATAATTTTTAAAAAGCAATTTATTATACTGGGCCCCACAGCAAGTCCTACTTAAAGGAAGAATATAGGGTCAGCGAGAGCAGTGAGAAGGGTTGTGAGTCATGGGTTCCAATCAATCTGGAGTACCAGGAGTTATTTGACTCATGCACCTATTGTCTTCTTTCTAGGTTATCTCTAGTCTTTTGTAAAGTCTCTTACATAAGTCCTGATTTGTTAGCATAGAAGCAACAAGCTTCACATAGATCCCACACCACCCCCATCGACTGGCATGAAGATCAAGTCTAAACCTTCCAAGTTTGGGTTTTGATTTTGCTGTTTTCTATTTTGTTTTGTTTTTCCAGTCAAGGTCTCTCTATGTAGCCCTAGCTGTCCTAGAACACACCATGCAGACCAAGCTGGCTTCAAACTGCCTTTGCCTCCCAAGTGCTGGGATTAAAGGCAAATGACACTTCTGAGTTCTTGCTGGTTTGGGAAGACTACTTCTGCTAAGGACTCTACTTGGGCATGAAGTGTGTATCAACAGGAAACCAGAGATGTCTAATGTCTACATCCATCTGTTTTAGGCCCTCTTCTCCTCTGATTAGGGCCAGAGTATGTGAGGCAAAGGTTCTTGTCACCTCCATTCCTACCCATACTGAGAAGAGGAATAGGGTGGCCCTCCTATCCCTCCAGTAGGGTTGCCTGAAAGGGAATAAAATCAACTGGTCCCTTCTAATTCAGAATGCATAATGATGGTTTCTGGATGCAGACAGGCAGAGCAGTTGGAGATCACAGCTGTAGGGGGCTCTGCTCCCTGGCAGAGTAAGAAGGTCAGGCCTTTAAACAGATGCAGCAATCTTGAGCCATTTTAGGTTGGATGTAATTTAGGAGGTGGTGGTCAGACACTGCAGGAATCCAAGCAGGGAGTTAGTTACCATAGTCCTAGGAGTTGCTAAACATGGGTCTGCAGTTGCAGAGGATTTGGGCTCCTGTTAGACAGGGAAGGTGGGAAGGCAACTAGAGACTTATCCAATTGAGATATCTAACCAAGAGGGCATAGAAGATAAGGTATTGTGTGTTCTGTAAGGTAAAACAACATCTCTTGGCCATTTGACCCCTGTAGGAGGGTCTCCACATTGTGAGGAACTGTCACTGTCAGACCTTAGCCTAAAATGAGCTTTTCAGCTTCCCTTACTAGTGCAATGTTTTTAGCTATGGCTTTCAAATAGAATGGTCAATCTGAAGCCTCCAGATCCAAACACTTAAGACAGATATGTTATGAGCCTCCATCAAGGTCCCAGGATCTGAGCTGGACACCCTTTGTGAGCCCTTGAGTCTCATGAATGGAAAGGTGAGACAGTTTGGTGACATCTCGTAGAATGAACCCTGGGGCTAGGGCTAGGGCCTGCTTTATTTCTTAAAAGCACAGATCCTCTGCCTGCCTCTGTCCAGTTTAAAGACTAAAGTTTCCCGCGACAGAACAAAGAGGCTGGGCTCTCTGGACAGACTCCGGAATCCAGAGTCGGATCCTGCTGGCTCCAAAAATTCCTATACTTGCTACTTAGTTTGGAATGTGGGAAGCTAGAGGATGGCTTCCTTCTGGGTGGCACTGAGAGCTCACCTACCTTGCACGAGCTTGTGCCCCAGATAAGAAACTTCCATCTGGCAAAGCTGGGCATTCTTCACAGAGACTCAGTAGCCTAATGTCTAGAACAGCAGGAGCAGGTTTCTCTCAAACAGGTTGCTATCAGAAAGAAATCTTCTGCATACTGGAGAGAACAGAGTCAGGGTGGGACACTCTGCACCCTATCAAGTCTTCCTGAGGCATTTCCTCCAAGGAGCATACAGGAAGTTTTAAACCCTTGGGGTAGCTGTGTCAGGGTGACTGACTTATCTCACAGGACACTGGATATGTTCAAATGCAAATATGGGCTGGTTCACCAGCACCAGGAAAATGGAAAACAAAATATCCTTAATGTCCAGAACCATAGAAACCTGGTGATCTGGTGGGAGGAGACTGAGCAAAGTTTATGGGTTTGGAATAGTAGGATGAATGGTCTTAGTCTGTTTACTAACCTCCCAGAGATCCTGGACTGAGAGGTCCCAGCTTAAGGACCAGGAAAGGCATATTTCAGGTTGACTGCCACGGGGAAGGATGTCTGTTTCCAACAACCTTCTGATATGAGTGGTATTTCCTGGTCTAGCCTTTCGGTTCATGAAGTATTGCAGGATGTTTACGGGTGCAACTGTAGTCAAAAGACTTACCACAATGGGTGGGTGGTGTGCCACCAAGCCCAGAGGATTTGTCTCAGTCTATACCATAGGAAACTGTCGTTGCAGGTTCCAGAGCAGGCTTCCAGAATCTGTTTGCCTCTGCTGCGGAGTCTGGAAGGAGTAGGAGATATTCTTCAGACAGAGGGGCAGTTAAGCTGGTAGGTAGGTGCAAAGGAAATTCTAGTCTCCTGGAGAGTAAAGGTGATGGCTCTACTTAGTTTTTTTTTTTTTTTAAAATCTCTCCCAGAGGGGGAAGGGACCATCTGGGACCACTACAAAGAAGTGTCACTTGTTTGTGGCCCAAGCTAACTGTCCTTTCAGGGGTAAGGTGGTAGTTCCTAACTGTGTCATTGGCTCCCTGAACCTCTTCTTTTTATTGGCAAACAGCCCCATCAGAGTTCTTAAAATCAGAAGCCTCTGCTCTGGTATCTACCAAGAGCTTAACTGGAGAACCGCCTACTGATACTTCAACCAAGGGCTCTTGGAGGCCTAAGAGAACAGAGCCCTGGTTCCTTCGTTCTGATTTGTTGTCCAGCTCCCTTGTTGTTAGGAAGGTCAGTGCTTTCTTGGGTTTGGAATGGCTCAGACATTGGTTCCTCCAGTGTCCCTTTTCCTCACTACAGGCACATGGATTCCTTTCCAGTGCAGGGTTCTCCATCTTCCCCACTTTTTGTTTGGGGGTGGGTCTCTTCTCTGGGTAAGAGCAGTTAGGGGCTCAGGGTGAGCTGACTGGAATGCAACCATCATGATTTTTTTCTGTCTATGTGTGACTTGATCAGTGGTCATGGCTACTTGTTTTTGTTTCTCAGTATCTCAGTTACAGAAAACCCTTTGGGCTGTCTCTGTGAGCTAGGAGGTATTCATTTCAGCTAAACCCTGTAGCTTTTGTAGCCTTCTGCAGGTATCAGGAGCAGACTGAGTCACAAAAGCCAAATTTAATACCCTGTGGTTCTCTGGAGTCAGTGGGTGAAAAGGCATGTTAATTTGAAAGCCTTCCTGTAATCACTGGAGATTCCTCCAGTTCACAGAGAATCTCAGGTGTCTTAGACAAATTAGTGGGTGTTCGATCAGAACCCCAAATTCCAGACATAAGATAGCAACAAAAAGGGATCCAGTCTTGAGAACTGGTGGACATATTGTAAGTGTTGCAGCTCGGATGGAAAGGTATCCCTGGCAGTTGGGAGCCAAGCAATACCACAAAGTCACTGTAAGCATTACAGCTTTGCCCCATGGAAGAGTTATAGTTCTATGCTGCCCTGGTAAAAGTCGTTACAGCTGACGCTCCAGCGAGTGTCACATCACACAACAAACTTCACTCAAAAGATTTATTGGGAGAGAACAATCCAGGAGGCGGGGGGGGGGGGGGCTGCCTCTGCTATCATAAGAAAGCAGCAGAAAACTGAACAGAATACAGGGCTTATATGGGAAGAGGAGATGTCAGAGTTTTCCAGGGTGACTTGGGATTGGTGGATTTTTGTGGTCTGTTTCTGGGGCAAGCTCAGGGATTGGTGGTGTTCTTTGCCTTGTACCTGGTCTTGGGGTCAAGTCGGGGCCAGGATGTTCTTTCCCTAGCCCTTTTACCCTATGCATATTAGGGTCCCAATCAGGGCATTTGGATGGGAAGGCTTCTTCAAAATTGTGCAGCCTCTCAGCTCCCATCAGTACCAGCAACCAAGAGCAAAAGGCCTTCTTTGCCTCTGCCCCTTGTTTGAGGTCCACTGAAGTCAACAGAGTCATAAGAAGTTGTTGACAATCACTCCGGGTGAGGTAGTGGGAAAAGAGGACAAATTCTAGGAGAAAAGTCAGGGCTTGGGATTTTTTTTTTTTTCAGAGAAAGAGGGGTTGGAGGTTTTGCAGTTATATAGATCTGAAGTAAAAAGGAGACAGATTAGGAAGGGCCATTGCCTCCCTCTGAGTCCTCTCTCTCCTTGAATTTTCCTCTGACTAAGGAAGGGGAGGGCTTCTCCCAATGCAAAGACAGAGGCTGGGTCTCTGGCTTCTAGAGCACAAAGGGACGTCAAGCAGAGACCACTGGGGATGAAGGGGAGGAAATGGGATGTCTTCATCAGGAATCGTGATGGTCATCGAGAAGAGGTGGAGGAGGAAGGGAATGCAGGTACAAGAAAGGAAGTGGAGAAGAAGATAGAGGCCATAGCCGAAATAGAAATGAACAAACTGGGAGGTAAAATATAGCAATAGGATCTGGTGGTTAGATGGTGAGAACCAAGAGTTGGTTATATTGATTCTGGCAGATGCAAATGATGCATTAGCAGGAAAAGCATCCACTGAGGTGGGGCTGTTTAGTCATGTTAAATTGGAAGTGGGTAGGTTAGTTCCCAACTGGATTGGCTTAACCATGGTCCCTTGAGAAACCAACTTCTTTTTCTTTTTTAATAAATGCTGAACATTTTTTTTTTCTTGCAAAGAACTTACTGCTCAAGTGTGTGGAAACTGGCTCAATATTTTGAATTCTGCTCATATGAGGTTTTTTTTTTGAATTGCAAATAGTCTCTGGATACAAGACCATCAGAATGAATGAGTGTACAGCCAGGATCCTGATCTAAAACTACAGCTTTCATATAGTTTGAAGACAAAGGATGAGTTTGCGGAAGGCAAAACCATGGCTAAAAACCATATACTCATGCCTACAGTAAAGAAATTTGGGCTGAAGCTGCACAGAGGTAATTGTGTAGACAAGGCGCATAGACAGCCACCTAGCCCGCGTCTCCCAGATCCCACTTTCGGGTAAGTGTGGAACCTAATCGTAGACGATGCACCCTTTTCTCTCGCGAGAAAGAGGAATCCCGCTTTATCGCTGAGCCATGCAAGGTCCCACCTGTCAAGAAACGGGGGGGGGGGGTCTGACTGCGCGCAGGAGCTTCTGGGAGTCGTAGTTTCTGGCCTTGCCCCGCAGAATGTCACGCATGCGCGACTTGGAGCTAACCCGAGAAGTTCGTAGCCTTTTGTCGGGCCCGGGATGGGAGGTGAGTTGCTTGGTGGGATGCTACGGTCCTCCGTTTGCCTCGGCTGTGGTCCAGTGGTGGTTCCACGCCAGATGGAACTGAACTTCACAGTTCTTGAGCCTCGTCCCGTCTCCGCCCCACGCGCCGGCCGGGATCGCTCACTACGGATCCCGGGTGCAGACAGGAGCAGCTGGAGCGGCGGGAGGTGCTGGGTGCGAGGCGCGGTTGTCTGTACCCTGTGCCATCTCTCAGGTGCTTGGTCCCCTAAGAAAAGCTCCAGGCGCCAGGGACAGGCATGCGAGGACCCTATTTAGGATGCTTTCCCTGGTTTCCAGATCTCAACGTGATGCGAGTGACGCTCTCCGTTGAGACCCAGAGGGAAGAAGCTCCTCGAGGCTCCGTTGATACCTAATTGTGCTAACCGGAGACAAGTGGAAGCTTGGGGACATTGAAGAGCTGGTGATCGTGGAGATGGATTTGGTTGAAGTGCCCCAGAAAAGAGGTAGAGTTGCGCATGGGCTGGTTCTGCACAGTGGAAAAAAGAAAGTTGAATTCTTCCCTTTGAAGGGAAAGCCCACCTTTGCCTCGAGTTAGGTGGTTCTTTGAAAAAGAGGGCGACTTGTCAACACTGACCCGAGGATTAGTGGGCTTTGAGAAGTTGCAGCAGTTGTGAGGGTCAGTCCCTATTTACGTAATGGGTGCACAATGGAATGCACTGGGGTTAGTGGGACATTATCGAACTTTAAGCACAAGTTCTTCGAAATTATTGTCCCATCCTGGTTTCCATCATGGATACAAAAATTCAGCTTTGTAATTGACAAAAATATTTTCCACACCTATTATCCCACTTTATCCACACAGTTAACTGTACGGTCTGACAGATAACTCAGAATGTGTTGACAGGCACAGAAGTGTGGGGCTGACATCAACACTACTAGACCAGTGTATCTTGAACTTTAGTCTATGACCTTCTATGCCAGAATTCCCTTCAAGGGTGCTTGTCGAATTTCGAGATGACACCTCAAACTCAACCAATCATAATTTAGAGGTTAGAGGTGAGATTTAGCAGTCTCCATCTTAAGTAAGCTTTAAGAGAGCCTAGAGAAAAAAAAAATGAGTCTGCTTCGAAGATTTTAAGTAGAGTATGATGGGAACTTACTTATTCTAGTTTATAATCCGGAGAGTTCTGGTTTCTGGGATGTATAGAGCAACTGAATGTAAGTCCAAAGAAGCCAAGTCCCTGGGCATACCCCACCGTACTGCAAAGTAGCAGTTTGGTTTGGTTTCTCTGCAGTCTTTGTTAGGAGGGAGGGCATGTGGTGTGATGAAGGGGATCTGAGTAGCGAGATGGGTCTCAACCCTGTCACTGCTGCCTGCTTGCCCTTAGCTCTGCCTTCCCAGGACTCCCTCCTTTCCCAGGAGAAGAGTGCAGAAGGAGAAGTGTCCGCTCTGAGACTCACAGCCAAGTCCCAGGTGAGTCTCTACTGCTTAAGAGCCAGCTCCATCTTGTGTCTGAGAGCGCAGGTGCACTCCCCTTTTGATGTGGGATTTCTTTGTCCACAGAACCCATCTAGAGACCTGAGTTCTAATTCCAAGAGACTAATGGACTTGGTAGGAAACACTTTCTGCTTATTCATAGGCACCTCTCTTCTCCATCTAGTACTTTGTCTCCCTACAGGCAGGTGGGCCACATTTCTCCCCCCTCCCCTGCTATGCTAATTTCTGTATGTGGTCATGTGGAAAGCTGTTTTAAGGGAACAGTACATACATTTCTCTGTGGGGAAACAGCACACCTGTGATGGTACATGGGAACTTAGGAAACATCTTAAATGTGGAAGTGATTAGAATAATAATCTAGGCTCTGAAGACTTCAAAGCTTGGGGATAGGAAGCGGTCCTCCCTGGGGATGAATCTGGAGCATTAGGTCTAGTTTCCTCCCGCTTTGAAGGCGTAGGCTTATTGTTTTGTCCCTCCCACAAAGAGCAAGTGTGTCAAGGGAGAACTATGGGATACACAATGGGTGGTGGTTACACTAATTACTGTGTTCGTTTTGCGTTATTCTACCAGAGATTCCTGTCAGCCTCCGCTGGATGTTAATGCTTGTAGAAATGACTTGTGGCTTTTTTTGTACTTTTCTCAACTGCGCTGTGAGTCTCGCAGACTTTACCAACCCAAGAGACTTCAGTGAAGGCTGAAGATACTCATCTTAAACTGGCTTGTGCAAAGAGAGGTCTTTATTGACCCACCCAACTGAAAGTGCAAGTTTAGTTAAGGATTTAGGCCATAACACGGAGAGCCGGCTTGTCCATTTTGTTAACCTTTTCCAAAACTCTACGAGGTTTGCTCTTAAACAGGCTTTTCTTCTGGAACCCTCATCAAACAGGCGTAGGCTTGTGTCTTCAAGGTTGAAGGCTCGCTGTTCCCCCAGTTCTGGGATGACTTCTAGCAGTGTATAAGGTCTTCTCCTACACCGTTGCTGGTGTTGTCCAGGAGGAATTGTGGAGTATACCAATGCACACATAAGTAGAAACATTCCAGCCCTGACTCCAAACATTCCAGCTGCTCTCCACAGGGTTGAGTGGCTCAGCATGGAGACAGATATGAAAAGAAGGGCGGACAGGTGGTACATTTCATTATCTTGATACCAGATTAAAGACTGTTATATCATCATGGTGGATTGTCTTTTATGGATATTTTTTTTTTGTTAGTAGAATCTTTTTTATTCAGAAAAAAAAAAAACCAAAACAATTTTTTTCCAAACACACACAGGAGGGGGTATGGGTAAGGGGAGGTATCTGTCTGTCCAGCCCCAGCCCCCGGCCCATGTGGTTTTGGCAGCAATAAGGGAAATGGGGTAATGGCCCAAAAAATAATGGTATGTGTGTGTATGGAAAGAAAGGGTGCAAAAGCTGAAGGGAGCGGTGGGGGAGGGGACAGATGAGGTCAGTACTGGGAACGCCGCAGGTGGGAGGCCATTTCATAACATTTCTTGTTGATCAAACCACCGTGGACACCTTCTTTGCCCATCAGCAGGACTAGCGTCTTGGCAGTCATGGTGACAGTGACATTGAAGGTGGGGGCTCCTCCGGTGCTCTTGGTACGAAGATCCATTGTAAATTCCCCATCCTGCAGCAGTGAGTCCCGGATCACAGAACATTTCTGGCCCCCAAGTGTCAACCCATTCACGAAAAAACTTGACCGGTCTTTGCCTACCAGGACACCAACCTCAGCTGGCGTAATGCTAACGAAGGTCTTCCCGGGGACGGCGGCCCAGACGGAGGGCGAGTCCTTGTAGCCTACGATGGCCGCGTCCTGACAGGTCCCGTCCGCCATGAGGCTGTCGATGTAGGCGTTCCACCCGGCCATGGCGCTGCTGCTGGGGCTGCTCTGCGGGCTGCTGCTGGGGCCGCGGGCTGGGCTCGGGCTGGCGGGCGGGGGGGGGGGGGGGGGGGGGGAGGCAGAGAGCTCGGGGCACGCGCTGCCGTCCGGAACGCGGCTCTGTTAGCTGTGCAGCAGCCCTCGCACCGCCACTTCTTTTATGGATATTTTTAAAGACTTTCTTTTTTTAATTTTACTAGATTTTATTTAATGCTAATATTGGAACTTTTGTGTTCAGATCTGGGTTGATTAAGTTTTTTAAATCTTTTCTTAGTAGGTTTAGAAAATATGTATATTAGATTTAGCTTAATAAGCAGCACGGAATATAGAAATATATAGGTATGATAACTTTCCTCCCCAAATCAGTCCCTCACCTCTTTCTACAGAGAATCTCCGTGTGATGTGTGTTTTTCTATATTTTGCTGAGTTTAGAGTACTGTCCAGAGGACTCTGAACAAAGTCTGTTTGTGTCTTAGGAAACCATGACATTCAAGGATGTGGCCATGGACTTTACACCAGAGGAGTGGGGGAAACTGGATCCTGCCCATAGGGCCGTGATGCTGGAGAACTACAGGAACCTGGTCTCGCTTTGTAAGAACAGCTTCTCCCCGTGGCTCTGAAATCCACTCATGGGGCTGACATGAATAAAATGTTTTAATGAGCCTTCAGTTTCCATTTAGAAGTCATAAAGCATTTCTTTTGGGCATAGAGGAAAAACGTGTTTTGTTTTGCTGGAGGCTGAGGATTGAATCTGAGCCTTGCATAGGCTGAGCCTGCACACTGCCACTGAGCTCTGTGCCACCCCATTCCTGTCCTAGGTCCTTGGTGAGATGTTTAGACATTTTATTTATCAAGATTCAATGGCAGCCTAATATACACTGGCTTCACTGGGAGGAACTTAGGGAAACAAAAGTGTCAGTGGAATTTTATTTGTTTGTTTGTTTAAAGTCAACTAGCTTGTTTTTGCCGTTGTATCTATTAATTTAGGATACCCCTGTGTGGCCAGGATGGCATCAGCTGCTGTGGGCGGGTGGGTTAGGTTATTCTTCCAGTTAGAAAGCTGAGCAAAGATATACTTATATTTTGAAAATCCAACTAATGGGCATATATCCATCAGATAAACAGTATAGAGCAAAGAGGCGGTGCTTGTGGCCTATTTTAAATCCTATGCGCATCACTGTGCATGCGTGTGTGTGTGTGTGTGTGTGGTGTGTGCATTTTTTTATTTGAGGGTGTTACACGGTGTTGTGGTCAATGTCAAACCCTGATGTACTAAATCAAAATTTTAGTAATTGAAAAAAAAAAGAAAAAACTATTAAAAGATAAAAACTGTAGTTCAACAGCCACAATTTTGGGGTGCCGCTAAAGTCCCCTATTATACCTATTCTTTTCTAAAATGACGATTAATCTGCAGCATTGATCTATGACTCCCACAAACAATAAGGAAATTGAGAGACTTTCCGTTCCTTTACCACAGACAAATTTATCTTTATAAACTGAGTTTAACTTTGCACCAGTCTTAGACTCTTGCAGATATTCTAAGCCCCGTTGAGAGGTCCTTCCTCCCTCACTCCAGATGCAGCATCTTGTCCAGATGAAGGCATGGAACTAAATTCCAGCAGAGATCTCTGTACCCACCATATTTAATTCATTTTACTCTCTTCCTCTCCTCCTCTTTTTAATAAACAGGGCTTCCCGTTTCCAAGCCTGATAACTATAATTTGGATGATGGAAAAGAACTATTGAAACTTGAGAAAAAACCTCCCAAAGGCACTCACTCAGGTAGGTGAGCCCCACGGGGCGCTTCAGTCCCGCAGAAGAGCAACGGAATAGCACTTTGCCGAGCTTGAGAGTGAGTGTTAGAGATGCCTACACACCTTGATTTTCAAAATATTTTAAAGTTTGAAGCTTTTAAATATGTAAGTCAAAATAAAATAATGCAACCACCACTAAAATTAAAACTGTTTTCACTTTCCACTCCTTTCATCTTTCTTTTTTATTGCAACAATAAAATACATAAAAGTATTATAACGTTTATATGAATTTTTACAAATTGAACACATTCATGTAAGTACTGCCTAGATGAAGAAAGCACTAATCTCCTGAGAAGCCCTGTGCCCGATGTGCAGTCACCGCTCTCCCACGGGTAGCCTTATCCCAACGTGTAACACCACAGTTAGTTTTGATTGTTGTGGGACCTCATTTAAATGGAATCATTGTATATTCTTTTGAGATGGGCTTCCTTCTCTGAGCTTTCACAGTGAGATCCATGCTGTGGCATTTTGCTGAGATTAGTTCGTTCTCAGTGCTGTGTAGCCTTTCATTATTGCAGTAGCCCAGTTTGCCCATTCTTCTAAAGACAGCTATGTGTATAGTGTGCAGTTTCGGTTGTGTGAATGCTGTTCCTGTATACGTTCTTTCACATGTCTTTTTATGAACGCATATATGTGTTTTGTGTGTGTGTGTGTATAATATAGATATTGCAAAAGAGACTTTACAAAAATCCTTCCATTGAGAGAACTCACAACTCCTAGTTTTTTCGTGTACTTACCAACACTTACTATTATCTGTATTTACTCTAGCCATTCCTATGGCTATGTGGTGTCTTTTGCTTTTTAAGAAATAAAAATTTTAGAGATTCGGATAAAGTCCTCTCATTGTCTCATTTTCTAGAAGTAACCACTTTGTCTTGAAGTGGGCGTGACTCTTCTTGTATTTGTGTGTACAGGTATATATATGCATACACGCATGGACATTAAAATGTGTGTATTTTTACAATTTTTCTTCTGTAATCTATTTAGAAGCTCCAGCATTTCATTTTGTTAACAATCTATATTAGTATGTCATGAATTGTATGTATTTCTTTTAAATAGTTTGGTGTAGGTGCGTCGTGTGAATAAACTGGGCAGTTAGTTTCTCCCTTTGGCCCTTGCAGAGTTGCATGACCATTATTCTTCGTGTTCCTCTTGAGAGCTGACATTAAAGTAGATGACTGGAAGGGGATGTGTGGGTCTTAGTGTCACCTGCTAGTTTTATTAGATTTGTTAAGGTCCTTCCCCATCTTATCCACCAGTTGACTTTTGACTTAGTAGCTCTTGTCCATCATATATATATATATATATATATATATATATATATATATATATATATATATATATATATATATATATAAAATACCACTTTGTATTTTTTTATTTGTATTTCTCTGAGGACTAAATACGAGCCTCATGAGCATTTGAGATTCTTGCCTATTCAAGTTTCCTTCATTTGTTGCAGCTCTTTGTATATTTTAGATTCTAATATATGATAGCAGTAGTGTTACAAATGAGGAGGAATTGATTCATCCACTTTGGGGCCTTCTTAATAAGCCCCAAATTCAGGATATTAAACTTTTAAATTTTAAGGTCAGATTTACTGATTTCTATTTTTCAGTTATGGGGTTGAAGCCCAAAACCTTGTGGACACTAAGCAAGCATCATTTTAGGGGCGAGGAGGATGGCTCAGCAGCTGAAGTAGGTACTGCTCTTGTTGAGGACCTGGGCATGATTCTGAGCACCCATCAGGCAGCTTGTAGCCGCCTATAACTCCAGCTCCAGGGGATCAAAAGCCTCTGGCCACTGTGGGCATCCAACTCACACATACATGCCCACATATAGACACACATACATAGTTAAAGATAAATTTTTTAACGTTTATTTTTACTTTACGTGTGTGAGTGTGGGCCTGGCTAGAGTGTTGGATCCCCTTGTACTGGAGTTATAGCGTGTTAGGAGCCTCCTGTGGGTGTTGGGAACTGAACCTGGGTCTTCTACCACAGCAGTAAGTGCTCTTAACAACTGAGTCCTCTCCAACCCCAGCGTTTACTAATATTTTTTTTTTTTTTTGGTTTTGAGACAGGGTTTCTCTGTAGCTTTAGAGCCTGTCCTGGAACTAGCTCTTGTAGACCAAGCTGGCCTCGAACTCACAGAGATCCTCCTGCCTCTGCCTCCCAAGTGCTGGGATTAAAGGCATGCACCACCACCCCCCGGCTTAATTTTTTGTTTTATAGACAGGGTTTCTATGTGTAATAGTTCTGGCTGTCTTAGAACTCACATTGTAGACCACGTTGGCCTTGGATTCACAGAGATCCGCCTACCTCTGCCTCCCTGAGTGCTGGGATTAAAGGCGTGTGTCACTACACCTGGATAAATCCTCACTAATTTTAAGTTTGCTCTTCGTGACTTGTTTTATCATACCAGTGTCAGAAAGATAATCTGAATTTTATTATAAAATAATCAAGTTTTGTTGTGCAGGCATTTATTTTTGTAAATAATGTGAAATGGATCTTACAGCCTATAATCCAGCATCATTGATTGAGTAATCATTTATCAGTGATTTGTAACGCTACCTTTTGGTAAACCTAATTGTAGTCAGATGTTCCTTTGAGCGACCAGCTCACAAATAATGACATGGAGACTTATTATTAATTATGAAAGCTTGGCCTTAGTTTAGGCTTTACCCAACTAATGCTTATGACTTAAATTAACCTGTTTTATTAATCGACATTCTGCCATGTGACTCTGTTACTCCCCCGCTCTACCATACATCCAACTTCTTCAGTGTCTTGCTGGCATTTCTTTCGTGCCGAGATTCATCCCAGCATTCCTCTCTCTCCCTGGAAATCCCACCTATTCTCTCGCCTAACTACTGACCATTCCGCTCTTTACTAAACCAATCACCGTGACACGTCTTCACACAGTGTAAAGGGATATTCCACTACACCCAGTTCCCTTACATATGTTTGAATTTCTTTCTTGGCTTATTTGTCAGTATGGTTCAGTACCACACTGTTCTAATTACTTGACTGAATAATGTTTATGATAGCATAGTATTATACAATAATGCTACATATCATTAAATGAACATATATTTAGCTATCTTTATATGTGGTTTCCTAGATATTGTGGCAGAAGGTATTCTATAAAATGTGGTTTTTACTCTCCATATCTAATGTACTCATTGCTGCTCCTTACAGATACATTTTTCATCATTTTCCCTCTTATATTTCTGATCGTTTTCCCCCATCTGATTCTCATAGATAAAGTCTATTAATTTTCATATTTATTTCCCTCAATTTCCTTCATTTTCAAAAACCATTCAATAAGAGTGTCAGCTCTACTAATTCCACACAAGCATTCTTTTGTCTTCATTAATTCTTACCTGTGACCTATGTTTTTGTTAAGCCCAGAAAACACAGAAAATTTGCATTTGCAATGTCTTTTCAGATGTGGGAATTAGACCTGAAAGCAAGGATTCAACTTCAGTGCAAGAGTTTTCCACAGAAGAATCAAACCAGGTTACAAGAGCAGAAAAACAGACACGAAATACCGTTTCTGACTGCAGCTTGGAAGCAGCTCATGATGGAGAACACTGGGTAGAGCGTCAGCAAGGAAGCCAGGAAAAGCACTTAACACAAATGTTCACTCACCTGAACTCACTCCCTGTGGAAAAGCATCGTGAACAGGATATCTATTGGGAAAATGACAGTCAGAAATCTCTCCTGATGACCGAGGAGAGAATTCCTCAAGGGTCCTATGACTTTCAGACACTTGGGAGAAGATTGAAGCAGAAATCAAGTTTAATGAAAAAGCAGAGAGCTCATAAAGAAAAAAAGCCTCATAAATGCGTTGACTGTGGTGAGCTCTTCACATACCACTCTGTCCTCATTCGACACCAGCGCGTTCACACTGGGGAGAAACCCTACACCTGCGGTGAATGTGCCAAGTCCTTTAGCCACAGAGCCAATCTAACTAAGCACCAGAGAACACACACTAGAATTCTTTTCAAGTGCTGTGAATGCAAGAAAACCTTCCTGGAAAGCTCATCCCTCGCTGTCCATCAGCGAATTCACGTTGGAGAGAGACCGTACGAGTGCAGCGATTGCGGGAAAGGTTTTAACCGGAGCACACACCTCGCCCAGCATCAGCTGATTCACACTGGGGTGAAGCCTTATGAATGTAACGAATGCGATAAAGCTTTCATCCATTCGTCAGCACTCATCAAACATCAAAGAACTCATACTGGAGAGAAGCCCTATAAGTGTCAAGAGTGTGGGAAAGCCTTTAGTCATTGCTCGTCCCTTACGAAGCACCAGAGAGTTCACACCGGAGAAAAACCCTATGAGTGTAGCGAGTGTGGGAAGACGTTCAGTCAGAGCACGCACCTCGTTCAGCACCAGAGAATTCACACTGGAGAGAAGCCCTATGAATGTCATGAATGTGGGAAAACATTTAGCCGGAGCTCAAATTTTGCCAAGCATCAAAGAATTCATGTTGGAAAGAAGCCCTACAAGTGTGGTGAGTGTGGGAAAGCCTTCATTCATTCGTCAGCTCTGATTCAGCACCAGAGAACTCACACTGGAGAGAGGCCTTTTAGATGTAAGGAGTGCGGGAAGAGCTTTAAGTGCGGTTCATCCCTCATCCGACATCAGAGAATTCACACTGCAGAGCAACCCTGAGATCTTACTGACTGTTAAGAACTGTAAGTTGGCTTTATCACTGTGTTTAATATTTGAATATTTAAATGGAAGGTCCATGAAAGGACCCTTGGGAACTTTTGTATATGTAAATGATTTCACACGTCCAGTGTATGAATTTGAACAACAGATAATGAAAACCTCTGGATCTCAGTCTCAAAATGTTTTATTCCCAGTTTTCCAAATACTCAATATTTTAAAAATTCTGGCTATAGATCTCAAAATTTTTATTTCCAAAATTTCAAATACCCTGTTCTTTTTTGGTTCAAGAAATGTTTGGGAGACAGTAGTGATGTGGTTTTTAGTAAGAACAGGGCCTGCTGGAGCCTTTCATTTAGTAAGGAAATCTTATTTTGTAGGTTAGGCTTAAGACTTAACAGCCTTATCCTTGGGAAGACACAAAGTCGTTGCTCTGAACTCAGAGAGACACATGCTATCATTTTCTTAGAGATTAATTTCTGTGTTAGAAAGGAAAGGTTGAGAGGTGAAAGTTGCTTAGGATTCCATCCCCTACAAAGTGCTGTCTAATTTGATGAACATAACTAAAATGTGTTTATAATAGGTTCTAAGTTAGGTTTACATGAAGAATATTGGTCATTGATTCTCATGAATCACAGTGTTATCCCTTTGTTTTGAAGATTCATTTTCTAGTTCCCTTGGTATCCTAATGTACTTAATGGGTCCGAGTCTTCACTTTGGTTGGCCAGGATCCTCTCTGCCCATCTTGGCACTGATGGAGCACTCGGTTTTCTATAATCAGATCATCAGGGAGCATTCGTTCCTCTACTTTATTTAGCTTTCTGTGAACTATGCTCTGTCACTTTTAGAAAACTCCCTAGGTGTATTGCAATTTGAATATATCTGAAAAGTTGATAGGGGTCAATGCATTATTTTATTAGAGGTCCCAGTCAAGAAGAGAGCTGAAGGAACTGTGAGGCACCATGACATACTTTCCTGTCAAGTATGGGGACAAGCCTGAAGTGACTTACCTGAGGATAAACATCTTTCTTCCTTCCTCTTATCTGGATTTCATGTTTCACTCACATTATTTTGTTATTCTTCCGTACATTGGTTGGTCTTTATCCCTGACCTCTTAAGTAAACATGGCATGAAATCATATTGATCTATTAGTGTGACAGAGGTGACCAAAAGCCAGTGAGAGGATGGGAAACAAACAAAAGCTCAAGTAAGTGTTTAGTGAAACAATACACAATGTCAGTTTTTCATTATTCTGTATTTCAAGTTATATAAGAAGAAAATACAGAAAAATTATAGGGAAAAAGTAGTCACCATTTTTTAGTGTCTCATCTCTTGGGTCCTACCCTTCCAGTTCATGCTCTTGCCTCCCCACTATGATGTGTTTCAGTACACTTTGCATATTATGACTAAGAGAAGCTAGGGGCTACTTTAAAGAAGTGGTGGTAGCGGAAAGAACTGTCTGGTGGGTGAATGAAGTATGAATTCGGTAGTGACGGAAATCACAGGAAGTTGGAGAAAGGGCTCTTCATAAAGACATTTGTGGATGAACAGAAACTCACTCGAGGAGGGTAAGTTGGTTGGAAAGACTTAGTATCTGTCTTAGGGTTTCTACTGCTGTGATAAAACACCATGACCGAAAGCAACTTGAGGAGGAATGAGTTTATTTGGCTTTTACTTGTACATCGTAGTAGTATCATTGAAGGAAGTCAGGCCAGGAACTCAAAAACAGTAGGATCTGGAGGCAGGAACTGATGCAGTTGTCATGGAGGGAGATGCTTACTGGCTTACTCTCATGGCTTTGCTCAACCTGCTTTCTTATAGAATCAAGAACCTCCTGTCCAGGGATGGCACCAACCACAGTGAGCTGTGCCCTCCCCCATCAATCACTAATTAAGAAACTGTCTTACAGCTGGATCTTATGGAGGCATTTTCTCAGTTGAGGTTCCCTCTTTTCAGATGACCCTAACTTGTGTCAAGTTGACATAACACCAGCCAGTGCAGGGTCTGAAGTCAGGAGAATGGCTGACTCAGGAAAGGCGCTCAGCTCCTTCATTACTTTAGTCGGTATAGCATCTATAAGAGCAGGATTTGGCAAACTAGGTCTGGAATTCTTGACGGAGCCTAGCCACCACCTATTTTAATAAATCATATTGATTTCTATAAATCAAATTCATTTCTATAAGTCATTCATGTCTATAAATCAAACTACACTCGGTGTTTACATGCTGTCTGGCTGCTTTTGTGTGAGACATCAGAATGGAGTGACTGCTCAGAGGTTGTCCGCTGTAGCCGATTTCATAAACCTGAGGAGCTATAGACAACAGATCTGTACCTGATGACCCAAGAGAAAACTCAAACCCAGGCTTGGAACTTTGTACTAGAGAACAAGACACCAGCATGTTTGGGTCTGGTGAGGGGCTACTTCCTTGTTCCCAGAAGGCACCTCAGCCTCACAGAATGAGCCAAGAACTGGTGTCTCTTCAACTTCTAAGAATATCGATTCTCTTAACGAGAACTCTGCTGCAGTGATCCAGTCATCTCCCAGAGCTAAAGTACCAACACTTGAGTTGTGGAAGCACATATTTCGTCCGTAGCGGATCATTTCCTAAATCTTACAGCATTTGCTGTCTGACTCTTTACAAAAAATGTTTCCTGGCCCTATACTAGCTCACCGGTGTCAAGGAGTCAGATAGAGAGTTAAAACCAATAAGAAGTCAGATGAAGTAGAGAAGTCGTAATGGTGGCAAATTTCCCCTTCACTCAGGAATGAAGACATTCTACTTACCCTCCTAGGCCAGACCAATAAGCAGAGTAGAACAAATGAACACACCCATTGCAACTGCCAGGAGCTCAGCAGCCCTATCTGGTTGATTTTTACAGGATATTGAGAACAGTAAAATGGGGAAGTAAACACATATTCCTAACTTAGGATGTGACTACATGTCACTAACAGACTTTTCCATTATTAAGACCTTTTCAGTATCCTCAAAGCGTAAATAAAACAATTCAATGGGTGGCCAAAATCTGGCTAGTGAAATAAGACCAATGTGAGCCTTTCAAAGTTGAGTCTGATTTCTCCCATTCACATTTAGCAAATATGTGGTCTCAAAAAACTATATTACATAAATAATAAGATGACAGTATTTATAAAGGGCCTAGTACACGTTACCCCACCACCGTGTCCTCCCACTTGCTCATGTGTACTATCAAGCACTTTCATTCTTTATTTACATAAACACAACTTATTACATATTTTTCAATACGTGTTCTAATGAAGTGGCTGTGTATCAGTCAGAGCGAACTGCGTAAGTACATCTCATCACTCTTGGTTTGCTGACGGAGGTGTGTCCGTGCTGCGCTCTGGCCCATCTTAGTGGTGCTTCAGTATCTCTGGTTTTGCTTCCATTGCTTCCATTCTTGATTTTCTTGAGACACTGCAGAAACTACCATCTTCCCTTTTGAATATCATTAAGCAGGATCCATCTTATGGTTCCATGGGCTCGAGTGTGCAGTTTAAATCACACTTACGGGTTTGCTTTATGTTAGTTCCTTGGGGAACTCTGGTCCTTCATATTTCAGTGTTTGTCCCTTTTATGCCTTATATTCAATCTAACTACATGTTTGTATTCGAATATGAATCTTGAAAGTTTTAGTTATTTCATTTTCAATGTCTTGATACTTATAAACTGAATTTGACTGTTCTAATGGCCTGTCAATAAACATGTTATTTTTATATGTATCGTCAGAAGCTTGTGTACGATATTTTAAAGTTTATTTTAAACTGTAAAGAAAGGCCAAGCATAAACATTCATATCATTCAAATAAACCAGTAATTGTTTATTTGAACTTCACAACTTCTGGTGGCATCAGATCAGGATACCCCTCAGCAAGCCATGTGTCTGCGAGAAGGTCATGGGGTAAAAGAAAGGAGTTTCTACCAACAGTACTTGATTCCTCAGGCCAGATACAGTACCACTCACTTAGCATGAGTAAGGGAAAGGAGAGAGGAGTTTTCTGGGAACCATAGCTACAGTAGGCTTTGCATGATACAAACAATTTAGGGGATCAGGCAATCAATGGCTGAGTCAGTAAGCCTGAGGGCCTGCCGTCAGGCCCAGCACTCAAACACGTAAAATGTCAAGTATGACAGTATACCCAAGTAACTCAAGTGCTAGGGAGACGGGTTGGATGGTTCCTGGGGGTTGTTGACTAGCCAGCCTACCCAAATCAGTGAACTCCAGGTTCAGCAAGAGAAAGCCTATCTCAAAAACTAAGGTGGAGAATGGTTGAGGAGGACACTTGGCATTGCTCTCTGGCCACCAGCACACATGGACACGTGCCCATGCCTGTGCGTGAACACACCCAAGGTTTAGTGTTACTGTTTTAATTACATCTAACTTGAGGAAGCTAATGTCACCAATTCAGAATATAAAACTTATTGCATAAAACTACCAGCTGTAACTGGAAGGCCAGGAAGGCTGAGTCTGATGAAGTAGGACTTGGCTGATACACTCCTCCTAGAGAAACGGGTGGGGAGAGCAGCCCTTACTTGAGAAAACCACAGGTTTGACTTACAACCCAACATTTTCCAGCACTCTCTGTGCTGTTCTTTTTAAATCAAGCATCAATTGAAGAGAAGTGGATATGCTTATGCAACACTGTAAAAAAAAAACTACAAATTTGTCAGGTAACTAGTGTGATTATCAAGTCTTTCAGAGTTATTTTTTCATATGTATTTTTCACTTTTAACAAAACAGAAAATCTCAAGGTGGGCCATGTTTTCTCATTTTCTCTTCTGTCTTAGACTCTACTGCTGTGATAAAACTTGATCAAAAGCAACGTGGAGAGGAAAGGTTTTATTTCAGCCGTGGTGTACCGATCAGTCTATCACAAAGGGAGATCAGATCAGGAACTCAAAGAAGGAACCTGAAGGCAGAACCTGATGCAGAGGCCATGGAGGAGAGCTGCTCACTGGCTTCCTCCCCATGCTTTTTTGCTCAGCCTTCTTTCTTATGCTGTTCAGGACACCCACTCCGGTGCGACACCACTCCCTGGGGGGGGGGGGGGGGCTCACTAATCACTAATCAAGAAAATGTCCCACAGACCACTCTGGAGACATTTTCTCAGTTGAGTTTCCCTCTTCCCAGTGACACTAGCCTACATCAAGTTGACACTAAAATTAGCCACAATACCTTTTTTTATTTAATTCCTTTAAGGATTCACCTGGATCATTTGGTGCCCAGAGCCACAGGGGATACCCTTACCATAAGTTTTATTGGCAAGATGTGAGGAGGGTCTCTTCCCCTGTGGTCATACATATAACATGGTGTTTATGGGCTTCTGTATAATTTGATTGTTGTTGTCAAGTAATTAGATATTTTCACCATATAATGTCTTTATTCCGAGATAATCTGCCTTAAGATTATGCTGATTTATATCCATTCACTTAGGATTTAGCCTTTTGGTGTGGGTCCAGGATCTCCATAGTTTTTTCCTGCTGCCCCTTTCAGCTTTTCCTACAGGCCCATCTTCATTCCTGTGTGACTCTCACTGAACTGCACAATCACACTCTGCCAGGGACCCACAATTGCCTGGGACCCAGGGAGGTGACCTTTATCTTCCTTCCTATCCTCCATTCTAGTCTCTCTGGACTTAGTGTTCTCCCTACCTGCAGTCTGCCCACCTGGGCCCCTCTTCCTAGTTCCATCCCTTTGGACCCTGGCCTCTTATTGCAGACCCAGGGTCTCTCTAGTCCTTCCCTGCCACCTCTTTCAGCCTTTCCTCTTAGCCCATTTCTGTTCTTTTGTAACTCCCAAAGGATGTACAGAACAGCTCTCTACCAGAGAACCCACAGCCCCCACACTTGGCTAGGACCCAGAGTGGACAGCGGCAACCAAATAGCAGAACATCCACCTAGCAAAGAAAAGACTAGATATCTACATCAAGAAATACTTCAGACATAACTCCGCATGCCCAGATGCCAACACAAAAACAATACCATGAACAACCAATATAATACGCCCCCTCCACCCAGAGGACCAGGTTCAATTCTCAGCACCCACATGGCAATTTACAACTCCAGTTCCAGGGGCTCTGAAACCTTTACACTAATGCACATAATATAAATAGGCTGACCTCAGTGGCCAGCAATATGTTGTAATATCCTGAAGATAGTAATTTAGCTAAGCAATAGACAAGAACTTCAGACTATCAGTTATGAATACGTTCAAGGACCTCAAAGGGGATAAAAAAATGCCTGAATGAGGAACATTAAAACAAAAGATTTCAATGAAATAATGAAAAAAATTCAAGACATGAAAATAGAATTCAATAAATTAAAATTCTTAAAGAAGACACAACTGAAATTAAAACTGGAAATGAAAAATACAGAAGTCAAATGAAAATCAAGAGGTAAGGCTCACTGGCAGATTAAAAGACAGGCAAGAGAAAATTTCTGGTCTTGAAGACAAAGTAAAAGGAATAGATATCTAAGCCAAAGAAAGTGTTACATGTAGAAAAAGATCCAGGCACAAAACATCCAGCAAATCTGGGACACTATGAAAAAAAAAAACTTGCAAATAATACCTATAGAGAAAGAAGCATCCCAGCCCAAAGGCACAGGAAAGATATTTAACAAAACCAAGAAGATGTCTCCAATCCCAGGAAAGAGGTGCTTATCAAAGTATAAGAGGCATACAGAACATCAAATAGACAGGACCAAAAAGAAATTTCTACAAAACAATATAATACTAAATATACAGAACAAAGACTATTAAGAGCTTCAAGAGAAAAGACCAACTCACATATAAATTCAGGCCCATTGTAAAATACAACTTTTTCACTGGAGACTCTGAAACCCAGAAGGGCCTAGATAAATATTCTATAAGCTCTGAGAAACCACAGATGCTATCTCAGACTAATATACCCAGCAGAACTATCAATCACACCTGATGGAAAGAAAAACCTTTCATAGCTGTGTGGTGGTGGCGCACGCCTTTAATCCCAGCACCCAGGAGGCAGAGGCAGGTGGATATCTGAGTTTGAGGCCAGCCTGGTCTACAGAGTTCCAGGACAACCAGGCTGTTACGCAGAGAAACCCTGTCTCAAAAAAGGAAAAAAAAAAATAAAAGAAAGAAAGAAAGAAAAGAAAAAGGAAAAGAAAAAAATCACAATGCAAACAAATCACCGATTTCTATCCACCAGCCCAGCTTTACAAAAAGCACTAAAGTGAATACTCGAGTCTGAAGAGAAGGTTAATTATACCCAAGAGGGAAAAGAAATAAATAATCCAAGAACAGTTAATCATAAAAGAAACTCCTGTAAGTAAAATCACATATAGATGCTGATGTGACACTGGATGACTTTGATAACCTCACCCTTGCCAACAGACAGGCCACCCAGATAAAAAACTGAAGAAGGAAACTCTGGAGTTAAATTATGCTGTAAATCAAATTGGCCTAGCAGAATCAATAGGACATTGCGCGAAAGCATTAAAGAATATGCTTTCTTCTGAGCAGTTCACGGAACTTTCTCCAAAACTAACCACAAGTTAGGACATAAAGCAAGTCTTAGCAGATACAAGAAAGTTCAAATAACCCACTGTATCACAGTGACCACCACAGAGTAGAAATTGTTATCAACAATAGAAATGGCAGAAAGCATACAAACTTAGAGAAGGTAATTGAATCAAAACAGAAATAAAAAGAAAATTAGAAACATTTTAGAATTGAATGAAAATGAAAGCCCAACATACCCAAATCTTAGAGTTAGAATGTATGCAGTTCTAAGAGAGATTCCTAACACTAAGTGCCTACATCAAAAACCTGGAGAAATCTTATTAATAACACACTTGAAAACTCTTAAAACAACAGGAAGAAGTAATAAAGAAAGTAGGCAGAAATCAACAAATTCAGGGCTGAAATTCAATGAAATAGAAAACAACAAACCAATACAAGAATCAACAAAATGAAGAATTGGTTATTTGAGAACTTCAACAAGATTGACAAATATTTAGTGAAATTTACCAAATGACAGAGAAGACCCAATTAATAAGGTTAGAGATGAAAAGAAAGATATTGCAATAAACTCCAAGGGGATTCAGAAAATCATGAGGACATGTTTTAAAAATCTCTGTTCCACCAAACTGGAAAGCCTAAAAGAAGTGGATGAATTTACTTATATATACGACCTATGAAAGTTAAATCAAAGATGAAAAATAAACTCATAACTACTAGTGAAATAAAAGCTGTAATTAAAAATTTCCCAAGCAAAGAAAAAATTCAAGGCCAGATGGCACTACTGAATTCTACTAACCCTTCAAAGGAAACTAATGCCAAAACTTAAAATTATTCTGCAAAATAGAAATTGAAGGAACATTTAATAGTTTTTTGTTTTTTTTGTTTTTTGGGTTTTTTTTTTTTGATTTTTCGAGACAGGGTTTCTCTGTAGCTTTGGAGCCTGTCCTGGAACTAGCTCTTGTAGACCAGGCTAGCCTCGAACTCACAGAGATCCGCCTGCCTCTGCCCCCAACCCGAGTGCTGGGATTAAAGGCATGCGCCATCACCGCCTGGCTTAATAATTATTTTTATAAAACTACCATTACCCTCCTACCAAAACCACACAGAGATCCAACAGAGAAAATTCGAGAACAATACCCCTTATGAACACATGCAAAAATTATCAATAAAATACTTGCAAACCACATTCAAAACACATCAAAAAAAGATTCTCCACTGGGAGTAAGTCAATTTCATCCCAGAGATGCAAGTATGGTTCCATAAATCAACATTACCCACAATATAACCAGACTAAAATACAAAAATCACGTTATCATCTCATTAGTGCAGAAACGACCTTGACAAAATCCAACATCCGGTCATAATTGAAAGTCCTGAAGAGACTGGTAATATAAGGGATATACTTAAACATAATAAAGTCAATTAACAGCAAGCTCAAAGCCAACGTCATCCTCAACAGAAATTCAAAAGATTTTCACTAAAATCAGGAACAAGACAAAGATGTTTGCTCTCTCCGTGCCTATTTAATATTGCACTTGAAATCTTAGATAGACCTGACCATGCTTCTTGGTAAAATGTGGATTTTGGGACCTTGGATTAAGAGCCATCCTAGTAGGACAGTGGTGCTGAGGGAAATCTGAACTATGGGAGCCAGGCTCAAGAGTTTTCAGAGGAGAAGAGTGTTGGTGAGTGGCCCAGAGACTGTTTTTGTAATATTTTGATAAAGAATGTGACTGACTGTTTTGCCCTTGTCCAAAAAATCTGCCTGAGGTTAAACTGAAGAGGTTTGGACTAAGAGCATTGGCAAAAGAGATTTCAGAACAGCCTATTTGTGTGTCACATGGTCACTAGTAGTTAGTCATATGCAGATCTGTAATGAAAAAGAGCAAGCTGAACAAGAAAAAGTACAAAATGAACAGATTGAGGAGAAAAGAGAGACCAGGAAGTCAGGTGTTCAAGGAGATAACCAGATTAAAGTAAAGCCTGCCACTCAATGAAATAAAGGGAGTGGTGACTTCAGGGCAAGACCCCACCCAGCTCAGATTCCAACTTGTAAAAGGAAATTAAAGAAGTTCATAGGGTCTGGAGTGGTGGTACTTCCTTTAATCCCAGCACTTTGGAAGCAGAGGCAGGTAGATTTCTGAATTCAAGGTCAGCCTACTCTACCAAACAAGCTCCAGGACATCCAAATTTAGGCAGTGAAGTAAACTATCAAAAACAGAAAGCTGGCAAAAAAACAAAAATGTATTTGAACAAGGGGCCATGTTCCAGTCACAACAAGCAGAACTTTGCAGCTTCTGCCACATGGTTCTAGCATTAGAGTCGGGGATTCAAGAAAGAGGTTATGGAATCTCCCTCTGCATCTAAGGAAGACTACCTACCATTAGGCATGTGCCATGGTGTCCCTGCATGGGGGCCTAGAGAGGCCACTGTGTGAAGCTGTGAAGGTGAAACCTGATTTACGTTGGGGACCCCAAGATGTTAGAGATCCCAGAGTCATGAGATACCTGCTGAATAAAGATGCTAACAGGAAATGGAACCAGTCCAGGAGAAATAAGTGTGTTGCAGTCAACAAAGCTTAAAGGAGTTGGAGATCTGAAAAGCAGTTTGACATCAGACTTGGAGATACAGAATTTGAAGTTTGCCCAGCTGGTTTTCAGTCTTGCTTTGGTTCAGTATTCCCCCTTTAGGAATGGTAACGCATATCCTGTAACACTGCATTTTGGAAGTATATGATCGGCTCTTTCAGTTTGATTTTACTGGGGGTTACAGTTAAGAGATTGCCATGAGTCTCAGAAGAGACTTTGAACTTTTAAAGAGTGTGGAGACTGTGGATGGAGACTTTTAAAGTTGAACTAAATGCAGTTTTGCATTATTATATGACTACATATCATAGTGTAGTGGTTTAAATGAAAGTGGTCCCTATAAGCTCATAGAGAAGCTTCACTGTTAGGAAGTGTGGTATTGTTGGAGTAGGTGTGACCTTGTTGGAGGAAGTATGTCACTGGGGGTGGGCTTTGAGGTTTCAGATGCTCAAGCCAGACCCAGTATCACTCTCTCTCTTCCTGCTGCCTGCAAATCCAGTGTAGAATTCTCAGCTCCTTCTCCAGAACCGTGCCTGCCTGTGCACCACTATGCTTCCTGACATGAATATAATGAACTAAACTTCTAAACCTGTAAACCAGCCCCAGTTAATGCTTTTTTATAAGAGTTGCCTTGATTATGGTGTGTCTTCACTATAATAGAAACCCTAACTAAGACATAAAATTTGCTTGAGCTCTACTGACCACTGAACTATTACTGCCTCTCACTACTCAGGCCTAAGTGCATGTCAAATCCTGGAGCAATGGAGGGCAGAGTCGATTCTTCACACAGCTTGCACAGAGGGTGAGGTCAGCATATCAAAAACAGTCTGGGCAAGTAAAAACTGCAGTCAGAAAACAGACCTCAGCATGTAAATTTATTCAGTTTCTTCTGTCTGTCTACTTCAAATGAGCTGTTTTCCAAAGATCAAACAATAGCACATTAATAGGATGTCAGACCCTAAGAAATCTATCCATATCAAACAGATGTCTGTCAGCATTTCATGGAATTCTATATGTGAAAGATAATTCCAAGATGCTCAATCAAGAACCTGCTTGAGAGAGAAAATTTCTAGGCCAATTAATGGTGTCAAAGATGAGGCTAGGTATATGACTCAGTGGTAGTGGCTTGCTTAGTATGCCCAAAACCCTCAGTATTGCACAAACACGTACATACATACATACAAGCAACACAGCATCAAAATGTAAGGCAGTCCTCACATCCAGAGAAAATTGGTAGAATAAAGAAAACTCAATGCAATGTACATGGGAAGGGTTGCCATTTTTAATATCAGAGAAATCATACTAAAGAGAAACAATGTAAAATCTATGAATAGGAATAGAGGGCCCAGCCATGACAGGCTCAACAGAGACCACCCAGGCACCACACAGGAATGCACCATCCGAGGGGAAAGTATCTAACCTTCCAAAGGA
Organism: Myodes glareolus; assembly: GCF_982192425.1. Classification (NCBI taxonomy): domain Eukaryota; kingdom Metazoa; phylum Chordata; class Mammalia; order Rodentia; family Cricetidae; genus Myodes; species Myodes glareolus. Next base: position 61,461,037 of record NC_142034.1, read on the forward strand.
AACTCCTACCGTTCCAACCATTGTAGATAGGATCACCTGATGTCCCCTACCCAGCTCACACCCATCCCCTTTCACCAAGACAGCCCTAGACAAATGTCGACCAATCAGGGGTCCTAAGCCTTAGAAATCCCTCACCCCAACCTCTGCTACGATAAAACCCCACCCCAACGAAGCTCAAGGCTCTCTAATTGTGCCAATGCATTGGACACATGGAGAGTTCAAGTTTAAGCTTAAATAAAGGTTCTTTGCTTTTCCATACGAGACTCAGTCTCCTTGTTGATTTTTGGGGGACTCCGTAATTTGGAAATAACAAGGAGAAACTTTTTAGTCAACTTGAATCCTTAATCAACATTTAAAACCAGAGAGTAGAGAAAAACTAAAAATACAATGAAAATTTAAAAAAAAAATTTCATAGTTTTCTAAGTTCTTCCTTTTTCTTCAGGGAATTTGTGCCAAAGAGATGCATAGATTATCTGTGAATATGGCCATCTTAACCAACCTCTGAAAACCCATACTAGAAGCCTTTGTATGTCATGCATGTTGCAAATGATTAAGTCAGACATCAGAACTTACCAAACATCAATGAATTCATACTGGAAAGAAGCCCTCAATAGCAGGGATTATGGGAAAGTTTTCCATATCTTCCTGTACAAATGAGAAGCCATTCTAGAGAGAGCCACATCAATGTCATGAACTGCGAAAGAACAAATTTCCACCAAGTGCTGAGCAGGCCTGGGAATCTGAAATGGAGAGATTTCCGAAGCTCACACTCCCCTTAACTCACCGAGGCCTAGAAGAGCTGCCCTTAGCCCAGCTGGGTCCACCACCAAAGAACAACTAGGGAATCTCCGGACACAGCTCTAGAGAGGTAAGGAACCCTAGAATTGAGAGACTGGCCCTATTCATCATCCTCCCACTCCCAATATTGCCCGTGGAACAAAAGCTCTCTCCGCACCCTGGAAAAGGAAAGCAGCGGAATGTGGAATGTGGAACAGCACTGGATCCAAGCAACAGAGCACAAGCTAAACAAACTATGGGCGTGGCAGCAGAAGTGAGGTGGAAGAGTCAAGCTAAGAGAGTCTCAGCATCTCTCACTCTGGCCTTAGCAGGAAGGTACTATTTGGGTCTTTGGAAGTTTGCTGCAGAACTTTATATGTATCCTGACACACAAACTAACACTTTTAACATACAGTCAGAGCACTCTCCAATGATGAAGCATCGACTAAATCCATAATACCTTCTATTTCATTTGTGTGTACACACATATGTATGTTTCTGACAGGGTGTCCAACTGGACTGGCCTTGAACTCCCAGAGATCCATCTGGATGTATTCTAAGGCATACGGTGCAATACCTGTCCTTAAAAACTTAATTTTCATGTTTTCATTTTGTATATACCGTTTTACATTTTCCGTTCTTTTCTCAGCATGCATGCTTTTGCTCCTTAAGTGTTTAACTTGTGTCCTCCAAGAAAAGGCTCTGTCCTCTCCAAGGCTAATAAACAATATCCTCCCTGTTATTTCTTTCCACCAACCCCATGGAAGTACTCTCCTCATTCTCAACTTTTACTCCCTCCCACATTCCCCTGTCACTCAGTTTTTAAACACTGATATTCCTAGCTCAGGAAAAAAGAAGAAAGAAAAAGCAAACTGTAAACTATATTTTGGGCAACTGGGTTTCCTGTCTCCAGACCTTATAAGGGACACAGAACAAGAGCATAGTGTTACACTGGGACCCCAGTCAAACCGACAGTTACTGTGACAGTCGGCTTTTCTGATGCACACTAATCCAGGTGAACCCACCAGGGTGACTCACACATCCAACAACAGGAAAGGGGGACCTGGAATACATGTACCCTCCAACAGTTGTGCAAAATGTAAAAAACAAAAACCATGAGACTCAGCAAGGGCTCTCTGGGGAGATTAAGGCACTTTCAGAATGTGGGGTGGGCTTTGAGAGATTTAGCCTTTCCCCACTTCCTCTTCACTCTCGTAATCAGCCAGCTTTGGGCTCTAGCTCCCTTCTACCCTACTTTCCTCTCCATTATAGAATCTCTCTCCGCAAATGTAAGACAAAATATTTTAACTCTTCCACTGGTTTCTTTTGGTTGTGTTTTATCACAGTAACTGCTGCTGGGAGACAGTCTCTTTGGCCAAGAACTCCTTCTGGGGTCGTCCACTTCTGATACTGCATTGTTACCCAACCATTTTTATGAGTCTCAGAAGTACTTCTGTTCCTGCAGGGCGCTGTCATTTAAACTTTCATCTGCTGTCTTCACTGCTTCTCCCGATGTTTTTACATCTCTAAGATGCTCAGGGGTTAGCATTACGGAAAGAAACCTATTTATAGAGAGTTGGCAGCATCTCTGCAGGCTCACCATAATCCACATCAGTGTCAGTTGATCTTAGCTACAGAGATACTGAAAAAGAAACATCAGCAAGATCCAGTGCAGTGTGTGTAAGCATTACAGTTCCAGTGGAAAGGGACCTGGCCGCCGGGAGCCAAGAAATACCACAAAGTTACACCGCATAACAAACCTCGCACAAGAGATTTATTGGGAGGGGAAAACCCAGGAGGGTGGCTGCCTCTGCTTGGGTGATAAACAGCAGCAAACTGACAGAGAGTTTCTGGGCAAGGGGGTGGAGTCTCCAGAGTGGAGACTGGTGGGATTTCATGTCCATAGATTGGGCTTGTCACTCTGTAGGATGGGGGCAGGGTCTGGCAGTTAGGGCAGTTAGAGTATTCTGTGTGTGGAACCTGGCAGTTAGAGGTCCTGGGGGGAGGGGCCTGGCCACTCCTGTGCCTTGAGGGGCTTACAGTATAGAAATATCCCGTCGCTTTTCTCAGTTGTTCCGTCGAAAGAGCAATGTCAGGTACAGCGACACAATTGGCGAATATTACCTCCTCATCTGGCGCTCTTTGATCCACGGATATTTTCCTTTTATCCACCTGGCTGCATCCTTATCAGCTATAATTTCTGTGGGCTCACTGTGCACTTCCCTCCCCAGTCAGTCTCTGAGTTGGTCTTGTTGAATAAGGGCTGCGCTCCAGCCAGCTTGCCTGCCAGGGAGCCACTTCCTTAGGCGTGCCAGGCTCCAGACTAGCACCATGGCTCTCACCTCTCTGTTGAGCACATCTAGCTGCTGAAAGGATCTCAGAACAGCCCACTAATCCCCACCCCTACTGGGGGATATCTGTACACAGTGTGAAGATGTAGCGCTGTGATCGGAAAGATAAAAAAGCTGAATGGCCAATAGCTAGGCAGGAGGTATGGGCGGGACTTCTGGACACAGAGAGAAACACAGGGAAGAAGAAAGGCCGCGTTGCCAGCCAGAGACAGAGAGGAAGCAGGAAGTACAAGACGGAAGAAAGGCAATGCCACGTGGCAGTACATAGATTAATATAAGTGGGCTAACTTGAGTTGTAAGAGCTAGTTGAAAACAAGCCTAAGCTAAAGGTTAAACTTTCATACTTAATAATAAGTCTCTGTGTCAATATTTGTGAGCTGGCGGCCTAAAGAAAAGTCAGACCACATACCCCCAGTACCCACCCCTAGGACCTGATTAACCTTTTCTTTTTTAAATTTGTATTGTTTTATCAGTTATGTCCCCTGTGAACTTCTCAGGCTTTAAAACCTCCAGAAGCTCACAAGCACATCATTGGGCTTTCTGGGTTTCCCCTAGGAATGCCAAGGTGACCCAAATCTTGCTACATAGAAGGTTGCTACTTAGAAGGTTGCTACATAGAAGGTTGCCCTTCTCTTATCTCTTCTAAATTGTTTTACGGTTTTTGTAAGTCCACTTTAGAAGTCAGCATAGATCACTTAGATCCACCAAAGCCCATCCTACAGTATAAAGATCATACATCCTACCACATGCCTTAACAAAGCCAATGAAGCCTCATACTATGTCCAAGGTCCTTGATGAATCTACCTCTTGGATCTCTGGTAAACATGAGCCCACCATGCTGCTACAAGTAGAGATGCAGTTTTCCCAACACCAATTGTTGGAGAGGTTATCTTTGTTCCAATGTGTGTCTTTGGATGTATATGATCTATCATATACATATCATTATGAGCTGTGAAAAAAATGTATATTCTGAGGTATTTGGATGGAATGTTCCATAGATGTCTGTTAGGTTCAGTTGATCTATGATGTCACTAAATTCCAATATTTCTCTGTTTTCTGTCTGGGTAGTTTGTCAGTTTTTGAGAGTGGGGTACTGTAGTCACCTATTGCTCTTGCTAATCTTCGACTTTACCTCTGTTATCTATTTCATGAAGCTGGGCGCAGTGTTTGTGGCAGATAGGTTTAGCATAGCAATGTCTCCTTGATGGACTGTCCTTAATCAGTATGAGGTGACCTTTACCTCTTCTCACAATTTTGATTTGAAGTCTGTTTTGGCAGATTTTAGAACAATTGCTCCACTTATTTCTCAGTTCATGTACGTGGAATATCTTTTCCCATCCTTCCACACGAAGGAAATCTACCTCTTTTATGGTGAGATAGGTTTATTAGAATCAACAAATGCATGGTTCCTGCTTTCTGACCCAGTCTCCAGTCCATCTTTGAGCTGTGAAACTCAGACCATTGATATTCAGAATCATTGCTAAAAGATGTGCATTGGTCCCTGCCATTTCTTAACTTTGTGATGATTGGCTTTTTCTTCCTCTTCTCTTGCTTAGTTATTATTCTACCATGTTTAATCTTTCCTGTGACCCCCATGGATGGATTTGTTTTTCTCGGCAGTCTGAAGGATGTCAAAGTTTCTTCTGGAAATATGATTTAATGGTTATAAGGACGTCAACCTATTTTTACCATGAAAAGCTTTTGCTACTCCTTCAGTATGGCAGATAGCTTTTCTGGTTTGCAGTTGTCTTTGAGAACCTGAAAAATATCCTTCCAGGCTTTTAAAATTTTTATTGACCAGTCTACTGCTACTCTGATGGGTCTGCCTTTATATGTGATTTAATGTTTCTCTCTTGCCATTTGAAATTGACTTTGTCTGACATATTCAGTGTCTGAGTTGTAAGATGACGAGAGAAGCTTCCTTTCTGGGCTTTTCCATTCGGTGTCTTTAATGCCCCAGAATCTGGATTGGCACCTCTTTTCCTAACTTACGATATTAGTATGATTCTTTTGAAAATATTTTTATGCCTTCAGAATGAGATTCTTCTTCTATGCCCCTGCCCCTAATCACTAACTAAGCTCTGAGTATGCTCCACTCACTGTCTACCCCTCAACAAACTCAACTGTCTACCCTTCAACAGTTATGAAGCTAAAGGGGCCACTGTCATTAACTGGCTAGTACAGCATTGCATAGTGGTGACACCCTGCAGCTGTGTGTTCTTGCACCAGCCGACCTGAGAGTCTGTACTGAGGAGCTATTGTCTGAACTACGCACTTCAACTCTGCCATAACAAAGTCCCACGAATGTTTCCACTGACAGAACCTATGAAAAAGGAGGGTGGGTGAGGGTCATCTGCTTAAAAAAAGGTGGGAAGTGTAGCTAGGAGGGGAAGCTTGGATGCCTTTGGACAGATTTCTGGACCTATCTGAGCTACAGAAGGTTATAAATTAGTTTTTTTTTTAAAGGAGAAAATAAGTATGAGAGAAAGAAGACCTAGAAATAGAGTACATGACATGTGAGTGAAACCTATATAGTAGACCGCGTAGGGAAACGGAAAACAAGCCTAAAACCTAATCACAATATGCCAACAAAAGCAAAACCATCATGAGATTTTTGTATGCCAGACTGAAGATTAAATAATAAAAATTCGAATGACTACTTATGGAATGGGTTGTTGCGCGGCTATGGTGAATAGAAAGATGAAATTCTCAGAGGTCTCTGGTTCCAGCCAGTCCCATTTGAAACTGCGGTGGGGGAAGGCCACTGGGACCTATTCAATGCGGTCACACTGAGGACAAATAAAGAGGTCTAGTGACATCCCCACAGCATACACACACAGTGTGACCACAAAAGGAACAGAAGTTCAATGAGACCTCCACCCCAAGATCATCTTCACAGCCCCGGCCTGAGGTTTAGGTTTAAACAGAGGGCAGTCTTGGTCAAGGTGTGGTCCTGTCTGTCACCTTTCTAGGGTCCAGGCAGTCTGCTGTAGAGCGTGGACTGGTATGTTGTCAGAACTGTGCGATATCTCTTTCCGGGACACAAGTTTCCACACTGGCTGGCACCAGGCCCCTTTAGCATATTTTCATTCCTTTCGGGAAGGTTACAGAACCAGAAATTACAGTGTAGGTAGGTGTCGCCAATCTTTTCGATCCAGAAACTCCAAGTCAAACAAAAGCTTGGACATTCACCAGCTCTGCCATCTTCTGCTGCTTAAAGTTATAGGTGGCCTCTCTGTTCTCCGGGTGGCTTTCCTTAGCTCCACAGAAGTGACCTGAGGGAAAGATCTTAAGGTACCTAGTGCTAGTGAGTGACACGGCCATAGACGCTAGATGCAAAATTTCCAAGACGATTGAATTCTTAGATAGCCTCGAGGGTTGATAACTGTTCCTAAACTCTAGGAGGAGCAAAGGGGATTCTGGGTGCTGTAGGCCGAGGGTTGCGCAGGCGCATTTGCCTGCCCGACGCGGGCGGCCGTGAGGAGCCGTTGCTGTGCGAGTTCCCTCGGTGCGAGCGCCCTCTGCAGTCCACCGAGAGGCCGCCAGGTACTACCTGCCCCGTGCGGACCCGGTGCGCGCGCCCTTCCTGGGAGCTGGGCTGGGGCGGTGTGCCGGGAGCGGCCGACCCGGATCTAGCCTGGCGGACCCGCCGATCCCAGAGGCGAGCGTGCTGGGCCCGTAGCCACCGAGGCCGGGTGCTGCAGTCTCCAGCAACGGCCTCCCGGGGAGCCTGAACGCTTGGCGAAGGGCTGAGAGCACGGGGACTGCGGCTCCACCAGGACGCCAACCCTGCCACGCGCCAGAGCAGCGCACTCGCGTGGACCCGCGTGCGAGTGGAGAGCGGTTAGTCCAAGGCCGGCCGCACGGGAGCTGGGCTTGGGCTGAGAGCTGCTCTGATTCCTCACGTAAAATGATTTTAAGGCATTTAAGATGATCGCTTTTTAAGCCACTTGTTCCCTGGCACGATCCTGGAATAAAGTGTTATTGATTAGGTCGTACTGGGCTGGTCCGAGGTGCTGAAGTTCCCAGTCAGAGCCTACATCCTTCCTTTTTTGTTTTGTTTTGTTTTGTTTTGTTTTGTTTTGTTTTGTTTTGTTGGGTGGGGGGTTGTGAGGTTTCTCCTTAAGTCTGCTGATAATTGTGCAGTAGATGAAAGAAAAGTTTATTTATTATAAAAGGATTTACCTAACAGTTACAGGGTAGACGCTAACTCAGGTAGGCCGAGTAGCTGTTGCGAGTGCTAAAGACAGTCCACGACAGTTTGGCCCCAGACCAGCAACATTCTAGTTCTCCAGAATCACCAAAGTTTGTATTTGTCCACCAACCTTGTAGAATCTTTAACACGGTGTGGCTTCCACCCACCCCGCCTCCCCCGAGGCTGGACACTGCGTAGCCGGGTAGCTCCTGTGGTTACAAGGGGGAACAGATGCTGCGAGGTGATTTCGCACTGGCCACTTATTTTCGCTCTTTGAGTCAGCCTTAGAGAACTTTTAATTATTTTTAAACATATTTATGGCAGAGGGCACATGCATGCCATAGAGCATGTGTGGAGGTCGGAGGGCACCTTGTGGGAGTTGGTCCTGTCCATCCAACATTAGTTCTGATTCATTAGGCTTGGCGGCTAGCCCCATTTCCCGCTGGGCCATTTCACTAACCCATACTTTAGAGAAATTTCATTGAACACAAGTTGTTCTTTGAAAATTTTTATTTTTTTATTGACAGTTTTACAGCACTTATTTATTACAGCTCACTTCTGTCTGTTTGGTTTATTGGCTCCTTTTCCTTTTTGTTTGAACAGGCCAGTGGCTGGTATAGTTCATTATTTAGAGAATTAGCTTTTGGACTTATTCACTGGTTTTTTTTAAAAAAAAAATATTTCTTCCTCTTGTGGTTGCTTAATTATTTTTTCTCTCTAGTTAAATGTTTAATGTTTTAATTATTTTTAAACTTTTTTACTTAAAAGCATTTAGGATTGTCAAATGAATCTCTTTAAAGTTATGTCAGCAATCCAGGCATTTTTAAATCTTTGATACTCTCATTTGGGGGAGTGCACCTGGAATTGGGGTGAATGGAAACCACTCCCAAATTATACTGTTTGAAATATGCTAATGAACCATCTGGCATCAGATGCCCCACGTCTGATCCAGGTTGGCAGAGCCAATCGGAGCAGTTCCAGTCTCACCTCTATGCGGTTTGCTGCCCTACCTGGACACCTACAGGGCCGCTTCAACTCTACATATGAGATAAAGTACCAGGATACCTGGTCTTTCAAAAATTCTGGGTTATTTTTAAATATTATACCAGTCTTGAAATTTTATTTTGGAATGTCTTACAGGAAATTGATTTTTAAGGTAGTAGGATGGCATAGTCTTCAATTGACAAGGAAATTGGGGGGTATATATACATGCACACACACACATGCACAGATATGTGTGTTCCCCTAACTTCACAGGTTCTCCTGCCCATGCTTAGTGATCTCTATTTTCTACCCATTAAGATGCTCTCAAGCTTAGTAAATGACATAGAAAGGTGTGTAAGACAGTGCTTGGCCGTCAGGCGCTACAGTCTCATTAAGAGAAAACAATAAAGTTATATAATGTGTTTAGGCAAATAGTATATTAAAAGACGGATGCTGTATAAGGAAAGGAGTGGAATATTGATGCTGTCTAAGTTCGTTATGGAAACTCATGAGGATCAGTAGATTTAGGTATAATTCACAGGTGGAATTTGGGAGTCAGCTTCCATAGAGAAAATGCTGCCGTGAGAAGGGGATGCAAGGGTGAGAAAACTGGATACCTTCATGTTTCCCTGAAGGTGTGTGCGTCCTTAAGTGTGTATGGGAGGAGTATTAACGTGGTGAAAACTGTATTATACCAGTCCCTGCGAAGTGACTGGCAATTCAGAAGAAAAGTAATATGAGCAAGTATAGAATTGTCCACGTGACGATCTGTACGAACCTGTACTCGTGATTATTAATCTTTGTCGTCAGACTCTGTAGTGCATATGGACTTGTTGAAGGAAAGCATGAATGGACACCAAAGTGCTGTACGTGGGCAGATTCAGCTCCGTGTAGTGACACGTCCTGGATCACTCCCACCCTTCCTGTCACCTGAGCTGTGGCTCACACTGTCACCCGTTTTCTGGAAGCTGGGTATTGTTAGTTTTTTAGGTGAAGACTCAAAGAGAACATAGCTAGGATAACATTTTCTCGTGAAATGTTTTTATTACCCAGATTTTAAACAATGGCTGAAAATGTAAAATGGATAAGCACTGCTAGAAAATATGTAAAATTTAATGACATTCATCAAAATTAAGCCCTTATAAAGATGTAGTCTCTCAGGTTTGGAAGAAAACAGTGTTATGAATGAATATTTCTGAAATATTCCTTGAATAATAACTGAAACATACTCATCCCTACTAGTACCCACCTCCAACACTGTACTGAATTTTCTTTTAAATTTTTTTATTTTTAAAATTATTTTATGTGTGTACATGTGTTCAGGTGCACATGAAAATATGGGTGCATGTAGAGGCCAGAAGGTAAACCTTGGGTCTTGGGTGTCATCCTCAGGAATTCTATCCAGCTCCCTAGGGACTGGGGCTCTCTCTGTCTCTCTCTGTCTCTCTGTCTCTTTCTCTGTCTCTCTCTGTCTCTCTCTCTCTCTCTCTCAATTATATATATACTTGCATGTCTGTGTGGGGTTACTTGCAAGTGAGCGCATTTCCTCACAGGGCCCAGAAAAGGGTTTCAGACCTGGAGCTAGAGGTGTAGGTGGCTGCTACCCAATGTAGGTGCTGAGAACCAACTCAGTCCTCTAAAGAGCAGTGTGTGCTCTTAACTGCTGAGCCTGAGCCATCTTTCCAGCCCCAAGAGAAACAGGGTCTCTTGTTGGCATGAAGCTCACCAACTAATGCTTCAGTGTCTGGATAGTGAGCACCAGGATCCTCCTTTCCCCCAGCACTGGGACTGAAGTGTGTGCTACCACACCAGCATTTTCTCTGTGAGTGTCAGATCAAACTCAGCTTTCAAGACAACACTTCACAGCTGGGCTGTCTACCCAGACCTGGACTGACTTTCCCATTGTAGAAAACAGATGGTATTCACAGATTTTGGAAATAGTCAAATAATAATTCTTGCACAAGACAGATGCATCTTTTGTTTTGTTTTTGTCTTTTCAAGACAGGTTTTTGCTGTAGCTTTGGAGCCTGTCCTGGAACTAGCTCTTGTAGACCAGAATGACCTCGAACTCTCAGAGATCTACCTGCCTGTGCCTCCAGGGTGCTGGGATTAAAGGCGTGCACCACCACCACCCGGCGACAGATAAATTCTAAGAAATAGATCTAGTCCCCATATGAAAGAAAGAGATGCATGCAGTATCTAACGGCCCTATTATTACGAGGTTTTTATTTTGATAGGCTTATTGTTTAAAAACTTTTAAAATATCCAGTTATCTTTCTCCATTATGAGTGTTTGTCACCATTTCAAACAGTGTGAAAGAAGATGCTGACTGGACATTAGGGGCCCTAATCTCAGCCCTAAGTAAATGAGTGAAGAGGTCATCCATCACTTGCACTCCAGCTGCAGGGCTTGGTGGTGCCCACGGAGGCCGAGGGTTCTAGGCAGTGACTGAGTGTTCCTTTCCTGTGTCCCTTCAGAGTTCTGAGGTTACACAGCCCGGTGAAGGTGATATCTACCATCATTTGTGAAGGGTATTAAGAGCAAGTGCCTTACTGCCTCTGGGTCTGTCCTTATATTTCCAGCTCATTGGAAGTTCACAGGGAATGCTTGGAGAGGTATGGAAGCCTAGAGCTGGCAGCATCCATTGGAGGTTTCTGTTGGTAGTGGCAGCCCTAAATTTGGCAGGTGATCACTCTATAGGCATTAATGGTAAAGTATCCTTTGTCACGTACTCTGAACCTTGCTGGTGACTGTATTGGATGATGGAACTTCCTATAATGAGCACCCCAGGCAGAGGCTAAACACTGAGACTGAATTTATCAGTATTTGTTTATAGCTCCAATAATCTTCTCGTTTTTCCCTCTGACCAGGGCTTGTAGTTTGTAAACCAGACATGATATCTCATTTGGAAAATGGGAAAGGTTCATGGGCAGTGGTGAGAGAAACTTCAAGAACTTCCTATGAAGGTAAGTTAATGTAACCAGGAAGATGGGTTCATTTCCAGTAACAGTCATTGGAGGATACGAACAAAGATGTGAACTATTTTCCCAAAGCTTTCTCAAGGGAAACATTCCCAGTCCCTTCCTCAGCCTGTGTCCATCACCTCCCCTCACTCTGCGCTTTCTCCAACTCCTCCCTTCTCTGCTTTTGATTCTGTCCAACCCTATCCAACCCTATTTTCTTGGGAGCACAATTTTCACAGTTATTCCTCTGTGTGAAGACATCCCATAGCGTACCCCTCTCTGCTCCTTCAGTCAACTTTGTGCCTTTTCCGCCTTTCATTATCTCACCAGCATCTGATGTGCCTTTTCTCTTCTGAAAATGCGGTAAGGGCCACCCCGGATCCCTTCTGAGCTGAGCTGACGATTTATGTGTTCTTCACCTGCAGGGTCCTCAACAAGGCTCACTTTATCCTTCTCTGGGTTCTTAACTAATTGAGAATTTAAACAAGGAATCAGCTGGAATCAAAATAATATTTAATATTTATTATCCACCTGAGTACTATGAATTAGGTTAGATACTAAGGCAACAAAAATGAATAAGATGTCTTTATAAACATTTAGTTCAACAACTAGATAGTGGACAAGTAGCCATGGTGATGCCTCATAGCTGTGAGGTGGATGGGATGTGAAAGAACAGCAGTGATGAGAAGGAGGCTGTCATCCCTAGTGGATGGGGAGGTGGCTCCAAACAGTGTGTGCTCGTAATCCCAGTGCGGCCAGCTGGACACAGGAGGATTCCTAGGACTAGCTGGCCAGCTTGTCTGTTCAAATCAGTGAGCTCCAGGTTCAGTGAGAGACTGGCTCAAAAAAAAAAAGGTGGAGAGCATGTGAGGATGGCACTCAACACACACACACACACACACACACACACACACACAATCTCCTTAAAATAGAGTGGCCAGGGGAGGTCACTGTGGGGAGATATTAGAGTCCTGAGGGGTCGGAACAGTGTCCACTCAGGTGAATAATTGGCAACATATAAAGATAATACCATAAAATCGGATGTTCATGTCATGAAATGCCTTATCTCTGGCCCTCCTCCTGAATGATTTTTAATAGAAAAATTATCGGGGTATAATTTGTACCTCAGATGGTAGAGTACATACCTAGCATGCATGAATCCCTGGGTTCAATCCCCAACAACATATAACCTAGATGTAGTGGTGCATGGCTATCAGCCCAGCATTCTGGAAGTTGAGGCAGGAAGATTCAAGGTCATCTTTGGCTCCATACTTTGAGGCCAATTTGAGATACATGTCTCATACATATATATACACATGCATATATACAAACATTTCATTATTTTGGTCCTTTATTCAACTCCACCCTCTCGTCAGTTCTACTTTCTATTTTTTCCTAGAAAATAAAGTTAAATATCAAAGAGTGAAACTATATGTTCACTATATGCCCAATTTTTACTTTTTTTAAAATCCTGTTTAGTGAGAGTTCCCCAGTTTAGGAAATAAAAGCAATTTGATTTATTTTTCTTCTTTCCCTCAGACTTGGAAACCAATTCTTCAACTAAGGATGCTACACTATCAGAGAATGTTTTTGAAAAAGATTTGTCACAGAAGATCATTGTAAAGAAACTGACAGAGAATGGCCCATGGAGCTCCAGAGTGGGAAGGTTTAGGAAATGGAATAACAGCATATTAAGACTCCAGAACATTCCGAAGAGTCATCTGAGCCAGAGACTCACAGCAGAGAAGAAAACTGTTGCTGCTCAAAGGGGTATTAGACTTGGATCTGCTCCTTTTCCAGAACCAGGAATTATCGCAGAAGAACTGAGCAGAAAATGCCAAATACATGAGAAAAATTTCACAGAGAATTTAGATTTGATTACAGATACCCATTTGGGGAAGATGATTTGCAAGGATACAGAAGACCATAAAACCATAAGGCAGACTTTAGAATTTATTTTGACAAAAAAATCCGGTACTAAAGAAAAACCCTGTAAATGTAACAGATGTGAGAAGGCCTTCTGTTGTAAGCCACTGCTCACCCAACATCAGAGAACTCACACTAAAGAAAAGCCTTTTGAATGCAATGAATGTGGGAAGATGTTTAGCCAGCTCTCATATCTAAGTCAGCATCAAAAAGTCCACACTGGAGAAAAGCCCTATAAATGTAGTGAGTGTGGAAAAACCTTCATTGCTTCTTCATCACTGATGGTACATCAGAGGACTCATACTAGGGAGAAACCTTACCAGTGTAATGTCTGTGGAAAATCCTTTAGCCAGTGTGCCCGCCTTAATCAGCATCAAAGAATGCAAACTGGAGAGAAAGCCCGTACGTGCTTCCAGTGTGGGAAGGCATTTAGCGATAAATCCAAACTTGCACGACACCAGCAAACGCACAACCATGAGAAGGTCTACAAATGTGATGATTGTGGGAAAGCCTTCAGAAATAAATCCTATCTTAGTGTCCATCAGAAGATCCACACTGAGGAGAAGCCATACAAGTGCAGTGAGTGTGGAAAATCTTTCAAGAATACCACAATTTTTAATGTCCATCAAAGAGCCCACACCGGAGAGAAACCCTTTCCATGTAACGAATGTGGGCAGGCCTATATGAGCAATTCAAGCCTCGTCTTGCACACCAGAACTCACGCTGGGGAAAGACCGTCTGCATGTAGTGAGTGTGGGAAAGCCTTCAGCCAGATAGCAAATCTCACAGAGCACCAGAGAATCCATACAGGGAAGAAGCCCTATAAATGCCACGAGTGTGGAAGAGCATTTATTAACTTTTTCTACCTCACTGTCCACCACAGGGTGCACGCAGGAGAGAAACCCTATGAATGCAGCGAGTGTGAAAAGGTCTTCACGCGGTCTCCATCGCTCCTTATACACCAGCCTGTTCACACTGACGAGAAACCTTACCTGTGTAATGAGTGCGGGGAGTCTTTCGGGATACAGTCGCACCTGACCGTGCGTCAGAGGGTTCATACTGGGGAGAAGCCGAACAAATGCACTAACTGTGAGAGAACGTTCTCCAAAATGACAAATCTCAGGGAGCATCAGAAAATTCACACCGGAGTGAAGCCCTGTAAGTGTTACGACTGTGGGAAGTTCTTCCGGACCAAATCCTACCTTATTGTGCATCAGAGAAGGCACGCTGGGGAGAAGCCCTGCAAAGGTAAGGAATGTGATAGAGCCTTCACAAATACATCGCGGCTGACTGTGCATCAGAGAATCCACACTGGGGAAAGGCCTTGTAGATGTGAGGGATGCAAAAAGGCCTTTAGACCTAGCTCAGACTTGACTGCGCACCTGAGAACGCACACCGGAGAAAAGCCCTACAAGTGTAATGACTGGGAAAGCCTTCGGGAGCAGCTCAAGCCTCCCCGTGCAGCAGAAACTCCATCAGAGAGGGACTCAGCCAATACAGTGTTCAATCACAGAATCCTGTGAGCTGTATTTAAGAACTTTAGGGAACTTATCAGTAGAAATTAATTAGCTCCTGTACACTAAATTAAAAACTCTAAATATGGATGTTAGAAGAATTTAGTTATATTCTTAGAAATAATTCAAATGAGATTAAAAGTAGACAAATGAAAACCTTCATCCATAGTTCATACTTTACTCAATCAACAAATTAAAGTTAATTGTCTTTATATATTTCTGCCTGTTTTTCTATGGGTTTGTCTTTTCTTAAATGCTTTGTATATTTTTCTATATTCTTTGCCACATATGTAACAAATGTTTCTCTTAATTTAATATTTGTCTTTAAACTCCTATATACTAAAGTCACAATGTTTTCATTTTTACAGTGAAATTTTTCATCTTAGGTTCTTGATTTTTTTATTTGAAAGCCTATCTTTGGTGCCTAAATTATACATAATCTAAATTTGTTTGACATTTTTTGATAATTTAGTATTTATGTTTAAGTCTTTAAATGTAAATCTAGACTGAATATCTGTTGAATGAGACTCAAAATGACTATGAGCCCATGAAAAGATTTTAACCTACTTAGTATTCAGGGAAATTCAAATTTAAACTAATAAACTGAAACTTCTACTTTATAGAGTTGGAAAAATTTAACCTTTCATTGAGGGTAGGGTTTTGGGAAACCATGTACTCTTACTTAAAAGTTGTGTTGCTTATGTTTCTGCCAGCAACCCAGTGGTTGCATAGCATTTAAATTACCCATGCTTGCTTGGGAATCTGCTCCATTGAAATAAGCATCCTCAAGTGTAAGAGTACAAATAAGGATCTTTGTTGAAGTATTGTTTTTTAGGGCAGAAAAGTCACAACTAGAAAATGCCAATTAATAGGAAAATAGATAAATGTTGATGTATCCATATTTTGGAACAGCCTGGGTAACTTTTAAGATGAGTTATATAGATATGCTAATTTCAGAATTACCCCAATTTTTATGAGTAATTGCTTGTTATAACAAATGTATATACATATGATTTAATTATCACCAGTACCATGCACTTACAAGAGTAACTAGCTTTTCGTGAAGACAGATATAGAAGAAAGTACGTCAGGCTATAAATATTAGCTACCTGAGGGAAGGCAGAAAAGGAGAAAGGATTACAGGGTGAAGAGACTATAAACATAGAAAAATTTGAATATAGCATTGTTTTATAAAACTACATGTGATAGTGGTACTTCTATGAATTTCTGAGAGAGATGAATGAAGAAATAGTCTCTAAAAAGTTGGTGGTTGTTCCAGAGTTATCATACCAGCAGGTGTTACTTGATGATTCTGTTATTTTCTGTACCTTAATGTGTCTGCAATAAACATGTAATGTTTACATAAAAAGAAAAAATCTTCTTTCTTTTAAAAAAATTTACAACTACTGTGTTCCATGAAGTACATTTTAGGCACTAGACCTGAGGACACAGAACAGGTTGTGATGCTGCAAAGATTTTAGGTAAGTTACTCACCAACTTGTTCTTCTAACCTGGATTTCCATTGAGGTAGTGATAGAAGTTTCAGATGAAAAATAAATCTGAACAATGTCCCAAACTTGTGTGTCAGATGTGTACCAGATGTGCATCAGATGTATATCGAATATGTACCAGATGTGCACCAGATGCGCATCAGTTGTGCATCAGATGTATATCAGATGTGCATCAGATGTGTACCAGATGTATACCAGATGTGCACCAGATGTGCATCAGTTGTGCACCAGATGTGTATCAGATGTGCATCAGATGGTCACAACCTCAGAAAGTCGTTCTACTTTCACACGACACCAAAAGTGATTCCAATAGATGGTTCATTGCATATTCTCAGACCTTCTTGGTCAAGCATGGAGAGGAAACAGTCAGAAACTTGTGCATCCCTACATCAGTACTCTCTGAGAATACTAGGAAATGCCTGGAGCCAAAAGAGAATCTAGAGATTGTACCCCAGGTACCAGAAGCTCTACCAGACCATGGGCTTGATACCCCAAAAAATCAAGACATGATATGCTACACATCATTTGGAAGTAGTAGAACCTTTGAGAGATGGTGTCTCATTGGGGGCCTGCCCCTGAAAGGGATTATGGTATCATGGGCCCTATTTTTTTTCTTACTCCCTCAACTGTAATGTGGATTTGAGTCACACCTGCCAGAATGCACTTCTCTCTCATCACACACACTTCTCTCTCATCACACACCAGTGCAACAAGGCCAGTTGATCATGTCCCGGAGCCACCAAGTCTTTGAGCCAAAATAAGCCTCTCTCCTTGTAAGTTGACTGCCTCAAGCTTTTTGTTACAGTAACTGGATGCATGGGTTAAACACATTATGGAATCACATGGGGCAGAAAACCCTTTATATTAGTTTGACAAAGACTGGGCCCCTGTTTGAATTCTCCAGTTCTCTCCGTGTCTTCTGTCTGACTATCACATGATTTCTTGCTAGCCTGTAGTCTGTTGTGTGTCTGTTGACACCTGCCTGATTTCTTACTGTCTGACTCTGTGTCAGTAACTAGGGATGTTGTTCTATATTTAACAGCATGAAAAACATCACAGGGGAAGGAGTGAGGGACTCTTTGCAGAGTTTTACAAGAGGTCAGGTACTGACTCCAACTGACCCAGATAACAAACAGGATTGCCAACACACCACTCATCAAACAGTAACTACATGTTGCTTCCAGCACACATGGCAGATGGATGTTTGCTGTATAAGATCACTTTTGACTTATTTGTTGTTTTCAGCAAATGATTATAACATTCACACATGCAATTGTCTCTCAGTTGTGGAGGTCCCTGCAAATGCCACAGCCAGCAGACCCACATGAGACAAGAAGGCAATCTGGTTCAACACGACTTAGCCAGTGTTGGCTGAACTTCTGAGTCTGACCCTGGGCAGTTAACTTTTGATATATTTAAACACAATACAACTTTGGAGAAAAGTTTTCTGGTGATAGTTATCACAATAATGCTTAAGGCATGACTACACCAAAACTCTTTTGCAAAGAACATGTGACCACTTCCATAAAAATGGATTTCATTGACTGAGAAACAATGCTTGGATAAAGGTCTGTGGGGGAAAGAGTCTGGGATAAACATAGTGATCTGGGGGTTCGGGTAAGGCCTGGCCCTACAGTTAGCATAGATTACCAGTGATTAACTGCATCCATTTGCAGCTTTCTGGGTGGAAGCAGGTGTACATCTCTTCTACTGAAGAGACAAGCCTACATTTTAACATTCTTGGCTTCCCTGGTGTTTATCTGTGTGCACCAGGACCTCATGCCCTCCACACTAGGTCAATGGCATGAAAAACTATATAATTTAAAAATAGAGCTATATGTTAGCTTACGTTGTTAAAACTGATTACATGGAAAATCCAAGACATGACCTTATAAAGTTTAAAGAAATCAGAGGATGACCCTTTAAAATCAAGTGTTCTGTCTCTCATAGCACTTGAAGGGGAGAAAGGACCTTCTGTCTGTTGTCAGTCCTTGGTTCCAATACCATGTGCTGTTTATGTTCCCTGAGGAGAAAGCTCTGGAGATGGGATTCGACTCTCTTACTTCTGACCCAAGTCCTCCAAAGCCCCTGTCCCAAGTCAGGTTGGTCTAAGGAAAAAGAAAATGAAACTGCCCAAGAGTAAAGGCATTGTGCCAGTAAGGACCGCTAAGGGATAAACTGCTTCCGATAGACTATTGGAAAGCTGTTGTTTACCTCTGTTTATTCTGTCTATAGTAAGATCAGTTAACGGAATGTTCGTCCACGGAGAAGATGAGGAAGACTTCCTACCCAGGAGCCTCTCAGCCAGTAACTCCAACATAATAGACCTAACAGGGCCTGGTTGATTTGGGGAATGTTGTAGACATCAAGTTGAGGATATTTTATTTGTCTTATCTACATGCTACTTTCAGTAATTCAAAACCAAAAGTACAGCTAGCATAGAGCCTTCTCTGGGCTGTACAAACTACAAATGAAAGGACAGAAAGACCTGGAAGCAGCTGCTGGGGAATCGATCATGAAGAAATGGAGACTGAAAAGGAGGAAGCCCACAAGCCCTCTCTGCCCTATTTTAATGTAGGGAAGGAATCAAAAGAATACAGTTTTTTTTTAAATCCTAAAATAGTTAACAAATATCACAAATAGGGGGCTGGAGAGATGGCTCAGTGGTTTAAGAGCATTGCCTGCTCTTCCAAAGGTCTTGAGTTCAATTCCCGGCAACCACATGGTGGCTCACAACCATCTGTAATGAGGTCTGGTGCCCTCTTCTGGCCTGCAGGCATACACACAGACAGAATATTGTATACATAATAAATAAATAAATAAATATTTTTTTAAAATTAAATAAATAAATAAATATCACAAATAAAAAAAAAAGCACTTTTAAAAAGAATGCCCAGCCAGGAGATAGTGGGGCACACCTTTAACCTCAGCACTTGGGAGGCAGAAGCAGGTGAATCTCTGTGAGTTCAAGGCAAGCTTGGTCTACAGAGATAGTTCCAGGACAAGCTACACAGAGAAACAACATCTTGAAAAACCAAAAGCAAATAATAAAATTTAAAAAAATATAAAAGAATGACCAACATGATAAAAAAAAAATGGCAGTTAAAACTGCTCCTCCAGAGGACCTAGGTTTTATTCCCAGCATATACGTGGCAACTCACAACCATTTGTAAAAACCAGTTTAGGAGATTCAATGCACCTTGGGCATTGCACATATTTGGTACCTATACATGCAGGCAGGCAAAACACATGAAAGTAAATACATTTTTAAATATCTATACAGGTGTCCTAGTTACTTTTCTTTTGCTATGATAAAGCACTGTGACCCACCCCAACTTATACAAGGAAAGGAACATTTGGGCTTCCAGTTCCATCTGTGAGAGTTTGAATGAGAATGCCCCCCATGGGCTTGTATATTTGAGTGCGCCTGGTCCCCAGGTGGCGGAACTGTTTGAGAAGAACCAGGACAGCCAGAACTACACAGAGAAACCCCATCTTAAAAAACAAAAAGAAACAAAAAAGAATTAGAACTATGGCCTTGTTGGAACTATGGCCAGGTGTGCCACTGAGGGCAGGCTTGGAGGGTTCAAGAGGTTTCAAAAGCCAAGGCTTTTCCCATCCAGAGCGCCTGCATGGTTTCTCTCTCTCTCTCTCTCTCTCTCTCTCTCTCTCTCTCTCTCTCTCTCTCTCGTAAATTGAGATGTAAGCTCCCAGCTACTGCTCAGCACCATGCCTGCCTGTAGTTTTGCTTCCCACATGCATGATGGTCAGGGACTCACCCTCTGAAACTGTAAGGCCCAACAAACTTTCTGCTCTATATGTTCCCGTGGTCATATGACGGTATCGTAGCACAACAATAGAAAGTAACTGGACACCATCGCAGAGGGCACCATGACAGCAGGAAAAGCTGAGAGCTCACATCTCAAACCTACAACAGGAAGCAGAGAGAGTAGATGGAGAAAGGCTTTTGCAACCCCAAAGGCCACCTGCAGGGATATATTTCAGCAAGGCCATCGGAGACTATGAGGGACATCTCATTTAAACCACCACAATAGGTAATCTTAATTTCCTACAATGTGTTGTGTAAGTAATTTGGTTTCAACTCATTTAAGGATATTTTAAAAAAAAAAGTGATAGTAAGTAAGAGAGTTGTTTAAAAAGATATAAAAATAAAATATTTTAAAATTATCTGTACAGAGCCGGGCGGTGGTGGCGCACGCCTTTAATCCCAGCACTCGGGAGGCAGAGGCAGGCGGATCTCTGTGAGTTCGAGGCCAGCCTGGTCTACAAGAGCTAGTTCCAGGACAGGCTCCAAAGACAGAGAAACCCTGTTTCGAAAAAACCAAAAAAAAAAAAATATCTGTACAGGGACTGGAGAGATGGCTCAGTGGTTAAGAGCATTGCCTACTCTTCCAAAGGTCCTGAGTTCAATTCCCAGCAACCACATGGTGGCTCACAACCATCAGTAATGGGATCTGGTGCCCTCTTCTGGCCTGCAGGCATACACACAGACAGAATATTGTATACATAATAAATAAATAAATATTTTTTAAGAAAAAGATAAAATTATCTGTACACAGCGATGAAGATGCTTGGATGATTTTCCAAAATGGAAAGAGGATCTAAAAAGCCTGAAACATGTTATGAAAGAGCTGAGGATGTCATGTAAAGTAGGCAAAGATGAGACTTGGAGATGATAGATATGACATCAAAACTTCTAAGTTTAAAGTCTAATACACTAATTAACATCAAACCTCTACATGAAATAAGCAATGTAGTTCTCATAAATTATTAATCTACTCTTGGTAATAATTCTAAATACAGATTTAAAAAAATGTGATCGGGCAGTGGTGGCACACGCCTTTAATCTCAGCACTCAGGAGGCAGAGGAAGGTGAATCTTTGTGAGTTCAAGGCCAGCCTGGACTACAAGAGCTAATTCCAGGACAGCTAGGGCTGTTACACAGAGAAACCCTGTCTCAGAAAAAAAAAAACAAAACAAAACAAAACAAAAACAAAAACAAAACAAAACCCGAACAAACAAAAACAAAATGTGTATCTCACCAAAACTTATTTAAAAGTGTTTGGGTTTTGCTCAAGTAAAACCAAAGCATCACACAATAATTAAAAATACTGGACTGGAGTAACTGACATGATCAATAAACCATACTTAGAGTCCTGCACTGATGTGGTCAGAGGGAATAAAAGGGAAAATATATCCTCCTCCTTTCCAAAGTCACCTAAATCCCAGGGAACTGTGGCCATGTCTCTGATGAGTTTCCTGTTCTCTTGTTCAGGAAGCCATGGAAATCCCCTGGGTAAATTCTAGCCAGTGTCCCATCTAAGAGGAGGGTCAACACACAGGAGAAATTCCTCCAGCTGGTCAAGCAAGGCCTTTGACTTATCCTGATACAGATGGATAACTGGTAAAGGAAGGATAAAGAAGCCAGAGGTCCCTCCAAGTCCAAGTACCCAGAGAACTAAATCCTCAACTGGCCTTGACAATGAAGAAAATTATGGATTTTGACCACCTGTGTGGTCTTAAGTGCCCAGCAGAAAAGTATAACCAAGCATTAAAATGACTAATGGTTTTTGTGTTTGCTTGATTTTTATTTTTTGGGTTCTTTTTATATTTTGAGACATGGTTTCTCTGTGTAGCTTTATAACCTGTCCTGGAACTCACTCTGTAGACCAGGCTGACCTTGAACTCAAAGAGACCTACTTGCCTCTGCCTCCCAAGTGCCAGGATCAAATGTGTCCATCACCACCATTCAGCTTTAACATGGTTCTTTAACAGTTCAAGGGACTTCACTATGCAGACATGAGGTTTAACCCTGTGAGACATCATTTAGACAATGATCTCTCACTACTTATTTCTCCTTGATAAAGAGAACGCTGTTCAGCTATAGAACTCCATGACTCTGTTCAGTTCAACACTGCAGCCCCTACCTGCGGCCAAGACAAACAGGCTCACCTTCCCAACCACTAGTACAAAATGTAAAAGTGTTTTTACCAACTATGGAACATGCTCACTCAGAAAGATTGCTTTCCACAACTGTAACATGGCCTTCTGTACCCTGATCATCCATGTTCTCTAATTAAAAGAGGCTACCAGTGTCCTATTGTCAAACTCACAGGGTTAGGGGAAGTTGTTTGAGATACCTGAGTCGAGCTTACAGGGCATCATAGGATGTCTTATAAGACAACGGAGTGTATTCCTTTCTTAGCCTGTCAACTAGAGGCTGGTGTCTACTTGTGTCCTCATCAAGAATGGGGCCCAGATTTCAGCAGGCGCCTTCATTTAACCTTATTAAACAAAATATAGCAATCCTGAGGAGGAGGAGTTCTCGTTGACCTTTTCTCCCAATGTCTCCCACAAAGTTGTAATAGACCCAGTGGCCAAGCTCTACACTGAAGCCGGACCATGAAAACCTTCAAGTTCTTGAATTAGACCACCAGCCTTCTTTGTGATGTCCACCTTAAGGTGGGCAGTGGTGGCAAAGACATCATCAAGTTCCCTGACCCTGTGACAAAACTGACCAGGTGTTCTTTGGATGGTTTGTTCTGTTCCTTTAATAAGGGCAAGCCTGACCAGCTGTCTTCCTATACACTCTCAGGGGTTATAGTCATACTAGTGACCTTACTGTGTGTGGTACAGGCACCACTTCACCAGCATAGACCAACCCTCCTGGGAGGGACTCTGACTGCTGGCCCCTTCCTACGGTGCCCTTTAAGCAGAGTGGTCCACACCTCCCCCAAAACTCCAGCAGCAGTTAGGGTGACCTCTGAGAGGGTGAAAATGAAAACCCAGGAGCCACACAGAGAGAGAGGCCACTAATAATAACAAAGACAGCAAACTTCTGGCTTTTTCTTCACTCTCCTTGCCAGAAGACAAAGGCCTTCTCCACCAGCAGCTGCCCCCCCCCCTTCCAACTGACTGTTTAGGCTGGCTGGGTAAATTCAAGGCCAGTCCTGGACCTGTTTACTTGAAGGTGTGAACCTATTAACTCCCCTTTATTTGTCTCAACTAGCCAATACAAAATGAGCAGAAGGGTACCCATTCCAAGTCCCCAACTTAATACATTTTCTGTTACAGATGTGTAAGAACTATGCCAAAGGGCATCAGCATGCCAGAATAAAGTGCTTCCCCATCCATCCTGGTGAGGAACATTTCACACATGCACTCCCAAAACTTCTGTTCTTCACATTCACTGGTAGTTCTGAATACTAGGGTATTTTTCCTGGTGGAATTAAAAAAAACTACATTATATATGGGTGTGTGTGTGTGTGTGTGTGTGTGTATACACATACATACATACATACATACGTAATTTTAAGTGGAAAAACAGGAGGTAGGAATCAAGTACTGACCATTTTCCTCTTTCCTCTGTGTGTGCAAGGCAGTGTTTCATTGAGCCACCTTCAGCAGCCCAACTTTAAGACCTTTGTAAACAAGCCGGGCAGTGGTGGTGCACACCTTTAATTCCAGTACTCAGGAAGCAAAGGTAGGCAGATCTCTGTGAGTTTGAGGCCAGCCTGGTCTACAGAGTGAGTTCCAGGACAGGCTCCAAAACTACAGAAAAACCCTGTCTTAAAAACAAAAACAAAACAAACAAATCTAAAAGACCACTGTAAACAAACCTGTCAAACTCCTGGACCATCAACTTTTGTATTGGAAAAGAAAAAAGAAAACGTCTTCTTGACAGCAGTTAGCGGGTGCTTGTGGCATTTTTATCACAGTGGATTCCACTGGCTCGCTGCTTTTCCTGGTTGTCTACACATGAGCGCCTGTTGCTAGCATCTGTCTTTTGTGCTGTGCCTATGAGTGTGCCATTCAAACGATGAGATTCTATTGAGGTGCCATCAGAGATGCAGAAGATGCTGCCCCCTAAGAAGAGGAGCATCCAGGATGGGGAAGAGTTTGCACCACTCTGTGCTGGCAACGGGAATACATTCTTAGACGCTAATGAGAAGACACTGCAGTTAGACAGAGACTGTGTTAGCACAAGCTTGGGTTAGATGCTCAACGAAATGGCAAATCACTTATTGTGAAGAAAATTTATAGTGTAAATTTAGAAAAGAAAAGGATATCCAAAACATAAAATACATCGAACTGTTTTTTAGTCGGAAGGTGGTGGTATACCATAAGGACAAGAGCCCGCCCGAAGGGGCTTATAATGGCTGGAGTTAAACATTCTCAGCAACAGAAAGAAGAATAAAACTCTATGAATTAACAATATCCATGGGTCTGTATGGTGCAAATAAGTAATTGAATTGTTGCCTTAGTTAGGGTTTCTGTTGCTGCAAAACACCATGACCAAAAAGCGAGTAGTTGGGAAGGAAAGGGTTTATCTGGCTTCCACTTCCACATGCTAGTCCATCACTGAGGGAAGCCAAGATAGGAACTCAAACAGGGCAGGCACCTGGAGACAGGAGTTGATGCAGTGGCCATGGAGGGTGCTGCTTACCCACATTGCTATAAACCGGTTTTCTTGCAGAACCCAGGACCACCACGCAGGGGCGGCACCACCCACAACGGAAAATGCTCTACAGGCTGATGGGCAGCCCGATCACATGGAGGCATTTTCTCAGATGACTAAAGATTGTATTAAGTTGACATAAATCTGGCCAGTGCAAATACACACAAAGCCAGCTTTCTGTCAAAGGAGAAATATAAAAAATAACTGCAAATGAAAATCGCCATTAATCAAATACCACAGTAGTAGTTGGTACAGGCAAAATGGGGACTCAACCCGTGTCGGCAACAGTGCGAAGAAACGTGCGCGGTCGATAGTATGCCCATCCCAGCTCTGTATTATTATAAAAGGGAGGAGAGTGGCTTTACAATGAAGAAACTCAGCCGGACCCCTTGCAACCACACAATCGAAGTGGTAAAGCCTGCTAACAGCATGCACCACCTCCGCCTCAGGATGCCGGATGCTCCGCCATTCCCTTAGAGGATGAGGAGGGGAGGCTGTGAGGGAAAGCAGATGGATAGTAAGCCTCCCGAAGACTAAAAGTGAGCTACGTCTCAGACAAAGCCACGGTGTTTATGGGTGGGTACACCTGTGGCGGTAAAACCACGCCCTGAGAGGTGACTGCGCCTGGCCGACAGGGCTGTGGCTGCAGAGCTGGCTCCGTCCCTTCTCCTGGCTGTCAGCAACTGAACGCTTAAGGCGGTGGGTGTGGTTACTAATTTTTATGATGGTACCCTTTTCCATGATATCCAATTTTCAGCACTTTTAAGTTTTATAGCTAGAGAAGGAAGAGAAAAAAAACGGCATAACTCGGAGCGTTCTGTTCCAGTGCTGTTTCAGAGTCATTTGGGGCGGTTTTCCTTGCTCCCCCGCCCTGGGGACAGGACCTGCCTCGCGGCTGCATCCTCAGCTCTCCGCTCAGGTCCTGGAGGAGGAGGAGGAGAAAGAGGAGGAAGAGGAGTTGCACCAGGAAGCTGCCAGAATGTTGGAGTGTTAGAGGATCAAAAATAACCTTGCGTCCGGGACCTCGTGGCGCAATGGTAGCGCGTCTGACTCCAGATCAGAAGGTTGCGTGTTCAAATCACGTCGGGGTCATATGTACCTGTTTTCCCGTAATAGTTTGTTGTTTCAGTGAACTAGAAAGGCCACAGTGGTGACATTTTCAAACGTATAGAAAAGACTTACCCTTCTACCTTGACAGAGAATTTGACTCCTTAAATGCAGAACCACCTCCCCCACTGCTATGGGAATTAAGCGAAAGACCAAATCAGTTCACAGAAGAACAAACAGGGGCTAGAAACGTAGCTCAGTTGGCAGAGGGCTTGTATAAGTTATTTGATAAATATATGAACAGAAACAACAGAATGACAGTTAAATTTTAAATCAAACTCTGAGTTTTGTTTGATTGGCTGGTGAGGTTTATTTCGGGTGTTGGGGCTTAATACATTTAAGCCGAGGTTGGGGACCAAAAATTTTTCGCTGAAGTCCTTTGCCCTTCACTTCAAGTCCTCCACAGTTCAAGCTGTGGAGTACAGTGGAGACTAAAACCCAGGAATGAAAGGAATTAAAATGATGATAAAAGAATTTTTTCTTCACTCAGCTGGCTTAGGGAGGTTTTCTGGCATGTTCCTGATGCTGTTGTTTTCTTTTAGCATAACTAAAGTAGCAGGTTTTAAATGCATTCTGAGTCTTGGTACCCCTAAGACAGGAAATAGCTTTGCATTCGTTCACAACTCCTATAATTCATGTTTAATTCAGCGCTAAATATAAACTTTAAATTCATTAGACTCTTCAACCTTTCAAAATTTTTATAGTCAATGAGTCTCTCTTCAGCATTCTATCCTAAGGATTAATTCTGTGGAAACACTTTTAATATCTAATGTTCAAGATTGTGAATTGCTAAAAATTTCCCCTTCTCATATGAATAAATGAAATTCTAGAAGGCCTAGTTGTCAGATAATATTCTATCTTTGCAATTTCCTCTTTATTACAAAAGCAGATTTCGCTGGTTTGTATGTGTGTGCGTACAGGTTTTCAGTGGTCAGTTTTAAACTTGAACTCATTTAAAATTAGCAAGGATTTGTTTCCCGGGTTATACAAATATCAAAATAACCATACATTTTATAAAAAGTCCAGACAAAAATGTGTTTCTGAGAAAGAAAAAATACGGATAAGAGAAAGAAAACTTCTTAAAATGCTATTTACACACACGCACACTAGTCAGCTTCATCGCTACAATAAGGGGTTAATTTCATAAAGAAAAAAAACAGCGTATTAGCTTACAGCCACGGAGGCTGAAGGTGCAAACAGTATAGTACCAACTCTGACAGAGGTCCCAGAATTGTGTCGGGGAGGAATGGCCACTTCCTGAGCACTAAGCTCAGAGAGATCAAGAGAGACAGACTCACTCCTTTCATAACAAGGCAGTCATGAGAACTAGGAAGAAAACCGGTCAGTTGTCCTCATCAACTTAGACCATGAAACCCAATATGGACAAATTCAACAGAACCACCATATACGGGCTGCCCAAGCATCCTTCAGCATTGCCAGGGCAGTCATGAGAATTACCCAGGGCTTATAGGACAATTCCCATCTCCGGTGACTGCCGGACCTCCACAAGGCCTCTTCTCCCATGGTTCTGTCCCTGCTCTAATCATGCATTCTGCAAGGCACACGCGTTCTGTTCTGCCTCTCTGATCCCACCACACTGAGGACGAGATACACCCGCGCAGGAACACGTTTTAGGTGACTTGTTTGTGTCTCTGAGCCAGGGCAGCCGCCTCAGCGGGTGCCCAGTGAGTGGTTGACATTATGTCCCTTTGACTGGAGGGGTTTCGAGCTTCCAAATTATACTAAGGGGGACGGGGGAACTAATGTATATTTCCAAGTGAAATTCTCTAAGGTTTCAGACGTAAGCTGAAGAGAGCCCAACTTGCAGTCTAGCACTGCCCTCTGGTGGGTAATGGGAAAATGACATGAACACTAGGCTTGCCCACGGTTTTAACAACACACGGAATCAACATGCACACCAGGGTATCTTCACCTCTCTGCTTATCCAAGTCTGTAAGATTCAATGTCTTAGAACTGCTTTCTAGAAGAAGCCACTGTTCCAAAGTAGTCCAGCAGAGTGAATTTATGAGAACCAGAGTCAAAACCTGGGTCACATGACTAGGGGAGCCTGGTTACCATCACAGCTGTGTAAGATTATACCTTATATGGTCGACTTTGCCTATCTTGCTCCATTCTGGGCAGGCCACAAACCGATCTCTCAGGTGCAAGGCATCCCCCTGAGCCAGACTGTGCCTGCTAGCAGGAGGCTATAGCCCATTGTCCTGTTTTTCCACGAAAAGCCCCCACAAAAATAAAAGTCAAAATTAACAAGCAAAAGATCAATAAGATCAGAGAGAGAGAGAGAACCAAAAAAAAAAAAAATCCACTGAGTTGATTTGTTCATTTTGTGTTAACCTTTTAATTACTCCTCGGCATAGCACCTGCCCTGCAGTGTGGTTGACATGCCCAGTGATGCTCCACTGGAGAATACTGGTTTTCCCTTGGCCAGTGGCTGTCAGTTGCCAGTAGCGTCCTGGTTCAGAGTGTGAGTCCTATCGACCTCCCTCTCAGTGCTAGGGCCCTGTTTAACCTGAACCTGTGCAGGCCGTGTACATGCTGCCAGTCTATGTGAGCTCGTGTGCGCATTACTTCTGCTGTGTCTGGAAGCCTGTTTCCTTGGAATCATCCATTGCCTCTGGCTCGCACTATCTTTCTTGATTGCCTGAGTCTTGTAGGGCGGGACTTGATGAAAACATCCCATTTAGGACTGAGAGCTCCAAAGTCCGTCTTTGCATGGTATGCAGTTGTGAGTCTCTGTGTTAATTCCCATCTACAGCAAAGGAAAGCTTCTCAAATGTGAATTGAGCAAGGCACTGATCTACAGGCATGGCAGTATGTCTTTAGGAGTCATTTTATTGCTATGTCCCTTTAACAGAATTTAACAGTATTTGCTTTTCCCCTAGGCCCAGGGCTTACCTAGTCTCAGGCTCCTGGACACTCTTACAGTGTCAGGTATGGGTTCTTTCTCATGAAGTGGGTCTTAAATCCAATCAGAGTGGTTGGTTACCCTCATAATCTAAATCTAGATAATCTAGATAATCTAAATCTAAATCTAGATAATCTCTCACAAGCATGAGTCAGAGTTTGTCTTGTAGGTGAGTCTAGATCCTATCCAGTTGACAGTAAGTTGACGCCCCATGTCCATCCCTTGTCAACTTGACACCCAAACAATATGGTATTTAAATAATCACCTTCCACCCTTGTCCCCATAGGCTCATGTCCATCTTACAATGCAAAATGTAGTCATCAAAAGTCTTCAAAAGTCCCTGTTTCACCTGAGAGCTAAGGCAGTCTCTGAAATGTGAGTACCTTATAGTCAAAAGCCAGCTACATAGTTACAATATACAGTGGTATAAAATAAACATTCCATCCCAAAAAGGAAGGATGGAGGCAAAGCAAGGAATGATTCATACCAAAGCAAGACCCAAACCAGTAAGGAAAAAGTCAGATCCTCCAGGTTCAGGTCTGGAAAGAGAGAATAACTCCCAAAACCTCCTCTGATCTTCACCTGTATGCTATAGCATATGGCACGCGCACACACGCACACACACACACACACACACACACACACACACATATCATAAACACACAATATAAAGAAATGTAAAGAAAGGCTCAGCCCAGATAGATTCACTGCAAAATTTGACCACGCTCTTAAAAAAAGAATTATCATAGAAAAGGAAAGACTACTTCCAAACTCTTTTGCTGAAGCCAGTATTATCCTGATACCAAAGGCAGATAAAAGCACAGTAAAAAAGATTGCACAACAATCTCCCCTAATAAGCAGAGATTAAAAACACACCCAATAAAATACAATTGAATTCAAGAACACATCAAAAAGAACATTCACCACAATCAATTTGGCTTCATTTCAGGGTTGCAGGGACAGCCTAATTACTAACTATAATAAATAACATAGACTCCAAGATGAAAGTCATACAATCATTTCAACAGATGCAGAAAAGGCCTTTGACAAACTCTAACATCCCTTCATCTTAAAAAAAAAAGACACTGGGAATGGAAGGAACACATATAAACATAAGAAAGACTATTTACGACAATTCTATAGGCAGAAAAGCTGGAAGTGTTTCCACCAAAACCAAGAACAAGACAAGGGTGTCCAAACTTTCCATCTCTGTTCAAAATAGTTATTAAAGTCTGAGAGCAACAAGGCATGAGGGAAACATAAAGAGAATACACACAGGAAAGGGAGAAGTTAAAGGACACTTACAGACTGTGGTGGTTTGAATGTAATTGGCCTCCAGAAGCTCATATAGAGTGACACTATTAGGAGGTGTGGCTTTGTTGGAGATGGTGCGTCATTGTGAGGGTGGACTTTGAGGTCTCATATATGCTCAAGCCACACCTAGAGTCTCAGACTACTTTGTGTTGTCTGCAGGATCAAGATGTAGCCCCTCCTCTCTCAGCTCCCTCTCCAGCACGTCTGCCTGTGTGCTGCCGTGTCCCACCATAATGATAATGGACTAAACCTCTGAGCTATAAGTAAGCCCTAGCTAAATGCTTTCCTTTATAGGAGTTGCCATGGTCATGGTGTCTCTTCACAGCAATAGAAACCCTAACTAAGACACAGATAGTATGATTCTATATGTAAAAGACTAAATACTCCACCAGGAAACTGTCAAGGGTCAATAAACATTTTTAGTGCACTAACAGGACACAAATTTAACGTACAAAATCGGAGACCTTAATATACACCAATGCTAAGCGGAAATCAGAGAGACGATTCTATTCACAATAGCCTCAAAAACAATAAAACACCTTGGAATAAACCTAACCAAGGAAGTGAAAATTTTACACAAAGCAAACTTTAAAATGGCAAAGAAAGAAACTGAGGAAAACACTGAAAAGACCTCCCATATTTATGGATTGGAAGAACTAATACTCTAAAAGTGACGCCCTACAAAAATCAATCTACAGATTTAAAGCAACACCCATCAAAATCCTGGGGCCAGTCTTCACAGAAACAGAGAAAGCAATCTTAAAGTCCACACGGAGTATCAGGTGTGTAGATGTATACCTTTAATCCCAGCACTCAGGAGTCAGAAGCAGGCCAGGCCAGGCTGGTCTACACAGCAAGTTCCTGGATATCTAGAGACCCATGGTGAGACCCTGTATCCAGGAAAAGCATCAAATGAAAACATAAAATAATCTAGACAGCCAAAACCACCATGAGCAAAAACAACAATGCTAGCAGTAGCATAATATCTGATTTCAAGCCATACTACAGTCATAAGAGAAACAGCTTAGTACTAACTAGAAGCAGACAGGTAGGTCTGTGGGCTAGAAAAGAGGAGCCAAGTATGAGCCCACACATCTACAGCCACCTGATTTTTTAAATTAAAATATGATTAAATAATTCCCCCTCTTACCTTTCCTCTAACCTCTTTTATAACCCCCACTCCCTTTCAAATGCTTGGCCTCCTTTTTTTAATTGCTATTGTTATACACACATACACACATACAAACACACACACACACACACACACACACACACATATAAAACCTGCTGAGTTGTTCTAGTGTTGCTTGTATGTATATGATTCCAGGGCTGACCACCTCATATCTGATAACCAATTAAAGGGGAAGATCCCTGGGTAAGAGGAATGCTCCCTTTCTCAGCATTCCCTGGTTGTCTGTAGTTCTTTAGAAGTGAGTACCCGTGATGTTTACCCCTTCTCTGTTAGCTTGTCTATTGATGTTGTCCTTGTTCAGGTCTTGTTTAGGTAAGCCATGTTGTTGGATGTCACGTGTAAAGCTTTCTTGTCATTTAAAAATGACCCACTCTCACAGAAGATGTCCTGGTCTCTGGCTCCTGCAGTCTGTCTACTCCACCTTTCTGCAATGTTCCCTGAGCCTTGGGGTCAGGAGTTGTGCTGTAGATGGATCCATTGAGGCTGGACACCCCATAATCAGTTGTTCTCTGCATTTTGATCAGTTGAGGTTTGCTGTATTGATTCATTTATTCAAAAATAAAGCTTCTTTTATGAGAGGTGGAACTATGCTTATCTCTGGGTATAAGAATAAGTATTTAGTATGCAGTTAGGAATTTCTGATAAAATAAGGCTAGTTGCACAAAAATTAAGGCCAGCCATCAACAAATGGGACCTTATGAAATTAGAAGACCTCTGTAGAGCAAAGTAAATTTAATTGACAGAAAGGAATAGGATAGATCCTTCACCACCTGGTGGAGAACTAGTATACAGAATACACAAAAAACCCAAGAAATTAGACATCAGGAAAGCAACCAACCCAATCAGAAAATTAATCATAGAATTAAACAGATTTTCCCCAAAGAAGAAATACAAATTGAGAGCAAACATTTTGAAAAGTGTTCAGACCCTTAATCAATAAAGAAAAGCAAATTGCAGCTACTCTGAGCTTCTATCTTATGCCAATCAGAATGGTTATAACCAAGGCAAGCAAAAGACAAAACAATTGTTAGTGACGCTGTGGAAAAAGAGGGGCATCAGTGTTAATTCTGCTGCTGGTCTTACATCAACTTGACACGCAAACTAGAGCCATCTGAAAGGAGAGGATCTTAATTGAGAAGATGCTTCCAGAAGATCCAGCTGTAAGGCATTTTCTTGGTGATTGAAGGGGAGGGCCCAGTCCACCGTGGGTTGTTGGTCCCTGGGCTGGTGGTCCTATATTCTAATAGAAGGCAGGCTGAGCAAGCCATGGGAAGTTAAGCCAGTAAGCAGCTCCCCTCCATGGCCTCTGCATCAGCTCCCATCTCCAGGTCCCTGCCCTGTTAGAGTTCCTGTGCTAACTCCCCTTAATGATGAGCAGTGATGTGGAAGTGTGAGCTGAATAAACCCTTTCTTCTCCAGCTTGATTTCTGGTCGTGGTGTTTCATCACAACAATAGTAACCCTAACTAAGGCAGTGGGAGTAGAAACTGGTACAATAACTATGAAAATTACCATAGAATTTCCTCAAAAAACCCTCCCATCCTCATAGATCAGCAGCATTAATATTGTGGAAATGGCCATATTACCAAAACTGACCTACAAATGAAATGTAGTCCTTACTGAAATACCAATGGCATTCTCCACAGGAATAGGGGAGAATTATAAAATTTATATGGAAATGCAAATACCATGAATACTCTAATCAATTTTAAGCAGAAAGACATAGTTATCACATTACCTAGTTTCAAAATATTTTACAGATCCATAATGATGAAAACAGACATGTAGATCAATGACACATAATAGAGGCCACAGGCATGGACACCCTATTCAATAAATGATGCTGGTAAAACTGGATATCATCTTCAGAAGAATGAGATTAGATCTTTATCTCTCATCACGAACCAAATCATCAATTCAAACTGGACCAAGGACTCTACCTTGAAATCATAAATGTTGAAACTGGTAAAATAAATTATAGGGAAAACACTTTGGAATATAGGTTTATGCAAGAAATTTCTAACTAGCACAGCAATTAGGCCCCATAATTGGCAATTTGGATTACTTTAAAGCAGCGGTTCTCAACCTTCCTAATACTGCAACCCTTTAAAACAGTTCCTCATGTTGTGGTGACCCTCAGACATAAAATTATTTTTGTTGCTACTTCCTAACTGTAATTTTGCTGCCATTATGAACCATAATGTAAATATCTATGCTCTCTAATGGTCTTAGGCGACCCCTGTGAAAAGGTCATTAGAGGCTGAATACCCCCTACTGCTTTCTGGGGGGCAGCCTCTAGCATCACAGGGCTTTCTGGGGGGCAGCCTCCAGCAGCACAAGGCTTTCACAGGAATCCACAGAGTCTGCGAGGTTAAACTTTTCTATCTGAGGGGGGTTAGAGAAAAAGGCACTCACAAGCTCTCTTGATGGTTTCCTTCTTTATTCTCTCTCTATAGTCTCTCTTTTCATTCTCTCTCTCCTCTCATATTTTACAGCTTTTATACCCCAACAGAATCTTTCAGACAGTACAAGAGTCAAAACGGTTATACTCCATTTTTCAAGTGAATGATTACAGCTAAAAATATGTTTCTCATCTCCCTTACATGATTAAACATTTTATGTATTACAGGTGAAAAAACAAATTATCCCAAGAACCCACATACATTCATACCCAAGCAACTTGTTATAGATTAACCGTGGGGGCAAGCAAGGTGTTCATGTCAGGTCATTTACTGGCAGGCTGCATTTTGCAGTTACAAATAAAAGGCCAATTACTTTATTACTTATCTTGAAAAGTAATCTTATAAAGAATCTTAAAGGAATCACAAACCTAAACTTTTATATATGAGAAAGAATCAATCAGCCCTACTTTAAATCTTTAGGGTACATATCCATTCACTAATAGTGTGTGTGTGTGTGTGTGTGTGTGTGTGTGTGTGTGTGTGTGTACATATACTTATACACATACATCAGGAGATTGAGGGCAGAAATGGATACAAGGAATTAATCATCACGTTTGGTCATTAACCAAATTTTGCAAGGAGAGTACAGCAGCCAGTAATAATTGGGCTGCTTTGTTCTTGTTTCCTGACCTGGAAAAGAGTTCCACATTCAGCTATACGCCTTTCTAAAACTTTCGATTGTCTTCTTGAGTTTTTCACCTCAAAGTTATTTTACAAAAAAAAAAAAACATCTTAGTCTAACTTTGTTATTTTCAAAGCTTTGTTTTAGCTGTGATGCACTCCGAGACCTGTGAACACATCCTGAGATTAAGGTTAAAAGAATTTAAACTAGCTGGGCTACTGGGACTCAATTGTTAGCCATTAACTTGAGCTTCAATCCATGCAGCTCCTTAGAGGAGACTCACAGACCCTGACTGTGAAACATAGCCTTGTATTTATTTTTATCCAGCAAAACTCTGTATAAGCTATCATTATTAGTATCAAAGTAGACAGTACAGCTTAGAGAGAGGTCATCTTGACAACCCACAGGTAAAAATGCCCAGTAGAACGGGGTGTTTTCAAGAGATAAACACACTATATTCCAGGCAGTGGAGATCTCCCCCCATCTACTCACACCATGCTAGATACCGGAAATAGAGAGCTACAACAAACATGTATAGGCACAGCAGAAACAAAAGACTTCTGGGATCTGTAGTCCTGTGGCCTAGCCTAAACGAGATTGGCCCCTCAGAGGATTCCCTTCTGGTGGGTTGACACCTGGAACTTCACTTACAACTTGCTGCTCCTCCCGCAAGGCCAATGGCAACTCTCCCCCCCACACACACACACCCGTAGGTCACGACCTATGGTGTTTGAGAACCACTGGTGTAAGCCATATAAAGAACTACAGGAGCTCTTTTTCGTGGCGCCTCCTGGGCGGTCGGCTGTGCGAAGATGAAGCTGAAGATCTCCTTCCCTGCCACCGGCTGCCAGAAACTCATCTGGACGATGAACGCAAGCTTCGGACCTTCTATGAGAAGCACATGGCCACAGAAGTGGCTGCCGATGCCCTGGGTGAAGAGTGGAAGGGTTACGTGGTCCGAATCAGTGGCGGCAATGACAAACAAGGTTTTCCCATGAAACAAGGTGTCCTGACCCATGGCAGAGTACGTCTGCTGTTGAGTAAGGGGCATTCTTGTTATCGACCAAGGAGAACTGGAGAGAGGAAGCGCAAGTCTGTCCGAGGATGCATTGTGGATGCCAATCTGAGTGTTCTCAACTTGGTTATTGTAAAAAAAGGAGAGAAGGATATTCCTGGACTGACAGATACTACTGTTCCTCGTCTGTTGGGACCTAAAAGAGCTAGCAGAATCCGAAAGCTTTTTAATCTTTCTAAAGAAGATGATGTCTGCCAGTACGTTGTCAGAAAGCCTTTAAACAAAGAAGGTAAGAAGCCAAGGACCAAGGCACCCAAGATTCAGCGTCTTGTGACTCCACGTGTCCTGCAACACAAACGTCGGTGTATTGCTCTGAAGAAGCAACGAACAAAGAAGAACAAGGAGGAGGCTGCAGAATATGCTAAACTTTTGGCCAAGAGAATGAAGGAAGCCAAAGAAAAGCGCCAGGAACAGATTGCCAAGAGGCGAAGGCTGTCCTCACTGAGAGCTTCTACTTCTGAGTCCAGTCAAAAATAAGTCTATAAGGGTAACAAATAAATGATGAGACCTTGAAAAAAAAAAAAGAACTACAGGAATTAAACACCAGAGCAATAAGTGGGCCCATAAGCTGGATTATCAATAGAAGACATAAAAATGACCAATAATTTTGTTAATTTTTAAAAGTTTGACACTCTTCTCTACCAGAAAATATTACTTTGAGATTCCATCTCACTCCAGTTAGAAGAACTATCATCAAGAAAGCAAATATCAACAAATGCTTTTAGGGCTGCAGGGGAAGAAGATGTCTATGATGAGACAGTGTAATAATGTGCTGCAGCCACTGTGGAAATCAGGGTGGAGAATTATCATAAAAGATAAAAGTAACTCTTTTCACATGTGCAAGGAAATAGAATCAGCTTAGATGTCCATCAACCTTAATTACTGTCCTGGTCTTTATTTCTTTCCTCCATTTAATGACTGGTTGGTGTTTTGTTCTTGTTTTACAAAGCCCTCTATTATAATGTTATTTGTTAACATTTATTATTCAATATTAACACCCATTATTAACATTTATTTAGTTATATGTGTGTGTGCGCCTGTGCATTATATATGTATATCACATGTATGCAGAAGCCTATGGAGGTCAGAAGAGGCAGCAGATTCCCTGGAGTTACAGACAACTTTGAGTCATCTTGTGGGTGCTAGAAGCTGAAACCAGTTCTTTTCTAAGAATAATAAGCACTCTGAACCCCTAAGCCATTTCTCCAGTCTTGTCTTTTCCATGTTATGTAGCCCATGCTAGCCTTGAACTGATTGCATACACTTGGCTGGCCTCACACAGAGACTAACCTTTCCCCTACTTTTGCATCTGGTTTTGATGATCCCATGAGTTTAAATGGTTTTGTTTTTGAGGTCATGAGTGGGGAAAGAAATTGATATCTTTGCACTGGGGAAGTCCACACAGAAATTCTGAAAATAAAAGAAAAAGAAACTCGGCAAACTGAACAGAAAAGCAGTGGAAATACCACCAATAGACTTGGCCAAGCAGAATAAAGATTATCAAGAATGGAGGACAAAACAGACTGTATTCAAACTCAATAAGAATTTTTTAATGAGTATCACACTGTCCAGGAAGTCTGGGGTGCAATCGAAAGATCAAAGACTGCACAGAACAGACAAAGGAGCTGAGAGAAACACTGAAGAATTCGTCTATTAGTTGAATCTGAGGGTCCCTGTTGTAAATATTATTTTAAGATGTGTTACATTTTTGTGTTGTCGAACATTTCTTTAATGATGAAAAGATGTGTTGCATTCTTTTATGTTGCATTTGTTTAATTCTGTGAAGCTGTGTTACTTTGCCTGTCTAAAACACCTGACTGGTCTAATAAAGAACTGAACAGACGATAGCAAGGCAGGAGAAAGGAAAGGCGAGGCTGTCAGGCAGAGATAATAAATAGCAGGAAAAATCTGGGTGCCAGGTAGGATAAGCAAGAGAGGAAAAAGGAGTGAGAAAAGAAGGGGTCAGCCACCCAACCGGTTAGACGTGGAATAAGAAGAAAAAATATACATAAATGAAAAACGTAAAAGCCCAAGGGCAATAGGTAGATAGAATAAGTTTTAAAAACAAGCCAAGCTAAGACCAGGCATTTATAA
Organism: Myodes glareolus; assembly: GCF_982192425.1. Classification (NCBI taxonomy): domain Eukaryota; kingdom Metazoa; phylum Chordata; class Mammalia; order Rodentia; family Cricetidae; genus Myodes; species Myodes glareolus. The sequence goes on from NC_142034.1 coordinate 61,498,528, forward strand.
GAAATAATAAGCCTCCGGATGATCAGGTGATTAATTTGGGAGCTGGGTAGTGGGCTCCCCCAAATGAGCCCAAAGAGCAAAAGAGTAAAAAAACATCCAACTTCAAGTTCCAGTATCAGATTCTTGAGTAGACAATCAGTCATTAAGTATTTATGCACAGTACACCCTGAAAGAGCAGTGTGAATTTTCCTCCTCAACGCCTCTTCATCCCTGAGTAGTAAGAAGCTGGCTTTACTCTTCAAGCGCTTTCCCAGATGCTGTTACAGCCCCGATGTCCAAGTCATATGGCAGGCCTGTCACTGCCCAAGGAAACTTTAAAGTTCCCGTCAAAACCTTGCAGCTTACAAGCAAGTCATGGTGATGGGTGGAGGAGGTTACCATGGAGACAGGTCCAGGGCCAGGGGCTCGGGATGGGGAGGCCCGGGTTCAGCTTCTCATTGGCTCTCTGGACGCGTAGCGTTCCAGTAGCACATGCGCAGTGGCGCCGAGGCGAGGTCGCTGCGAAGCCCAGACTCTGGGGGTTCCGACCGGGGCCTCTGGGGACCGAGCGGGGACTGGCGCGTCCTGGCGGCTCCCGGCTCCTCCCGGAGAGGAAAGCGGTGAAGCGGAGCCCCCCGTGCAACTCCGGGTCGAGCCTGCCACGCAGGCGCCGGCCACGCCGCCGCCATTGTTGCCCGTGCTGCGTGGACGGGGCCGAGCGACAGGTACTGATGTCCCCGAGAGTGTCCACCGGGAGGCCGGGCCGGGGCGAGGCCGGGAAGGGGAGGCGGCTGGAGGCGAGGCCTGAGCATCTCCTCGGGGCATGGCTGCGAATGGGCTGGGAGTCGGAGCCCTGGACGAGTGCGTGTGGGTTCTTCTCCGCTTCTGGATACTTGCAGGGTTGGCTTTGGGGACCGTGCTCTCGGTTTATACTTGAGGGAGCTCCTGAAACGGCCTCCAATCACAGTCCAACGGGCTTGTTTTTCGGGCTCTGAGAGTAGAATATGCAAGGCAATTAAATAGATCGCCTTGGCCCCACCCCCACGAGGGTGTTTGGAAACCTCCAGTTTATCCCAGTAATCGCAGATTACTGTTGCTGAGAACATCGGGAACATCAGTGACTAAGATAGTGAAACGTTTCTTTCTGTAAGATGATTAGTTTTTAATAAGTTATAAATTAGCCATTCTGCTCATAATTGTTTGAATTATTACCTCTACCACCACCGTCCATACACATACATGCGCCTCCTCTAGGATGAATATAATCTAAGTCCAAAGATAGAGGGAAGGAAGACGAGGGTGAGTCCTATGTGTCTGTGCTCTCTGCAGGAGCTGCCTCTGTGCCTATGATGAGTAGCATCGTACACCAGGAATTCTTGAGCTTATGGTCCATTCTTTTTGTTTCTCGAGACAGGGTTTCTCTGTAGCTTTTGAGCCTGTCCTGGAACTTGCTCTTGTAGACCAGGCTGGCCTCAGACTCACAGAGATCCGCCTACCTCTGCCTCCCGAGTGCTGGGATTAAAGGTGTGCACCACCACTGCCCGGCATATGGTCCATTATGCTGGGTAGTTTTAGGTCAACTTGACACAAACTATAGTCATCTGAAAGGAGGACCCCTCAATTGAGGAAATGACGCCTTAAGACTGAACTGTAAGCACGCCTGTGGAGCATTTTCTTAATCATTGATTGATGGGGCAGGGCCCAGCCCATTGTGTTTGGAGCCATCTGTGGGCAAGGTGGCCCTGGGTTCTATAAGAAAGCAGACTAAGCAAACCGTGAAAATCAACCCAGTAAGCAGCACCCTCCATGGCCTCTGCATCATTTCTTGCCTCCAGGTCCCTACCCTGTTTGAATTCCTGTCCTGACTTCCTTTGACAAAAAGTGTGATGTGGAAGTGTAAGCCAAATAAACCCCTTCCTCGCGAGTTGCTTTCGCTCATGGTGTTTCGTCCCAGCAATAGTAACCCTAACTAAGAAACAGGAGCTAGAAGTGGGGTGTTCCTATCCCAGACCTGTCCACATTGTTTTAACGAGGAATGTGGAAGGACGTTGGAACTTTGGGCTAGAAAAGTCATTGAGTTTTGAGACCTCAGTAAGCTGTTCTGTAGGAGCTGAAGATAAAAATGCGGCAAACATGGCAGATGATGGAGGCCTGGCTTGTGAAGATTCAGAGGGAAGCAAACTTGGCATTTTGTGTGGAGGATCTGTGGTGTCTGGTCAGCTGCAACTGAATAGTCTTCTGCGATTCAGAAGAGACCAGCATCACTGAGGTGAAGTCTTCTGGGAAGTGTCTCCTCGGGGTCAGGCACACAGAAGCTGTGCCAGAGGCAGCCAAGGTTCTGCGGACAGCCGAACTTGGCAGAGTAAGAGTCACTCAGGTGGTACTGGTGTGTGTCAGATTGACATAAGATTAACTAGTACAACTGACCCCTTGTCAGCTTGACACACAAACACATCACTATTCAGCCACACCTTTCCTTTCTTATTCTTCCCCCAAATCTCACATTAAAAACATAAATAACTTTAAAATTCCTACTCTTCACAGATTCAAACACATTAAAATTTCAGTCTCTTTAAAATAGTCAATCTCATGCCGGGCTGTGGTGGCGCACACTTTTAATTCCAGCACTCGGGAGGCAGAGGCAGGCAGATTCTGTGAGTTCAAGGCCAGCGTGGTCTACAGAGCTAGTTCCAGGACAAGTTCCAAAGCTACAGAGGAAACCCTGTCTCGAAAAACAAACAAACAAACAAACAAATAAATAAATAGAATGAAATAGCCAATCTCTTTTAAAAGTTCTAAATCTTTCAGTGCAGGGCTCCTATAAAAATCAAAATTAAGGGGCTGGAGAGATGGCTCAGTGGTTAAGAGCATTGTCTGCTCTTCCAAAGGTCCTGAGTTCAATTCCCAGCAACCACATGGTGGCTCACAACCATCTGTAATGAGGTCTGGTGCCCTCTTCTGGCCTGCAGGCATACACACAGACAGGATATTGTATACATAATAAATAAATACATATTTTTTAAAAAATCAAAATTAAAAACCTTCTCCAAGAGGGAAGAACCAGGGCACAGTCACAAGCTGAACCAAGAAAAACTCTAATAATAAATAAATCAATGTCCAATTATCTGGGATCTACTCATGGTCTTCTGGGCTCCTCCAAAGAGCCTGAGTCATTTCTCCAGCTCCGCCCTCTGCAGCACACACAGCTTGTCATCTAGGCTCCAGCTGGCTCCACTCCACTGCTGCTGCTGCTGCTGCTGCTGCTGCTGCTGGTCTTCCCATGGTACTGACATCTCCAAAATGCTGGGGTCTTCTGCTGCAACTGGGCTGCACTCTCACCAATAGCTTCTCATAAGCTCTCTTCATGGTGCCAAGCCTCAACTCCTTTGCATGACCCCTTCAATCCTGGGCCTTCAACTGCCCCTGTGGCTGCATCTTCACCAATGGCCTCTCCGGGCCTCTCACAGTGCCAACTCTCAGCAGCTCTCCATGATCCCTTATGCCTTCAAAGCCAGTGCCACTCAGGTGACTCTTACACTACCAAGTTCAGCTGCCAGCATGAGGCACAACCTTGGCCGCTTCTGGAGTACAGCTTGTGTGTGCTGACCCTGAGGAAGCACTTCCCAGATTTCACCTCAGTTGCTGCGGGAGCTCCTTATGCTCCTTCAGCCAATAGCCTTTGAGATACCAGCCCACTGGGGTGTGGTATCTTTCGCTTTAAAAAAGCAGCAGCAGCCCTCCTTTAGCTTCGGATTCCACTTCTGGCTCTCAGACGCTTATCCTGGTCGTGCAGGAGGCTGTTGTCTAGGAGGCTGATCTGTAAGTTTTTCCCTTTAAATAAGTAACCCTTTTATTAGTCATAATTCCAACCAGGTGTAAAGGAGTACGTCACAAAACAGTCCCACACTTTCTTAGCTCTGGCTAATCAGGATCAACTCTGAAACTTCACAAGCCAGGCCTCCATCTCTTTATTGCTCTCAACGTTCTTATTTTCCAAGCTCCAAGAGAACAGCCCAGTGAGCTCTCAACACTCAAAGGCTGTTGTGGCCCAGAGTTCCAAAGTCTTTCAACATTCCTCCCCAAAATATGTTCAGGTCTGTTACAGCCATATCCCACTAGGCTGATATCAACTTGTTTTAGTTAGGGTTTCTGCTGCTGCGATGAAACGTGACCAAAGGGGAGGAGGAAATGGTTTATTTGGCTTATATTTCCGTATTGCTGTTCATCATCAAAGGAATTCAGAGGAACTCAGAGCAGAAATCTGGAGGCAGGAGCCGATGCAGAGGCCATGGAGGGGTGCTGCTGTCTGGCTTGCTCCACCTGCTTTCTAATAGAAACCACCAGTTCAGGGATGGAATGACCCACAGTGGGCTGGGCCCTCCCCCATCAGTCACTAGTTAAGAAAATGCCTTGTAGCTGGATCTTTTCTCAGGAGAGGTTCCCTCCTTTTGGATAACTCTAGTTTGTGTGTCAAGCTGATATAAGACCAGCCAGCACAGAGGCTGCTGGTCAAAGTACAACCCAGTTTCAGCAAGAGACCCCAGCATTTTTGAGTACCATGGGGTGGTCACCGAGATACAGCAGCAGCAGTGGAGTGGAGCCAGCTGGAGCCTAGAAGGCAAGCTGTGTGTGCTGTGGAGGGCAGAGCCAGAAGTGACCCAAGCCTTTGGAGGGACCCAGAAGAGTGAGCGGATTCCAGACATTGGACATTGAGCTAATTAACACAATTGAAAGTTTTTCTTTTTGTGTTTGGTTTTTTTTTTTTTTTTGGTTGTTTGTTTGGTTGGTTGTTTGTTTTTTTCCCTGAAACTCATTCTGTAGACCAGACTGGCCTTGAACTCACAGATCGACCTGCCTCTGCCTCCAAGTGCTGGGTTTATAGGTATGCACCACCACCACTCAGCTGGTTTTGCTTTGGTTTATTGTAATTGTGCTCTGGTTCTCTCCTCTTGAAATAAGAAAGTATTTAATTTATTTTTTATTTTTAGGAGCCCACAGTTGAGAGACTTTGGATTTTAAAAGAAACTATTTTTTAAAGTGTTTGATTTTTGTAATATTTGTGGGACTTTTCAAGTTTGAAAATGTTTTATATTGTGATATTGTTGTAGAATATTATTTTAACTAGGCAAGGATGTGTTACATTTATTTATGCTGTGGAATATTACTTTAACTGTGTAAAAGTGTGTTATTTGGTTTTACTGCATTTATTTAACGATGTGAAGATGCATGTTTAATTATGTAAAGATGTGTTACATTTGTTTTACCTTACCTGCCTAAGGTACCTGATTGGTCTAATAAAAAGCTGAATGGCCAATAGTTAGGCAGAAGAGGGCTAGGCTGAGCTCTGGAGCAGACAGAACAAACAGAGCAAAAAGAGCAAGAGAAGAAAGAAGAGAATGAGGAGAAGGAGAGGGAGACGCCCAGGGCCAGAAGCCAGGCATCACCAGTCAGATGCAAGAAGCAGTGAAAGTAAGATAGAAGGAAAGAAAGAAAAGTAGAAAGCCCTGAGGCAAAGGGTAGGTCGAGAAACAGGTTAATTTAAGTTAAGAGAGCTAGCCCAAAAGGAGTCTAAGCTAGACCAAGCATTCATAACTAATAAGTCTCCATGTCATGATTTGGGAGCTAATTGGTGGTCCAAAAGCAAAAGCCTAGTACATGATGTCAGTATTAATGTATGATCTTGGGGATGAACAAAAGAAAGGTTGTGACTTAACAGTGATATGTTTGTGTATCAAACTGACCAGAGATCAGCTGTGCGGGCTAGTTTTATGTCCATTTGACACAGCTATGGTCATCTGAGAGGAGGGAGCCTCAGTTGAGGAAATGCCTCCATAAGATCATGCTGTAGAGCATTTTCTTCATTAGTGACTGATGGGGAGGACCCAGCCCGTTGTGGGTGGTGCCATCCCTGGGCTGCTGGCCCTGGGTTCTATAAGAAAACAGGCTAAGCAAGCCATGGAGAGCAAGCCAGTAAGCAGCACCCCTCCAAGGCCGCTACATCTGCTCCTGCCTCCAGGTTTTTGCCCTGTTTGAGTTCCTATCCTGACTTCCTATGATGATGTACAGTGATGTGGAAGCGTGAGATAAATAAGCCCTGTCTTCCCAAGGTGCTTTTGCTCAGCAGTAGTAACCCTAACTCTGGCAATTCTTATGTTTCAGGGTCTCGCTCGTCATTTCAAGTTCTGGACTCAGAATCTGTTATAAGCTGCTAGCTTTACTGTGGTTCCATTCTGGCCATGACTGCAGCAGCCCTTGAGGGGAAAAAAATTATTATGACAATAGCATGAGACTTCAATCAATTGGCTCAGTACTGGAAAAATAAAGGATCCTACCAGATTGGTTCTCCCGTTTATAGCAATGTTAGCCTCAAGAAAGAGGATGTCCAGTTCTTCACGCTCACAAGTCCTTCTAATGTGGAAGCCAGACAAGGTTCAAAACGGGCAAACACTCACTTCAAGACTCTTGCGTGACACTGAGACCTGTCGACAGAATTTTAGGAATTTCCCGTACCCAGATGTGGCAGGTCCTCGGAAAGCACTGAGTCAGCTCCGAGAGCTCTGCCTTAAGTGGCTGAGACCCGAGGTTCACTCCAAGGAGCAGATCCTGGAGCTGCTGGTGCTGGAGCAGCTCCTGGCCATCCTGCCCGGCGAGGTCAGGGCTTGGGTAAAGTCTCAGTGCCCAGAGAACACCGAGGAAGTGGTGACTCTGGTGGAGGATTTGACGCAGATTCTAGAAGAGGAAGGTGAGAACTGAACAGCAGAGGGGGCAGCCTCCGTGGGTGGTTAGAGAAGACACTTAGCACCCCTGAGAGCAGCCCCGCCCTTAAATGAAACTGGGGAGGATAAAGGTCAGTGAGAATGAGCTTTAACAGGAGGCCCTCCTGCACTGTGTCCTCTTCAGGGTACTTGGGGCCACTGTGACTTGCAGAGGCTTGCACTGTTATGCTAATAAACCATCAGTTTTATGAATTGGGTTTTACAAAAATATGTTTCCAAAATAGAAGTGTCCAAAGAATATTCGCGTATTGAGACATCTCACAACTTTGTATCAGAGATGTAGAGAGCAGGAGATGTACATAGCCTGGCGGTGGAGGGCTGGCCTTCATGTACAAGATTCAGGGGTCAATGCCAGCACCACCCCAAAAAATAGTAGAGAAGTATGAATTTTCTGCATGTGCTCAGTTCTGAAGCCAGCTTGTTTCTTCAGTCTGCACTGATGGGTTAACACGGTGCTTGGCCTTTGCTCCGACTCTGAAGTATTAATGATGTTTTCAGTTGTTCTCTGCCTTCTCACGTTGAGAAAGTGTAGACATGCCTGGTAAAGTGTGTCCTAGATCATGCAAACAGACTAATCATCATTGTCTTCCCCAGCTCCTCAGAATTCTGCTCTTCCCCAAGAAATCCCAGAGGAAGACCCCAAGCATGCTTTCCAGGCAGGGTGGCTCAATGACTTGGTGACCAAAGTGAGTTTGACTTTCTTTTGTGATTTTAAATTTGCTTTTTAGTGTATAAGGACATCTTGTCCCGGCCTATAACTGCTAAGCCCTCAAAAGCCTCATTCAGAACCTAGGCCTCAGTTTCCCTTGTAAGCACATGTGCCTCCCTTGTCCTCATCACTGTGACCTCAGCCACCAGTATGGGGTAAAGGTTAAGACGAGTCTGACCCCACAGCCAGTGGGATGGGGAGGGGGGCAGTTGGCTCTGACCCCACAGCCAGTGGGATGGGGAGGGGGGCAGTTGGCTCTGACCCCACACGCAGATGGGATCTGAAGTGAGGGTGATTGGCTCTGCTATTAAATCTATGATTTGAGACAAGAGTCTTAACCACTCTGGCCTAAGTTATTCGGTGCCAAGAAGTAGACTTTACCTTTTGGATTGTGGGCTCCGAGTTTGGGATATCTGGTTATCCTAGATGATAGCAGTGGTTGCTAATATCTTTCTTCATCAAAAAGTAAAGGCCAAATATTCTGTGACCAATTGTTAGAACGGAAGTCTCTTATTTAAGGAATAACAATTCAAGCAACATTAAGAGGAGGATTTTTTGGAGGGGGAGTTCATATGTATGTGCACATGTGTGTGTCTGTGTGTAAAGCCTCTGTTACCTAGACTATGATTGTTTTATACATGATATAAACATATTTACTTGGAAAATCAGAAAACCAAGAGGAAATGTGTTAGAAATAATAGAAACAGACGTCTATAGAAAATAGCATACAAAAATGTAACCCATGTTATGTAAAGATCATATGATTAAAATAAAATATAAGATTTAGTCAGTACCATACATGCATATACACAAAAAGAAAATCTTAAAATAGCTAGAACTAAGTCTAGTATGGATTTTGAAGTATTTTCATCCTTTGTCATTTTATGGGACATAAAAAAAACCTTGAATAATTGCAAAGCTGTCATCTCCCTAAATTATAAACTTAATATGATTTTTTCTTCTCAGTTTTTCAGTTGAACAGGGCTGAGGTGGTAGTGTCCTGAGTGCAAGGCCAGCATGGGCTACACACTAAGACCTTGACTCAGAGTTACAACTGAGAAAAAGGAGCGTGCCAGAGTAATGAAGAACCTATAGTGCACAGCTTTAGTCCCAGCACTAGGGAACCAGAGGCAGGCGGATCTCTGTGAGTTCAAGACCAGCCTGGTCTGCAATGAGTTCTAGGATAGCCAGGACTACATAGTGGAGACTCTGTCTTAAAAACATTTTTTTTTTGATGTCCACTGAGAAACCCTGTCTTTAAAAACAAACAAAAAAAATGTTTGGTTGTGAGCCTAGCATTTAAATGCTGAGCCATCTCTCTCCAGCCCCCCGCCCCCCAAAAAAATAAAAATAAATAAAAATAAAAAAGAAAAGAAAATTATTTAACAGTAACAAAAAGTAAATGTCTACAGATGCAGCAGCTCCACGGGAAGAAAAACAATAGGAATAACGAGAATGAACTCTGCATGTCATTGTGGAGCATGTGAATTGTTAATTACAATTTATTCTTAAGGCAAAACCAACCCTATCACCCAGTTTTCATCCTTTCTTCTGGGCTTGAGAGGTGACTTCATAGGCAAAGTGCTTGCCACACAAACATGAGGACCTGAGTTTGGATCCCCAGAACCTACAGAAAGCTAGAAGTGGTGATGCATAACCCCAGAGCTCTAGTGGCAAGATAGGCAGCAGAGACAGGAGAATTTCTGGGAGTTCACAGGCCAGCCAGCAAACAAGAGGCCCCATCTCAGATAAGGTAGAAGGTGATAGCTGACACCTGAGATCGCCCTCTAAGCGCCACACTCCATGTCATAGGCATGTATACACACATACACACACACACACACACACACACACACACACACAGAGAGAGAGAGAGAGAGAGAGAGAGAGAGAGAGAGAGAGAGAGAGAGAGAGAGAGTTATTTTGTTTTCCTTTCTTTCAGTGCTAGGAATGGAATCTGCGTCTAGAGTCTCCTAGACAAGGGGTCTACCACTGAGCTTCACCCAGCCCTTTGTTCTTTAAGATGGAGCCGTTAAGTGCATGTGCTAGTGCCTGCTGAAAACAATATATTCCACCTTATTTTTAAACTGTCCCTGTGAGGACCTCCTAAGGATACTATGGAGTCAGTCACACACTGAATGAGGGTTTTCAGACCTTGAGTTGGTTGGTTGGTTGGTTGGTTGGTTGGTTGGTTGGTTGGTTGGAGACAGAATTTGACCCATGTAGTTCAGGCTAGCCCAGATCTCACTGAATGCTGGTGTTACAGGTGTGGCCCACCACACCCAGCAGGATGAGACTTAAGGTTCTGTGACGTCCACCACAGACACACACCCAGAGTCCCCACTGTCTCCTTCCTTCCTCAGTAAATCAGCTGAGCTAATTATTTTTGATATTTTAGGAATCAGTGACATTCACAGATGTGGCTGTGGATATCACCCAAGAGGACTGGGAACTGATGCGTCCCGTTCAGAAGGAACTGTATAAGACTGTGACTTTGCAGAACTATTGGAACATGGTTTCTCTAGGTAAGGTCCACATCTCTTCTCCCAAAAGGCCAGTGCAGTGTGTTCCTGTCCCCTCCTTACTGAAATCAGGACAGGCTCCTAGTGGGCCTGACTGACGACACAGTCTGGAGGTGAGAAGTCTCTCAGGCACAGAAATGGTCATATTCTACTGTTCCCCAAAAGAAAGGCTTGCTGGATGGGGCGGTGTGCGTCACAGTGCACAGCTGTCCAGAGCTGCCGCTGGGTGCTGCCCCACACCTTGTTCTCCTGTTAGCTCATATCCATGAGCCACTGTCTCCCCACGGAAGCCCGAGTAGCAGTCAGGTACTGAGGGTGCACAGCTCCTCATCTCAGTATAAACTCCTTCTGTTCTCCTAACCAGGACTGACCGTCTACAGGCCAACTGTGATTCCCATCTTAGAAGAGCCGTGGATGGTGATAAAGGAAATTGTAGAAGGTCCTAGCCCAGGTGAGGAGAAAAGCCGGCTCATGACTTTACACTCAAGAATCTGTGTCCTCAGTGTATTGATATTCGATTCATAAGCATAGCAAGGTGACTGCAGAGGCATCCAGCTGGTTCAAAACTCGGAGCTGTTGGTGCCGCTGCCTTATGGGAAGTCTTCAGGAAGTTTCTGAGCATCATTTTTATGCCTTTGCCAGTGTCTGCACATTTTATCCCCAAAGATCCCAGATCCCACCCATCTCTAGGGCTTCACTGTGCCGCTCCCCATCCCTGCATGCGTGAGTGTGTTAGTAGTCAGGGCTCTCTAAAGGAGCAGAACTGACCGAATGAAATATATTTATATGGGTGATATGTGTGTGTGTACATATTTATTTATTTATTTAAGTGTAATTTAAAGGCTGTGGTCTAAGTAGTCCCATAATGGCTGTCTCCCAATAGAAATGCCAAGAATTGCCCAGCAGTGGTAGCACATGCTTTAATTCCACACTCGGGAAGCAGAGGCAGGTGGGTCTCTGTGAGTTCGAGGCCAGCCTGGTCCACAAAGTGAGTTTTAGAACATCTAGGGCTACACGGAGAAACCTTGTCTCAAAAAATTAAAAACTAAAAAAAAAAAAAAAAAAAAAAAAAAAAAAAAAAAAAAAGGCCAGGAATCTGAGACAATATACTATGTCTCAGCAGTCCTGTATGGTGTGGAGTTTCAGAAAATTCCTAGTGTCTGCAGTCTGCATTGGGCTCCTGAAGAATTTGGTCCAGATACAGTGAAGGAATGCCTCAGCAACTGGATAGGTGAATTTGTCAATGAGAGTAAGGGCCACTAGGCCAAAGCAAAATCTTCCTTCTTCTATGTCCTTCTATATGGGCTGCCACCAGAAGGTGTGACTCAGATTTAGGGTGGGTCCTCTCACCCAAGTGCTCCAATCCAGAAAATCCCTCACAGGAGTGCCTGACCACTCAGGTGTTAGCTGATCTCTACTTACCAACGAACCCTCTTGTCTATGTGCAGACAGAGCATCTCCCCTGCACACAGCCCTCTGTCCCTCTGACTCCCTGGAAGCTGTCACTGTCTGTTGATTATGCCTGTGATCCACTGTTATGTAGAAATCTGGAAGATAAATCTGTCTACACCTCCAAGACAAAACATGGGTGTTTAAATAATTGCTAATATTTCAAAATAAGATTCTAATTTGATCCTAGACACACTTATACCTGACATTGTTTGTTTACAGGAAGATGGGTTTTTCATATAAAGTCAGGTTAAAAATCTTGTCAAGGGCTGGGCATATAACTCAGTGAGGAGCACCTCCCAGCATGCACAGGGCGCTGGACTTGATCCCCAGCAGTGAAAAAGAATAAAAAGGATTGTGTTGATTTTATTAAGTTCATTTTACAGTATAAAAGATACCTTATTATTGATATTGCACCTTGTTTTTCATGCGATAACATATCCTGAAAACCATTCTACCAGTAATGGTATGACCAAAACCAAACACCAGTAATCCCAGCACTCAAGAGTCTAAGCAAAAGAGTGGCAAGTTCAGAGCCACCCCTGGTGAACAGTGAGGCCCTTTCTCAAAAAGCTTTCTTTAAAAGAACTCAGTAATTATGGAAAGAGCTGTTTTGGTTTTTTTAGTTTTCCATTTTAATCCCTTCATGTTGTATAAGGAGTGGTGGGCTGCTTCCCGCCACCCGGCTCCCGGCTGCCTGGCTAGCTTATACCCTGAAATAACCATGCAGAAATTGTATTCATTTAAACACTGCCTGGCCCATTAGCTCTAGCCTCTTATTGGCTAACTCTCACATCTTGATTCAACCCATTTCTAATAATCTATATGTCACCACGAGACCGTGGCTTCCCAGGAAAGATTCAACATGTCTGACCTGGCAGCTTCATGGCGGGCGGCTCTCTGCCTGCCTTCTTCCTCCCAGAATTCTGTTCTGTCTACTTCACCTATCTAAATTCTGCCCTATCAAAAGGCCAAGGCAGTTTTCTTTATTCAACCAATGAAAGCAACACATAGAAAGAAGATCCTCCTACACCACCTCCATTCTTTTTTTTTTTTTTTGGTAATTTTATTAAATTATAAAAGTTTCCATTTCCGCCCCTCTTCCCACCACCCTTCCACTCCCCCCACTCCCTCTCCTCCTCCCTCTCCATCCCTAAGAGCAGTCAGGGTTTCCTGCCCAGTGGGAAGTTCAAGTTCCTCCCGCCTCCCTCCAGGTCCAGGAAGGTGAGTGTCCAGACGGACTGGATCCGCAAAATCCAGTATATGCAGAGGAAACAAGTCCCAGTGCCATTGTCAATGGCTTTTCAGAAAGACTCCGGGCCAGCCACATTCAGAGAATCCGGCCACATTCAGAGAATCTGGTTGGATTGCGTCCTTGTTCAGTCCCAGTCCAACTGGCCTTGGTAAACTCTCATTAGATCCGTCCCCTTGTATCAGTGGGTGATCGCATCCCTCGCAGTCCTTATTTCCTTTTTCATTTTCTTCCTCCTTCTGCTCCTCATTTGGACCTTGGGGGGCTCAGTCCGGTGCTCCAATGTGGGTCTCCGTCTGTATCGCCATCCATCGTGGGATGAAGGTTCTCTCTGATCTTGCCTTCTTTGCTCACGTTCTCTTTCCTTCTGCTTCTCGTTTGGACCTAGGGAGTTAAGTCCAGTGTTCCGATGTGGGTCTCTGTCTCTATCTCCATCCATCGCCAGCTGAAGGTTCTATGGTGATAAGCAAAATATTCATCAGTATGGTTATGGGCCTAAGCCGTTTCAGGCACCCTCTCTTCTGTCCAGAGAACAATCTGGGGATCTCCTTGGACCTGGGATCCCATTTATAATCAAGTCTCCTGTAAACCCTAAAATGACTCCCTTACCACCTCCATTCTTATCTCCTTTACAGTAACTTGATTTTGAAAGACTGACAACCTGTAGAAAGTTGGAAGTTGATACGTGGAACATAGATGTGCTTTTCATCTTGAGCCGTGAATTATTATTGCTTATTTGAATGTCACAACGATGTGCCTGTCAGATACTTTCTCCCCAGTTCAGAGCCTCATCTGAAATGCCTGTTCCTCCGCTTGCTATCTCCTGTCTTCAGTCTCTTCTTACGTGAAAGCTGTACGCAGCCTCTTTTCTCTTACTGGCTGATCCTGGCTGTCCCCCTTTTCTGTTTGCTTGACTTACAAAGGAGCATGCTCCCTTGTAGTGCTTTCGTACAAACTTGGTTTCAATGAGTCTTGTCCCATACTCCTGCCTCTCCTTTCTCCACCGTGCCCCACCGTCCACCCTCTGTGATCCCCCTTTCTTTTCACAGCTCCTGTGTTCTCCCTAAACCAGGGATCCCTTTCCAGCTTCCGGGCCACTGCTCACATTTATATGTGATGTGTGTTTAACAACTAGAAGCTAAGAGACCAGGGAAATGTCTCCATGAGTAAAGGTGTTTTCCACACAAGCCCGGCCACCTGAGGTTGATCTTTGGAACCCACATAAAAGTAGAAGATAACACAAAATTGTCCTCTGACCCCCCCCCCACATGGCTGTGGCACATGTACCCACATACACATACCATACACAAACTGTTCTGGAACTTGCTTTGTAGACCAGGCTGGCCTTAAACTCACAGAGAAACACCTGCCTCAGCCTCCCATGTGTTGGGATTACAGGTGTGCGCCACCACCACCTGGCTTTATTTTCTAATTAAATAAAAAGGAAAGCATGACAGGAACTAGGAGCCAAGTATGAGGGAAAACTCTATCAGAAGTATATGTCTTCCTGAGCTAGGGTTACCTCACTAAATTCACAGAATTCCACTGTACCACACCATCCTTGTCATCAGCGAGCATCTAGGCTGACTCCAGTTCCTTGCTGGTGCGGTAAGAGCAGTGGGCGCAGACGAGCAGGTGTCTCTAGGCAGGAGGCGGAGTCCGCTGGGTGCTCAGGAATGGCCAAGCTGTGACCTAACAGATCTTTTTTTTTTCTTCTTTTAAGTTTTTCATAATATTTTAAGGGTCTAAGATAGTCTTGTTTACAGAGTGATTCTGATTTCCCTGCTTCCTCATGAATAGATCCAAGTTAAACTGTTTGTTATTTCTTTGACCATTTGTCTGTTTGTGACAGGGTCTCACTGTGTAGTTCTGACTGACCTTAACTCACATCTATCTGTTCCTGCCTCCCAAGTACTGGAGTTCAGAGTGTGCCAGCACATCTGGCCTCAGACTAAACATTTTGCTCATAGTATTTCAAAGGCAATGTACTTTCCATGTGTTTTCTTCAGCCACACAATGCTGATCATTGTTGTCCCTGGCGATGGTCAGTTTGGCTAAGGCAGTGTCTCCCAGGTCTCTCTACTTTAAGAGGGTGTGTTTTTCCCCTGTAATTGTTTATGCAGTTTGCTCTCTGAGACCACATGACTGTTGCATCCCTTGTGTTGTACTGGTTGTACAAGAGTGAGTTCCTAACAGTCATTCTTAGACTCTACATCCTTCTTCCTATCGTGGTTCTATGTATGAACCAGTATTGACTAAATAATTTTTTAATTCAAATCTTTAATACCATTATTAGTCTGTTAATTCTTGGATTTTGTCATTGTTGTTAGTTTATTTTGTTTTTATTTGGATATTCAGTTGCTCCCCTCAGACCCACTAGTTTCTGAGTGTGCCCTTGCTCCTGGCACAGAACATTTCTTTATGCTCATCTTGTGCTTGCCATAGACTTGGATGTCTCCCAGACCTCGACTCATACTAATGGAAGTCAAGATCTGCACAGTGAGTTTTCCCAAGACTCTAAGTACCATTGCTTCCATGCCTGGTTAGTGGGTAGCAAGGGGAAATGTGTAAATAGGTAGCTTTCTAGATTTGTTCTGTTGTTTTTGTTTCTCCAGACAGGGTCTCTCTGTATAGTCCTAGATGTCCTGGAACTCACTCTGTAAGCCAGGCTGGCCTCCACCTCGGGAATCCTCCTGCCTCTGCCTCCTGAGTACTAGGATTAAAGGCCTGAGCCTCTAAAGGTCTGAGTTCATACCAAGGAGTCTAATTTCAATCCAGACCATGAGTATTCTCACCTGCTTTGTGTCTTGTCTTATACAGAACATAAGCTGGCTCACGCAGTACACTTACGGTTGCTACTATCAATGACTAGTAGGAAGTTTACAGTTTCATTGAAGTCTTTTTATTTTGTCCTTATGTTATATCCCACTAAGGAATACACTCTCTCTTGTTTTTTATATTTCGGTATATAAAGTCACTAACTTAGTTCAGAAATTAGGACTGCATAAAAAGATATAAACTCTGATGCTTTCTGCTCCCTTAAGATAACTATTTGTTTCAGTTCTCTTTCCTGGCTTTTTATAAAAGATAAATTAACATATTTTCTGATATATATAAATATATATATATATACACACAAAGAACATTTTGTATTATTCTTGCATCTTGTTATCATTAATATTACTATTATTTTTATTATTATTTAAGATACCCACTTGAATATCCATAATATAGCATTAACAGTTACTTAAACAATAATGACAAAATTCTATGTGATTTCACTTTTTTTAAAAGGTTAATTGTTCAATATATATTTTAAGGATTACTACTGGAAAAGCTAATTCTTTTCCATAATCACAGCTTTAATTGGCAGGATTTTTGTCAATTTAATTGGCACATGGGAGAAATCATGTGGAGTAACGAAATAAGCCTCAGCTGACATCATGCTGGTCTCTGGGAGGTGCCACCAGTCTGGGACCACTTGAATGAACTTGATAGCATGGGGGATTGTAGGCCATTTAGGATCTCGGGTATGTCTGTAAAGTGAAGAAGGGGCCATTTGCAGTTATGTGTGAGAGCTTTTACTAAGCACAAAGACTGGGAAAGTGACCAAGTTCTTTTACATTTTCTGTTTTCGGCTGGCCCTTGGTGCTGATCTCCTCTGCAAAGGGATCCTGTCGGCTCCTTCCAGTTGGGCCCAGCTTTGTCTTAGGCTTGGACTGCTGGCACTCTCAAAGTGACTGTTTAAACTCCTGCGCTGTCTTGGGTAGACATCTCAAGTAGATGACGTCAGCTCTGGCTACCCTTCCTGTGTTTTGGCTAATGCTGAGGAGTTTGCTGTCCTGCCAGCCCAGAGAGGAGCAGCTAGTCCAGCCTTTGACTAACGTATCTCATTGGTTCTACTTCAAGAAAAGAGCCAGGTGGGATGTCACATCCCTTTAATCCAAGCACTTGGGAGGCAGAAGCAGGCAGAGTCTGTAAATTCAAGGGCAGTCTGGTCCATGTAGCCAGGGCTACATAGAGAGATCTGTCTACAATAAATAAATAAAGGAAGCTGAAACATGGGTCTTTTGTAACTAGCCATGTTGGTCTTCAGTGGCCATTACTGTCTTGTAACTGTTTTGGTTTGATTTAATTTTGTTCTTTTTACTTTTTTTTAATCTTTTGGGTTTTTGAGACAAGGTTTCTCAGTGTAGCCTTGGTTGTCCTGGACTAGCTCTATATACCAAGATGACCTTGAACTCACAGAAATCTACCTGCCTCTGCCTCCTAAATTCTGGGATTAAAGGTGTGTGTTCAGCTCAGACTTTTTGATGTATATGATTGTTTTGCCTACATGTGTGTATGTGCACTGTGTGTCTCTGTTATCTGTGCAGGCCAGAAGAGGGCATCAGATCCCCTGGAACAGGAGTTAAGGGTGGTTGTGAGCCATCATGTGGGTGCTGAGAATCTGAGTTAAGGGCGGTTGTGAGCCGTCAGGTGGGTGCTGAGAATCTGAGTTAAGGGCGGTTGTGAGCCGTCAGGTGGGTGCTGAGAATCTGAGTTAAGGGCGGTTGTGAGCCGTCAGGTGGGTGCTGAGAATCTGAGCAAGAGCAACAATTGCTCTTAACTGCTGAGCCACTTATAGTTCGTATCTGTACAGGACCTAGCCTGAGGCTCAATTCAGATCACACCATCTCTGCTGTAACTTCTATGTTTACCTGAATCAACACGGATTCTTTTATTGAAAATACTAAACCACTGTTAGGCCTTATTAACTAACAAATATCACCTGTAAGCAACCATTCTGGATAGATAGATACACATACTAAACTTTGATTCATGGGCTTGTTGGACTCTAGTGTCCAACCCAAGAAGGAGTCGCCCCCAGAGACCACCTCATACACCACAGCTGATGCAAAAGCATGAGGATTTTATTAATTCTGTCATGACAGGGTCCCTCAGCATTCGGGAAGCTGAGAGACCCCGAATAGCTGGTACAGTCTACTTTTAAAAGAGAAGGCCCCATAGAAACAAGAGGGGCTTTTCCTTGACCATTATGATTGGCTTATTCGAGAAGGGCTAATACCAATAATTGACTGGAGAACTATTGTCAGATCAGATGAGGTAAGAGGTCATTTTGACCCCGTTTCCCAGGGGACTGAATCAAAATATACGTGTATGAGTAATTGTTCAGGAACTGAGTACGTGCATGTGTAGCTGTTAGGTCCTTGGTTCCCAGGGGAGGAGGGGAAGCACTGAGGCACAGAGGCTGAGAGGGTTTGGAATTGTCAGAAATGGTTTCAGAATTGTCTAAAATCTTACAGGCTTAGTTCCTGAATTTCTAATAAACTGATTTTCTTAAATATATGTTTATTGTAATAGTACCAGTGAGCTTTTGATTTAAGCTTGTTAATTATAATTTGTGGTGTAATTCAGTGGTAGCACACTTATCTAGAATGCATGAGGGTCTGGGTTCAATCAGTATGTGTGTGTGTGTGGTTTATGTATGTCCATGTGTGCACACACATATGTGCTGAGTACTTCCTTTTTAGATATATGTAGATACTGTAACTTAACTACACAGAAGTTAAACTGAACTGCTAGGACCAGATTATTCTTCTTATCAATGTACCTAATTGTTGAATCCAGCTGTTTTGTTCTTTTGGATCAGGATAATAGACTGATTTGAAAGTTGTCTTTTAAATTTTTTCCTCTATTAAAAAAAAACAATATAACCACTTCTAGCACTAAACAGCAGTAAAAGGAGAACATTAGAAAAAGCAAGCTACTATTTCTTCCTCCTCCTTCACGGTGGCACTTTCTCATTTGACTTTACTCCTAGACAGGCTCTACTGTCAGCTGTGATTTTGTTTTTGAATAAAAGTAATAAAGATGGTTTGTAAATTCATGCAGTGTGAGGAAGCAGATTAAATATGTGGCTTCTCCCCTCAGCGATTGCTAGGACCCCGTCCCTCAGACTATCAACGTATCTGTGTTATTCATATGGCATGCTTTTACAGAGATAAACCGGGCTCCCTCCATGTGCCGCTTCACACCTGCCTTTGTTCCCTTGGTGTGCAGGCACAGCTTTTCCTAGGTGTGCCTAGACCTCCCTCCTCCTGCAGTAACCAGTTTTCCACTCATGCCCTGCAACATTCCATTTTCAGTGGCCACATTCTGTCCTGTTGAAGTGACAGGCTGGTAAAGTTATTATACCTTGAGCTGCATTTAGTTTCTGAACCATCCAGTACCTTTTTTCTATCATCATATTACATAACTAAGAGAAGTTATATATTTCCCCACTTGGTGTCATAGAGGAGTAACAAGTTTGCTTTAAATCATTTATTGGAAACATAGCAGCAGCTACCAAGAAATGCATACCTGAGTGCCTTGAAACCACGTTTGGGGTTAGAGTTTTTTGTTTGTATTTTATATAAACAAATTATCATTACAAGTTATTATCATTTTTCTAAGTTCATTTGACTGGCCCCAAATTCAAAGTCTTGGGCCATTTTCTGAAGGAAATGTAAGAAAGATAAAAGCTATTTCCAGAATTTACATCTAAGTTGAAAGTATAAGTTGTCAGAAGTGACACAAAGTTGTGAAAATGTAAGTCACACAAAGTTGTAAAATAAATGTGTAAGGCCTTAGGTTCTGTCGTTGTATTAAGTTGAACCACATTGAGATTGCTGATAGTCAGCCCTTTGACCTTTGAGGAAGACAACTGACTCTTTCATTCATCTCCTCTGTATTTAGATTGTAGGAAGGAACGCTGTGAGGGGAACAAGGTGAATTGCAAACATCTCCTTCAGTAGATGGGATCAGACAGTCTGGAATTAGCATGGTGCTTTCAGACTGTGAACGTAGCTTTGAACTTAAACTAAATATCATATGTACAAGATGGAGAAAGGTAAAAGATCATTTTGGGCTAAATACCAAGAGAAGGTATTCTGAACTCCCTTGTAGTCTTCAGGTTGCTTGTCCTCCCGCTTCCACTTTGCTGTGGAAAGAAAGAGCCTCTGTGCTTGCTAAAACAAATCATCCAGCCCCACTGCCAATGCCTCTTAAATAAATTTAGGACAGGACCCAATAATTTCAACTCATTTTCAGTGTGACGGGGAAACTTTCACTGCAAATCCAGAGACATTGGATTCAAGAACCATTGTTTAAAGACTACTGGATAATTGAGAGTAGAAAGTACTCCATGGATTATTTTAAGACTGTTGTATGAGGTGGACTTGGTAGCACACACCTTTAATTTAATCCCAGAACTCAGGAGGCAGAAGCAGGTGGATTTCTGAGTTTAAGACTAGCCTAGTCTATAGATTGAATTACAAGACTGCCAGGGTACACAGAGAAACCCTGTCTCCAAAAACCTAAATAAATAAGTGAATGAATGAATGAATGAGGATATTGTATGTAGCCTAGCATAGTGGCACACACTTATAATCCCAGCAAGTGGATCTCTGTGAGTTCAAGGCCAGCCTGCTCTACCTAGGGAGTTCCAGGATAGCCAGAGCTACATAGACCCTGTCTCAAAAAGATAACAAAAGCAAAATTTATTATTATTTGGGATTGTGCCTATAGATTGGAAGGGAAAATAATAAAGCAGCAGGCCTACTGTATGAGGTCACTTTGTATCCCCAGTTTCTTTTAACACTGTCACCTGCCTCCTCTATGCACTTGGTGCCATGATGGCTATAAGAAGCCTCCCATTTTCAGTGTTTATTGCCTTTTCTAAGCCCTCATTTTCCCTTTCTAAACTTTAAGGACCATAAAATGAAGTTATCAGAACTGTAATCTTCAGATATTTTTATTAGTATATATTTTGTTTCCTTTCTTTAGAGAGTGTAAGACTCTTACTTTTTTTATTTCAGAATGGGAAACAAAAGCTGAAGCACATATTCCATTAACAGATCCACCTAAGTTCAAACAGGATGGAACCCAGACCATCAAATTGGAAGAAGCCTACGACTGTGATGACAGATTAGAGAGGCAGCCAGTGTATGCCTTCAGGAAGATTCACCTGGATGAAGGAGACTTCAGTTTGAAGTCAGAAAGTTCAGAAGAAGACTCTACAGAAGACTATCTTAGTAAATACGATATATATAGAAATAACTTTGAAAAGCACACAAACCTGGTTGTACAGTTTGATACCCAATCAGATAATAAAACTTCTCTGTATGATGAAAGCAAGCCAACATTCACTAATGTCTCATCTGGTGTTGTGCATGGGAAAATACTTCCTGGAGATAAGCCTTATTCGTGTAATGTCTGTGGAAAAAAATTTAGGAAATACCCATCCCTCCTGGCACACCGAAATAGCCATGCCAAAGAGAAATCATATGAATGTGAAGAATGTGGGAAAAAGTTTAAGCACATCTCCTCCCTCATTGCACATCAGAGAATGCACACTGGAGAAAAGCCGTATGAATGTCACCAGTGTGGTAAAGCCTTCAGCCAGCGGGCACACCTTACTATACATCAGAGAATCCATACTGGAGAAAAGCCCTACAAGTGTGATGAATGTGGAAAAGACTTTAGTCAGCGTGCACATCTTACTATACATCAAAGGACACATACTGGTGAGAAACCATATAAATGTTTGGAATGCAGTAAAACCTTTAGTCATAGTTCATCATTGATTAATCATCAGAGAGTTCATACTGGAGAAAAACCTTACATATGCAATGAATGTGGGAAAACTTTCAGTCAGAGTACACACCTCCTCCAACATCAAAAAATTCATACTGGGAAAAAACCATACAAGTGCAATGAGTGTTGGAAGGTGTTTAGTCAGAGCACTTACCTCATTCGACATCAGAGAATTCATTCTGGAGAGAAGTGCTATAAATGCAATGAGTGTGGGAAGGCTTTTGCTCATTCCTCAACTCTCATACAACACCAAACTATCCACACTGGCGAGAAAGCCTATATCTGTAATGTGTGTGGGAAAGCCTTCAGCCAGAGTGCAAATCTTACTCAGCATCATAGAACACACACTGGAGAGAAGCCGTATAAATGTAGCGTGTGTGGGAAAGCCTTCAGCCAGAGCGTGCACCTTACTCAACACCAGAGGATTCACAATGGAGAAAAGCCCTTTAAATGTAATGTATGTGGGAAAGCTTACAGACAAGGTGCAAATCTTACTCAGCATCAAAGGATCCATACTGGAGAGAAACCCTATAAATGTCATCAATGTGGAAAAGCTTTTATTTACTCCTCATCACTTAATCAACACCGAAGAACTCACACTGGGGAGAGACCCTATAAATGTAGTCATTGTAACAAAGATTTTAGCCAGAGAACATGCCTTATTCAACACCAGAGAATTCACACAGGAGAGAAGCCCTATGTGTGCCGTATATGTGGGAAATCCTTCACCCAGAGTACCAATCTTATTCAGCATCAACGTGTTCATACGGGTGTCAGGCACCGCAGCAGGTGCCAGATACCACAGCTATTGGATATGACTTTGTTTAAGCTTTAAAACTTGATTGCTTAAGTTTCATTTCGTGTGCTGTGTCAAACTATTCGAAAGAAAGCTGAAGAAGTGCAATATGCTAGAAGCCACAGTAGCAGAAGTACGAGAATTAGTAAAGCGGCTCTGGTCCATTTAGATCCTAGTGTGAAGCCTGAATATCCATCAACCGCTTAGCTGTTATATCCCTTGAATTCATTCCAGAAATACTATGAAAAGATATTTTAAAATCTGACTCATCAACTCTTAGTATGTGTCAAGTATGTTTTATTGAGGCCTTATGACTATAACTTGGGCAAGCATCCATCCAAGTAGACCTCACACTAGAGAGTAATCCTGACATTATAGGAAAGAAGATAGATGTTCTGGGGCCTCTGCTTCATCCTAGCTTTGAAGCCTTAAAATAAGTAAAAGGTCCATCCCATTTTTCGGCTTCTTCTTTTCCCATTACAACTTCCTTGTGAAGCTTGTGGACGAGACCCAAAAGGATCTCCAAAGATTTCTCCATGACCACTGCTAACTGCACGTCCTCCAGGAGGAGGGGTAGTCTGATAAGGTGGAGGGTCAGTGCATTCTAGACACGAATACACTCAAACAGGCACAATTTAAATCATCTTTAGCACAACCGGATTCTTGGATTCTTAGTTTCACTTGGTTTTGACAGCCAGCATCCCCCTGAAGAAAACAAAGACAGGCTTACCATTCCCATTTTTTTCCAGTGAGCTTTTAAATTGAGAAGTTTTCCCGTGGCTCTTAACATAGCAAAGCCATTTCTTTCACTGAAGTACATTTCCTGAGAGCCTTCTGTGCTCAAGACAGACTTTTTGATTGAACCTTTTCCATTAACAAAGATCTTTAGAGTAAAGAAAAGGAAAGGATATGCTCTTAACTACTTTGCCACGGAACAAGCCTAATCCTACCTAAATAAGTTGCCAAATGCTACCCTATAAGCCAAGTTGAATAAGCAATGAACATAGCTATACAAATAACGTGAGACTAAATGACAGAAAAGGTTCCGGTCCCCTGCAGAGGTGGCAAGGGAAAACCAGGGTGGAAAGGCGCGAGGAAGGGAATTATGTAAGCCGCTGTGTGACATGAAATGTATCTAGACCCCTTTACCTGAGGAAATAACAGTAGTAAAGGAAAAATTAGCCTACTTATAGGAAGCTAAAAAGGAAATTATTTTCAGGAAAAACTGGAAGCCTAGTACTCCTTCACACATGGAAGTAAGTAAAATAGAAATTACTCTTAAGGTGTTAGGGAAATGTTTCATTGGGAAAAGCCTATCATTAATCAATAATCATTAAACAATAACTGAGTTCATGGGTCTTAAAAAGATTGGCAGGAATCTATTTTTTTAACTGCTGTAGTATTTACTACCCGTAGCATCGCACTCTGAGAATGTAGAGCAGAGCTCCATTTTGCTCGTTCTTGTTTCTCCAGTGCCTTGCATATGATAAGTGTGCATTGGCTGAATTGATGAGTAAGTTGTGTAAATTAGAGCTGAGTAGTAAAGTAGAACCACAGACGTGAAGGGGAAATTGGTGAGGCTGAAAAATAACTGTGTCCATGCATCACGTGGTTAACAAATACTATTTACTGTGTAATAACAGCTTAAGAATGGAGAATCAGAAGCTGTGGGACATCATTGCCCAATGAAAAGTTCCTTAACTAAATGAGAAAAAACAAATTCTGGTACCATAAATAGCCTAAGCTTGTATTGACAACACAGCATCACTAGACACCACAATGGGGGTTGAAGAAAGGTTGAGGTGCTGGCATCCTGAGGCTATCTTTGTGGGCGTGGTTTTTATGTTTGTTTTTTGTTGGTTTTGGTTTTTTGGTTGGTTAGTTGGTTGGTTGTTTGGTTTATTGGTTGGATTTTTTGTTTTGTTTTTTGATACAGGGTTTCGCTGTGTAGCCCTGGCTGTCCTGGAACTCACTCTGTAGACCAAGCTGCCTCTGCTTCCCTAGTGCTGGGATTAAAGGTGTGCCCCCACCAACTGCCATCACCGCCACCACCACCCAGCTGTGTTCTTCATGAAATTGTCACTTTCTCTTTTCCTGACATTAGTTACCCTTGATTTCATAGTATTCATAAAATACTGGTTTAAAAATAGTTAGATTATGCTCATTCCGCAGTTCTGTTAAGAATAGCAACTGTGTTTTCTAGACGGTTTTGATGTTGCTTCATGCCTTGTATAATGCTTCTTTCTGCTGGGATGAAGATGGTGTGGTGCAGGCCCTAGGGCGCTGCTTTGTGTTTCCTGCCTTCGTGTGTCCCATGTAAATAATCTAAAGTCTTCCACTGCTGCACAGAGGCAAGTAAGGCTTCTATAAAAAAAATAGATAATAGTACAGAATCCTGTCTTCATGTGTTTTTCCCTCACTTTAAAGTTGTCTGACCCCATGAGTAATTCAACAGATTTTAACAAGTATCTCTCACAACTTTTTATGAGGAACATTGCTAAATATGTAAAAAAAAAAGTTTAAAAAACATAAAATCAAACACCTATATCTTTAAAGTTAATATTTTGCCATACTGAAAAGTAACTTAAAGACATTTCACCTCTAAATACATCTCATAAAATAAGTCATAACTATATTACCTTATAGAAAGTGGACAGCCCTTTCTAATATCTAACACCTAATCTATTCTTGGATTCCCCCGTTGAGCCAGTGTGGTTCTGCATGCCCTTTATTGTGCCCACTTCCTCCAGCTACACCAGTTCCTTCCATTGTTTTCAGGGTATGTTCACTGTCACGTTCAGAATTTAAATAGTTTATACGTGGCTTGTGTGTGGTGTAATATATGTCCTGAAGCTTCTGTAAATTAGATGTTGAGGCCAAGGCTTAACTGAGCTCAGGTTAAGCATCTTTACGGTTGCAGTTCCTCCTTCATTGCCAGAACTCACTATCAGGCCAACACACCATAGGTGACGTGACAATTGGCTGTTGAGGTGGTAAGCACCAGATTGTCCCAATGTGATTCTTCCTGTTATGGTTAATCATCTGTAGACTGACACTTGGGCAATGTGGCTGTCCTCTTAACCAACGGATTTGTACCTAGTCATGTTGTTTCCTAGTGGCAATCCTTGCCTGGGCCAGCCTTTCCCTTAAGGTCTGCAAAATAAGTGGTTTTCTATTGCTCTTCCCACACTTGTTGGGCAGTATTCTGTAAGGAGGAATTTTCCTTCATTAGCTGGAAGTGCATTAGAAGTAAGATTATGCTTAGCTCTTTCCACTAATTAACAAGTTTAGGAGGGGTGTGTGTGTGTGTGTGTGTGTGTGTGTGTGTGTGTGTGTGATCCACGGTGATCACAGATGAGTCAGTGTGTTAGTCAGTTACAGTCACTGCTTCTGGCATTGTCTCTGGTCCCTGGGTGCTGTATTACCTTCTAACACATGACATCTCAAGTTCATCCTACATCTCCATTGCCCCAAACCTGCATGGAAACAGCTCTCCTGAAACTCCTGGCTCTTTTTATAATGAGCTATTTAGAAACAAGATCTGGGCATTAACACACACTTGTTGGAACTAGAGTGGCATTAGTGTTTCCAGCCAACTTTATAAAGAAATCCTCTCTTCGCTAATTTTTCCGGTTATATCTTAAGTATTTAATGAGAAATGCACTTTTGCAATGGGGTCCCTTGGGAATAAACTACCAGGTCTTATCAGGCATCAAAGTAAATTGAACAAATACATACATGCATGCCAAAGATCTAAACCCGGGTCCTCATGGCTGCACAACACTCTACCATCAGCCATCTCCCCAGCCCCTGCATCACACTCCTTACGTTAGCTCTGAGGATCTGTGGAATGCAAGCATAAGTAGTGTTTTGTCTTTTGAGACAGGTCTCACTGTATAGCCAGACTGGAACTCATTATCCTCCTGTTCCAGCCTCCACAGTGCTAAAATTATTACCATGTAAAAACAACAGGGCTTAGCCATAGTTTTGGTTTTATTTGACTAAGTCTTAGTATTTAAACCTTTAACGTGTAATGATTCAGTTTTGTTCTTGTGTCTGCTCCATGAAATTTGCATCCTCCACGTTGCTCTCAATAGGGCTCTGTATTTCACCATAGTTACTTGTCCCATTGAACATTAGAACCATAAAATGCTAAGCACATTCTCTTTGGTGATATGTATAAAGTGTGTTGAGCATCATGGCGCTCCACACTGTAAGAAGGGCAGAGTGAGCCCATGGTGTTGACGTGCCATTGCGCAGGTCACATAGTGACAGAACATGATTTGAAACCCATGCCTTCCAGCACTTGAGTCCTTGTGAAATAACTAGGTAGATGTTCTAAATACAAACAGTATGCATATATAATTTTACAAAGTTATTAGAACATTGAAGACATCTTTTGTCTGTTCTGCCTTTTCATACAGTTTCCTTATATGGGAATAGTTCAACTCAAGATGCAACTCCTGTATCTTCAAAATGTTCAGAACCATATTGTCAAGTGATCACCTGGAATGCCTGAAAAATACCTTAAGTATTTTAAACTGAATTGTTTTAACCCCGAAAGGCTTTTTAAATTCACTGCACCTGATGAGAGAACTGGGATCTAATGTCTTCATCATAACTATTTTAGACCTGATTATTTTTACAGAGTGATGTCTTTTCCTCAAGACCAGTCATAGGCCATATCAAAATAAGATCTGTATCTAGAAGTAAAAAAATATGCTGGGCACTTAGGAGACAGAGGCAGGCAGATCTCTGTGAGTTAGAGGCCAGCCTGCTCTACAAAGCAAACTCCAAGACACAGGAGAGCCAGAGCCGTTACATAGAGAACTCTTGTCTCAAAAAAAAAAAATATATATATATATATAATATATATATATTATATATAGAGACAGAGAGAGGAGGAGGAGGAGGAGGAAAAGAAGAAGGAGGAGGAGGAGGAGGAGGAGGTGGAGGAGGAGGAGGAGGAGGAGGAGGAGGAGGAGGAGGAGGAGGAGGAGGAGAGAAGAAGAAGAAGAAGAAGAAGAAGAAGAAGAAGAAGAAGAAGAAGAAGAAGAAGAAGAAGAAGAAGAAGAAGAATCTTACCCCACCCACCTTGATGTGGGGTGTCCCTCTGTGTATGTGTTGCTTTTATTGGTTGATGAATAAAGCTGTTTCAGTCAATGGCTTAGCAGAGCAAAGCCAGGCAGGAAATCTGAACAGAGATATAGAGAGAGAGTAGGTGGAGTCAAAAAGATTCCATGTAGCTGCCTAAGGAGACAGATGCTGGATCCTTACCAGTAAGCCACAGCTTTATACCAATACACAGATCAATAGAAATGGGTTGATTTAAGATGTAAGGATTAGGCCGGCCGGTGATGGTGCATGCCTTTAATTCCAGCACCATCACTTGGGAGGCAGAGGCAGGTGTATCTCTGTGAGTTCTAGGCCAGCCTGGTCTATAAGAGCTAGTTCCAGGACAGACTCCAAAGATACAGAGAAACCCTGCCTCGAAAAAGAAAAAAAAAATGATGTAATACTTAGTTAATAAGAAGCCTGAACCAGCCATTGGCGGCCCACACCTTTAATCCCAGCACTCGGAGGCAGAGGCAGGCAGATTTCTGAGTTCAAGGCCAGCCTGATTTACAGAGGACAGTCAGGGCTACTCAGAGAAACCGTCTCAAAAAACAAAACCAAAAAGAGTACTAGGAAACATGCCTACGAAATCACCCTTTCTAGGGTGGGAGCAGCGTGAAGGGTTCATTTGCAAACCAGAAAAGCACCCAGAAGCACAGGAGGCAGTAAGTACTAATTGGATGAAAAAGTCACTCAAACATCCGTCATACAAAGTCCTAGCCACGAGAAACAAAGATATTCTATGGATTTACATCTTTGGGTCACCACTGCTGTGATGAAACACCATGACCAAAAGCAACCGGGGGAGGACAGGGTTTACTTTGCTCACACTTCCACATCACTGTTCATCGTGGAAAGAAGTCAGGGCAGGAGCTGATGCAGAGGCCGTGGAGGGTTCTGCAGACTGGCCTGCTCCCCATGGTTTGCTCGACCTGCTTTCTTAGAGAACTCAGGACCACCGGCCCAGGGGTGACACTGCCCAAGTGGCTGAGTCCTCCCACATCGATCACTAATTAAGAAAATGCCCTACGGGCTCACCTACAACCTGATCCTATGAGATTAACTGAGATTCCCTTCTCTCAACTTTATCTTCTATCGAGTTGACATAAAAGTAGCCAGGATAGATACTTTCTTCTAGGATAGACTCTCAACCATACAATTTATGATATAAAGTAATTTATCATTAAAACACTCACACATATATGAACACACTATTTCCCCTCTTGGACTAGTGTTTCCCAAAACTGGTAAGGGTGCACTAACAGGAAACTTTTCAGAGCGTTGTATGTGAAGGAGAGAACAGAGTTCATTTTGTGAAAACCAGAAATCAAAACAGCAGAGGCCCCATACTGCTTGCGACCTAGTTGTGAAGGGGGGGGGGGGGGGCCTAAGCCATAAGCCATTCCTTCCCTCCTGGAAGTGAAGGCGACTGTTCAGACGCTGGAAGGCGAAAAGCCGGCTCTCGGGCCTGCCTTGTGGTGCTCTGTGCTGAAGCTAAAGGCCCGTGGGAGCTTGGACATAGTCCTACTCTCTCCACATCTGGAAGGCAGGCTATGAATTTTGTGGCCTCCACTTCCATGAACTGCCCAAAGATCTAGGCAGAGCCTTGGTCCACTTCCCTGTCAAGATTTGGCAAACTGTTGCCGGATGGCAGCTTAGGCTAAAAATGATTTTTACATTTTAAATGGTTGAAGGGGAAAAGCTAACTCATGACATATGAGAAGTACATGAGGCTAGACTGAGAATCCGAGTCCAGGCTGGTCTGCAGGCCTTGTAAAAGCTAGCGGTGGGTTCAAGCTTCACTGTGTGGACACGTGGTCTTGTCGTCCTTCCCTAACTTCAGTTCTGCAAGGAGGGCGGCTTTTGGGAAGTGAGTCCCTTTGCCCACTTTTTTGTGTGCCCTCCACCCAGCCCCTATGTATTTTCTCCAACTAGATCCCCCTCTCCCGGCCCTGGAGACTGCCTACTGTTTGAGGAATGGGCGAGCAGGAGATTGCCCTTTCCCAAGGCCCAGAAATACCCAAGCCACCCAGCCTCAGGCTGCAAGGACTGCTGGGAAATGTGGTCCCTTCTGCCTGCGCCTGAGTGGTGGACCTGTCCCAAGCCCCGAGCCTGCTTGAGAGACACCGTGCCCCCATTTCCACCCCTCCCCATTCCCCCCACCCCGCCCCAGGGAACACGTACCACAAACTTAACAACAGATTGTGGACACAAGTCTATAATCTCAACGTTTGGGAGACTGAGGCAGGAGAACTGCAGTAAATTCAAGGCCAACCCAGATTATGGAGTAAGACTCTTAAGGGCATTCACTGGTTGCTCTTCCAGAAGACTCCAGTTTGATTCCCAGCCCCTACATGGTGGTTCACAACTACCTGTAACTCCAGTTCCAGGCATCCAACACCCTCTTCTGGCCTACGTGGGTAGGTAAACAGCAACAGGCAGACATGCAGACAAAACACTTATACACATAGAATTGGGAGGAGGGGGGTATGGGAGGTGGTTGGGTCGTAAAGCCCTTACGTCCAAGGCACAGTCCAGGGTTGAAGTTCCCAGTACTCACATAAATGAGTGGACCTGGCCAGTGGACACAGGAGAGCTAGTAGCCAGACTGCCCTTCAGCCAGCTGTGGCGTGGGTCTTAGCAATTACCATATGTAGCCATTTGGTACCGCTCGGAAGCCACAAGAGCTGTTCAATGGCTTCTGATGTCTTAGACATTTGCAGGTTCATAGCTATTTATGCCGAAATTCTTGCTCCACGCTGGCAAGGGGCTTCAGCAAGATTCCTGGATGAGGGACCCATTTTAGGGTTTCTGTTGCTGTGAAGAGACGCCATGACAAGGACAAGTGTGAGGAAGGAAAGCATTTAATTGGGTGGCTTACAGTTTAGAGGTTCAGTCAATGATGCCACACCTGATAGTTTGGGTGCCATTTTGTTTCAACCCACCACCAATTATACACCATTTATCTGTGTATGTACTTGTTCGTGTGTTTGTGAGTGTGGGCGTCATGGTGTTCCTGTGGAAGTCAGAGAATAACCTCCACCTTGAGACAGGGTCTCTTGTTCACCAACACACATGGAGGCCAGCTATCCCTAGAACTTGTGCAGATTCTCCTGTTTCTAGTTCTCGCCTCACTGCCGGGCCTGGGATTACAGGTTCCTGCTACCACGCACAGCTTTACGTGGGTTCTGGGGATCCAAACTCAGGTGGTCACATTTGTTCAGCAAGCACTTTACCCACTGAGCTGTAGGTACACAGGTCTTTCCCCTTTTTGCTCGAGGTGCTATGTAGGGCCGTACTTCCTCTGCTTCCTGGTTTCTCTGCTCCGCTCCGCTGCACCAGCCTGAGGGTGTAGCTTAAAGAGAACTCGCCCTCTCCTGTTATGATAATTTCACCTACAGCCCAAGGGTATAGCTTAGAGAGAACTCTCCCTCTTCTGTTATGGTAATTCCACCTGCAAGCAAGGTTCTCACAGCAAGCTAGGTTCCTGCCCCCAGCTGCTCTCCGACCCTGGGCTCAGCCACCTGACTTCCTCTTTCCCTGATCAGCTGCTCTCTGACCTTGGGCACGGCTGCCTGATTTTTTTCTTTGCCTGTTCCTGATGGGGGGCTGGTGTCCTTCTGCCCCACAGTATATATACCCGACTTATGCTTAATAAAGTTGCCATTTGCCATTTGCTCTTTTGGTGAATGAGCCGATCTCCTGTGTCTGTGTGTTTCAACCCTTAGGCTATTAATCCGTTCTCGTGGGCTCGGTTCGGGGAAAGCGCGCGCCTGTTTCGAGGTCCGGGTGTTCACAGAAAAGTGCAGACAACACTGAGCCATCTTCTCGGCCCCCTTGGAAAATGTTTAACTTGGTTCCTGAGCCCTTTGACGTAACCTTGATTGTCTTTGATGCTTCATTTTTTGAAGTTATCACAAACGTGAATCGGGTTCATCTTGCACCCTTCCTACCTCACACCTATGTTTAGAACCATTTCCTTGGTTCCTTTCAAGAACACACTGCAGGAGCAGGCGGAGTCCATCATGAGTGGTGTTTCCAGGCAGTTCCCAGTCAGGGCTGGGGACTATACTGACAGACCGCAGCAGTTTACGGCACTTGTCAGTCTTCCGTCTGTGCACCTAGTCTCCCGTGTTGGAAGTGCAAATTCTGTTTGTGTTGTTTGTCTGAGCTAAGGACTCACTGTGTAGTCAAGACTGACTTCAGACTCACTACATAGCCAAAGATGGTGCTGAACTTTCAGAAATCCTCCTGCCTCAGCTTCCCAATTGCACAAATTACAGACATCTCATCACATCTGGCTCTAAATTCTTAATTTTGCCAATATAAAAAGTCATTTATATTATCAATCAGCATGTTTTTAAAATCCTAGGCTAACCATATCACCAGCAACATTATTAAAAAGCTAAAAATAAGGCCAGCAAGATCTGAGAAGAAAAAGGTACTTGCCCCGGAGGAGCCTGACAGCCTGAGTTCAATCCCTGCCCCACATGGTGGAGGCAGAGAACTGGCTTCTCCAACTTGTCTTCTGACCACCACACGCACTCCATGACCCCCCTGCCTTGGATCTGGAGGATCTAATTCCCTTGTAATCAATCATTCACCGCCTCTGGCTCTTAGCATCCTTCCATCCCCTCCTCCAGGAGAGGATATACCTGCCACTGATGTCCCCTTAGGGCTGAGAATTCTATAGTCGCTATCTGCTGCACTGTGGCCAGTCGTGGGTCTCTGTATTCATTACTATCTACTGCAAATAGAGGTTTCTTTGATGAGGAATGAGAGACGCACTAGTTTGTGGGTCTAATGATAACTCTTTAGGACTTGCTTTGATACTATTGCTATTTAGCAGAATAGTACTAGGTTCTCTCCTAGGACCTAGGACCTAGCTACCCATAGATTCTTAGTTCAACATTGGTGCGAGGTTTTAGTTTCATCTTGTAAAACAGGACTTAAATTGAATCAGAAATTAGCTGGTTACTGCCCTGATGTTCAAGTTGTTATTGTACCAGTGGGCGTGTCTGGCCAGGCCTGTCCTGATTGGAACTCGAATGATTCACTTCTGGATAAAATTGATGCTGACTGTTCTCCTCTGGTAGCATAAAAAGAGCCTCCCAGCACTGTGAAAGCTAGCCAGTAGGGTCGAGGTTTCCTGGCCGGTACCAGCTGATTATCTCCATGCTCTACGATTCAACTACATGATGTGTGCACATACACGCATGTGCATACACACGCACACGCACACACACTCCAAATATATAAATAAATAAATGTAAAAAATTCAAGATAAACTATAAAATTATTTCTGTGCTTTGCAACCTTCTAGGGACGTAGACTTAAATTGATATGTCTTAGAGTTATCTGGAACTCCATTCAGGGTAGGGTATAGTAAACCCTGCTTCTTTGCCTGCAGGGTGTTTCCTATGGAGTCGTGTAATTGAATGCAGAGGTTCTGAAAACACTGGCAACAATAAAATGGTTCCGAATGCACAGTGACCAAAAGAAACGAATTCAGATTCAGACATGTAATGACTCAGAGGTATTTCTGACAGTGCTGACACATGTCACAACTGCATTGCAGCCTTGGTCCTAAACATACGACATGCTTGCTTTGTACTGACCATGACACCGTGTCACACAGCATAAACAGACACTGGCTCAAACACCTTGGCTCAGCTTTTGGAGTATTATATGTCATGAATTGCATGGTTTTAACACACATACAAGGTTTTCAGTTCTTCTGGTTCCTACAAATGTGGTTTATCATAGCAAAGACTACCACTGTCCCTCAGCATGTATTAAATGCGTGTATCCTTAGAGTATCGTGTGTTAGAATATTTGATTTTAAAATCCCTGTTGACTTGTCATCCTCTTTTGTTGTAATAAAACACCCTGGTAAAACCAACATAATGGAGAAAGGGTTGATTTTTCTAAGATTTATATTATTTACGTGTATGTGCGTGTGTCCTTGTACCTGCATGCAGGTGCCTGCAGAGGCCAGAAGAGGGCATCAGATCCCCTGGAGCTGAAATTACAGGCAGTCATGAGTCACATGAGTCATGGACTGGGCAATTGAACTCCAGTTCTCAGAGAAAGCAACAAGGGCTCTTAACTCCTGAGCCATCTCTGCAGCTCTGGTGGAAGGGTTCTGCTTGACTCACAAAGCTAGGAAACAGTGTTGTTGCAGGCAAGTCAAGGCCAGGGGGAACCTGATGTACCTAGTCACAGCACATCCACAGTCAAGGTCAGAGAGCAATGAGTTAAGGCTTGCCTGCCAGTGTTCCACTCACTTTCTCTGACAGTGCAGACTCTCCTGCCCAGGTGATGGTGGTGCCCTTAGTGGGTGAGTCTTCAATTAACGTATTCAAGACAATGCCCCACAGAGGTGCCCACAGGCCAGCCTAATCTAAACAATTCCTCTCTGAAACTCCCTTTCCCTAGGTTGAGTGTGGTGGTGTAGGCCTTTAATCCCAGCACTCAGGAGGCAGAGGCAGGTGGCGTGCAAGTGGTGTCTCCTGGAGTTACAGGAGGTTGTGAGATACCACGTGGGTGTTGGGAAATGAGCTGAGGTCCTCTGAAAGAGCAGCCTGTGCTCCTAACCACTGATCATCTATCACTTCAGTACCTGTGTACATGTTTTGTAAACCTTTATACCTAGGGGCACATAGAAATTTCTGAGTGGAAATTGTTTTAAGACACTCTTCAATCCCAGCACTTGGGAGGCAAGTAGGTGTATCACTGTAGTTTCGAGGCCAGCCTAGACTACAGAGTTAGTTCTAGGACATTCCAGGTAACACAAAGAAACCTTGTCTCAGAAGAGAGGAGGAGAAAAAGAAGAGGGGGAGGAAGAGAAGAAATGGGAGAAGGAAGAAGAAGAGGAGAGGGAGAAGAGAAGAGAAGAGAAGAGAAGAGAAGAGAAGAGAAGAGAAGAGAAGAGAAGAGAAGAGAAGAAGGAGGAGGAGAAGGAGAAGGAGAAGAAGAAGAAGGAGGAGGAGGAGGAGGAGGAGAAGGAGGAGGAGAAGGAGAAGAAGCAGCCCTGAAATTAATATTAATAATGGCCCCCAAACATATCCAGATTCCTGAACCTGTGAATGTGGAACTTTTTGTTTTGCTTTACTTTGTTTTATCCAAGTGCCAGGATTACACTGGGGATTGAACTGAGCTTTCCCTGAGAGCTGGGCAAGCATTCTTACTTAATGGAAAGTGGTGGGGAAAGAGGGCTCATTAGGGATCTAGAGATAGGAAAAGTCATCCTGCATTGCCTGGAAGTGCTAAGTGAAGTCACAAACGCATTGGAAGAGACAAGGGACAACTTAGCGAAGAGAAAGTAACGTGAGAGCACTGAGACCAAAACAAAAGCCACACACTCAAGCCCCAGAGGAATACCAGCCACCGGAAAACGGCCAGGACGTGTCTCCAATTTACCACTAGAGGGAGCAACGGCTCCGACATCTTGAGGCCTCGCAAGGGAAGCCAACAAACTCCTCGAATACCGCAGTCCAGTCCACTTGCTCTGCCATAGCTAGCCATTGCCAACCTCATGACTTATGCCCCATATCTTAACAGAAGGAAATATAGACACAGAGCCATTTTCCTACTGCTCTTTGTTGGAAAACAAGTCGCACACAGTAGACGCACCTCTCCGCCTTGGGTTTTCACCTGAAAAGACACCGCAGATTCCCAGGAACTGTGTTTTAGACCTGCACCTCTCGGTGTGGATTATTTTCAAAGTCGATCTAACACAAATTTCTGTTTTTCCCCACCCTGTTTCCCGCCCGCACCTAATCTTAAGTAATTAAAATCCTAGCACACACCCTCCCACCCTTGCTCCTTCATCCTCCATTTGTCTTATTTACAGATTGCAAGATTCTATATATAAGAGAGGAAGAGTCCACTTAAAAACCCTTGGTATTGATAAACACTTTCAGTCAAGTGACAGGATATGAAATTAGCACACGAAAGTCAGTAGCCTTCCTACCAACCATAATAAATATGCTGAGAAAGAAATCATAGAAACTGTCCCATCCCAACAGTCTCGGGTAAGGGGACCACTTTGAAGTAAACCTAACAAAGGAAAACAAAAGACCTCTATAAAATGAGAAGTTTAAAACAAGAGAGACATTGAAAGCCGGGCAGAGGTGGCACATGCTTTTAATCCCAGCACTCGGGAGGCAGAGGCAGGTGGATCTCTATGAGCTCAAGTCCAGCCTGGTCTACAGATCAAGTTCCAGGACAGGCTCTAAAGCTACAGAGAGATACACCATTGAGAGAGAGACATAGAGAGAGAGAGACAGACAGACAGACAGACTGAAGGCGACACTATGCGGTGGAAAGACTTCCCATGCTCATAGATCAGGAGAAACAGTATCGTGAAAATATCTCTTACCTACAGCTACCTATAGATCAATGCAATCCTCATCAAAATTCCAATCTTGTTCTTCCCCATCCCCCGCAGGAAAAAAAAAAAGTCTTAGAATCATTTAGAAGCACAAAAGATCTTGAATAGCTAAAGTAATCTGGAGGCAAGGAGGTGGGCTGGAGGTGTCCCCATAACTAATTTCAGGTTGTATTTAGAGTCCTAGGAACCAAACACATGGTGCTGGCACAATGGCAGACATGCTGATGAATGGGACAGAAGGTTCAGACACAATCGCATGCAGCTACAGCCACCTGATTTGTTTCCCATGCTCCCTGGAGAAGAGAGCCTCTGACCCGGTGCTGGGAAACCTGGTACCTACATGCAGAAGAATGAAACCAGAGCCTTACCTCTCACCCAAGACAAAAATCAACTCCAAATCAGTCAAAAACCTTCATATAAGACTTGAAACTCCGAAACCATCAGAGAAAAAAATAAATAAAACGCTTCAGATGTCGGCATGGGTAAGGACTCCCTGAATAGGACTGCAGTTGCTCAGGAAATAAGGCCGACAGTTGAAAAATGGAACCTCCTAAGATTAAATAAATCCTATATACCAGAGGAAACCGTAATCAAGTTAAGACACAGCCTACCGAATAGGAAAACAATCTGCTCACTACACATTCAACAAAATATTAATATCCAGAATATCAAATAACTGAGGAAAACCAAGCGACTGAGGCTGGAGAGATGACTCAGTGATTCAGCGTACTGACTGCTCCTGCAGAGGACCTGGGTTTAGTTCCCAGCATCCATGTTGGGCAGCTCACAAGTACTTGTAACTCCAACTCCAGGGTACCAAACGCCCTCTGACCTCTGCAGGAAATGTCACTCACATGTTCAAACCCACTCATAGACACACACATATACCTATAATTAGAATTTCTTAAAGTCTAAGGAAAGAAAAACTAAGCAACAAGGAAATAAATGGTCAGTCCATATCTGGATCAGGCTTTCTTTGGGGCCACCGACCAACTCCCAGATCATGACATGGAGACATTATTAGTTATGAATGCTCGGCCTTATCTATGCCTGTCCCACGAGCTCTTATAACTTAATGTAACCTGTTTCTCTTCATCTATGTTTCACCTTGCTGCTTTTTACCTTTCTTACATTCTGTATGTCCTGCTCCACATCTGGCTGGCTGGAGGCTGCCTGGCTGACTGGGCCCAGGCACGCCCTCTCTGCCCCCCTCATTCTCTTCTCTCTTCTCAGCCGCCTCGATCTCTCCTCCTACTCATTCTCTCTGCCCATTACCCCACCTATCCCTCTACTGCTTCGCTTTTGGCTGTCCAGTTTTTTATTAGCCCAGTCAGGCGCCTTAAACAGGCAAAGCAACACTTTACACCGTTAAACAAACGCAGCATAAACAAATGTAACACACCTTGACATCGTTAAACAAACGCAGCAGAAACAAATGCAGCACGCCTTTGCCTAGTTAAAGTATATTCCACAACACATGTTTTTAAGTGTTCACCAACCACAGCCATCAGGGAGAGTCAAATTAAAATTATTTCACCCGGTAAGAATGTCTATCATCAAGAAAATAAATGATAATAATGCTAGCAAGGATGTAGGAGAAGAGAACCTTTATCCTGGTAGGAAACACACACACACACACACACACACACAAAAAAAACAACTAAAATAGGACTACTGTGTGACCCTACTGTGTGACCCTACTGTGTGACCCTACTGTGTGACCCAGTTATTCTACTCCTAGGCATTTACTCAAGGGTCTCTGTATGCTACCATAGAGACATCAATATTTATTGCTGCTCCAGTCACAATACCCAGGAAATGAAACCAGCCTGGATGCCCGTCAGCAGAGGAATGGATAATAAAGAAGTGGTACATGCTCACAATGGAATTTTATTCTGCCTTAAAGAAAAATAAAATTATGAAACTTACTGTAAAATGCATGGAACTGGAAAATATTATATTAAGGGAGATAACCCAGACCTAGAAGGGCAAACATCACATGGTCTCATATGCAAGCCTAGTTTCTCTCTCTTTTTTTTCTTCACTTGTTTGGTTTTTTGAGACAGGGTTTCTCTGTGTGTATATCTGACTGTTTTAGAACTCCCTTTGTGGGGGAGGACCTTGGACTTCCCACGGGGCAGGGAACCCTGACTACTCTTAGGACTAGAGAGGGAGAGGGAAATGGGGAGGGGGAGGGAAAAGGGAGGTGGGGAGGAGGTGAAAATTTTTAAGAAAGAAAGAAAGGAAGGAAGGAAGGAAGGCAGGAAGGCAGACAGACAGACGGACATCTAGGTTGAACGGCTTAGTGAGAAAATCATTTTCTCCCTTTAATCCTGATACTGTGCTCCTGTTACTATCTTTCATAATCTCAGTGTGGTTTTAAATGCCTGCTCAGTGGAATTTTTAAAAAATAATACCTGTATTAAAAGACAGAGGAGTGCATTTTTCATCATGCATATGAAAGTCTGTTTTACCTTTTAATAAATGTTGACTTCTAAAAAAAAAAATAGAACTCCCTTTGTAGACTAGGCTGGCCTCAAACGCACAGAGATCCTCCTGCCTCTGCCTCCTGAGTGCTAGAATTAAAGGCGTGCGCCACCACTGCCCCACCTAGCTTGTCATTTTTATGTGCATGGATGTGAGCCTGACTTCATAGAGCCAGAAAATCAGCAAGGTGTTCACAAGGGGAAGAAAAAAAGAGGCTTTCAGGGGGCTTATAGAACACATCACAGGAGGAGGCTGGAGAGATGGCTCAGAGGTTAAGAGCACTGGCTACTCTTCCAGAGGTCCTGAGTTCAGTTCACAACCATCCACAATGATATCTGGTGCCCTCTTCTGGTGTGCAGGCCTACATGCAGACAGAGCACTGTATACATAATAAATAAATCTTTTGAATGTGAAAGGGGCAATACCAGGAGTAGGAGGGGTGAGGCCAACCAAAGCTAAGTATGTGTGAGAAAGCAATAAGGAAATCCACTATCTTTTAAGATAATTAAAAAATAAAGATCAGGCGGTGGTGGTGCACACCTTTGATCCCAGCACTCAGGAGGCAGTGGCAGGTGATAACTATGAATTCAAGGCCAGCCTGGTCCACAGAGCAAGTTCCAGGACAGCCAGGGCTACACAGAGAAATTCTGTCTCAAAACACACACACACACAGACACACACACAAAGAGAAACAGGGGCCTTGCAGATGTAATGGCTAAAAGTTTTCTTGACTCGAGTGAGTCCTTTTCCAGGGGCTGTGTCATCTCGGGGATAGAGACACCATGAGAAGAGATCGCACAGGAGAGCAGAGGTCAGAGTGTTGTGCCAACAAAGGAACACCCAGGGCCACCGTCAACCACCGAAAGCCAGAGGGAGCAGGGAAGAGACGTCCCTCAGAGCCTCCAGAGAAAGCAGCCCCCCTGACATCAGCACCATGGCAGAGTACATTTGTGTTGTGTAAAACCACCTGTGTGTGGGTCTTTTTGTAACACCCCTACCACACTAATGAAACTGGGGAGCAGAGATTAAAGGCCCGTAGCAGTTACACTACACACACCTTCCCACTCTCGGCAGCCCTAATGCCATTTAAGGAAACCCATTTTAACAGTATGGAATACAGGCTTCATGGACTTAGTTAATGGGGCTTCTAGTGGTAGATGCTGACATTGCCCCCAACTCTTAGCTATTAGACAATTTTTAGTGTGTGTGTGTGTGTGTGTGTGTGTGTGTGTGTCCCAGCCTGTATCTGTTATCCTTGACTGTTTAAGTGGAGAAATCAGAAGTAAATATGACACAGTGTTAACCACTGGTAATATGTATGACAGGCATGTAGGTGTTGTATTTTCTGTAAGTTTTGGAATGTGTGAAATACTGTGATCAAAATTATATTCAAAAATCATTCAAACAGAATAAAAAAATGGTTCAATCAGTCTAGTCATTCTGTGGAATTTCTTCTGATAACAGTCTTCAGGTGACATTCCTGCCAAAAAGCCTATAATGATTCATAATGAAACTCATTATTTTGTATGCTAATGAAAAAAAACTTTAAAAGAAAAAAAAAGCTGGGTTTGGTGGCTCATATCTGTAACCATAGCACTTGAGAAGCTGAGGCAAGAGGATTACTTTAAGTTCTAGGCCAGCCTGATGGGCAAAATGAGACCTTATCTTTAAAAACAAAACAACCCAAAGTATCCAATAATTGTTTCTCTGTGTGTGTGCCTGCGTGTCCGTCTGAAGAATGGCATGCAGAGGTTCTAGAACATTCACACTGTTGACAGGCCTCACCACCATCTAATTCCACACTGTCACTCGCCAGCCCTCCCTTCTCCACCGATCTGCTTTCTGTCTGTGGGTTTAGCTGTTCTGGA
Source organism: Myodes glareolus (assembly GCF_982192425.1). Classification (NCBI taxonomy): domain Eukaryota; kingdom Metazoa; phylum Chordata; class Mammalia; order Rodentia; family Cricetidae; genus Myodes; species Myodes glareolus. The sequence goes on from NC_142034.1 coordinate 61,538,513, forward strand.
AACTTCATGTGAATGGAATCACGCAGAAAGGCCTCTTGTAGACAGCGTCTTTGGATTATCATTTTGGGGGTTCATCCACATTGTGACACCTGCTGGTTCCCCCTTCCTTCTTACAGCTGAGTGACAGCCGCCACGCGGATGTGCCGCACTCTGTCCACACATTGTGAAGCTTCTCCGCTGTTTCTGACCTTTGACTTTTATAACTTGTACACTTTCATAGTGTACAATGATCGTGATAGTTTCACGATCAGTTTGGTTTGGTTTGGTTTTAGAAGTTTTGTTTTTATTTGGGGAGGGGTGTTAATGCCTAGGAATGGAATTGCTGGGGCAGATGGCAATGCTACACTTAACTAACTGCCATTAATGCCAGTCCATTTTCCACAGTAGCTACACCATTTTCTCCCTCACCAGCAATAGCATTCCTAACTGCTTCACACCTGCAACGGCAGCCCTAGCTGCTTCACACCCCACAACGGAAGTCCTAGCTGCTTCACACCTGCAAGGGAAGTCCTAGCTGCTTCACACCTGCAAGGGAAGTCCTAGCTGCTTCACACCTGCAAGGGAAGTCCTAGCTGTTTCACACCTGCAATGGCAGTCCTTGCTGCTTCACACCCCACAACGGTGGTCCTAGCTGCTTCACACCCATGGTGACACCTAAGTCATTACAGACACCCTGTGATGTGAAGTGAGTTTGGTTTTGTTCTTATTCTCTCACTGTTTGGGTCTCTGGCTATAGGCAAGCTAACTCCCTCTGGTTTATAAATCATTTCCTCACATGCTAAAAAATGAACAATAAGCCATGCAGTGGTGGCGCACGCCTTTAACCCCAGCACTCAGGAGAAAAGGCAGGCAAATCTCTGTGAATTGGAGGCCAGACTGGTCTATAAAACGAGTTCCAGGACAGCCAGGACTGTTACACAGATAAACCCTGACTTGAAAAACTAAAACAAAACAAAGAGAGAAGAAAGAAAAGAAATGAACAATGGTCCTTCCTTTCAGAAGTTCGAGTATTAAATGAAATGGCATATGTAAAGTGTTTGCCTGGAACAGTATGGCAGATCCTAATAAGATGAAATACAGACTTGTCATATGTAGTGATTTGGATGTGAAATGCTTCCAAAAAAAACTAATGTATTAAAGGGGTGGCTAGCCATGATGGGCTCTGGGGAGGCAATTATATCATGAAGGCTCTGATTTTATCCATAGGTAAACCCAGAATGCCAACCTGTGGTTCCCCAGATAGCTATGAACACAGCCTAACACAGACTGCAATATTAAAAGGTTGGACATCTAATCCACTGATTAGGAAATTGATGACAGTATTGAGAGACGGTGGAAATGGAGCCAGCAGACCATGGATTAAAACCTCTGGAAATGACCCAAAATAAATCTTTCCTGTTTTAAATTGTTTCTATAAGTTATTTGTCATGGTAACAAAAATACTAACACACCATCTAATCTGACCCTGCAATTCCACTTCGGGGTACATACCCAGAAGACTGAAAGCAGGACCCAAGTGGTACTTACACACACATGTCATAGAAGTATTACTAACTGTGATCACAATGAGGAAACATCGTCAGTGGATAAACACAATGTAACATATACAAACAATGGAATATTATTCAACTGTATCAAAGAAAGCCATTCTGATCCATGAGCTTTAATAACAATGTGATAATTGAAATAAACTAGCCACAAAAGGATGAACAAGGTACACTGAGAAGTCAAATTACAGAAACAGAAATAAAAACAATCACCAGAAGCTAGGGAAAGAGAAGACCATGGAGGTACTCTTTGATGGTAGGGTTCCAGTAGGGGCTATAGTTTAGATCTGAAGTGTCCCCAAAGGCTCATGCGGTTCCTGTGTGTGGTGTTATTAGGAAGTGGTGGAACCTTTAAAAGGTAGAGCCAAGTGGGAGGAAATGAGGCCTGTCCTTGAGGGGATATTGGGAGGGCAGCCCTTTCCTGTCCTTCTCTTTGCTGGCTTCTGGGAGGTGAGCAGCTTCGCCCCACCACAATCTTCCTGCCTAGATGCTCTGCCCCGTTGTGGAATGCTTCCCTCTGACCATAGCAGCTATTACCATCTCCATCAGAGCAGCTGTGACTGCTCACAGGTGACCCTCAGGATCAGGCCTGTTCCCTTCCCTCACAAAGCCAGGTGAGGAGGAGGGTCACTGGACTCCCGTCTGCACCCGCTGACAGCTGCACCAGACCTGGGAAGCGCTAGCATACACGGAGTGTGGACGCTTAGCTGAAGGGGAGACTCGGTGCAGCTCTGAGGAAGTCCCTATCCATGCTAGAACGAGATGCTCCAGGAATACAGCTGTTTTGGAGTCACCTCCACTGCTGTAAGTAACTTCTCACCCATGATCCTATACGTCACACAAACTCATGATTCACCGAGGTAGACCTGGCTAGAACCGTCCCTTTGGTTGGCCACTGGTTCCTTGTCTGGGATAAGAAAGTATGTGTTTCGATCTCCCCAAGGAAAGTTCCTGTGACATTCACCACAGGCCCAGAAACAACAGAGTGAGCTGACCATGGACTGATACCTCTGAAACCATGAGCCCAAACAAATCTTCCCTCGCAATCTACACAGAAGAGAGGACACACCTCCAGAGCAGGTCTTTGCAGCCACCTCATCCGTGCTGTCTCGAGCTAGCAAGCACCTATTCCGCATGCACGCAGTTAGCCCCCCTCACCTGAGGGGCTGTCTTCCAAGACCACAATGGGTGCTCAGAACAGAAGACGACAGCAAACCCTACCTATACTGTGCTTTTTTTTCTACACACACTTAGCCCACAGCTTAGTTTACACTTTAGACCCAGGAAGAGACTAACAGCAACAATAAGATAGATGGACCATAACAAAATTGCACTTTGAGGACATTGTCAAGGAAAATATAGGCACCTGGGACACAAGCAGGGGCGACCGTGGCAGTCACTCTGACAAACAGGATGGCTATTAGCATATGTTCACACAGATACGCTGGGCAAAGGGATGGTTGATGTCCTGGGTGGGACAGAGCAGGACAGAGCCAAATTCATCATAGTATCCAGAATGAGGCATAATTAAACATTGCTTATTTCTAGAAGTTTCCATTTAAATGCTTTGACCCTGGGGAGGGGGGCCAAATGAATGTCTGTGAATTCTGAACCTTTTTTACATTTCCAAAGGCCAGCCTCTGATGGCATTTGTAGCTGGTAACAGCTATGGGGACATAGTCCTTGCAGACACCCAAACTCCACAGGTTTCTGTGAAATGCTGATTGTATAGCTGGAGTGACCGGGAGCATGTTGCCCGGGACTGAGCATCAGCACAGAGTGGTCCTGCATTTGCTGCTTTTCTCTTTTCTCCCCCTGAAAACACTCTTTTCTCACAGCCATCCCGCCTACCGTAATCCTCTTATCCACCCAGCAGATGGCAGGAGAGGGAAGCCTAGCAAATCCTCCACCTGCCCTGCACCGCTGTCGACAAGCATTCTCAACCAGTCCTGACGTCCTCTCTACCCATGCTTTTGGAGAGAGCAGTTCATGCCGACAGAGGTTCCTCTAAGATGTGGGAGGGTTGTTTCCTGAGGTACAGTGAGGGCAACAGCCATGGGGAAGGAGACACGGCAAAGGAGGGTCACTGAGCAGAGGTTCTGGACTGAACTTCCCTGCAGCCTGGCTGGCCACCGTGGCAGAAGCAATAACCCTCTACTTGCTCTGTGACCCCACCTCGCTGCTCTGTTTCCTCGAGACTACTGGACATCTGGGTGTGGCAGTACACGTCTGTGATCCCAGCTCTCACAAAGGAGGAAACAGAAGGATCGGGAGTTCAGTGTCATCCTCAGCTACACAGCAAGTTCAAAGCTAGCCTGGGCTACATAAAACGCTATCTCAAAAAACTGCTAATGGTGAGGATGATGATAATACCACCATTGGGTAGGAGAGGCTGCTCCCAGCCAGGCAGCCCGACCTTTCCACTGGGCCCCTCGGGAAGTTTGAGGACAGAGACACAGGAAAGCAAGCACACAGACAGGACCTGGCTTCTGAAATGTGGGACGCAGCAGGTGTGGATTAGGGCACCGTTCTGCTGAATCCTAGTAACACTTCTTCCTGGTGTGGTGTGAAGATTTTTAAAAACATTTTCTCGTGCGAGGGGTGGGGGCGCTGAGACAGGGTTTCTCTGTGTAGCCAGGGCTGTCCTGGAACTCACTCTGTAGACCAGGATGGCCTTGAACTCACAGAGATCCGCCTGCCTCTGCCTCCCTGCGTGGTGTGCACCACCATGCCCGGCTTCAGAACATTTTTTTCAGGTGTGCACTACTGTCAGCAACGTTACCGAGGCCAGGTGCAGTGAGTGGGCTGGGCCAGTTCCCACCAGTTCCCAGATTCCATCTCCTCAGAGGACTCTGTGGCACGGGTGACATAGAGGACCCTCTGCTCCTCTGGATCACCAGATGACGTTCACGCTACAGAACCTCTCTGAGTTCCGGCAACTCGACTCCTTTATTCTCACAGTTCCTTACTGTTCCAGGACTCCGGCTACTCAGCGTTGCAGCTTTGCCTCTTTGGGTCCTTCAACATCTGTGCCAACTATTTCTTATAGTAAAAAATCAATTTTGAGAGAGAGAGAGAGAAAGGGGGGGGGGGTGGGCACGGCTCCCGAGCTGGTTGAAGCAGGGAGGAAACTAGCAGACGCTGGCCCCTGCCTCCCAGCCATTCTCTTCCTACCATAAAGAACTTCAGAAGAGACGCTGATAGGGTTTTCTCCAGCCTCCCATGTCTGTATCTAACCCAAGCTCCATCGCTCACCAGCAGTGTGACCTGTCCAGGCCTTGGTGCTTCTTCTGGGAAATGTGGATTTGGGTTGTACCTATATCTCAAGGTTATGGTAAGAACAGAATGAGTCTGTGTGCGCCCAGGGCTTTCCCTGAATACAGTACTTTATAAATGACAAAATTTAATGCCACACAGAATATGTAACCGTCAGAAAAAACTATTCATTTTCAAATGGTCAAAGATGGGACTGGAGAGATGACTCAAGCAGTTAAGAGCACTGGCTGCTCTTCCAGAGGACCTGGGTTCCATTCCCAACCCCCACATGGCAGCTCACAGTTCTAAGGGATCAGACACCCTCTTTGGATACCCTCTTTGGATACCCTCTTTGGATACCCACAGGCATCAGATATGAACATACATGTAGGCAAAACACCAATAAACATAAAATAAAATAAATAACATAAAAATAAAGTTAAAAAATAATAGCAAAAGGCTAGGTGAGGTGTGCACACCTTAGTCTGAGCACTCAGGAGGCAGAGGCAGCTGTGCCTCTCGAGAGTTAGGGGCAAACCTGATATACCTAGTGAATTTCAGGCCAGTCACAGCAACATCGTGAAACCCTGTCTGAAAAAAGTAAAGAAAATTAAAGTGACCAAAGGACTTGAATAGACATTTCTCCAAGTAGAAATATAAGCCAGCAATGAGCAGGGTGGGGGTGGGGGGGTGATGGCAACACTGGTGACAGTGAGCAGGGCTGGGGGGAAGGGGGGCGGGGGCGGAGGAGTGATGCCAACACTGGTAACAAATGAGCAGGGCTGGGGGTGGCAACGCTGGTAACACATTTACTATGTGTGTACCATTACACATTTCATACAAGCATGAAGACCTGAGTTCCCCCGCCAGCACTCTCAGGATTTGTGTTTTAAGTGGCTGCGGGGTTGTGGTGGCAAGGCGGTGTGCTTCTGTAATCCAGAACCAGGAGGTGAGACAGAAGGATCGATTCCCCTTGGCTTTCTAGTCCATCAGTCAAGACAAATCAGCAGGCTTGAGGTTCAGTGGAAGATGCTGTCTCCGAGAAATCCGGTATACAGTGACGGAGGACGATGCTCGGTCTGGACCTCTGGCTCCACATACAGGAACACTATGGGCACACACAAGATGGGCGGGCGGGGGGGAGAGAAGGGAGGGAGAAACAGAGACAGAGGCAGAGGCTCTCAGAGAGGCTCAACATCACATCTCAATAGGGAAATGCAAGTCAAAACCACAATGAAATGCTGTTTCCTACTTCCTGGCATGGCTACCATTAAAAAACGCAGAGGACTTGGAGCCATCGGGGTATAAAGGATTTGTTGTGAGGAGCAGCGTTTGGATCTCCAGAACCCACACAAAAGCCAGCAGGTATGTGACCACCAGAACACTGAAATCCCAGCATTTGGAGGCAGACAGGGGATCCCCGAAGCAGGCTGGCTAGATAAGCTAGTCGATCCAGCAAGCTTCCAGTTCAGTGAGGCCCCGCCTGAGTAAATACACCAGAGAGCAACCAAGGAATCTACTCGGGGTCAACCCGACCTACATGGACACACATACTTGGCCACACCACAGACAGATACACATGAGAAAATAAAGAAAAAGAAAGGGACGCTGGGAGTGTAGCTTAGCACAGGAGAGGCCGAGTCCTGTCCCTAGCAGAGAAAGGAGAGGGAGGAGGGAGGATGTGGGACTTTGAACATCACGGGCAGATCTGGGAAGGTGTGCAGCCACTAGGGAAAACACTATGGAGTGCCTCAAATTAAGACTAGATAGGACAGCAGGGTGGTGATGGCACACACCTTTAATCCAAGCACTTGGGAGGCAGAGGCAAGTGGATCTCCAAGTTTGAGGCCAGCCTGGTCTACACTACAAAGAGAGTACCAGGACAGCCAGAGTTATTCCGAGACACCCTGTCTCAAAAATACAAAAAAAAAAAAAAAAAAGGGAAGAAAGAACAGATAAGACACAGCCATCCCAAAGAATTGAAAACAAGGTCCCGCTCCACTCTCGGGACATACAGCAGTACCCCTTAGTGGGTTTCTCATCTGTATGCTTAGTTACTGGAGACATTTGCAGGCCTGTGTTCATTCACAGCAGCCAGAAGAAGGGAGTACCTCAGGTGTCCATCAACAGGCGGGTGCATAGAGGCATGCAGACACAACCTAAGAGCCTGCAGGTTTTGAAACTAAGGAAATCTTGTCCTACGGCACATGGATGGAGCTTGAGGGCATTGTGCCAGGGACAGGATTGCACTTACAGGAAGGATACAAAAACAGCCAAACAGCCGGCCCCTTCCTCCCCTCCCCCTTCCCTCCCGAGAGCCTACACTGCACAGGAATCAGGAACAGAGGAAGGCATCCTTTCCTTCTACCACACTTCCTGTTGTTCACGGTTTATTTACTGGATAAACGTTTGTCCAGGATCTATTGTCTGCTAAGCCCCAGGGTTGGGCCAACAGTGGTAGGGAAGGCAGAATGCTGCCCTCCAGTCACCTACTTCCTTAATCAACAAAGTGACTTCCGGAAGTGCAGCTGTCATGCTGAGGAGAAACATATCTGCCCGGAACAAGGAAGACTTGACGTGAGAAATACCAAGCCAGGAACAATGTTAACTCTGAAGGAGGAAACACATAGGAAGCCCAGAGACAGAGGACAGTTCACCATGTCTAAGGAATAAAGACCAGCATGGCTCGAGGAGAGGCATGGGAGCAGCCGGAGATGTGGCCTTAACAGACCTCCCTGGCCATTGTATGTGAAGGGAAAATGTCCGTAATGTAACGGATTATCCTGTGAGAAAATGTCAGCTCTGAACAGCAGGACTTCAGGGAAGGATAGGCTCAGACAGCCCCAGGGTCTCACTCCAGGTTTGTCTTGTGCCTCCTGTGAGCCCTCATCCAAGGGTTCTCAGAGTTGGGCATGCACTTGGACCACCTAGTCATATATAACAGACTCCTGGGCTGCCCCAGTTTGAGCAGGTAGATCTGGGCAGGGCCCGGAATTTGCACGTCACACTCATACCAATACGCTGCTGATACCAACAGTCCTCCACCACACAGAAGATGACGCTGGCAGCAAGTCTGAGATCCTTCCAGAATGTCTCTTCTGTAAAGGTGTCCTTCTGTCCTGGTGGGCATGGTTATCAAACGAGAGGAAATATATCTGGGAAAGTTGTGTATGGATGGGGGCGGGAGCACGATCTTCCTGCGTAGTTCTGGCTGGTCTTGAACTCACTATGTAGTCAAGGCTGGCCTCACAGACTGCAGGAATCCTCCAGCTTTTGCTTACTGAGAGCTGGGATCACAGGCATGTGCCACTACACCCGCCGGGAAAGCCTTTCATGAAAGGAAAAAGACAAAACACATGGACTCACCACCTTCGCAATGCGCCCCTCCATCTGCTTCCTTCATGGGTTATAAGAATTGCTCTCATTTAAGAGCAGCAGCTGGCGGCTTAGGAACAATGGCGATTTTATGTCACTTATCCTAACTCCAACTCTTTGTGAACAGTGAGCAGCTACTAACCCACAAGGCTGCCCTGCTCTGGAGAAGCATTTTCTTACAACCACCTCTATTGCCCTCTTCACCAGTAGAGCTCCATGCCGCCTGTGAGGACCCACGGTTATTTTTGTCAACCATTTCATCCCACTTCTCCCAAACAAAGCTCTCCTGTGAGTCATCTGGGGAACCCAGAGGCATGTGACGGTTGCTCAGCTGGTATCTTGCCATTCAGGAGGGGAGTATTAAGATTCCCTTGTGCTCGGTTGGAAAAACAACACAAATCCGTAAGCTGCTCGACATTCAAGAATCTAGAACGTACATCTATGATAAACGCTTAGTAGGTGTATGTCTGTTTATATTCACAAATTCAGTAAATATTTGGGGACTATGTACCAGACACTGTTTTAGGTTCTACAGACACAGCAGTGTGCAAAACCACAAAGCCCTCCCTTCTGTGGGTTTTGTGTGTGTTCCAGTCTTGGAACACACAGCAGCACCCCCTCTTCAAGGCTTTTCCTCCCATAGTCTCAGTTACCTAGTGTTGACTACAGTCCAAAAAAGTATTAAAGGGAAAAGTCTAGAAACAGTGGATGTGTTTTAAACTGCACGCTGTTCTAAACGTCATGAAATCTAGTGCTGGTGTCAGGTGAGTTATCTCTTTGTCTGGAGTATCCACGCAGTATATGCTCCCCTCTGGTAATCTCTTAATGGCTGTCTGGGTTAGCAGACAGAAACACACACACACATTATCTAACAGATTCAGTACTTTGCAGACATCTACTCTAGGTCCTGGATGTGTTCCCAGTGGAGAAGGAGCAGTGATTTCTGAATGTGTACTTGTGGGTCAGATGTTGGCAGAGGAGACAGCCATGCAACCAAATAGGTGAAATTAAGTATAACAGGGATTTGGTGGAGGTGAATATGGGTTGGGGTACGATGAAGCATGAAGGAAAAGAGTCCTAAGCAGGCGAGCCAATTAGGTACTCAACTGTGGGTGTCAGTTTCCAGGTTCACTAAGGGGAAGCTGTTGTGGATTGAAACTAAACTCCACAAAATTCATATGTTTAGGTGTCCTAACGTGACCTTTCTCCATTCCCCATTTCTTTGGACTTTGGAAGTCTAGGTCATATTTGTCCCACTAGTTCATTTTGGAAGCATGTAATGCATGGTCTAGTTTCATAGTTGGAGAGAAACTTTCACTTAGGAAGATCCATACTTGGAGTTTATCCAACACACGATTTAGGTGATCTATTGGGAGTTTATCCAACACACGATTTAGGTGAGCTATTGGGAGTTTATCCAACACACGACTTAGGTGAGATATTGGACTTACAGCTGATGCAGGAAAGAAGATATCTGTGGTTGTGAGAATGGGCTGAATATATTTGCCTATGAGAATTACATTTTGGGAGGTCAGGAGGAGGCATGTTACAGGCTGAGCAGAGGTGCCCCAAAAGTTACACGTTGCTGTCCAATCCCTAGGACCTACCTAAGATTATGAGTGTCTTTAAGGACATAATTATGCTAAAACGAGGTCACTGGTAAGGATGGGAACCTTATGAAGAGGACAACAGGACACAAATACTCAATGGGAGGTCTATGTGAAGACAAAGGAGAAAACATCCTCCTACAACTCAACCAGAGAATCCTTGGAGGAAGGACCAAAGTCAACTCCTTGATCTTGACTCCTAGCCTCCAGAATTATTGAAAACTAATTTTCATTTCCTGTCATCCAGGCTGTGGCACTTTATCATAGCACTAATAAACCAGGAAAATGTTCTAGTTTCATTTCTGTTGGCATGAGAAAACTTCCTGACAAAAAGCAACTAAGGAGAGAAAGGATTTGGCTGACAATTTGGTTAGAGCCCATTGCAACAGAGCGGAAGTTAAGGACCATCACATCACATCCGTCAGAAACAGAAATAAGTATACCCATGTCGCCTGCTTCCTCTCATCTACTCTCCTGTCCTGTCATTCGGGACCCCTGCCTAGGAAATGGTGCCACCTATAGAGGGCTCTCTTCCTGATCAGAGAACAGTCCAGTCAATCCCCCACAGACAGATCTGATAAAGGCCATTATTCAAGTGCAGTTTTCTCCCCGGGTGTTTCTAATTCGTGGCAAGCTGACATTTAAAACAAACCATCACAAGAGGCCTTCTGTGGAAAGGAAGCAGCCCGGCACGGCTGGGTACACCGAGCATCTGCAAGTGTCCGGAGGACATGGAGAATACCGTGCATGGGATGGAGAGGAGGCTGGAGAAGTGGGAAAGAGTTTGGCTGTGAAGGAACTCCAATGATGAGGATTTGGGCTTAATTTTTATTCATGGTTTCCAGGTGTTGGAAGGCTGAAGTCAAGAGTATTACGACAGTGCTGTGCAACAGAAGACCATTCTAGATGGGAAAAGGTAGTAATTAAAAGGACTGTACAGCTAAGGGAAATGGGATTATACTTACAACATAGGTTATGTCTATGAGATGTTAAGTGATACAGCCTTGTACTAAAGCAAGGATTGCCTGGGTGGAGGGGCAGAGTCCCATTGAGATGCAGAGAATGTAGACCTGATAGGTCTTGGCTCCCCTTTAAAATCCTGGGGGAAGGGAAACAAGACACAAGTGGGGGAGGGGAAAACACTACTTCCATTCCGCACAAATGGAGTCAGAGGCGGATGTGTGTTGCCAAAGGACAGGAATGTGCACCAACTAAACAGTCAAGGGCCAGCCAACAGGGCAACTGAGCCCAACAGTGTTAATTTTGTGGTCTGAATAAGAATGCCCCTTATGCTTGTAAGTGTGTCTACTTGATTCCCAGTAAAACCATTTGGAAAGGAGTAGGAGGTGTGGCCTTGATGGAGGTGTGTCACTAGCAGTAGCTTTGAGTTTTGAAAGATTTGCACCATTCTCAGTGTGTGTGTGTGTGTGCCTTCTACTTGTCAATCATGACGTTAACTCTCAGCAGTTCAATGACGCCATGCCTCTGCTCTGCCACCATGGACTCCAACCCTCTGAAACCGTAAGTCCAATTAAAGGCTTCTTCTAAGTTGTCTTGGCCATGGTGTTCTAGAATGGGGAGATGGCCATGGACAGGTCAGAAGGACCATATGGCATTCGGAGGAGGAAGAAAATCTCTGGAGAGGCGATGTCAAAGGAAGAAGGTACCAAATACAGGTTTTCCATTACTGCATCATAGAAGCCAAGGGCAGAAAATTCCAGACAGGAAGGAGCAGCAACAGTGGTAAATGCTGCAGACCAACCAACATGGGGTATTGAAAATTGGGGTTCCCAGAATAAATTGAGCCTTTCTTGATAAATATGTCAACTTGAAAATAAGTCAAGTATGGTGGTGCAGACCTTTAATCCCAGTACTTGAGGCAGAGGCAGAGGCAGAGGCAGGCGGATCTCTGTGAGTTTAAGACCAACCTGATATATATAGATAGATAGAGAGAGAGAGAGAGAGAGAGAGAGAGAGTTCCAGGTTAGTCTTTCTTCTCTCTGCTTTGCCTGTGTTTCTGTCTCTGTCTCTCTCTCTCTCACACACACACACCTTCCCCCTCCAACATACCACAAGCAAGGGCACATCAAGTACTATAATGGGCATGAGGGACACCACAAGGAACCAAGACGAACAGGATCTGGCCCTCAGGGAGGTGACGTTCTTATAGACGTAGAGTATAAGGAGAGTAAACAAACCAAGCACAGACACAACCAGTTGCTAGCCAAAAATTGGGGGGGGGGGATTCCATCTGTACTGAACATATGCAGATGTTTCCTTATCCTTATTCCCTAAACAACGCAGTATGACAACTCTTTACAGAATTTACATGGCATTAGCTATTACATGTAATCTAGCGATGACTAAAAGTATTGGGAGGGTAGGCACAGGTTATAAACAAACACTATGTCATTTTCTAAAAACAAACTTCTTGAGCACTGGAGGATTTTGGTTCCCGTCGACGGCTGTAGACTCTGTGCTCTGTAGACACCAGGGGACAGTTTTACACAAACACGTACCCCTTGTTGAGTCTTGTCCTCGGACAAACCCTAACACGGTTGCAGATGCCAGAGTCTCATATGGAACCACAAGCACAAAAGAGTGGGAGGTTATAGCCAGACCATAGCAAGTGACACATGGAACCGGCCACAGGGAAGGCTGCGCCGGCGGGGGCTAGGTTCGCTCCACCTCTCATCCCCACTGTTCCGGGAATGCTGGCTTTCTTCTCTCCTTCACAGTTAGGCCTCTTCACACAGCATGGAAGTTCATCATCTTGGAGCTTATGGCTCCCAGAGCCTCCAGCTCATCAGTCTGAGAGCCTAAAAGAAGCCTGTGGTGAGAGTCGTAATGAAGTACTGGACAGCACACTGTGAGAACCTACAGGTCCCTCAAGACTGAAGTCAGCAGGCACAGTCCAGGAGAGCCCAGTGCAAGTCTGAGAGCCAGCAGGTTCAACATGCAAGAAGGGCTGAGATTTGGGTTTAGAGGACAGAGCCAGAGGAAGATCAATGTCTCAGCTCAAGCATGCAGGAGCATGTCTTCCTCACTGAGCCTTCGTGTTCCACTCAGCCCCTTGACTGGGGTAGGTCCACCTGCATTATTGAGGGCACTCTGCTTTCCTTGAGCTGAGACTCAAATGTTCACCTCACCCCAGATCACCTCACAGTTGGTCAGCTTCCCACAGCTGTCACAGGATACCTAAGAGAAATAGCTTTTTGATTTTTGTTTCCTTTTTGGTTACAGTTTTTTAAACTAAGTGTGAAATATCAATAAAATACTGATGTGTAGGGGGTATTTTACATTCCAAATCCCAGTTCTTATGTCTGCTCCTGTCCAATTCACTTGATGTGTAAAAAGCTGAACAGCGCAGTGATCTGAACTTCAAAACTTCAACAGTATGTCAGAAGACGATGCGCTGACGTTTGAAGACCGTGTTGTATCCGAAGGCTGGGACAGTCCACGGCCGTGACGACGAAACACATAAAAAGACGGGCGACTCCTTAAGGCGTCAAACGTCTTACTCCTTAGTTCTGAAGTGGCATCCCTGTCCTTAAACTCCCCCGCCGTGTGAACTACACCGTAACAGGTAACCGCAAAGGCCAACAGCGTCTGCAGAACTATATCTGCCGGCAGCGACTCATACCCCTCTTCTGTTAGTCGCGCGTGAGAATGATGCTGAGCAGCCGAAAAGGCAGCATGGGCCAGAGCGAAGAGGCCAACGCCTACCAGCCCCTTCCACAGCCACGGCACCATGGTTCAGAAGGAGTGATAGTCCCAAAGATTGCCTTCCACACTGGGATAAATATCTTAGAGACAGGAAAGATTGGTCCTGGCCCACAGTTTCAAAGTTTCCATGCCCGCTGGGCCTCGTGGCTTCAGGCTTGTAGCAGCATCATGACGGGAGCACTTAGAACAGGGTGTTCAGCTCACGGCTGGGAAGCAAAGAGAGAGAAAGGATCAAGGACATACCCCCAGTGACTTAACCTCTCTGCTAGGCCCACCTCTTTTCCTCTTTCTGTGTCTCATGGTGTAGCCCAGGTTTACCTCACACTTGTGGCAATCCTCCTGCCTCAGCTTCTTGGGTACTGAGATTGCAAATATTGCACCACCACATCCTGCTGGTCCTGCCGCTAAAATGTTTTCCACTTCTCAATGGTGCCATAGGCTACAACCAAGCCTTTAACATACAAGTCTTGAAGGAAACACTTCAGACCCAACTGGGGAACAGACATAGAACAAACATCTGGATATCCTGGGGCTCAATCAAATCCACCAACTTGATGATATAACTGGATCACAAGAGCAGGAATGGCCCCGTGGTGACAAGCGTGGGGACAGACTGGGCTAACCTCAGGGACAAAGAGAACTCGCATACTTTTCTTTTTTCTCCCCCTTTGGTTGTTGGAAACAGGATTTCTCTGTGTAGCTCTGGCTGTCCTGGAAGTCACTCTGTAGACCAGGTTGGTCTCAAACTCACGATTTGCCTGCCTCTGCCTCCTGAGTACTGGGACTAAAGGCATGCACCACCACCACCCGGCTCTGGCTTGCTTCTCCTAATCATAAGGCTCCTTACGTCAAAACAGGTTAGAGGGAATCTACTTGTTTATTTATAGGTGTGGGGGAAAATTATTCACTGAGATGAGATAATGCTTTTTTGATACCTGTTGACTAAAACACAAAAGTCCCCTCTTTTCTAACACATCTACAAGCCAGACAGAGTGGCTCATGCCTCTAACCCCAGCACCCGTGACTCCTGGTGGCTATGGTGGTCACAACACCAGAAGAGGGATCCAACACCCTCTTCGGGCCTCTGAGAATACCAAGCAAGCATATGATACAGACATACATGCAGGAAAACCATGACAAAATAAACTAAAATTCCAGTTTCCAGGGGACCCTGATGCCTTCTCTGGGCCTCCACAGGCACCCGGCATATATGTGGTACACAGGCATGCATGCAGGCAAAACACGCATACACATAAATCATAAGACAAACGGTGTTGTTTTTTTTGGGGGGGGGGGTTGTTCTGTTTTCAAAACATGGATTCTCTATGTAGCCCTGGCTATCCTGGAACTCTGTAGATCAGGCTGGCCTTGAACTCAGAGATCTGCCTGCCTCTACCTCCTTGGTTTTTTCGATTGTTTGTTTTTTGGTTTTTCAAGACAGGGTTTCTCTGTAGCTTTGCAGCCTGTCCTGGAACTAGCTCTTGTAGACCAGGATGGAGTCAAACTCACAGAGATCCTCCTGCTCCTGCCTCCCAAGTTCTCGGATTAAAAGCGTGCGGCACCAGCGCCCGGCCACCCGGTTTGTTTTTAAGCCAGATTCAGTAACACACATTGCAGTCCCAGCGCTCCTACAGTGAGATGGAAGCCTGTAAGCTTGGGGGCCAGCTACCCTAGAATACACAGACGGATGAAAGATGTGAGACCCACACCTCAACAAAGTGGAAAGAGAATCAGCTTCCAAAAGTTGTACTCTGATCTCCATAAGTATTCTGTAACACATGTAACCAGCACACACATATATAGTGATACTTTTATTTGTTTTAATAAATAAATCTTGCCTGAAGACCAGAGGCAAAGCTAAAGCCGCTAGAGGTCAGGTAATGGTGACACACACCTTTAATCTCAGGATTTGGGAGACAGGGTTAGATGAATCTCTGTGAGTTCAAGGCCACCCTAGGCTACACAATATCCAAACAGAAACAAATCCAGGTGGGGTGGCTCACACCTTTAATCCCAGCTCTATAGGAAACATAAAATCGGAGGAGAGAGAGGTTTAGTCTGTTTAGACTGTAGTCACCCAATATAAGTAAGACTTCTCTAGTGGCTTGACTATTTTGCTTTTCTGTCTCTGGGTTTCTATTATTCGTGCTATACACATACACATCACATGCACACAGTAATACAAAAAAATAATTTTTTAAAAATGCCACCTATATTTGCAGTGGATGGCAGCTGCCCCAGATGGTCACTCGGAGCCCAGGCTCCAACTGCGGCTCTCCCACAGACCCTAGCTATCATCTCTATCTTGTCAGAAGAAAGGGAAAGAGAATCCTTGGAGGGGCGTGGCGCACTTCATTTTAGGTAATACAGCATTGGTAAGAACCAGTCACATGGTGACGCTGCAAAAGAGGTTGGGATACGTACTGTCCTTGCACGGGATTCTAACTCTCAATTCTGTGTCAGGCTTTTTTTTTTTTTTAAGATTTCTTTATTTTTACCTATAAACATGTATGTGAACTTCGTGCATGCCTGGCGCCCGTGGAGAGCAGAAGGTGGTGTCAGATACTCTGGAACTAGAGTGACAGATGGCCTTGAGGCACCACAGAGGTGCTGGGAACTGAACCTGGGTCCTTTGAAAGAGCAAGTGTTCTTAACTGCATAGTCAGCTCTGCAGCGCCCATATCACGGCTTTTTAATTTTGACACCACTGACGTGTTAGATTGCATAATTCCTCTTTATTTTTTATTTTATTTTAGAGAGAGGAGGGTGTACAGTGTAGAGTAAGATACTGAATAACACCTCTGGCTTCCATACATCTGAGGCCAATAGTACCCCAGCCCCAGTAAAAAATGTATTGTCAACTGGGCAAGACGCCACATACCTTTAATCCCAGCACTGAGGAGACAGAAGCAGGTGGATTTCTGCGAGTTCATAGCCAGCCTGGTCTACATAGTGAGTTCCAGGACAGCCAGGGCTACATCGAGAGACCCTATTTCAAAAAAGAAGTCGTCTCTCCACACAGATATCATAGCAACACACATAAATAAATGGAATGACGTTTCAATGTCTCTAAGTATTAGAAAATGTAACTGGAGTTACAGAAGGCTGTGAGTCACACTGGGCTCTGGGGACAGAACTGTGGTCTCTGCAAGAGCATCAGGAGCTCTAACAGCTGAGCCAACTCTCCAGCCCCACACCTGATGGTTACAACCCCGTGTCCACTCTTCTCTACAAACAGGGCAAAAACTCCAGCTTTATGACTTTTCCACTTGCTATTAATGAGTTTGGAAACCTTGGGCACCCACTCCCCCCCAACACAACTAAGGACAATTGCTCTAGATAAGAAACGGTCAGGATATCTGTCAGCTAGATATGAAATGTAATTAAATAGCACGCTTGGTTTCTTTATCACTTACAAAGCTCAGGGGATGGCTGGTAGATTTTGCTCACAAAATGACTGACGGAACAGCGGAGGTGCTGAGGAAGATCCAGAGAGTGCCTGAGGTTTCCTAGACTCCGGAAATAACGGCACTGCCTCCTTTGCAATTTAGTGTGACCATGTGACAACCACGGAAGTGACCTGAAGGGATGTGTGCCACTCCTGGCTAAGGTTTCTAAGATTTCTCTTCCCCTGTGACTGGAACTAAGCCGCCTTTGTTTGCTTATTTTGTGAAGCTAACTGTTGCAGAGTCCCTGACATTTCTTCACAGAGATAAGGGTTTTTTGGGGTTTTTTTTTGTTTTTGTTTTTTTAATAATTTGCCTAATGCAAGACAATATTGGTCAGCACCCGGGCAATTCTTGTTCTTCGAGGGTGATGAAATGGATTCTCAGGGAGGACAGTATTTCCAGGAAATGCACTTCTCAGGAAGTAGTAAGAGCCAGCCAAGTCTTGGGGTGCCAACAGTTTGCTTTACTTCCTAGACTCTACGAGCGGTGTGTTGCTTTCCTACACAGCTTTCCTGGCTGGAGCTGATGGAGGATTCCTTCACACTCCGTGGAAAGCGTGGACACAGGTGTCTGGGTTTGCTTTGGAGTCCCAGTGAACTCCAGATTTGCAGAAGGCTACCAATATGAAGTATGAGTCTCTGTACTCAGAAAAAAAAATACAAGGATCTAGACACTAAGTAAAGGTGGTTATTGGAAACAACTTGATTGTGAGAAAATGTTAACAACAAAGATGAATTTGAGACACAACTGAGAAAAAATAATCCAGCTGCTGCGGTTTCTGAGATAAGGATCCACATGTCAGTCCTGGAATGTCCCTGCTGAGTGGAGCAGTTTGGATCTGAATAAGAGAATTTTTAAAAGATTGTTGTTTTTAATTATGTGTCTGGGTGCAGGTTTGTGTGCACAAGTGCAGTTCCTACAGAGGCCAGAGGAGGGCATCCAATTCCCGGGAACTGGAGTTACAGGTGTCTGTGAGCCACCATGTTCTTTTCAGGGGGCCTAGGCAAGAACAAGTGCTCTTAACTGCTGAGCCTTTGCCCCACATGCATAAATCTCTATAAACAGACCTAAAAACACCCGTCTTTATTACTTTCTTGTTTGGTTTTCCGAGACAAGGTTTCTCTGAGTAACAGCCTTGGCTACCCTGGAACTCTCAGAGAGCACCTGCCTCTGCCTCCCAAATGCTGGCCTCCCTGCCTCTCTGTACATTTTTACAAGACTAAAGATAAAAGAAAATCATTTATATTACGAATCTGCTCACTAATTAATTTTGATTGGTCTTTTGCTGTGTCCTGTCATATTTTTTTACAATTTAAAATTTTTTTCACCATGCATGACTAGATGACATTTTTGTGTAGACGCTTGTCAGCTGACTTAGGTTAACACCGTCTTACAGCTGTTGTGAATTAGTTGTGGGCTTTTTGTTTGTTTGGGGTTTTGATGTTGTTGTTGTTTGTTTGTTTGTTTAGAGACAGGGTCTCACTATAGAGCTCTGGCTGTCCCGGAACTCTATGTAGACCAGGCCTCAAATGCACAGAGATCCACCTGTCTCTGTCTCCGGAGAGCTGAAACTGAAGGTGTATGCCACTATGCCTGGCAAGCTCTGTTGTTTAACCTACCAAAACTGTGGTACTTTGTTACAGCTCTGACCCCAAACAACAACCCAAGAGACACAGTAAGAATTAGAGACACTCAAGAGAAAAGGAAATAGGCAGGTTATGAAGGGGTAGTCAGCTCTCAGGTTGGCTTAGCGCGTGCCACGGTAACAAGCCCACAGGACGGGTGGTAGAAGAACAGGAATTTATCCCTTCAGTTCTGAAGGATGAAAGCTAAAGGCTGTCATGTGGAGTTCTAGTAAGGATTCTTCTCAGCTTCTAGCAGCTTCCTCCTCGCTATGTTTGAAATGGCCTTTCCTTGGGGACATGAAGGGACACAGCAAGCTCTATGGTCTCAAGAGCTCAAACCTCTAGACTTCATCTATAGCTAATTACTTTCCAAAAGCCAGTCCCTAAATAGCATCACAGTGGGGGCTAAAGCTTTGGCGTGTGACCGCTGTGGATGCAATTCAGTCCACAGCATTCCATTCCAGGTCCACAAAGTTTCTTTCTTCTTCTTTTTTTTTTTTAAACGAGCATACAGGGGCTGAAGATATTAATTGCTCAGCAATTCAGAGCACTATTGCTCTTCCAGAAGACCCAGGTTTGACCCCCAGCACCCACACAGCAGCTCACAACAGTCTGTAACTCCAGTTCTAGCGACCCACGCCACTGACCTGCAAGGCACCTGCACACATGTGCACACACCCACCTGCAGGCACGCACACCTTCATATAATTTAAATTAAAGTAGCTGGGCAGTGGTGGCACACACCTTTAATCCCAACACTCAGGAGGCAGAAGTAAGTGGATCTCTGCGAGATCAAGGCCAGCCTGGTCTACAAAGTAAGTTCCAGGACAGTCAGAGTGGTTACACAGAGAAACCCAAACAAGCAAACAAAAGAAAAATCAAATAGTTAAAATTAAAAATATTTTCTATTTTAAAAAAGAATCAGAGCAGTGCTCTTCACAAGAGCGAAAACACACGAACAAACTGAGCAGCACCAGCGACAGAGGGGAGAAACGGGCAAGGTAAACGCGTGCAATGGGCCCTTATGCAAAGCAAGGGGTCCACGCTGACACACCGCAATGCAGAGCTCTACTGATACACCAGCGCATGCAAAGTTGCCCCACAAAAAAAAAAAATCATACAGCAAAACAGAATTTTTGTTTTTGTTTTTCGAGACAGGGTTTCTCGGTGCAACAGTGTGTCCTAAACTTGCTTTGTAGACCAGGCTGGCCTCAAACTCACTAAGATTCGCCTGCCTCTGCCACCCAAGTGCTGGAACTAAAGATGTGCGCCACCACTGCCAGGCGCAAGATGAATTTTTATAAAGTTAAAATTAACCCAAAGCAAGAATAGATACCCTCTAGAAGCACACAGAATGCAACTGCCGGAAGGATGGAGAAACCACTGGGTCGGGGCACAGGCTCCCCCATCCCAGAGGTTCAAGGTCTACCTGAGCCACAGAGGAGGTCAAGGCCAGTCTGAGCAATTTAGGAAAAACACCACCTCAAAATAAAAGTGTACATAGGAGTCTGGAGCTATAACTCAGGGGTAGAGCACCTTCCCAGAAAGCACTGGGCCCTAGGCTCAACCAAGCCCCATAAACGAACAACCAAATAGAAATGGGGAAGGGATAAAAGGAGATAAAGCGAGATTAGATGAGTCTCTTCAGCTGGGAATGCGTGAAGTTTTCCCCTTGGGTAAATCTAAAATAACATACAAGGGAAAAAGCAAAGATTGATAAATGCCGGATTCAGGGTGTGGGTTACTCAAGCAGCAGGAGGCAGAGACACCCACAATTCCATGTCAGCTCCTGTCAAGTATTAGCTAACTTTCTGTTACAATCAAAAAATACCTTGTTAATCAACTTACAAAAATGAATGGGTTTTGGCGTGGGGGGGGGGCTCATAATTTTGGAGACTGAGATCCCAGCCCATGGTCCATGGCACCACTGATTTCTGCATTTATTTTACGTGTGTGGGTGTTTTGCCTGCATGTGTATCTGTGCACTACTTGGTGCCCTCAGAAGCCAGGAGAGGGTATCAGGTCCCTTGGGACTGGAGTTATAGACAATTGTGAGCAGCCATGTGGATGCTGGAGATCAAACTGGGATCCTCTATAAGAGCATTCAGTGCTCTGAACCACTGAGCCATCGCTCCAGCCCCTCCATGGCTTTGGAGTCTGTGACAAGGCAGCACATCACGGCAGGAGTAGAGGCAGCTGCTTGTGGCAGCTGGGAAATGAAAGAAAGCAGTTTTTTAAAGGCATGGAGAGGGGAATCCTTCAAGGGCATGCCCACTATGACCTAATACTTCCCAGCAGGCCTCGCCGATTACAGGGTCCACCACCTCCCAAGAGAGCCAAGCCTGGGACGAAGCCTTTAGCAGACATCCCAGGTCCAAATGATACCATCCCATATTTGCCGTGGCTCAGTTTTGTTTTGGAGGGTGAGTTTGTGAGTTCCTATTATAGAACAAACTAAATAACTAGATTAAAGCAGGCCATGCGTGGAACAATGAAAAACTAATTAGCAGAAGGAAAAGCATGAAATAATTGTCCACAGCCCCTGGATGTGTGCCTCTGGCTCTGTGCAGAGACAGCACAGACCGGAGACGTGGCTGCTGGCTCTCCTGTCCTTCCCTGTCCTCCCTGGAAGACCACTTCTTTCATCAGCATCTCTGACCATCTGGCTGTAGACTGACCAGCCCAAGTCTGAGTGAGGTATTCTCAGACTTCTAGATTTCTGATTAAAAGAGGCGCTGGATGCTTAGGATGTCACACAAGTAGTTGGTTTGGACTACCCAAACTTCGGCCAACCAAGAAAGGTTTACATCTGTCCCTGGCATATGCGTTTGTTTAGGAATTGTGGTGGTTAATGCTGACCGTCAACTTGCCAGCATCTAAACTCACCTAGGAGACAAAGCTCTGGGTGCGTCTGAGAAAGTTTCTAGACTGGGTTAACACAGAGGTTGGAAGATCCATACTAAATGTGAGTGAAACCAATCCACGGGCAGAAGGTGTAGACTGAATAAAAAAGAAAGGAAATAATGTCTGTTGGACAGCAGCGGCACATCTTCAATCCCGGTACCCAGAAGGCAGAGGCAGGCGGATCTCTAAATCAAGGCCAGCCTGGTCTAAAGAGAGAATTCCAGGACATTCGGGGCTGCACAGAAAAACCCTGTCTCAAAAAGAAAAAAAAAAGTATTTTTAGATAGGGTCTCTCTGTTATGCAGCACTGGCTGGCCTAGAACTCGGAAGAGACTGGCCTGCCTTTGCCTCTGCCTCCCGAGTGTGGGATTAAGGACATATACTGTCACACCCAGCCAAAACTCTAAGGAAAATAAATAAATAAAAGACAAAGAAATCAAGTGAAATACCAATGTCTATCTGCTTCCTGACTACAGATGGGACGTGACCTTACGCTCAAACGACTTTTCTGCCATAATAGACCGTGAACCAAAATGATCCCTTCCTTCATTAAATTGCTTGTGCCAGGCACCATGTCACAGCAAGGAGAAAAACAACAAACACCGAAGCATTACAGCATTTTACCTACCGAAAGAAGGTGCCGGAAATGTGATAGAGAAATGACTGGGCAACTGTGAACAGACACCCCAGAAAGGTCATAACTGGATTACCATGGACACCCTAGAAAAGAGACAAGACTTCCTCTGGAGAGAAAATGGACCTGTCAAAGAAGAAAAGTTCAACACTTGTAAAAGCAGCACAAAGAAAGCCTTATTCAAGATCACGTCCCCAAACTGGAGAGCAGCATAACAGACTTTCAGTGCGGAGAGGGAGCTCAACCCCGAGGAGCGCACAGACGGCGAGGGTAAGGGCCAGCGGATGGAAAATTACCGAGAGGAAACAGGAAAAGTAAGAGGGAGTCTGGCTAAACTGACCTGACAGGATTCTTACTGAAGACAAGCCAGCATGAACAAGCACCACCTGGGACTTGGTGCAAAATAAAAAAGACTGATCGTAGGCGCAATCACATAATGAAGACAGAGGGTTCTGGACAAACGACCTTGGCAGAGTTCTTGGCTAAAACTGGATCCTACCAGGAAATACACAGATAGACCTGGGAGAGAGTTCAAACTAAAGAGACGGGCTAACATTTGATCAGGCAGAAGATCGTTGACAAGAGAATAGAACCTCTGTTGTACAGAGGCGGAGGGACTGATGTCCACTGAAGGTCGGTCCTAAAGTCCTCTCAGCCCAGAAAGGACCGTGAGACTGAAGAGACAAGCTCGCACTTCTCCCACAGGCCAGCTCCCTAGCACTAGTGTGGTCCCTGATCTGAACTGACGGGCAGCCTAAGCATCTACGACTCCTCAGTGCTTGTGCCCTCAGTGACTCGGCACCACTGTGACCAGGCCAGCCAGAAACAACCGGAGCGGGGCAGGTTTGCTTTGGTTCACAGTTACAGGGGTCTCAGGGCCTCATGGAAGGGAAGGCAGGCAGACAGGTAACGTGGCAGTAACAGCACATGGAGGAAGCTCAGGATCCTCATGTTTAACTTGACTGGATTCAGAATCACCTAGGAACACATCTCTGGGCAGCACCATCCCATGGGCTGGAGTCCTGGACAGAGTAAAAAGGAAGAAATAACAACAAAACATGTGGGCTGGGCATCAGCACCCCCCCCTCCTTCCTGAAGGCTGACACAACGTGACCAGCCACCTCACAAGTCAATCATCACGCCTCTCCTCCTCAAACTGATTCGAAATAAACCCTCTCCCCTGAAGTTGCCTTTGTCAGGAAATCTCTCGCCAGCAACAAGAAACTAATACACAGCTGTTGGAAGCATGGCGGATTAGGAAGCAGCGTTTCATTCAACAGCTTATTGAGCTCTCCCAGTGTTTCAGGCCCGGCTCTGAGCAAGCTCTGGACCAGGGCCACCACTGATGACAGCTCTGTTATTACGACAGCATCTGGTACAAGCAGAGGGACTTCAGGAGGTTCAAGAGGAACACCGAAGCTTGGCTAGGAGGAGGCAAAGGAGTCCTGGAAGCCATCCCAGAGAAAACGTCACCAAGAGAAGTCTCAAAGCTAAAGAGGGATTAGCTGGTGAGGGGATGAAGGATGTTTGAGGAAGAGGACCCTGTGCAAACAGAAGCACCAGAGATGCCACTGTTCCCAATGTAGTGGTCACCTAAAGGTGGACATGGAGGTCTCACGTGAAGGAGGTGACACCTGATTCTTGGGGGATGGCTGGGTGAAGAAGGAAAAGGACATTCCAGAAAGATAACGCAATACACACAAAGATGGAGAGGCACCTTGGAAGATGCATGAGTGACAAAAATAGTCAAGGAAAGGGTACAACAGCTCCTCAGGGTGACCAACGTCACTCTTAATGGCTTCAAGTGACGGTGACAGGAAACCCAGAAGACAGGAAAGCACTAGCCTTTGAATCTTAAATGCCCCCAAAGGTCTCTAGTGTGGCACTATTTGAAGGCAGTGGAAACATTAAGAGGTGGGCCATAGTGGGAAATCTTAGGGTCGCTGAGGTCGCCGCCAGTGAATGAACTGTAAGGCTCTGACTAATCCCTCTTTCACATGCCAGACATACAGGGAACAGTTTTGTCCCTCCGTGTGTGCCCCACCAGTGCTACCACGCACCAGAACTGGGACCTAAAAGCTCCGAGTCTCCTGACTGTGGACTGAAAACCTCTAAAATTATGAACTTGCTGGATGTGTTGATTCACACCTATAATCCCAGCATTTATGCAGCTAAGGCAGAAGGATGGTAAATTTGAATTCAGCCAGAGCTACGTAGTAAGACACTGTCTGGAAGGAAGAAAAGATGCATTTTAAAATAAAAACAGGAGCTAGAGAGATGCTCAGAAGCTGAGTGCACACTGCTTTTGCAAAGGACACAAGCTTAGTTCCCAGCACCCACCTCGGTGGCTCATAACCACCTTTAACTCTAGACGCAGGAACCCTGATGCCCTCTTCTGGCCTCCAAGGGCAACTGCATTTGGGTGCATATACCTATAAACAAAAACATACATACACAATTAAAAATAAAATAAACTTTTCCCATTTTTTGATTTTTGGAGACAGGGTTTTCTCTGTGTAACAGCTCTGGCTGTCCAAGAACTCATGTGAAATAGGCTGGCTTCAAACGCACAGAGATCTGCCTGCCTCTGCTTCTCAAGTGCAGGGATTAAAGGTGTGTGCCACCACCACCTGGCAAAATAAATCTTTTCTGATAAGACAAAAATAAATAAAATCATGAGTCAAGATAAATCTTTTTTCTTTGTAAGTTGAATCTCAGGTACTTGCTATAGTAAGGAAAAGCTGACTAACACAGAGAAGAAGAGAAAGAATAGGGTCAAAGGGCAGATCCTCCACGAAGGCAGTAGCTATCTATCAGACAGGGATGCATTCTACAAGGAAGACCAACGGTATGAAGGATGACAACACAGGCTTCCAGACAGACCTCAGTTTGACTCTCCAGCTCTGCCCCTCACTATCTGGGTGACCTTGGGCAACATTTAACTAGGCTAAGACCCCATTCTTTCACCTGGGAAATCAGGACGCACAAACAAAGCAAACCTCACAACTGCAGAAAGGATGAAGGGCCATAATATATGCAAATAACACAACCCAAAACACAGCCTGTGTAGAACCACAGACTTTCAGGGCAGCAGAGGGGAGCTGCCGACCTTGGTGTTGGTGCGAGCAGATTTGGTTAGTTAGGTGCAGGTACTGAAGGAGCCGATCAAATGCACACTCACTTCAGGGTCTCTGGCCTGTTCCTGAGAGCGAGCAGAGACAGGAGTGCTCCACATGAACAACAGGCCTGGGAGAGGACACGGTCACTGGGAGAAGGTGAAGGGCCCGCTGTTGAAAGACAGTTCTCCAGGAGCCCGGCCCTCTCTCGCTTCTTGTGAATGGACAGACTCTGCCTCTTCCCCCCCCACCCCCCCCCCCCCCGGAGCCTCTTCTCAGGGCTGTGTTTATAAGAAGCAACCTTGAAGGATAGAGCACTACCTCCCTCTAGGATGAGAGCAGTCTTATGTGCGGCTTCCTTTATAAGCAGTAGGTCATCCGTTCCGTCCCCCCTCTCAAGCTTCATGTTTCTCAGCTACGACACAAACCATCTGCACATGAAGCATCCATCTGGGCCCATCACACTGCCCCTGCAGGACTCGGAGGCAAGAAGAACTTATGTGAACATGCTAATGCTCCTGTTACTTACTCTGCCCGAGCAGGAAAGTCCTAGGTCTCTAACCTCAGAGTCTCGTGTCTTCTATCAATAACCATGAACCAATGGCGAGCTCAGTTATTAGCTTATAAACTAGAAAGAACCGGAGCCATCCGTGTGTGCCTGGTGTGAAAGCCATGAGAATAAACAGCAAAGCCTACAGTGAGGATTCATGCGTTACCTGTGTGTGCCAACACGTAAGACGGGGGTGAGAAAGAGGGCTCCAAAAGACTCAAGGAAACACACACGAGGCTCTGGGTTCCGTCTCCAGCACTGCAGGAGGAAACCCACAAAGTAGCTCCTTTTCAGTCTTTCCCTATAGCTCCAGCTGTTCCAGAGTTCACTGTGTAGCCTCAAACTTGCTATCCTCCTGCCTCAGCATCCCAAGTGCTGGCATTACCATCATCCCAGACTAGAAAGAAGCTTCGACCAAAACTGAGTAGGCAACAGGATCAGATGCTGCGTCTTCCTAAGACGAAGGCTGAAAGTAGCCACTGAATTTAGCAACTAGGTCACTAGGCAAGACACATTTCAATGATGCGCTGTGGCCAGAAGCCAAACGGTAGTGGAAGGAGAATGGATGGAGGTAAAGAAGTTGGAACGATAAATACGAGGCGTTTCACAAAAGCGTGGCTGAAATGGAAGGCAGGAGAGAGAGCCCTGATGGCGGGAGCAGGTGGGGGCCCACTCAACTTGTCTCAACAAATGGAGGAGGTCTGAATGATCATTGCTGAGAACAAGCCCAGAAACAGAAAAACTGGGAAGAAAAAAAAAAAAAAAAAAACAGGAGGAGGATGGGTTCAGAGAAAGAATGACCTCAAATCCTGGGTGAGACTGCATCTGCCCCATTCATACATCCTCCAGCAGGTCAAACTGCTGGCTCAAGGGAGGGTCTGTCTCCAGGGAGGTGGTATCTACTCTCTCCTGAAAGGGGACCCACCAACAGGGGTCCGTCATGGCTACTTTCCTGCATGGTCAGGCAGGCCAGAGATGAGACACAGGGGTACAAACATGACTCTCAAGACACCAATAGAAGCACAAGTAGTTTGGAATGCTATGCTAAGCTGTGAAGCCGAGTAGTGTTCTCAAAGAACATCGGAGAGTGGGCTGTGCAAAAGGAATTTGGGGAGACTCAGGACCTCCTCAAGACACTCGGGGTTGGCAGAGAAGACACCTCTGGGAGGAAGGAAAAGAATTCTTCTCACTACGACACATCCCCTTGGAGTTCATCTTCTGGTAAGAGTCTCTGCTTGGCCAAACTTGTCAGGCTCCATCACGTACATCCTTGTGTAATCCAGTTTCTGTAAAGCGCTTTCTCCAGTTGGTTCAGGAAGAGCTCGGGACGGCTGATCACCTTCAACGTCTGATGACATTTTCATCCTCTCCCAGCCTGCAGGGGACGTTGACTCACTGTCTTCAGCGATTCTGTTCGGCCAGTTTGGCCAGGGTTCCCTGACACGTTGGGCTTCCATTTAGGCATTTTCCATCCATCAACACCCACCCGGCTGTTTCACTGTAAACTCAGAACCAAGTTAGGTCTCTCTCCCCTAGTGCCAAGCCCTGAGGATGGTCCTAGCTAACAGGTGTCATTACAAAATTTCTCCACGGGACTGACTGAGAGACGGCTCAGTTAGTAAATGTGCTTGCAAGCAGGATCTGAGTTTGATATCCATAACCTATTTTTTTTTAGAAGAACTAAATTTTTAATTGATTTAAATTTAGCTGGGCGGTGGTGGCCCATGGCTTTAAACCCAGCACTTGGCAGGGAGGCGTTGTCAAAGGCAGGTGGATCTCTGAATTCAAGGCCAGCCTGGTCTGCAGAGTGAGTTCCAGGACAGCCAGAGCTACACAGAGAAACCCTGTCTCTAAAAATCCAAACATAAATTAATTAATTTTAGATTTAATTGAAAAATAAAAATGCCCCACACCTTTATTCCCAGCACCTAGGAGGCAGAGTCAGGTGGATCTATGAGTTCAAGGCCAGCCTGATATACGGAGCAAGGTCTAGGTTAGTCAGGGACACAGGACCTGTTTTTTTTTTTAAAAAAATCAAGTGCGGTAGCGTTCATCTAACAATCCTAGGCTAGGAAGGAGGAAGATGGGTGGATTCCTGTGGCTCATTGACCAACCAGCTAGCCTCCTTAGGGAGCTCAGACCAGTGAGAAACCTTGTCAAAAACAAAAAACAAACAAAACAAAACAAACAAAAAAAAAACGAGGGGGAGAGAGAGAGAGGCTTTCCTGATATGGCTCACCAGGTGGTGACTTCAGCCCTCTCGCCTAAAGCGGACCTGAAGAAACCAGAGCTAACAAAACAGCTGCCCCTCCTACAGCTAAGATCAGGGCAGCCACAGGCCTTCCAGTGTGCCTTATCCAAGCACCATGGGTTCCCAGGGAGTTGGCAGATGAACCCCGAGAAGAAAGCAACAGGAACGTACAACTAGAAGCCACATTTCCGCTTTGTGGGAGCAGGGCGACCTAAAGGACTCCTCTCAGCAGAGAGAAAACAAGAATGCAGAGTTCCTAAAAAACAGTTCGGAGGATCCGGGTCTGAATCCGTGCACCAGCCGCCATCACCGACCCGCACGCACCCTAAAAGCCACAGGGGCTCCAAGGAGTGAACATCGGAACCACCCAAGATGCTAGCTAAATGCACATTTCCAGGCCCAGAGAAGAGACTCATTCAGTGGGCGCCGAGCCAGGCCTGCGATGCTGCTCTTCCAGCCAGCACCTCGGACAACCCGAGTACTGGTTTCCTGCGGAGCCCACTCGGAGAAACCAGACTCTGGGGCGAACAGGGTCTCCAAGTTCCAAAGTTTCCCCCTCTCGCTCGGCGCACCGACCTCCTCCCACCACCACCACCACCCCGGGGCCTCACCCGCACGCGCGGTCACGAAAGCGTCGGGGAACTCAGTGATGGGCTCAACGGCCTTTGCCAGGGCGCCGCGGGCCCCTAAAAGCGCAGCACGGTGGCCGGCAGGGGGCGCTGCAGCAGGGACAATGCAGGGCGGGGGCGCCGGGCACCCCCAGCCCAGAGCCGCGCGGCGGCAAGGAGCGGGCGCCGGGGAGGGCTGGAGCCACGCGGCGGCGGCGCGAGGGCGGGGCAGCCGGAGGGGCGGGGCGGGGCCGACGGACTGGCGGCGAGCGCCGGGAGAGCGCGCCGGCCGGGCCAGCGAGGAGGGAGGAGCGAGGGGAGCGCGGGCTACAGCCGCCCCCGCCCCGCGCCTCCCGCGCCTCCCGCGCGCAACAGTTCCCCTAAAGTTGCCGCCGGGGAGGCGCGCAGCCGGTGGGGGACGCGGCCTTGGCCCGGCGCGCGCCGGCCCGGCGGGCGGCGGGATGGGCACTCGGCAGACCAAGGGCAGCCTGGCGGAGAGAGCTAGCCCGGGCGCGGCGCCCGGCCCCCGCCGCGAACGACCCGACTTCTGGGCGTCGCTGCTGCTGCGTGCCGGGGACAAGGCGGGGCGCGCGGGCGCTGGGCTACCCCCCTACCACCGGCGCGTCGGCATGGTCCAGGAGCTGCTGCGGATGGTGCGCCAGGGCCGGCGGGAGGAGGCGGGGACGCTGCTGCAGCACCTGCGCCAGGTGAGCGCGAAGAGGGGGAAACGAGGGGGGGGGGGCGCGGCGGCTACGGGAGCGCCCCGCCCCTGCGAGGTGCGGCGGGCGGGGGGAGGGACACAAGAGCGCCCGGCGGCACCGCCCAGGGTCCCCCTTCCGCGGGGGTTGAAGCGATGTGACAGCAGGTGCCTCAGTGTTCCCCCTGAATTTGGGGCCCCAGGCTAGGGCGAGGAAGGCTGACCCGGAGAGGCTAGTGAAGGGGACCTGTTGTACCATTGTCCCTGCTCCTTTCCTCCACAGGTCCCCAGGGATAGTTGGTGAGAGAGAATACAGAAATGCACGCCTGGTCTGGGCCAGGGTGCTCTTCTTCTTTTCTGCCCACTACCCATCACCCTCTTCCAAGGGTCCCCAGGGTTGCGCAGTTTTCTGCTAAAGCCGGCTTCTGAGGCATGTCCCTCAGACTGGTAAGATTTCACTCCCTAGGTCGTTTGCCACCTGGCGATATTTTGTTTTGTGGTTTCACCTTCCCTAACTTTGGCTGATCCTGGCCATGAGCTCCTACCGAAGTCTTGGCCAGAATGAAGCTAGACTTGGTTTCTTGACCAGCAGGGATGGAGGCTGCCTATGCTTCAGCCTCGTCCTCACCCCCTGGTTAGGGGCAAGCCAGAGATCTGGTCAGTTCCCTCAGTTCAAGGCCTGATGCTGTCACCCGCCTCTCGGTTTTTGTTTTTCTTTCTCTGTTTCTTTTGGGGGAAGGTCTTAGCCTGTACTATAGGGTCTTGTTGAGTGGCAGGGGCTGGAGGGCGCATGGTTGCTTTGCAGAACAGTAATGAGATTGCTTTGGTCTGGCTTTGTGGCCCAGACTCACACAGACCCTGTATTCTTGAAGGACCCCAGTAGATATGCAGTCTGCTCCCGATAGGGGAGGGAGAACCTCAGCTGACCTTTGTGAGGTTTTCCCATTACTGATAGAAGAGGCTGTAGGAACGAACAACTTCCTGGGAGGAGCTTCCAGAATCTCTAATTGGATCCACATCTCCCTGGATTCTGTACCATGGCTTCCCTCACACCCGTATGTTTCTCTGGAGTTTGTTCCTAAGGTGTGCACAGCGAAAGAGAAGGAAATAGAGGAGAGGGCACTTGGGAAGGTGTAAGGCTTCCACCTCTGCCTCTGCTTTTCCCAGCAACATCCACAGCGATGCCCCAGAGGCTGCTGGAGCCTCAGGTACTCTTCCTGGGTTGAATCATCACAGAAAGATGACATTTTACACCACATAACTTTAGGGACGTGTGCTTCTCTGTCTTCTGGAAAATTAGAAGCCAACCTTGTATGGCCTCTATGGTAACTCAGAAAATGGATTTTTCCAGACCATCGTAAGCCATTTGTGCAATAGTCAGGAAGAGGGTTGTACAGATCCCGTGCTGTTTCCCCAGTCCTGGGAATGTCACTCTGAAGAATAGGAAAGCCTGGAAGGAGCCGACAAGCGCTTCTTGAGGGGTATGGAAAAAACGAAGACGGCCTTGGCAAGCCCTGATTAGAAGCCCACCGGAGGAGGCTGAGGTCTCTGGGAGAATCACACATTGCATTGTGGGAACCTGGCCTCTCCCTTTAGGGTCTTCTGCTGGTGTGCCTTTGGCTGTCTGGCACCTCTCCAGCCACAGGCCTGGGAGGGCTAAAGGGAGGAGGCCGGGTTAATTAGACTTCCCCCTTCTCTGGGGCTCTCTTGCTCTGTGGCTGACAGTGGTGGCTGTGGACCTGGAGGGCCGCCCTGTGTTGCCTGTAATGTGGGGATCAGGGCCCTTCCAGGAAATGGCCATTGGCCTTAAGCATGTGGGAGTGGAGCTCAGGGATGTCCAAATGTCTGTGACAAGTGAGAAGGGTGTTTTCTAGGACCCTGAAACCAGCTAGCAGAATGTCTAGCCAGATTTGTGCTGCAGTCTGAAGTGGCTCTCCCCTCAGATCCTATTTTCATCTTAGTTCATCTTCGTCTTCTCCTGGCAGGAGCCAGCGCGATTTTGACCACCCCGTGCCCATAGTACTTTCTGCCATAGTTGTTAACGTGCTGGCACTAAATGTTTGGGTTTGGGGGTTTTTTGAAACAAGGTCATATATGTCCCAGGCAAGCCTCTAACTCAGTGTGTAGCCAGTGATGACCTTGAACTTCTGATCCTCCAGCCTTCACCCCAAAGTGCTGGGATTAAAAGCATGAACCACCACACCCAGTTTCTTCGGCACTGGAGATCGAGCTCTGGACCTTGTGTATACCAGGCAAACATTCTTCCAATTGAGCTTCTCCCTAGGGGTTGACAAGGGATTTCTGTGTGTTCAGAGCATATACAGGGTTAGAGAAAGCGTTGGTCTGTAACTCCTGCAATCCTCAAGGAATTGAGTCCTTGATCTTTCTGAGACTCCAGAAGAACCTTGTGTGCTCTCCTCGGACAAATGCACCTGATCTTGCAAAGAATTTCAAGAGGTGCCCAGAGCCTGTGAGCACCACCTATAGAGCCCACACTTGCAGTCCGGCTTCTGTCTCAGACCGCCGTTTCCCCGGCTTTGCAGTTCGCATATAGAAAGAATCCAGAACCATGTGTGACAGGCAGTTCATGGTGAGCTGGTGCGTTCTGGCTGCTCGTGCCGCTTGGCGGACTCAGGGAGTGTTTCCTCGCTTGGAGACTCTCCAGCTTGTCATCTGGGGCAAGGTCTCACACACCCATCAAAGGGTGCAGGCAGGATGCCAGGCAGTTGCCTTGAAGGATCCCAGCGCCATCCCTTCCCTTTAGGAACACTGTGAACTGAGAAAGGGCTGGGGCCAGTGAGCATGGCTTGCCTTTGGTCCTCAGTCTGCTGTGACCTTGGGCCTGGTGGTAACCTCCTGAGTTGCGTTTCCTCATCTCCCAAAGAGGGATCCTGGGTACTGAGCAGAGCAAATGCTATCAAGTGTGTGAAATTTTGTTGGCACTGCCAATCAAGAGGTGTTCTCATGGCAACCAGGAGAATCTGGCCGACTTTGGGTATAGCTGGGCTAGGGGCAAGGTCATGTGGCCTTTTTCTTCAGGCCTAACAGATGCTCTGGAGGATGAAAGAATTCATTCCCCCACTCTTTCCCCTCACCTCAGCCTTCGTCCACCCAGGCATTGTGGGTTTGGGGGCTCAGACTTGCCGTCTGTAAGGAGTCCTGGGGAAAGAATGGTTTGACGAAGGATAAGTGCTGGACTATGTGAAAGATGGCATCGTCACTGTTTTAACCTGGCAGTTTCTCTTCTGTCCCCCAAATTTCAGACCATGTTGTCCTATTTCATGGAGCAGCAGCATAAGAGGAATTGGCATTCTCCCCGCTGCGGTGGCCCATCTCTGAGTTCAACGACATCTCAACTCTGTTAGTCAGCTGTTGCTATGGCAAAATACCAGAGGTGATCAGTTATGGGCAAGGCTCTGTTTGAGTTCACAGCTTCAGAGGTTTCAGGTAGTGGTCATCTGGGCCTGTGACAGGGCAGTACGTCATGGCAGGGAGTGTGTGGCTGAGGAAGCTGATCACCTCGTAGTGACTGGGAAGCAGAATTAGAGAGGAAAGCGCCAGGGTCCCAGGACCCCCCACGAGTCCCCACTTCTTAAAACTTCCACTACCTCCCAAGAACACCACAAGTTAGAGACTCGTGGCCTTTGAAGACGCTTATCCAAACCCTAGCATCCACTTCCCTGTAGGGAGAAAGTTGGCTGGTTTGATGCTGATTTGGCCTACTCCTAGTTGGCAGAGCTGTTCCTGTTTGCCTGACTGGCCTTGAGGACCTCAGTGTGGACTGGATTCATGGCTCTGGGTGCTGTCCAGAATGGCAGGACTGACTGGCCTCTTACGCACGAGAGCAGAAACCACACCCACAAACACAAACAAGAACACGGGCTCTGGGGTGTTACACACATCACTGACCCAAGAGCAACTGGAGACTCCTGCCCCAGAGATGGAAAGATAAGCACAGTGACCTTTGAAGGTCATCTTTTCCCTCCCCTATTCCTCCTGAGAGAATCTCTAAGGTACGCCCGTGGGAAGGCCACCACACACTGAGCAGGCAGGTCCCCGCTGCGACCTCTTATTCTTCCTCTGCCTGGAATGCATCTCCTTGTCTCCACTATGCTCTTTACCTTCAACAGGCCCCTTTCTTGGGCACGCCAGCCCACGCTCTGGTGTCTAGTTAACACACCAGGACCACCATAGTGCGAGGTGTTTAGTCATCTGTAGCCCTCCCCCGTGACCTTTTGTTTGTCAGACAAGATCATATGCTTCCTGAGAGTAGAGACCCACCATCACCAGTGTCCATGATACAGTATTAAAAAACAGGAGGCTGCCGGGTGGTGCAGCCCACGTCTTTAATCCCAGCACTCAGGAGGCAGAGGCAGGTGGGTCTCTGGAGGCCAGCCTAGTCTACAAAGCAAGTTCCAGGCAGCCAGGGCTATGCACAGAAACCCTGTCTCCAAAAAAAAAAAAAAAGAAAAAAGAAAAGAAAAAAAGAAAACCTTCAGGTATGTGATAGCCCTTACTAAGTCTTTGTGCTATAGAGGTATGTGGATAGGCTGTCAACATGGTGTGCTCTCAGAAAGCACTTGGATGCCCTGTTTCAGCCCCGCATCTGCTTACCGGACTGCTGGTATGGCTGTCAGATCCTGTGCATTTGACTGTAGGTTTCTGGGCATGTCAGTTTTCAGGAAATCCCCAGTGGCCATAAGCTTGACTGTACCTGGCATCCTGCCCGGCTGAGGTGTTCTTGGAGAGAAGAGTGGCATGGTGCCCAGCCTTGGCACCACAGGATCCCATTGGGCAGGTGTAGTCTGGGGCCTCTGCTGAGGTGGCAGGCGGAGAGCAAAGCCTGCTGGGATGGTTGCTCTCCCCACCCCACCACCCCATTCCCGGCTGGCTCCTGCAGTTCTGCATATATTCCCTTCACAATGGAGCCTTCCTTTTTGAACTCTACCAGTCTGTCTGGGCTGCATGCAGGCACTCCCAGTGAAGAAGGTACAGAAGCTTCTGATGTTGGGACCTGCTTTTTGGCTTTCCAGGCTCCCAGAGACACTGACCAGGGACGTTTGGCCTCCAGTGGCCAAACTAACCACAGGGCGTATAGTAGGCTAGCTCTTTGACTTCATGATCTGGTGGGGCAGAGGAGGGGTTCTTCCTTTTGGAACAAATGCCATCTTTTTGGAGATTGCCAGAAACTGTTTTTAAATCTGCCGTTTCTTCTGAGCTTTTGCCGGGTCCTGGCCTCCACGTCTGATGAGCAGGGCGTTGAATCCATACCATCCTTCCCCCAGTATTATTTCTGTGTGCGCCTTCCTGGGTCTGAAGCAGAGACTAGGTACCTTGACACATGGTCAGGTTTCAGAAAATCCTTGTAGACTTGTTTGTTTGGGTTTTTTTTTTTTTCTGTTCTTCTTTTTTGGGGATCTTGGGGCATCAGTGGCAGGATCTCATTTTGTAGTCCAAGCTATACTGGAACTTCCTATGTAGACCAGGCTGGCCTTGAGCTCACAGAGATCCACCAGCTGATTAGTATTCCTCTACATAGTCCCCTCCCCTAAGTAGAGACGTTCAGGCAGCCATCTGACTCACCTTTCCCACCAGGAACAAGTCTGAAAGTTTTATTGAAAAAATACACAGGTGCACACAGGGCTATCCACAGATACTTATTTGTGTGTTCTTGCTGGTCCTTGCTATCAGTTGTCCTGGCTGTATTTGTACCAGTTATATTAGTTCCTTCAGGCTGCTAGGACAAAATACCAGAGGCTGACTAGCTGACCCGCAACTACAATCCAGAGGCTAGAAACCTGAGATGAAGGTATCAGCAGGTTCAGTATCTGATGTGGACCCGGGCTGTGGTTCAGAGTGCCCTCCTGTGGGCAGGAGCAAAGGCTGCTCTGGGGATGCTTTTTAAAGGGCACTGGTTCCAGGACCCTTGTAATGTTAGCCTGTCCTGAAAGCCCCAGCTGGGAGGTTAGGGCTTCAGCATATGCTTGCAGAGGGGAGGAAACATAGCTGCCTAGACTCTTTCCTGCTCTGCCTCATTCTCCTGCTGAGTACTGGAGGGGGAAGGGCCCAGGCATTTACTCAAGGAGTGGAGTGTTCAAATTGAGGACGAGACCTTGGCATGCTGAACAGGGGCGGGACCCTTCTGACAGCGCC
Organism: Myodes glareolus; assembly: GCF_982192425.1. Lineage (NCBI taxonomy): Eukaryota > Metazoa > Chordata > Mammalia > Rodentia > Cricetidae > Myodes > Myodes glareolus. The sequence continues at coordinate 61,574,010 of NC_142034.1, forward strand.
TGCTTTTCTCCCCACCCCACCCATCCCGACTGAGTGGTGCCCACGTGGCTCTCTGGGAGCATTTCCCAGCTTTGCTTTTTCCCTTTTTTTTTTTTTTTTAACTTTTATTAGCTCAGACTCTGGCTGCTGCAACCATATGGAGTTCCGCCGACAGCTGCTGCTCAGAGGGATGTGGCATTTTGATGTTTCTAACTTTATCTTTACCAGGATAGACATAGGAGTCCAGCTGAGACCCGGGAGTACCCAAGTGTGTTTCCCTGCAGAGGCGGACTCACTTTAAGGCAGAGGTCCATGTGCTATGGTTTGAATGTGACCTCCCAAAGATCCTGTGTTGCACAGCTAACCCCCAAATTCATGATGATAGTGTATGGGGAATGTGACCTTTGGCAGGTAACAGTAAGATGAGGTCATGAGGATGGCGCTCCTACGACAGACTGGTAGCTTGAGCTGGCACATGCTTGCCCTGTCTCTAGTCGAGACTGGTACGATACAGTAAGATTGCCTCTCCAGATGCCATGCTGTGGGCTTGGCTATCTGACCTCCAGTTCTGCGATCTCAATAAACCTGGAACTCTGTTTTGTATAAATTACCAACCTGGGACATTTTGTCACAGTAGCAAAAAGCAGAGTAAACGCCCTGCACACCCGGAGAGCTGCCCCTCACCCTGTGTCTCCTCCGTGTCTGTCTCCATCTTCCTGCCTCTCTACTTTTTGCTTCTTGTGGCTTCCCTTTGAGCCTCTGTGTCTCTCTGAGTCTCTCCCCGCTTAGTATCTCTGATTTCCCAGGGTAAAAAGCGGACTTTGAGAATGTCTCTTGGGACTAGATATGGTGGCATATGCCTTCTATACTAGCACTGGAGGGGTGTATATAGAAGGATCGGGAGTTTAAGACCAGCCTGGACTGCGTGAACCTCTATCTTAAAAAAATAAAGCTAAGCCAAGCGTGGTGATAGACACCTTAGGCTGGTGCATCTCTGAGTTTGAGGCTAGCCATGGCAGTTACACAGAGAAACGCTGTCTCCAAACAAAACAAAACAGTGTCTCTTGTTAGTCTGCCTGAGTTTGGTGAACTTCCCCTAAACCTCTCCAGACCCTACACACAGGAAGATGGGCAGCAAAGCTATGAGAATTGGAGGGTGTTCTAGGAGACACAAAGGGGTCTTGACTCATTCCCGTTGTCTAGATGGAAATACAGTGTGTAGACAGGGTGAGCAAGCTCTGGAGACGCAGTCTCTGGGTTCCTAGCCCGCAAACCATATTCATTCATTAACTTACACATTCTCTGTCTTTCTTTTTAAATCAGAGTGTCTCATGTAAGCCAGCTCGACTCTATAGAGCCAGAGATGACCTTGGATTTCTCATCCTCCTGTCTCCACCTCATGAGCGCTGGGATTACTGGCACATGTGGTGCTGGGGATCCAGTTCAGGGTCTCATCTAGGCTAGGCAAGCATTCTTCCAATTGCTCTGCATCTCTAGCCCCTTTTTAATTCCTTAAGTATTGACTCATGTTTTTTCAGATAAAATCTATAGTTGTATGCTGCCATGCTCCTTTGGAAAAAAAAATGTGGGATTAATATAGTGTTATTTAAAGTAAAAATAGTAGGCTTTTAAATATACTATAAAAAGCAGTATTCAGTCATTATGGAAAATAAGAAAATATAGATGAGCAAAAAGGAAAAAGAACAATTGGATTAATGTATTCAGTGATTGAGAACCTGTTCTTCAGGGAGCGGCTCCAGATACAGGGGCTCCAGTACGCAACCTGGTGGGAAAGGCCCCAGCAACAATTGTGTCCTGTTTTGCAGACGGTGGCTGGGACCCAAGAGGTCGTATCAGGCATATGTATTCAGCCATACAGCATGGTTGCTTTAGCTGGCAGTCGGAGCCGGCCTTTATAGGCCGGAGTGCTCATTCTAGAAAGGATAAAGGAACAGAAATGGCCTTGGTGGCTGGTGGGCCATAAGAGCTATATATGACCACTCAGATTCCAGCCCCTGACTTACTTATGATTGAGAGTGGCCACGGAATGCTCCCCTCCTCTCTGTGGAGCTTATAAATGGTCACATACGCTCTGGCTCAGCTGCAGAGAGCCAGGTCACCTGCCACCTTCGAACTTGATGTCTCTATGGATCACTATCCATAGCCACAGACTGCCCGTGGAAGTCCTTCAGACACCCCTCTTTCACCAAGGGGCACTAGGCAAGGGTTAGGACCTCAAAGGGAGAACCCCCCACCTCCCACAAATCTCTGGCCATTCAAGTTTGCTGTCTGGAGGAAGCCTGTATTCATACTGCCTGTTGGAAGGCGGGGCCTATGACTCCCCCCACCTGTTCTTTCTTCTAAGGTTCGACTATACACACTGTGCCTCATGGAGCTCTGGGCTTGAGCCTCAGGCTATCTCCTGGGCAGGAGCAGAGCCAGATGTCCTCCCTAAGTACTGTGGGCAGGTACCTAACTCTTAGACCTAAACAGTTTGAATTCTCACCCTGGACCTGTCCAACCCAGCACCTCTCCTGCCATGGTCTATGATAGTCACAACACACCTAGTGCCCCTGCCCCTTTGTTCCCTCAGTTGTATAAGTGTGAAAGCTGGGGCTGCCCTGGGAGATGGTGGTGCACGCCTTTAGTCCCAGCACTCAGGAGGCAGAGGCAGGAAGATCTCTGAGTTCAAGACCAGCCTGATCTACACAGCTAGTTCCAGGATGGCCAGGGCTACACAGAGAAACCCTGTCTCGGGGGGAGGGGGGAGGCAGGCAAGCAAGCTGGGGCTGCAAAGGATACTTGAGAAAGCTTTCTATTCCTCCTCCCCCTCCCCGCCCCCACCCCACCCCAGTAGAGCTAGCTCAGGGCAGTTCTGATAGGTTCCTTGACCACCTTATCCCACTCTGGCTATGATTCCAGCACCCTGGACCCAAACAACCCTTTCTCTCTCACGAGAAGAATGGTCAGTGGAGGAGAGAAGGAGCTCCTACACCCCGTTTCGGGAGAAGCCTTGGAAGCCTGTGCCTTCCAGTGACTCATGCAACGTTTTTCCAGGCTCCCTGGGTTGGGGCAGGTAACTTGGGTCCCCCGCCTTACGAGCAGGGTGAAGAGCTCCTTCTAGGGCGTAGAGGCCCCACTCTGCTGTGGCAGGAGCAGGAGAGTGGTAAGGGCAGGGCAGACGTTGAAAGATGGTGAACACTGCTATCCTGAGCACGTTCTCTGGGCGACACACTGGCAGAACCTCATTTCTTAACCTTAAGTATGAGAACCATGAGGACTGGAATGACGAACTGGCATTCGACGGCTCATGACCTCATGTTGGAGCATAACTGTGCCCCTGCCCCGGCAGCCCAGCAACACCCAGAAAGTAGAGTACTAAAGCCGTTTGGTGAGTAAGGCCAGGTCCCCCTCTCTCAGGTTTCCTGCACAGGCAGCTTTCTGCCCAGTCCGCACCACCGTCATTCAGCCCCACTCAGGTCCCCGTGCCCAGCCTCCCGTACACAGCTGCTGTAGAAGCAGCCTTAGTAAGCGTGTGTAGAAGTTGAGACTCTGTGAGCTGAGGCTGGTCAGGAGCCCCACTCCCTCTACCAGGTCCTCCAGCACAGCCTCTCAGACCAGGGCAATAGGGGAAAGGCAAGAACAGTGCGATGAGACAGGAACCAGAGCTTGACTTAAGCGTCTGAAGCAGTGCCTGCCATCGGCCTCTTGACTATTCAGGGCAGTGGTTCTCAACCTTCCTAACGGCGGGCTGCGACCCTTTAACACAGTTCCTCACGTTGTGATGACCCCCAGCCATAAAATTATTTCATTGCTACTTCGTAACTGTAAATTTGCTACTGTTATGAATCGTAATGTAAATATCTGATATGTGACCCATATGAAAGGATCATTCAACCACAAGGGAGTCACAACCCACAGGTTGACGATTGCTGACGTCAACACTCCTACCTATTAAAGAGCATCAGCTAGAATCAAAGACGCCCTGAGTGGATCTGGACTCCATCCAGGGCTCTCAGGACACAAGAAAAGATGTGGTGTCCATCCCTACTGAGCGCTCACAGACTGCCAGGGTCCAGGTATCCCCTCCCCCCCTTCCCAGACTGCCTGCATTTATTTCTCCCTGTAGCAGTTCCAAGGAACTTCATTCTGGGTGTGCCCCACACCGTGTCCTTAGTCCCAGTTCCTCCAGACTCTAATCCCCGCTCGTTTAGTTTTTCTGGGTCGTACCAGTCTGCTGAACTTCTATTATTCCCAGCTGTAGATGTAAGTCGTTCATGTCCTCCTGGAGCAGTGGTGGGCAGCACACTTGCCCAGGGGTTTCCAGGAAGCTGCAGACCCATCAACCTTCAAGAACCAGAGGGGGCTGGCTTGGGATATGGGAACTCAGACACAAAACCATCCAAGTTACCTTTTCCAAGAATTCCCACCTCTCAAGAATGGTTTCTGCTGCCTGGAAATCAGCCCAGTTTAACAGGGCAAAGATAATAGAGTAGAAATGGTTTGGATTTGGATGGGGTAGGACATTTCATCGGTAAGTTGCTCTGTGAATTCCATGAACAGAAGAAGGGACTCTGGAGAATGGGACCTCAGGAGGAAGGAACCCTGGAAAGGAGAAAGAAGGCATTAGGGTGGGCTTTCAGACAATTTTCCAGGCATAGAATATGTGTGTGTGTGAGTCTGTGTGTGTCTGTGTGTCTGTGTTGCTATCAGTCAAGCCCAGAGCCAGTTTCTTGCTAATTACATTGTCACTGAACTCCATTTCCAGCAGCCAGAAATTGTGCTAGGAAACTGTCAAAAGGCCAACAGGGAAACCCAGCGGATCCAGGACCGCCATCAGAACAGATGTGGAACAGACCTGTAGCAGGTTCTGCCTAGCTGTGCTTATGCTGGAAGGTGGCTGCTGTGGGAAGTGCTCAGGGCAGGGTAAAGGACACTGGCTGGGCGCACTGGACTGCTGCTAGCCCTCTGGCCTTGGCCGTCCCCCCTCCTGCATCTCGTTCTTCTCTACTTCACTCATTTCTTTCCTCCCTGCCAGTGTCCATGGAAGTGGTGGGACACGCTCAGGAGCCTTCTGGAAACCGGGCAAAGGTCCCTCCCATCCTCAGGGAGCATGACTGCCTCCTCCCTGTAGCTTTGATAGCTGTTTCCTTGCTGCTGCAGCAGTGGTGGCAGTGACCTCTGGAGCATCAGGTCCTAAGGAATAGGGCTGTGTGGGGATGATTCTGCTGGTTTCTGGTGGCAGGTAGGGAGTGGCGTTCCATGACTCCTGCTGAGAAGCACTCAGGAAGAGCATCTGTGACTGTTCCCACTGTCCAGAGTGAAAGACAGCTGAGCTCCACTCAGGCAGGGCCTCACTCAGTCAGCTGAGGGACCTGGGGATCCCTCCCCTTTCTGGAGCTGGGAGTGAGCTGGATTCCAACTGAGTTCCTCATCTAGTCTGAGTCATCTCTCGGGCCCAGAAGAACAGCAAGAGGCTGGGTCCAAATGCTGGAGATTTGGCTTTGACTTTGACCTTGCCTCTACTGTCGAGATTTGAAATGATAAAGACCCTACTTCACTGTGGCACAAACTTTATGTGTCCCCTTGGCTAGACTGTGACACCTAGTCTGAAGAGCCATTGGTCTAGATGTGTCTGAAGGTGTCTTTAAATGTAAGGAGCGTGTAAATCAGTAGACATGGCATTTTAAGAAGAACGTTGTCTTCTGCAGCATGGATGGGCCACATTCGGTCAGCTGAAGTCCTACGAGAAAAGACACAGGCCCCTGAGAAAGAAAGTCTGCCTCCACACATCCTTTAGCGGCAGAAACAAGACAGCTCTGCCAGGTCTTGGGTAGGCCTCCAGCCTGTCCTCCTGCTCCACAGATTTCAGAGTTGCCAGCCCCCACAATCACATGACCCAAGTCCTTAAAATAAACCAAGTTCCCTCTCCCTCTCTCCCCCCTGTACACACGCACATACATCTATTGGTTGTTTTTCTGGAGAACACTGTCTAATATAAGTAACTCCCAGGGGCTGGTAGCCAGAAGTGGAGTTAGACACTTCTAGGGGCTCTGGGCTCCTTCTGTCCCAGCTACTTCCTCACTGAGGGAGACGACCCTCTCGACCTCATTTCCTCACTCTGAGAAATGGACTGTTCCTGTGAGGTCTCCCTTGTGAAGGAGCCAGAGGGTCCTCCAAGTCATTCCTCAGCCTCTCCTTGAATCCTTTGGTGAAGGAACAAACCTTTTATCTAAATGGGCAGACTTTACCATGGGACAGGATAATGGACTTGAACGGGTTTGCCAGAAGGTATAAACAGATGATTTTATTATTTCCCAAGAGGAAATGCAAAATGCCAAGAATTCAGGGAATTCAGGAGCCTGGGGACCTCTGGGACTTCTGCCCCTGCCTGCGTTTTCTACAGAATCCCAGTTGTACAAGAGGCTCTGGGAAAGAGAGAGAGACTTAGGGGATCAGTTGGGGGTGTCCTGTGAATGCTACACCTGTCTGAATCAGAAAAGCTGGGAGGAGGGCAGCGAGACTCAGCTGCAAGAGAACTGCGCACAGAGGTCTGTTCAGTCCTAGCACTGAAAGAGGAGAATCACAGGAGCCAGAATGTCTGAGAGGGGGTGGGAGAGAGCGAGTTCTTGAATTCTTTGTTTCTGCTCTCCTGCTTCCTGCCTCTGGGCTCTTTCCAAAGAGTGACTAGGGAACTAGCCCAGAACTGGGTCTCATGCCTGTCTTGACCCATGTTAGGGGGAGTTGTGACCCTGGGGAATTAATCCAGTTCTCTGATTTTCTTTCTTTTTTTTCTCCTTTTTTTGGTTTTTCGAGACAGGGTTTTTCTGTGTGACAGCCCCAGCAGTCCTAGAACTTGCTATGTACACCAGGCTGGCCTCGAACTCAGAGATCCGCCTGTCTCTGCCTCCCAAGTGCTGGGATTAAAGGTGTGGGACACCACCACCTGGCTGTCCTCTGTTTTTCTAAAGAGAACATTCTTTTATAGTTATTTGTTATTACTGTAGTTTCTTAGGTTATAATTAAGTTACACTTGGCAGTGATGGGGTATCTGTATCTAAAGAAGGCGCTTTTTTTTGGACTTATTTATTTAATTTTAAATGTATGAATGTTTTGCCTACCGTATGTCTGTGTATCCTGGTGCCCTTGGAGGTCAGAGGGGGGGTGAAGGATCCCTTGAGAGTGGAGTTTAAGGATGGTTGAGCACCAGCATGTTGGTGCTGGGAATCAAACCCAGGTCCTCTGCAAGAGCCCTCAACTGCCAGTCCATCTCTCCAACCTCTAGAGTGTGTTGTTGTTTTAACCTTTATTGTGTGTGTGTGTGTGCGCGTGTGTGTGTGTGTGTGTGCGCATATGCATGCCACAGTGAATATGTGGAGGTCGAGAGTAGCATGAACCAGTTCTCTCCTTCCACTATGGAACTGTCAGTCTCACTGGTAAGGGCCTTTACCTGCTGAGCCATCTTACCAGCCCAGAGGATGTCATTTTTAAAGACTTAAAACATAACTGGCCAGGTGTAGTGATGCACACTGTTAGTTCTAGCACTCAGGGAGCAGAGGCAGGTGGATCTCTGAGTTCAAGGCCACCGTGATCTACAAAGCAAGTTCCAGAACAGCCAGAGCTAAATAGAAAAAAACTTGTCTTGAAAAACCAACACACACACACACACACACAGCTAGTAAACTTCACTGGGTGAAGCTATCAAACGTTGCCCATAGCATCTTTGCTAAGTGGAGGAGCCACACTTACCATCACTGAGGACCAGTATGCCTGATACTTGGCTGTAAGAACCTCCAAGGCTCAGCATGCTTTAGCAGAGCCTGAATGTGATAAGCTACCCCATGGAGAACAGTGGCTATAAAAGGGAATTCGAGAACCCCACCTTTGCCCCTGTCCCTCAGCCATACTGAGGAGGTTAGACAGGCTGTGGTGCCTCTGTTAGCAATTTCCTGCATTGATTTCCACACAGTGGTCTGACTGGCATAGGCCAGCTGGATGCTGACGGACGTCTTCTAGGCACCAGGCTCCATGGACTCATGAGCGTGGTAGACACGAAGCAAGACTGTGGGACCGAAACCAAGGCTGGGTGATGCCATCCTGGAAGGAGGCTTCCTCTTCAAACGGGGCCCTTCATGCACAGGGGGTTTCTCTTGGGAGAGGGACTATAGCAGTTATATTTGTTTATGGTATATTTATTTATGGTAATTACTTTTGCAATTGGCTTTGCTTTAGTGACCCCCAAATCTGAGTAGTGTGTTTGGCTCTCAGTCTGATGCCCACCCCTCCTTCTAGATGTACCCACTCTCCATGTCCTCCCCTTTGGTGTTGTTAGGGGAATGTTTGAGTGAATATGCACACATAGGCTACTTACTGAGTGCACATTCTGGGAAACCCATCATTGGGTGTTTTTATTATGCAAAATCCTAGAGTTACATGCATGTACCCCGGCTGTACCAGGTGGTTCACTCCACGTGGCCTCAGTTGCAGTCAAGAGTGAGATCACTCAGGAAGTAAAAGCGCTTACCACACCAGACTGGCAACCTTAGTTTGATCCCCGATGAAAGCAGAGAAACAACTCCACAAAACTTTCCGATCATGTATCTACATGCACACACTACACACATGCATACATACAGGTTAAGAAAAAAAGCAGGGGAGACACGGTGAGTCTGATAGTGCTCTAAGGAGGTGGGGCAGAAGAATGGCAGATTCCAGGCTAGCCTGGGCTACATAGAAAGACTCTCTTTAGAAAAGAAAGAGAAATATTAGATAGATCCAAGGCAGCTGTTGGTGCAACAGTGTAGCGTCCTGTTTCAAGGTGAAGTTGCATAAGCAGGAATACATACTAAAATAGCCAGAGAAATAGACTCATACATATCTACTCTACGTGCAAGGCCTGAGAAGCCTGGCCCACCCACCAAGAGTCTGCATCACGTGACTTGGGCTTCTAGCCTCTAAAACTAGAAGACTCTCCAGGGAAAGTTAAAAGGAACCAGCCAAGATTGTGAAGTCATCCTGACCTAGACCTAGGTAACTTAGAATAAATTTTGTTCGTTATAAAGTGAAATTCTCAAGTGCATTCGTGTCTGCCGCTTTTCTCTCTTTAAAATCTTATTTTTAGGGCTGGAGAGATGGCTGAGTGGTTAAGGGCATATACTGCTCTTCCTGGGGACCAGAGTTCGATTCCTGGCACCCACGTCAGGCGGCTTACAACTGCCTGTAAGCCCAGCTCCAGGGGGACCTGACACCTGACCTCTGCAGGCAATTTTGCATTTGTGTGCACATACCTACCTCCAAATACACATAATTAAAATGGTAAAAATATTTTTCACCTTATTTTTATTTGTGTGTGTCCATGCTGTACATGCGTGGGTGCACATGTCACAGAATGTGTGTGGAAGTCATAGGATAACTCTGGAGTCTGTTCTCTCCTTTCACCTTTACATGGGTTCCAGGAATTGAACTCAGATCCCCAGCCTTGCACAGCAAGCGTCTTTACCCCCTGAGCCATCTTGCTGGCCCTTTTCTCCTTTCATCCTTCCTGTTTTTAAGAGTCAAGGTCTTGTGTAGCCCAAGCTATAGTCAGACTCTCTCTGTAACCAAGGCTGGCCCTGAACTCCGGAGCTAGCCTCTGCCTCCAGGCACCATTCCCACCATGATACAGTGTTCTCCTATGTCATGTTGTCTGTGGTGCCACCACACAGTGGGAGTTTGCTGTGTTCTGTTGTTATCTCCGGGACCTCTGTTTTGTTCCTAGTCCACCGTTATGGAATCATAATTACGCAGTTTGTACCTGCACTGAGGTTTTCTCAGTTAATATTCAGCATGCCGCAAATCCAGGGTTGCCTTAAGCTTTTGTTTATGTATTTCCTTTTTGGATTTTTTGAGACAAGATTCCTCTGTGTAGCCCTGGCTGTCTCGGAACTCACTTTATAGACGAGGCTGCCCTCGAACTCAGAGATATGCCTGCCTCTGCCACCCACCACTCTACACCGACACCGCCCAGCCTGTTTCCTTACGCTTTTAACTTACCAGTTTCTTGATCCCTATCATGAATCTAGCAAACTTATACAGCCTGCATCCAAGAGCAAGGCGGTATTAACTTAGGTAATTAAACTTTCTTAAAGGTCTTTTTCTTCTGCAGGTGCTGGAAATCAAATCCAAGCATTGGAACACTGGGCACATACATTCCCATAGATCTCGCCCCAGGTCTCCTAAATTTTTTGAAGTGATTTTCTAGATGTAACATCTCCCATTTTTTACAACATATTTTTATATTTTAGACCTATTTATTTTATTTCATGTGTGTGTTTGCCGGCATGTACACCATGCTCATGCAGTGTCCGTGGAGGACAGAAGAGGGCATCTGATCCCCTGTAACAGAATATTATGACCGTCACATGGGTCCTGGGAATCGAACCCTGGTTCTCTGTGAGAACAGCCAATGCTTTTAACCACTGAGTCATCATTTCTCCAACTCCCGTATCCAATTTTCTTAAATTTCTCAATACCCATCCTAAAAAAGCAGAACTTCAATGGATTTCTAACCCATTATTAAATATCAGTAAATTCAGCTTTTAGATGCAACTATGAAGTTCTCTCAACACATTTTAAAGCTGTCATAAATTTAACTGAATTTTCTTTCAGTGTTCTGCTTAAAGTCTAAAGACCAAAATCAACTGGTCATTTTTTATTACTTTTGTGTGTATTGGGCGTGTGAGTGTACACGTGCCAAGGCCCACATGTGTAGTCCACATGTAGTCCCCATGTCTCTTCTCTCCTTCTATAATACACGTCATCGGGCCTGGCAGCGGCACCTTCGTACTCACTGGGTTGTCTTGCCAGCCCCTCTTTTCTGCTTTGTTGGGTTGTTTGTTTGTTTTGGATGGTTTCATATGTGTATATAATGTAGGCAGGACAGAAACCCCAACAAGCAGGCCCTCATGTTACACCACATCTGTAAGTTTTACCACGTGCTACCACGTGTAGTACCATGAGCTGAAACCAGGAGGACCCTGGTTCAATTTCCAGCACCCACAATGGCTCACAGCCATCTCTAACTCCAGGTCCAGGGGCTCTTAAATCCTTTTTTCTGGCCTCCAAGGGCACTGCTTACATGTAATACACAGACATACATACAAGCAAAGTATCACACATAAAATAATAAAATATGTTTTTATAGGGGGCTGGAGAGATGGCTCAGGGATTAAGAGCACTGGCTGCTCTTTGAGAGGTCCGAGTTAAATTCCTAGCACCCGCATGGTGTCTCACAACCATCTATAATAGGATCTGATGCCCTCTTCAGGTGTGCAAGCATACAAGCAGAACATTCATACATAAAATATAAATAAATCATTTTCTCAAACACATTTTTATAAAAACATAAACACTAAACAAATTTACCGCCTGAATTTTTTTGAGATAGAATCTCACTGCGTAAACCAGGCTAGACCTAGACTCAGAGATCTACCTGCCTCTGCCTCCCAAGCGCTGGGATTTAAGGTGTGCACCACCACACTTGGCCTCTATGTCTTTGAGGGTTTTTCCCCACTTGTTGGTATTTTTTTTCCAGTCCTGAGAGTAAAACTCAAGGATTCATATGTGCTGAGCAAGTATGCTATTATTGGACATCTCAAACCCATTCCAGTTTCTTGGGTTTTGTTTTGTTTTAGTTTTGGGTTTGTTTTTTTTGTTTGTTTTTTGTTTTGTTTTGTTTTGTTTTGTTTTGAGACCAGGTTTCTCTGTAGCTTTGGAGCTTGCTGTGTAGACCAGGCTGGCCTCAAACTCACAGAGATCTATCTGCCTCTGCCTCCTGAGTGCTGGGATTAAAGGTGTGTGCCACCCCCATCCAGCTCCCACTCAGATTTTTAATTATATGTAGGAGGATTTTGTATGCATGTGTGTATCTGCACCACCTGCGTGCTTGGTACCTGAAAGGATCAGAAGATGGTGTTGGATCCCCTTATGCTGGAGTTATGGATGGGTGCAAACCACACTCTTGCTGCTGGGACCTGAGCCTGGCTCCTCTGCAAGAGTAACAAGTGCTCTCAACAGCTGATACATCTCTTTTCCTTATCTTATTTTTATGTGTATATGTCGTTTGCCTGCTTGTATGACTGTGCACCACATGCATGCCTGGTGCCCACGGAGGCCCGAAAAGGGCTTCAAATCCCTTGGGACTGCAGACAATTTTGAACTGTCCTGCGGGTGCTGAGGATCAGGCCCATGTCCTCCGGAAGAGCAGCCAATGCTCTTAGCCTCTGAGCCATTCCCGGACTGAGCTGCTGTGTGACCTGATCACTGACAGAAGCTCCAGAACCGGGGGAGAAGGGAGCAGAATGCGAAGCAGCGCCAGCCTTCGTGGCTCTCTGACCTCCGCAGGTGTCAGCAGTGGCTCGGGAGCCCCTTTCACCTGTTGAAGCCTTGAGAAAAGGGCTGCCATGACTCAAGCCACTGTGCTAGGTGTCTAAGGCTGCCGGGACCAATCACCACCAACTGGGTGGTCTCAGGCAACGGGATTTTGTTCTTTTCTCCCTACGGCTTCAAGATGTCACCGCGTCCCTCCCAGCTCTGCCTCGGCCTTCTCATTTATTCTCATCCATCTATCTGAGGACCCCTGGGTTGGGTTTGGGGAAACCTGGAGAAACAAAGGCAGTGTCTTCTCAGAGTCCTTGAGTTAATCTCGTCTACCAGTGAGGTCACCTTCGCAGGTCCTGGGTGCAAGAGCATGGGGTGTCTTGGGAAGCAGGAAAGGCACTGTTTAGCCCTCTGCATCCACGGATCCGTGTGTGTTTCTCACACTGGAGGTGTGTGTATATCGCTGGCCTCTCTGCTTTCTCTGTGACACTTGGTAGCCACCCTTCCTCCCAAGACACCGTTCTCTTCCTAGGAAGCTTAGCTCAGGATCTTCAGCTCAGAACCGCCCTGACTTCTCTCCCTGGAAGCTTCCTGGAGCTGTTTCCTAACAGCCCCAACATTTCCTCCCCTCCCCCGGGACTCCCCTGGAAGGAGAGTTCAGACACCAGCTGCAGCCAGGTGTCTTCCTGGTGGGTCCCCCCCCCCCTTGAGAAAAGCTGCCTGGGTGCCACTGGGCCTGGAGGAGTCTGCCTAGCTGCTTCCTGTTTGCCCTCTGGACATTAATTAATTTCTTTCTGCGGGGGTGGGGGTGGAGGGGGGTTGTGCTTGGTCACAAGCTCGTTAGGCAGCTTTGCACTCAGGAGACTGTGGCAATGCCCTGCATGGCATCTGGGCTCTCGTCTGCCACTCCAGTTAGTATTCAGGGTGGCGGCCTCCCTCCTCTCCCCCGTGTTGATGCGGAAACTGTAGAGTCATGCCTGGAAGAGAGATGTCAGCTTATTCCCTACAGGGCAGGTCTCTGAAAGAAAAGGGGGAGTTGGGGTTTAAAATAGAAAGTGCCTAGCTGTCCCCTCTGTGACTTCTCCTGCAGAATTCCCTTCACACACCTCAGTTGACAGTCCCTCTCCAAAACAGAGGACCAACCATGAGAACCCTGCACACACAGACAGCTCGTTGGAGCTGGTCCTAGAAGGAAGGGATACAAGCTTCCTGAAGAAAGGTCAGAAGCCACTTTCTCCCTCAGCCTGAGGATTTCACCAACCATAGGTCAGAGGTTGGCCTTAGAGTGATGTTTTGGGGAGTGCCCTCCCCTCTACATGCCCCCTCCCATACCTGTGCCTGCATCCTTTCAGAGAGAGCGACTCAAAGTCTACACGCAGGAAGAGTGACCTGGCGTGGGGAAGGGGGGTGAAGGCCGTTCACACACGGTCAGCACAGTGCTGAAAATGTCCTGCAGCCATATTGTGCTGTCCCTGGACCCGGCCTATTTTGCACCCATTGATGTAGAGATCTGAGTTGTCCCCTTTCCAAATCAGAGTCACAACAGCCCAACTCAGCTCCCATCCCAGGAGAAGGCCATTCTGAAGTTCTTAAGTGTCCCCAGATAACACCTTCAGGACTGAGCAAGTGGAGGTGGGGAAAGGAAATAGGATAACTACCATGGAACCTGAGCCTCATCTCTGAAATTGAACTGCAGGATCCCAAGGAAATGAACTCGGTGGGAAAGGACAAAAGAGATCAAGATGGGGTGGGGGGCACAAAATAAGCTGCTAAGGAAGATTAGTGAGCAAAAGGAGAACCGCAGAGAGCTGGAGTGCAAGCTGACTTTTCCATCCTTCCCAGCAACAGTAAATGTGGCAGTGGTACCACGGAAAGTGAGCTCAGAGGTGTGGAAGGCCCTGAGACCATGAATTACTGAAAATTATCCAGAAAAGATAAACATAGAGGCATTGAGAGCCAACTTCAGTTTGCCTTAGAAAGCAGAAGCGGAAAAAACTGTAAAAAGAAAGATCCCAAGTTTTCTCTTGACAGTGATTTAGAAGAGAAATATTCACCATTGAACACACAGAAAAAAAAAAATCTAATATCCAATCAAGTACACACTTTCATCCCAGCTGCTTTAGAAGCTGAGACAGGAGGATCACTTAAGCCCAGGAGTTTAGGACCAGGGAAAACAACATAGTAAGGTCTTAACTCTTAAGGAAACAGAAATTTTAACAACCAAGTATAATAAATAGGGCTGGGAAAGCCAGACATATATGTGCTTTCTTCTTCCTGCTAGGATAGTGTGCATATTTGCAGGCCTGGGTCTTGCGTTCTTTTTTTCAAATGGAGGCAGAACATACATGATATAAAGTTTATCAGTTTAACCTTTTTAGTGTTTTGGTGTGGTGCTAGGGATGGACCCTAGGACCTTAGCATGCTGTGCAAGCATCTTCGGCTGGGCCACAGCCCGGCCCCTCTCCAGTTAGGTGTAAAGTTCATTCAGACCATGCGGTTCGTCTCCAGAGCTCATCTTACAAAGCTGAAACTCAGCATCTGTTGATCAGTAGTCCCACAGCCCCCGCCCGTTCCCAGGCAACCACTGCTGTGGTATCTCTGTTAACTACTGTAGAGACCTCATACAGGTGGACCACACAGGATTTGCCCGTTCCGCCGCTAGCTTATGGCGTTCAAACTAATGTTCCCTCTCCTCTCTTGTGAGTGTGCAGTGTCTCTGAGACCCTGCCTTCAACTCTCCTAGCTGTGTATCCAGACATGGAATTGCTGGATCTTGTGATAATCCTGCATTTAATTGTTTAGAAACTGCCATACCACTTTCTGCAGAGGTCACCCCAGTTCGCATTCCTACCAGGAACGCACAAACGCCCCAGCTTCTCTCCTTCTTCCCAGTGCTCATTACTTCTGGGGGCCTTATGGAGGGCAGGGCCTCTTGGATCTGAGAACTAGATCCAGCCAAAGAAGACAGGTCGGTTTCTATTGAGAAAACTGAGTGGTAGTGGGGTTTGGGAGGCAGGGGTTGGGCACTGAGAAGCTGTGGGACAGTAGGGGTAGTTGGAGAGTCGGGACGTTTTCTAGAAATGTGAGATCATCATGAAGGGGAAGCCTATTTGATGACTGAGAGCGTCACGACGATACCAGCTGTCATTGGCCTCCTGGGAGACACAGCTGCGGTTTGGTGTGTCAAAGGCAGGCCTGTGCAGTCCTGGTGTTGGAAAAGTAGCTGGAGAAACAAGACTCCATCAGCCTCGAGGGTCTGCATTACTGAATACCCACGGGTGGCCAAATACCTGACATTTTTGAAGTTTCAGCATCTGTGTCAGGAAAGAGCCCTCTGCCTACTCTGAGGGGGATGGGTGCTGGGTGGCTGAGGGCGAGAAGCAATGGGGAGTGTGCAAGCCCAGGGCTGAGCTCTGGGTGCCAGTGAGTGCACAACTGAGTATCCAGTACCAGTTTTGGTCAGCATTGCTACATTCACATTTAAAGTAAGACCAATATAATAATAGAAGCTAGAGAGGCGGCTTGGTTAAAATGCTTGCTCTGTAGGCGTTAAGGACTAGAAGTTCAGATCCCCAGAAGCCCACTGTCTTAGTCAGGTCCCCATTGCCGTGACAAAACACCGTGACACAGACAACTTACAAAATAGAGCATTTGATTTGGGATTCACAGTTCCAGAGGGTTAGAGCCCATGACCGTCGTGGTAGGAACATGGCACAAGCAGGCAGGCACGGCTCTGGAGAAGTAGCTGAGAGTTTATATCTGAACCTACAAGTACCAGGTAGAGAGAGCTAGCTAGGTATGTGTGGCCTGGGCTTTTGAAACCTCAAAGCCTGCCCCCCAGTGGCACATCTCCGACAAGGCCACACCCTGATCTTTCCCAGCACTTCCAACAACGAGACCAAGTATTCAAACTCATGAGCCTTTGGGAGCCATTCTCACCCAAACCACCACAGCCACAAACATATGGGGTTGGCATGGCAGCCAACCTATAATTCCAGCCATCTCGGCCAGCTCTGGGTTTGATTGAGAGAGCCTGCCTCAGTGCCTAGGTGGGAGGGCAAAGGCGCTTGCTGACACCAACCTTATGCGGTGCTCATGCACCCACATACATGCAAAAGCATACACATAGGTCTGCGTGTCATACACACATGCAAAGTGGGGGAAAACAACTACGACAATGACAGCAATAGCAGCCACCAAGATCAGAAGCCCCCAGTTATAGTAACAGGCTGCAGAAGGAATGCGCTGGCCCACACGAATGTTGACATTAAAGAGCTTTGAATATTTCTCTCACAGATGGGAATGGATTCTCTCTCTCACGCACAGGTTGTTACAAAGTGGGTCAGTGCTTTATCTACTCGGGTTCATGCTGTGTGATGCTGTCTGCAGAGTCACAACAGACTGGGAGACCTTTGCCAAGTGTGGCCACCCTGCATTGAACTCCCCAGTCTCTAGTAACATGAGCTAAATATAAATTTCTTGATAAGTTACACAAACTCAGGCATTCTGTTACAGCCACAGAAAATACAGGGGGACAAGTTCTTGGGTCCTTGTCCCCATGTTGCGAGTTCTCTCGGGTGGAAAGGCTTGATTGAAAATGTTTTGTCTCGCAGACACCAGCTATAGGCATGGGCCCCCTCTCCACTGTATCACCACATAATCTGTGCCCACATGGACCAGGCACTTCACTGGAGGGTGGGGCATAGTTGTAATAGGCAAAGCTAGCTATATATCCAGAGGGGTTTTCAGGATGCAGTCAAAGCCTTCCCTGGGTTCAGCTCCCAGCACCCACATGGAGGCTCGCTACTGACTGTACCCCCAGTTCCCTCCTCTGGCCTCGCTAGTACCAGGCATACTTGCAGTACACATACATTCAGGCAGACACATGTTCACATGAAATAAAAATAAGTAAATATTTGGTGGGTTGTTTTGTTTTCTAAAGACGGGGTTTCTCTCTGTATTCCTGACTGTCATTCAGTAGACTAGGCAGCTGTGAATTCAGAGATCTGCCTCCCAGAGGACTGGGATAAAAGGTGTGTGCCACCATGCCTGGTTAAGTAAATCTTTTTTTTTTTTTTTTGAGGGGCTCTAAAGGACTTGCTTGTTAATTTAAAATTAGTAGCAATAAAAAAGAGGGCAGTGTTTCTGGAAAGATCTATAATTACAGTTAGACAACAAAAGGAGAAGGAAGTTCTGAATAGGAAATACATAGAGACAGAAAGCAGGTAGATGATTGCCCTGTGCCTGAGAAGGGAGAATTGGGAATAGGGTAGTGGTTACAGCGTTTCCTGGTAAGGAAGATGTTCTGAAATTTATTGTGGTAGTTGCACAAATGAACATGCTAAAAGCCACTGAAGTGTTTTTCTTTCTTTTTTTTTTGTTGCTGAAAATTGAACCCAGGGCCTCACACATGCTGAGCATACAATCTGCCACTAGCTATGCCTCAGCCCCAGACTCTGTCCTATAGATGAGTAAATTGTATGTGGATCACATTCTCAACAAAGCTGCTTTTTTATATTTTAAAAAAATAATAACAAATTTACATATGAGAGAAATAGATTTTTACAAGAATTTTCCAAAGGAAAATAAAGACTAAGAAGAAGGCTGTTTCCTGTTGCAAATGTCTGATGCCTTGCTCCCTAGCAGCAGCTGGTCTCCAGGGCTGCAGCTGCTGCGTGCCGGCTGTCACAGCAGGTTGTTGTTCGGCCTGGGATCTGTGCAGAAGGCTGGGGTAACAGGTTATGTCACTGGGAGAGGCCCTTGAAGACTCTCGGATTTCTCAAGGATCCCGGGCTCCTCCCGAGGACTTTAAAGGCTCTGACTTCCAGTTTAAATCTATGCTTGCCCTTTGGAAGTCCATAGCCTTGACTGTAGGCTCATTATTTCTTGTCCCATTGCAGAATGTTCCCCACACCTTATCAGAGCTCATGTCATGTGGGGCCCCACCTCCTTAAGATGTCCTGTGTGCCTGCCACCTCTAGACACAGCCTTTCAAGTCAGGGAACAGTTTGTGGCTTGGGGCTAGCCCAGCTACACCCTTCTAGCAGAGCTCCCACCAGCAGTGACTCAGTGCCTGCTGTTGGATAACACTTGCCCAGACTTTCTGGTGAGCAGCCATCTGTGCACACAGTTCCTAGAGATGTGCTGGTTAGAGCCACGCTACCGTGAGGAAGATCAGATCTCCGGGTGCCTCGCTGGTGCAAGGCAAGCCAGCCCCTCCGGAGCTAGCACCTGCAGGGGCCACCTCTGGATTTGATTCTTCCAACGCCTTCTCACAGTACTGGTGTCCTCGTACCTACAGTCAGGGGAGCTGCTTTCCCCAGGGCTGTGGCCCAACCTGACACACCCTGAGGGGCTAGTTAACTTCTCTCCCTCATGTCCAGTTTATGAACCATGACACAAAAGTCCCCAGTGCACTGTGCTAGAGAGAGAGAACTAGAGAAGAGACCCAGATACTAGGGTACGTCCTGAAGTGGCACCAATGTCCTTGGACACAATTGCAGCCGGAAATCAAGCAAGTAATAAAGAACAAAAAAGAAAGTTTGTGTCCGGCCCCAGGCTGGTGTTTTCTGCTATAGCCTTTAGACCTTTGGAAGCTCCACCCCAGCTGGAATTCTTTGGGGGCATCCTCCTCCCACCAAAGAGCTAGCCACTGTCAGCCACAGGGCTCCTGAGTTGAGGGGCAGAGGAAACAACCAAGAGTAGGCCCTTGAGAGGCGCAGTCTGCACCAAGGCAGGCCTGCCCAGTCTTTGGGTTAACCAGTGGTGTGTCTTGGTCTTTCCTAGAATAGGATGGCCTGGAATGTGGGAGGGCCTGCAGAGTTGGGACCCAGTGTGACTACACGGAGGGTGGGAAGCCACCAATCTTCCACTTTCGAACTCTTTGGAAATAGTTTGTTTATTCATGTGTCTGAGATCAAGAGCTTCTTTGCCTCCCTCAGCACCCCCTCCCCCCGCCTGCCGACCCCAGGACCTCAGCACACAGTTTGCTAACTTTTGTTCTTGACCTGTCCATTTCATCGGAAGAAAAAAAATACATCCCAAGTGACAGGGGGACAGGGGTTTCTTGCTAAGTGAGCTAAAGAGTCTACAGGGGCCTGAGAACATTAGTTGTGAATCACCCCAGGGACAGATGTACGCGGGTGAGGGACAGACACGAGCATTGCATCATCAAAGGGGAGCAGGACAGAGGAAGAGAGAGCCCTTCTCTGGGCACGGCCTTTATTCCCAATAGTTGAGAAGCTGAGGCAAGAGGGTTGCAAGTTTGAGGCCAACCTGGCTGCCCTAAAGGAGAAGAAGAGCAAGGAAAAGAAAAGAAAAGACCCCCATACCCTTGTGCTCCTTCCCCTAGCTGTGAGCCTAGCCTCTAGTCCTGGGGATCACTACCATGCTCCCCTCCTTTTCTCTGCCTTCCTGTCCCCAAGAAGGGAGCCTTGACCCATAAGCAGAGGTCAGACTGAGAAACTTAATGCTAGGCTAAGGCCCTTGGACCACGAGGCCTTCTGATGCCCTTGGAATGTCAGGGTAGAGGTGTGTCTTCCTCATTCCTGGGTAATAGTCCTGGAGTTCTGCACAACCCAACACACCCTCTGACACGGGGCCAACAGGGAATTGGTAGCCAAGGTCCCTGTCCTGCCCTGGCGGCTGTATTTTCTGAAGAGTTGAAGGACTTTCAGCACGTTCTCAATGGCTCTGTGGGTCAAAGGAACTGCAGGTGTGGCAGGGAAGGGGTGAAGAGCAAACGGGGTCAGGCGGGTTTTGGGGGAACCACAGGGGGTACCGATCTCTGCCAGAAGCATTGGACTTGTTGCTTAGTTCTGTTTCACTGATTTCTGATGCCAGGGTCACTGTCTCCATTATACAGAGGGTCACGGGCCTGGAGCTGTTAGGCAGATTACGTGAGGGGTTGAACAGGTAGAGGACAGAGGCCAAAGCAAGTGTTACAGTTGCCAGCCAGCTCTTCAGAAGGCCCTGTGCTCAGCCACATGGCACCTTGTGCCACTGGGTACCAAGCAGACTGACGGTGAACATGGCACATAGCACCCTGTTTACCCCCAAGCCTGGTGCCTGCCCAGTGGAAGGCAGAGCTCTCCAAACTGGCCCTTAACCCTGGGAGATAGAGAATACTCTAGGAAGTGCCCTACAGGAGAGGGGCTTGGTGCCCTGGCCCCTCCAATCCATGGTGCATTCTTCTTTGCTCTCAGGTGCAACCGCCAAAACCCACAGCCCCCTTTCTGTCCTGTATCCATTGTCACTGGCCTGGCTCACCCCTAGCGGAGGGTGAGGGGTGAGCAGGCCTTGCAAAACAGAGTGGGAACTGAGGCCTGGGTCCACCCCCCTCCCCAAATGGCCACATTGTAGGAAGCCAGCCTCTATTTCTTCATCTGCAGGTCCAGATTTATTGATTTGCTGCTCCTTCCTTAAGGTGTTTCTAAGATTCTAGGCCTGAGAAAGGTGCCTGAAGTTAAGACTACCCCACCAAACGTCAAGAAGGCCCCCCTCCCAGAGCTCGGCCCGTTGCCCCGCCTCTTACTCAAAGCCAGCAACTTTTAGTGCCTAATCCAACAATCCCAGGTGGGCTGCGTCCGCCCCATTATCTCTGAGCAGAGAGCTGTGAGCTCAGGACCCTCAAAGTTGGGAGAGGGTTGGACTGGCCTGTGCCTGGCATTGTGTAAGAATCTTAGAAAGTCCAACAACCCAGAACAGTGGAAACAGAGCCCTAGATCCTGCGACTCTTGGCCACACTCCAGCCATCCTTGAGCCCCGGGGGAAGCTCTGTAGATGGAGTGCAGTGCCCCCTGTGGGAGGGAAGAGTAGTGTCTTTTCCTCATCCTTCCTGAAGTTAACGGCCAAGATACCTACAGTAAAAAGTTCCCAAGAGGGAAATGCTCAAGGTAAGTTGGATGGCTCTTGACCTCTGGGCGTTCTCTTCCCTTTCAGGACCTGGGCATGGAGTCAACTTCGCTGGATGATGTGCTGTATCGCTACGCCAGCTTCCGGAACCTGGTGGATCCCATCACACACGACCTCATCATCAGCCTGGCCCGCTACATCCACTGCCCCAAGCCGGTAGGCAGTTGTGGTCTGAAGCAGCCAGGTCCTGCCGTGTGAGCTAGACCGCTTTCTAGATGGCACAGACCTGACCATGGTTGCCCAGGGAGTTGGATTTCGGCTCAGGGGAAACTTCTGAGGTTGACCCCATCTGTGGCTTCCTTTAGGACCTTTTCTCTGACTGCCTGGTGTCCAGATCTAGAGAGGAGGGAAGCTGGCTGTAGAGGATGCAAACTGGTAGAGTCAATGGAAGACAGGCAAAGAAGCCATAAGTCCAGTACAAGACAGTAAGAAAAGCCAGTCGTGAGGGTTGGTGGCCTGGGAGAGGAGCTTGTTGGTGCCAAGAGCCATAGGGTACCAAGTAGCTGAAACCGAAACCCTGGTGACCAGAAAAGTACTAGAAACGGGCCTCTGAGGAAGCCCTGCAGTTGACATACCTGTCTTTTCTATAATAGGAAGTTAGTTGGCCAAAGATGAGAGGCGAGGCATAGCAGGTAATAGAGCTCTTAAAAATTAACGAATAATAGGTGAGTAATTATCTTCATGTCTATTTGAGAGCTGAGGGAAACAGTACGAAATAGGTTGTGCCTTTCGCGAGGACTGCAGAGGTGATTAGGCCCGCCCTGCAAACCTGGGGCTGGGCAAGACCTGAAGTTCTAACTTCCTCACCAGGCCCAGTGACACAGGAGCAGGCTAGACCAGGAGAACCTAGCGCTCCTTCGCTTCTGCCTAGGGGAGGTGGGGACCACGTCAGTCAGTGTTACTCAGCGCAGGCTGCTACACAAAGTACCATGGCCTGAGGGCTTCCAGAATTAATTTCTCACATCTGGCTGGAAGTGCAGGGTTGGGGTGTCTGATGGGAGCCTTGTTCTCACCTCAGACTGTTGCCTTCTCCTGCGTCCTCACGTAGTAGAAGGAGGGTAGGAAGGCTCTCTAGACCCCTCTTAGAGTAGCTCTAATGAGTGCCCACAACCGAGTCGTCTCCGGAAGGCCCCACCTTCCGGCACGTGAATGGGGTTGGAGCACAGGCGTTCAGTGCACTGCATGGTGTGACCGTCCCCACACCACTAGGTTTTCAGGGTTTCATTGTCCTCAACCCCAAAATGGATGTTAAAGCCGTCTCCCTCCTGCTGAGAGGTAAAGGAGATAGTTCTCGCGAGACGCCTGCATGGGCCTTGTCCAAGTGGCCACCTGTGCACAGGAGCTGGCCTGCGACACCTGCGTGCTGTCAGGGTTCTTAACTAGTAGGGCAGTGTAGGAAACAGCAGCAGATAAAATGTGGTCCCCACAGGTCTGGTCTTAGGAAACAGCAGGGTTGCTCTCTGACCAGGATTTCTGAAGCAGCAGAATGGGCGCAGCCCTGCTGGGGGTTCAAGGACCAGTCTTGGATGCTCTGGGACTTCCCCAGGTGTGGGTGGGCCAGAGATGGAAAGAACATCCGAACTGGTAAGAAGGCAGCCCTACCCCAGTCGCCTGCACTGACTCGGGGTTGGCTGGGCTCCCTTCTCGTAGGTCTTCGTATCAAACACTCTCCTAGATGCTCACGTTGTGGCCTAGATGTGTCACAAGATGGCCAACTGTTATGGGAGTCTGTTCATATCATGGTGGACCAGAAAGAACGGGAAAAGGCTAGAACTCTAGAGACCTTCTACCAACCAGGGCCCATCTCCTAAAAGTTGCACAGCCAAAATGTTCCCACCAGCTGGGAAACAAGCATTCAAAACATGAGCCAGTGCGGCCAGCCGGTGGACATTGGAGATTCAAACCACACTTGCAGTGATTTAGCCCCTCCCACTAGACACCTCTCCTAAAGTTCTGTCTCCCAGTGGCACCAAGCTAAGGACCAAGTCTTCAATGCATGGCCTTTTGTGGGTATGTAAGATCTTAATGATCCCACATTTGCTTGGTGGTTACTGTATGTACTGTCTATTTTACCCACTAGAATAGAGACTTAAGCCTTTAGTACTAGCTCTGGAGTGTAGAGCAGAGGCAGATCTCTGTGAGTTCGAAGTCAGCCCAGTCTATATCGCAAGTTCCAGGTCAGGCAGAGCCACAGAATGAGACCCCGTCTTTTTATTTAAAAAAAAAAAAATACGCTAAGGATTATCTATCCATCCTGTTCACAGTTTTGTCTTATAATGGGCAGGAAGCAGCATGTTCCATTGTGAATTTATGCATGTACATGTGTGTATTCGAGTGTGCAAGCATGCATGAAGGGGTAAGATGTGAGCTTGTGTCCAAATGCATGCCTGCACCTGTGTGCATGTGCTCATAGAGATCGTGGTACCCTTGGGTGCCTTCTGTTCTCAGATGTCGCTACCTTTTATCGAAAACAAGGTCTCTCACTGGCCTAGAATTTCACCAAACGTGGTAGACTAGCTGCTTCCACTTCCCCTCTCGCCTCTGCCGGAATGACAGTCAGGTGCCATGACCACTGTCCTCTGACCGCCGTGCATGTGCCATGGCATTCACATGCACCCACACACTCATCCTCATACATACACACAGACATAAAAACTTAATTTAAAACAAGTAAGTAAAAGAAAACCCCAGAGCAAACATTTGTTGTTAAACAGTCTCTGCAGGGCAGACATCCAAGGCTATAAGTGCCGGGCTTGACTGGCGTTCATTAATGCACACCACGGGGTTGGTGGCAGGAGGCCTCGGTTTGCCATGTGGGTGTTGCCCCAGGATTGTTGAGTGTTCCATACCACAGAGCTAGCCAAGATACCTGTCCTAGAATTCACATACCATCCCTCTGGCCCTTCTGTTCTCTTGGTCCCCGAGACGGTTCTGATAAATCTTGGAAAGAGACTGCGTGGAGCTGGCACCCGGGAGCCAAGGGCAGGGTGGTCTGGGAGGTTCCCGTACATGCTGGATGAGATGACTTGGCTCTTTGCTCCTCCTGACCCTCGATTGCTCCCATTAACTGAGCCCAGCTAGAAACCAGGGACAGGAGAACCTGGGTGATACACTTTTCAGGACAGTCCCTGTAAGCAGAGAAGGACAGAAAACAGACTGGGGTGAGGGTGGCCAAGGAAAACAAGCAGGCAGTCATCTAAACAGTGTCCAGTGTGTAGTAAGTGAAGCAGGTCGAATCTGATTAATGAGTGAGTACATTTATGAATGAGGGAAGCCTTTGAGTGGCAGACGGGGTTGTTGGAATCCTAGGTGCTGCTACAGAGGTGCCTGGGGAATGAATGTGGCAGATGGCGCCTGTCTATTGAGAGACCAGGGAAGGCTGTAGGTCGGCCTTGAGCCCCTGAGCCTCTTTCCAACAGATCCTGGGGGAAGTCCCTCAAACACATCCTCCGGCAGTGTTTCAGGACAGTGTCACTGGGCAGTTCTGGAGAGACTGCGGTACTGGAGTCCTGCCAGCTCGTGCCTCCTTTTCTTCCTTTGCCGTGGGCGGGAGGGAGAGCTGCTGGGAGTATTCCACGGTCCTTTTGCATGGTTAATCGCAACCAGCAGACACCCACGCAGTCCAGCCTCTTGTGGACCCAGAGGCAGTTTAGCATTATGGAGGCTTTGGAACTACTGAGCGAGTCCGTCCATCCCCCGTGCCTCGTTACACAGTTTCTCTTCACAGGACTCATTCCCACCCTCCCACATGGTAGGGACTATAACTACCCACGGGCCCTGTTCTCCTGTCCAGGTTCCAATCCCTACAAGGCGTCTCGTTTTCATTGTCCCATTCCATGCTGGGTTCTCTTTTAGCCACCACCAGCACCATCACACACACACACACACACACACACACACGCACGCACACATACATACACATGCACACACATGTACACACACAGTCCTCTGGGCCAGCCCCACTAGATCCTATTCTCTTTGGAAGAAGGCCTTTAAGGAGCCTGAAAGGGAAGGAGCTGGGCAGAGGATGAAAGCGTCTTGAATGAATATGCAAAGGGCAGGTTCGTAAGGAGGGGAGTACAGTGGGTAGGTTGGTAGGAGCTAGGGGGCAACGTCTGGATTGCGTGTTGAACTGTGCGCCTCCGTTCCTTGTTAAATGGGAGCGGTGGGACTGCGCCCGAGTGGAGGAAGGAGATGCATAATGATTTCTAGACACTCGGTAAACTAGGTAAACGTTAAGGGCCGGAAATGTGGCCGGTGCTAGTGTGGGCCTGCCATCTGAAGTCAGAGTGGATCCCAAACACCACAGAAACAAAACAACAAAAGACCCATGGTGTACCTAGTTCCTGCAAGCAGAGGGGAACTCGTCCCTGTGCTTTCTTACAGTTACTCTCGATTCTAATTGGCCAACTCAGCTGTTGTCCCTGTTTAGCCAATGAGAAGGCTGAGGTTGGCTCCAACTCCCTCTGGTAGCAGCAGCCTCGCCCTGTGCTCGACTGCCCTCTTGTGGCCGACGCCGTGCACTACCCAGCCCTCTTTATGCCTTTGTTCTCTTAAGATTCAACTGCCTGAGCTCCTCAAGTTTGGACAACTGAGGGAGAGGGCGCGGCCCCGGGTATTCAGAAACCCAGGGAATTGATTGGAGGAGGAGCCAAAGCAGAGGGGCTCTGCTATGGGCTTTGGGTGGGTTTCTTCTCTGTTCCAAAGCATCCTAAAATGAACCTGGGCGTGCCCCCATTCCCATCCATTGGCCCTTCTGGTTCTTAAGGCTCCTGAGCCCGTGCTTCTCCCCTGTAGTGCACAAAGGAATCGCTCTCACTGCAGGACTGGGATCCGGAAAGAAGGAATGCGGAGGCAGGGAGCAGTCGGAAATGGGAATGAAGACAGACAAAACATTGCGGGTTTTCCCTGT
Organism: Myodes glareolus; assembly: GCF_982192425.1. Lineage (NCBI taxonomy): Eukaryota > Metazoa > Chordata > Mammalia > Rodentia > Cricetidae > Myodes > Myodes glareolus. The sequence continues at coordinate 61,600,171 of NC_142034.1, forward strand.
GTGTGTGTCGTCAAAGCAGAAGGGGGCTGCTCAAGCGACAAAGAGACCAGCAAGTGAGAGGAGGAGGGTCAGAGGAGAGCCTTAGGGGAGAAAGTATGAATAAGCTGTAATAATGTGTGTGTGAAAATGTCATAACGAAACCCATTATTTTGTACACTAACTAAAAATAGAGTTAATCCACCGCCAGGGGACCCGCCCACTCACCACTAGCGCCAGTTTTCCAAGGTACCCTGGGAATCCAAGATGGGAAATGAACTCTGGATGTGGCATCTCTGTGTCACGTCCTATCCTCAAATCCCATTCTTTTGCCACCAAAGTCAGGTGTCACCATTACCAGTCTGCACTAGTGCCCCTCACGCCGGCCAAGCCTGTGCTGGGAAAGGTCCTCATTGGCCACACAGTGGCCACCAAAGGTGACCTTGGCCGCCCTCTTCCAGGTGCCCATTGTTCCCCTCACCCCATTTCTCTGTGCCTTCTCTGTCTCTTTGCCCTGTGTTCCCTCCACTCCCCCCTCAGCTTATTCCATGGTCAGAAGTTCGGCCACCCTGAGGAATCCCAGCTGGAGACCCCATGGGCTCCTCCTAGTCAGCATGTCCCCACCCTGCCTTTACACTTGCTTCTCCTCTGAAGCCCTTGTCGATGCAATCAGTCCTAAGCCAGAGCCACTGAAGAGAGAAAGGGTTTATTCTGGCTCACAGTTCGAGGGGACAATCCATCACATGAGGGACGTCAAGGTGGCAGAGAGCTTGACGTAACTGGACACCTTGCACACGCCATCAAAACACTGAGTTACATGCATGCGTCTGCTCTGTTGAACAATGCCTCTTCCCACTCCAGTTTACATAATCAAAATAATGCCCCCACAGGCGTGCTTAGCAGCCCGTCTCCCAGGTAATGCTGCGATCTGTCACATTGGCAGCTAATACACCACAAACCCTGTGTTTTCTGCCCAGATTGCTAGCTCGAATCCCCTATCCCTTCATCTGCATTCTGCCCACACCTTCTTGGACCTGTGTATGACCTCTGTCATTTTTAGTCCCTTCTGTGGGCATGGCCTCAGTCACCTTCCCAGCCCTCCCACCCAGTAAGAAAACCCCAGGATATAAACCCCGCCCACCATTCCTCTCTACTGCCTCCCTGGCAGCCCCCAACAATGCACCCTCTTGTCTGTGTTACTTGCTCCCACCTGTGTGACTAGGCTAAGCAGGAATCTGAGTCTCGGAACCTGATGTCTACTCTAGGGGCTCAGAGAGACTACCTGGGGTGGACTGCTGACTCCAGTTTGTCAGTCAGGCTACACAGCAGAGAGGGGTGAGGCTGAGGAACTGGGTGCCCTCCAGAGCAGTCCCGTCAGCGGCAGAGCCACCCCGTGGTTCCCGTTTAGATGCTTCACTTTTCCAGGCCATTGATGGCACCCCCCCACACCTGCTCAGACTTCCTTTTCTTGCCGTCTGTCAGTGCCCTCCTCTGTATACCGAGGGTGACCAGCGTTGGTAGTACTCTGGAGTGTGGGCATTCTGTAAAGTTCTAGCTTGGTCTAGGTGAGAGATAGGGTAGGTGTGGACAAGGGGTAGGATGGGGATGGCTGGGTTTGCCCGGGCCAGATTCTTATTTCCTGCCTCTGTGCCTGTAGAACTGCCCTCACCAACTGTTGCTCCTCATTCAGGGAGATCTCGGATTTCCTTTCTCTATCAAAAAAAATCGTTATCCGTCTGCCCTTGAAAACTCAAGCTCAAGGGCTGGCATTTAATCCTCATGCTTGGGAGGCAGAGGTAGTCAGATCTCTGTGAGTTTTAGGCCACCCTGGTGCACATAGTGATTCCCAGACTAGCCAGGGCTACACAGTAAGACCCTGTCTCAAAACAACAAGACATACACACGTTCACAAAACACAAAACAAGCTTACATGTGAGCCCAGGAAGAAATGACCTTTTAACACCGAAGCTCAGGATACTATGCTGGTCTTTCCATGGGGGCTGAGCACCAGGACCCTGTAAATACCAAATGCACATGTCCCCTCATAAAGCAGCATAGGACGTGTGTCCACCCTTCTTCACAATGAGCATGCCCAGATAAATGCTGTAGGAGTAACAGTTCTGCTATAATATTTAGGGAGTAATGACAGAAAAATAAGTATATTCGTGTCCAGGACAGACAAAGTTCTTTTCTGGGTAGGGTCTCTCCTGGCTATCCTGGAATTGACTACATAGACCAGGCTGACCTCAAATTCACAGAGATTCTCCTGCCTCTGCCAGGATTAAAGGTGTGCACCACCATGCCCAGCTACTGGGTACTCTTGATCTGTGATTGGTTGAATTCCTGCTTGTGCCCACAGCTGCAGACTGTGTTCATTGAGCAAGCTTGGCTTCCATACAAAGCACCTGAATAGTACTGACTCGGTTACTCCTCCAAACCCATGCGAAGCCAGTGTTACTGCCCCTGCTTCACAGATGAGAACTGAAGGGACAGAGAAGTCATGTCAACTTGCTTAAGGCCACAGACAAAACCAGGACATGGAACGGCACAATTTGGTCCCAAGTCTGTGTTCTAAATGATTGCATAGGCTGCTTCTTCATTAGCAGAGTGGTGACGGTAATCATAATTGAAAAGCTGGTGCTGCTTGGTACATTGAAGCTCACCACCTCCTCTTGGTGGTTTGCACTGGAGTCCCAGTACCCTCTGGGTCTTGGCCCTCGGCACTGGATCTCTTGGCAGGAGTACACTCTTGCCCATTCCTGGGTTGGGACTCATACCTTTCCACCCAGCTTAGATCTGATACAGAGCCTGTGTTGAATTGATTGTCCTTAAGATGGAGTTGGTGTCTATTAAGCCTTCCCACTGCAGTTAACCCAGTGTATAGTCCAGTGACTTAAATGACAGAAATTAATGCTCTCCATGCTGTAGGGGTCAGAAGGCCAAGATGCAGCCTCTCCTCGCCTTTTGTGAAGGATTTTTCCCTGCATGCTCACATGGATCTTTCCTCTGGACATGTCTGTGTCCTGGTCACTTCTAAGTACACCAGCTATATGGGATTAAAGCCCAGTCATATTGCCCCATTTTTACTTTAATTACCTTTAAATGTCCTTTGAATGCAGTCACATTCTGGGGAATTGAGTGTTAGGAAATCAATATAGAACCAGGCAGTGGGGATTGAACATGCCTTTAATCCCAGCGCTCGGGAGGCAGAGCCAGTCAGATCTTAGTTCAAGCCAGCCTGGTCTACAGGGTGAGTTCCAGGATAGCCAAGGCTACAGAGAGAAAGCCTGTCTCAAAAGAAAAGAAAAAAGATAAAAGGGAACAATATATAATTGTTGAACGGACACAGTTTAGTCCGTGGTACTCAGGGTCACAAACTCAAATGTTGATGAAAGAGGGCTGGAGAGATGGCTCAGCAGCTAAGAGCACTGGCTGCTCTTGAAGAGGACCCTGGTTCAATTCCCAGCACCCACAAAGTAGCTGACAATCATCTCTAACTCCAGTTCCAGGGACTCAGGTGACCCTTTCTGGCTTCTGCGGGTCCACAGTCGTACATACAAGCAAAGCAACCATACACATAAAAATAAAACTAGTTTTTAAACCAGGCAGTGGTGGCGCACGCCTTTAATCCCAGCACTCAGGGGGCAGAAGCAGGAGGATCTCTGTGAGTTCGAAGCCAGATGTTGTCTACAAGAGCTAGTTCCAGGACAGGCTCCAAAGCTACACAGAGAAACCCTGTCTCAAAAAGCAAAAAAGTAACATTTTCCAATGACAGCAACTAATTCATAAGGCATAGACCCAGAGATTAACTCAGTAGTAGAGTAGTTGCTTAGCATGTTTGAGGCCCTGGGTTTGATTCCCAGCAAAACGTGCACACACACACGCACACACACACACACACACACACACACACACAGTTTGTACCTGCTGCTCCTGCCAAAGGTGCTCACTGGGGCCAGCAGAGCAGGTCTTCCCAGAGAACCAGGGACTCTAGAGTGGGGATCAGGGCACTCCCAAGCCCTCCAGGGACACCTCCCAGACCTGTGCCTGTGATTGCCTCTGCAGGAAGGTGATGCGCTGGGTGCCATGGAGAAGCTGTGCCGGCAGCTGACCTACCACCTTAGCCCTCATTCACAGTGGAGGAGGCAACGAGGGCTGGTGAAGAGGAAGCCACAGGCCTGGTGAGTGGCAGTCCCTATAGTCTGCCCTGCCCCAGCCCTGCTGACTGATACCCTTCCTGGGGCACTGTGTTGAGGGCCCAAGCCAGGGGAAATGTCAGTAAATTCATCTTGAAGGAGGAAAAGATCATGCTGGATTTAAGGACCAGAAAAGTAACTTGGTCATTCCAGGTACTTGGGAGATGCTGAAAAGGAGGTCCCTGGGGTAGGAGTTGGGGGGCATGGCCCACAGATTGACAGGTGGAGATGGAACATGAGGAATTTCTGGTTCCTGGTGTTTCTGGTATTCTGGGATAGAAACTAGGCATGGTGGTGTGCCTCTGCAATCCTATGCTTTGGAGGCTGAGACAAGAATATTGCTTCAAGGGGCTGGAGAGATGGCTCAGTGGTTAAGAGTATTGCCTGCTCTTCCAAAGGTCCTGAGTTCAATTCCCAGCAACCACATGGTGGCTCACAACCATCTGTAATGGGGTCTGGTGCCCTCTTCTGGCCTAAAGGCATACACACACAGACAGAATAGTGTATACATAATAAATAAATAAATATTTAAAAATAAATAAATAAAAAGAATATTGCTTCAAGTTGTGGCCATCAAAACCTACTTCCAGGGGGCCGGAGAGATGGCTCAGTGGTTAAGAGCATTGCCTGCTCTTCCAAAGGTCCTGAGTTCAATTCCCAGCAACCACATGATGGCTCACAACCATCTGTAATGAAATCTGGTGCCCTCTTCTGGCCTGGAGACATACACACAGACAGAATATTGTATACATAATAAATAAATAAAGAAATAAATATTTTTAAAAAAAACCACTTCCAGAAAGTTCTCTGGGATGTCCTTCCAGGGAATCTAAAGTCTAGCCTTGTCTCATCCATGCAGCAGTGAAGACCCTCCAGGGTTTTATAGTCCTAAAGACCAAGAGGCTAGAGGGCTCAAGACACAATACCCAGAACGGGTCTCATGGTAGTCAGCGAGTAAGCCCAGGCTGAGGCAGGCTTCCTGGAGGAGGAAGCACTCAGCTTTTTACAGGTAGCACAGGTGAGTGAGTGGCTTGCCTGTTCAGAGACTGGCATGGCCCTGGTTCTATGCCCAGATTATCCAGCTGGCTCCCAGTAGGTTGGAAAGGGCAAGATAGTTCCCTTCTCTCTTAGTTTCATTTCCTGTGGCTTTGATAACACACCCTGACAACAGCAGCTCTAAAGGGGAAAGGGTTTATTTGGCTCACAGTTCCAGGTTGCAGTCCATCATGGTGGGGGAGTCAAGATGGCAGGAAAGTAAAGCCACTTGTCACATCCATAGTCAGAAGCAGAGAGAAAATGGATGCATGCATGCTTAACTCTCTCTCTCTCTCTCTCAGCTCTTTTTCCACTCAAACAGCCCTGGACCCAAACCCAGGGAATAGTGCTACCTAACGTTAAACTGACTCCTCCTGTATCAATTAACGTGAGCATCCAGACAATATTCCCACAGACATTCCCAGAGATCATCCTAATCTAGACAATTATGGAGGCCCTTCCCAAGTGTTTCTAGACATGGACAATTAAAACTAGCCATCATGGGGCTGGAGAGATGACTCGGTGGGTTAGAGCACTGGCTGCTCTTGTAGGTACTTCAGCTTCAGAGTCCTGCTACCCACATAGACTCACAGCCGTCAGTGACTCCAGGGGATCCAACACCATCCTGTCTCTTCAGGCACATAGTACACAAACGCCCATACACATTAAATAATATTTTTAAAAATTAAATATATGTGTGTATGTCTGTGTAATGATATATATGCATGTGAGTGCTGGCACCCTCAAGAGTCTAGAGGCATCAGATCCCCCGGGAGCTGGAGTTACAGGCAGTTGTGGCTGCCTGACAGGGTCCTGGGAACCAAGTTCAGATCCTCTGCAAGAGCAGCAAGTGTTCTTAACTGCTACGCCAGCCACCTCTCCAGTTCTCCCTACCCCTGCACCTTTTTTGATTGGATTGGGAGGGGCTGTTGGGATTTTGTTGTTATTGTTTGATTTGGGGGTTTTGTTTTTGTTTTCAGACAAGGTCTCACTCTGTAGCTCTGGCTATCCTTTGTGGCTAGCCGAGTAGACCAGGCTGGCCTTGAACTCACAGAGACCCACCTGCTTCCCCAGTGCAATTCAAGGCGCGCACCACTACGCCCAGGTTTGTTTGTTTTGAGACAAGATCTTTGATATGTAGCTTTGGCTGGCCTGTAACTCACTGTACAAACCAGACAGGCCTCGAATTCGTAAGAGATCTGCCTGCCTCATCCTCCCCAGTACTGCCCTCTTTCTGAGATTTTTAAAAATCTCACTTTGTAACCCAAGCTCACAATGCCCCCTGCCTCTGCTTCTTTCCAAGTGTTGGAATAGCAGGTATGTGCCAACATGGCTACCTAGGTCTTCTGTCTGCCAGTGCCCCCACACAGAGGCTCGGTTCATTCTCCATTTGGGAACTGTATGAATGAAACCTGCTCATTCCTCTCAGGGGCCTTCTCATCACACTTGAATGAAACTGAAACAGGCACTGTGTGATCACCAGTGCCTCCTCTCTGTCCTCACTTCTCTATATTCTCTATGTTCCTTCACTTGGGCTACAATGACCCTCGTGCTGGTGTATACACACACACACACACACACACACACACACACACACACACACGCATGCACACTTGACAGCTACAGAGACTTCCCACTTGACACTGCTTGGGTTGGAACTCTTAGCCAGCTCTTCTAATGGCCCATGCTACTATTACTCCTCCGATTAACAGCCACAGCCCCAAAGCTACGATGTCATCTGCACCTGTTTCCCATCTCCCCGTGGTAGAAGGAAAACGGGGCTCCTGTCCCCATTGTTCACCATTGTGATGCTGGCGCCTAGGATACTGCCCAGCACATATTAGAGTGAGTAGGGTCGGAAGTTGGTGCCATTTGATTGGCCAAGAGCCTACAGTTGATAAGCAGTGGGGATAGATTCAAATCCACATACACCTGACTCCAGGGTGTAGACTGTCAACCATCTTCAGGATGCTGGGTTGACTTTGTTACTGACACTGACAGAACCCAACACTAATGTCACAACCAACAAATTCCAGGCAGGATTCTAGACCTGCTTTGGAGGGTGTTACCTCCAGATGCAAGCAACAAAATGAGTTAATCTCCCAGCTTCAAGAGGGCCCCAGGGCAGCTGCCTTGGTGCGGCTGTGACCCTTGAGCTGCCAGCAAGGCATACTCTTTTGCAGCAAGTTGAGCTATTCCCAGCGTAGGAGGTCAGGGTTTGCCTCGGGTATTTGGAAACTGAGAGAATAGTTTCACCAAGGGGAACAGGGGTTGGAGGCACACTTACCAAGCCAAATGGTCTGGGCTCCAGAACAAGACAGGGGCAGCAGACAGCAAGGGAGGGGATGGAGGCATCGAGCCTCCGGGAGCCTTTTGCTCTCATCTCTGAAAGCTTACCTCAGCTCTGGAGCAGGTCAGCTGCCAGTCAACTGTGAAAACTCAAGTGACTAACAGTGACAGCATTTACTCATCTGCCTTGTAACACTTAGTATTTAGTGTTCCTCATAACCCTACGATAATGGCAACTCTTTTTTTTTTTCCAAGGCAAGCAACTGAAGCACAGACCTAGCTAGAGAGCACAGGCTAGGAAACCGCAGGCACCACACAGAAACATAGGCTTGGAGAGCGACTGGAATGAGTTTCAAATCCGATGCTCTGCCCACTCTGCTGAGCCTGAAGCAGATGCTGGGGACTCCCTAGTTTCCCCATCCTGACAAGGGATAGAAGAAATGAGATCCCAGGTCAGAGTTAAGCAGAGGCCAGTTCTGTGGTGATATACGCTACTTGCTCCAATAAAGGCCTGCCCTACTTGCTTAGCCTGTTCCTTCTTTCCTTCAGTCTTAAGGCCCTCCTAGCTGGGAATCCTCCAGACAACATGGTGGACCTGTCAGGCATCCCACTGACCTCACGTGACCTGGAGCGGGTGACCAGCTATCTTCAGCGCTGTGGAGAGCAAGTGGACAGTGTGGAGCTGGGCTTCACAGGCCTCACAGACGACATGGTCCTGCAGCTACTGCCAGCGCTCAGTACCCTGCCTCGCCTCACCACGCTAGCCCTCAATGGCAACCGACTGACCAGGGCGCTGCTGAGGGACCTCACTGACACCCTGAAGGACCCCAGCAAGTTCCCAAATGTCACATGGATTGACCTGGGCAACAATGTGGACATCTTCTCTTTACCCCAACCCTTTCTGCTCAGCCTGCGCAAGCGCTCTCCCAAACAAGGTCACCTACCAACTATCCTGGAGCTGGGTGAGGGGCCAGGTACTGGGGAAGAGACCAGGGAAGGCACAAGTGAGCAGGACTCTGAAGGAACCCCTATGACACCTACCAGAGACCATGATAGCAGGGAAATTGTGACTCAGACATGATTTGGAAGCAGGGAGAACTTTGTCAGGATGGCTAAGGCAGATTAGGGGTTTCTTCCCATCAGGAGGATGCCACCACTCAAACACCAGGATGAGTTCAGAATACTTTGTCCCCAACTCCCAATATCGTGCCACTGGAAGTCATCCCTTGCTCTAGGGATGTCTCCACTCAGGCTGTTCTCCCAGACTTGTGCAGCTGGACCAAGCACTCTCCCACCAGTACCCCTAGATTTAGGGTAACGAAGACCCTTGGGGAATCTCCCCAATTCCAGGGTCCTCTTGAAGAGGGTGTGTGGTTTAAGAGCATTATCCAGTTCAAGCTGCAGGCCTTCCTTGCTTGACTGGGGAACTTACTGTGAAGGGCAGTACCATGCCTAGCTCCCTTTCCCCCCCCAACCAGCACAACTTTTTCCTTTCTATCAGCCTAGTTCCAGACCTCATTCCCAGGATTTAGTCCCTGGAATGGCTTTTCAAACACTTGATCCTTATCAAAGGCTACAGGACTAGTTCAGCCCTAGCCTTCAACTATTCTCCCAAAATGCTCCCTCTTTATCTCCCACAAACAGCTCCTATGCTCACAGGCAGAAACTTGGTGGTTATCAACTTCGGGAATTCAAAGCCTTACAGGCTAGGTAAGCAAGCAGGCTGAAAGGATCTGGGTGAGTTAGGGAGCTTACATGGTACTGCATAAATCGTGAAAGGACAGGAATTGAAGTGTGGGTGCCTTAAATGCTTTGGAGCCTTTGCCCAAGTCTTAGGTTGTGAAAACAGCTCAGACTGACCAGAAGTTTACAGTGCTAAAGCTAGGCTGCTTAACACCTGACAAATCTCACTCTTCAAATACAAGTTTTTAAGAACCAGCACCAAAAACCCTGCTTTACTGTAGCGTCGCTGATTCGGGTAACACACATTTTGACGTGAATTCAGCTGATACAGTGGCAATCATTTTGGAAACAAATTTATTAAGCAGTGTAAATGCCCTGTGGGGCAGAATGATATCAGAGGTTTCTGACCAGGGCAAGGTCAGCAAATACATGGGAGTTTTTCATAAAAGGTTGCTTTCAGTCAGAATCTTGAGTTGATCACAGTACTGTTGCTGGGACTCCTCTGGAGACAGCCTGCAAAGAGACTAAAGTTCAGAATCACATTTGCTCCAACCAATGGCCTTCAGAACACCTAAAGATATCTTCAGAGAACCATAGGCTCACCACTACCAATCTGCCGGTAATTCCAGCTATTTTTAGGTGATCTCATCATTTGATATCAGAGTACAGACAGCTCAACTAGCTGCTGGAGGTGATCACTGCAGAGCAAGCTTACCTCCTTCACCACTGCTGCAACACAAACTGCATTCCAGCACTCAGTCCTCAAACTTGAGAAAGGGACACTCCTAAAATGGACTGCGGACACAGGATGGATTAGTGACAGCCCCACTGCAGTCCAGTTCTAAGCACAACCTACCAAGAGTACCGAAAACCTTACAAAGGGTGTATTTTAAGTTATTAAAATGTAATTTTAACCACCAGTGAAATGGCGTCCGGTAAACCAGCCCAAGGTTCAACCCATATGACAGGATCAGGTTGGGAAGATGCAACTGGACCAGGCTTGATTCCCAGCACTCAGAACCACCTCTAGGGCCCTTTTCTAGCCTCCAAGGACAACACAGATAAAGATGGCCAGGTGCACACCCCACCCTGTTTTAGCCCAACTATAACCAGCACTAAGTACAAGCATTCCAAGTCAGGGAGGCTCAGGGTTGTACACTAACACTATAGTAACCAAATCAAACTGACAAGGTCCGGCCCAACTAAAATCAAGGAAAGCGTACCTCATGGGAGGCCACGGCTGCGGGCAGTCCCTCCACTCCAAATTTCCTGCCTAGAAAGATAGACCAGTTGTTATAGTAGAGGCCGAGTTAATCCTAACCGCCAGGCACTGGGGAGAGCTCGACTGCAGTCAGCCAGGTACAGTTATCGTCAGTTATCGCCTCTGACGGCACTTCCTATAGCGATCTCATCACAGCAGTCAAGCGTTCAGGTGTTGCACTCCAACCCGTGCCTCCAGCCATGAACTGGAGACACTTTGTAAATTCCGCAGTGCTCGTGCGGGTGGGTGCGCAGGTCTCCCCACCTGGACACAGTATGATACAGGAATAGGCCTCTTAGCAACTGAGCCATCTAGGGCCAGGAGCCATTTAGGATAAGAACGCTTCTGCATAAAGCATGGCCGGAGGCCACAGGTAGCAAAATTAGGATCTTAGACACATCGTGACCAATGGCCTCAGAAACTCTTACCTCAGGGTGGGATCCTGCGCCTCTTGTTCGACATTCTGTTTATTCCCGGTCTGAAAGGTTAAAACAAGAGTCCAGAGCCAATTCGAACACTCGCGCTCAGCAGTCAACCGCCGAGGGCTGACGACTGCGGTCAGCTAAGGGAGCTCGTCAGTTATCGCCTCGGACGGCACTTCCTAATCCTAATTATCATCAGAGCAGTCGCCACCCCGTCCGCCAGCGGTGCCCCGGGACGCAGACCCCGACCTACCCGGCTCCCTCAGGTGTGCGCGGCGCCCACGGAGGGGTTGGAAGATCGGGCCGCCGGCTCCGCATCGCACATGCTCCGTTCTGCTAGGCCCAGGGGCCAGACACAGCTACGAGATACAAATGTAAACGTCATGGCGTGCGCCGAAAGAGACCGTAGACGGGGTGTGCCCCCCATCTTAAGGGCTCGGAATAGACCACTTCTCACCCGAGGGAGGGTGAAGGTGGCAAGGGCTCACGGGAAGTTCCCGTGCACTAGGTCCGCCTCGCGACCCACGACTCCCCCGTTCTGTTGAGCGAATGGTCTCTGCCGCCCCAGGGATTCTGGGTAGTGACGAGCGCAGCGAGGTCCAGCGCGCCTGCGCCAAGGCTAAAGCGCGGGTTTCTGAGTGTCTGCCGTGGTCTGCGAATTCTAAGTGCTTTGAAAACGCGTGTGGAGTTAGATCTTACAGCGCAGGCCTGAAATCACAACTGTTTAGGAGTCTGAGGCAGGAATTTGAGTCCAGCCTAGGTGATTTAGTGATCCCTGACTCAAAACAAAAGAAAAAGGAGGAAGGAAAAGGGAGCCAAAATAATCTAGTTGGGTAGTGGAGAGCCTGCGGGCCTGGGACTGGAGGGCTAAGACATTGTTCCGGGGCCTGCCTGAGATAACACACCCAAAACTGCTTTCAGAGACAATAAAAAACAGTAGCTGCCACTTAAGGATTCGGGCCGTTCTGCCCCAATTTCTGTTAAAGTATATCCACATAATCTCTCAAGACCCTATGCAGGCAGCCCTCATCACATTTCTTAGAGAATTATAGTCAAGAGGAAGTCTTGTTGGGTCTATTTTCGTTGTCCCTGGCACTTTCTGCATCGGGTTTATCTCATAGGCAATAGAAAACTGCTGATGCTATCCCATCAGTATGCGAGCATGTTTGGGTGTTTCTTAAGGGTTGGGTCCATAGCAAGCATGAAGTTCTTAGTTCCTAGTTCCATCCCCAGCACCTCATAAACTGGGTATAGTGGCAAACTCCCAAGTTCTGGGAATGTGGAGGCAGCAGAATCAGAAGGTCAGGGTCTTTTTCAGCTATATAGAGAGTTTGAAGGCAGCCTGGGTTACATGAGCCAGTAATCCTAGCACACAGGAAGCTAGAGGAAGGTTCTTGTAAATTCAAGAACAACCTGGCCTACAGAGTGAAAACCTGTCTCCAAACACCTCAGTGCAAAGTCTGATAGGGCTATTATATACGAGATGTGTTATATACAAGATGTATCATATATGAGATGTTCCAGCCAGCAACACACACATCTGTGATTGCATACACTTCATATGGATTTTTTTTACTTTTGGTTTTGTGTTTTTTTTTTAAGACAGAGTTTCTCTGTGTAGCCCTGGCTGTCCTGGGACTCAATTTGTAGACCAGGCTAGCCTCAAACTCACTGAGATCTACCTGCCTCTGCCTTCCGAGTGCTGAAATTAAAGGCGTGGGGTTCCATGAGTAGGAACACATATTCAGGTTTCCCCATGTTCCATTTTGGAAGTGGGTTCATGCATGTTTTTAGTAACGGAACAAGGAGAGTCATTTGGAAGGGACCACAGTTGGCCAGTTACAGCAAAGAAGGGCACTGTCTGCTGTAGGTTTCAGGTGCTATCCAGTGACCTTCTTAGCTTCTGGGTTTGTGGAAACTAGTGGTCTGCTAAGAATAGTTGGTGTAAGGTTTTGATAGTCGCAAAACTGTTAAGTCAGACTTGGGGGAGAGGGGTCAAAGAAACCAAAAATAGCACAAGATCATTTGACTCTGGTTTGAAAGACAATTTCAAACAAGTCATTTGGCCTTGAATCTTTAGCGTAGGTGCAGCTCTCCCCTTGCTCTCTTCCTTCTGGGAGTTTCAAGTCATAGAAACGTCTACAAATGCCAAGTCAAAGTCAAACATGAGGCCCTTCAGGCTTCGTGAATGATGAAGAGAAAGTACTAAGGACTTCTCATCAAATTCCCCTAGAAGCATAAGGTGTAGGGGGGAGTCTGAGAATCACGGCAAAAACGTGCAAGGCTGGGGATACTTCTCTCGGGCTTTCAGAGTTCAGAGGTAGCTTGCCTGTCTTCTGTCTCAAGAAGGCCTCTCTGGCTTTCCTGCAAAGAATCATCAGGTGGAGGCAGAAAGCTGAAGGCCAGGTGGATGAAAGAGTGGTAACCCAGCGCTTAGCAGAGACTTAGTCGTCCTCCAGGTGGGAAAGTGGCTTCATTCATACCCAACTCTCAGCCTGCCACATGCTGAAACCGGGCTGGAACTGAGGCGTGGCCAGCCAGTGAGGTTTCTGAGCAGACTAGCCCCCGAGCCAGGAGGGCACTTAGAGACACAAGCACATATCACCAGGTGCCAGGTCCCCGTGATTTTGTTCAAATAATACTTCTAGAACACTTAGTTATGCAAAAAAAATATTTATATTTCCACCAAAATTCAGTAGCCTCGGAGCTAGTGGGAGTGGCTGGAAGGGTCCCCTACTCTGCTGTGCCAGCCTTCTGCCACGTCTGGGCCATCAGTGGGACTGGAGGACCTGCAGGGGCAGGTGATCTTTCTCTGTGGCGTGGCTCTTCCCAGGTTTAGAGGTTGGGTTCTTTTCATAACCTGTGAACAGAATGAGGAACACTGTGGCTTTGCCCTTGGTGCATCCCCTGGCAGTAGGTGCCAGGGAAACAAGAAAGGGCCACAACACAAAAGACTGCCATGTTCTGAGTATAACAGTCAATCCTGCAGTCCCATCTCCCCACTTTGTTCCTGTTACCAGAATCTCCTGAACCCCTTCCTTGGGCTATTCACGGTCTCACCACAGGAACGCAAAAGGCCCCAGAGCTGACAGGCTCTATCAGAAACTGGAAGATCTGAGACATGCTGAAGAACAGGGAGAAAAGAGGGAACCCTTCTTTAGTGTTGGGGTGGGTAGAGACACCCTGAGAAAAGGAGAGCACAGAGAGAGACAAGAAGGTGTCAAGGAAGCAAAGAACAAAGAGTATCACAGTGTGAATGGCCACCGTGTTGACAAAACCCTGAGGAATGAGTCAGACAACCGCTCTGGGCCTTGAGCTCCATGCTGAAGACTATTGCACCCTCAGGGGCTGTGTAGTGGGGGCCCTGTGATGTCCTTGTCTACATTAGCCAGAATGGAGTGAGACAGACCTGAAGCAGAAAGCTTTGTCTGAAGGTGGAGGTACATGCTTGTAGCTACTGAGACACCTTGCAATGGGTACAGAGGTGCAAGGGTAAGGGGATGACTGAGAGGCCAAGGACGTCAGCATCAGGTAGGAGGGGTGAACAGAGATCCCCCATCTGGGTGTGAAGAGTGGAGCTATGTACATGCTGCCTGCTAGGCCAACCCCAAGACTGTGCAGTTAAGCTGGCACAGCAGGGTTTGGGAGTGGGATTTGGGTATGGAATACCTAGACCAGATGGGGGACAAAATGATTCAGTATCCTGGCATGGCATGAAGGGGTAGAGAAAGTGGAAAGAAAGCCTTGGGGTGGGAATAGGAGGTAGGAAACCTGGAGGCTTTGGAGCAGCACAATGCCAGGAGCCTCCTTGAAACAGGTCACACGCAACTCAGGAGGGGAGTAAGGAGAGGGTCAGGGCATTTGGCAGGGAAGAGAGGGAAAACTGAGGAGACCCCCCTGAAAGCTGTGGAGAACATCCCTGGGTTGGGAGGGAGGAGTCTTGGAGGAGGCAGAGGGGTGGAGACAGGAAAGGTTAGTACTGTGCTAGACCAGAAAGACTAATGAAAAGGTCAAATGCCGTAGAGACTTACAGGAAGTGACGTGTGTGTGTGTGTGTGTGTGTGTGTGTGTGTGTGTGTGTGTGTGTGTGTGTGTTTTGAGACAGGGTTTTTCTGTGCAACGGTTCTGGCTGTCCAAGAACTCGTTCTGTAAACTAGGCTGGCCTTGAACACACAGAGAGGCCTCTGCCTCCCCAGTGCTAAGATTAGAGGCAGCGTGCACCACTACCATCTAGCAGGAAGTGATTTCTACTGTGGAGTTAAGAGGGCGGTGCTTATGCAGTGGTGGAAATCTCAGGGCAGGTAAGCTGGCCTCTCAAGCAAAGCAGTGACCCAGGGTGATGCCACCCCTGTGGTAGGCCAGGCCAGGATGGGGGCCTAGAGGGAACATACTCCCTGACTTAGTCCCCAGGCCTGGACAAAAGGTGTGAGCGCACAGCCGCTGAGCAGCCACACAGCAGGGCTGAGTCCCGCCCTGGCCTCTCAAAGGCTGTGTTGCCAGCAAACCCACAGCACATGCTCACAAGAACCAGGGCAAGGACTGGTCCCAAGCCTACTCACCAGGGCTGCTTGCCCCCGTCGGATCCTCAGACAAGGTGGGAAGGGTCTTCTCCCACGCAGCCCAGTTCACCTCCTCCACCCTGCAGTTGACAAAACAGCTCTAATGTTTGGGGAAAGCTAGCAGCACCTAGCAGCAGCCTTTGCCCTTGGGAGGGATCACCTCCCTCTCCCAGGGGATTGTACGGTGAGGAAGACGGAAGACGATTTTGTTTTATTTGTTTCTACCCTTCCCTAACAAGGCATTGGTCCACCCACATCCCACAAGCTCTGTCCTTGTGACGCTCGGATTACATACAGCCCCTAAGGTCAGATGTGTACAAGGAGAGAGAGGTGCCCTTTTCTCCAATTGTTCTCAGTGTCTGGGTTTCTCAGAGCAACCAGAGGCAAGGGAGTGAGATTAGGTGTATCTTTTTGTTTGTTTTTTGTTTTTGTTTTTCCAGACAGAGTTTCTCTGTGTAGCCCTGGCTGTCCTGGAACTTGTGGTGTAGTCCAGACTGGCCTCAAACTCACAAAGATCCTCCTGCCTCTGCCTCCCAATTGCTGGGGTTACAGGTGTGCGCCACCACTACCCACCACTACCCGACTGATCAGGTGTATCTTTGGGCTTCAGGTTCTGGGCTCTTTTGTGGCTGCTTGTCACGAATACGGCCCTCATCTTCTCCCTTGCTCAGCTGCTGCCTGTAAAGGTGTCGGCGGTGACTGGACATTAGGTACCACATTCCCTGTCATGGTGATTCCCTCTTCTCTGAACACTGAAAAGCTTGGTTACCATGGAAGGGGATATAGCTCCAAGATCAGACTGGAAGATCTATAGATGAGAGTAGCCATAGTAACCCCAGAATACTGGCTTCTTGGCCTGATAGAAGTCAGGAATCACCAGGGAGGGACCTTAAGTTTACACCACTGGTATGGCAGGGTTAGACAGGCTAATGCACAGGTGGCAGCAATGGGGCCAGGGAGTGGGGTCTGTGTCTCTTAGCTCCAGCATCCCTGATCTTACCTGCCCAGGTAGAGTACTCTGATTCTCCTCACTATCCTGGGCGATCCAGGCCCCGTCCCGTCCTGCCCACTTTGCTCACCTGAAGCACCAGCGCTCATCGGGGACACCGTCCCATCTGGTGCCGACTTTCAGCAGCCTCCCTGAGCGATGCCTCTTCCTCCTGCACCACCAGTAGCCGTTCTCCATCTCCAAGACAGAGATGGCTTTCTGGGGAACAAAGGAAACGAAATATCCTGGTACCCTGCCTGGAAAAAGAAGTGCCCAGCGCAAGGGAAAAAGATGCCCTCATATATATCATGTGAACTGGAATCTAGCTTGCAATATCTGATTTGTGGGGCATGAGGTTCCAGTTCTCTCAGAATGTCAATTTCCCCATCTATAAGCTAAGGAAAAGACACCTCGGGTAGTGTTTGTGACATGCACATAAGGAGTACTCAATAGTGACTTGTTCTTATGCACGTCGGACTCCAGACCATATCCCCTCTCTCAGGAGTAGGCCCACTCACACACATGCCAGGGCATCCCAGACCCCACTGGTGCCAGCACTTGAGGCTCAAGGAGGAAATGACCCAAGGACGGCAATAACATGACAATGGAGTCCAACCTTCAGGGCAAGGCTCTCCCTGGCCAAAACCTATGCAGCCTTTCTCTCATCAAGTAAGACACGTCTAATGCTTATGTAGAGGGCGGAGTCATATCAGACCTCCCATCTCTCTCCCCTCCACCCACATCAGTCTAACCATATTTTACATATGTGGAGCTCAGGAGGGGCCTTTGTCTTATTCTCTGTGGGGCTTGTCCTGCATAACCCTACCAGCAATGGGCATTCAAGACACACTTGATATTCAGGCATGGTGACTCACTGCACTCAAAAGCCTGAGGTAATCCCTGCACTCACAAGCCTGAGGTAGGGGGTTGCTGTGAGTCGGAGGCCAATCAGTGATAAACAGTGAAACTCTGTCTCAGTAATAATGCCAACGGATCATGATAACTGACTCAGTGAGCACCTACAAGGTGCCAGGCACCATCCCGAATACTTCATAGTGCTGAGCTCATATAGTCCTTTTAACAACCCTACAATGGAATGAATGGCTACAATCTAGAGGTTGGTCCGGCTGGGCTGAGCTCACGTGACTGGGTGCTGGGCCCTCAGCAGGGTCCCAAGGGTGAGAGAGGAGCGCCTCACGGGCGGTACCTGCAGCTTCCAGATGCTCCAGCTGTCAGTGGCAACGCTGTTGACGGTCTCGCTCATGAGGGCAATGAGCATGTTGAGCAGCAGGACGTAGGTGAGAAGCACATAGGCCAGCAGTAACAGCAGCACCACCCCACGGAAGCGCAGCTGCTCCTGGAAGGCCAGCTCGCCCATCCCAATGGTGAACTTGAAGAGTTCCAGTGAAGCATCCAGAATGCCCCCATATGGGACCTCCTCCTCTTCCCGGCCCGCCACGGGCTCTTCAGTCACTGTGGTGTTGTTACCGGCAGGGGCTTTAGGGCTTTGGGCCTCCCGGCTCAAGCTCACTAGGGCTGTGGGTAAGGGAGAGAGAGGGTCTCAGTCTGGGAGACAGGCAGGCAGGCTGCAGGGCAGGGGCAAGAAGAGGTATTTGGACCGGGGAGATGGCTCAGTGGGTAAAAGTGCTTGTGTTGCCAGCATGAGGTCCTGTGTTTGAATCTCCAGCACCCAGGCACAAAGCTGGGCATAGGGCTGGCAAGATGGTTCATGGAGTTAGGGTGTTTGTCGCCAAATATGATGACCTAAATTTGATCCCCATTTCTTTTTAATGGAAGAAAAGAATCACCTCCCTGTAAGTTGTCTGCTGACCTCCTCCCCCAACACACAAATAAATGTAATTTAAAATTTTTAAAGTTGTGCGTGGCTATAATCCCAGCATTGCAGGACAGAGACAGACAGATTCCTAGCACTCCCTGTCCATGCTAGTCAAAAACCAGCAAGCTTCCATTTCAGTAAGAGATGCCGTCTCAAGGCAATAAGACAGAGAACAGTAGCAGAAGACACCCTATATCCTGCTCAGGTCTCTCTGCGTGCACATACGTACGTTCACAGACCCACATGCACACACATGCAGGCCCTACACAGGAACACACATTCTCTAGAAGAGTCTTTACCTACAGCGAAGCCAAAAAGGAAAACTAAGTAGACCAGCAGGAATCGGAGCAGGTCGCGAAGAATGACCTGGAACACACAAGCCCAAGGGGAAGGAAGACTGGGTGAGTGACCCACAGTATACCAACCCCACACCCCGTAAGTCGGGTTCCTTTGTACACACTCCCCTCTCACAGACTGTGTCTGCACAAACGCAGGTCATTCTGAGCAGCGGGAGCTTTTCAAAGACTCTGCCTCCAGCTCAGATGAAAGTGGGTGAAAGTGCTTGCCCGCAGGCACGTGAGCCTGACTTTGATCCTAACCGCTGAGCCGTTTCTCCAGTCCCTCTTTTACCAGAATTTTAAAAACCCCAGGCACCCCCTGCCACCTACTCCCTCCTAACACTTGAGATCCTTGGTGTTGCTGTCTCAATGGCTGTCTCCTGGCTGTCAAAGCACTCTCCACTGGTTCTGGCTCTGTGCCTCCCTTTTACTGTTCCCTCTGAAGAGTTCGCTTCCTCCTCCACTCTGAGGTGACTGACTCATTCTTCCAGGTCACCACTAAGGACTGTGGGTCTATCTCAGTGGTAGGTGCTTGCCTAGCTTGTATGAGGGTCCGGGTCCCATCCTCTACACTGCATAAAAAGAAAACTTAAAAACTCCCTCTTCAGCCAGGCATGGCTTTAATTCCAACACTCGGGAGACAGAGGCAGGAGGAACTCAGTGAGTTTGAGGCCAGTCTGGTCTATAGAGCAAGTTCCAGAACAGCCAGGACTGCACAGAGAAACCCTGTTTCAACAAAACAAAACAAGATCCCTCTTTAGAAAGGGTTTTGTTTTGTAAACAACAACAACAAAAACAGCAACAGAAAAAAGGGTTTTGCACTCCAGCCCTCTAAAGTACCATCTGCCCAGTTCTTCCCCATAGCCTGTCCTGTGTGTTTCCTCTGTAGTCAGCAACATGCTGGGCTGTTTCCCTAGCAATTTCATTCCCCACACTGGAACATCAGCGTCAAAAGAGGAAGGACTCTGTTTTGTCACTGCGGTGTCCCCAATGCTTAGGACAGAGCCAGGACCACAGTGGGCACTCCTAAACACTTGTGAAAGAAATGGGTGCAAACCGATGCAGATGGCCTCATGTCCCATGGCTCAGACAAATGGATAAGTGCATATGAATATGATCTGCTCCTTTATGAAAGATGCCCATGTTCCTATGTGGACACCTGCCAACAAACATATATATATATATATATATATATATATATATATATATATATATATATATATGCATCTGCGTATGTGTGAAGACATCCAGGTATACACACCCACACCTGAAGTAATGTTGGGCAAGCTCTCTTCTGCTCAGGTTAGCTGTCGAGGCCAGCTCCTGCCTCATGGGGTCAAAAGGAGTCCTACTGGGAGGTGGTGTCCAGGCCACCCTAGTCTAACTGTACCTGGTCCACCCCCATCTCTCACCTTCTGGATCATGACACTGTAGATGCCTGTGTGCTGGAAGCCACGTGTGTAGTAAAGCAGGTTCAGCCAGCCCAGCACCAAGGACGACACTAGCAGGGGCAGGTACCATTCAGTCTCCACGAGACGTAGCACCTGGGACAGCACCGTGAGCAGAGCCTGGACAAGGCTGGGTGGGGACAAGATGTGAATCAACCTCCGGGCCACTTGGCAACAGCCACCATTGACTGCCTCTACCACCTCCAGTGGACTCCGTCTGTCTGGAGCTAGGTCAGTCATAGCCTGACCTCCACCCCGCACGAGTTACTCATACTCTGGGCTTCCCACTTGTAATACCTGAATCAGAGAATGTCTTCAAATATTGGGACACTACATGGAAACAGGTTCTACAAAGATGGGGGCGTGAAAGGACCCAGCCAAGCTCACCCACATCCAGGGTTCCCAGGTCTGGCACACACTCCTATCCTTGCCCCCTAGAACAACTTGGAGTCCTAAGTCCTGGTCTCTACCACCAGCTTGGAGCTCTCTACCACACCTGCCGCACCCAGACATCAGAGACAGTATAGGAAAGGAGACTCCCGTACAAGAGGACTTCAAAGTAGCTGTCGATGAATGAGATCCAGATGAACAGACGGCGGCGCCAAAAGTACCACAGCTGTGGAGGAGAGAGAGGTCAGAGAGGGTGACCCTTGCTCTTCAGTTCTAAGTGCAGCCAGAACGCCCCTGTGGCCTGGATTGCAGCTCCCCCATTTGTTTCACAAGTGTTTAGGAACCTGGCAAACACCACCCCAGGAGCTAAATCGGTAGCCTTCCCTGCTCCCTCTCAATATGTAGCCTGTGCTGGACAGTTTTATGTCAATTTGACATAAGCCAGAGTCATCTGAGAAGAGGGAACCCTATCTAAGGAAATACCTCCGTAAGATCGACCTGTAGGCAGGCAGGCCTGTATGTAGGGCATTTTCTTAACTAGTGAGTGATTGATGGAGGAGGGCCCAGTCCATTGTGGGTGGGGCCGCCCCTGGGCTGATGGTCCTGGCCCGTGTGGGAGTTTGTTTTCCCAGAAGTAAAGAGAGTATAGTTAACTCCCTGTAAAGTCCTGTCTTGCTTCAGTTGACTGGGAGCTACATAGGCTGGGGAAATAGGAAGGTGTCCTTACCTGGCCCAGTAAGAGGTAAATACCCCCAAGCAGAATCAGGATGTGGCCCAGCAGCAGCATGGATTCCCCAAAAGTCGCTTTTGATGAGGGAATAGCTGGCTGAAGAGACAGACACTCCCATAAGACCTAGAGTCTTGGGGCCCATCCCCAACGGCTAGCCGTCCAAAGACATCTAGGTTAAGAGATCATTCTGAGCCTGCGCTGTGGAGAGACCACTGAGCATCAGAGAGGACACAGGCTCTGGGGAAAGGCCCTGATTCCAGTCCCTTAGAAGCGTAGAACAGTTATTAGTACTGGGTTTAGAGCCATATTTTCTGGGCTCAGGCCATCTCTATCCCTGAGAGTTTTTATTACCTTAAGTAATATACTTAACCTTTCTATGCCCCTCCCTTCCCTCGGTAGGAAACTGAGAATGGCGGCCCTTCATCCCAGAGGTTAGTGTGAGCCATCATGAGTTAACATGTGCTAACCACTTAGACTTTTGACTCACATCTGGCAAGCATTCAGTAAGAATTCACTATCATTGCTGCCGTTACCCTGGGGGACTGTTTCCAGAAGAGCTCAGGGTCTTATCCCTCAGGCCACCTAGCCCTCACATCAGCTGTGGTAGGATGGGATGCTTCCACTTTTCACTCCAGGCTTGCTTCAAGCAGGGGTGCCCCAGGATGGCCCCACCCAGTTCTTGCCTTCTCCAGGGAAGGTTGGTGGTAGGCAACGATGGTGAAGATGAACATGTAGGCCAAGTAACAGGCGAAGTTGAAGAAGAATCTCGGGATGAGCCTCTCCCATTTCTCCTGCAGAAGCTTGTTCAGTGGCTCTAAAACCACCATGCGGTGCCGGTGCTGGGGTGGGAAAGGGAGAAGCAAAAGCACAATGTGGGAAGGGCGCGGCTGGCTAGATGGTACGACAAGCCCCCACTTCGCCGCAGGCTTCATGCAAGGGCTAAGGGAGATGGAGGGGAGCAATGGGGAACGGGTTTCCAGACCCAGGATCCCTGAAAGGTGCTTCCCACACGCCTCCGTTCCAGCCCTGTACTACGGCATGAAGGAAGGCTTGCCCTTTGTCAGAATCTCTAGGCAAACCCTGGGCTTACCGGGCTCTTGCAGTGAAAGGCAATGATTTCCAGCACCGAGTTCTTCTCCCAGCTGTCCACGGAGGACAAATCATACAGTGAAACCCGGACAGGACCGTAGCACCACTCAGTGAACTTTCTGGAAAGGGGCTGGTACAGTCCTGAGAACTCCCGCTGCAGAATGTGCCTGAAAATCTACAGGGCAGTCACATGAGTTCACCTGCTAGTCACCCTCCCTGTTGCTGGGCAACGCTGTGAGCCCCTGCAGAGCACTGAAGCTCTAGCATCTTTCAGCTCTTCTGTATGCCCAACCCAGGATGAATTGTCAGGTTTACATTCCCACACACGCAGAGGCTGACAGGCAGCTTGGCTCTTTCTTCCCCAGTCCTACCTCCATCGATTTCTTTCCTGAGCTCCTCAGATAGCACAAAGATCCCAGCTGGGGACTTGAGGTCACTTGAAATCAGAAACCACCAGTTATGCATGTGTGTGCATGTCTGTGGTCAGGGTGCAGAACGCTTAACAGACAAGAAAGGGGTCCCGACTCCAAAACAGGTTAAGAAATCTTTGCTCACACATGAGGAGTGAGGACAAGAAGGGTGCAACTTACATAGGCCATAGAACTTTGCCTTTTTTAATTTTTCAAGGATTTATTTATTACGTATACAGTGTTCTGCCTGCATGTATGTCTGCAGGCCAGAAGAGGACACCAGATCTCATTATAGATGGTTGTGAAGCACCATGTGGTTACTGGGAATTGAACTCAGGACCTCTGGAAGAGCAGGCAGTGCTCTCAACCTCTGAGCCATCTCTCCAGCCCTAATGCTTACTCTTTCTACCAAAAGTACTTTCAAGCCAATCAGTTTTAGACATTAAAAATGAAACCAAAAGGGTTGAAGAGATGACTCAGTGGTTCAAAGCTCTTGTTAGTCTTACAGAGGACCTGATTTGGTTCTCAGCACCCACATAGTGGTTCACAATCACCCACAACTCTAGTTTTAGGGTATCTGGGAATATATATGAGTAATTAGTTATCTAGATTAGGTCAATAGAGATGGAAAGACACACTCTATGTGTGGATGACACCATCCCATAACTGTTATCCTGGGCTGAATAGAAAGGAGAAAGCAAACTTCACACCAGCGTTCATCTCTCTCTGCAGCTGCTTCATGGTCCTGCTGTCTTGCCTTCCCTGCCATGGGGGCCAGCACCCTCAAAGTGTGAGCCAAATAAACCTTTCCTTAAGTGGTTTCTGTCAGGTGTTTTGCATAGCAGCATGGAAAGTAACTAATATACATATGTAGCAAGTATATAAAATAATGGTGCCAGAGGAATGGCTCAGCAGTTAAGAACACTGGCTGCTCTATAAGGACCCAGGTTCAAGTCCCAGTACCCACAGGCAAAATATTCATACATATGAAAATAAATGATTTTAAAGAAATATTTATTATATATAATATATGATTTTTTAAAAGATTTTGTTTTTTCGAGACAAGGTTTCTCTGTGTAACAGTCTAGCTGTCCTGGAACTAGCTCTTCTTGACCAGGCTGGTCTCAAAATCACAGAGATCTACCTACTTCTGCCTCCCAAGTGCTGCAATTAATGGCATGCGCCACCACCACCCAGCTTTTTTTGTTGTTTTTGTTTTGTTTTGATTTTGATTTTTTAGGATTCATTGGACTGGAGAGATGGTTCAATGGTTATGCTCTTCCAGAGATCCTGAGTTAAATTCCCAACAACCACATGGTGGCTCACAACCATCTGTAATGAGATCTGGTGCCCTCCTCTGGCATGCAGGCATACATGGAGGCAGAATGTTGTACACATAATAAATAAATAAATAAATAAATAAATAAATAAATAAATCTTTAAAAAAAAAAGTTAGTCTTGAACTCCTAGCTCAAGTGATCATCTTGATTCAGCCTCTCAGGTAGCTGAGACTACAGACAACCATGTCAAACCACAAGCATACAAATACTAAATTCTATATATCAGAAACATAGAGAACAACAAAAAAACTACTACCATTCTTTTCTTTCTTTTTATTGATTGATTGATTGATTGATTGATTCTTTGTTTTTTTTGAAACAGGTCTCACTCTTTAGCTCTTTGCTGGCCTGCAACTTGTTATATTGACCAGACTGACATAGAATTCATAGGGAACTACCTGCCTCTGCCTCTTGAGTGCCAATATGCTTTTTAAAAATTATTATTACTTATTTTTATGTATCTGTATGAGTGTCTGTGGATACGCCCAAAGAAGTGAGAGAAGCTGGCTCCCTGAAGCTAGAGTTCTAGGAGGCTGGGAGCGGCCTGATGTGGGTGCTGGCCACCAAACTCAGGTCCTCTTCACTGCTGAGCCATTTCTCCAGCCCCAACCATGCAGTGGAGGAAGATGGGAATGTCACAGTAGATAAAAGCTGCAGAAAATCGAATAGCAAGTTATACAAAATCTAGAAAATAGGCTATTGTGTTAGCGTGAATAAAAATGTCCCCTAGAGACTCGGGTGTTTGAATACTTGGTCCTACCGAGTCGATGGTACTGTTTGGGTGGGTTAGGAGGTGTGGCCTTTCTGGAGGACATGCTGTAGGTGGACCTTGAACTTTGAAAGCTATGTTGCATTCCCAGTTCGTTCTTTCTTTCCTACTTGACTGATGAGCTCTTCACTTGCTATTCCAGCCACCATGCTTGCCTGCTGGCACACTTCCTTGCCCTGGTGGGGATGGACTCATGCGTCTGGAAACTTAAGCCCAGATACACCCTTCCTTCTCTAAGCTACCTTGACCATGGTGTTTTATCATAGCAGCAGAGCAATAGCTAATAGCTAATAGTTATCTCCCAGATGCTGGAGCCATCACTCAGTGGTTCCGAGTCCTTGCTGCTTCTCCAGAAGATCCAGGTTCAGTTCCCAGCACCCACATGAACGTTTATAGTCATCTGTAATTGCACCCTCTTTTGGCCTCCACAGGCACCAGCCATTCTCCCAGTGCACAGATGGACATACAGGCAAAATACTTGCGCACATAAAATAAAAATAATCTTTTTGTAAAACGTTGTTTCTTGGGAAGAGGTAGTCCTTTGGCACCCTGTGAGCCTTCAGGGTACTAATGGATAGTTTGAAACCTGCAATCGCACCAATTGTCCGGTTTAAACTCAGTTGAACAAGACAAAACAAAAAGAACTGAATGTGAGAAAGGAATGTAAGGGGATGACAGGAAAGCGGGGAGATCACGAAGGGCCCAGGGCGAGAGAGAAACCGGAATGCGTTATATACTTATAGGAATTGTCTGCTCAGGTTCTGCTGCAGCTGAGAGAGGCAGGAGAGGGACAGCACTCACCTCGATTTTGCCTTCTTTGGCAGCTAGCTTCAGGGGCGTGAGGCCTTCATGGTTGCAGATATCCTCGAGCTGCACGGTGGGGCAGAGGCGGACCCCCACTTGGAGAAGCCCGTCGTACATGTGGATCACCAGCGCGCTGTTCTCCGGCGAGTTATCTGCAATCATGACCAGCGCGTGCAGGACCGTGTTGCCTAGGGAATCGGCGGCCTCCAGGCTGGCAGGCTGGTGTGGATTCTCCAGGAGGTAGGTCACCACATCCCACTGCTTGGTGCATGCAGCCAGCGACAGAGGTAGCTCGCCTGCGGACCAAGAGGGAAGCTTGAGCTTCTGCTTCCACCTCACCACTGTTCCTGCAGATCAGGAAGAGTGAGAGGCAGACGGCCGGCTGCCCCTCCCCCTTGCCTCTTTCGTTCTTCTTTGAAAGAGTCAGCTCACTACCCCGTAATGCTAATTCTTCTTGATCAGCTTCATTTCGATTTAGTAGGGTTTTTGGTCTTGTTTTGTTTTTTTAGCGGTGGCAGTGGGTCAGGTCTTGTTGCTGTTATTTACAGCAATAACATTGGATGTTTTGGGGAGAGTGTTAAAAATGGAACCCAGGGGGACAGGACAATAGCTCACTTAATATAGTGACTGCCACAGTAGGATGTGGGGTCACCTTTAATCCCAGCACTTGGGAGGTAGAGGCAGGTGGATCTCTGAACCTGAGGCAACCATGGTCCACAAAGCAAGTTCCAGGACAGCCGGCGCTACACAGAGAAACCCTGTCTCAAAAAGAGCACAAAACAACAGTAGCAACAATGACAAAAAAAGACAGAGAAAGAGGTAAAGGCACCTAAAATCAACTTCTGGCCCCCACACTCATTTGAACACACATGTAGAAGTATTAAGATATACACTACAGGGCTGGAGAGATGGCTCAGAGGTTAAGAGCACTGACTATTCTTCCAGAGATCCTGAGTTCAATTCCCAGCAACCACATGATGGCTCACAACCATCTGTAATGAGATCTGGTGCCCTCTTCTGGCCTGCAGGCATACATGGAGGCTGAACATTGTGTACATAATAAATAAACAATTTAAAAAAAAGATATACACTACACACACATAATTTTAAAAGGTGAACCCATGCATGCCAACCACATGCTCCACCACTGAGTTACACCCTGAGTCTGTATGCTCAGTCTTAGCACAATCCAGTTCTTGCAGCCCATTCTCTCCCCTGTCTGAACGTGGATACCTGCTGAGTTTCCCTGCCTAAAAGGGGACTAAGTGAGCCAGACAGTGGTGGCACACGCCTTAATCCCAGCACTTGGAAGGCGGAGGCAGGTGGATCTCTGTGACTTCGAGGCCAACCTCATCTACAAGAGCTAGTTATAAGATAGGCTCCAAAGCTACAGAGAAACCCTGTCTCAAAACACCAAATAAAAGGGGGGGGGGAGGCGGACCTAAACATTCTTTAAACAAGTTGTAATTTAATTAGTCTGGTTAGAAACAGACAGACTGGGGTTCAATGCCGACTCTGCCAACCACTAACCATGTGTGTGACCTTAGACAAAGCTTTACATATTCTGCATCTCACCATATCTAAGAAAAGCTCTCTCACCAAAATAGAAACAAGTTCCTTGGTGCTTTTGGAAGAAGCGGCCGCAGGCTCGAGCATGCACATCCGCTCCGTTCTCTACCAGCAGCTTCACGCACGACAGGCTCCTCTTCTCTATGGCAATATGCAGCGCACTGTGGCCACGATAGAAGTCATCGGTGCACTGGGCATTGACGAGGGGCTGAGGGTTGCCAGAATTCCTGTCAATCTGCAGCAGGGGCAGGATGCAGGCATTGACCCCGTCCTGAAGGTTCAGCACAGCCTTCATCAGGCATGTCTTCCCCGTGGAGCCCTCTGCAAGGAGAGAGGGGAAGGCACAGGCAATGTTCAGACCCAGCAAGGCTGGACCGTCTGCCAGTTTGTCTGCCTAGCAAACCTAGAATCCAGAGTACCTCATGGAAGGATATAGAAAGATCACTGCTTTATGCAACTGGTGAGAACACACTTGGCTACAAGATATTAAGACTCCAGAGTATGGGCATTAAAATACCACCAGGCATAACTACAATTTCTGCCTTAACACCAAGTTTCTTTTTTTTTAATATTTACTTATTTACTATGTATACAATATTCTGTTTGTGTGTATACCTGCAGGCCAGAAGGGCACCAGGCCTCATTAAGATGGTTGTGAGCCACCATGTGGTTGCTGGGAATTGAACTCAGGACCTTTGGAAGAGCAGGCAATGCTCTTAGCCTCTGAGCGATCTCTCCAGCCCCAACACCAAGTTTCTAAGACGTAATTTGATACATATGTAACACTATCTGTGTGGGGTTTTGGTGGTGGTGGTGTGTGTGTGTGTGTGTTTTGTTTTGACACAGGGTCTTACTTTATTAGTTCTGGCTGGCCTCGAACTCACAGAGACCCACCTGTCTCTGCCTCCCAAGTGCTGGGATTTAAGGCATGAGCCACCACACCTGACCCTGTGACATTCATTGTCTGTCCATGAATATCCAGGTCAGGGTTGAGGATATTGGGTCTGAGCTCCAGCAGCACATACAGTCAGTCACAGCAGCAGCACGTGCCTGTAACCCCAGCACTTGGGAAGTGAAGACAAGACCAGAAAACCAGGTCATCCTCAGCCCCCATAGCTGAGGCCCAGCTTGGGTTATATGAGACCCTTATTAAAAAAAAAAAATCCAGTGCAGAATTTGCAAGTGGCTCCCTCACTTAAGGACTCTGACTCCTTCAGTAAGTGACATGGCCTCTTTTAACCTATTTTCCTTTTTGTTGAAAGGAGATATCCTAGGGTTATTATAAAAAGTTAGGAGAATAACATAAACAAAATGCTTAGCACACAGAGGGCCAGCACGTAGCAAGCTGAGGTCTCAGGCTGCAATCTGAGCAGTCATATGCAGGCACTGTTTGATGATATGTCGGTCAGTCTCCCCGCAGATCACCTGCACCATGAAGCTAGGCATGGTGGCACACGCCTTGCGGCACTCAGGAGGCTAAGTCAAGGCTGGCTTACGTAGGGAGTCCCCATCTCAACAATCAAATAAATGAGATGTATCCAGTGGAGAGGAGAGTAGCATATTACAGATTATTGCATGTGGCAACACTTTTAAGTACCTAACCTTCTGGATGAATCTGAAAAGATGCCAAGCCGTGAGCAGTGGCCCAAGATGACAGGCTGTTTTTTTTTTTCTTGGCCTTATACATTTCTTTACCATTTGAATCTTCTACAGTACATTTTTTTGTCAATTTGTTTTTGTTGTTGTTGTTGTTGTTTGTTTGTTTGCTTGTTTGTTTGTTGAGACAGAGTTTCTCTGTGTAGCCCTGGCTGTCCTGGAACTAGCTCTGTAGACCAGGCTGGCCTCGATCTGCCTGCCTCTGCCTCCCGAGTGCTTATTTTATAGTGCATGCAGTCCCATGAAGGCTAGGAAATGGCATCGGATCTCCAGGAACTGTTTTTATAGATGGTTGTTAGCTTCCACGGGAGTACTGGGAATCTAAGCCAGGTCCCCTGGAAGAGCAGTCAGTGATCTCAACCACTGAACCATCCATCTCTCCAACCCCAAGAACAGCACAGCTGCCTCTCTGACCCTAAGCATAAAGGCCACCAAAGGGTAAGGGGCTACCTGTGTACGCTGAGTCAGTGAGGTACTTGCTGGTCCGGCACAGGTATTCTGACAGTCCAGCCAGCTCCTCAGGGACACCCCGGGAGACCACACTGAAGAGTCGGTCGCGGTCAAACCGGTTTGGGTCCTGCTGGCTGTGGAAGATGTGTTTGGTGACTCAGGTTGGAGAAAGGCCACAACCCCTTCTGCATGAAGCTTCCTCCTTCACGGAAGTACTGTCAGTACTCCTATAGCAGCCCTACACCTCAGGTCACACAGTAATTCTTTGGAAGGCCTTTCCTAAGGCACCAAAAGTTCAGACTCCTTGAGAGGCGAAGAAACCGGTTGGGACATTACCCTGCTGCAATACTGCGGCCCTGCTCATCTCGGGCAATTTTCAGTGTCAAGTGCATCATCTCTCAAGAGACTTGTGATTCCACAGGAGTCATCCCAGCTCCCACGCCTCATGGTGGCCCTCGAACGTTCGCATGGGTCTGGACAGCATTGTGTGAGGTGCCTGCAAACTAAAGGCTGCCTGCATCCCTGCCCTTGAGGCTGAAGTGGAAAGGAGGATGGAGTCAGAGCTCGGCAGTAAAGTGTTTGCCTTGTTGGCATGAGGCCTTGGTTCATCACCAGCACCAGTGAAAAGGCTGAGACAGTATCTACTCACTGGTTAGAAGTCTGCACTAACTCATCTTTACTCCAGCCCTAAAGGCCGTGAGCCCTGCTCTCCCTTAGGCAAACAAGTAAAATAACTTAGCTAAAGTCCCACAGTGCAGAACTGGAGCACCATGGAGGCTGCCCCATCTCTAAACCCCAAGAGAGGGTCTCGGCTCTGCGAACAAGATGTTTCCCAGAGATAGACTATCCTGGTCACCCAGCACTAGATAGCATAAGCTGACCATGGTTTTACTGAGAAGCCGCACTTCCGGGAAATCTCTTCCACAGAGCCCAGAAGAGGCTTCCTGGGGCTCATCAGACATGCTCTGGGGTTGTCTTGTGATGGGGACAGTTGCTTAGTGAGTTGGCCCTATCTCCTCAAGTCACTTAACCTCTCTTAACCTATTTTGCTCCTTGAAAAATGGAAATATTCCAAGGTTATTATAAGGACCCAAGGAAATATAATCAAAGTGATTAGCCCATACAGTGTACCTGGTATAGTGCACATTAAGTCCCCAAATGTGTCTAGGCAGCCCATTCCTAGGCCGTGTCAGGATTCACAATGACCTGCCTAATTGTGGGGCCCCTAGAACTATGAAAAGAAGATATGAGGGGACAGAGGTCAAAATAAGAAAAGACAGCTACTCCATGATTTAGGGACTCTTGGGTCCCAGCTTAACATCTGTGGAAAGCTGGGCATGGTAGCACAGACCTGTAACCCCACCACTCATGAGGCTGAAACAGGAGAATCACCTCAAATCGGAGGCTAGCCTGGGCTAAGAACAAGAAAGCAAACAAGCTGATCTCCTGTGGAATGAGCTATCCAATAAGGACTGGTGACTCTGACACACAGGGTGACTAACGGGGTCATCTGCTCTTGAAGCCATACAGTCATGGTGTCTAAAGCCAGTCCCCACATCGGCAGTGCCACACAAGGATGTGTCTGCATCACCCTGGCTTGGTGGCACATGACCATGAAAGGCTCCTGTAAGTGCCCTTACACACTTACAGCCCTGTAAGTGGTCTGTCTGCTTGGAAATGATGGCCATTTAGACAGTGCTTCCTCCCACCAGGGCAGGAATCGAGAGGCAGAGAAAGGCCAGACTGGGGCTCCGAAAGACATCAGGGAGCCCATTCTAGCTCTATGAGGCCAGCCACACCACTAACAAACACCTCCCATGCACCTTTCTGTGCCAGCATAAATCTGGCCACAGTTCCCTGGCACAGACAACCTAGCGGGCCAAGGCTGGTGGCCAAATCTCAGGATGAGAAGGAGAAATAGGCTTTCTTGGCAGTCTTGCTGGCCCATGAGGATTTGATTCTGGGAACTCAGGTACAGTTTCCTAGCAGGACTAGAAGCAGTGCTGCCCCCCCCCCCTCCACTGAATTGACAGCGAGAACACAGGAAACTCAAAGCACAGATGACGATGAGCAAAAGCCTACTGTCCTCAGTTCTCAGGGTTCATGTTGCCTGAGCAACCACGCCAGCTTTGGAGCAAAGCAGAGATGCACTCAAGGCAGTCCCGGGTGCCTCTGTCTCTCCCTGGATGCACCATGGATCCAGCCACCACCTCAGCTACCACACAGGAACCTTAATAGCTGGGAGTCAAACATCAACAAGGGAATTTGATTGTCAGTTTCATACTTGGTATTGAATGGGAGTGTCCCTACCAAAACCATAATCTTGGCAAAAGGCCAAGTATGAAGACCATTCTGGAAGGAGTGACCCTAGGGAAGACAATGTGGGACTTAGGGGCCAACATAGCTAGGTGATGAGGAAGAGGCAGGTGCTGGATTGGTCATTGAGTGACTTTGGGGTGCTGTGTGGGAGCCTCTCTTGTCCCATCCCCATCTGCTGCCTTACCTGGTACCTAGTCCCTTTCGGTAGTTGAGATTCACTTTGATCTGAGGGGAGAAATTCCGGTCCTCGCCCTGGAATGGTGACTCCATGGGGGGTGGCTCATGCTTCCCTTGGTTCACTTCAGCACTGTCTTCCTGGTCTCCATCTGATGTCTCCAGCCTAAAAGCTGGGGGGCTGGAAGGTGAAGTCATCCTGAGAGAGGACGCTGCTCCTTACAGCTGGAACTTCTATGGTGATGGAGATGCCAAAGCTCTCATCCCGCAGAGGAGCAGACTTGGCCGGGACCTGTAGAAGGTGATAGGGAGAAGCTGAGAGTAGGAGCTGGGGAGGAAGCGCAGTAAATAGAGTGCTTGTCTGCCACGCAGGAAGTGCTGGCTTTTGTCTTCAGCAAAGCATAAGCCACCTGTGATCCAAAGCAAGATGCTGGAGAGATGACTCAGGGGTTAAGAGCACTGACTGCTCTTCCAGAGAAGCAGGGTTCAAATCCCAGCACTATAGGTTGGCTCATAAGCCCTCTGTAACTACCCCGGGGGATCCAGTATGTTCTTCTGACCTCCACAGCCCCCAGACCAGATACACACGCAGTGTACAGACACACACAGAAAATAAATAATTGATTTATAAAATATTTTTAAGAAGAGGTAGGGGCATCGGGCAGTGAGTGACCATGCATGCCTTTAATCCCACCACTTAGGAGGCAGAGGCAGCCCTGGTCTATAGAGCTAGTTCCAGGATAGCCAGGGCTACACAAAGAAACCCTGTCTCAAAAAACAAAACAAAAAAAGGAGGGGGAGGGAGGAGTAGGAGCAAGAGAATCAGAAGTTCAAAGTCATCCCCAGCTACATAAAGTTTGAAGCTAGCCTGTTCTACTCTACCTCAAAAAGTAAGAGAAAGGAAGGAATTGGGGGATAAGGAGATAGTTTAATCAGTAAAGTGCTTGCCACACAACCAGGAGGATCTGAACCTGGATCCCCAGTCCCCATATAAAAAAACAGACACTGAGGTATATCTTTAATTTCAGTAAGAAAAGGCAGAGACAAGAGACTCCCTGGGGCTCCCTGGCCAGCCAGTCTAGCTGAATTGGTGAGTTCAGTGAGGTATCCTGGCTCAAACAATGAAATTGAGCATGCTGAGGAAGACATTCCATATTTACCTCTGGCATCTACACACATCCATATCCACAGAAAAATAAAGAAGCTGGGTGGTGGTGGTGGTGCATGCCTTTAATCCCAGCAGTCAGGAGGCAGAG
The DNA here is from genome assembly GCF_982192425.1 of Myodes glareolus. Classification (NCBI taxonomy): domain Eukaryota; kingdom Metazoa; phylum Chordata; class Mammalia; order Rodentia; family Cricetidae; genus Myodes; species Myodes glareolus. The sequence continues at coordinate 61,633,159 of NC_142034.1, forward strand.
ACATGCGGAACTCTGTGAGTTTCAGGCCAGCCTGGTCTACAGAGTTCCAGGACAGGCCCCAAAGCTACACAGAGAAAGCTTGTCTCAAAAAAAAGAAAGAAAGAGAGAGAGGAGAGAGAGAGAAAGAGAGGGGGGAGGGAGGGAGGGAGGGAGGGAGGGAGGAAGGAAGGAAGGAAGGAAGGAAAGAAGGAGAGAAGGAAGGAAGGAAGGAAGAAAGGAGAAAAAGAAAGAAAGAAAGCTCAAACCCCATTTGGGGGTGACCCCACCCTTTCTCTACGTGACATCAAACCCAGTGCCCAGTGGTTCAGACAGATAAAATGTCAGTTACCAGGCCAGGGCAGGTCGCTCAACCCTTTATTGCAGAACGGAAGATTCTCCAGTCGAACCATTGGCCTACCAAATCCCTCCTTTTGCTGCCAGAACAACTGAGGCTCAGAAAAGGGAAGCAATCTTCCACTTTGCTTTGCTTTATGTCGTGGTGTTCCTCTTCAGCTCTCAGGACCCAATTACGTTTCCTGTGTGACTCATGTCTGAGGGCATCAGATGCCACCTCTGTAGGGGCTTTAGGCTGGCGAGCTTTGTCTGCCTTCCCACCTTAGATGCCGTACTGGGCCTCGGGTTAACCGACTTAACCTCACCCTCTCTAGAAAACTGCAACCACAGCCACCATCACGTGAGATGGCTGGGCCCTAGTTAGAGCTGTGTCTTCCCCAGAGGGCAGAAACGGAAGGAAGGAGAGAATCAGAGCCGGGTCAGGGGTGGGAGAAGGGGGTAGGGAGCAGGTAGGTGAAAGAAAGATACCGAAAAGAACAGGCCTAAGAGATGAAGTGGCAGTGTGACCTGGGCCCAAACTGTTACAGGATCTCAGTACCCTCAAAGAATTGGATGGGGCATTTTCCACAACAGCCAGGGGACCTGAATGGCCACCTCTATCTTTCCGCCCACATTATGGCATGGGTTCTTGCAGCCTAACTTCTGTCCTCAAGCAAATCCTGGCGCCTGCTGCCTCTGACACCATTTTCGCTCCCCCTCCCCCCCGCAGCAACAACTGTCTTCCCGGCTTCTACCCTACCTCCTGGGATCTCCATTTTGGCAGCAGAGGAGGAGGCTTGGGGGCTCCAGGGAGCCAGATCCCATGCGGACCCTTACTCAAGCATGGAGATGCACGGAGAGCCACCCGATCACTCTCAGACTTCCAGACGCAGCCCCTAGGATATCCCGAAATTGCCAATCGACTTACCACGCAGGTTGAAGCTGAGGCGTGGAGGCAGCAGACTGCAGGCCACTAGGATCACCGAGCCTAGCGGGGCTCCCCAGCAGCGGCAGCGGGGATTGAGAGAGGAAGTGCAGCCGGGAGGGGCGCGGCCCGGCGCTGACAGCTGTGGGTTGCGGGAACCTCCGCAGCCGGCTCCGAGCTCTCTCTGTGTTGTCCACCCTCAACCTGTTCGCCGCGCACAGTGGACAGTGCGGGTTTAGCGCCGACCGGTCAAGGACCAGTGACTGGCCATCAGACTTATCATCTGGACCACTGGCCACACCCTGCGCTGGGGAGACACGCCCTGCCCCTTCGTCGGTGCACTTCCACCCCGACTCATGACCAAAGAAGCCCCCTGGGGCTATCAGAGGCAGTCCTAGGGTGCTGGGACCTCGGCTTGGGTGGGAGCTGGTATGGGTGTGGGATTCGTGCCCCAAGACACTGACCCCCACCCTCCCAGTTCTTACCATCATGTGCCCCCCAGAAGTCATGTGGTTCGTAACTGGCTGACCTATAAACGAGGGAGAGAAGAGTGTGTGATAGCCCCAGGGAGAGAAGAGGTTCAGTCTAACTTTTGTCCCAAAGAATGCAACTCCACCCATCTAGCCATATTTCCATCTAGGGAGAGATTTCCTCAGCGTCCTGACACCAGGGATCTCCAAGGCTCCAGTTATAAGGGCACTTCCAGAAGCAATCAGCAGGTGGGGACAGTGAGGCCAACAGGAGTGGTTGAAATTGTCAGCCTTCGTCCTGTCACGGAGAACAGGACCTCCTCCCGGGCCCCAATTTTCCCTTACTCCCCCTCCCCACTTCCCCGTTTTTCTCTAAGATTTCTGTCTTTGTTCCATGTCCAGACTTTTGTCAGAGTGGTCCAAATCACCAATTTCTCTCACCTGAGAAAGTTCCACCATCTCCAAATTTGTCTCTCACTCCTCATCTCATATCAACTAAAGTGGCCTCTAAAAATGTAAACCAAGGGCCAGCTTTAGTTTAGTGGTGGAGCACGTAATGGCGTGCGTAAGGCCCTGAGTATGACCTCCAGTATCAATAAGTAAAGAAAAACTAAATAACAACAAATAAATTAGTAAGTTAATGCCAAATCAGCCCACTCCTCCGCTCAAAGTCACTGTTAAATAGTACTTAGTATAAAATGCAAACTTTGGCCAGGCAGTGGCGGCACATGCCTTGGGAGGCAGAAGCAGGCGGATCTCTGTGCGTTCAAAGCCAGCCTGGTCTACAAGAGCTAGTTCTGGGACAGGCTCCAAAACTACAGAGAAACCCTGTCTCGAAAAACCAAATAAAATAAAATAAAATGCAAAACGTTGTCCAACAACCTGACACAGTCCAAAGGCCCTGCTCTGACTGACACTCCGCCTTCCCCATGCTACACTCCAGACCTGTGCCATCTGGTGTGGCAGTCATTAGCCACAGCAGCCATTCAGATTTTAGTTTAGTTTGCTATTTTATCCATAGTAGGGAGCTTCACAAGTGTCTGTAACTCTAACTCCAGTAGAAACCTTCTGGTCTCGGCAAGCACCGGGTATGTTCATAGTGCACAGATATACATGTAGGTAAAATACTTCCGCACACACACATTGATTTGCTTGGCACGGTGGTACACACCTTTAATCCAGTACTTGGGAGGCAGAAACAGGCAGATCTCTGAGTTCAAGGCTAGCTTAGGCTACGTAGTGAGTTCCAGGCCATCCGGAGCTACATAGTGAGATTGTTTCAAAATAATAACAATACCCATTGTTAGTAATGATAACATACTTAGCGAGCGCTCATTGTGTCAGACACCACACTAAATGCTTTGTGTGTAACTCTTAGAACAAGCTTATTTCACAGATGGTGAGACTGAGGGTGGGCAAGGGTAGGCACCCTACCCAAGACCACAAGGCTTTGTGTGTAACTCTTAGAACAAGTTTATTTCACAGATGGTGAGACTGAGGATGGGCAAGGGCAGGCACCCTACCCAAGACCACAAGGCTTTGTGTGTAACTCTTAGAACAAGCTTATTTCACAGATGGTGAGACTGAGGGTGGGCAAGGGTAGGCACCCTACCCAAGACCACAAGGCTGGGAAGTGAGAAAGCAAAGATTTAAACCCAGAGCCACGCCTTTAACACTTATGCTGTCCAAGGAATGAGCATGTACTCAACATAGCAACACCTTCCAAGGCAGTTTATCAACCAAGAAGTATTCAGAGTGGCTTATTTGGTAGGTGGGGGGGAGGGCATCATTGTCCATTAAAGCAAACGTGGAGACTGTCAAGTGACATTGAGAACTGAGCAAAAGGGGGTTAAAGAGATGGCTTAGCACTTGCAGAGACTGGGATTTGGTTTGCTGGACCCACGTAGACAATTCAGAGTTGCCTGTAACAGATGCCTTCCACTGAACTCCTATGGTCCCTATACTCGCACATGCGCTGACTCAAACCAAAACACATAATTAAAAATAAAAATAATTTTATGAATCTTTGAAAAATGAAAATAGAGGGGTTAGAGAGTTAGGCTCAGTGGTTTAAGAGCACAGGTTGCTCTTGCAAATGAACCACATTCAATTCCTAGTATTCATATGATGGCTCATGACCATCTACAATTCCAGTTCCAGCGGCTTCAACGTGGTCTTCTGGCTTCCATGGACACCAGGTGGACACATGGTGCACAAACTTCCATGCAGGCTCTCATTATAAAATAACATAAATTCTTTGAAATGAAAATTGAGCAAACAAACACTCTTGTAGCCCAAGCTGGGACAGAAGGATTGCTGTGAGTTACAGGCTGACTTGAGTTACATAGTCAGTTCTACACTGGCCTGAAGTCCAGTGTGAGCCCTGGTCTCAAACCAACAAAAAAATGGACAAACCTTCAAATCAAATCCAGCTTACAGAAAGTCCTTGACTCATTAGCTGTTGGAGAAAGGTAAACCACACAATGTAAGTAGGCTATAGTGGTACACTCCAGAGGCTCCAAATAATAACTCTAACTGTGAGTTAGACACTAGCCTGGAGGGTTTCATGACAGTCAGGGCTATATAGAGATACTCTGTCTCGAAACAACAGGGACTGGAGAGATGGCTCAGTGGTTAAGGGCACTGGTTACTCTTCCAGAGGACCTGAGTTTGATTTCCAGCACCAACGTGGCAGCTCACAACCTTCAGTAACTGCAATTCCAGGGAAAATAATGCCCTCTTTTGACATCTGTGGGCACAAGGCATGTATATGGCGTATATACATACATGGAGACAAACACCCTTATATATATGTTGTGGGATATTTGTACACTGTGAGAAGGTGTATTCCTGTGATTGTAATAAAATACTGAAGGGCCAATAGCCAGGCAGGAGGTATAGGTGGGATTTCCTATAGGTGGGAGAGAAAGGAAGAGGAGGAGGAATCTAGGCATGTAGGAAGTCAGAGGAGACACAGAGAGGAAACAGGAGGTTCAAGATGGAAGAGAGGTAATGCCACGTGATAGAACGTAGATTAATATAAATGAGTTAGTTTAAGTTAAAGAGCTAGTTAGAACCTAAGGTAAGACAGAGTTTTCATAATCAACAATAAGTCTCCATGTTGTTATTTGTGAGATGTCGGCAACCCCCAAAATTTTACTACATATATATAGTTAAGAATATCCTTAAAATATATTTATGAAACAACAAACTCCTACAATGAAGCCTATCATCAAGGATCACAACTGACATTCCAGAGCTCAGGAGGCTGGCACAAAGGGATTACAGTGACTTTTAGTCATCCTGACCTACAGTGAGGCCCTTTCTTAAAAAAAAAAAAAAGTTAAGCATGGTGGCAAAAACCTTTAATCTCAGAACTTCAGAACTCAGGAGGTAGAAGCAGAGGTCTCTGTGAGTTCCAGGTCAGCTTGATCTACAAAGCAAGTTTTATGACAGCCAGGGCTGTTACAGAGAAGAAACGCTATCTCAAAAAAAAAAACCCAAAAACCAAAAACCAAAAACCAAAAAAAAAAAAAAAAAACCCAGAAAAGCACTGACAAGGATCTGGAAGAGTTGGGACCTTCTGGCTGTTTCTCCAGAAGACTAAATATAGAATTAACATGTGACCCAGAAAATCCAGCCCTAACCATGTTCTTAAAAGAAATGGAACATGACTGTACAAATGCTGTACATAACATAAATGTTATAGCAGCAGCATTATTTATGCAAGAAAAAGGGAGGACACCACCAAGGAATGGAGTGAGAAAGGAACCCCTCACTATGGAGTCTGATTGAAGCTGAGAGTCAAGAATTCTAGCTCAATGAGCTGGAGATGGGTCATCAGTGAAGACCCAGGTTTGGTCCCCCGTACTTGCATGGTGCCTCAAACCGTTCACAACTCCAGTTCCAAGAGATCTGAGGCCTTCTGATCTCTTCAGGTACCAGTCATGTTCATGGTGCATATACATGTATTTGAACAAAACACTTAAGCAAATTAATATATACATATACAGTTCAAGTAACAACATTTGCTGTGAAGGTTGCTAAAATAGAGATTGAATTTTTGTTTTATTTTTGGACAGGGTTTCTCTATGTTGCCCTGGCTAGCCTGTAATTTGCAGATCAGGCTGGCCTTGAACCCACAGTTATCCACTTGCCCCTACCTCCTGAGTGCTGGGATTAAAGGCATGTGCCACGATAGTCAGTATGAAACAATACATAGGGATATTTCAAATGAGAATTTAAAAATAGCAATGACTCATGCTAAAGGTCAAGTATATATGGCCTTTCCTCTTTCCCAGCTATAAACATGTGGTTGTTAGGAATTTCACAAGAAACCCCACTTGTATTAATACCCATGTCGTAACTCCCTGTGCAATCCTTATATCCCGTGACTTTGTCTTACCAGATTGGAACTGTATCCAAGACTCCTCCCTAACCTCTCTGCAATCTCATTTACTGAAAAGGGGAAAGGAGAGCTGAGCGGTTGTGGCTCATGCCTTGAATTCAGCACTCAGGAGACAGAAGCTCTGAGTTAGAGGTTAGCCTGGTCTACAGAGAGAGTTCAGGACAGCCAGGGATATACAGAGACACCCTGTTGCAACAAAAATCAAAAAAGAAAAAACCTAAAGAAAAGAAAAGGGAAAAAGAGATCAAGGAAGGGGATCCTTTAGAAACCAGTTAGTTAATCAACATCATCCCCAAAGTCTCCAAAAATCTTAATATATACACTAAGACATTTAAATGTGAATCTCCTTTGAGAAGCCCTTACCCATTCTTTTGGGTGTGTATAATCTCTCCATGAGTGCTTCTCTTTCTATTAACAACTGCGTTCAAATCTATATTTTAAAAAAAAAACTTTTCCAGCCGGTTGTAATAGCGTATACCTTTAATATCAGTATGCTGGAGGCAGAGGGCAAGAGGATTCTGTGAGTTCAAGGCCAAGCTGGTCTACATAGTGAGTTACGGGTCAGTCAGGACTACATGTGAGACCCTTTCCCAAAAAACAAACAGACAAAAACAAAACAAACAACAACAACAAACCTCTAATAACTCTAACTCTTGCTTCAAATAATCTTGTGAAATTCTTTTCTGTGGTGAAATCAAGGATCCAGCATCACCTGCGTGGAGGTCTCAGAAAGGGAAGTCTTTGGGCTGTTGAGGCAGTGGAATGGTCTGTATCTTCTTCCGCCCTACCACAGACAAAAGCAGCCTAAATGTCCACCAATTGGTGAATGAGTGCATAAAATGTGATATCCACACAACTGAATGACATTTAACCCTAAAAAATGAAGTAAAATACATTTTGCAACATGTAATAAACTTCTAAAAACTAGGCTAAATGAAAAATGCCCAATCAATAACAAAAAAAAAATCAGTAGCCCCCCTGTACACAGATGATAAAAGGGCTGAGAAGAAATCAGAGAAACATCACCCTTCACAAATAGCATAAAATATCTTGGAGTAATTCTAACCAAACAAGTGGAAAACCTGTATGGCAAGACTTTAAATCTTTGAAGAAAGAAATTGAAGAAGACACCAGAAAATGGAAAGATTCCCATGCTCTTGGGTAGGTAGAATTAACATAGTAAAACTGGCAATCTTACCAAAAGCAGTCTACAGATTCAATGCAATGCCTATCAAAATCCCAGCAAAATTCTTCACAAACCTCAAAAGAACAATACTCAACTTCATATGGAAAAGTAAAAAACCCAGGATAGCCAAAACAATTCTGTACAATAAAGAAACTTCTAGAGGCATCACAATCCCTGACTTCAAACTCCTCTACAGAGCTACAGCACTGAAAATAGCCTGGTATTGGCATAAAAACAGACAGGAGGATCAATGGAACCGAATCAAAGACCCAGATATCAATCCACTTACCTACGATTTTTGATTTTTGACAAAGAAACAAAAAATCTCAAATGGAAAAGAGAAAGCATATTCAACAAATGATGTTGGCATAACTTGATATCACTATATAGAAGAATGAAAATAGATCCATATCTATCACCATGCACAAAACTCAAGTCCAAAGGGATCGAAGACCTCAATATAAAACCAACCACACTGAACCTCATAGAAGAGAAAGTGGGAAGTACACTTGAACGCATTAGCACAGGAAACCACTTCCTAAATGTAAACCAATAGCACAGACACTGAGAGCAACAATTAATAAAAGGGACCTCCTGAAGCTGAGACACTTCTGTAAAGCAAAGAACACGGTCAAAAAGACAAAACAGCAACCTACAGAATGGGAAAAGATCTTCACCAACCCGTCATAGGACAGAGTACTGATCTCCAAAATATAAAAAGAACTTAAGAAATTGGTCATAAAAAGAACAAATAATCCAATAAAAAAAATGGGGTATAGACCTAAACAGAGAACTCTCAACAGAGGAATCTAAAATGGCTGAAAGACACTTAAGGATGCTCAACATTCTTAGCCATCAGAGAAATGCAAATCAAAACAATTCTGAGATTTCATCTTACACCTGTAAGAATGGCCAAGATCAAAAACTCTGATGACAGCTTATGCTGAAGAGGATGTAGGGCAAAGTGCACACTCCTCCATTGCTGGTGGGAGTGCAAACTGGTACAGCCACTTTGGAAGTCAGTATGGAGATTTCTCAGAAAATTAGGAAACAACCTTCCTCAAGACCCAGTAATACCACTTCTGGGTATATATCCAAAGGATGCTCAGTTGTGCCACAAGGACATGTGCTCAACTATGTTCATAGCAGCTTTGTTTGTCATAGCCAGAACCTGGAAACAACCTAAATGCCCCTCAGCCAAAGAATAGATAAGGAAAATGTGGTGCATTTACACAATGGAGTACTAATCAGCAGAAAAAAATAATGACATCTTGAAATTTGCGGGCAAATGGATGGATCTAGAAAACATTATATTGAGTGAGGTACCCCAGATACAGAAAGACAAATATATGTACTCACTCATAAGTGGCTTTTAGACATAAAACATAAACCAGCCTAAATTCACAATCCCAGGGAACCTAGACAACAAAGAGGACCTTAAGAGAGACATACATGGATCTAATCTACATGGGAAGTAGAAAACGGCAAGATCTCCTGAGTAAATTGGGAGCATGAGGACCATGGGAGAGGGTAGAAGGGACGGGGAGGGGGAGCAGAGAAAAATGTATATAGTTCAATAAAGAAAAGATAAAATAAAACAATCATGAACAAAAGAAAAATGCCAATCACAATATCACAGATTATAAAACTCTTTGTTTTTTCCAGTGCTGGAGACTAAACAGTGTCTCCCACATGACAGGCAAGGAATCTACCACCAAAGCCACATTCCTCTGCCAAGATGCTCTGTAGCACGCTCATGGCTGCATGACTCTGTGACTCATACACTCACACTACTGTGCTGAGTATCTACTTTATCTTTTTTTTGTTGTTGTTAAAACCCCAGGCCCGGAGAGGTGACTGGGGTAAGTGGGTAAGAGCACTTGCTACTTTTGCAGGTTTGGTTTCCATTGCTCACAGGTAAGCCCACAGCTGTCTGCAACTCTAGTTCCAAGGGACTGACATTCTGTTTTGGTGTCTGAGGCGCACATACACATAGGCGGGCAAAACACCCATAGGCGGAGGGGAGCTGATCCGAGAAGCAAGACTTCCTTAAGGCCCACGCTGGACTCACGTTTCAAAAACTTTTTTAGTTTCAAGCAAAGAAAGTCTCTCCCTCTTCCTCAGGGCTGTTTGTATAGCTCAATCATAGAGTGCTTGCTTGACATCTGGGAAACTCCTAACTCTGCACCTCCGCCCCCCTACAATACAAACCTTCTCAAGCTGGTTTCTGTCTGCCCAGTTCCTTGTATTCTTCCTTTCATTTCCCAATTTGTGGCTTTTGTAAATGTTTCTTTTATTTAAATTTATTTTCACATAGTTTTGCTTTTGTTTTGAGCCAGGGTTTCTATGTGTAACAATGTCCTGGAAACAGGCTGACCTGGAACTCACAGAGATCCGCTTACCTCTGCCTCCCGAGTGCTGGGATTAAAGGCGTGCGCCACCATGTTCAGTTTTACTTAGTTTCTTCACTCCATTTCTTGTCTTACTTTATGCGTATGGGTGTTTAGCCTGTCTCTCTAGAAACCACCCTCATGCAGCAGATCCTGTGGAAGGGGAGTAACAGCTGTGAACTGCTATGTGGGTGCTGGGAATCAAACCTAGGTCCTAGGGAAGAGCAGCCAGTGCCCTTCCACACTGAGCCATTTCTCCAACCCCGTACATCACCATTTTTTTTTTTTAAATAAAATGTGGCTGGGCGGTGGTGGCACATTAATCCCAGCACTCAGGAGGCAAAAGCAGGCGGATCTGTGTGAGTTCAAGGCCAGCCTGGTCTACAAGAGCAAGTTTCAAGCTCCAAAAGCTAGAGAGAAACCCTGTCTCGAAAACAAACAAACAAACAAACAAGCAAAAAACCAAAACAAAAACAATCACAAAGGAAAAGTGGAGCCTGTGAGATCCTAGGGGGGTGGGGAACAGGCCAGTACCTGGGCTCACTGACTTTAATTTTCTTTGTGCCAATCCCCAAATTTGCTCAGAGCCAGGGATGAGGCAACATCTTCAAGCCAGATGGAGCTTCCTGAAGCTGGGTGTCTGAGACTGATAAAAGGAAAGAAGCCAGCTTCCTTAGACTGAACAGGCTTCCTGAAGCAAAGGAGGAGGTACTAGAGTCTGGGTGGCAGGGGAGGATTAAAACAATTGACTCTCAGAAAGAAAGGTACCCTCAAAGGGTCAGTCTTCCAGATCAAGGGTCCCTTATGAGGAGAGAAAGCAAAGTCCACCTGGCCAGGGACAATGTGCTGGGCCTCTCACAGGAAGTGACTGTCCGTTCCCACGCCTCCCTCGGGAGCCCATGCACAGAGAGGCCTGGAACTGTGCCTCTCTATCTCAGGATCCAGAACAGCCCCCAGGCAGGCCCCACGCCAACTTTGAGAGCCCAGATCCAAGCCCTGACCCCTCTGGCAAGTTATCGTCCCAAATAGTCAGTGCCCAAAAATGGACATCTGGTTTTAGCATGAGAAGACCAAGATAGGAAGACATTTCCTCGTCTGTTGCAAATGTCCCCGTTTGCAACAGAGCAAACGGGAGCAGGAATCTGAGTAGTGGCAAAGCGGGAGCAGAGAGACAGTCACAACTAGGAAACCGAACCTGGAGCGGCTACAAAGCGAAAGGCCAGGATCAGGCGGCTCAGTTCGGGCCAAGGCTGCGTCAGACCGAGGCAGAGGATGACTACGACCCAGGAGACAGCAAAGCCAAGGAAGGACCCAGGGAAGCAGAAGACAGGTCCACAGCCTCAGCTTACTGCACCTAACCGTTCAACATGCTCCAGCAACCCACTCCCTCGCCCCGCACCCATTCCCCCACCTTCCACCTGCACTTCCCTCCTCCCCTCCCCCATGTCCCTTCCTGTTCCTGCCCCCACTGTTCCATCTTCTCCCCAACCTCTCTACCCCTTCACCCTGCCCCAATGACACTGCCAACTCTCCTGGCAATCCGCTCCCATCCCACCCGTCCACCGCAGATCTCCTGCCATCCCTTCAGGCCCGCGCTCAGACCCCTCTAGTCTAAGAAATCCCCGTTAGAAAGGTCTTCCCCCTGCACCTCCCTACTGTCCCACTTCTCAGGATGTCAGCCGGGGTTCGCATCTCAGCAAGGGAGCAGCTGGGCGCTGGAGTGGGTGGGGACCATGTAACAACTCCCTCCGGCTCTACAGGCGACAGGGGTGTCCCAGAGCAAGGTCTCCCATACCTTGCCAATTAAGAGGGTGGTAGGTTCTGTTGTTACCTCTGTTTAAATGGGAGGAGACAGAAACCTATTTGTAAATGGCTGGCTGCTAGAGCTGAATGCGGTGGTTTGGTTTCCATGGACAAATGAAAGCTACTTGAACTTTTGACTGAGGGGCAAAACGATTTTTTTTTTTCAATACATGATCTCTTTATGTAGTCCTAGCTGCCATGGAGCTTATTCTGTAGACCAGGCTGGCGTCAAACTCACAGAGAACCTCCCGACTCTGCCTCCTGAGTGGTAAGATCTAAGATGTGCACCACCACACCAAGCTGCCTGAGAAACTTTTATGTGGCCCTGGGTATTTAGACACATGAAATAAATATACAAGTAAAATATTTGCTGATGATAGAGCAAAGAATTTTAAACAATTTGACAGTATATATATAATTGTATACTTTTTTTTTTCTTTTTTTGAGACAGGATTTCTCTCCATAGCTTTGGTTTTCCTGGAACTCACTCTCTAGACCAGACCTGCCTCTGCTCCCTGAATGCAGGTTATTAAAGGTGTGAGCCACAACCTCCCATCATTGTATACCAATTACTAAAGATGACAGCTAATCACATACCAAGATGTATGTGTCTATTTTTCATAAAGAACTAAATCTTAGCTGAATTTTTGATGCTATAGGATGTGGAGCACTTTATTTTTCTTTTTCTTTTGATTTTTCAAGACAGGATTTCTCTGAAACAGTCCTGGCTGTCCTGGAATTTACTCTGTAGACCAGTCTGGTCTCAAACTCACAGAGATCCACCTGGATCTGCCTCCCAAGTGCTGGGATTAAAGGCCTGCACCACCACCACCCAGTTGATCATTTTCAACTTTATTTTGAGCTGATTGATAGTTTGATTGCATGATTGTCAAAGCTGAGAAGATGACTTCCCATAATTATAAAATACAAATATGTTTAAAGCTATTTCAGAAACTGTTGGAAATTCTAATCCCAAATAGAAATTCATTTAATGATTTTGAAATGAAACTTGCAGTCAGTAGGAGCCACGGGTGGAGTGCTCACTGAGCATAAAGGCCCTGGGTTTAGGTCTCAGCACCTCAGAAACCGGGTGTGGTGGTGCATTCCGAGAATCGCAACAGTGGAAGGCAAACACCAAGTCCCTCGCCTAGTAGTGAGTTCAAGATTTACCTGGAGTGCATGAGACCGTGTCTCAGAAAAGAAAAGAAATAAAAAAGAACAAAAATAAACTTAAGCCAAGAATTCAAACATGGATTTTAAAGCTAAATATTCAAATGCAATATGGTTTGAGGATACATTAATTTGATGATGGATGGTGGTCGTGCATGCATTTAATCCCAGCATTTGGGAGGCAGAGGTAGACTAATCTCTGAGTTCTGGGGCAGCCTGGTCTACAAAGGCAGTTCCAGGATAGCCAGGAACACACAGAGAAACCCGTCTCAAAAGAATAAAATTTAAAAAAATACATTATTTTGATACATAATGATAAGTGACTAAGAAAATATCTCAGGGGAGTTGTTTGAGCTGCACACTCAATTTCTCTTGCACACATAATGAGTGTATGTTTGTGTATAGGTCGGTTAGGTATGCGCATGTGTGTGTCAGAGGACAATTTTAGGTGTTGCTGAAGACAATTTTGCTGTTGCTGTTTGCAGGGAATGGTGATGTCAGCCTTTAATCCCATACCTCAGGAGGCAGAAGCATATTTTCATGAGTTTGAATCCAGCTTGGTCTACATAGTGAGTTCAAGGCCACCCTAGTGTTACACGATGAGATCCTGACTCAGAAAAAAGTTGGGGAGTAGTTAAGACAATGTGTACAGCCTTTTCTTTGAAGGTTTTTCATTTTACAGAGAAGCAAAGAGATGGGCATTAAGTGGAAGGAGATGGGGGTGGGGGTAGCAAGACAGTTCAAAGCCGAGGCAGGAGGGTCAGCGTCAGTTTGAGGAAAATCTGGGATACAAAGTGAATTGCAGGCCAGCCTGGGCTACAGAGTAAGACTCTCTTAAAATAATTAGGGTTACACAGCTCAACTAGTAAAGTGTTTGCCTAGCACACATGAAGCCCTGGGTTCAATCCCCAGCATAGCATAAAACCAGATATAGTTAGACATATCTATGATCCCAGCTACTCTGAATGGGAGGTAGGAAGATGGAAAATTCAAGGCCTGTTGTAAGAGGCCGCTTATTTGTTTCCCAGTCACCCAGACTCCCAGACTGGGAATAACCAAACTCCCAGACTCCCGAAATAACCAAACAGAAACTAGATTAATTAAATCACTGCTTGGCCCATTTGTTCTAGATTCTTATTGGCTAGCTCTTACATATTAATTTAACTCATTTCTATTAATTTGTGTATCGCCAAAAGGCTGTGGCTTACTGGGTAAATAAAGTTCTGGCTTCTATCTCCTGGGGGGCTACATGCCTTCTCCTAACTCCCAGCATTCAGTTTAGTTTTCTCCACCTAGCTAAGTTCTGCCTTGCTATAGGTTCAAAACAGTTTCTTTATTAATCAATGGAAATCACAGCTTATAGAAGGAAATCCCACATCAAAGGCCTACATGGGCTACAGAGTAATTTCAAGGCCAGTCTGAGTAATTTGGTGAAACTATCGAAAAAAAAAAAAAAAGTTGCCTGTGTGTAGGTCAGTGGCAGAACTACAGTGGTTAGTGTAGCCTACACATGTCCCAGGGGTCCATCCTCATTTCTGGATTAGTCGGAGTCCTCTAAAGGAACAGAACTGAAAGCGTGAATGTGTGTGCGTGTGCATGTACGTGCATATGGGGTTTATTAGATTGGCTTACATGGTACTGTCTATGGTGTCCAACAGAGGCTGGCCCACCCCACAGAGAGTGAGAACTAGGTAACTGCTCACTCTGTGAGGCTGGACGTCTCAGCTGTCCCACTCCGGTGGTGCTGAAGGCCCGAAGGATTACCAGAGAGTCTATGCTGGAATCCTGAATAAATTGACTGTAATATAGGCAAAGGAAAGCCTCAGCTAGAGAACAGATACGCTTGTCAGCGAGAGTGAGGGCGAACGAGCAGGCACAGAGCTGTTTCCTTCTTCCACGTCCTGCTATCTGGGCTGCGAAAAGATGGTGGTGCCCTCACTCTGAATGGGTCTTCCTGCTTCAAATAATCAGATGGAGAAAAGCCCTCATGAGGGCCCAGCAGCTGGGGGTTTGACTGATTCCTCTTGCAGTTGACAGCCATGACTGCCCATCACAAACGCACCCCTTGACGGCTGTCATTCCCCACAATCCATCTGTCTTCTTGACAGGCCAGTGAGGAGAGTTAAAGGGCGATATGGTGGGAACCACCACCCCTGCATCTTTCAAGTCCTTGATGTTGGCACGAATCTCTGAAATTCTTTCTGGGGTGCAACATTGCTTTCGGGTCACTGTTTTCCCCGCTAGGGGCAACTCCAGTGGCTTCTATTTGGCCTTTCCCACCATAAAGCCCTCACTCCAGTGTCAGATAACCAAGGTGGGAATTCTGCCAACTTCTAAGTTTATCTGTTTCAAATATATATTCTGAAACTGGGTGAGCTTGAGGAGCTACTGAACTCACGGTTAGACTTCAGCCAAAACTCTATTAATCCCCTGACCCCTCCCCATACACAAGCTCCTGTGTTAACCAGAGGGCCACAATGTTTCTTGGAGTCTCCTGGAATCAATACCAATTCAGAACCAGTATCCAGCAAGTCCCAGAAAAATCTGATTGCTTCATTTTCTTCAGTGTACACTTACCCTTGTAAAATGTTCTGTGTTCCTCTGGGGAAGGATGGGAGAAAGGCTAACATAAACCTGTTTAGCAAGGTTAGGTTTAGCAAGGTCCTTTTGTTATCATTTATAAAAAGAACTCAGATGACCTGAGGCAGGTCCCAAGAGGGGCAGCAGCAGGTCACCCAAAGCCTCAGTGGTGGGTGGGAGACCAGGCCAGTAAGAGACAGACAGATATATATATACACCATGCGGGGAGATTTCGGGTATAGAGTTTATTTAGTGGGTTATGGGGGGGAAAGGGAAAAGGAAGGGGAAAAGGAGAGAAAGGAGAAAGGAGAGAGAGAGAGAGAGAGAGAGAGAACTGAAGAGTAGGTAGAAAGAGGAAGGGGGAGGTTAGGAGCGGGTGGGGCTTGTCTCTTAAAGGGACAGGGTACCCAGGTGACGGACCAGGCCAGCAGATTACAACACCTTCCTGTAGGACATCTGGCCTTTTCTTCATTTGGGGACTTCTGCATCTGTGAATTAACTCAAGTCTGGAAATTGAGTTCCTCAAACAAATGTATTTCATTTATTCTAGAGTTTTCCTGTTACTCAGATTAAACAAAAACAGTAGGCTCGGGGCTGGAGAGAGAACTTGGCAGTTAGAGCACTGGCTGCTCTTGCAGAGAACCCGGGTTCAGTTCCCAGCACCCACATGGTAGCTCACAGCTGCCGATAACTCCAGTTCCAGAGGATCCAATGTTTTCTGGCTTCTGCAGGCACTAGGCATGCTTGGGGTGCACATACATATACGGGAGGCAGAGACAGGCAGATCTCTGTGAGTTTGAGGCCAGCCTCATCTACAGAGCGAGTTCCAGGACAGCCAGGTCTACACAGAAAATCCCTGTCTCCAGAAACTAAAACAAAAACACCCCAAACCATTACCAACAACAAAAATCCATAGTAGGCTCTTATCTATTTTCTTCCTAGAAACATCGTGGCAGACAATACCAAAGGTGCATACCGACTAGGCCATTATAGACCTTACTTAACTGATGCGCGCATGATCGTAACTACGCTCAACTTGCCATTGACAGTTCAGTGCGGCCACCTGGCCCTGCTACTCCAGGGCCCAATTAAACCCATTACATTTCATTCATCCAAGCAAGCAGCAGCATCTCCAAGTCTAGGGTCTGGCACAGGAGAAGAACAACCAACGCTGGCATCCTTCTCACCATCCTAAAAGCCCCCTCCCTCATTATGTATGACTTGGGTGCTGGGACCGAGGTGCTGAGAGCTGAATTTACTCTCTCTGCAGGAGCAGTATGGAGTCTTAGCTGCTAAGTCATTTCTCCAGGGTCTTCTTCATTCCTTTCTATTTTACATATTGATTTATTTGTTGGTGGGGGAACAGCTAGCAGATTTTATTGCTACAAGGTGGGGAACCATGGCAGTCTGCCCCTCTTATAAGGTAATGCTTCACACTTTAAAAATGTATTTTCTTTTGTTTAACTTATTATTATTACTAGTATCATCATCATTGCTGATACTATTGTGTGTATGTGCATGAGGGGGCAGGGCACTTGCACGTCAGGCAGAGCGTGTGTGTGTGTGTGTGTGTGTGTAGGTCAGAGGACAACTCTGTGGAGTGACTTCTCTTTTACCATTATGTGGGTACCAGGGATCAAAGCACCTCTGTCTACGCAGCCATCTGAATGACGCTATTATTTCTGAAGTTGTTCCTTTTCTGCTACACTTTCAAGAGATGTGATGTCTGTGTCTTTCTCGTCATCGTCCCTTGCACTCTTCCCTCATTTCGTGGATGTTTGGGCTCAAGCACCTGAAACACTTTCTGTTGGAGTCTGCTGGTATTTATCTTGCCTTCCTCCAGGGCCATCTGGGTAGGGAGGGGGTTAATGCCGAGCAAAGAAATCATTAACAAAATGAGTGTGTGTGTGTGTGTGTGTGTGTGTGTGTGTGTGTGTGTGTGTGTATGTGCCTGTCGCTCAGGGAGGTTAGGAGAGGGTGTTGGGTCCCCTCCTAAAACTGGAGTTACAGAAGGTTTTCAGCCACCAGGTAGGTGATGGGAATTGAACCTCTTGAAGAGCAATCAGTGCTCCTAACCAGTAAGCCATTTTTCCAGCTGCCTATGTGAGGCTCTCTTTTACAGAGTTCAGGAGGAGGGAGTGCTTGGTTGCTAGGGGTTTAATTTCAAGGTTCTCTAGCTTTGCACACGCATCCTAAAGAAATTAGACCTGGACTGACCCTCCACCCTCCATACCTGGAAGTATCAGGAATATGTTTGAATAGAAAGTGTCCAAACTTGATTGTCTTTAGGGAGAGAAGAAACTTGTTTCATTGTTTTGAGAAGGGGTGCAGCTTGATGCAGGGGGAAGGGGGGGCTGGGTTGTTAATAGGTTACTGGGTACCTTGTTCAGGGAGGCCCTGAATACAGCTCAATGCAGGTTGGGTTCTCATGTTACAAGGTCTATCGTTTGGATTGGGATGTGTACATACAGTGTATGAAGGTAGGGTTCTCAGGCCTCCAAGTGCGTAATTAGAATAGGGGTGTGCACATAGCCCAAACCAAGTGGAGTCCCAGCCGGCTAAACTATTCCCTGTGCTTGCCTGCCTCAACTCTGTCTCTACCACATTTTTTCCTCTGGTAAAAGTTTTTTGTTTTTTAAGATTTTTACTTTTAAGCCTGCTGTGATGTCACACACCTTTAATCTCAGTACTTAGGAGGCAGAGACAGGCAGTTCTCCGGGAATTCAAGGCCAGCCTAGTCTACAGAATGAATTCCAGGGCGGCCAGAACTGCATAAAAGAGAGAGACATATATGTACATACATATATGTGTGTGTTTATGTAAACACTGTGTGGTGTGTGTGTGTATGTGTGTTTATGTATACACTGTGTGTGTGCTTATGTATACACTGTATGTGTGTCTATGTATACACTGTGTGGTGTGTGTGTGTGTGTGTGTGTGTGCACGCGCCTGTAGAAGCGAGAGGAGGGTGTCGGATTCCCTGGAGCAGGAGTTACAGGCCACGTGAGTCTCCTGAAAGTTAATTCTAGGATCCATACTAGATCCTCAGAAGCACAGGAAGTACTCTTAACTGCTGAGTCCTTTCTCCGGCCATTTCCGCATCCCTGTAATTCTTATCCTGAAAATAAAAAGCTATAAATTTTTTCTTTAGAAAGCGGCAAGGCTCTTGAAAGCCCCTGGGATTCTTCCTTGGAAATTCATTTCCCCCCGGGGTCATATTCAGCCAGTCAGAGGAGTAGCAGGGGCTGATGGGATGGGAGGTGAGGGTTGGGGAGGGGCAGAGTTTGGGGGAGCAGGGTAAAGAGAGGGGAACCTGAGAAACACTTCACCCAGATCAGTTTTTCACATTTTGCTTTCCAGGGCGCAGGAGCATAGGACTCACTCCTGAAAAATAAGAAGGGTTC
The DNA here is from genome assembly GCF_982192425.1 of Myodes glareolus. NCBI lineage: Eukaryota > Metazoa > Chordata > Mammalia > Rodentia > Cricetidae > Myodes > Myodes glareolus. Next base: position 61,651,807 of record NC_142034.1, read on the forward strand.
TGAGTGTTTAGAGGGGGAGGGAGAGGAGGCAGCTGTGGAACATCGGGCAATGACTGAGTTTTCTCAGCATAGCCAATTCCAGGACGACTGGGCAGCTCTGGTTCCCAAGCAAGTGTGTCAGAGCAGAGGTCTGAATCACTGCCGGTGTGGAGAAGGTGGAAGCAAGTACTGTCTGTTCCAGAGTCATGGTGTAGAACCCCACCACTCCGTGGTATCTTTCTAAGTCACCCCAGGATCTTCTTTTTTCGATGCTCACCCAGCAGCTGGGCCTGACCTGGAGGGGTCTGGATTCCTGTGCTAATATCTGTTGCTTCTCAGCTCCATGACTGAGCACATTTCCTGAGGTAGTCGAGTGGCCGAGAAGACCAGTTTTACTTTTACAGATGTGAGACATAGAGTAAGGCTTAGAAGATTTACTAAGCAGGCAGGCGTTTGAGCTCGTTGCATAGCGCTGTTAGCCTCCCTGCATCCTACAGTTTGGAATTTTCTGAGAGAGTCTGCATCCACGTTCTACTTACTTGATTGTATATCTTTAGGCCTGGGCTCTCATTTTACTATAAATTTCCATGTTTGAAGATCAGCCAGCACTCACTGAACCCAGGAAACAGAGCTTAGAGCTTACTTGTGCTCCCCTAGAAAGTGGGGAGGTCAGAACTGACCAAGAAGCAGAATATTATCTTGGGTGCATGAAATCAGTCTTTCAGTCCACCGGCCACTTAGAGGAAATCAGCACATTACTGGAAACTCAAAAGCAGCTTCACCCAGAGGCCTTGTGGGTTTGCGGCAAGAAAAACCAGCCAGGCACCAACTACATAGCAGTAGCCAAGGCCCAGAGAGACAAAGCAGACAAACTCTGCCGCTAGCTTTTCTTACCTCTTCAGACTCTTCAGGCATGAATGTCGCCCCTCAGATTCTCTCTCTACATATTCAGGGCAGAAGAGTTGACGCAGCAATTAAACACTTTCTGCTCTTATGAGGACCTGGGTTCTATTTCCAGCACCTGCCTCAGCACAGTGGCAACTCCGGTTCCAGGAAGATCTGATGCTCTGCCTGGATGCACACCACACACACACACACACACACACACACACACACACACCACACACACACACTCACAGAGTGCACATAAATGCAAGTACACACATACACATATATAAAAAGAAAAATCTTTACAACTATATTATTATTGTTTCTGTGTGTGACACACGTGTACGGTAAAGTGTGGGAGTACACAGACTTATGCTTGCCACGCTGCGCAAGGCGAGGTTAGAGGACAACTTCAAGAGTAAGTTTTTGCGGGGCAGTGGTGGTGCAGGCCTTTAATCCCAGCACATTGGAGGCAGAGGCAGGTGAATCTCTGTGAGTTCAAGGCCAACCGGGCCTACAAGAGCTAGTTCCAGGACAGTTAGGACTCTTACACAGGGAAACCCTGTCTCAAAAAAAAAAAAGTAAGTTTTCTCCTCCAATCATGGATCCGAGGATTGAACTCAGGTCATCAGGCTTGCGTTGCCAAGTGCTTTGGCTAGCTAAATCAGCTTGTTAGATATTTTTTTGTTTTGTTTTGTTTTTCAAAATTGAGTCAGGGTCTTGTGTATCTCGGGGCTGGCCTCACATTCTACACAGCTGAAGATAACTTCAAACTGTAAAGTTTTTCCAGCCCGATCAGCCTCTCTGCCGATTCAATAATCCAAATCAGACCAAATCAAACCAAATTAGAAACAGTTCAGGTTTAATGGATGCCAGTGCTCCCAGGAGGCCCTTAGGGAAAACGTGGGGGGGAGGGGGGGAACGACAGACCAGAGAGACAAAGTGTTCATTCTCTGGGGAGCAGTTTAAATAGCCTGTGGGAGTGGTCTTGACCTTCCCTGGGGAGGGGTCACAGTTTGGCAGGCTCTCTTGGAGGTAGAGTCTGGAATAAGGCAACTCCCAGGGGAGGGGGCTTGAAATGGAACTTTCTACCCAACATTGCAAACAGGAGCTGGGGTGAAGCTCCACTCAAACATTCCAGACCCTTTGGATACAAGGATGTTAGTGACTGGGGTGACACTTCCAACCAAACACAAACTTCTGTCTGCCTCTCTCTCCCTCCAAAGCCGTAGGTTATGGGCAGCCACTACTGTATCCAGTTCATTCAGGGCTTGGGACTGAACCCAGTGTTTTGTGCATGTTAGTTAGGCCAGCACTCTACCAAATGAGCTGAAGTGTCAACCTGCCCCCCACCTCCCCTCCGTCATTTTTAATTTGGAGATTGTCTTACTGAAGTGCTCAGACTGGCCTTGAACTTTATATCCTAGGAGGCTTTAAATTTCAAATTCTCCTACCTCACCTAAAGGGATTCTAGCCAGCTAGAGTGTGGCAAACAAGACTCTTATCAGGCCTGCCCTTCTCCCCCCCATTCCCTCCCTCTACCACGCTAAAAACAAAACAAACAAAAAACATTACACTACCAAAGTTAGTCACCTACTGAGGCTGACTACCAAGCTCCAGTAATCAAAGTATTGAAATCCAGCAATCAAAAGCCTCTTTTGGCTGTCCTAATTAACATGCCCAATTAGGACCAAAGGGCTCATCCTAACAAGGGCTTTCCCTTTTACCTTTACAAATTGCCTTTTGCCTAAGGTCTCCTCTTTATCCAGAGGCAGTCCTCTGTCCTCCAAACAAACGCCCCTTCCCCTTCTGCCTTGGCCTCCATCTCCTGTGTTCAGTCTCTTATTCCCTGCCTGCTCTCTCTCCTCTGTGTTGAGAACTTGGTCTTGGGGTGTCCTGAGCCAATACTGGTCCCTTTTGTCACCCTCCCAAATAACTAGAATAAGAGTCTGCTCCTCTGGGTCTGACTTCTTTTAAAAGAATTTCTTTGTTTTAAATATCTTATTTTTATTTTTAGAGACAGTGTTTCTTTGTGTAACAGTCCTGGCTATCCTGGAACTCACTTTGAAATCCAGGCTGGCCTTGAACTTACTGAGATCCGCCTGCCTCTGCCTCCCAAGTGCTAAGATTACAGGCGTGCCCCATCATCACCCGGTTTATTATTTTTTATATATTTTCATGTACTTTGTCTGCATCCATGTCCGTGCATGACATGCGTGCCTGGAGGTCAGAAGAGGGCATCGATCCTCCATAGCTGGAATTACAGATGGTTGTGAGTCACCATGTGGGTATCTGGAATTGAACTTGGTTCCTCTAGAAGAGCAGTCAGTGCTCTTAACCTCTGAGCCATGTATCCAGGCCCCTTGTTTTGAGATAGGTTCTCTCTGTGAAGCTCCGACTGTTGTGGAACTCATTTTGTAGACTAAACTGGCCTCAAACTCAGAGATCTGCCTGCCTTTGTCTCGAGTACTGGGATTAAAAGTGTGTGCCACCATGCACAGCCTCTTTTTAAGTGTTTAACATAATAATTTTACATATTTCTGGGGTTCTATGTGACATTTCAAAACACGTATACAAGAGTACTGCTCTGACCAGGGTAACTGACATATCTTCCACTTGAGGCATGATTTTCTTTGTGTTCAGAGTGTTCACTATTCTCTCTACTAGCTATTTTGAAATATCTAATTATTGTCAACCATAGTTACCTACTTCACCCCTACTACAACCACCAGCCAATCTCTCTCCTTTTAAAGTCCCTGCTTTTCTTTTTTCTGGTGGGCCTGGAATTTGCTGTAGTTGCATCTGTCTCCTGAGTCTGGGATTGGCGCAGTTCTCAACCTGTGGGTTTCTACCCCTTTGGGGGGGGTGTCAAATATCAGTTATCCTGCATATCAGATATTTACAGTATGATTCGTAGCAGCAACAAACTTACAGATATAAAGTAACAATGAAATAATTTTATGGTTGGGGTCACCACAGTCTGAAGAACTGAAATAAAGGGCGCAGCATTAGGAAGGTTGCGAACCAGTGGATTAAAGGTTGAGTGCTGCCACACTCAGCCGCATCTTTGTTTCTCCAAGCTTCCTGGCTCTGTGCCTTCTTCCTTCTCAAGGTCTTGGCTGCTGTGGGAATAGGAGCCACGTATATTGTTCCAGTAAATCTTGCTGCGTGCTTCCAAGAAAAGTCCAAAAGGAGGGACAGGAGTTAGGCTAATCAAGAAGTCAATTTTAAAAAATCTGAACCAAAGTGTTGGCTGTAAAAGAGCAGGCCAGCTTCTGACAATCACACTGAGGACTGGGAAGACAGCCTCCAGGGAAGCCGAGGACAGAGCAGGTCTTTGTGGCTGCCGGCTAATCCAGATAGACTTGAATTTGGTCCACAGCAGAAGTGGAAGGAGAGTACTCTGGAGTCCATAAGGTTGTCCTCTGGCCTTCACATGCACATCACTGCATGCACACCCATGCATGCACACTCACATAGAATTAAAGATGATTGTTTAAAGGAGTCCAGAGCTGTGCATGGTGGACCACTCCTGCAATCCCAGCACTTAGAAGCCCTATCTCAAAAAACAAACCTACTCTTTCTCCTCAAAAATAAACAGAAACAATTATGGAGTCCTGAGCAACAGTGTAGGGCCATACTTTGCTATACAGGGCATCTGAGGCCAGCCTGGACTATAGAAGACATTGCCTCAAATAAATATAAAGGCTGAGTAGCTCAAGTGGTAGAGTGCTTGTCTTGCATTGATCCCTAGTAACATCACACACACACACACACACACACACACACACACACACACACACACACACACACACACACCTAACATTACCCCTTTATTGACTTTCTTAGAGGGGAAACAAGGTTATGACAGGGCGTACCAGTTTGTTCTGTGAACTCAGCAATCTCAAGGCAGAGATTATAGTCTTATGTAAGTTGTTCATTAACAACCAGGACTCATGGGTCTATGAGGGAAACTGAAGCCACTTTTTTGTTTCTTTAGTGCCTTTCCCATGTTTTTGTGTTTTTTGTTTTTAGATAAGGTCTCTTATCCCTGGCTGTCCTGGGTCTCACTTTGTAGACCAGGTTTGCTTCAAATTCACAAAGATCCATCTGCCTTTGTCTCCCAAATGCTGGGAATAAAGGCATGTGCTACAATGCCTGGCTCTCATGTACGTAGCCCTGGCCGGCCCAGAGTTTACTATTTAACAAGGATGGCCTCACTGAGTTTTACTGCTTGTGCTTCAGTGTTGGGATTAAATACATGCATCAAGAAGAGCCATGTATTCTTTAGCATCTAGTCCGACACTGGAATCAACTTCTCCTCAGGCTTTACATTAACATTTATTTTTACATGTGTATGCTAGAGGACAACTTGTGGGAGTCTGTCTCCATCCACCATGTAGGTCATACTTCAAACGACCCAGTCCGGCATAGCCTGGAGCAGAATTACCTTAGCCTTCAGGGTGCTGGGGGTTATAGGTACATACCACCTTGCCCAGCTCCAAGAAATCCTTGTCAACTCTCCTCTTGCTACACTATCTCAGAGCAAAGGTCCACCTCCTAGTCACATTTCTCCACAAAGCTGTATGGGCGTCTCTTTCAGCAATAAAGAGATGCTGGGACCACAAACTACAGTGGCCTTTAAAAAAAACAAAACAAAATCTGCAGATTTGGGGCAAGTCTTACTATATATCTCACCCTGACCTTGAATGCCTATGTGACCCTGTCAGCCTCTAAGTACAATCATAGATGTCACTTACTACACTCAACAAACTCAAATTTAATAGATAACATGTAAGTGCCCTTTCCCTGTTCAAACTCCAATTTTGTATGCAGTTCCATGAGATCTGCAAAGTTCTTAAAAACTACCTGGCCATCTTGAGTTCAATTCCCAGCAACCATATGGTGGCTCACAACCATCAGTAATGAGGTCTGGTGCCCTCTCTGGCCTGCAGGCACACATGTAGGCAGATATTGTATGCATAATAAATGAATATTTAAAAAAAAAACTACCTGGCCAGAGCCATGTATGGTGGTGCAGGTCTTTAATTTCAGCACTCAGCAAGCAGAGGCAGGTATTATCTGTGCTGTGAATTCACAGGCCAGCTTTGTCTACATAGGGAATTTCAGGACAGCCAGTAGTATATAGAATGGCTGACTCAAAGAGTCCTAGGCAAGATCACACTGGGAAACATACACACCAGGTCAGTCAGGGTTACACTAGATTGTCCTCTAGGCAACAACGCCCCATGCCACTTGAAGTGAGTTTATTCTAAAAGTATTAGTTCCAAATACCAGTCTGTATTATAGTTTTTGGTAAAGACAAAAATGGCTGGTGATAGCTCGGATTAAGTGCTTGCCAAAGCCAGACCACTTCATTGGATCCCTATAACACATCTGCCCTCCAGTAAATTAAAAAGGGAAACATGGAAAAGACCTATCCATTAATGTTTAAAATTTAGGTTTACAGATGAAATGCATGTTATACACAAAGGAGCTCATATATCAGGCTGGCATTTAATTATTAAGATTGCAGGTGTCATGTGATCCTGACTCCAACTAGACTTTTTCTGACAGCATTTTTTTCAGCCCTGGAACTCACAATACGTAGACTAGGCTGGCCTTTCTCTGCTTCCCCAGGGCTGGGATTAAGTAAAGATTTCATTTACTTTACAAACCTTAATCTCTAGCTGGAAAGTTGTTACAAAAGCATTAACTTCTAAGTAGCTTGGCAGGATTGGTGGGTTTGAGTTCTTGGTGAACCCCGAAGATGTAAGCCTTTAAGTTCTATTTCAAAGTGATTGCTAAAGCTAGGTAAGTATATGGATCTGAACTGTAGGCCAGTCATTTAGACTATCTCAAGAATATTCTAAAAACTTTGGGGATTGAGGGGATGTAAACCAGATTTCACCACAGGTGTTCACTATGAAGGCTTTTAACTTTCCCACTACTTACTACTGCTCAAAATATAAGGGTGTTCTTCCTAGCCAAGGGAATTATCCCAACCAGTCAGTACCTTACCAAAGCAATGGAGCCATGTATGTATCTCAGTGTAATTAGCTAACATACCCTCCTCCCTCCCAAAGTACCCAAACACACCACCAACCAAACACAAGAGCAACCAAAACTTTGGCTATTTCCCGCCAAAGCCTTTGAAATGAGCTTCAGACAAGTATGTTTGTTTCCCAAAGGCTGCATGGGAACCACCCCCCTATTGTTGCAAACTGGTATTATAGCTGTTATTAACTTTTAAACTCAATTCCCAACTCATAAGCTTAAATAAGTGCTGCAAACTGTAGTCAATACCAATCTGTAAAGGTAAAGACAACCAGTTGAGGTCCACCCCCACCCAAGCTACCACAGAAATTTCACAAGTGACACCATATATGCTTACCATGCAACAAAACCTTTATTAACATTTTTTAACAGGTTCAGCTATTACTGAAACTTGTAATTTCTAAACTTAAATTGGGACAAATGGCCATAGTGCAGAGTAATGCCACCACTGCCCACTGGGAATGCAGATGAAGAATTAATAGCCACCCCTGAGACGGAGGACCAGGTGCAGGGTGGACTCTTTCTGGATGTTGTAATCAGAAAGAGTGCGGCCATCTTCCAGCTGCTTGCCAGCAAAGATGAGTCGCTGCTGGTCGGGGGGGATGCCCTCTTTATCCTGGATCTTGGCCTTGACGTTCTCGATGGTGTCACTGGGCTCCACCTCGAGGGTGATGGTCTTGCCGGTCAGGGTCTTCACGAAGATCTGCATGCCACCCCTGAGACGAAGGACCAGGTGCAGGGTAGACTCTTTCTGGATGTTGTAATCAGAAAGAGTGCGGCCATCTTCCAGCTGCTTGCCAGCAAAGATGAGTCGCTGCTGGTCGGGGGGGATGCCCTCTTTATCCTGGATCTTGGCCTTGACGTTCTCGATGGTGTCACTGGGCTCCACCTCGAGGGTGATGGTCTTGCCGGTCAGGGTCTTCACGAAGATCTGCATGCCACCCCTCAGACGGAGGACCAGGTGCAGGGTGGACTCTTTCTGGATGTTGTAATCAGAAAGAGTGCGGCCATCTTCCAGCTGCTTGCCAGCAAAGATGAGTCGCTGCTGGTCGGGGGGGATGCCCTCTTTGTCCTGGATCTTGGCCTTGACGTTCTCGATGGTGTCACTGGGCTCCACCTCGAGGGTGATGGTCTTGCCGGTCAGGGTCTTCACGAAGATCTGCATGCCACCCCTCAGACGGAGGACCAGGTGCAGGGTGGACTCTTTCTGGATGTTGTAATCAGAAAGAGTGCGGCCATCTTCCAGCTGCTTGCCAGCAAAGATGAGTCGCTGCTGGTCGGGGGGGATGCCCTCTTTGTCCTGGATCTTGGCCTTGACATTCTCGATGGTGTCACTGGGCTCCACCTCGAGGGTGATGGTCTTGCCGGTCAGGGTCTTCACGAAGATTTGCATTTTGACCTTGAATTTAAAAGGTTAAATATAAATATCCAGTAAAAATTTCGATTTCCACAAAATATCTCTAGGGAAAACCCCTCCCCGCGTTTCATCTCAACACAAAATCTATTTTGTCATGGTTCTAAAATGCGAAAGCATTTCAAAACACTAAACAAGCGTCTAGAACCGCTACGGATAGCGGGGACTTCCGAAACTGCCAGTAACAGCCGAGATAAATGAATTTAAAAACAAAAATCAAAGCCACAAAACCGTTAGTAAGAATTCCCGTTTAAACAGAAACACATAGCTCCTACAATGAAATTAGCGTTAAGCCTGGCCGTTAAGTCGCGAGTACCTCCTTTCTGCCTTCCCCCACTGAAATAACCGCGATGGTCTCTCCATCGGTTAGGCGTCCGTTAAGCTCCCTGGCGCGCGCGCCAGGGCCGCCCCCGCTCCGCGCACGCGAACAAGGCCCACTCTTCCCGGAAGGCCCGTTGCCGCGTCACGTCAGCTCACCCTCCCCTCCCCCACCCCAAGAAAAAGCCCGCCTAGCTTAACGTAAGCCCCCTCTCTAGTCCTTCCGACTAAAGCGCCGCTGACCATTACCTGTTAACGAATGTGATGAAACGACAAAACGCCGAGCGCGTAGAGACACCAGGACGTGAAGACCTCCTAACCGCACAAAGCCTCTCGTCACTGAGCTCGGCGGCCGCGCGAGTCACTATTTATGCAGCGTCTGTTGCGTCACTCACCACGCCTACGTAGCCGTCGTCTTCCTGCGCCGCCGAAAGTAGTCCCTCGTCCCCCACCTCCTACCACTCAGTTAGACTTTTCACCCAAGGGTCCAGTTCCTCCAAACCGAAGAAAGGAACACTAACAAATAAAAGGCCCTTTATTTCCGGCGACCCTTCTCCTCCTGAACAATAATATGGACAAAATCATCGGGCGGATGGATCCAAGTTAAAGGGCCCTCCCTCGAAAGCTCTGGAAACTTCCTTGCTGCGTCAGCGTTGATTGGTGAGGTGACAAAGATTATGCCGGTGCTGATTGGTCGGGGCCACGGGCCGCTCGATTGTTGCTGGGCTTGGTTCTGGGGCAGTTTAACGTCGACGTTGCTAAGTAACCGGGTGCGCATGCGCCGCGACTCGTTTTCGAGAAGTAGCGTCGTTTCCTGCCTGAGGTGGGGGAAGGGGTCTTCTTTTCCCGCGTCCCGAGTCCCGTGTCCCGCTTCCCGAGTACCGCTCCCCGAGTGCCCTTTGGCCCTCTTGCACCCCTCGCTCGGAGGCTTACGCCATAGCGTGAATGACGACCCCCACGCGGTTCGCACTGCTGGACGTTAGCCTTCGCTCCGGCCCCTGCAGGGTAGACATTGATGCTTCTGAAGCCAGAGCCCTCAGCGGCTTTGTCTTATCCCTAACCGCCCGCAGGCTCAGACGTGGAAGTTGAGCGCTAGCGGGGCTGGAGGCTGAGGGCTCTTCGAGACCCGGCCGGGCAGATTCTCTTCCTCCTCAGCAGTCTTTAAACAATGGAAGGAAAGAGGGCACTTGCCCATTAGACTCGCTACTCGGGGTTCACCCACCTTTCTCATTGGGGGTGCCTATTGTGCAAAGGAAGGGGAAGGAGCAGTTTAATCCTAGACCCTCAGGACTGGATTCAGACATCCTGGGTGTGGCCGTTTTTTCCTCAGCGAGATAAACAAGGAGCAAGCAGGGCTGCGTGGGTCGCGAAGTCATGCGGAGCCACGTCACGAGGGTGGCCACGTAAATAACCTTGAAAACAGCTTTGTTTGTCCGGGCTGCCAACCACCTTTCAGTAAGACCTCCAGCTATGTTAAGTAACCTTCACTCTGTAAAGGTTCACTAGTTTTTAACATAGAACTGAACGAAAAGTTGGGAATTTTTCTGGTTTGCGTAGCGCGAACCAAAAGTCCCAGCTTCGATTTCCCCAGCCCTGTGTCTACTATTTAGAATAAAAAGTAGGTAGATTTTAATTTGAAGTGGATTAAAGTTTAGAAAATGTACATTTTACATAGTATTTTATTCTTATTAGACCTCGAGTTGGACCTTACGTCATGAGTCAGACATTTTGACGTGCAGGTTGAGCGAGAATGCAGATCTTGTGACTGGTGTGATGACTTCACTGGGTTATATTCTAGCAATTGCCAGAACGTAGTCTTATCACTTCCTGGTTGTTTTCTCAAAGTAGATCATTTAATTACTTCAACACAGCAATGATGTTTCAAAAGAATGGCATCTGGACTCCTGACGCAGATGAGATGGCTTTTTTTTTTTTTTTAAAGATTTTGTTTATTTCTTATGTATACAGTATTCTGGCTGCATGTATAGTCATACATGCCAGAAGAGGGCACCAGATCTCATTACAGATGGTAGTGAGTCACCACGTGGTAGCTGGGAATTGAACTCAGGACCTCTAGGAGAGCAGCCTGGGTTCTTAACCTCTGAGCCATCTCTCCAGCCCCAAGATGGCTTTTTTCATAATATAGTTTTTATTTGGTCCATGAGTCTTTGTCTCTCTCCACTCCCCACCCCCAACAGGGGGTCACTGTGTAGCCCTGGTTGGCCTGAAACTACAGTGTAGATCAGGCTAGCTACAGCTTAAAGGGATCATCTTGGCTTTGCCTTCTGAGTATTGGAATTAAAGACCTATCATGCCCCACTGTATGTATGTATGAGTGGGTTGTTTTATTTTTTTTTTTTTTTTTTGGTTTTGTTTTTTTTTTTGTTTTGTTTTGGTTTGTTTTGGTTTGTTTTGGTTTGGTTTATCGAGACAGGATTTCCCTGTTTAACAGTCCTAGCTGTCCTGGAACTAGCTCTTGTAGACCAGGCTGGCCTCGTACTCACAGGATTCACTGGCTCTGCCTCCCGAGTGCTGAGATTAAAGGCATGCGCCACCACTGCCCATCCGAGTGTTTTTCTTATATGTATGTTTATATACGACCCGTGTACCTGGAACCTGAGGCGCTCAGAAGAGGGTGTCAAATACCCTGGAACTATATAGACAGTTATGAACACTTGTGTGGGTACTTGGGAATGGAACCCCGGTCCTCTGGAAGAGTGGCCAGTGCTCTTAACTGCTGAGCCATCTCTCCAGCCCCCGTAAACAGATTTAAAACAAAGCAGACAAAAAAAAAAAGAAAGAAAGAAAAAAAAACGAAAAAAACAGGACAGTGTAAACCTTGAGATTAGAAATTCGTTGTTAGCACTATGCTCAACAATGTTTCTTCAATGAATAAGTTTTCCATTTTGTTCCCCTAAAAAAGAAAAAGATTGTGTCATCTTTAGGCCCTAAAACACACAAAAGAAACAGTAGTACGATGTATGTTTGTGTATTTTTGTTCTTTTGAGACAGGGTTTCTCTATGTAGCCCTGATTGTCCTGGAACTCTGTAGACCAGGCTGGCCTGGAATTTACAGAGGTATGCATGCCTGCCTCCTGAGTGCTGGGATTAAAGGCGTGCGCCACCACCAGTCTCCTTCACATGGATTTCTGACCTTTTGGGCCACTGTGAGAAAAACAATCTGACTGCACATGGGCTAGCATTTTCCTTTGCCTTTCTATCATCTATGCTTCACCACCACTGTCCAGCAAATAAGAAATAGATCTCACCGGGCCGGGGTGCACACGCCTTTAATTCCAGCGCTCAGGAGGCTAAGGCAGGTGGATCTCTGTGAGTTCAAGGCCAACCTGGTCTACAGAGCGAGTTCTTTGACAGCCAGAGACTAGAGAAACCCTGTCTCAAAATAAACAAAGAAAAAGAAAAGAAGAGAAAGTGTTTGTTCCGAGACAGCATATTGCCCTATGCTGAAGATAGTATTACAGTTGCTGACCAACTCCTCTGTCCTCTTCTGTTTTTATGATTTTTTTGGTTTTTTTTGTGTGTTTTTGTTGTTGTTGTTGTTGTTTTTAGAGACAGGGTTTCTCTGTCCACCTGACCTTATTCTATATTTTTCTTTGAAACACGCATCTTCACAATGCTGTAAGGGACACCTAGTCAAAATCATTTATAATATCAGCCAGTGTATCTTCAGTTTCAAAGGGGCCTGCTAGGCAAGAACTATCTGTCCTAATATTAAAAATGTTAAACATAGTACTTCTAGCTGGGTGTGGTGATACATGCCTTTAATCCTAGCACTCAGGAGGCAGAGGCAGGCAGATGTCTAAATTCAAAGCTACAGAGTCAGTGAGTTTCAGGATAGCCAGGACTACACAGAGAAACCCTGTCCCAAAAAAAGAAGAAAAAAAAACCAAATATTTATTGAAATAGGGTCTCATGTAGTCCAGGCTGGCCTTGAATTTAATATGTAGCCCAGGTTGTCCTCTAACTCATGATGTCTCTACCCACTAAGTGATGGGATTATAGCCATTCACCACCAAAACTATACTGGCAGGAATGAAAATATTCTGAGACCCCTGTGTGCTGCTCTTATGGCCATCAGACTTTTGAGACAGTAGACCCCCAGAAATTGGAATTTACCAAGGTATCCTCTCTTGATGAATGAAGGAAAAGGCTTACAAGCTGGTTCCTGCCTGGTAGAAATTTATCTCTTGGGAAGAGATTTCACGCAGGTCCAAAAACTTGTCCAACCATCTTGAAGGAGAAACTGGAGTCCAGACAAAGATCATCATGAAGACCACACTTTGATCACAACTACTTAGCTATGTATATAGCTGCCTTTTGTTTAAAAGATTTCATTATTTTTAATTATGTGTATTGTAAAACTACACTGGTTTCGTTCTGCGCTCTACTTGCTATAGGAACTAGGCTGAAAATTTAAAAATATACTAACAAGAGACAGACAGATAGATGGGACCACGGGGACATCCTTGAGACAAGAGTGCCAAGAATGCCTACTTTATTGTGCTCAGGGGCAGCTTCTAGAGGGCTCTGGCCAAGCCCCAGCTATCAGGATCTTTCAACTGCAGATTCACCAGAACTCACTCCCCTGCCATCAGGGTCTCCTCAGAGCAGCTGCGGGCTGCTCAGAGCTGAGGAAAACAAGTTGTTTACAAGAAATTCAGGGTCTGGTGGTCCACAGTCCTCAACAGTGTATGTGTGCGGGTACATGGATGTGAGCGCAAGTGCCTGCAGGGACCAGAAGAGAGTGTTGGGTACCCGGAAAGCTGTAGTTACAGGGGGTTATGAGCTGCCTGACATGGTGCTGGGAACCAAACTCGGGGCCACTGCAAGAGCATCAAGGGTTGGTAACTGCTGAGCCATCTCTCTAGTCTTTCTTTAAACCTAAACCTCATGTTGGTTCTCTGAAGACGGACTTGAAGGGGAGGCCTTGGACCTCTTTCCAGGGGCACCACATTGGGTAAATTTTTTTTTCTGCTTTGCACTATTTCTTGTCTAATTACCCTGATGGAGATTGGTGGCCGAGCCTAGCTGACTAGGGCTGCTAGGGCCCGGGTTCTGACTGTAACCATGCAGGTCTGTGGCGATATTTAAAATGTAATATTAGGAGGCGGGAGAGATGGTTCTTACTGTTCTTGCAGAGAACTTCGGTTCCGTTCCCATAACCTGTTCCCATAACCTGTGTCAGGTGATACCCTCTCAACTCTGGACACCTGAAATGCACTGGTGTTAACACAGGAGGAGACAGAATTTACTATGGGTCAGTAGAATTTACTATGGGTCAGTAATTATGTTTTTTTTTTTGAGACAGGGTTTCTTTTTTTTTAAGGAAGTTTTTTTTTTAATTTTATTATGTATACAATATTTTGTCTGTGTGTATACCTGCAGGCCAGAAGAGGGCACCAGACCCCATTACAGATGGTTGTGAGCCACCATGCAGATGGTTGTGAGCCACCATGTGGTTGCTGGGAATTGAACTCAGGACCTTTGGAAGAGCAGGCAATGCTCTTAACCTCTGAGCCATCTCTCCAGCCCCCTTGAGACAGGGTTTCTCTGTAGCTTTGGAGCCTGTCCTGGAACTACCTCTTGTAGACCAGGCAGGTCTTGAATTTAAAGAGATCCGCCTGCCTCTGCCTCCCTAGTGCTGGGATTAAAGGCGTGTGCCACCACCTGTCACAAGTAAGAATTTTTAAAGGAGGTATAATAGTCAGTCACTCGTTCCTATAAATCCCAGCACTTGCAGAGTTTGAGGCCAGCCTGAGCTATGTAGTGATTTCTAGGCTACCCTAAACTACAAAGCATGGCCCTGTCTCAAAAAGAAAAATAAGACAATAAGAAGGGCTGAAGGTATATAGCTCAGTTGGTAGAGTGCTTGCTTAGTGGGCCCAAAATAATTCTCAGCACATAAACTGGGCAGAGGTCATCCTGAGCTACAGAGGATGGAGGACCAGAAGTTGAAGGTTATTCCGGCTACAAAGTGAGTCCAAGGCCTGACTGGGATACATGAGACTGTCTCAAAAAAATTAAGAATGTAAAATTGTTATATTGAATGTCCAAATGAACACAGAATAAAATACTATCATACCTTTTTTTTTGAGACAAGCTCTCACTATGTAGCCCAGGCTAGCCCCCAAACTCAATATATAGACTAGGTTGGCTTTTAACTCTTAATCCTCCTGGTGATCTTCCTAGGTGATGAAATTATAGGCAATCCCAGTACTTTGGAAGCTGAAGCAGGGGATACAAGTTAGAGCAAACCAGGGCTGTGCTGGGTGACCTTAAAAAATTTCTGTTTGGTCTTAATAGTAGAACATTTGCAGTAGAGCACAAAGCCTTGGGTTCTAGCCCAACTGCTGCAATAAACACTATGGACCGTTATTATGTGCATGAAATTTGGAGACAGTGACAAGCTCCATGTACCTGCCAAGTTGCTTAAACTTTAAAGAGTTGTGTTTATTGAATTTAAAAATTCTTTCTCTTTCTTTTTTCTTTATTTCTTCCTCTTTTTTTTTTTTTGTTTTGGAGCCTGTCCTGGTAGACAAGGCTGGCCTCAAACTCACAGAGATCCGCCTGTCTCTGCCTCCTGAGCACTGGATTTAAAGGCGTGTGTCACCACTGACCGACTTGAATTTAAAAATTCTTTTTCTAAAGAACATGTGTGTGTGTGTGTGTGTGTGTATACGCACCTGTGCGCGTGCAGAGGTCAGAAGAGGTTTTTTCCTGGAGCTGGAGTTACAGGTGTCTGTGAGCCACAAGATGTGGGTGCTGGGATCTGAGCTCTGATCCTCTGATAGAGCAGTAAATATTAGCAATTTCTTTTTTTTTAATTACCAAAATTGTGGATTTTGCATTTTGTATCCTTTCATCAATCAAGAAAAAAATTCTTCTGAATATTATTTAACATACATATAAAACAAGATAGGAAAATACATTATAAACTTGTAACAATGGCTGTAAATACATTATCTTACATGTTTCTCATAGGCAATAGGTTGGTTATGGTATATACATAGCATGAAACTACTAAGATAATGAAGAATAGACAAAAAATACATGTCAGCTATATGTTAATATACCAGCGACACTCCCATCTACCCACGCTAAAAAATTACATAATACTGTCAGGAACAAAGTCTTAAAAACTACATATTTTAATAAGAAAAAATTCAATAGAGTGATAATACTGAGAACCAAGGCATTCAGAGATTCCAAAAGTCATGCTTTTTTCAGTTGACCCAAAACATTGTCAACTAAGTTTTCAGAAGTTTGTTCAGAGCCAGCATTACTCATAAACGTCACACGTCTACTGTTTACAGATTTATTTTTTTCCCCATAAAAGACCTTTGATAAACATCTAAAATGTCCAGGTAAAACACGGCTGTGATGAAACTGGATCAAATACTGGTTACTTTTTTTTTTTTTTAACTATCACCTCAAGTGTTCTGAGAGTCGCAAATTTATTCAACCAACCAACCAAAATAAAAATCAAACGGCACAGCATATAAATCAAAATCACCATGTAGGGCTCGGGTCTACCCCTGCTCCTGGGGTTACTTGAGGACAGTTTCTGGTCAGCCAGCTAAACATTGTTTGTTTTTGTGCTCCCTCTGCCCCCCCCCCCCTTCGGTGATTAGCTGTAGGGCATTGTTTATTCCATCTTGGGTGTGGCAATTTCCCACCTGCCTGGGGGGAATTCCTTGTGAAGCAGCTAGGTATATAAGGATTTCCCCAACATTGAATAAATGGCATTCGGCTGATCTCCTTTCAAATGACCTAGGTCTCTTGTGTGTTCTTTCAATCTCCAGGTCCTTGCCTGGCTCACATATGGTACAGTGGTGCACAAACTGTACTGAGAGGGTAACACAGAATCGTGTGTTACATCACCACATGTGTAACAGAAAGGCAAAGCTGTGGTACATTAAACCAAAGCTGAGTACATAACGACGACTGTCTATTGCATAGTAAATAAGCTGAAAATGGTTCCAAGAGAGACAGAATAATGGCGAGGTCACCATGAAGGTGCCCAATGAGCTTCCTGCTGACCTTGACTGTGAAGCCATGAAGCCATGAAGGTATGGAACAGGGCATGAGTTGATGTGCCAGGAGTCCACTATCACATGAGATTTGCCACCTCTGGTACTGAGCAATTAAATTTATGATTTAGATGCAGGCTTTGCACACAAACTGCTTCAAATATAGAACAGTATTAGCAATTTCTAAGCTGGGTTACCAGCTCCAGATTTATTTTATTTTGAGATAGGGTTGCTCTGTGTATCCTCGATTGTCCTGGAAACTCACTTTGTAGACCAGGCTGGCCTCTAACTCAGAGATCCGTCTGCCTCTGCCTCCTGAGTGCTGGGTTAAAGGTGTGCAAACACACCTACCTGATGATTTAAAATTTTTTAATTGTGGAAGAAAAGGTTCTAGGGTAGCACACACCTTTAATGCTAAGGAGGCAGAGACAGGTGGGTCTCTGTTAGTTTTAAGCCAAACAATTACAGACTGTCTCAAAAACAGAATAAAACCATTTTAACCATTTTTCACTGTATGTATTATTATATGTACATATTGTTGCATAATAGAACTTGAGAACTTTTTAAAAATTGTGTGTGTGTGTGTGTGTGTGTGTGTGTGTGCACTTCTGGGGTCAGAGGACAGCTTAGTGGAGTCTGTTTCCTCCATCGTGTGGCTTCCAGGGGTCAGACACGGCCTTGGGCTTGTCAGCAAGTGACTTTATCCACTGAGTCATCTCATCAGCCCCTGAAATTTGAAACTTTTCAAGAACAAATACACACCTCTGAGCAGTTTGGATTTGGGGATTAGAGATGGTCATCTCATCATCAGGGTTTCCAGGTTAAGATCCTTGCCAGCACCTAGTACTGTCTGACTTTGTATGTTTTTGCTAATATGTTGGGATGGTTTGTCTTCTAGAAAATAAGATTTATAAAAATCCTCTCCGATGTAGTTTGTAAATATGAGCCTTACATGTTTTCAGGCGAGATTTGACTTTAGGGGGGCGGTGTTGAGATGGCTCTGCCAGTTTGACAGATCTGGCAGTCAGAACTATTCATTAATAACAGGCACCACTTATAGTAGTAGTCTGATGCTTTCACTCTTCTGGGGCCTCCACCCACTCCCACATGAGTCACACGAGGCTTATTCTTAGTTATAAACAGCCTTAGCTTGGCTTGTTTCTTGCCAGCTTTTCTTAACTTATTTTAGCCTATCTACCTTTTGCCCCTGGGCTTTTCTTGTTCTCTTACTTCTGCAAACCTTCTTCTTACTCCATGGATTGCTGTGTAGCTGGATGGATGGCCCCTGATGACCTCCTTCTATATAGTCTCTCTGCCTGCCAGCCCCGCCTCTCCTACTCCTGTCTCACTCACTATTGGTTGTTCAGATCTTGATTAGACTATTCAGGTGTTCTACATAGGCAATGTATCACAGCTTCACAGAGTTAAACAAATACAAAATGAACAAAAGTCACATACCTTAGCATAATATTCCCCATTAACTACTGACCCTTTAAAGAACTGTCATGTTTGTAACGGTTAATGTTGTGGTATGAGAACAGGAAAAAGTATTGTTCTGGTTTTTAGTAAGACATTTCAGCAGGTAAGTCAAGTTTGCCAATAAACCTTTTTTGTTTTTGTTTTTTGGTTTTTGGTTTTTGGTTTTTGTTTTTTTGGGTTTTGAGACAGGATTTCTCTGTGTAGCTTTGGAGCCTGTCTTGGAATTCACTCTTGTAGACCAGGCTGGCCTCGAACTCACAGAGATCCGTCTGCCTCTGCCTCCGAAGTGCTGGGATTAAAGGTGTGTGCCACCACCGCCCGGCATCAATAAATCTTTTTATGAACCTAAAATAAGCCAGGCAGTGGTGGTGTACACCTTTAATCTCAGTACTTGAGGGGCCAAGACAGACTGATTTCTGTGAGTTCGAGGCTGGCCTAGTCTACAGAGTGAGTTCCAGGACAGCTAAGGCTACACAGAGAAACCCTGTCTTTCTCAGATAAAAAAGAAAGAAAGAAAGAAAGAAAGGAAGGAAGGAAGGAAGGAAGGAAGGAAGGAAGGAAGGAAGAAAGGAAGGGGAAGGAAGAAGGAAGGAAGGAAGGAAGGAAAGAAAGAAAGAAAAAGAAAGAAAGAAAGAAAGAAAGAAAGAAAGAAAGAAAGAAAGAAAGAAAGAGAAGCAACCTAAGATAGCTGGTGGTGGTGGCGGCACATACCTTTGATCCTAGCGCTCCAAAATAAGAGACAGGGACATCTCTCCGAGTTTGAAACCACCTGACCTAAGAAATGGGTTCTAGGACAACCAGGGAAACACAGAGAAACCCTGTCTCAAAAAAACAAAAAGGCAAGCCAGGTATGGTAGCACATGCCTTTTATTCCAGCACACTGAAAGCAGAGGTCTATGAAACCAACTTGGTCTATGTAGTAAGTTCCAGGCCAGGCAGCGCTACATAGAGAAACCTTATCTCAAAAGCAACAACAAAATCTTGTTTACTGTGCTTTAAAATGCATCAAGTGTTCACTTTGGCAGCACATATACTAAAATTGGGGCAATAAAGAGAAGACCAACACGGGCCCTGGGGCAAGGCTGGCATGCACATTCACGATGAAGTACTCCATTTCTTCCCAGTAGCTGAGGAGGAAGACAAGAAGGCTAGGAGGTGGTGGATAGTAAAGTGCGATATATAAAAAGTTCTTAACAAAAGCTATTTGTTGTTGTTTGTTGTGGTCTGGAGATTGAACACAGCACCCCACACATGTAGTTATAATGAACTGTATGCCAAACCCTTAACCCATCATTTTGTACAATGAATATACTTAATTAAAATAAGTTTCATTGAGATGGACATGGTAACAGTGCTTGCAGCCCTATCATGCAGGAGGTAGAGGTAGGAGGATATGAGAGTTAAAGGCTAGCCTAAACTACATGATGAGTTCAATACATAGAGCTAGCCAGGAGGTGGTGGTGCACGTCTTTGATTCCAGCACTCGGAAGGCAGAGGCAGGTGGATGTCTGTGAGTCTGAGGTTAGCCTGGTCTATAGAAACCCTATCTCGAAAAACAAAACAAACAAAAAAGGAAAGTGATGAGGCCTGTCATGTGAGCTGAGAAATCTGGGTCCTGTAGTTGAGAGGCAAGCCTGGCCACACCATCCTAGTGTGTCAAATTTGCTTTTTGTTTTATTTGTTTGTTTTTTGTTTTGTTTTTTGAGACAGAGTTTCTCTGTACCTTTGGTGCCTGTCCTGGAACTAGTTCTTGTAGACCAAGCTGGCCTCGAACTCACAGAGATCCGCTTGCCTCTGCCTCTTGAGTACTGGGATTAAAGGCATACCACTGCTGGGCCAAATTCCCTTCTTCTTCTTTTTTTTAAAAAAAAAAATATTTATTTATTGTGTATACAGCATTCATTCCATGTATACCTGCAGGCCAGAAGAGGGCACCAGACCTCATTACAGATGGTTGTGAGCCACCACGTGGTTGCTGGGAATTGAACTCAGGACCTTTGGAAGAGCAGGCAATGCTCTTACCCTCGGAGACATCTCTCCAGCCCCCAAATTCTCTTCTTACAGGGAGCTGAAGTATCAAGCCTCAGGGTACAAAATGGTGCCCTTTAATCTGCTCAGTCTGTGTGCTGCAGGGTCTCCTTCCTGCTAGTGACCCTATTAGTGAAGATTACCATCTCCAGCCCATATTCTGTCTGAAAAGCAGATTTGCATATGCAAGAATCACGATTCACTCTCTGCTTCTGTATTTCTGTATCCTGTTACCCCAAATAGGAATTTGTAGAGCAGTGTTGAGCATTAGTCTGTGTTCTAAAGTCCAGGACAGATTGTCAGGGCTTTTGTTTCCTCACTTTGCAGAGTTGTGTAGGCTCTTGGTTTTGCTTTTTGTTTGTTTCGTTTTGAGACAGGATCATACTGTAGCTATAGCCGTCCTGGAACTCACTATGTAGATCACTCTGGCCTAGAACTCAGAGATCTGCTTGCATCCCCTCATCTTCGTCCCGCAAGTGCTGGGATTACAGCTGTGGATCACCACAGCCAGTTAGGTTCTTGTTTTGTGAGCACATCACGCGGGGGGGGGGGGGGTCACTCCTCACCTGTGAGCACATCACAGGGGGTCATCACCTCACTTGTGAGCACATCATACGGGGGTCACTCCTCACCTGTGAACACATTACAGGGGGTTATCACCTCACCTGACATGTTGATTTTAGGAACTTAAACTAGATCCCAAAGCTTAAATTTTTCTTTAAGGATCTGGAGAGATGTCTGAGTGTTAGGAGCTCTTGCTGCTCTTGCAGAGAACTCTAATTTGATTTCCAACATCTGCATGGGGTGGCTTATGACCTCCTGTGACCCTAGCTCTAGGGACTCTGTCACCCTCTTCAGGTTTCTGCAGGCACCCACACATATGTGTGCAGACAAACACGTTTTTATTATTTATTTATTTATTTACATTTTTTTTCAAGGTCTGATCATTTATTTGTTATCCTTACAGACTTATTTTTGACTGGACTCAGACTTAGAAGTAGAAGCTCTCAGCAAAGACAGTCTTTGCCTCTTGGCAATCTGTTCCTGGCGCTTTTCTTTGGCTTCCTTCATTCTCTTGGCCAAAAGTTTAGCATATTCTGCAGTCTCCTCCTTGTTTTTCTTTGTTCATTGCTTCTTCAGAGCAATACACTGGCGTTGCTTCTTCAGAGCAATACACGTGGAGTCACAAGACGTTGAATCTTGGGTGCCTTGGTCCTTGGCTCTTACCTTCTTTGTTTAAAGGCTTTCTGACAACGTACTGGCAGACATCATCTTCTTTAGAAAGATTAAAAAGCTTTCGGATTCTGCTAGCTCTTTTAGGTCCTAACCGACAAGGCACAGTAGTATCTGTCAGTCCAGGAATATCCTTCTCTCCTTTTTTACAATAACCAAGTTGAGAACACTCAGATTGGCATCCACAATGCATCCTCGGACAGACTTGCGCTTCCTCTCTCCAGTTCTCCTTGGTCGATAACAAGAATGGCCCTTACTCAACAGCAGATGCACTCTGTCTGGGTCAGGACACCTTGTTTCATGGGAAAGCCTTGTTTGTCATTGCTGCCACTGATTCGGACCATGTAACCCTTCCACTCTTCACCCAGGGCATCGGCAGCCACTTCCGTGGCCATGCGCTTCTCATAGAAGGTCCGAAGCTGGCATTCATCGTCCACTTTGATGAGTTTCTGGCAGCCGGTGGCAGGGAAGGAGATCTTCAGCTTCATCTTCGCACAGCCAACCTCCTAGGAGGCACCACGAAAAAGAGAGACAAACACGTTTTTAAAATTAAAAAGCAAGCATTCATTTTTCTTTCAACTGTGGTAAGATACGGTATACATAAAATGACCATTTTAAGCATATTGTTTGTTTTTGTGAGGCAGAGTTTCACTATATTATCCAGACTGGCTTTGAACTCACAGTCCTCCTGCCTCAGCCTTTCCCTAACTGGGACCAGAGGCATTCAATTTCACGCCTCCTTTCTTTCCTACTTTTTTCTTAAAATTTTTTATGGGTGGGAATCTGTATTTATTTTTATATATTTTTATTGATATTTATTGAGCTCTACCTTTTTCTCTGCTCCCCTCCCTGCCTCTCCCCTCTTCAATCCTCCCCCAAGGTCCCCATGCTCCCAATTTACTCAGAAGATCTTGTCTTTTCTACTTTCTATTTCCTATGTAGATTATATCTATGTATGTCTCTCTTAGTGTCCGCATTGTTGTCTAAGTTCTTTGGGATTGTGGTTTGTAGGCTGGCTTTCTTTGCTTTATGTTTAAAAACCACCTATGAGTGAGTACATGTGAAAATTGTCTTTCTGTGTCTGGGTTACCTCATTCAAAATAATGTTTTCTAGCTCCATCCACTTTCCTGCAAAATTCAAGCTGTCATTCTTTTCTGCTGTGTAGTACTCCATTGTGTAAATGTACCACATTTTTCTTATCCATTCTTCGATCGAGGGGCATTTAGGTTGTTTCTAGGATCTGGCTATGACTGACAAAGCTGCTATGAACATAGTTAAGCACATGTCCTTGTGGCACAATTGAGCATCCTTTGGATATATACCCAAAAGTGGTATTACTGGGTCTTGAGGAAGGTTGTTTCCTAATTTTTGAGAAATCACCACATTGACATCCAGAGGGCTGTATCAGCTTGCATTCTCACCAGCAATGCCGAAGTGTTCCCTTTTCCCCACAACCTCTCCAGCATAAGTTGTCATCAGTGTTTTTGATCTTGGCATTCTTACAGGTGTAAGATAGAATCTCAGGGTTGTTTTGATTTGCATTTCTCTGATGACTAAGGATGTTGAACATTTCCTTAAGTGTCTTTCAGCCATTTTAGATTCCTCTGTTGAGAGTTCTCTGTTTAGGTCTGTACTCCATTTTTTTTATTGGATTATGTGATCTTTTGGTGTCCAATTTCTTGAGTTCTTTGTATATTTTGGAGATCAGACCTCTGTCTGATGTGGGTTTAGTGAAGATCTTTTCCCATTCTCTAGGCTGTCGTTTTGTCTTGTTGACCGTGTCCTATGCTTTACAGAAGCTTTTCAGTTTCAGGAGGTCCCATTTATTAATTGTTTCTCTCAGTGTCTGTGCTGCTGGGGCTCCCTGTGCCAATGCGTTTAAGTGTACTTCCCACTTTCTTTTCTATAAGGTTCAGTGTGGCTGGCTTTATATTGAGGTCTTTGATCCATTTGAACTTGAGTTTTGTGCATGGTGATAGATATGGGTCTATTTTCATTTTTCTACATGTTGATATCCAATTATGCCAGCACCACTTGTTAAATATGCTTTTTTCCATTTGATATTTTTGCTTCTTTATCAAAGATCAGGTGTTCAAAGATGTGTGGATTGATATCCGGGTCTTCTATTCAGTTCCATTGGTACTTCTGTCTGTTTTTATGCCAATACCAGGCTGTTTTCAGTACTGTAGCTCTGTAGTAGAGTTTGAAGTCAGGGACTGTGATGCCTCCAGAAGTTCTTTTATTGCATAGGATTGTTTTGGCTATTCTGGGTTTTTTTGCTTTTCCATATGAAGTTGAGTACCATTCTTTTGAGGTCTTTGAAGCATTTTACTAAGTCTTTCCTACTTTTTTAAAAGAAAATTTAAAAGTACGTTTATTTGTGTGTATGTGCTGCAGTGCACATGTGAAGGACAGAGGGCAACTTGAGGGAATTGTTGGTTCCACTCTTCCTCTATGTGGGTTCCAGAAATCAAGTCACTAGACTTGGTGGCAAGCATCTTTACCCATGGAGCCATCTGGCTGACGACATTTTTTTTTCTTTTAGACATTTGAAAATTTAATCTCAGTTTTATTAAATTTATATCATTTGAAGTCATCCCCACTATCCAACTTAGAACATTTCATCTTAAACACTGAAACTTGTCTCAAACAAAATTGCCCCTTCATACCCCAACAACCCTGACCAATACTACTTTGCCTTCATCTCTGTGCATTAACTATTACAGGGCAAAAATGCCACTTTCTAGTTTTTATTTATTTTATTTTTGTTTTTTTGAGACAGGTTTCTCTGTGTAACAGTCCTGGCTGTTCTGGAACTTGCTTTATAGACCAGGCTGGCCTGGAATTCACAGAGATCCACCTGCCTCTGCCTCCCGAGTGCTGAGATTAAAAGTATGCGGCACCACTTCCTGGCATCCCAGGACTTTTTTTTTAAGGTTTTATTTTTAAATTATGTGTCTATTTGTGAGTATGTGAATGAGACTGCAGGTGCCAGCAGAGGTCAGAGGTGTCATATGCTGTGGAGCTAGAATTCCAGGCCGTTGTGAGTCACCCGCATGGGTGCTGGGAACTGTACTGACTCTACTGCAGGGACAGGAGCAGCTCTTAATTGCTGAGCTGTCTCTTCAGACACAGGACAAATTTTCTTAATGGTAAAATTGGTATTGCGTTACCACTTTTAATTTTTTCTTTTTGAGACAAGGTTTCATGCAACGTAGGCTGGCTTTAAGCTCTGTGTAACCAAAGATGATTGTGAGTTTCTAATCTTTTAGCCTCTACCTCCAGAGTGCTGAGATTATAACCCTGTGTCACTATACCTAGTTTTAAATGTTGCTGGAGGCCATAGCTAAGGCTTCACAAATCCTAGGCAAGCACTCTACCAACTTATCTATGCCTGCAGCAGACTACTTTTTTGTTGTTGTTGTTTTTGTTTTTCGAAACAAGGTTTCTCTGTAGCTTTGGTGGCTGTCCTGGAACTAGCTCTTGTAAACCAGGCTGGCCTCGAATTCACAGAGATCCGCCTGTCTCTGCCTCCCAAGTGCTGGGATTAAAGGTGTGCGCCACCACTGCCCAGCCACTGCAGCCTACTTTATAAAGTAGGCTGTTTGTTTTTAAAGTGTACCATGCATTGGCATTAAATAGAGAACTTTTTCTATCTTAAACAAGAACTCTGAAGCCATTAAATAACTTCCCATTTCCTGTCCATTGACCTCTATGAACTTCTCTTTTATTTTCTGTTTCTATGAGTTTAAATCTAGGCAGAATTTAGTGTCATTTCTGGTAGGAAACATTTCAATTGGCTACAGATGATACATTTCCCATTGCCAACTAGAACTCTTCCATCCAGAGGACAGTCCATGTTAAATAGAAGCTAGAATTTGAACAAACTCATGGATACTACAGAAAAACCTTCAGAAATGATGCAGATAGAACACATATGAGATCCTGTGACGAATCACTGAGTTCAGTGTGTTTTGTTGCAGTCCTGGAGATTGAACTCAGGATCTTATATATCATGAATGCTAAGTAAGGGCCCTTATATATGCCCTTATATATAAACTGCTATATGCCCAGTTTTTTTTAACATAACAAATTGCTGTAGATATTTGTGTGTGTGTGGGTAGGTGTGTGTGTGTGTGTGTGTGTGTGAGAGAGAGAGAGAGAGAGAGAGAGAGAGAGAGAGAGAGAGAGAGGAGAGAAGAGACAGCCATGGTTGTGTGGATGCCATGGATCATGTGTGGAGGTCAGAGATGGTTTTCAGGAGCTGGTTCTCTCCTTCCACTATGAGTTCTTGGGCTTGAATTTGTGTGACAAGTACTTTTTCTTCCTGAGTCATCTGGCTGGCCCATTTTTTACTTTTTGAGACAGGATTTCAGTGTTTTCCTCTGTCCCCTAGGCCACCCTTAAACTTGTGATCCTTCTGCCTTGGCCTCCCTACAGTCTGGAATCCCAGGTCTGTGCCATCACATTTAGCAACTTTATTTTGTTTCTGTTGTGATATTTTCTTTATTA
The DNA here is from genome assembly GCF_982192425.1 of Myodes glareolus. Lineage (NCBI taxonomy): Eukaryota > Metazoa > Chordata > Mammalia > Rodentia > Cricetidae > Myodes > Myodes glareolus. Next base: position 61,677,767 of record NC_142034.1, read on the forward strand.
CTTTTTTCTTTTTGTTTTTTGTTTTGTTTGAGACTGGGTTTCTCTGTGTAGCCCTGGCTGTCCTGGAACTCACTCTGTAGACCAGACTGGCCTCGAATTCAGAGATCTACCTGCCTCTGCTTTCTTAGTGCTGGGATTAGAAGTGCGAGCTACCGCTGCCTGGCACAAATGCAAATTTTGTTTTCTGTTTTCTTTATCAAGTTTTAGCAGGTATCCATCTTACTGACACAATTTGTTAAAAAAAATCTTAGAAAAAGTATTGCACTCCATGAGTAAAAGGAGACCTGTACAGATTTCACACTGGGGGAGGAAGCTAGTTTTATGAAAGAAAGCAGGGAAAAATAGTGTGGGAATTCTCACTTGCTGCACTTAAAGCCTGAAAGTAGAATAATATGTGCATGTTTTGAAGAGAAAGTGTGACAAGAAATCAAAGACTATATCCCCCAGACAAAAATTTCATCACATTTTGGGGCAAAAGAAAGACAATTTTAGAACCAAGTGCTCAGAACATTTAAAAGCCATGACACTAGTTGAGGACATGGTCTAATCAATTGATACTTGTGTTAGAGAAGTGATGAGCATGGCACTGTGTGCAACTGATCTTGTAATTATATAGCTAAGTGGGTAGTTTAATCATTCAACAAACTCAGCCTTAGGCAGGCTCAGTTCTAAACATGTGGTAAACTACACATGAGAAATCTTTACTGTAAAGGTTCAGGATTGAGTCAAATAGCTCCCTTAGGGGAGCTGGGCATGGTTCAATGGGAAAGGAAGAAGAAAACACAAGTTCTCTGTGTGTGTGTACATGCATGTGAGCACCCGTGTGTGTATGCAGAAGCCAGAGGGAAGTGTCTGATGTTCCGCTGAGATAGTTTGTCACTAAACCTGCACCTAACCTGTTGGCCAGAAAGCTCCAGCAATCCTCCTGTCTCTGTCTCACCCCCCAGCACTGGGCTACAGGTGTGTTACAGTCACACACCATTTATTTATTTACTTATTTATTTATAAAAATTTACACTTCCTCCCCTCCTCCCAATACCCTCCCACTCCCCCCACTCCCTCTCCCCCTTCCTCTCCAGTCCTAAGAGCAGTCAGGGTTTCCTGCCCTGTGGGAAGTCCAAGGTCCTCCCCCCTCCCTCCAGGTTTAGGAAATAGCCACACACCTTTTTACATGGTGCTGGGGATTTGAATTTAGAGGAAGTTTACTTGACTTTACAACTAAGGACTTAAAGAGAGTGGTATCAGTGTGAGTGAGGATGGGTAAAATACAGCAATGGAATAGAAGGGAAGGTTAAAATAGACTCCAGGTAATGGATCAGCATGGCATGCTCTCTTTTGGGCCACCAACCAGCTCCCAAATCATGACATAGAGACTTATTAGTTATGAATGCTCGGCCTTAGCTTATGCTTGTCCCACTACCTCCTTTTTTTAAAAAAAATCTTATTTATTTATTTATTTTTGGTTTTTGAGTCAGGGTTTCTCTGTAGCTTTGGAGTCTGTCCCGGAACTAGCTCTTGTAGACCAGGCTGGCTTCGAACTCACAGAGATTCGCTTGCCTCTGCCTCCCGAGTACTGGGATTAAAGGAGTGCGCCACCACCACCCGGCCCCACTAGATTTTACAATTTAATTTAACCTGTTTCTCTTTATCTACATTTTGACTTAGGGTTGTTTGTTGTTGTTGTTGTTGTTTGTTTGTTTGTTTGTTTTAGCTTTCATTCTGTATGTCCTAGCCGACTAGAGGTTGCCTGGCTGGCTCCCTCTTTCTTTCTTTCTTGTTCTCTTTTCCCCTTTCCCTCTTCCCTCCCAACCTCCTCCCATAGATATTCTAGATATCCCTCCTCTTACTTATTTTCTCTGCTGGCCAGCTCTACCTATCCCTCTACTGCCTGCCTACTCGCTGTTCATCTTGTTATTAGACCAGTCAGGTGCCTTAGGCAGGCAAGGTGAAACAGTCGCAACATATCTTTTTTAAAAAATAACTTATTTACTTTTATGTGCATTGGTGTGCATATATGTCTTGTGAGGGTGTCACATCCTGGAATTGCAGGCAGTTGTGAAGTGCCATGTGGGTGCTGGGAACTGAACTCAGGTCGTCTAGGAGAACTGCTGAGCCATCTCTCCAGCTCCCTAGTTGCGACATATCTTTACATAATTAAACATGCATCATTACATAATTAAACAAATGCAGCATAAACAAATATAACACACCTTTAGTTAAAATAATGTTCCACAACAGATCAGTTGATATTTGACAGCGAATGCAGTTCAGTGTGTATGTGTATATTATCTTTTCAATAAACCAATGGCGATTAAACAACTGAATATCTTTGTGGAATGAAAAAGAACTTGACTTCTACATATACCATATGTAGAAATTAATTTGAGGTAGCTGAAGAGATGGCGCTTATTGCTCTTGCAGAGGATCTGGGTTTAGTTCCCATGTGAAGGATCATGACCATCCATACTATAATTAGTTCCAATTCTAGGGGATCTGACACTCCCTTTTCACTTCTGTGGGCACTGGCATGTAAGCAGTGTATATAAGTGTAAGCAAAGTACTCATACACAAATAAAAATAATAAATCATGAAAAATAAAAATTTAAGATAGAAAACAGACGTAAGTACAAGAACTAAACTGTGAAATATTTACAAGAAAATGTTCATGACCTTCAAGGTAGGCAGAGTTCTATGGAAACTAAAATACCATAAAAGAGTTTACAAGTTGAACTTCGTCAAAATAAAGAATTTCCACTCATCAAAAGATGGCGTTGAGGAAGTGGAAAGACAAGCTGCCACTGGGGAATGCACCCTTCACATGCATGTCTGGCAAAGACACGGAGAGTGTATATCAAACTGTTCTGGTTAGCTTTTGTGTCAACACAAACTCGGTTCATCTAGGAAGAGGGACCCTCAGTGGAGAAAATGCCCCCATCAGATTGGTGGGTAGTCAAGTGTGGTGGTCTGAATGAGAGTGGCCCCCATAGACACAGGTTTGAACACTTGGTACCCAGTTGGTGAAACCATTTAGAAAGGATGAGGAGATGTAGCCTTGTGGGAGGATGTGTGCCATGAGGGCTGGCCGTGCAAGTTTCAAAAGTCCAGCCCAGCCCAGTCTCTCTATCTCCCTGCTGCTTCTGAACCAGATGTGAGCTCTCAGCTCTGCTCCAGTGCCATCCCCGCCTGTTGCTGCCATGCTCTCTGCCATGCTGGTCATGGACTCCAACCCTCTGCAACAGTACGCCCCAATAAACTCTATTATAAATTGCCTTGATCATGGTGTCTTATCACAGCAATAAAAAGTTAACTAAGACAATAAATTTGTGGGGCATTTTCTTTATTCATGATCGATGTGAGAGGGCCTAGCCCACTGTGGACCGTGTAGCCCTTGATAGATGGTTTTGGATTGTATTTTTTTTTTTTTAAAAAAAAAGTAACCCAAAAAACTCATTCGTCCATAGTCTCTGCTTCAGTTCCTAATTCCAGGTTCTGACTTGAACTCCTGCCCTGATTTGCTTTCTTATATGATCCAGAATTCAGGGCCACTTGCCCAGCACTGCCCACCCCCTCATCAGTCACAAATCAAGAAAATGACCCACATGCTTGCCTACCCGTTAATCAGATGGAGGCATTTCTGTTTTTCAGTTGAGGTTCCATTCCAGATGTCCCTTGCTTGAGTCACTTTGGCAAAAACTAATCAGCACAGATCATAAATACTGACATCAATATATGCATACAGAATGATTTCCAAAACATTGAATGGTTTATACTTAACGGTGTAGATGCTATTTTTGAAATACTGTGGTGGATCATACTTATAATTCCAGCACTTAGGAGCCTGAGGCTGGGGGATTGCTACAGGTGTGAGGCCAGCCTTAGCTTCATGGTGAATCTGAGGCTAGACTAGGCTACAAAGTGAAACCCAGACTCCAGAAGTCAGAGCATCTGAGTAAAGGTAAGTGTTACCAGACAGCCTGTTTGGTGGGAGGGGGATCTGATGGTGCAAGCTGTCCTCTGTTCTCCATGTGCGCTGGCTCTCCTCCCTGAATAAATATTTTGAAATGTAGTATGTATCGGGAGGCAGAGGCAGGCAGATCTCCGTGAGTTCAAAACCAGGCTGAGCTGCATAGTGAGTTCCAAGCCAACCAGGGCTACACACTTAGACCTTGTTTCTAAATAAATATACAAAACAAGCAACAGTAATTTACGGTGATAAAAGTCAAAATAGGGGTCACTTCTGTTTTCTTTTTGGAGATATTCTAGTGTGCTAGGATGTGCCACATCTGAATTGGTGGATGTAAATCTGTACATTTAAGATATGGGCACTTTATGTAAACTATAAATCAAAGGAAACAGCAAAACAAATTGTGTATCTAGGAAGTTTTAAGAAGGGAGAACTCTGTTAAAACTTCATGAAGATTTATAAATTGATAAAGCTATACTTAGGAAAAATCTATAATCAACATTTTCATTGTTACAAAGACTGAAAATAAATGGATTCTATATTCCAACAAATGTACGAATGAATAAAAACAACTAAGAAGAAAGTTGAAAAGGAAAAATGCAAGAAAATGAGTAACAGAAAATGTTTCTTTGAAAGTGTAAGAGTGACTAAAAGGCTTTGGAAATTATCTGGGATGCCCTGGAGGAGGGGTTCCTGTGATTTTTTTTTTTCTTTAAACTCCAGCATCGTATTCTACAAAAGCGTAAGAACAGAGTAAAATCCTGGATCCATTCATTTATTTAAAAATAACGAAATCCGGGCCTGGGAATGTGACTCAGTGTAAAGTGCTTGCACAATTATGTAGGACCTACTCCCTGTTCTGCAAAAACAAAAATCAAAACCAAAAATCCATTACCAAACGGATTCCAGCTGTCATTTATGCTTCAAATAGCAAGTTCCAGACCACTTACATACGTTAGCACATTGGTAGTGTCACCACCTTGGAAGCGAAATCGCCAAGCTTATCAGCTCTGATGGGGCAATGAACTTAGGCCTGACCTAGGCCTCCCCAAGTCAGGAAAGAACGGTTGGAAGTCCTGGCGATAGTGGAGACGGAAGCACCTTCGCAGATCCAGCGGGTGCGGCTACCTGCAAGCGCAGGTGGAGGCGCGGTCCCGTTAGACCCTTCTCAACACTAAGACCACACGGCCCAGGCTCTCCCGTTGCGGGCAGGCCGCAGCAGCCGGTTCCCGAGCTCGCGTGTCCCGGAGCGCAGCGCTCCACCCCCGGGGCCTTCAGGTTGTCAGAGGCGGGGACGTGCATCAGCCGGCGGGGACGCGCAGAGCTGAGAGGCCTGTGCGCCCGGTTGAGGGAGACATGCGGCGGACGCGGAGCGGCGTGGTCACCGAGCCGCGGGAGCGGCGGCGCTCGGGTGCCTCCGGGGGCCTGGCGGGCGGAGAGAGCCGCGCCCGGCGCTCCGAGAGCAAAACTAGGGCCGGGGGCGGGGGCGGGGCGGCCGGTCCGCAGCAGTCGGCAAAGCCGCGGCCCAAGCCTCCGCCGCGGGCCCAGGAGGCGGCCGCCGAGGAGCCGCCGCCGGCGGACACCCCCGCCACCTCGGTGTCTGCGCTCGACCTGGGAGAGCAGCGGGAGCGCTGGGAGACGTTCCAGAAGCGGCAACGGCTCAGCTTCGAGGGCGCCGCCAAGCTGCTGCTGGACACCTTGTGAGTATGGCGGGGGCGGCGGGCCAGCACCTGCGAGGTGCGCACCGGCGGCGGGACCCGAGGCTGGGTGCAGAGCCGGGGCTAGGCGCCTGCTACCCCGGCTTGCTGCTCAGGTCGGTGTCCGGCGGCAGGCGCGGGGTGGGGGTGGGGGGCTCATCGGGAGAAAACATCCCACGGGTTCCCCGCTACCAAAACCGTTTTTACCCGTATTTGCACGTGCTTTCGAAGGGCGGGCGGGAGGAAAGGTCCAAAGGGAGACTTGAGCGGCCTTGGGGAGCGAAGGCCCGTTGTTCAGGACAGTTCCCGGGAGGGAAGCGCGCGCAAAGCGACGTCCTGGACCGACGCGTGCGGGAGGGTAGGGGAAGCTCAGACTTTGTGCTCTCACCCAGGGTCCGGGGTGGCAGGCTTTGCTTTCTTCAGCTCCATCTGTGCTTCTGAAGTGCTTCCAGCGCCTTAGATGGCCTACGGAGCACCTCAGAGGTCCTTTTGTGGGAAAAGAGCTGGTAACTACTCTGGCCAGAACTGCCTCCTTTTTCTCAAATGGGATGTGAATCCCTTCCTCCGTTAACAATGGTGCTACAGAGAAATACTGAGTACCCTAGCCATACAGGCGCTCCCTCGCAGGTGAATTGAAAAAGAACAATAAAAGACGAAGAAAACTAATATTAACAATTCCTAAAAAAAAAAAAAATCTGAACTGCTTTCCATAAACAGCAAGATGTTCTTTTTTCTTTGGTCCAGAAGTTCTCTTGGTTTTGGTGCCTCCTCTCTGAAACGGACTATTTACTCAGCTTTCTTTGTGTCTTGCTTTTTAGTCTTATCCTCTTGGGCTATAAATTGAATACTTTAAACTATTAATTTAAAACTAAAGCTAATAAAAAATTAAAAGTGCCATTTGTTGAGTACCTGTTGTGTACTAGCTCCTGAGAAGTCTGAGTGACGCTCTGTAAAGATCCGTGGGGCTGGGTACAGTAGCACATGCCTGTAATCCTAGTCTTTAGGAGGCTGAGGCAGAGGAGTACAGCGATTTCAAGGCCGACCTGGGCTACAGAAACATCCTTTCTCAGAAGAGAGAGAGAGAGAGAGAGAAAGAGAGAGAGAGAGAGAAGCCAGGGGTAATGTGGTCCATATTTGTAAACCCAGTGCTTAGAAGGTGGAGGCAGGAAGATCTGGACTTTCAAGGGCATCCTTGTCTCCATAGTTAATTTGAGGCTTGCCTAATCTGCATGAAACAAACAAAACCCCCATCCTTAGACGCACAAAGCAAAACTTTGAGTTACTATTTTCCCCTAAAACAAACTGATGATGATCTAGGAAAAGATACTAAAAATATTGGCATGAAAAAAATGAGTTTCAGTCTCCAGATTAGCATACTGTATGCCTGACTGTGTTTACTTTTATGTCCTCTAAGCTAACTTTTTTTGTGCCAAGAAATTGTATGTTATATACACTAACGATTTTGTTCAAATACTGCACAGAAAAAAGTTTAGAAGAATGTGTAGCAAATATGGGATCTCTCTTAGTAGGATGATCACAGGGGCTCTCATTGTGTTACTAAGTATGATAACATTTGTATATATATTTTTTTTACAATAAACATTGTCTGTGGAAGAAGAAATTGAGATGCTAATTTGTTAGAAAAACCTGGGAGAGCATTTAGTCTTGCCGTTAATCAGATGGCAAAGTAAAGCTGTAGTGAGCTGTTTCTTCTGGGGCTATTGTTCAGAAGCTACAGCAAAAGGTTCTCTCATTTATCACTGGCAGGAATATCCAGTCTTTTGGAGAAGGGGCTTCATGATGTTAGTTGAGTCTTAATGTTCTTAATGTTCGGTTATGGGGCTGGCTCCTTCTGGATATCGGAGTTGTGTGAAACGTCATGTACTTGAGAAGTACTAGAGGAAAGTGGATGGTTTTTTGTTTTTTGTTTTTTTTTTTAAAGCCTTTGTTATCCGCCCAGAAAGCGTTTCTGAATCAGTAGACCTGGCTGGGCAACCTGTTGTGCTTTCCCATAGGCACTGCCACTATCTTTATTACAATCAAAATGAAATATTCCTTGGCCACTCTGCTTGGTGGCTGCTTAAGGTTGGTAAGGTCTCTTCTTGGTGCTTAGTGTATAAATATTTTCCTTTAATAAAACTGTTTGCTAGGCTTCTTCTCTATCTTCATACTTACTGAGTTCTGGGAATGGTTTATTTTGCAGTCTTATAAAAGTCAAGGCAGTTCACACTGAAAATACTGCACCTCATCCATGAAATGTACCTGGTTGTCCTATAAAAAAGCCTTTTGTCCCAGCCTGGCTTTCTTTTAAGAACAAAAAGACAGCCTGAAGGATCCATGCCCTAAGACCCCTGCTTGCCTGTTAGAAATTCTTATGCTCTAGTTTCTATTTCATTTAGTGAGTACCAGGGCCTGGTGAAGCACACAGGAGGCTGCCACTGTGGAGCCGTTCGTTTTGAAGTTTGGGCTTCGGCAGACTTACACATCTTCGACTGCAAGTGAGTATTTTATCTTCCCAGATGGGCTTAGAAGACTTGAGGAGCCAAAAGGCTGTGTTTCAGACCAGCTGGGGGAGTGGGGTATAGATGAAACTGTCGGCCATGAGCTGATAACTGTCACGTCAGGTACTGGGGACATAAAGGCTCATTGTTCTATTCTTTCCCTTGTGTATATGACTTGGAATTTTCAGTGATAATTCAGAACAAGTTATTATATGTGTTTAGTATGTGTGTAGATTGGAGGGCAGCTGTGGGTGTCAGTTCTACCCTTGGTCTTAGGGTCATCCAGTCATCAGGCTGGTGGTAGGTACCTTTACCCGCCAAGCCAACTCACCAGTCCAATTATTTATTTAGCTAGTTAGTTTTTTGATTTTTTTTGAGACAGGATCTCTCAGTGTAGCCCTAGCTAGCTATCCTGGAACTCATTGTGTAGACCAGGCTGGCCTCAAACTCAGAGATCTGCCTGCCTTTGCCTCCTGAGTGCTGGGATTCAAGGTGTGGGTCACTATCACCTGGCACTATAATTTTTATTTAAATTTACTTATTTAACACCTATGATTTTTATGTGTAGGAGCCTGTGCCTGTGTGTATATGTACTACAGAGCTCCCCAGTACAGTTCAGGCAAAGCAGGGCTTTCAGGGCCGTGACTAATGGGCTTCATGCCTCTGATTGATACCCCTAATTTAAGGGTGATTAGCAGGAGTTGGATCAGGCTGGCCATAATTCCCTGCTGCGATGCTGGGAATCCCATCTTGAGCAGAATCTTCTTAGGCGTCTACTGCTGAAGCTAGATGGAGGTGATCGGGTGGAGAGCGTGTACACCTAGAAGGTTTCTGTGTACTGGCCCTTTCTACCACCCAGAGAAGTGGCAGGCCTGCTCCTTAGCACCTTCCCTGGCATAATAATAGTGTAAGAACAGCAGGTTCTGCCTTCTGGTCCAGCTGTTGGCATATACTTAACTTCTTAAGAGGGTCCAGACCTTTTACCTCTAATGGTACCTGAATTTCGTATGAATAATAAATACTATGGATTTCCTCAAGTAGAGAACTGACTCACTAATAGAACCCAGATTTGGAAAGAAGCATTATGGCATCATTTCTTGGAGAATCCTATACTAAGACAGAGTGTTTTAAAAGGCGAGTTAGGGCTGGGGGTGTAGCTCATTTGGTAGATTGTTTGCCTAGCCTGTCCAAACTCCTGGATTTGATCCCCATCTCTGCACAAACTGGACACAATATCACATGCCTGTAATCCTGGGGCAGGTAGAGACAAGGATCAGAAGTTAAAGGTTGTCCTTGGCTGCAGAGTGGTTGTGGCCAGCTTGTGTCCTTGAGGTTCTTCTCTCACAGAAACAAATAACAGCTCAAAGCCATCTTCAGCTCCATGGCGGGTTGGAAGCCAGCCTGGGGAGACGTTGAGACCCTGTCTCAAAATAAAGACAAAATTTAACATGACCCTTCTGTCTCAAAGAATAAAATAAAGTTAAAATTTTTAAGAACTAATCTATTTTATGCATGTGTGTGTTTTGCCCACATGTATGTCTGTTTACCACATGCCCCAGAGGTCAGAAGAGGTATTTGATACCCTGGAACTGTGAGCCACCAGGTGGATACTGGGAATCGAACAGGGGTTTTCTGAAAGAACAGTCAGTGCTCTTAACTGAGCCATCTCTAGCCCCAAAGTTAAATTTAAGAAGAAAAAAAAGGTGAATTGAAGGGCTTGAGGCGCACATTAGGAGGTGTACATTAGGAGGTGCACATTAGGAGGTGCACATTAGGAGGTGCACATTAGGAGGCGCACATTAGGAGGTGCACATTAGGAGTAGAAAATGCCTGCTTACTATGTAGATGCTTTGAGTTCACTATCCCCAGGGTAGACAAACAAAAAGACAACAATGGTGAGCTGAAAATAACAGATTTTTACTCATTTTCCAGTTTGGTATTTCTTGGTTTTCTTATGTGGAGATAGAGGGAAGCCTAAGGGTCTCTCCTTGGCTCTGGTGTGCCTGTCCAAAGAGGCATGAGAGTATAACAATGTCTGAATTAATTTTCTGAGTGTCTTTTAAGTCTGCTGTTTCTCTTTAGGGCCGGGAGGGGAGGGCAGCAGAAGTGAGGTCCAGGATTGTTGAATGCTGTGTGGTCTCCCCTGCTGGCTCTGTCACCAGCAGGCTTCCCTGACACGAAGAGCAGAGGCTTCAGGTGGCCCGTCCAGCTGCCTAAGTTTCCCTTCCCTGGATGGTGCTGAGAAGGGTGTCCCGTTTGAGGTCAGCCGGTTGGTTCTGCAGGCATTGGGCTGGGCTGCTCGGGCATGTGGACAATGCCCGTGTCAACTGACCGTCAGGCCTCTGCTCCCTCTGTAGCTGCAGCATCTGCAAGAAGAAGCAGAACAGACACTTCATCGTTCCGGCTTCTCGCTTCAAGCTCCTGAAGGTTGGTACTCAAGAGCAGGCTTAGCAGGTAGAGCCCACGTGTAAGGAGCCATGAGCCCTGCCCCGTCTTTCTAGCCTGCTTGCTGTAGATTGCATGGGCAGAGAGCTTAGAAGGACCTATTAAGGGCTTTGAGATCCTTTTCTTCCTAGCTGGAGTCTTACTGTGTAGCCTAGGCTAACCTCAAACTTAACATTCCTCTTACCTAAGCCTTCTGAGTGCTGGGATCACAGAGTTATTCCTAGTTTCTGATTATTTTCTACTCAGGTTTCGTGTCTTTTTTGGTAGGTACTGGGGATTGGACTCAGGGCTCTGATTATGCTGGGCAAGTGCATTGCCTCTGAGCTCTGTCCCTAGCGTACTTTAACTGGCTTAGTTGCTTTTCCTTTAAGTTATTTATTAGTGGGGTAGGCACATGGCACAGCTCACATGTGGAGGCCAAAGGACGACAGCTCTGTGGGACTGGCTCTCTCCTTCCACCTTTCCAGGGTTTCTAGGGATCATACTCAGGTCATCAGGCTTCTGTGGTCAGCACCTTTACCTGCTGAGCCCTCTCACTGGTCCCTACCTCCTCCTGCTTCTGCCTCCTTAGGGCTGGGGTCACAGGCATGTACCACTATGCCTGCCTTCCCTTTCTTCTGGAAAGCATATTTGATATTATTGTAGAAACAGTTTCAAATTCAGAAAGTCAGAAAATCAATTAAAATCATTTTGGAAACTGAAAATTATCTGAATAACCTGTATTTCTTTTGTAAAAATATAAGAAAATAAAATCCTTCAAAGTTTATCACTATTTTTTTTGACAACACTATTTCTCTCTCTCTCTCTCTCTCTCTCTCTCTCTCTCTCTCTCTCTCTCTCTCCCTCTCCCTCTCTCCCTCTCTCCCTCCCTCCCTCTCTTCTCTCTCTGATTGGGTCTCATGTATCCTAGACTGGCTTTGAACTCCTGATCCTCCTGCCTCTATCTGAGTACTGGAATTACAGGTGTGTGCCACCATGCCCATCCTCCAGACCCAGCTTATGTGGTGCTGGGGATTGAACCTAGGCCCTCATGCATACTAGACAAACACTCCACTAGCTGACCTATATTTCTGGCCATTTGTACATTATTTTTTAATAGAGATAACTACATCTAAAAATGTTGTTACAGATGGTGGTGCACACTTTTAATCCCAGCATTCAAGAGGCAGAGGCAGATGGATCTCTGGGAGGTTGTGGCCAGTTTGGTCTACAGAGTGAGTTCCGGGACAGCCAGGACTACACAGAGAAACCCTGTCTCAAAAGACAAAAACAAACAAACCTGTTCTATCTATGAGCTACTTTATCATTTCCTAGTTGGAAAAAACACCACAGTTTTTATTTTCTTTCCATTTTATTCAGTGTTGGAGATGAGCCAAGCAAGTGCTATCCCACTGAGCTACACCCCTGCTATTTTAAGTTGAATTTCATCACTGAGGACTTGTACAGACCATCTCGCTCCCTCACAAGCCCGTTTCCTGGCCCACTATCCCATCACTGTTACTCCTGGCTTGAGTACGTTTAAAAATTGTTATTATTTTATGTGTATGGGGATTTTGCTTGCTTACGCATCTGTGAATGCAGTGCCCACAGAGATGGCGGCAGATCCCCTGGAACTGGAGTTACAGATGGTTGTGAGCCGCTATGTGGGTGCTGGAACTCAAACCTGGGTCTTCTGCAAGAGCAGCCAGCGCTTTTATCTATCTATCTATCTATCTATCTATCTATCTATCTATCTATCTATCTATCTATCTATCTATCTATCTATCTCCTTATCTACTTGTTTATTTTCAAGACAGGGTTTCCCTGTGTAGTTTTGGAGCCTGTCCTGGAACTTGCTCTGTAGATCAACCTGGGTATGAATTCTTAGAGATCTGCCTATCTCTGACTCCTGAGTGTTGGGATTAAAGACGTTCGCCTCCACGCCTAGTGTGCTCTTAACTTGTTTTTTGTTTTGTCTTGTTTAGTTTTTTGAGACAGCGTTTCTCTGTAGCTTTAAAGCCTGTCCTGGAACTGAGGCTGGCCTCAAACTCACAGAGATCCGCCTGCCTCTGCCTTCTAAAGTGCTAGGATTAAAGGCGTGCGCCACCCCCCAACCCCCGCATGCTCTTAACTTTTAAGTCCTCTCTCCAACCACCATTTCACCCCCTGAATTGCAAACAACATTGTGACGAATTTTTCTGTGTTTAAAAAAGTTTTTTGACAATTTTTCTTTAGAATCAGTTCTGTTAGAAACAAAATCTCTGGGAAGGAAAATATCAATTTTTTCTTTTCTTTTTTTAAAGATATATAGTGTTCTGTCCGCATGTTTGCCTGAACGCCAGAAGAGGGCACCACATCTCATTGTAGATGGTTGTGAGCCATCCTATTGCTGCTGGGAATTGAACTCAGGACCTCTAGAAGAGCAGCCAATGCTCTTAACCTCTGAGCTATCTCTCCAACCCAAAAGTATAAATTTTTAAGATGCCTATTAGCAATTTCTAGATAATGTGGGGTGGGGTAGGGTTTTAATTTCTTCCTTTCTTCCCCTTCCTGTGGCAGTTTCAGACTTTGTGAGCCTGTAAAGAATTTGGTACAGACATCCCTCTCCTTTACTAGGAGACTGTAGGTGTGTCGGTCCTGTCTGGTGCAGCCTGTGACCCAGTTCCTGACCTGGAGGGGGCTAATGAATGCTAAGTGGGCTCTCAGAAGGCTCCTGGGAGGAAAGACTGAGTAGATGGCCATGTATGTCTTAGTCTTTTCAAATCAATGAGTTTTGTTTTTTTCCTTAAGATTATGGCTGGGTGTGGTGGTACATATCTTAAAACCCAACATTCAGGAGGCTGAGGCAGGAGAATCTCCATCTTGGTCTACATAGCAAGCTTCTATATAGAGACGCCTGGTCTCAAAAACAAAATTATTTTTATGTGTATAGATGTTTTTGTCTGCAAGTATGTATGTGCACCACATATGTGCCTGTTGAATCCCCTGGAGCTGAGGTTATGATCGTTGTAAGCCACCGTATGGCTGCTGGGAATTGAACCCAGGTCCTCTGCGGGAGCAGTAAGTACTTTTTCCCCCTGGTTTTTAGAGACAGGGTTCCTCTGTGTAGCTTTGGAACTTGTTCTGGAACTAGCTCTTGTAGACCATGCTGGCCTCGAACTCACAGAGATCCACTTACCTCACCTGCCCGACTGTAGTAAGGACTCTTAATTGCTAAGCAATCTTTCTAGCCTACCAAGTCTCCAGTGTTGGAGGCTAAGGTTCCATTCTTCCTGTCTTTCCTCCTTCCCTCCTCTGTGTCTACATGTGGTGCTAAGAAGCCCTCCTCAGATTCTTGATTCTCTGGAGTATGGTTTGAATGAGAATGACCCTCATCAGCTTCTGTATTTGAATGCATAGTCCCTAACTGGTAGGCTGTTTAGGAGGTGTGACCTTGTCTGAGCATTACTATTGCTGTGAGGAAACACCATGACTAAAGCACCTTGGAGGAAAGAGTTTGTTTGGTCTACATTTTCACATCACTGTTTATCACTGAAGTTAGTCAGGACAGGAAAAACAAGGCAGGAACCTGGAGGCAGGAGGTGAAGGAGGAATACCGCTTACTGGGTTATTCCCCTCGACTTGCTCAGCCTTCTTTCTTATAAAACAGCCCAGGGGTGGCCCCACCCATAATGGACTTGGCCCTTCCCATCAATCATTAATTAAGAACACGCCCTCCTGGCTTCCTACAAACTGATCTTAGAGAGGCATTTCTCAGTTGAGGGTCCCTCCTCTCTGATGACCCTAGTGAAATTACCTGAGAAGGGAACACAGGACACTCAACAAACCTGCTTAGGAGTTTGTTGTTGGGGGGGTGTACAGGTCTAGTGAGGTCGGTGTGGAGAGAGGGGGAGGGGGAGGGGGTAGAGCCTAGCGCATACGTGCGCATAGGTGGGGATGATGTGAGTTCACGCATATGTGCAAGAACTTATGCAGCTGCCTTATATGTAGGTGATGCAACCATGCCGCCTGTGGGTCACGCCTGAGGGCTTGTCCGCACACGCGTGGCCCTGAAACCCAGAAGTGTCAGCCATATTGTGGCTGAATCATAACACCTAGCTTGTGTTAATTTGCTATAAAAATTTCCAGAGTAGGCCTTGTTGGAAGACATACGTCACTGAGGGTGAGTTTGGAGGTTTCAAAAGTCCACAACCGGCCCAATCTCTTGCTCTCTACTGCTTGTTGATCAGATGTAAGCGCTCAGTTACTGTTCTAGCACCGTGCCCGCCTGCCCGCAAGCTCCCCACCATGAAGAGCAACAATCTACCCCCTGAAACTATAAGCAAGCCCTCAGTTCAAATCTTCCTATCAGGGGCTGGAGAAATGGCTCAGAGGTTAAGAGCATTGCCTACTCTTCCAAAGGTCCTGAGTTCAATTCCCAGCAACCACATGGTGGCTCACAACCATCTGTAATGAGATCTGGTGCCCTCTTCTGGCCAGCAGGCATATACACAGACAGAATATTGTATACATAATAAATAAATAAATATTTTAAAAAAATCTTCCTATCATAAGCTGCCTTGGTCACAGTGTGTTCTCACAGCTGCAGAACCATAAATGAGTCAGAGAGAGAACAGACAGACATCTACTTTGTGTCCTTTTCTTCGTCTCTGTCTCTATACCATTGTCTATACCTCTGTCTCCATCACAGAAGGTGTGGCATAGGAGTCTGTTGGTGAAGAGCACAGGGATCCTTCACTGGCCTGCAGCGCAGAAGTGCACTAACGTGCAGTCTGTCCTCAGCTGCATTCCTAAGCTCCTGCAGCAGGCAGTTCTTGAAGATACCAACACGTGCAGCCTGGGTGGGGAATTAATTGGTCCTCTGTCTTCTTCCTCGATAGTCTTGTCCACATCTTTCCTGGTGCTCTGTGGCACACTTTTTTTTTTTTTTTAACTAGCTTCTACATATCCTTCCTGGTGCTCTAGGGCATACATCCTCCCTTGATCTGTTCACGCTCTTCCTGTTGGCTAGTTGGAAGCAGATCTACAAGTCTGGATACAACTGAGAGGAAACCATGGACCTGGGAGTCCTTGCATATTTGTCTGTAGATCTCTGGAGCATAGGAGGTCAGCTGTGCAAACATCCAGGGCAAGGAGACGGCCAAGGACAGTTCAGGCCTGTGAATGCTTTTTAGTACATGAACAGAAGAAGTAGGCCTTTGAGGAAGTAAACAGAGAAGTGTGGTGTGCTCCGTGGCGAATGCTTTACCATGGAGTGCCATAGAGTGGTGGTAAGGGTTCAGTGGACACAACTCTGGTTGACCCACAACCAGTCAACAGTGCAAGCTTGGTGACCTGAGTTTGGTCCCAGGAGTCCACCTAGAGATGAAAGGAGACAAATGGATTGATGAGGCTGTCTTTTGACCACACATGGGCTCTGGCATGAATGTTCCGTCACTACCATAATCACACATACTCTCATAATGTTGGTAAATAAAATCAAAAAGGTGACCGTTTGGGGCTGTAGCTACTGAGCAGGTGCTTGCCGCACATGCATGAAGCTCTATGTTCAATTCTAGAACTCCTTAAAAAGGGAGGGAGGGAGGGAAGAAGGAAAAAAATGACATAGTCCTTGGATTTGTCATTGGTGTTTTCTGCCTGGGAAGATGTCAAGGAATTACTCATGTAGAAGATTTTTTTTTTTCCAAAGCAAGAGTCTCACAGTGTTAGCTCTGTCTGTCCTGGAACTTCCTGTAAACCAGGCTGGTCTGAAACGCACAGATTCTGCCTGCCGATGCCTTCCAAGTGCTGGGATTAAAGGTGTGCACCATTACACCTGGTTTCATGTGGCAGATTTTGATGATGACAGGCCATGCATAGATCAAGTTGATGGGTGCATAGATGAAGAGTGAGTATCCCAGAGTGACTTCTAGTCATATATGAGGTCAGGTAGGGTGTCAAAGATCTCTCTGACCCTGCTAGTTCTGATGCACCAAGTTGTGGATAAGAAGAGTCCTTGGAGCTATTTTTACAGGAAGTTCCTGGTCTGTTCTTGTAGCTCCAATCAAAACAAACAAACAAAAACCTTAGGAAGCTCAGAATTTGAGGCATTCCCGTGGTAGATGGCGTGCAGGTCTGTGAGGAAGTACAGGAGAAATGGGAAATGTATACTGGTCATAAGAAGTCTCATCCACCACTGTCTAAACATTTTTAGATTGCGGCTGGAAGTCACTCAGTAGTTAAGAGCCTGTACTACTTTTGCAGAGGACATGAGTTTGAGTACCAGGACCCACTATCTCTGGCTTCCAAGAGCATCAACAAACTCAAAAACATAATTAATAAATCTTAAAAAACAATAAAACAGTTTGAGGGGCTTGGAGAGATGGCTCAGAGGTTAAGAGTACTTGTTGCTCTTCCAGAGGACCCGGGTTCAGTTGCCAGCACCCACATGGCAGCTCACAAATGTCTTTAAGTCAGACACTCTCACACAGACATTCATGCAGGCAAAACTCCAATGTACATAAAATAAAAATGAGTAAACTTTAAAAACTTTTTTTTTGTGTATCAAAACAGGGTTTCTCTGTGTTGCCTTGGCTGTCCTGGAGCTCACTCTGTAGACCAGGCTGGCCTCGAGCTCACGGAGATCTTCCTGCCTCTGCCTCCTGAGTGCTGGGACTAAAGGTGTGCGCCACCACTGCCCACCTAAAAAACATTTTGAAATGTAAAATTTATTTTTTAATGTATGTGTGAGTCTGTGTATATCTGTATTTATGTGTCTACATGGCTCTGGACATATGCAGAAGCCCACAGAGGAAACCACTGGACCCCTTAGAACGGGATTTATAGGCCATAAGGTGTCCAGCATATGTGCTGAGATATGAATCCTGGTCTCATAATTGGGCAGTAAGCTCAGGCTCTCTTAGCCCCTGAGCCATGGCTCTCACTCAGTAACCCCACTCTTTAGCCACCAAGTTTCTGTCCTTTGAGAACAACTGTTCCATAGATGTCTCTTGGATAGTTTATATGCATAGAAAACATATACTTTAAAAAAAGAAGTTCTAGTGAGGTTTTCCCCTTTGCCATACTGGAGGGAATCCAGGGCCTAGTACGTACATGCCCACATGGGCTTCACTGTGAGCCATGCCTACAAACTATGTTTTACATCTTAGGTTTTCACTTTTGAACCTTGGAGATTGTTAGTGCTGCTTAGTGTTTGCAAGCATTCTTTATTTTATATGTCTTTATGTGTGCATGCCAGTGCCAATGGCAGTTAGAATTTCTCAAATGCCCTGGAGCTGGATTTACAGGTGGTTATGAGCTGCCCATGGGTGCTGAAACCCAAACTACAGTCCTCTGAAAGAACAAAACGTGCTCTTAACCATTGAACCATTTCTCATCCAGCTCCTGATTGTTAGTTATGTGGGTTTTCTTTTTCTTTTCTTTTCTTTTTTTGTTTTTTGGTAAGACAGGGTCTCATGCAGCTCAAACTGACCTTGAACTAGCTTGGGGTGATGTTGAATTTAATCGTCCTGTCTAGGTGCAAGGATTGCATCTCCCAAGTGCTAGGATTACAGGCATGCATCGCCATCATTGGCAGAATGTTTATTTCTATATATGTTAACCACCATTGTGGGTTTTTTTTCCTCTGAGACAGGGTTTCACCGTGTGACTTTGGAACCTGTTCTAGAACTCATTCTGTAGACTAGGTTGGCCTCAAACTCACAGAGATCTGCCTGAGTAATGGGATTAAAAGCATGTGCCATCACCACCTGGCCCATTGTGATTTTTAAATTTTTTTTCATTTCATGTGCATTGGTGTTTTGCTTGCATATATGTCTGTGAGAGTGTTAGATCTCCTGAAACTGGGGCCACAGACGGTCATTAGCTGTCATGTGGGTGCTGGGTCCTCTGGAAGGGCAGCCAATGCTCCCAAATGCTGAGCCATCCATGTAGCCTCTACCATAGTGCTTTTAAAAATGATTTGGCTGGGCGGTGGTGGCGCATGCCTTTAATCCCAGGACTTGGGAGGCAGAGGCAGTGGATCTCTGTGAGTTTGAGGCTGGCCTGGTCTACAAGAGCTAGTTCCAGGACAGGCTTCAAAGCTACAGAGAAACCATGTGTCAAAAAACCAAACCAAAACAAAAAACCCCAAAACAAAGATTGTTTATATTTTTATGTATTTGTGTATGTCTGCAATTGTTAGTAGGCACATGTATATGCCAGTGCCCATGAAGGCCACAAGAGGTTCTATCAGTCAGTTTTAATTATGTATATGTGTGTGTATCTGTGAGTGTCTGTGTGCATGTGAGTGCAGGTGTGTTTGGAGGCCAGCAGCTCTGGCTCTCCGGGCAGCAGGAGCTAGAGGTAGTTTTGAGCCACCTGATGCTGGTACTGGCAACGGAACTTTCAGGTTCGCTGCAGAAGTAGTAGGTGCTCTAACTGCTGAGCCATCTCTCCGGTCTCACATTTGTGATTTTTAAAATCTTTTTCAGCAGAAACTAAGAAGTTCCTTGTTGTAGGTCATCTGTGTAAGCATCATTTCATACATTCTTTTTTTTCTCTCAACTGTCTGTTCACACACTTTGCTCACTTTTTTCATTCATATTGTCCACTAAGAAAACTAATACTTGCTGGGCGGTGGTGGCACACACTTTAATCCCAGCACTTGGGAGGCCGAGGCAAGCAGATCTCTGTGAGTTCGAGGCCAGCCTGGTCTACAAAGAGAGTTCTAAGACAGCCAGGGCTGTTACACAGAGAAACCCTGCCTTGAAAAGAGCAAAACAAACAAACAAATAAAAACAGCAAACTAAAAAGAAAACTAACCCCTTGTTTCTATGACATTTGGCAAAGAAGTTTTTCCTTTTGAATAATTCAAGTATAGTCCTTAAGATCTTGAGCAATGCTCTTTGGGGACATGGAGAGCCAGTCCCTCAAGGGCCCTGGGAAGCAGGCACCTGCACTCACTGATGCTTAGAGGTTATTCTGTTTTAGTGTACATCAGCTCGAGGTTGGCATAGGAGGATAGGTGGGCTGAGACTCCAGAGTGAATTGTATCTGGGGAGTACAGATGGGGCCTTGTCTTCAAGAAGCTTTTTAAGGCTTTTCTAGGAAATGGGAACCATCTCCACAACCCAGAGAACTCTCCAAAAGGGCAACCCCACTAATGCTTTCCAAAGGCCACTCTGAATAACATTACGTGATCCCCTTGCCCATTTCCTTCTGTTCTCAGGGCACTGAGAGCATAACCACCTACACGTTCAACACGCACAAAGCCCAGCACACCTTCTGTAAGAGATGTGGCGTCCAGAGCTTCTACACTCCGCGCTCCAACCCTGGAGGCTTTGGTGAGTGACGGGTGTATCTGTGGGCTTGGGACCCTGAGGAGCCTGGTGCGCTTGGGGTCTGAGTGCTGGTTGGACAGGTGGGCCCTGGCATGCGTGTCAGAGGAGCAGGGTTCCTCGGATGGGTGCTGGTCAAGTGTCTGGGCATATAGTAGTTTTCCAGAGTCCATCATCTCTAGGGGGTTCTTATACCCTGGTCCCCAAGGGCTGTTGGGAGACCCTACAAGGTAGAGAGAAGATAGGTGGGATGGGGCTGGAGAGATGGCTCAGTGGTTAAGAGTACAGGCTGCTCTTTCAGAGGACCAGAGTTCAATTCCTTCTCTCAGTCAATCTGTAACTACAGTCTTGGGGATCTGGCACATTCCTCTGGTCTTTGTGGGCACTATATTCATGTGATGTATGCAGGCTAAACTATACACATTAAATAAATAAATTTAAAGGAAAGGCGGGTAGGAAATGGGCCTGTGGGTTCGGGGAAGGCCATTGGAATAATGAGGGTGTAAGGGGAGGGGAGAGGCCAGAATGATGGCTGTGACTGGTGGTATCTGAAAACAGGACTGAGGGCTGTGTCTGCAGCTCAGTGGTAGTGAGTACTCACCTGGCACCCATGATCTTCACCCTGTCCTCAACTAGATTTAAAAAAAGTTTAATTTGGTTTATTCAAAAAAGAAAAAAGAGCCAGGTGTAATGGTGCATACCTTTGGTCCCAGCATTCAGGAGGCAGAGGTAGGAGGATCTCTATGAGTTCGAGGCCAGCCTGACCTACAAAATGGGTTCCAGGGCTACACAGGGCTACATACAAAAACCCTGTCTCAAAAAACCAAAACCAAACAAAGAAGCAAGAGAACCAGGTGTGGTAGTGAATGAGAGGTGAAGGTAGAGTTGTCTAAAGTTCAAGGTCATTTTTAGCTAGTTTGTGGTAAGTCTAGGCTAGACACCCTGTCTCAAAAAAAGGAGGAGCTCAGTGGTTAAGATCACTGACTGATCTTTCTGAGTACCTGGGTTCAGTTTCTAGGACCAAAAGGTGGCTCATAACTGTAATCTCAAGGGTCCAGTGCCCTCTGTTCTCCACAGGCTGCACATACACACATATCTGGTCCACAGACAGAATACAGAATACACCCATACACAGACACTAAATATATACTTTTAAAAATAAAAAGAGGAGCCTCTAGAGCCCTCTTCAGGCCCTGCTTGATCTGGAGGAGGGGTGGATACAACCATCCTTGGACAGAGTAAATGAGACTGCCAGGTCCCTGTGTCATAGCTGCTGGATCTGTGGGTCAGCTGTGACTGTGCCATACCTGTGTCCTAGCAGAGAGAGAAGGCAGGGCATCACGCCAGTCTCTCTACTCCGTGTCTTTAGCAGCTGCCGCTGGTTCCTGGTCTGCCAAGTCCTGGTTACCTTGAAACAGGAAAGGGTTTTTTGTTGTTTATTTGTGGGATTATTTCATGTGGGTTTGGTTTTGAGACTCTGTTCTACTGTGTAGTCCAGGCTAGCCTCCTGGCAGGCATGCCCCTTGCTTCTGCCACCTGATTGATGAGATTAAGGCATGTTCTACAATGCCTGCTCAGGAAAAGGTTTTAATGGTTACAAAATCCTGTATAAACTGGAAAGTATTTAGTTCTTTATCTATCTAAACCCAGGAAAGGCCTGAGAATTGTGCCAGGCCTGAACTTCCTAATACTTTCCACATCTGGCTCCGCCCCACCCCTTATATTGGGGATTGACCATAGGGCCTTGTACATACTTGGCAAGTGTTCTATCACTGAGCTATGTCCCAGGTCTCTGAAGTTTTGAATGCTGCCTGGCATTGGCTGACCCTCCTTCAGGGTATCTGACCTTCACGTGACAGGCGTGGACCATAAGGCATAGGCTGAGCTAGAACCTTCTCAGTACACGAGGCCACACAGCATTGTAAACTGAGGTGGCAAGCTGGAGCATGCCACACAGATAGCTCTAGTGGGATAGAGGTGCTCACAGGTGAGGCTTGTCTGACAGATTCTCTGGTCTTACCCACACTGAGGACCCCTCTCCTCTGTTCCACTTGCCCCTAGGAATTGCCCCCCACTGCCTCGATGAGGGCACTGTTCGGAGTGTGGTCACTGAGGAATTCAATGGCAGTGACTGGGAGAGAGCCATGAAGGAGCACAAGACCATCAAGAACATGTCGAAAGAGTGAGCTCAGGCTTCCTCCTTCCCAAGACAGAGAGAGCAGGGCAGCAGCCCTGTGGGTTGCGTGGGTGTGCATCGCTGTGCAGATCTGGGCCGCTATCTCCACTCCCAGTGCCCTGTGGTTCGCTCCAGCCACCATTTCTTTAGGCAGCTCTGCCCTTAGCCCAGATGTCATGGAAGACAGTTGACCTTCTCCCTTCCCACTAACTTTTGTGTGATCTTTTAGAAAATAAACATTTCTGACATTAACGCTATTACTGTGGTCCCTCATTTCTTTGAACTTTGACTTTTGCTCTGAGGCCTGTCACTTAATAGCAGATTAAAATAACGGACATTGATAAGGCACCTGCAGCCAAACCGAGAAGAGATAAGACGGGAAGAGCAATTACAACCAGAAACTGGAGGACCACAGTTCGTGTGAGCTGTGAAGATGTGGACCAGGTGCTCGGAGGCCACAGAGCTAGTCCAGGAAGACTAGCTGTCACAGGCTGTGACAGGAGTCTCGCTGGGCTTGATCGTTTATTTATTATCCATGTATTTTTTTAAATTTTTTTGTCATGCTGGGCTCTTTGTTGTTGGTGTTCTCCTTGCCTCCTTGCCTGCTCTTTTCTTTTTGATAGTTCCATGATGTCGCCCAGGCTGACCTGTGACTCAACACTTCTGCCTCAGTCCTCTGCATGCTACCTTACAAGCATGCGCTACTGTGTCTAGCCACTTTTTTTTTAAAATAAAGTCAGTCAGCTGCTTTGTTTGTTTTGATTTTCTGTTGTCATGTGCCATGGTTAGCAGCCAGGGCCACGTGCATGCTAGGTAACAGCCTTAACCACTTCTGCTCTCTCTTTAAGTGTGGTCAGATAGGTGTAACATAAAATGTAGCATCTTAACCATACATGGGAATACAACACAGATTATACATATAGATGCACCACACATATACATCAAAAAAATCCAACAGTGAAAAATGAAGATTTGGGTAGTCACTGGCTGAGGTTGTAGTATCAGAAGTCTGGCTTTTATCATTAAGTTGTTAAGAAACTGAAAGCAAAGCAGCTTTGAACAAGACAAAGAAAGCCAACCTGTTGTACAGAAATTTTAATGTAATACACATATTTATTAAATACTTAGTATTTTCCTGAAACTCTAATATTTGAAATGGTTGAGTAACTCATTCAATTAATCTTTCCTTTTTACAATTAGCAAAGTATTTAGTTTCATTACAGCATTTAAAATTAGCGTGTGTCCCCTGTATGATGTAGTCTGCCTCACGAATCACCTCATTTATTAAAACAGAGCAAGTGCTTATTAACTCCTCCAGCGTGTGCAGTGTGCTTGGTAGCTAAAGGGAATTTGGGGGTTTGGGGTTTGTTTAGTTGTTTCTTTTGTGTTTTCCAGAGAGGGTTTCTCTGTGTAGCCCTAGCTGTCCTGGAACTAGCTCTGTAGACCAGGCTGGCCTCGAGCTCACAGAGATCCGCCTGCCTCTGCCTCCCGAGTGCTGGGATTAAAGGCGTGCGCCACCACCACCCGGCTGTTACAGGGATTTTTGAGGACAGCTGCATGATGGAAATGTAAAGGAGACAGACGAGGAGCCAATGAAACACCGCAGGGAAGAGTCACCAGGACATGTCATGACCACAGAGGCTGAAATCTCTCGCCTCTGAAGTCTGACAGCCGGAGCTGGAGCCAAGGAACCCAGGGTGGGAGGAGAGAACCCCTCCTGA
The DNA here is from genome assembly GCF_982192425.1 of Myodes glareolus. NCBI lineage: Eukaryota > Metazoa > Chordata > Mammalia > Rodentia > Cricetidae > Myodes > Myodes glareolus. The sequence goes on from NC_142034.1 coordinate 61,701,567, forward strand.
ATGTGGTCCTCTGACCTGCTTGTGCTCCTAGTGTAGACTACACATCGTGCGAGTTGGCTTGCTAGGAGAAATGCACATTGTTAGAACCTGGTCAAACAGTCCTAGGACTATGCAACCCACAGGCTGGATTTTCAGAGTCCAAACTCCATGATTTCCCATGCCTGTAATCCATCCCAGTAGCCAGGAGTCAGAGAGGCTGGGGGACTTTGGCAAGCTCCGTGCTCCGTGGTCTAAACAGCAAGTTCCAAATAGCTCAGACCTCACAGTAAGTCTCAAAAATAAACAGACAAAAAAAAAATAACAAAAATTCCAGGCATTCTTAATTTTTAATTAAAAATTTATTTTATAAATTTAATTTAAAAAGACTTATTTATGTAAATGAGTGCTCTATTTGCCTTTATGCCTGCACACCAGAAGAGAGCATCAGATAACATTATAGATGGCTGTGAGCCACCATGTCGGTGCTGGGAATTGAACTCAAAACCTCTGGAAGAGCAACCAGTGCCTTTAACTACTGAGCCACTGAAATTGTGTCTGCTTGTTTGGAGGCAGGGTTTCTCTGTGTAGTCCTGGCTCTCCTGGAACTTGCTCTGTAGACCAGGCTGGCTTTGAACTCAGAGATCTGCCTGCCTCTGCTGCCCAAGTTCTGGGACTAAAGGTGTGCACCACCACACCCAGCTCTAAATTTAATTTTTAAAAAGATTTTATTTTACATGGTTGCCTGTGTGTTTGTATGTCCACTACTTGTATGTCAGGGGCAAGAGCAGTGCTTTTATCTGCTGAGCTGTTCCTCCAGACCCAAGAGTATTTTTTTTACTAAAGTCTCTCTATATTTACCTGTATTTTTCTACTTTCATATTTTGCCCTTGTGTCCTTTAATCTTGACTTTTTTTTCTTTTTGCAGCCCCTCCTCCAACCCCTCTACCCGGCTAGATCCTATGAAAGGTGTAAGGGGGGAGTTGATCTCCACAACATCGAAACAAGTAGTAGGTTGTCAACATTTCCTTTGTTGAACCAAACATCCCTGTTAAAGTACAAGTTGTGTTTTCAAATCTGTGTCTGTCTCAGTTAGGGTTTCTGTTGCTGTGAAGAGATACCATGACCACGGCAACTCTTTTAAAGGAAGACATTTCAATGGGGGTGGTTTACAGTTTCAGAGATTTAGCCTGTTCTTGTCATGGTGGTGTGTAGGGAGATGTAGTACTGGAGAGGGAACTGAGATTTCTATATCTTGATCCTGAGATTTCTGTCTTGATCTATAGGCAACAGAAGTGAACTTGTAAGACTTTAAGACAATTCTGAAGCCATTTCTGAACCCTCTCAGCCTCTGTGCCTCAGTGCTTCCCCTCCTCCCCTGGGAACCAAGGACCTAACAGCTACACATGCACGTACTCAGTTCCTGAACAATTACCCATACACTTATGTTTTGACTCAGTTCCCTGGGAAACGGGGTCAAAATGACCTCTTACCTCATCTGATCTGACAATAGCTCTCCAGCCAATTATTGGTATTAGCCCTTCTCGAACAAGCCAATCATAATGGTCAAGGAAAAACCCCTCTTGTTTCTATGGGGCCTTCTCCTTTAAAAGTAGACTGCACCAGCTAGTCAGGGTCTCTCGGCTTCCCGAATGCTGAGGGACCCTGTCATGACAGAATTAATAAATCCTCATGCTTTTGCATCGGCTGTGGTGTATGAGGTGGTCTCTGGGGGTGACTCCTTCTCGGGTTGGACACTAGAGTCCAACAAACTGGGCTTAGCTTAAGCATAGGAGACCTCAAAGCCCTGCCCCCTCCAGTGACTCGCTTCTTCCGACAACCTAATAGTGCCACTCCATTTGGGGGTCGTTGTCTCTCAAACCACCACAGTACCCTTCATTTCTTCTTATCTATTTAAAAAATATTTTAATTTGTACTGTGTGTCTGCATGTGTGTACCTGTCTCTGTGTGTTCCACAGCATGCTCAGAAGTCAGAGGACAACTTAGAGAGTCAGTTCTTTCCTTTGCTCTTCTTTGAGGGACAGTTGATCACACTGTGAACCCTGAGATTACATTATTTAAATACCATAGGTCAAGATGTGGACCAAGCAACCAGTTGACTGAAAGTAACCATAGAGGGTGAGGGGAAGTAGGGAGGACAGAGAGAGTCAGAGGAAGTAGAAGGGTGGGACATCTGATTGGAGGAATATTTTTTCAGAAGGTGTAGAAACATTCTTTCTGAGACAAAGGCAGAGGAGGAAGTCACCCCACTGCTTTCTCTGCCTCTGAGCTAGCAAGTTTTCACCCCAGCATCTGACTCCCAAGTCTTTATTGGTAAAATAAAAGGATAGAGACTTAGTCAGAAACAACATTTACCTCCCTGTGTGGAGGTGGCATAGACAGTTTGGTGAGACTTGCAGACTCCCCGGGGCCACAGCCTCAGCCTTAGCCATGAAGCAGAGGTGACAAAGTGTAGTCGGCAACCAAGACAGCTGTCAGTTCAGTTACAGCCACTGTGTGGCAGAGGAAAACAACAGTCATGTGTGTTTGGGGGTTGAACTTAGGTCATCAGGCTTGGTGGCAAGCGCCTTTGCTCACTGGTCTACGTTCTTACTTTGAGACAGCATCTCACCACATAGTCCTTGCTGCCCTAGAACTGCCAGCTTCTGCTCCTAGTGCTGGGATTAAAAGGGTGATGGCTGATCTTCACTGTCAACTTGACCATTTGCAGTCAACTAACACCTAAGCAGCTGGGATGCCTGTGGACATTTTACTTGGCTGGGTCATTTGAGGTAGGAAGACCGACTTTGTAAGTGGTCCTGAGTCTCTTGTATAGTTTTCTTATAATCTCTTCTAACACCAAACAGCTATCTGTCATGGGAAGTCAGGATCAGGACACGGAGATCTGAAGGTGTCCGTGTGTGCTTGTCTTAGTTACTTTTCTATCGCGGTGACAAAACACCATGACCACGAAACTTACCAAGAAAAGTGTTTAGTCTGGCTTGTGTTTTCAGAGGGTTAGAGTCCATAGCAGAACAAAGGCGTGGTGGTAGGAATAGCCAAGAGCTCACATCTTGACCCACAAGCATGAGGCAGAAAAAGAAAAAGAGGCTAGGCTTAGCATGGGCTTTTAAACTCTAGAAGCCTCAGTGGCACACCTCCCTCAACAAGGCCACGCCTCCTAATCCTTCCCAAACAGTTCTACCAAATGGGACCAAATATTCAAACATATAAGACTATGGGAGCCCAGTTTTCATTAAAACTGCCATGATGCTCACCACCAAGGCTCAGAGACACGGATTTTCAGTCCCCGTGTGGCAAAACAACCTTACTTATTTGATTTATTGGACCCCATTTACCACACTGTTGCTGGGATTTGTGGTATTCTGATACTGGGTTAGGAAATCACCCATTTCCACTAAGCTCTCCACCTGGTTGCCATGGGATTGTAAACACTTTTCAGTGGTGATTTATGTATTCTGTCTCAGAAACCATTTCTGCTTCCTCTTTTTATTTAGCATTTCCATACGCTGACTTCTCTCTTTCTCTCCCTCCCTCCCTCTCTTCTGGAGCTGAGGACTGAACTCATGGCATTATGCTTACAGGACTCTATCACTGAGCTAAATCCCCAACCATAGCTTATTTTATTTCATTTATCAAAGAAAACTTACTATTCTTTCTATTATCTTCTGTTGTACCTATTGTTGGTGTTCTTCTGTAAACAAGTCTTCCTTCTGGCTTATGGTGTTGACTTTCTGAAATTGAATCCTGTAGTTCAGTTGTTCTCTACCTTTTAAAAAATAATTTTTTTTTATGTATGTTGGTCTTTTGCATGCATGTATATCTGTGTGAGGGCACCAGAATCACTGGAACCAGAGGCTAGGGTTGTGAGCTGCCATGTGGGTGCTGGGAATTGAACTCAGGCTCTCTGGAAGAGCAGCCAGCACTCTAATTGCTGAGCCATCTATCTCTCCAGCCCCACCTTTTTTTTAAATGAAAGAATTTAATGACTATAGATTACCTGCAGATTTCACATGCTAAACTTCTTATTTCTACAAGAGCTATCTCCAGGATAGGCTCCAAAGCTACAGAGAAACTCTGTCTCGAAAAACCTAAATAAATAAATAAATAAAAATGAAATCTTATGTGTCTTTGTCGTGTGTGGGCTTGTGTATGTGAATGCAGGTGACCAGAGGCTTTGGATCCCTTTGGAGCAGGTTATGAGTTGCCTAACATGGGTGCTGGAAATCAAACTGGCCTTCTGCAGGAGCAGTGGGTGCTCTCAACCGCGCAGCCTTCACTCCGGCCCAACGCTAGTGTTTCTAAGTGCTGTGTGAACTAGCTGCCAGGTTGATTTGCCAGATTCTGGATGAAATTAGAGCCTCCGACTGTTACAGTGCTCTATTTTGTTTTTTCACTTTTTAAGGCAGGGTCTCTCTGCATAGCCCTGGCTGTCTTGAACTCGCAGAGATCTGCCTGCCTCTGCATGCCCCCCTCCCCTGCCCACCAAGTGCTGGCCTTACAGGCACATGCCACCACCTCATACCAGAACCTTGAATTTCTGATCCTCTGGCCTTCACCTCTTGAATCCTGAGATTTCAGGCGTGCACCACCACCACACCCTGTTTATACAGCATTGGAAACCAGACCCAGGTCTCCATGCATCCTAGGCAACCGCTTCTCTGAACTACACCCCCAGCTGTTTTGCAGGCTTTTAATTTCCCCTGGTGAATTTGGATACAGTACTTTTCCATAACTACCAGTCTTGCCTGGACCCTGTTATTTGTCCTGCATCTTGACACTTTACCCTCCCCAGCATCCTCTGCTCCAGAAGAGACCTTTAGAGTGCTTCATCTCCCTCCTGTCACAACAACTACAGAGCATCTGAGAAGCGAATTGAAAGGCAATGGTTATTAGGGCTCTGCAGGCTCTGCAAACCACAACACAGCCCCAGGAAAGAGCACTGTTCAGTGTGCCACGTGGTTTTGGCCTGCCTGTAATTGTTACAGACTGAACGATATGGAAGGTTTAATGAGGCAAATGTGAATTTGTTTGTGTTTTAGTCTGGTTTTGAGAGTGTCCTGCTGTGTAGATTGTGGTGGCTTTAAACTTGAAATCCTCTGCTTCAGCATCCTGAGAGTGCACCATCATGCAGGCCTTTTTAGACAGGGTCTCTCTCTGTAGCCCTGGCTATTCTGGAACTCACTACATAGACTGAAGTGGCCTCTTCTTGTTTTTTTGTTTTTAATTATTTTCATAGCTGCGTGGTGGTGGCATGCACCTTTAATTCCAGCACTTGGGAGGCAGAGAGACAGACAGGTGAATCTCTGTGAGTTTAAGGCCAGCCTGGTCTACGGAGCTGGTTCCAGGAAAGCTAGGGCTGTTATACAGAGAAACCCTGTCTCAAAAAAAATATTTATTTTTATTTTGTGTTCATTGGTATTTTTGCCTGCATGTATGTCTATGTGAAGGTGTCTCTGAGTTCCATGTCAGGTTAGCCTACAGAGCAGTTCCAGGATAGTCAAGGCCATACAGAAAAACCTTGTCTTAGAAAACAAACAAAACAAAACCAAACAAAAAAGTTCCTTCCTAGGTTTTTATGTATTATTTATTTTTGAAGAGTCTTCTTTAGCCTGGGTTGGTTTCAAACTTGCTATGTATCTGAGGAAGACCCCGAATTTCTGATACTTCTGCCTCCACAGCCCAAATGTTGGCACAGAGTTTATGCTATGCTGGAGGCCAGACCTAGGCAAGCACTCTACCACCCGAGTTTCCATCCCCAGCCTCTTAATTTACAATAGATAGCAAAATAAATATGAACAGGTACAAAATAATTCTCATTGTCACTACCTGGAAGTATTGTAATTCTATGCATTTTTTCTCCAAGACAGGGTTTCTCTGTGTAGCTCTGGCTGGCCTCGAATTCATAGGGCTCGGCCTATCTCTGTCTCCTGAGTGCTGTGATTAAAGGCGTCTGCCATCACCTGACTCTATGCATCTTTTTAGCCTCTGAGATTTGAAAATATTTTTCATAGCTTGTGCTGTGTATATATTATAAAAATAAATAGGTGAGTATTGCATTGGTGTAGTTTTGGGTCTTGGTGTTTTTTTTCCCTAAGGAGGAAGCAGGGTCTGTGTGACTCTTGTCCATAGGGTTTGTTCTCAGAGGCTGCTTTGCTGGGATCTCCCCAGGCTAAGGAGATAAGGCAGTCCAAAGCCAGACCCAGGGACTTCTTGGTCCTTTCCTCCCTTTTGTTCCGAAGATCTGAAAACTCTCTGGCTTCAGAGGAACTGCAGTGAGTTGATTCTCATGTATCTGGAGAAGTGGACGTAGAGGCGGCGGAACCAGACGAGCTGACTCTGGTGGCAGGACATGGCTTTCTGAAAGAATCAGAGGACACTTGCTCTGGCTGTTATTTTCAGTCCCCCACCCCCAGCTCTAATGATTCTCAGAGTCACCTGCCCCACTGCTGGTTTTTCTTAAAAAAAAAAAAAAAGATTTAGCAAGCAGGGCAGGTCTCGTCCCCATGGAGGGGGCTTTGCCAGGTAGCAGGGCTTTGAGGAGCCCAGGGACCTGGGACTGGGTTCACAGTGCAGTATTCAGGAAGTACAATCCTTACCTTGGCCTGTGCCACTTCTTTGCTGGTGAGCATGAAGAGGGCATCCTGGGATGAGAGTAGAGACCAGGGCAGATCCAGGAGGTAGAGATACTTCCGGAGCATGCTTACAGACTGCAGAGTGAGTACGGAACACCCTGGGCAAGGAGGGATGGCAGATGGGATCACGTTGCTGCTCTCAGCCGGGTGTTTCCCTGAGCACCCTCCCTCTCCAGGTGGCTCAAGGCAGGCAGAGCAGTTGCTCTCCAGCTGCTGGGTGCCTGGTGGCCCTTTGACTAGTATTCTTCTGTATGGGAAGAGTGACAGGGCCACAGAGCTCCCGCCAACTGTGAGAGGAAGGGGCTGCCAGAGGGTGGAGGGAGGATGACAGAGACAGGAATGTCTGAGTCAGGAGGCTGAAGACTCATTTTAGCTTTGCTCCAACATGAGGTGCTGGGTGTGGTGGCTTCCACCTGTCACCCCAGCACTTGGACGGCAGAGACGGGTGGACTCCCATGAGTCAGAGGCAAGCCTGGGTTCCATAATGCATTTGAGGTTAGCCTGGGCTTCAGAGTAAGACCTTGTCTCTGGAAACAAACAAACAAACAAACCCCAAAAAAACCTGATGCGTAAATTCCCTTAACTGCTCTGGATTTTAGCTTCCTAGCTGCTAAAGTAGTGTTGATAGTGTAGGGCCTGCCCATCTTACTTGGTGGACAGAAGATACAGCCTGGAGCACAGCACACATCACTTAGATCACTTCTGATTTCATGTCACCCTTGTAAGGCAGGACAGGCCAGAACTTGCTCAAAGAAGTAGCGTAGGACATCAGGCAGCGGATGGCCAGTGTGGTTCTATGCCTCCCAGGCAGTGGCTGGCCAGTGGGGTCCTACATTTCACGGGGAGGGTTTAGAAAGTGCACTATTTTGCCAGGGGGTGGTGGCGCACGCCTTTAATCCCAGCACTCGGGAGGCAGAGGCAGGCGGATCTCTGTGAGTTTGAGGTCAGCTTGGTCTACAAGAGCTAGTTCCAGGACAGGCTCCAAAGCTACAGAGAAACCCTGTCTTGGAAAAAAAAAAAGTGCACTATTTCAAGCTCATCAATCTACAGGAAACTTGTGAGGCACTTTTAAAACTCTTAATTGAGTGGGTGATGGGAGGTGAGTTTGGACAGACTAATAGAATGTCAGCAGTGGAAAAGAGTTACCTTCCCTGGGAGGAAACTAGATAGGGTGCTTGGCAGTGGATACAGTCTGAACCCCACACAGACCAGACTGGTTCAGGGCGAGTGGCCCACCTTCCAACACGGGCTGCTCTGTGTCTAGGTTCCTTCAGTGCACAGCACCCCCACAAATACTACAGCTATGGATGCTCAAATCTCTCATATAAAATGATGGAGGACTTACATAGAACCTACCCATATTCTCTTGTATATGTTAAATCATCTCTAGGTTACTTATAGTCCCTAATATAAGGCAAATGCTGTGGAAATAGTTGCTATATTGCATTGTCTAGCAACCAATGATGAAAAAAGGATCTGCATGTTCAGTACAGGTGCCCTTCCCCTCCTGCATATTTAAACGTGTGTGTGTGTGCGCGCGCACGTGCTCATGGCTGCCTGACTTTATGTGCACTACATTTGTGCACAGGGTGTCTGATGTCCCTGGAACTGGAGTTATAGGTTGTTGTAATCTGCCTGATATGGGTGCAGGGAACTGAACCCAGGCCTTTGGTGAGAGCATAAGTGCTCTTAACTGGGGAGCCATGTCTCCAGCATCCCATTGAATAATTTTGATCTCAGGTTGTGAAATCCATAGATACATAGAAACCCACAGATATAGAAGGCTGACAATATTTGCAAATTTTCCTGGTAAATTTCTTAAAGGGATAGTAACCATTGTCTGCTTGCAATAAAACCAGGCCTTCCTTACCTGTAGGCAGCTTCCCTTCAGAGTGCAGGGCCCTGGAGGATGGAGAGGACAAGCATTAGACAGGGAAAGAGTCACTTAACTCTTCTGTGTTAACAGGAGGGACCTTCAGGCCCAACCAAACGCACAGGCTTCCCGTGGTTTCTACTGCATGAACCAACATCTAAATATGCGGGATTCTACACCTCTGGCTATTGCTGAGGGGAGCAGAGCAGGCATTTCATCCCCACTCAGCTTGATCCAGAAGCTGGAGTACGGTTTATGGAACAGTCTCGTCAAATGTTACCCATTAGAGTAAATGGGTAACTATCCTTAAACTTTGAGTTAGCTGGCTTTGGTGGTACACACCTTTAATCCCAGCACTCAGGAGGCAGAGGCAGGTAGATCTCTGAGTTCAAGACCAGCCTGATCTACAATAGTGAGCTCCAGGACAGTTAGGGCTATGCAGAGAAATGGTGTCTTGACAAAACAAAAAAGAGATTATACACTTAGGAGGCAGGGGCAGGCATATCTCTGTGAGTTCGAAGCCAGCCTGGTCTACAGAGTGAGTTTCAGGACAGCCAGAGCTATCACAGATAAAAATCCTGTCTTGAAAAGCCAAAACAACAACAACAGACACACACACACACACACACACACACACACACACACACACACACACACATAACGTGAGTCTAATGAAAGAATGTTTGGACATGCTAATTATGTTTCATATTTTCTCTCTCCTTTTGACCTCCCTTACTCCCACTTCTGACAATGAAAGCTGATCTGAGTTCACTGCTCTAAGGAGGGGCACGGTAAATTCAACACTAGGAATTGCTGGATTGCTTCCTGGCTTTGTTATCAGAGGATAGGGGACACAGAAGAAGAAGTGGGTAGACCCGGACAACACACACACATACACACACACACGAATAGGGGCTCAGGGGCAGGGGTCAAAGTGAAGGAGTCGAGAGACATGCTTTTACCATGTCTCTTGGTAAAAGCATGGGAACCTTAAGAATCAGAAAAGCTGAAAGAGGTTTCTGGGATCCTGGGAGACATCTTGTCCTGCACTCTGGGCAGAGCCAGTTTGACTTTGAGGCAGATGCACTGGTCCAGAGGTGAGAACTGGAGGCCCACACCATGTAATCACACTCACAGCCCTCGCGATCCTTACTGAGCATGGCTGGGAAGAGAGCCCTGGGACACGGAGGGGCCTTAGGTAGGAAGAAAACAGAAAGAGACTGGGAGATGACCAGGGAGACCAGGGCGGGAACACAGTGTCAGCAAGTCAAAGCAGCATTTTATGAGTGACAGGGTCAAATGCCACACAAGGGCACAGGTGAGGATGAAGGTGAGTTTGATGGACTCAGCAGACAGGAGGAGGATGTGGAGAAAACTTTCAGTAGCTGATCAGCATGCCCATGCATTGCTTGCTCTGAAGTGTGGACTCACGTTAGTACAGAGAGGACTCATGAACTCTGAGAGCCCATGACACTCCAGCGTCTGAAGAAATACCAGCCGTAGGCAGGCCTGTTGGCAGAAAGCTGTGCCCTTGAGTTGGCTGCCCTGAATGACGTCCTCCCAGGGCCCCCACAGAGTTGACTAGTGTCCTAGTTGGCTCTCTGTTGCGGTGATAAATACCACGACCAAAAGCAACTCAGGGGGGCTTTCATCTTAAAACTCCCAGATCACAGTCTATCACAGGGAAGTCAGGACAAGAATTCAAACAGGAACCTGGAGGCAGGAACTGAAGCAGAGGCCATAGAGAAGCCCTTCTTACTGGCTTGCTCCCTTTGGCTTGCTGGGCCTGCTTTCTAGTGCACCCAGGCCCACCTGCCATGGGGGACACTGCCCACAGTGGGCTGTGCTCTTCTGCGTCAATCATCAATCAAGAGCATGCCCCACAGGCTTTCCTTCAGGCCAATTTGCCGGAGGCCTTTTCTTAATTGACACTCCCTCTTCCCAGATGACCCTCACTGTGTCAAGCTGACAAAAAACAAGCAGCACAAGCAGGGATGGAACTAACCAAGCCCCCCCCCCCTCACGTGCCTTGCCCGCTGTCTGCTGAGGTGCTCTTGGTTTGTTTATAGCAAGCTTGAGCTGACCATTTTCCTGGTGAATACTTGGGCACAAATTTATAAGGCTCTGTGTGGACCTGGGATGAAGTGGAGCCCCTGTTTCTACCTGCCAATGGCTTGCTTTTCGGCAGTCCAGTCCTTAGAATAACAAGTTTGGCTACACGTCTGTTCCTGGAATACACACTCTTTTTGTGTATCATCACAAAAAAAAAATTGTATCGCCTACTGAAACCTGTGGTGTGACTTTCTTAACTATGAATGAACCTAATGCAACTATTAACACATAGCTGTATCTGTGCCTCTGCTGGTCCAGGAAATGAATGGTTTTTATGAGAAGGAGAGAAGTATGGTCTCAGCACCCTACAGTCAAAGAATCGGGGTTAGCTGGGAAGAAGATACGAGAGTACTCATTTCTAGCACCTTCCAAAGTTGCATACAATTAAAGATGAGGCTGGGGAGCCATCAAGCTGGGTTTGCCTTCATGTGAACCTAATGGAAGCAGCCAGTGGAGGCACCTAATGGAAGAGAGAACCGGGATGCCCGAGTGCTAGGCCTGTCTCTGCTAATGTTGAGTCTTGTGCTGGGCAAACCTCTTCACGGCCTGTCAAATGAGATGGTTGCACTCAGTGACCAGTGAGGTCATTTCCAACTTCATAACGTTGATAGCTTCAGTCTGAGAATGGTGAGCATGTTTAGAAGGGAAAGTAAGACTTTCCAGCGCCCCTTTCTTTCCTCGGCAGCTAGGACAGAACCTGCCCTCTGAAGAAGTATTCTCTGGAAGAGAGGGAACACAGTCCGTTTGTTTGACCCTACGTCATGCACCATTTTTGAGGCTCCATTTTGGTTTCACTGGTAAGATGAGGCAGTCTTGCTTGTGGCCTAGAATGCCTGATGCAGAGACCTTCCTGCCAGTCTCCCAAATGCCAGGCTAACAGGCATGCTAACAGGCAACAATTGGGATGTTATATTACGCAGGTATGTCATTGTTCTCCTAAAGCCTGGGAACAGCTTAGGAGAAACCTAACAGAACATCAGCGAGGCGGGGGTGAAGATGGTTAAACTGGGTGCTGGTCCACAGGCCTCACTCCTGGACTCCCCTTCATTCCTTTCGAGGCTGAGGATTTGGCCTGTCAGGTTTCTGTGGCCACAGTAAAGATGGAGATAGAGTCAGTTACCCGATTTGGAGTATCCAGGGGATAAAATAGAATCTGTTAAAGTGGACAGGTACGTACCTGTAATCCCAGCATCAAGAGGCAGAGGCCTGAGGCTCACTGTAAGTTTGAGCCCAACCTGGTCTACATAGTGAATTCTAGACCAGCCAGGAGGAGACAGCAAGACCCTGTCTCAAAAACAAAACCAACCGGGCTGGAGAGATGGCTCAGTGGTTAAGAGCATTGCCTGCTCTTCCAAAGGTCCTGAGTTCAATTCCCGACAACCACATGGTGACTCACAACCATCTGTAATGAGGCCTGGTGCCCTCTTCTGGCCTGCAGACGTACACACAGACAGACTATTGTATACTAATAAATAAATAAATATTAAAAAAAAAAACAAAAAACCAACCAACCAACAAAATATAAAAAACCCTCCACCCCTCCCTAAGGGTCTAGTTAATGACTGCTGGGGCAGGAGAGAGATTTTCTTCAGCACTGTAGCCACTGGTAAGGTGTTCGAGCTCCTATAAATGCCCTTTCACCCATGCTCCTGTAAGTACCCTTTCTCTCTCTCTCTCTCTCTCTTTCTCTCTCTCTCACACACACACACACACACACACCCCACATACATACACATATAGGACGGAAGGACAGATAATCAGTCTCTTACCCTAGGGAAGGGGAAGAGAGAGCAATGGAGAGTGAATATGATCATGTGTCATGTACATGTCTAAAGATTATAAAAAACTACCATGTATATTTAATATAGGTCAATAAAAACTTTCTTTGTCTTGTTTTTTTTTTAAGACAGGGTTTCTTTCTTCCTTTTTTTTCTTTCTTTCTTTTTTTTTTTTTTTTGTTTTGTTTTGTTTTTTGAGGCAGGGTTTTTCTGTAGCTTTGGATCCTGTCCTGGAACTAGCTCTTGTAGACCAGGCTGGCCTCGAACTCACAAAGATCCGCCTGCCTCTGTCTCCCGAGTGCTGGGATTAAAGGCATGTGCCACCACCTCCTGGCTTGGCCAATAAAAACTTTTAAAAACACAGTATGTCTACACTCAATGAATATGGGACAATCTGGGGAAAAAAACCTGAAAAATAAAAACTTAGGAGACAGTCATTCCCACTCCTACAAAGACTCGTGGGAGTTCTCATAAAGAGGATGTGGGGCTGGAGAGGGGGCTTAGTGGCTTAGAGCACTGCTTAGGGGACCCAGGTTCAATTCCCAGCACCCACACGAAGGTCTACAACCACCTGTAACTCTAGTTTGTGGGGATCTGACACCATCTTCTGGCCTCTGTGGGCACTGCATGCACGTGGTACACTGGTCCACAGACATACATGAAGGCAAAACACCCATACATGTTAAAAAAAAAAAAAAGATGTGGGTAGGTGGGTGAGCACCAGGGCAGCGCTGACTGCATGGTGACAAAAGAGAAAGTTTCCCAGGGCTCGGACGACAGGCAGGAAGGTGTTTTAGTGGCTGGGACCCTGGAGCACATGGGGGACCCTTTCCCACTCCCATCACCCAGAGAAGCATACCTCACAGCTCTGTACAAAGCTACATGATTGCTGTGACCACTGACTCCTTCGGCATCAAAAGTCACCACCTGTAGGGACAGACCCGGGGAGGAAGGGCTCACTCAGAGCTGCAGAATGGCTTCTCTACTGCCTCAGCTTCAAAGCGGCCTTCACCATTCCTTTGGGGAAGGAAAGAGCAGAGCCTGAAACTTTTCAAATTCTGAGCAGCCGGGGTTGCCCCTGAGCAGATGGATCTGTGTGTGGTGACGGTTAGTGTGTGCTTCACTCTCGTTCCTGGATGTAGAAAGAGCAGAGTGGGAATCGCCTCATGACAGAAACTTGTGTGTGTGCAAGGTGTGTGCAAGAATGTGCCCTTGAAGACCAGAGAGGAACCTCAGGCATTGTTCCCTCAGAGCTGCCTGCCTTGTTTTTGAGATAAGGTCCCTCACCTACCTGGAATTTGCTGCCCGGGCTAGCCTGGCAGGCCTGGGAGTACCAGGGATCTGTCTGCCTCTATTTCCCCGGTGTTGGGATCATAAACACACAGCCCCGTGTCTGGTTTTTGTTTGTTAGTTTCCAACATGGGCTCTAGAGATCAAACTTTAATTTTCATGCTTGCTAGGCAAGTCTTTACCAACTGAGATGACCAAGGCTCAGGATACCTTTGCTGTGGGCTGGGGATGTGGCTTAGTTGGTGGAACTTGCCCAGCACATGTGAAACCCAGAGTGTGTTCCTTAGCACTGTATAAACTTGATGTGGTGGTGCGTGTGTGTAATCCCAGATCCTGGGAGAGAGAGGCATGCGGGTCAGAAGTTTGGGGTCATCCTTGATCTACAGGAAGTTTGAGGCCAGCCTGGGATACAGGAGAACTTGTCTCAACAGATGTTTGTTTCTTTGCCTGGCCACTTGCTAGCACGTTCATTTCCTTAGCTGGCTGCTGCATAGGACTTGTTCAGGCGGATGTAGCCTGATCCACTGGGTGTCCTTTCCTCCTGCCACTCCACAAGTACAGCATCCTGGAGTCAAGCTCACAGAAGTCTAGCTCAGGCTGCCTCTCGTTCCATTTGTACATCTTCAATGTGGATCACAGAAGCAGCATAAGAAAACGAGGACTTGGGCTGGAGAGATGGCTTAGTGGTTAAGAGCACAGGCTGTTCTTCCAGAGGTCCTGAGTTCAATTCCCAGCAACCACACGGTGGCTCACAACCATCTGAAATAAGATCTGGCGCCCTCTTCTGGCGCATGGGCATACATGGAGGCAGAATGTTGTATACATAATAAAAATAAATAAATAAATCTTTAAAAAGAAAACGAGGACTCAGGAAAAGACTAGGGATGGTTGGTTAGAGTGACGGAACGAGAAGGGCTGTCCCCAAGGACGGAAAGTGTCCTCACACACACGAAGGGGTTAGAATCGAGTAGTCTGGGGAAAGATTCGCCCTTGCTCCATTTATTTTGTGATTATGATTTTTTTTCTTGAGATGTCTCATGTACCCCAGCCTTGCCTTGAACTCTCTATGTAGCTGAGGCTAGCCTTAAATTCCTGGTTTTCCTGCCTCTGCCTCCCAGGTGATGGGATTACAGACCTGTACCAATACACCAGGCTTGTTCTTTCTCTTTACACAGGAATGGCCTTGGTTACCATGAGAGCACCATGGTGTGTCAGTGCCAATTCAGGGCATGCCCTACGCAGTCTCACAATGACAAGGAGATGGGCTTTAAGGCCAGGATAAATGTTCCCCTTTGTTAAAACTAAGAAGCAGTTTTTCCTTCTTTCTTGGTTATTGCATTGCTGGGATTCAAACCCAGGGGCCTTGTGTATAACTAGGCAAGCACTCAGCCACTGGGCTAGAACCCCAGCCCTGAAACTCAGAAGCTTTCTGGCATAGTCCTCCTCCCGTTCACTGGTCTCAAATCATCATTAGAAAGTGCCCCTGGAGGCGGGCGCTCTGTTCAGGAATTTTTCTAGGGTCAGGCATCAGAACTGGGTTTTATTATTAAAAGAACACATTTACGTTTCTCCATAACCAGCAGCAGATCCTGAGACTGTCACCAAGACTCAACCCATCAGTGTGAAGCTTAGGACCCATGAAAAATCATTCCTAGGATGACCCTGGCGGTGGTGGCGCACGCCTTTAATCCCAGCACTAGGGAGGCAGAGGAAGGTGAATCTCTGTGAGTTTGAGACCAGCCTGATCTACAAGCTAGTTCCAGGACAGGCTCCAAAGCTACAGAGAAACCCTGTCAAAAAAAAAAAAAAAGTCATCCCTAGGACGGTAATAACACTGGGCCTCCCATCTTGCGTGAGGCTGTGGAGTATGGATGCTCTGTAGGCTTACTCATGTCCTGTTTCCCTGGAACCTGAGTTACTTCATGTAGAAAAGGGATTTTGCCAATGTGATTAAGAATTTCAAGATGGAGAGGTTATTCCGGATAGAAGGGAGAGCAAGAGGATCAGAGGTAAAGGCCGTGGGACAAGAAGAAGAAAGTGACAGGACCTCTTTGAAGATGGAGGAAGAAGGAAGAAATGGGCCATGTTGCTCATGCCTGTAATCCGGCCCTCTGCTCAGAGTAACTCAGCCCCTCCTGCTCTCCTGTGCTTAGGATATACCGGGCAGATCAAGAAAGGCCATGACTTCTGAGTTTGGAATGGTGAATTTCCCTTACAGAGGGAGGGAGTGGTAACAGCCTACACTTCTAACACAGTGTGATGAGGACCAGGATTAGGGTAGTCCCTGGAGAGCCACTACCATAGGAAATCAGGGTACAGAGGCAAAAAGATGGCTCAGTGGCTAACAGTGCTTACTGTCCACTCTCCCAGGAGACGCAGGCAACCACCCGTAACTCTAGTTCCAGAGGACCCATGGGCTCCTGTAGACACATGGTGCAATATACTCATATAGGTTTATATGTGCATATAACAAAAAGAAAAAAGTCCTTAAAAAAGTCTAATGTGTTAATTCACTCAATGAACTTCAGTCATTGACTGAAAAGCCCAATAAGCCTCTTAACCAGCAGGCTCTACTTTCTAACAAAACTCAATCAAATGAGAAGGGCTCTGAATAGCAAAGCTTTGCCATTAACCTATGAAGAATCACAATTCTGAGATTTGGAAAATAAACCTTGGCAACTCTATTTATTTATTTATTTGTTTTTTGGGTTTTTCGAGACAGGGTTTCTCTGTCACTTTGAAGCTTGTCCTGGAACTAACTCTTGTAGACCAGGCTGGCCTCGAATTCACAAAGATCCACCTGCCTCTGCCTCCCGAGTGCTGGGATTAAAGGCGTGCGCCACCACCGCCTGGCAAACCTTGGCAACTTTAAAGTGGACTGCTTCGGTCAGGTGTGGTGGTGCACACCTTTAATCCCAGCACTTGGGAGGCAGAAGCAGGAGGATTTCTTTGTGTTTTGGGCCAGAACTGACTATTACAGAGCCCTAACTTGCTAACCCTACACGAATGTGAATCTCCATTGCTGCCCTAAAATGGTGATTTTCCTTATAAAGTGAATATGAACTTAGCCTCATTTTTTTTTAAAGAAATGAAGGTATAGCTGGGCATGATGTTGCCGCCTTTATTCCTAGCAAAAATCAGAGGCAAAAGCAGGTTGATCTATGAGAGTTTCAAGGCTAGCCTGTGAGAATCTGTTTCAAACAAGCAAACAAAAGAAATGGAGGCTTAAACCTCATAGCCACAGAACTGGGAATGTAGCTCTTTGATAGATCTAGGGCCTATCACACCCAAAGCTCTGGGTGAGATCCCTAGACACCCCCCCATTGCCCCTATATATCTCTGGAAGCCACCTGGATCATTAAGAATTTTAACATTTATAACACTTATCTTCAAAGTGAGAATCATACCGTAGCTGTGAAACCACTTGGTATGAGAAGTTCTGGGTCAGTGAAAGTCTCTTGCAGGTTCCTGAGGTTCTGAATTCTCAGAGGCAAGAGAAAGGTGGGGGAGCAGGACTTGACTGGAAAATGCTCTCAGCCTGAGGGTTGAGAACTCGCTCACTTGATCATGCATAAGATCAAGATCAAAGGTAATTGGAAGGAGTGTCTGCTCCTCAGCAGGTTTAGCAGACAGCTCTTTGGAGTGGGCTTGGAGCAGGGCTGGGCGTGGGAGGCAGCTAGTCCAGGTGACAGGATGGGGCCCTGGGCTTTGCCTTCAGAGTGGCACTGCCTTACCAGGTTGATGCCATTGACCTGTATGTGTTGGAGGAGGGTGTTGGCCACACTCTCTGTGTCCCACTGCACTCCTGGGTCATCTGGAAACTCACTGAAAGAGAGAAACGTATTTGAGGGTGGGAATAACCTTCATCTTTTTTAAAAAAAATTTAAATATCATTATTTTCATTTATTTTATACACCAAAAACAGTTTCCCCTCCCTCCTCTCCTCCTTGTCCTCCCCCTCATTACCCCCTCCTCTCCTCCTATTCCATTCCAGAAAGGGACTGGCTTGGTTTTTTTGAGACAAGGTTTCTCTGTGTAGCCCTGACTGTCTTGGAACTCTCTGTGTAGACCAGGTTGGCCTCAGACTTAGAGATTTGTCTGCCTCCTGAGTTCTGGGATTAAAGGCATGCGCCGCCACTGCCGCTGGGCAGGGCAGGAATAATCTTCTTGAGATCCAGTGGATGTGTGCTCAGTTTTGTGAGGAATTTTATCAGCAATGGGGAGCTCCCCACCCTTCACTGCTCCGATTTCAGTTAAATAAGGTTTACAAACACAAAGCTGCCAGAAATCCACACTCATCAGACACAGCACACATGGTTCTCTCTGCTCCCAGCCAGGCAGGCTGCCTCCACAACCTTCCTGTAGTGAGGGTCAATGACTGACCTTAAAATTCTGGGCCAAGAGTCAGAAGGGTTTCCAGCAGGAAAATGACAGGAGTCTCATCACTAAATAATGTCATTATTTCCTTTGACTCATTGGCAACCTCTACCCCACATTCCAGCCTTCTAGAGAGAGCCCAGTTCCGACAGCTCATTTGGGATGTCCCTGCAGTGAGCGTGGCAGACAGCCCAGTGAGCAGAGAAGGAAGGAACATGGGTACAAAATCCAGCCTTGCCCCCTGGAGCTCTATGCCACAGCACGGTTCTGAAGCTCAGAGGACAATCTTCAGGAGTCATTTCTCTCCTTCCATCTTTATGTGAGCTCTGGGACTGAGCCTGGACCATTAGGCTTGGGGGACAAGGGTCTTTCCCTACTGTCATCCCACTGGCTGGAGACCACAAGTTTTAGCAGACTGGGTGATCAGAACTGGGCCACTGAGATCCCGTTTCCTCCTTCAGGAGTCGGTAAAGTTCCTGAGATTCCTGATGATCTGTTGAGATATTTTTTTCCCATTTAATTAAATGTTTATTCAATGAAAAGATGTATAAAAACTTACAAATTCCTGTCTCGAAACCACCCCCCCCCAAAAAAAAACCCAACAAACTTACAAATCTGAGAACTCAATTATACATAGAAGAGGATGATGGGATATTCAGTTTCTAACATACACGGATGGTATAGCTACGCACTATTCCCACCCCTCTCCCCGTAGTCCTCGCTTCTGGCTCCTGTTGCATCCTATGAGACCATTTTATTATTGGTCCAAGGGAAGATTAATGGACAACTTTTAATGCTGTTAGGCCAGTGGGGAAAATTTCAGGTGTGAACAAAAATTGGAGGATACACATCAAAATCAATGTGTCTCCTTTTCCTTCAAGAAGAAATTAGCTTATTATTATTATTATTATTATTATTATTATTATTATTATTATTTTGTCATCCTGATTTCTCTTTGTCATTTTTGAGGCTTTGGTAGATGTCACCAGTGAACTATGGGCATTGCATTAAAAAAAAAAAACAAAAAAAAAACAAGGTCTCTCTATGTAGCCCAGGCTGGCCTCAAACCCCCAATTCTCCTGCCTTTACTCCCCACCCCTTCCCCTAGTGCTGGAGTTCTAGATGGGCACCACCAAGTCAGGCAGCATCACCTTTTACACCCATTACAATCACCCTTCCCGTTAAGATGCATCTTTTCACAGCCTTGCAGCGTACACACTGATCTTACAGGTGGTTGGCTGGCACCGACACATGCTTGCGGCTGGCAGTTGCTGGGGAAACGGCATGGCATTTGCTGTTCGGAAGGATGTTCTACGGCATCATGTTTTCAAATCCGATAACTAGACAATAATTTGGTAAGCTAAAATTATGACTGTCCCTTCTCAAAGAAACAAAGTCAGAAAATGCAGCATGCTTCTTAGAGATAAAGCTGGGCTCTGCTATGCAAGTCTAGAAGGTGTGGGGAAACTTGAAACCCAAGAAAATGTTTTTAATATTTGCTCTCTAGGTGTCTGATTTCAGAATGTATTCTTGGAGATTATGTCTAGTTAAGGAAAATCACTAGAAATTGACTTTAACAAAATGCAGGAGTAATAATGTGATGGCAATCTTCATTTCTGGATGAAGCCCGATGGGCTGCGAGTTTGTATGTGAGCGAACAGTACCTGGATGCTTGCTCCAGACAGGAGAATTGGTGCACATGCCTTCCCCAATGCTGGCCTCTCTCAGAGATGAACAAGAACATGCTGGGTTTGGATTTCTGATTTGTTGAGATTTTTGTTTTATCCTGAGGTTACCTTTTGTATCCGGAACAACACCGGGCTAAAGGGAGCTCATTAGAAACCCTTCCCGCTGGGTAGTGGTGGCGCACACCTTTAATCCTAGCACTTGGGAGGCAGAGGCAGGCAGATCTCTATGAGTTCGAGGCCACCCTGGTCTACAGAGTGATTGCCAGGACAGGCTCCTAAATTACACAGAGAAACTCTATCTTGAAAAGCAAAAACAAAAAAGAAACCATTCCTGTTATTGCTTCAAAGTGTATTCGTTATCTCTCTGGTATCCTAGAGAGGAACTGTGTTTGTCCTTGTTAGGAATGAGGCTGTCTGACTTCAGGCGACTGTCACTAGTGACTGCTGATCTAAAGAAAGGCCCAGCATATACAAACACTTTCTCTAAAATTCTGGCTTCTCCCTGTTTCGGTCTGTTTGAGATGGAGTTCTAACATAGCCAGCCGTCCTAGTCACATGAAGACAATGAAATCAGGAAGAGCTTCGCCGCCCCTGGAACCTCTCTTGAAACAGAATGTCCACTCTGGGCCTCACATTAACTTACTATTTCTCCCTGCTCTTCTCTAGTTCTTTTTCTAGCATATTCCATCTAGCACAGGCCCGCTTTCAATGCTACTTCCTCCACCAAGACTTCCAGAAGGGGCTCAAGGCCATTAAGTTCAGTGGGTACAGTCCCCTACACTATTTACACTTCTTAAAAAAGTAAATTTCTTAACTTACTGGGGGTGCACACATATACACCATGGGGGATGTGTATATGTGTGTATGTGAGGGGGTGAGGGGGAGGGAGGGAGGGAGAGAGAGAGAGAGAGAGAGAGAGAGAGAGAGAGAGAGAGAGAGGACGGACAGCTTTCAGGAATTAGATCTTTCCTTCCAACATGTGGGTTCCTGGGTCTCAAGTCATCAGGTTTAGCAGCAAGTACCTTTACCGCTGAGCCCTGCCTTGATTTTTGATTCCAGCTGCAAGTTCAGAAATTTCCCTAAACCATCAATAATGCACTAGAAATACATATATTACTTGCTGACAATTGTTTCATACATATTGAGAAACAGTATAGGTTAAAGTCAGCCAAAGGAAGAGATGCCTAAGGCAGAGTCCAGGAAGTTTCTAGATGCAGAGGTCACATTGTGTTCCCATGGAGATGTGACATTGACCCAGCTGGGGCATGGCAGGACACAGGGAGCAGTGTCAACCAGGAAAGTGTGTCCAAGTTTCTGTGTTCAGAATTTTCCGGGTGGCTGACTGATTGCCTATGGTTGGTCTCAGCCTCCATGTGACTGATACCATATTTTCCAAAGTCTGCAGTGAAGCCAATACTATCAGCTATGACACACACTTCCCAGAAGCCAAGGGCAAAATCAAATTCTTTACTATAGACTATCCTTGTGTCAAGAACCTTCACAGTCCCCCTCTACCAATATGGCCCACATTGTGTCTGTTGCTCTACCTAAAGTATGTAAGTAGAAAGATATTTTTTGTGTACTTGGTATAATTCAAGTTGAAGGACAATTTATTTAAGCAGACAGTAATAACCCATTTCTCTTCATGCACAAGGCACTTTCTTTAAGGAATATTTAATAAGTACCAGTTGGTACTGGCAATGCTAAAGGCAATTAGTTATATTGGCCTCTTGGCAAGAATTTACAAAGACAGCACCTTTATAAAACAGATCTTGCTGGGCATGGTGGCATGCACCTTTAATTCCCACACTCATGAGGGAGTGCCAGTCAGATCTCTGAGTTTGAGGCTAGCCTGGTCTACAGACCGAGTTCCAGGACAGCCAGAGATACACAGAGAAGCCCTGTCTTGAAAACAAAACAAACAAAAAAGATTTTACAAGCAGGAAATTATGGCACATGCCTAGAATCTTAGCACCTGGAAGGCAGAGGCAGGAGGATTTCCTGCAAATTGAGACTAACCTGCTCAACAGTGAGTTCCAGGCCAGACAGGACTACACAGCGAAAGTCCTACTTAGAAAACAAAAACAAAGCCGGGCGGTGGTGGTGCACGCCTTTAATCCCAGCACTCGGAAGGCAGAGGCAGGCAGATCTCTGTGAGTTGGGGGTCAGCCTGGTCTACAAGAGCTAGTTCCAGGACAGGCTCCAGAGCTACAGAAAAACCTTGTCTCAAAAAAACCAAAAAAGAAAAAAAGAAAAGCAAACAAAACCAAAGGTTGGTACAGTGACTCACATCTGTAATCCTAGCACTAGGGAGGCTGAGACAGGAGGATTTCTAAGAGTTTGAGTCCACCTAGGCTATGAGAGTGAGTTCCGGGATAGCCTAGGCTACAGAGTAAGACTCTGTCTCGAGAACAACTGCTACTACTGCCAAAAAACTGATTCAAGTTAAAAAGCACATGGCCTGGGTAGGAATGGCAAGGCATCCCAACTGCTTCCCTCCGACTCAGTGTAAGAAATAGAAAGTCAGGTAGAAGGGGAGAGGAAGGAAGAGAAGGGAGTAGAGGAAAATGTATAGCTCAATAAAAACAATTAAAAAATAAAAAATAAATAGAAAATTTCAAGCACATTAGCATATACATACAAGAAAATCATGATTCGTTTCAAACTAAGGAAGTTTCCCTTTGCCTACAGTACACTTCTGATCAGCGCAGAGCCTGGGTCTCGGAATAACCTTTGCCTGATTTCTATCTTCTTTGGTAGAGTAGGCGTTCTGCTTTGGTAACCGTTCTGGCAGAATGTAAACAGGCGTGTTGGAGTCAGCCTTTGGACTCTAAAGAGACAGTTGGTGAATGACCTCTGTCCAGTTTTTGTTGTACAGTCTTTCTTCCTGCTGGAGTTTATCCATGCTGATTAGAATGACAGCAGCCATTTTGGTCTGTGGAAATGTAGGTCAGGTAGGAAAGACAAAGTGACAAGAGGGGACACAGAACCCAAGGGCTCTGAGGAGTCAGCCAGCACACTCAGCACAGTGGCGTCTGCCACAGCCAGGTCTGATATCTATAGCAGAAGCAATTCTGAACTTAGTTGATTGTGCATGGTGCATGCGTGTGTGTGTGTGTGTGTGTGTGTGTGTGTGTGTGAGTGTGTGCATGTGTGCGCGTGTGTGTACATATATACGCCCCCAAGTAAGCACAGTGACCAGAGCAGATAATGGGAGTCCTGCTCTACTTTATTCTTTGGAGAGAAGGTCTCTCACCAAACCCAGAGTTAGGCTGGCAGCCAGTAAGCTCCAGTATACTCCTGCCTTCCCCTCCTACACTGCTAAGGTTACAGGTCTGTGCAGCCAAGCCTGCCTTTTTTACATGAATTCTGGGGGGTTGAATTCAGGAGGCATTCTTACCCAATGAGGCATTTCCTAAGCTGCTGATTTAATTTTTAAAGGGTTCCACATGATCAATTATTTAGGTTGTTTCCTGTTTTTATTATTGTACCAAGGTCAGCCAGCACATACAACCCTTTGTATGTGGCTCTCCATGCTTCCCTGTGATAAAATCAGTGACCTTTGATCTCTGAGTAGAAGGCGGTGGGAGCAGTGTATGTGTAGAATAACTCTGAAGCCTGTGAAGAAGAGCAGCTGGAAACTGTTGGCAGCAAGGTGGGGGGGAAGTGACAGGAGAGGAGCTGGGGGGCTGTGCATTCTATAGGCCGACAGGAAAAACTCATAAGCATAGCATGTCTGCTCTAAAAACCTAAGATGTGTGTGCACGCACCTGTGCTTCCAGGGACTGAACCTAATGGATGTGAAGCAAGTGTTCTACTTCTAAGTGACACTCCCCCCTTTTTTTTTTAAATTTGGAGACAGGGTCTTACAATATATCCTAGGCTGTCCTGGAATTCACTGTATAGACCACCAGGCTGGCCTTGAGCTCACAGAGATTACGCCTGCTTCTACCTCCCAAATGCTGGGATTAAAGGCACGGGCCACTGGATCTCTGTGAGTTTGAGGCCAGTCTGATCTACAAAGCATGTTCCAAGATAGTCAGGGCTGTTACACAGAGAAACCCTGTCTGAAAACAAACAAACAAACAAAAGGTATTCACCAACTTGCCTGGCCTGAGGTATACTTTGAGTCTCCAAGTTCCAAGTCTGGTTCTGTATTTACTCTATAACTCAGGCTGGCCTTGAAGTTTTCTTTCTTCTGTTTCAACCTCCAGCATAGCTGGAATTACAGATCAGATGACAAGACCCAGCTCTCAGGTTCTTTTATATTTACTTATATTTACTTTATTATCTTATAAGCACCCTGACAAGGTTGATTCTATGACTTAAACAATGATTTATTTTTATTTTATGTGAATAAGTGCTTTGCTTGTATATGTGTGTGCCACATGCATGCAGTGCCCATAGATTCGAAGAGGGTGCTTGATTGCAGGGCGTCTGGCATTACAGATAGATGGTTGCCAGCAGCCACGTGGGTGCTGGACACTGGGCCCAGGACCCCGTCAATCTCTGGTATTTGGAAGTGTGGCCTTGTTTGAAGGCATGTGTTACAGGGCTGGGCTTAAAGTTTCAAAGCTTCCTGCCATTCCCAGCGTGCTCTCTTCTTCCTTGTGTGCCAGAGTCTGAGCTCACTGCTGCTGCTCCAGGGCTGAGCCTGCCTGCTCTCATGCTCCCAAGCACGGTGGTGACGGACTTCTGCCCCTCTGAACTGTCCCAAATAAACCGTTCATTTCACCAGTTGCCTTGGCCATGTTTTAGCACAGCAACAGAAAAGCAGGCACCTGGACTGGAGAGATGGCTCAGCGGTTAAGAGCACTGGCTACTCTTCCAAAGGTCCTGAGTTCAATTCCCTGCACCCACATGATGGCTCACAACCTAGTGTGCAGGTATACATACATAGAACTCATATACATAAAGTATAAATAAAGTTTAAAAAAAAGAAAAGCAAGCACTACATCCACATCCATAATTTGGGGTGTATTTTGTCTTCCTCGTACCTCTCACACTGGAGTCTGTATTACAACATCTGTATAAAGCCTTCATACTTGCTGGTCCTCAATTCTTTCCTGTGTTGAAGCCACAAATCCTGGTTTGGCCTGAGGGAAGGTCCCTACGAGTCTAGCTGAACTCCACAGGCTGCTAAGGGTTCAAGAGTGGAGATGAGAATCCTTCCTGCAATCCCCAAAATGCTTTCAGGAAGTCCTGATTAAAAGAAAATTACCGGGGCTGGAGAGATGGCTCAGAGGTTAAGAGCACTGGCTGCTCTGCCAGAGGTTCTGAGTTTGATTCCTAACAACCATGTAGTGGCTCACAACCATCTGTCGTGAGATCTGGTGCCCTCTTCTGGCCTGCAGGGATACATGTAGGCAGAACACTGTAAAGGTAATAAATAAATAAATAAATAAATCTTTACAAAAAGAGAGAAAATCACTGAGGTGTGTAGTCATACAGTCACTAAGGGAGCTGCCTGGGAACAGAACTCATATTGCAAGGACATGATTTTATCAAGGCCCAGGTGGACTTTCTCTTTAGACTGAGTCTTTTGCAGCTCCTGGGGAGGCTGAGCGCCAGTCTTTCGAACCCTAGTGCACATGGGGTTATGTCTCAGCATTTCTCCAGGACGGCGGGGAGCACAGCACATTACTCTCACCACCGTCACTCCAGTTCCAAGGCTGCCCCTCTCACTAGGCTAGCCAGAAGACCGACTGTTCCTTGCTTGCCTTGGGCCTGTTTCAGCTTCACATTCAACCCTTGCTCTGCCATGGACTCTGCCCTGCTGCCCTCACTGTCCACAGCCTTGGTCATGCATCTCAATGGTGCCAAGACAGGCCTTTGTGTGCTCACAGCCTCTCAACCTCTGCTGCGCTTCGTTCCTTCCACTAGCATGGTGCAGGTATCTGGAAACGGCTGGTGTACTGCAGGAGTTCCGGCCTTTTGGATTTAATACCGTCAGAACTGAAACTTGCTTCTGTGTTTCTGCTCTTTCACACCACTGAGCTCACATGGTAAGGAGGAAGTAGTGGATAAGTCCATTGGTGGACAGAGCTTCTCCTAATCACGTGGCTATTTTTGAAATTACATTGTTGAGAAAAAGGCTTGAAAGAAATATCTTCCAAGAAATAGTGGGACTGAGTTCTAGTTCTGTATCTTCACAGGTAATGGGTTATTTCTAAGCCCACAAGATTCATAGCACACATAGACGTAAGTTTGTCTTTGAATTTATTCCTCTCTCTCTCTCTCTCTCTCTCTCTCTCTCTCTCTCTTTGTTTGTTTGTTTTGGTGTTTTTCTCGGTTTTCTCATTGAGCAGAGGTGGCTCACACTTTTAATCCCAGCTTGTGGGAGGAAGAGATAGGTATATCTCTGTGAGTTTGAGGCCAGTCTAGGCTACAGAGTGAGTTTCAAGACAGGACCCAAAGCAAGACAGAAACATGGGTCTCATAAAAAAAAAAAGGGGGGGGGGTTTCTCTCTTTGTAGCCCTGCCTATCCTTGAACTTGCTCGTGTTGACCACAAACTCAGATTCACCTGCCTCTGCTTCCAGGCATGCACCACCACTGCCTGGAGAATTTTTCAGTCTCTTAAAGATTACTGCTGTCAGTTCAAGATTGTACTTCTGCACCAGGAATAGTGGACAGCGGGAAAGAGTACTAATTCTTACACAAAGGCTTTGCAGAAAATAGGACAGTGTTTCATCTTTGGAAACGCTCCTCTCTGTTCAGTTGATAGCATCTTCTGATGGTTACATATCCAGCAAAGTCTAAAAGCAGGAGGTACTGATCTTACATTATGGGCTTTTAAGTTCTAGGAAGGGAAGCTGAGAGTGTTGGACTCTAGTGTCCAACCCGAGAAGGAGTCGCCCCCAGAGACCACCTCATACACCACAGCCGATGCAAAAGCATGAGGATTTTATTAATTCTGTCATGACAGGGTCCCTCAGCATTCGGGAAGCCAAGAGACCCCGACTAGTTGGTACAGTCTACTTTTAAAGGAGAAGGCCCCATAGAAACAAGAGGGGTTGTTCCTTGACCATTATGATTGGCTTGTTCGAAAAGGGCTAATACCAATAATTGACTGGAGAACTATTGTCAGATCAGATGAGGTAAGAGGTCATTTTGACCCCGTTTCCCAGGGGACTGAGTCAAAACATACGTGTATGGGTAATTGTTCAGGAACTGAGTACGTGCATGTGTAGCTGTTAGGTCCTTGGTTCCCAGGGGAGGAGGGAAGCACTGAGGCACAGAGGCTGAGAGGGTTTGGAATTGTCAGAAATGGCTTCAGAATTGTCTAAAATCTTACAAGAGCACTTCCAAATTGAGGCAAGTTCCATTTAAAGAAAAAAAAAATCTTCCTAATAGACAAAAAATATCACATGTTCCATACAGACTTAGTTCTCACATGTATTTTGTCTTAAAACAATCTGTCCACAAATATGAAACCATAAGTAACAAAATATTTCCCATTGTAGGGATTGATGAGAAAATGTATTCTATGGAAAGAAAAAGATTAAATAGAATATTATAATAAAACGTGTTCTACTTTTTTTTATTTTTCGAGACAGGGTTTCTCTGTAGCTTTGGAGCCTGTCCTGGAGACCAGGTTGGCCTCGAACTCACAGAGATCCGCCTGCCCCTGCCTCCCGAGTACTGGGATTAAAGGTGTGCGCCACCACCACCACCACCACCGGCATTCTACTTTTATTAAGCAAACAAATGGTTACAATTTTTTTTCAAGACAAGGTTTCTCTGTGTAACAATCCTGGCTGTACTGGAACTTACTCTGGCCTGGAACTCAGAGATCCACCTGCCTCTGCATCACTAGTGCTGGGATTAAAGGCCTGAGCCACCGCTGCCTGACAAAAGGTTTCAGTTTTATCCTCTCTTCCTTAGAAATCGCAGGGATGTCTTTGGGAGACAAGCAGAAGCCACACTCTAAAAGCTTTTGGGCTTCACATTAAAACCATGGCAGGCATTGCCTTCCCTCTCTGATACAAGTTAAAAAAAAATAAAAGGAAAGGGTGAATGATTTGCTCCTGCAACAGGCAGGAGCAAACTGTTCTGTAAATGTAAGTGGGTGTTTTGTCTATATGCATGTCTGTGAGCCACGCATATGCCTGGTGACTAGGAAGCTAGAAAGCGGCATCTAACCCCCTGAACTGGAGTTACAGACCACTGTAAACTACCATGCAGGCTCTGGGAATCGAACCTAGATCCTTTGAAAGAGCAGCAGTGCTTTTTAAAAAAAAAAAATTATTTATTTTATGTATGGGAGTGCTCTATGTGCATGTACACCTTTATGTCAGAAGAGGGCATCAGATCCCACTAGAGATGCTCGTGAGTCACTGGGTGGGTGCTGGGAATTGGACTCGGGACCTCTGGAAGAACAGCCAGTGCTCTTAACCGCCGAGCCATCATGCAGCAGTGTTCTTGACTGCTGAGCCACCCGTCCAGCCCCAGCAGTTCCCTTGTAACTTATTACTGTCCAAGTCCAGATTTCTGGAACCCTCTAGAGAAGGGCAACAAAGTTTGAGTTCCTAAAGCTTTCCTGACTAATTGCAAGGTGCTGCCTTGTACCTTGATGTTCCGACTCAGAGACTCGCCAGCCCAGGTCATCCCGTGCTGCTTCCTGCCAGAGCCAGCAGAGGAAAATGAACAAAGGGCTTGACTTCCAAGGGTCACAAAGGAAGTGTGAGGACTACTGAGAGCATTCTTTTTCTAGAAAAAACTCTGCTGCATTTGTTTACTCTGTGTGAATGCATATGGGTGGGAACCACAGAGAACAGCACATCTCCTGGAATGTGAAATGGTTGTGAGCCACCATGTTGGTGCTGGGAATTAAAGCGCCATCTCTCCAGCCCCTTGTCCTAAAGGATTAGATGCCATAATCCTATTTTGTTTTAATTATATTCCGTAGCAATTGGTTAGCATTTTACAATCATCTGGACTTTAGGACCCCCAGAAACCTCATTGTCGTCAGGTCTTGGCTGTACAGGTGGTGGTGTGACCATGCAGAGCCAAGCAAAGAGTGGCGATGCAACTCACTACCCAAAAAAATCTTTAAAAGTCTATTCAAAGCTACAGAGAAACCCTGACTCAAGAAACAAAACAAAATTAAGAAAAAAGAAAGAAAGGGAGAAAGAAAGGAAGAAAGAAAGAAAAGAAAAGAAAAGAAAAGAAAAGAAAAGAAAAGAAAAACTGGGCGGTGGTGGCGCACACCTTTAATCCCAGCACTGGGGGGAGGGGGTAGAGGCAGGTGGATCTCTGTGAGTTCAAGGCCAGCCTAGTCTACAAAAGCTAGTTCTGGGACAGGCTCCAAAGCTACAGAGAAACCCTGTCTCAATCCCCTCGCCCAAAAAAAAAAGTCTATTCAAGGGGGCTGGAGAGATAGCTGAGTAGTTAATAGTAGTAGAAAACTCTGTTCTTTTGGACTATTTGGGTTTAGTTCTCAGCACCCATGTTAGAGGATCTGATGCCCTTGTCTGACCTCTACAGATACATGCATGAATACACACTCACATACATACACAGACATTATTCATATATACTTTAAAAACATCTTTTTTCAAAAAAAAGAAAAAAGGGTTGCTAGCCAGGTAGTGGTGGCGCACTTGGGAGGCAGAAGCAGGTGGATCTCTGTGAGTTCAAGACCAGGCTGGTTTACAGAGCGAGTTCCAGGGACAGCCAGGGCTACACAGAGAAACCTTGTCATAAAAGACTTGTCCTGACATAACATGGATATTGCATTTATTTATTTGTTTGTTTAGAGGCAGGGCCTCATTAAGTAGCTCTTGTTGGTTACTCTATGTAAACAGAACTATAGAGAATGCCTGCCTCTCCTTCCTGAGTGCTGGAATTACAGGCATCCACCACACAGCCCAACATTACGTCCTTAACCTCTCAGCAGCTGTGATTATGTGCATAAAACCTGCAGAAGACTGGGCTTACCAGGGACTCATTAGGCTGCCCACCCATGGAAGTCTGTACAGGGCTAATGGTTGCTGGAGAGGAAGAGACATTTTCTTCTGTGGGGTAGGCTTTGGCAATAAATAAATAACCCCTTATCCATGCTCCTGAAAACAAACCTAAGAAAACTCATTGGGTCAGACACACACACTTAAAAGGAAAGGAAAGAAAGAGAAGCAGTGGGTGGGGAGGGGTGACAGAGGAGAGGGCCATGGGGCTGATTACAATAAAGAGACACTGCATGCCCATTTGAAAATGTCAAACTGGGGGCTGGAGAGATGGCTCAGAGGTTAAGAGCACTTACTGCTCTTCCAGAGGTCCTGAGTTCAATTCCCAGCAACCACATGGCGGCTCACAACCATCTGTAATGGGGTCTGGTGCCCTCTTCTGGCCTGCAGGCATACACACAGACAGAATATTATATACAAAATAAATAAATAAAATATTAAAAAAAGAAAATATCAAATTGAAATCCATTATATACAATTAATATGTGCTAATAAAAACTGAAAAGTCTTAAAGATTGTTGGAAGCTGAGTGTGGTGTGTACGCAGGAGACTGAGGCAGAAGGATAGCAAGTTTGAGGCCAGCCTGTATGAAAAGAGAGAGAAAAATGATGGTTTAAGGAAAATGGGCAATTTACAGGAAAGAAATGCAAACTGTCAAAATAGAATGTATTTTTCTGATTCTCAGAAAGAACAGGAGAAATACAAGATTAAAACAAGATGCCTGTAAGGAAGGGCACAGGGGAGTTTGAATGGTTCCAGTGAGACAATTTGGGTATATAAGATTTTATTCCCTATGGCCCTATGCTTTTGAAAAGTTATGTTAAAGACCACATAGTTAAAAGCAAGCAGAAACACCAACATTGACCAATTTCCAAGGGGCTAGCAGTTCTGCCACTTCACCAGTAGGGGGCATTTTTTAAATGTCTTGAATAGTGACTTGCAAAGATAACACACATCTTTGGGCTTATTCCGAATAAAAATGAGGACACATCCAAGACAGGGGACATTAGTGTGTACCTCAGAAACAACCCCCAGTCCTATACTTTTGCTTGTCTTCTCGTAAAGAGTAACTCACAAGAAAGAGCAACAGAAATGGGAAAAGAAATTGTATTTTCCAAACGAGTGGGAGAATTTTCAAAGAAAAGGCTCCTAATAGATGGTCATCTCCAGACAACCACATCTCAGACTCCCAGAAGGCAGGGCCTAGACTGAAGCCAAGCTCAGTGCAATCTACTGGAGACATGGACCATGTGCACAGGAGCGAGCCACGGAGGGGAGCAGAGGGCAGCTTTATTGATGTGGTCCAGTTGCGGACATGGCTTGTGAGACTCCACAGGTGTCTAAAAGCTTTTCAAAAAGCACCTCAGGCCTAGAACATATTTCTCTCTGTACTCGTTTGCTCTCCAGACTTCGGGTTGAGTTCACTTGGGTGCTGGAGGACAAAAATGGCACCGAAACCTTACAGTGGGAAGCAGGTGGTGGGGTGGGCCTGAGGCTTGGGACTGTCAGACAGGCAATGGGTATCTGGAGCATAAGGGTGCCAGAGACCCCACGACATCAGGACAGGACTCTGAGAACAAATTCTTCAGTATGCATTTCACTGACCTGGACCAAGCACACACTTACATACCGGGCTAAGTTCTAGGAACAAATGTGAATATAGGTCACTCTTTATTCCCTCGGAATGCTTAGGGCGGCGTGCGGAAGAGATTTGGGTTCTTGTAGGATGAAGGAATTTGCCAGGGAAAGGAGAGAGGAGCTGGCCAGGTCAGGACTCCTGGTTGGGGCGGGAGTGTGACTAGTTGGAGGCAGGAGCAGCTGACAGTGGCTGCTTAGGCAAGGCCAGCAGCTGGTGGAGATGAGGGCATCGAAGACCTCTGAGGAGAAAGAGCCAGTATTTTTGGCAGCCATCCAATGTAGCAGAGGAAGCCAAATGTGACCAGGCTTTTGGTTTGACAAGCCTGAAAAACCCTTGGGGGTGGGGAGGGGGTGAACTCAGCACACAGTACCACAGGAAGATGCTCCAGACTCCCAGCTCCATCCTGGACTTCTCTGTTCAGTAAACAAGCCGGCCTTGGCCTGTGATGCTTGCTTTTCGAATAGTAGAATATCTTCAAACTCTGACCTTTCCCACACATTCTAATGACTCAGCCTTACTGGTCCCTTTCACAGTCCCCCAGCAGCACCAGGGAAACATTCTGGAAAATCTGTGGGACAGTAGACCCCTCCAGTCACTAGATGCAAGAAGGAAGGCCCCTTCCTCCACAGCGAGAAGAGGCTCAGGTCACCCTCCTTCAGCAGCCACCCTCCTTCAGCGCCTGCCCTCCACAGAGGCGGATGCCGCAGCGGACTCCCGCAGGGTGAGTTAACAGCTTATCTCTCTGAGAACTAAGTCCCACTTTTGCACACTGCACTCTGAACTCTAATACAGATGGAAGTAGTTCACACGCCCTTATTTGGTCTTGTGGCTTGTGTCGCACAGTGCTGGCAGAATCGGCTGCCCTTCCTCCACCCACTTCAGGCACAGTTCTAAACTTAATTACTTCCTTTGTCATCTCAAGTGGGCAAAGGTCAGTAGGGTTCAGTGTAACCGCTGTGGCGGGCCCAGGGCCTGCAAGCTTCCTGGTGCCTGGCGGTTGGCCCCTCCCCACCAAGGGATCATTCTGGGAGGCAGGGACTGTCTCACGGAGCTGAGGCCGTCCTGCAGTGTTCCTTCTGAAGCACAGGGGAACGGGGAAGTGCAGGGGACTTGATGTAGGCCAAAAGCATTTGAAAGCAGGATTCAGTGGCTTCTGGGGGGGGGGGTTGTCTAGAGCAGTGATTCTCAACCTGTGGGTCTTGACCCCCTTGGGAATAGAATACCAGATATCCTGCATATCAGATATTTATGACTCATAACAGTAGCAAAAATACAGTTATGAAGTACCAACAAAAATAATGTTATGGTTGGGGGTCGTTGCAACACGAGGAGCTGTATTAAAGGGTCAGAGCGTTAGGAAGCTGGAGAGCCACTGCCCTAGAGGGAAACAAACGCAGAGAGGAAAAGAAAACAATGGAAACAAAACCAATAGGAGAAAGAAAAACATGAATTGGGAGGTGTAAGAGACTACACTCACTTATGAAGTGTCTGTCCTGATGAGGGCCTCATCTGCAAGCAATTTAGGAGCCTAGATGGATTAAATGTCCCAGGAAACTCTGCTATACAAGGTTTCGGTCTCCCAGACAGAATCACAACATGGCCTTTTCCTTTCTCCTAAGATGTAAAATGGGCCAGGAAATCACAAGCGCTCGGCACCTGTGGGAAATATTCCCTTGACTTTGTCTGAGGGTCACAGGGCCTCATCCTTGCAGGGATGCCGCAGAGTGTCTACAGGCTGATGCAGGGGGCTAATGACCACTTACTCTCTTCCAAGATAGTACAGGAGACCTGGCAGAGAAGTATAGTTAGTAGTTCAGTCTGGAGCGCTAGGACCGTTTCTCTCCGCTCTACATACATGCCTTACATATGCACTCTACACACTGGTCTATATACTACTGCTGCATGTAGACTGGAGACCCTATGTGAGTAATGAAAGCGCCTGAACTCCCGCGGAGTCCTGCATTTTCTTTGGCATTTTGAAAAGGGTACTCCGAGGCTGCTGAGGGTTTGTGTTTGAATAACAGTACTCTAAAGAAATCAGTACCCTGTGCTCCTCCTTCTCAAAGACATCCTTCATACTGTTGCAAAGCTTGCAATGCTCTTATAGGAAATCTTGCTTCACAGTTTGCTGTTTACTGTGGTGTTGGGGTCAGGGTGCGCTCCGCTCTGTGCTACTCCACGTTGTATTAAACAGTAGTTTTTCAGGCTTTGTCTTGCCCTAAGAGACTCCAAATCACAAGTAAATTTTGAGTTGATTTTGAGGAAGGGGAAGGACTGCAGCCCCTGGGTAGCCTTGAAACTGCCATCTGTCAGGCTCCACCCATCTAGCACAGATGGACAAATGACTTATCCCTGGGAGAAGTAAGGGAGCCACTTTGGGGCTGGCAGGATGGCTCAGTGGTCTGGAGCATTGGCTACTCTTTCAGAAGACAAGAGAGGTGGAGTCCCAGCACTGTGGTTCAAAATCCTCTGTAGTTCTAGTCCCATGGGATCCCCTCTCCTGTCCTCCACAGGCACTGCACACAGATGGTGCACAAACATGCATGGAGGCAAAATGCCCGTACACCTACACAATAAAACCAAAGGAGAAAGAATCCTCACTTGTTGAGCTTTGGCGTTGAGTAAAAGATGAATATTTGTTTTTAAAATGGGATGAATTGAGGCAGTAGGGGCATATGGCTGTACTGAAATCATAACCAAGCCCAGGGAATTATCAGACATACCAGACTAAGGAAAAGGTAACTCCCTCACCTGGACCCTATAAAGTAACAGACACCTAACGTCGTGATGGCATGGCTTTACAACAACTTGCCATCTGATACCTGGGTGTGTGTCATGGACTGACAAGCAGAGGACCTCCTAACAACTGTCCCTGGAGCTTCAGACTGGCTGGGTCCCTTTGTTGATGAGGCTGATTCTATGGCCTGCCCACCACCTGTTTGCCGCAGGCCCCGCCTTGCTGTGAGCCCAGGCTGGCCTTCCACAGCCGGACTCTGCAGGTCTCTCTCCAGTCCCGCCTCCAGCAGCTCCTGCAGCAACTCCTGTCCTGGCCCACCACCAGTCCAGTTATCTTAGCAATGCATACTCCTCTTGTCCAGGTCTGAAACCTTCGGAACCCTGCTGCAGCCTCTTTTAACTTGTGCTCATTCTGTAAACCACACATGTGCATGTGAGCTGTGTGATATGAGAGTTAATATTAATAACTAAGATTGGTACAGCAGTGGCACATGCATTAATCTCAGCAGTCAGGAGACAGAAGCAGGTGGGTCTCTGAGCTTAAGGCCAGCCTGGTCTACATAGTTAGTTCCAGGTCAGCAAGAGCTATACAGTGAGACTATGTTTCTATGTTTCACAAAAAAAAAAAAAAAAAGGAAGCCGAGTGGTGGTGGCACACACCTTTAATCCCAGGACTTGGGAGGCAGAAGCAGGAGGATCTCTGTAAATCTGAGAATAGCCAGGTGTACAAACCTAGTTCCAGAACAGCCAGGGCTATACAAAGAAACCTTGTCTCAAAAAACCAACTAAATAAAACAAAAAAACTGAATCTGCCTTGGCCAGATTACTAAAGTGGGTGGAGCTATCTAGCAAACTGCTGCCATGGAAGTCTCTGGAATTTGCTGCCATCTAATGACTTCTGACACTGTGAAAAATGTCGATGTGACTACCCATTTCTGGCATAGCACCTTAATGATGTGGCTACAACTGAGAGGAACTTATGTAATGAGCTCACTTCAAAGATGTGGGCATGATGATTACCTTGCCCTCCCCTGCCCGCCCGGGGTGGTTTGCCAGGCGGTTGCCTGCCTGTGTTTAGCCTCTTCCTAGTCCTCAAAGAGAGCGGCAGTGATGTAACCGGACTTAGAATCTGCTTCTGTTAGAATACTTCTTGTCTGAGCTCACAAGGTCCACAAGGCAGATGAAGTCTGACATCTGTTTTCCTTCATTCCGTGTCTGATCTCTGCCCACAAGTAGGCACCCTAATAGCCTATGGGGCGGGGGGTGCTGGGTAGAGTACTTGTACAGCAGTTACAAGGTTCTGGACTTGACATGGAGGTAGGTGGAGGCAAGGGAGAGGTTATGTCTAAGGATGGGTGATACAGAGTTGGTTTGCTCTGAAGTGATTACAACCTCCCAGCCCTGCTTCAAGGCTGAAGGCAAGACTGCAGTAGAAACAGAGGCTGTGGCCCCTCCCCCCTCCCCCATGGAGCGAGATCAGAGTTTCTCAGGAGTCACCAAGCACAGCTAGGATGGAGAGAGACGATGACTAAGCAGACCACAGTCTGACCAAGACTGTCTCATTGTGTGTACCCCTCCTCTGTCCCAGAGCTCATGCCAGTGGCCCCCAAACGGAAGAGTTGCTTCATCTCCTCCATCTGCCCAGTAGGATCAGACTGAAAATTAACTTCCTTTCTGTCATGGCTTTTCTGTTGTTAGTGGCCAGACTTAATTTGGTGGGGACACCCAGAGTTGAAGAATACTTAGAAA
Organism: Myodes glareolus; assembly: GCF_982192425.1. Classification (NCBI taxonomy): domain Eukaryota; kingdom Metazoa; phylum Chordata; class Mammalia; order Rodentia; family Cricetidae; genus Myodes; species Myodes glareolus. Next base: position 61,737,408 of record NC_142034.1, read on the forward strand.
TATATAGAAAACAGAAAACATAAAAACAAAAAAACCTTCTGACAGAAGGCTGTGTTATCTTGTTTTGAAAGAAGAAAGGGCTTAACCTCTGCCTGCACTTAAATTTGTGGTACTGTAGATCTGCCTCATTCTTACTCGTTTGTAATTTATTTAGAGATAGGGCTCTCAAAGGCCAGTCTGACCTTGAACTTACTATGTAGGTGAGGATGACCTTGAACTTGTGGCCCTCCTGCCGCTGGCTGCCTCCTCCTCCTCCTCCTCCTCCTCCTCCTCCTCCTCCTCCTCCTCCTCCTCCTCCTCTTTCTCCTCCTTTTCCCAGTTGCTGAGATTGAGAACAGGCGCCACCACATCCTTTATGCCCTGCTGGGCATGGAACTCAGAGCCTTATGCATGCTAGGCAAGCACACTCCCAAGTGAGCCACATCCCCAGTCTAGAGTCTTTATGTAATAGAACCAAAATGACAGTCACAGTGGCAAAGAAGAGGTAGTATTTATGAATTTGAGAAGCTCTTGAAGTGCCATCAGGGGCCAAAGAAATACGACAAGGTATAAAGCTGGAGAACGTGGGCCCTGAATCCTTCCAAATTCCCCTCTGTTGAGCATCAGGCAATCTGGGTGTTACCTCCTGGGATCTCTAAGAGAACCAGAGGGAAACAGGCAAGCTTTCCATGGAGATGTACTTCCATATTTGGGCTTGACTGAGCTAGGATGTGAGAGATGGAACCGGGGAGAGAAGTAGACAGAAGGACCAGCAAAGCCTTCAAATAATGAAATCCCAGACGGAGGAAGGATTGTAAGAAAAAGTGACCAAAATGCCATGGAGGTTCGGAGGGGGATGACAGGAGCTTCTGGAATGTACACCAAACACAGCTTCATGGGCTGGAGGTACAGCTCGGTAGGACAGTGTGTGCTGAGCAGCAAGAACAAGTTCTTCATCAGCACCAAAACCAAAGGAAAAAGGAAAAAGCCACTCCAGTGTCGTGAAGGCATCTGGCTGGAGTGGGATGGATAGACCTTTTAACAAGAGCCTGGAATTCCAGCCGGAGAACAGCCGGAGCTAAAGGGTACTGAGAAGGGGAGGGGGAGACACACCTGTTCTGAGAACAGGGGATTCCATTTGCCTGGGGTATGAGATATTTGCCACAGACAAATGGTGTACACTGAGGAATTATGGAGGGGGTTGTTCAATAGGGGAGCAACCTGGAGGAATAAACTGGGGGAAGTGGAGAATATTTAGGCAACTCTAATAGTCTAGCCCAAAGGCAGTATCCGGGCAAATGGAAAACAGCAAAGAGCCAGTGGCTGCTAGAGGGAACAGCAGAATAGATCCTAGGGACCAGGAAGAAAATGGTACCAATGACGACTTCAGGGCTCAGGGGGCGTTCGGCAGCAGATTGTTGTCTAACTAACAGACCCGAGACCCTGAACTCATCGCCTGCACTCCTCTGCACTGGAAACATCACAGCCCCTTAGAACCCCGCCATTTTACTTACAGTCTGGTAAAACAATCTGAAGGACAACAGGAGGCAGGATCGGTGGTTCTTAGTCGACAAGACTGAACATGACCACATTTATCAAAATTAAAATAGCACATTTAGGGGCAGGGAAACAGCTCAGCAGGTGAATGTGTTTGCCACACAAGTCTGAGACCTAAGTTCAATCCCCAGAACCGACATTAAAATGAATTATTACCCTAGAGGTGGTAGGGTGCATCTTTAATCTACCAGTGGTCCTACAGTGAGCCAGAAGGCGAAGACAGGAGAATCAGCTGGAAGCTCACTGCAAGGAAAACCAACTCCTAAAAAAGTTCTTCTCACCCTACATCCAAGTTGCATGCTTATACACACACGTGCACATGCACACACACACACACACACACACACACTACACATATGAAAAATGAAAATAGCACATTAGAAATACTCTCATAAACCCAGACACTGTTTTATGCCTATAATCTCAGCTGTGTAGGAAGGAGGGTAAGGCAGAAGGACCAAAAACTCCAGACTGGCTTGGTCAATGCAGTAAGATCTTATCTCATCTCTACTTGTTGCTTTTTTCTTTCGGAGACAAGGTCATATGTGTCTCATGCTGACTTTGAATTTGTAGTTATGTAGCTAAGGGTGACATTTAACTTCTGACCCTTCTGCCTCCTTTCAGTGCTGGGATGATAGGAATGTGCCATCACACCTGATTTTAAGAGATACTTGGGATTGAAGCCAGGGCCTGGTCCATGCTAAACAAGCACTCTACCAATAGAGCTATATCTGTAGCCTGCTTTTTGGTTTGTTTGCTTGCTTTTGTTTTTTGAGACAAGTTTTCTCTATGTAATAGCTCTGGCTGTCCTGGAACTCACTCTGTAGATCAGACAGGTTGACCTTGAACTCATAGAGATCCTCCTGCCTCTGCCTCCTGAGTGCTGGGATTACAGGTGTGCAATCTGTTTTTTAAATTATTTTTTTAAAATTTAATTTGATCATGGTGTGTGTGTGTGTGTGTGTGTGTGTGTGTGTGTGTGTGTATGTGTGTGGTCAGAGGCCAACTTGTGGGAGTCAGTTCTTTCCTATTATGTGGGTCCTAGGACTTGAACTCTGGTCATCAGGTTTAGCCACAAACACCCCTACCTGCTGAGCCATTTGCCAGCCCCAGTTTAAATGATGGGAAAATTTGAACAGATATTCAAAGATCAGAGATAAATAAAAATGTCTACTAAGGCATATCACAAGTATAAAGAATTATGTGGCAAAGGTCAGTAACAAAGCTGAAAGAACAGATGTGTCAGGTGTCGTCTTGGCAGCCAGTTCTAGGAAATAGGTCACCAGTAACTTTCCTCTCTGAATTCTGGGAATTTATTTAACAGGTAAACAACAGAGCAAGCAGTAATTTGATATGCACAATCTGTTTCAAGCTAAGTAGATAAAAGGTGGGTGGAACCAACAAGATGACTCAGAAGCGAAAGGCACTTGTTGACCCTGACCATGGTGGAGGAGAAAGAGAACCTACTCCTGCAAATTGTCCTTTAAGCGCCACACATGTGCTGCAGCACTCCAGCACACACACACACACACACACACACACACACACACACACACACACACAAATAAGATAGAGGGGAGAAAGGTAGGTGGCAGGGCTGGGCCATGTGCCTAACGTCTGTGAAACCCAAAGGACTCAGGTTAAATCTCCAGCAATGCAAGAAAAAAAATGGGAGAGAGGTTACTAAACACCAGTTAAAATTCAAATTTCAGGCCTCTCGCCCAGAGATGCAAGCACTCAGACATGTGAATGAATTTCTGAGTTCCACGCCAGCATAGTGCAAGGCTAAATACTGAGGCCCTATGTTGAAAACAAAACAACCTCCCCACTAAAACTGAATTTCAAAGTCTGGTGTGATGGCTGGTGTTTGCATTCCAGTACTGGAAAGGCTGAGACGGGAACTGTCATAGATTTGAGCTATGTAAGGCGGCTATACAGTGAGCTTGTTCTAACAGCTGGGTACAGTGTAATATCTTGTTTGCAAAACAAAACAAAATAAAAATATGAATTTCAGATGTATCATCAACAACTTTTTAGGATATTTATATCCCATGAAAAGTTAGAGTAATCCTTACCATTAAAATTAATCCTATCAAGCTGGGCTGTGGTGGCATATGCCTTGAATCCCAGCACTCAAGGAGGCAGAAGCAGACGGAACTCTTTAAGCTCAAGGCCAGCCTGGTTTACAGCTTGTTTACAGCCAGAGCTGTCCAGATATAGAGAAATCCAGTCTCGGAAAAACAAAAATCAAACCAAACCAAACCAAACTAAACCAAACCAAACCAAACAAACAAAAAAGATAAAAGTTAAAATACAAATTGAACACCTTACATTTTTACATTTTATTTGTAAGGCACACACCTTTTTGCAGGTCAATTACTCTCTCTGGTAAGTAATTAAATGGCTGTTGTAACAAAGACCTTAGAGATAATGTAACAGCACATTTACTTCGTGAGCAGAGTGCTAAAGATCAGAGCATGGGTGTGCCTGCCAGCTGTCACCGGGCCAAATGAGGCCAGATCGAAAGTCCTGTTGCTAGAGAGAATTTCCAAGTCTGTTTGTTTGCTTGAGATAAGATCTTACACTTTAGTCCAAGCAGGATTTGAATTTCCAGCAATCCTCCTGCCTCAGCATCTCAAGCCTTGTGCTTGAGATTACAGGCATGTGCTACTGTGCTTGGCCTAAGTCTATCTTTTTTTAAAATTATCAAACCTTCAGGGTTTTTTTTTTAGGCTTATATATTAATTATGTATACAGAGGGGAACAGATTTTATTACAAATGGCTGTGAGCCACCATGTGGTTGCTGGGAATTGAACTCAGGACCTCTAAAAGAATAGTCAGTGCTCTTAGCCTCTGAGCCATCTCTCCAGCCCGGCCCAAGTCTATTTTAAAAATGACTTCATTTGGAGATGGAGAGATGTATCAGCCCTTGTGAACACTTGCTGCTCTTTCAGAGGACCCAGATTCAATTCCCAGCACCCACATGAGTGTGTTACACGAGGCTCACAAATCTGTAACTCTAGTTCCAGGGGACTTAAGGCCCTCTTCTGACCTTGGCAGGCAAAATGGTCACACACATAAAATAAATTCACTAACTATTAATAACCCTCCAAACTTATCTTCAAATCTAGTTTCTGGAGATATACAATCCTCTGAGGAGACTGTATCAAATTTTTATTGATTTTACCGTGTATGTGTGTGTGTGTGTGTGTGTGTGTGTGGCGCGCGCGTGCTGAGGACTAAACCCAGAACCTTGTGAATGACAGGCACATACTCTTAACACTAAGCTGCACCCCAATCTTGAAATCAATTTTAAGTTATTTAAAAGAGGAATAAAAGTCGGGCAGTGGTGGTGCATGCCTTTAATCCCAGCACTTGGGAGGCAGAAGCAGGAAGATCTCTGTGAGTTCGATACCAGCCTGGTCTACAAGAGCTAGTTCCAGGACAGGCTCCAAAGCCACAGAGAAACCCTGTCTCGAAAAACCAAAAAAAAAAAAAAAAAAAAAAAAAAAAAAAAGAAGAATAAATAAAGGGATGGGAGTTTTCGGTCAGTGGTAGACCTTAGTCCTGGGTTTAATCCCTAGTACCAATATAGAAAATGGTATGGGGAGGGGGAGAGAAGAATGGAGAAGGGAGGAAGGAAGGGAAGGGAGGAAGGAAGAAGGGGTTGGAGAAAGGGCTTAACAGTTAGAGTGTTTGCTCTTGCAGAGGACTCAGGCTTTGTTACCAACCTCATGACAGGACTCACAACCACCTGCAACTCCAGCTCTAGGGGTCTGACACCATCTTCTGGCTTCTGTGGACACTGCATTTGTGGACAAACATCTGCTCTCACACACTAATATATAATTAAAACTTTTTAAACCTCCCCCCTTTTTTTAAAGATGGGGTCTTAACATGTAACCTTGGTTGTCCTGGAGCTTACTCTATAGACACAGAGATCCACCTGCCTCAGATGGGATTAAATGCGTGTGCCACCATGCCTGGCAAAATGTTTTTAAGGAAGGAAATAATACACACCCTATACACATTCTATAAAGTCTTTAGGAGCTATTAAGGAATCTCTCTCTCTCTCTCTCTCTCTCTCTCTCTCTGTGTGTGTGTGTGTGTGTGTGTGTGTGTTGTGTTGCTAAGGAGCAAACCCACAGTCTCACATGTGCAAATATACATGCTACACTGAATTACACTCTCAGACCCATAGGAACTATTGAGGAAAAGTGTACTGTTAAATTGAGCTACTCAAAACCTATGCCATTTATAAAAAGTGTAGAAATAAAAGTTTTCTTAGGAGATGAGTCCTAAGAGAAGATTATGATACTTGAGTTTACGTGGGGAACACTCAGCATCCTTGCAGGTACGAGATCAATAGTCATCCCATGAAAAAAATGAACAAACTTTCCCCAGGTTGTAACAAATATCTTGAAACTTAAGTGTAAGATCAGCACCAAATCAAAGGTTAGGATTACTCTATATCTTCTTTAAGGAGTTTTAGTTCTTATATTTAGGTTTCTGCTTCCTCCATCCTGAAGAAGCATCTCCTGAAATAATAGGTAAAATCAGTATCTTGTCTCAAAAGAGAAATCCAAAGAGCAGAAATTATCTGCCGAATGAGACACTGCTGGTTTATGATAATGCCACAGCCAGAATTTATACTTCATGATTTCTGCACGGCAGCACCTTCTAGTACACTGTATTTTCCTCATTTTCTTTTCTTTGGTCTTATATTCTTTACATCTATCTTTTCAGCTGCCAGTAGTTACCTGTCTAAAATGAAAGAAAACAGGTGGTGGTGACACACGCCTTTAATCCCAGCACTTGGGAGGCAGAGGCAAGCGGATATCTGGGAGTTCGAGGCCAGCCTGGTCTACAAAGTGAGTTCCAGGACAGCCAGGGCTGTTACACAGAGAAACCATGTCTCAAAAAACCAAAATACATACATACATAAATAAATAAATTTTTTTATTGATAAAATATGTGTGTAGCTCAGTTAGTATAGTGCTTGCCTGGAATGCATTAGGTCCTGGGTTTCAACCCCAGCACCTCATAAACCAGGCATGGTGTCATGTACCTGTAATCCCAGCACTTAGGGGGTAGAGGCAGGAAGATCAGAAGTTCAAAGCTATCCTCAGCTACACTAACAAACTGGAAAGCAGCTTGGGCTCTAAGAGATCCTGTCTTAAATACTTCTCATCACACTACTGGTGACACTCTCTTCCCTCAAACCCCATTGACAGCAACAGTAGAGTAAAAGTTAAGTAGCAATAACTTTAAGGAAACACATGGGATGAGACATGCCTGCCTCACACTGTAGCCACTTGGCAAGTGGTTCATCTTGGACATTCAGCAGGACATGCAGCTTCTCCAAGGGGAACTTCACCTGTCCCAGAAACACCTGGTGATCCCTGATTGTGATGCTGTGAGATCTAGGGACAACGAATGGTCACAAGACTAACGTTTTGAAGGAAAATCAGGTCAACAAGTTATTTCTAGTGCTTATATCAACTTTCTCTGCACCCAGGGGAGTACTAAGACTTAAACATGAGAATAAACTAAAAACATAGATGTATCCACATAAAGAGAATATTCGGTGAGCTAGAGTTGATGACAGTAACATTAGGTAGAAGCTTTAGGTGATCTCTGGTAATCCACATCCTTTTGTGTTTTTCAAAACTAGTCTTCAGCAGGTAGCTGACTATTCAAGCATGAGAAGCGATCTGGAGGAATTTATACACAACACTTCAAAAAACAGAAGAATAGAGTGAAAAGATGAACAACATAATAATCTCAAAATATCGCCCAGGGTCTCAAAGAATTACTTGTAGCTTAGGAACAACAACAACAAAACAAACAAACAAACAAAAACAGGAAAGAGGGATCTAAAGACAGGTGATTCCAAGAAGGATTTTGTAAAACAGGAGTGGAAGTTCTTATGGAGAACAACTTGGCAAATAGATAAGGAAAAATACATGTTCAATTACTGAAACTATAATGTTTGCTAGAACTGTTTGAGGAAAATTGTGAAATGGGGCTGGGAAGATGGGTCATTGTAGTTCTTGGGTTAGGATCCCCCAAACGCATACAAAAAGCCAGAAGTAGCTGTTACTATGGTGTGTGTGTGTGTGTGTGTGTGTGTGTGTGTTAGAGCAGACAGGTGGATTCCCCAGAGGTGCTGGCTAGCCAGTCTAGCTCAGACTGCAAGCTTCAGATTCAGTCAGAGATTCTGCCTCAAAAACTATGGCAGAGAGCAAAAGACAACATCTGATGTTGACACTGACCTCCATAAGCACACTTGCACACACACCTACACACATGGATGAACATGCGTATGTGCAGAGAGAGACAGGCAGACAGATAGACACCCCTTCCCTCTGCTACTCTGGTATGTTTGGTTGAGTCTGCAGATTCTGAATTTGTAGGCATAGAGCATGAACTATAGAACACAACCCTCTAAGTATACAGATGACAGAGACTGTCCTCTCCCTCCTTGTCCCTAGCAGCTGTGATTCCAGCTCCAAGGGATCTGATGCCTCTACACACACACACACACATACACACGCGCACACACACACACACGCACACGCACACACACACGCACACACACACGCACACACACACGCACACACACACACACACACACACACACACACACACCTCATGCATTTTCCACTCTTCAAAAACATATTGGTTAAGAATTTCTGTGAAGTCAGGGATGAAACAAAACCATGAACTGAGAGATGGTAAAAGACAAATTGTACTTTGATTAATTCAAAGGGTTAAGAATAAACAACTGGAAGAAACCCCTTTTCTTTTTCTTTTTTCTTTCTTTGTTTTCTTTTTTTTTTTTGGTGTTTGTTTCTTGTGTTTTTTAGAGACAGGGTCTCTTTGTGTAGCCTTGGCTGTCTGGGAACTTGCTTTGTATACCAGGCTGGCCTTGAATTTGGAGATTCATCTGCCTCTACTTCCCAAATGCTGGTAATAAAAGTGTGTGTCACCACTGCCCAGTAGTGCCAGAGCCTGTACCAGGCTCTCTGGGCCTCTGAGGCTGATCAGAGATGGGGCTAGGACATGAGGAACTTTCAAATAATGTATAGCTTCTGGGTGGGCAGTAGTGGTGTATGCCTTTAATCCCAGCACTAGGGAGGCAGAGGCAGGAGGATTTCTGTGAATTCAAGGCAAGCCTGGACTACAGAGTGAGTTCCAGGACAACCAGGGCTGTTATACAGAGAAACCCTGTCTCAAAAAAAGAAAGAAAGAAAGAAAAAAAAAGCAAGCAAGCAATGTTGAACAAGCCATGAAAGACACCCTAGTAAGCAGCACTCCTCTGCTTCAGCTCCTGCTTCCGGGTTCCTGAAACATGTTGCTGTCGGTCACAGTATTTAATTACAGATAGGACAAAGACAGAAGCCTAGGCTGGTCTTGAACTTGACAGCCTTCCTCTTCAGTTTTTGGAGCACTGTTGGGATTATAGCATATACTCACTCTTTTGTGTGTGTGGAGGTTGGTAACGAGAGCCACTGGTTGAGATAAACCCTAGAGCTTCATGAGAATTAGGCAAGTGTTCTCTTATGAAGACAGGGTCTTACTGAGTTGCCTAAAATGGATTTGAACTTACTATGTATCCCAGGCAGGCTTTGAACTTGTAAATCTCCTGCTTCAGTGTCCAGAATACCTGGGAATACAGGCTTATATCTTCATGCTTGAACTATCTCTTTCTTTTCCTCTCTCTCTCTCTCTCTCTCTCTCTCTCTCTTTGAAGCAGGATCTCATGAAACCCAAATTGGCTTCAGAATTGCTAAGTAGCAGAGGCTGACCTTGAATACCTAATCGCCTGTTTCCACCTCCCTAGTTGTACGAGGTGCTTGCTTGTCTCTATTTAAAAATACACATACATCATCTATATTACTTTTATTTTATATGTATGAACATTTGGCATGCATGTAAGTCTGTGCACTATGCGTGTACAGTGCCTAAGGAGGAAGGACGAGAGCACTGGCTCTGCTGGGACTGTAGTTACAGATGTTTGTGAACTGCCATGTGGGGTTGGGACTAGAACCTTGGACCTCTGGAAGATCAGCCAGGCTATTAACCACTGAGTCATCTCTACAGCCCTGAGTCTTCATTTCTAAAAAACAAAATTAATGGAAAATAGGATATATTTAACAATAATATAAAATAAATCTAATCAAACTTTTATACTGAGTACAAGTCATTAAAACTGTGAAAAATAGCTGAGCGGTGGTGGCACACGCCTTTAATTCCAGCACTCGGAAGGCAGAGGCAGAGGCAGAAGCAGGCGGATCTCTGGTAGTTCGAGGCTAGCCTGGTTTACAAGAGTTAGTTCCAGGATAGGCTCCAAAACTACAAAGAAAACAAAAAACAAAACGAAAAACAACAAAAAAAGAAAGAATGAAAACCAAAAAAATCTATAAAAAATATAGAAAGTTGTAATTTTTGTTTGTTTGTTTTTTTAGAGATAGGGTTTCTCTGTGCAGCTCTGGCTATCCTGGAACTCACTCTGTAGAACAGGTTGGCCATGAGATCTGTCTGCCTCTGCCTCCTGAGTGCCACCACTGCCCAGCCAGGAAATACATATTTTGAAATTCAATATTGTATTGGAACAACTTCCAAGGTATTAAGTATGCCTAGCAATCTCTGGATTATGCTGTCTCAGTCACTGTTCGATTGCTCTGATAGACACCATGATCAAGGCAACTCTTAAGAAAGAAAGTGTTTACTGGGGGCTTGCTTAGAGTTTCAGAGGCTTAGTCCAGTATCATCATGGCAGGGGCCACAGCTGAACGCATGGCACCGGACCAGTAGCTGAGAGCTACATCCTGGTCCGCAGAAAGAGAGAGACTGGGGCTGGCGCTTGGGCTCCTGAAACCTTAAAGCCCATCTCAGTGATACACTTCCTCCAATGAGGCCACAGCACCTAATTCTTATAACCCTTCCAAATAGTATCACTCCTTGGCAACTAAGCATTTAAATATACAACCTATGGGAACCATTCTTATACAGCCACCACAATGAATGCCACAATCTACAAAGCTACTTCTGCAATATTTGCAAACTTTCTCTAAATAACCTCTCCCCACCTGCAGTGGTGGAATATACCTGCATAGGGTGGGAGAAGGCAAAGGCTGGTTTCATAGCAAGTTTCATGTCAGCTAGGCCTACACAGTGAGACTGTCTCAGAAAAAACCAACTGGGCTGGGCAGATGGATCTGTGAGTAAAAGCACTTGTTGCCAAGCCTGCTGACCCAAGCTCCACTCCCAAGATCCATACAGAGAAAAGAGAGAACCAGTTCCCAAAAGCTCTTCTCTGGCATTCACATGTGCCCCATGGCATGTATCTTCTCTCCTAAATAATTATATATATTTAAAAACTAAGTACAATTAAAAACATGTTATGGTCACTCTTAAAATATTTCTTTATTTGCTTATATGTTTGTATACGAGTGCAGAGGTCACAGGACAATTTGCCAGTTAGTTCTCCATTTTACCACATGGGTTCTGAGAACTGACTCAGGTTCTTATACTTGGCATCAAGTGCCTTTACCCACTGGGCTATCTTGCCAGCCCTATTTGGGAATCGACTCAGGTTCTTACACTTGACATCAAGTGTCTTTACTAAGTGAGCTATCTTGACAGCCCTATGATGTTCAATTTGAAAGGATTCAGAATTACTATGGAGACAGATCCCTGCCTATCTATGAGAGATTATGTAGGTTAGGTTAACTGAGTTGAGAAGAACTATCTGAAACTTGGGTGGCACCATTCCATGGGCTAGAATCCCAGTCTCAAAGGTGTGGGCGGGGGACGGCTGGGGCAAGTTGAACACAAGCATTTACCACTCTCCACTTCCTGCCTGAAGATGCAACCAGCTAACTCTTGCTCCTACTGCCTTCCCTGACTTAACAGACCGCATTCCCTTGGAATCATAAGTCAGAAACCAAAGCAAGCCCCAAACAAACGATCAAACAAACAAGCCCCTTCCCTCGTTAGGTTGCCTCTGACAGGTATTTAGTTATAGCAAGAAAAGTAACAGGCCAGACTAAACCAGAGCACTAAAAGCAAACACAAGCTTTTTTAAGGCGGTCCTTCCCTGGTCCCACCTTACTTCTTTGATACTGACTCCCCTAATCATGTTACTTGGAGGCCCAGCCTCTCTTCAGTTCTCAGAATAACCTGGGTTTAAAGAAATATGAAAGCAACTTGTGTGTTCACAAGGTGCCTCCCTATCAGGAGGTCCACTTTGGTGTCCTTCCTTGGTTTCTTTTCTAGGAAACATTCTTGTCCTTTGTTTCCTTTTGGCAGCCAGGAGCCCCACCCTGTTTTGCTAGCAGTGCTGAAATTGTGCCTTTGAACTTCAGGCCAGGCCCTCTGTGCATTTGGAGAAAAGGATTTCAGGTTTTATTTTAATCTCACACAATAAGAGGGGCAAGTACACTCTCTTTTGGTTTCCTACTGAAGGAGGAAGGTTCTGGAATAGGAGGAACAGAAGTCCAAGTAATCAACAAATAGTTCAGTGGTTCTAGGCTCTGCCTCCTGGCTTCTCTTTCACTATATCTGTATGGATTTATTGGAAAGCACTTCCAAGAAGTGCTAGCAAGTCAGTCTAATTCATGCTCCTTAGTGGACAGTAGAGTCTATTTCCTTGTCCCGCTAAATTATTAAAGCCGTAGGCTTTCTAATGCCACACTGTTGCTACAATAAACACTGAGAAAGATGGATTTTATTTTATTTTTTTTCGAGACAGGGTTTCTCTGTAGCTTTGGAGCCTGTCTTGGAACTAGCTCTTGTAGACCAGGCTGGCCTCGGACTCCCAGAGATCTGCCTGCCTCTGCCTCCCGAGTGCTGGAATTAAAGCGTGAGCCACCACTGAGTGCCCAGCTAACAAAGATGTTTTAATGTGCTGACCCCTTAGAATGAAGGAGGCTACTCAACAGAGTGAGAAGTAAATAGATTCAGAAAGACACTGGCAGAGCTGAGGCTATGACACTGGCAGAGCACCTGCCCAGCAGGCTGAGGCCCTGGGTTCCATCCCTAGCACCACAAAGCAAGCAAACAGGCAGAAAACAAGCGGACACCTTTAGGATTCCTTTAGAACTTTTTACAAGGGTAAAATCAGCTGGCAAGTTAAGGATTCACATTTTAATTGAAGAAAATGATGAGGCTTTAGGGCTCAGCTGACCCACACATGCTCAGTGGACAGCTGATCAATGTAGGCACGAAGGCTGTCGCCATCAACACCTATTTTCATATCTATACTTTAATTTGTTTATCTTTTCTTCAAAATGCAGCACGATTTCTTATTCTGGACATTTAATAACAACTATGGAACTGCTTCTTCTTTCTCTCTGTGTGTATATATGTTTGTTTTCTCGTTGGTTTTTTGAGACAAGGCCTTACTATGTAGCTCTGGTTGTTCTGGAACTATCTATGTAGACAGTCTGGCCTCAAACTCACAGAGATCTGTCTACCTCTGCTTCTACCCTATGAGTGCTAAGATTTAAAGGTATGCCTTTCCGTGCCTGGCTCTCTTTGACACAGAGTTTTCCTTTGTAGCCCAGGTTAGCTTTGAACCATAGTATAAACTGGGAACTTAAACTCCTCTTGTCTCTGCCCCCTCAGTGCTGGAATTATAGGTGTGCACAATTAGGTCCATCTTGAAACAAGCATTTGAATATTATATGACTCATTAAATCAGCAAAAGCTACATTTAAAGGAGCCGTGTAAGTAATCATTTAGTTCTCTAATGGCTGAGATTATGCCTTCTGTCATCTTGCTATGGTAAAACATGTTGCTATGAAAACACATGACCAAAAGCATGTTACAGTAAAGGGTTTATTTGGCTTACAGGTCACAGTCTAGCACTGAGGAAAGCAAAGAAACTCAAAACAGCACCCTGGAGGAGGAGCCGAAGCAGAGGTCATGGGATGATGTTTACTGGCTTGCTCTCTATGGCTTGCTCAGCCTGCCCTTCTTATAGCACCCAGGGACCACCTGCCCTAGCACCACCCACAGCCTCACGTCAATCATTAGTTAAGAAAATGCCCCACACATGTCTCCACAGGCCAGTCTGATGGAAGCAATTCCTCAGTCGGGGTTCCCTCTTTCCAAATGACTTGAAGTCGCGCCATGTTAACAAGACCTAGCCAGCACACACTTTCCTTGAAAATGGTTTTCCCCACAAAGGGTTTACTTGGGTGTGTTCTTCTGGCTAAACATATCCCTGAAATCAAGCACGGATGCTCAGAGCCACAAGAGCAAACAGCTGACCACGTACAAGGCACTTTAAGCTGGTGATCTTTCAAACACACTAACAAAGCAGTGACCTACTTCTCTCTAGGAAGTCAGGACCTACTTCATCCCTTTCTGTCTTCGAGCCCTACCTAGCATTGCCATTTTTCTTTAGTTTTTATCGAGCATTGCCATTTCTTAAATGTGTGACTTCAGACTCTCAGTTTCTCCGAGCTCTTGCATCTTTACGTGCAACAAAGCAAAGTTCATAAAAGCTGTCTCATAGAGTTAGCCTACAAATTAAGTGATATAGCCTTTGGGAGTCTGTAGCCAGGAGTATCTACTTCACACTTTGAAAGTACAGAGCCTTTGTACTTTCATATTGGTTTCAAATATATTGATTGGGGCCTATACACTGCAGCCAGATGGCCTCGGGGCGGCAAAGTGAGCTTGAGCAAGTGACTCAGCCTCACCTTCTCAAATTTTTATCTGTAAAATGGAAAACAATTGGGCCACCGTCAGGATTAAGCAAGACCATGTAGTGAGTATTTTTTGGCACCGACAGTAAGGGTGTCATATCTACTTATTATCACCACAGGTTACGGGTCCTCTATGAAATGTCCTTCCCCCATTTCCCTTCATTTCTCTCTGTGATAGATCTAGAGAGTCTGATGGAGGAGAAGCTGAGAGGTTTGCACAATTTTATGGACTAAATTGCACTTTCCCTCAATTCATAGTAAGTTAAAGCACTATCCCCCAAAGTGACTATATTTGGACATGGCTCTTAGGTAAATAAGGTTCAATGTGGTCACAAGGGTGAGGTTCTAGTCTTTTTGTTTTTGTTTTTTTGTTTGTTTGTTTGTTTTGTTTTTGATACAGGGTTTCTCTGTAGCTTTGGAGCCTGTCCTGGAACTAGCTCTTGTAGACCAGCCTGGCCTCAAACTCACAGAATCTACCTGCTTCTGCCTCCTGCGTACTCGGATTAAAGGCGTGTGCCACTACTGCCCAGCGCCCAGCGAGGTTCTAGTCTTAAAGACCCGGAGACCCCACCTGCCTGCTCCAAACATGAAGGCACAGTGTGATGGTGCCATCTGTAAAGAGGAGGACCTTTACCAGACACTAGCCTTCTACTTTCAGTATGAAGAACTGGGGGGGGGAAATACATTTCTTTTGTTTAAGCCATCTGTCTGTGGTATTTTGTATTGGAGGCCCAAGCAGAATAAAACAGATTTTGAGACCATTAAATAATAACTAAAAATGTGAGTAGCTTTGGGACAAGATACTAGGCAGTAGCTGGATGGCCTTTGCTAGTGTGCAGTCAGTAGCTGTTCTTGTCAATCTGATGTAAACTGGGGTCATCTGGGAAGAGAACCTCAATGGAGAAAATGCCCCCATCAGAGGCCTGTAGGCTTATCAGTGGGGCGTTTTCCTAACTCATTCCTAATGAATGTGGGAGGGTCCACCACATTCAGGTATTCCTGACCTTTTCTCCCTAAGTAGCTGTTAGCTTTGTGTGTGTGTGTGTGTGTGTGTGTGTGTGTGTGTGTGTGTGTGTGTTTAATTACAATAGAAAACAAGTTAGGACAGTTAGAAAAAAGAGATTATTTTGAAAGGATGGTCAATAGAAATATGGACATGAAAGGCTATTCTGGAGCTGGGGAGATAGGGAGCAGACGCTGCTTGCCATGTAAGAGTGGGGACCAGAGCTCAGGTCCCCGGAATCCACATACATGCCAGCTGGTGGTTTGTCATCATTCTAGCATATAATGTCAACCTCAGGCCTCTGTATGCATATGTAGACAGGTGAGCATGCTCATATATCTGTGTGCCACAACACATGAGAACACACGCCCATTCACACTGTATCTCATAAGCATTCGAATAAAAATGTACAAATTTTCAAAAAAAGCTACTCTGGCCTGATGATCTGAGTTTGGTCCCTGGAAGCCACATGGTGGATGGAGAGAACCGACTTCCGCAATGTATCTTCTGATCTCCACATGAATATCATGGCATTCATGTACACACACACACATAGACACACATACAATAGCATGAATGTATGTCATACATGTGTACAGACAACACACAGTAAATATAATTAAAAAGTAAAAAACAGACCCATGAAAAATCTTATTCACAACAGTAACAAAACCAAGATTACTCAAAATAAACAGCAAGAATGCTTTCACTCCCCGGTGAAGACAGCTGCTGTAGGGCTGGGGCGGGGGGGGGGGGTGGGGGGGAGCCAAGGAGGCAGCACTCGCTGAGCACCACAAAGCTCAGGTTTGGTCTCCAGCACAGCAAAAACTTTCAAACCAACTAAAAGAAAAAAATAAAACAAAAACACAAAACTGCAAGTCATATTCTTTGACCTACTAGTTTATTATTGAGTACTCTTCTAAAGGCTTAAAGATTTACTAATATATCTCAAAACTGCAAATCATTAGAAAAATCTAAATAGTAGGAAAATATTAAATAGATAATAGTAGATCTTGCCTATGTTGGCTTTAAACTCATGATTCTCCTTGCTCAGTTGGTATTATAGATGTATACCTCCATGCCCAGCTAATTCTTCTTATTATTTTTTTCCAAGACAGGATTTCTTTCTCTGTGTAGCCCTGACTGTCCTTGAACTTGCTCTGTTGACCAGGCTGGCCTCAAAGTCACAGAGATCTCCCTGCCTCTGCTTCATGAGTATGGGGATTAAAGGCATGTGTCACTGTGTCTGGCCTAATTATGGTATCTTTGATGATGCCACTGAGCTGCCAGGACTCACTCTGTCTGCGGATGACTTAGTGTGGGAAAGGTCCTCCATTGAAATTATCTAAAACAATCCCCACAGATCAGTCATTGTAATCTATTTCCCTCTTGTCTAGAGCAGTCACACCCTGCCTTCATTCAATAATATGTAGGTTCTAATCTTGTAGGATCAAGAAACAAGGTGCCCCACCCCAACCCAAAACAAACTGAGATCAAGTTTGTTGGGAAGACGCGGAAAATAAAGATAGACAAGTGATAAGGATGACGGGTCTCTTCCTGGGGTGCGGACTGGAGAGCCCTTGGCAGGTCTTCCTGCTCCTTGGCGAGTGTATATCCAGAATCTGCACCAGAGAGAGCACTTCTTAGACAAGTGAGTCATGTCTTCCTCCTCTGTGTGTTCCAAAATATGAAGTCAAAATAACTGTGTTTGTAAAGTTACCCGTTCACCATAGACACTGATTGGTGCTTCCCTGCCAACACTAAACTAGGGTTAGCTCCCGAACAGTGAGAAAGAGATTCTAGAAGAGATACAATCCCTTTATCTACCACTTCTGTTCTCTACAAACAGCAGAGCAGGGCCAGGGAGCCGGCTCAGCTCAGAGCGTGAGGACACCAACACCAAACATGAAGATATCTGAGTTCCATCCTTGGAATCCACAGGCTGGAAGGAGAGATCAGATCCCCACAAACTGTTCTCTGATGTGCCCGCACGCACATGCACAGCACACACACATATACACTAAATAAATAATCAAAAGCCAGCAGAGCAAATATTAAAAACACATATGCGTACATATATATATAAACACAATTTAAACTTAAAAAATGTCTATTTATTTTTGTGTAGTTTGTGTCACAGGATGACTTACAGGAATTGGTAAGTCTTGGGGATGTCCAGTTTGACAGCAGCTACCGTTATCTCCCTCCCTTCTCACTTACTTTTTTTTTGAAAAATAGGATTTCATTCTGCCATTCTGTTGCTTTAGGCTGACCTTGAACTCTTGGCAGTATTCCTACCTCAGTCTTCCAAGAGGAAAATATTTTAAGAAACATTTGAAAAATTATTAGTTAGGAACTGGGCATGGTAGCACATGCCTTTAATCTCTGCAGTGGGGAGGCAAAGGTAGGTGGATCTTTGTGATTTCAAAGTTAGCCTGGTGTATATAGCAAGTTCTAAGATAGCCAGGGCTAAGTGGTGATACCTTACCGCAAAAATAAATAAATAAGCCGCAAGCACAAACCCCAGTACATAAATAAATTGATGAGATATCTTTAAGTGCCCAAACTGTGAAATTCATGAAATCAACTGGTACAGTGTAAATTTTTAAGTCCCAGATTTCATGATACTCACAAACCCATTCCTTGATTTTGTAAAATTAAATAAGCAGCCACAAATATATTTACATAGAAAAATATATGGTTTTAAAAATTTTTAGTTCCTTTTATTCTTTTAATTTTATTTTTTATTTTTTGGTTTTTTGAAACAGGTGTTTTTGTGTAGCCCTGGTTGCTCTGAAACTCATTCTGTAGACCACGCTGGCCTCGAACTCACAGAAATCTGACTGCTTTTGCTTCCCAAATGCTGGAATTAAAGGGATGAGCCCCTACCATCCGGCAACTTCTTAACAAAATTGAAAAGAAAATGAGTAATTATGTTTGTGTTTTTGGAAAACAAGATGGTTAGTGTAGGAGAAAAAAATTCAATTGTAAAAATCCCGAAATACTTTTTATTGTTGCCATCAGTATAAATTCCTGATTCTTCCATCTCTTTAAAAGATAGATGTCCGCCGGGTGCACACCTTTAAACCGAGAACTCAGGAGCCAGAGGCAGGTGGATCTCTGTGAGTTTGAGGCCAGCCTGTTCTCAGAGAGAGTTTCAGGACAGCCAGAACTACACAGCTACACCAAGAAACCCTGTCTTGAAAAAAAAACAAAAACAAAAACAAAAACAAAAGGAAAGATAGATGTCCTAGTTCTGCCCGTTACCAAGATCAAGTAATGATGAGAAATAATGATGGTAGAATTGAATTCTACTGCAGTGCAGGTAGAAGTCTCTATATTTTCCCTGCTAGGAAAACCAAGCCTTGGGGAAATTGCTGCTTCTAAGGTACAGGAGGCTGGAGATGTAGCTGGGTCGGTAGAGTTCTCACAACATGTACAGTCCTGGGTTTGATTTAAACAGCACATGCCTGTAACCCTGACTTCCGGGGTCTGAGGCAGCCGGGTCAGAAGTTCAAGCTCACCCTCACACAGGTGATCTTACACAGAGCGCTCAAGGCCAGTCAGGGATACACGTGACCCTGTCTGGAAAACCAACCAACCACACGACAAAAGTAAAAGTAGACTTCTGAAGTGAAAAGGATTTGCACTCACAGTAGGTGCGTGTCTTTCGGTGTACCAGTGGATATCTCTTGCCAGTGGGTTTCTACATTATGGAAGGACGAATTACCTCTTGTCAATGACCGTTACCCGGGAAGGTGGGATCCCCAAGACGTCACAGCTCTGCAGAAGTTCTTTCTTCCGAATCTCTCCTTGACTGTAGTAATTTCCTGAGGAAACAGATACAGTGGTACTTTAACAGCAGAGGCCTGGCTGCTCACTCATTCTTATCCCATCTTGTCGCCCAGGTGATTTGAACTGTCTGAGAAAGCCACGACTGTGATAAGAAAGTAAAGAAAATAGAACATTTAATGTTCAGGTAGTCCTGGTAGCGGGTAACTAGCAGCATACATTTCACCACCGCCATTTACAATGCCTACGTGTCTATTTATGCATGCATGGATACATAAATACATCAACCTTCTAATCGATCATCTGTCTGTCTATCTATCTATCTATCTATCTATCTATCTATCTACTATCTCTCTATCATCTACCTACCTACCTATCATCTGTCTGTCTGTCTGTCTATCTATCTATCTCTCTGTGCTATGCTGTGCCTAACATGCGTGAGGCACTGGGGTTGAGTGCCAGCCTCATCTTTACAGACACATAAAATAATCTTCAGATTATCCTGTCTTTCTTTCTTTCTCTCTCTTCCTCTCTCTCTCTCCTTCCTTCCTTCTTTCTTTCTTTCTTTCTTTCTTTCTTTCTTTCTTTCTTTCTTTCTTTCTTTCTTTCTTTCTTTCTTTCTTAGATGGGGTTTCTCTAACAGTCCTAGATGACCTGGAACTCTTGTAGACCAGGCTGGTCTTGAACTCCCAGAGATCCATCTGCTTCTGCCTCCTGAGTGCTGTGATTAAAGGTGTGCGCCATCGCCTGGCCAGTCTTAAGATTTTTAAAACTTATTTAAAGGATAGGGTGCCATTCTTGAGTATTACAAGAAAATGTTCAGATAGCATTTAGGAAAATGTGCTGGCTAGTTTTATGTTGACTTGACACAATATAAATCATTTAAGAGGAGGGAACCACAATTAAGAAAATGCCTCCAGTGCTGGGGAGATGGCTCAGCAGGTAAGAGCACTGGTTGCTCTTTAAGAGGTCCTGAGTTCAATTCCCAGCAACCACATGGTGGCTCACAACCATCTGTAATGAGATCTGGTGCCCTATTCTGGCCTGTGGGGATATATGGAGGTTGAAGAACACTGTGTACATAATAAATAAATAAATCTTGTAAAAAAAAAAAAAGAAAATGCCTGCCTCATGGGTGAGAGAAAGATGCTCTCCTCTCCCCCTTTCTCTATTACCTCCTGTGGCAGGTGAGAGAGCTGGTCTCAGGGTCACAAGAATGGGAGAGCAGGTGAGTTGACACCTCCCCCCCCATATGTCCCCTATAGCAATCAGGAGAGAGAGCTCTGTACCTTCCCTGGACAAAACAGTAAAACAGCTGGCCTTGGTGATGTGAGTGTGGGTGACCTGGATCTGAGGCCTGAGAGCAGGAGGACTGGCCCCGCTCCTTGCTGTAGGCTGCATTGGGTGGGCTAGCTGAGGCAGTGCCGGAGAGCTTGTATGCACAGTGACCGTGAGGGAAAGCTGGCGGGCTAACCAACCCAGCTACCATCCAGGCCCAGAACCAGGGCTATGAGGTGTTCACCCCAACATCCACTATAAACTCTTGGAGCACGTGAAAGGGACAAACCTACAGATCGGAAACAGCAGGATCTCCATGACACAGAACAACAGGAATCTAAGAGGAGCCCCAGTGAGAGCCATTACTGGTGTGTAGCAGAAACTGGAGGCCTCAAGTCAGACCAAGGGCTCCAAGCAATGAACACTTTGCAGTTAAGACGAATGGACCAAAGGGTAAACTGTGTGACTTAATGGGTCACACTACAGCTTCCAAGACAAGATTCTTTTTCCCTTTTTGTTTGCTTGTTTTTTGGTTTTTCTTTTAAATTTGGTTTTGATTTGAGACAGAGGTTGCAAGGGCAGAGGGCAGATGCTTGGGGACAGGAAGGTAAGTGGGATTGGAATGCGTGATGTGAAAACCACAAAGAATCAATAAAGTTAAAAAAAGAAAAGGAAAGGAAAAAAAAGAGAAAAGAAAATACCTCCATAAGATTGGGTCGCAGACAAGCCTGTAGGACATTTTTCTTAATTAGTGATTGATAGGGGAGTGCCCAGCCCATTGTGGGTGGTACCATTCTGGGCTGGTGGTCCTAAGGGCTATAAGAAAGCAGGCTGAGCAAGCCAGTTACCCCTCCATGGTCTCTGCATCAGCTCCTGCTTCCAGGTTCCCACTTCACTGCTTTTGATGATGAACTGTTATTTGGAACTGTGAGTGAAATTAACCCTTTCCTACCCAAGCTGCCTTTGGTCACGGTGCTTCTCATTACAGAAATAGTAACCCTAGCCCGTAACTAAGACAGAAAACATCCTTCTATTTTTATTTATTGAGACCGGGTCTCTCTATCTTGTAGTTCTAGCTGGTCTGGAACTCCCTATGTAGACCAGGCTGACAGAGATCCACCTGCCTCTCTGAGTGCTGGGATTAAAGGCGTGTACCAGCACACCTGGCACATCCTTTTTAAAGAGTTTAGTCACCAGTGGCCCATCAGTACTAGAAAAAGTTTATTGATATTCTTTACTTTCCCAACGTACGTACCACAGCTCTTATAACTAACTCTCTTCTGTAGCCTTACAGAATATTAATACAACGAAGTTTTGGTGTCCCTTAAAATGCACACTCACTTTGAGCATTACCTAATTAATATTCGTACTAATGAAAATTTCCTGAAAATAGTGTGTGTATGCTTTCTGTTTAACTTCCCTGAGCCAAAGGTCTTTGGCTTATAGCATGTGGATAATAAATGATCCACAGAGTTTCCTGGAAAGGTTACTTAATATACATTATAGCACTCAATTAAGCAGTGCTTCCTTTCTCTTTCCTTTGCTACCTTTGTTTGAGATAAGATATTGATGTGTAGCCCTTGCTCGCCTAAAACTTATTATGATCAATTAATTTTGAAATGTATTTGGAAGAGAAAAGGTTCAAGTTTCTACTATTATAAAGTGGGGGGGGGATAAAATGAGGGATACAGTCCTGTCATCACAGATGTACCTAGAATTGAACTATATTGAATACTTAAGACAATAAGAATTCAATAAAGACTTTCATGTATACTATTGGAGAACTACCAGGAAATAGTGATGTGATTGACAGATCAAATGCAGCAAGAATGATTACTCATTCCCAGATTTTCAGCACTTGGGGAGCTGAGGAATATATGCGTATCAGATCAGTCTTGGCTAAAAAGAAAACAAAGAAGGAAAATGTAAATTAAGCCCACAATAGAGTATCACTTAATATCAGCTAGGATGGGTGATATGGATGGGTGATATTCCAAAATGTAAAGCTGTAGGTGTTGATGAGAATGGAGAAAAAGCTGGGACTATGGTACACGCTAGAGGGAACATAGAATGGTTAACTGCTGTAGAAAAGTGTCTCAGGGTTCTAGAGTTGCAATGAAACACCACGACTAAAAAGCAAGTTGGGGAGGAAAGGGTTTATTTGGCTACACTTCCATAGCACTGTTCCTCATGGAAAGAAGTCAGGACAGGGACTCAAACAGGACAGGAATCTGGAGGCAGGAGTCGGTGCAGAGCACAGAGAAGTGCTGCTTACTGGCTTGCTCCTCATGGCTTGCTCAGTCAGCTTTCTTATAGAATTCAGAACCACCAGCCCAGGGATGGTTCACCACAAGTGAACCCTCCCCCATTGACCATTAATTAAGAAAATGCCTTACAGCTGGATCTTATGGAGGCATTTTCTTAATTGAGGTTCCTTGCTCTCTGATGAATCCAGTTTGTGTCAAGTTGACACAAACCCTGCCAGTATAAAAAGTGTGTTGCCGGGCTGTGGTGGCACACACCTTTAATCTCAGCACTCAGGAGGCAGAGGTAGGCGGGTCTCTGTGAGTTCGAGGCCAGCCTGGTCTACAAAAGCTAGTTCCAGGACAGGCTCCAAAGCTACAGAGAAACCCTGTCCCGTAAAACAGAAAAGTGTCAGTTATTCAAAGATTTATTTATTTAGTTACTTTTTTTTGTTTGTTTGTTTTTAAGACAGAATCTCACTATGTATTCCTGACTGGTCTAGAACTTTCTATGAAGACCAGGCTAGGTTCACCTGCTTCTGCTGGGATTAAAGTCATGTAACACCATGCCTATTCAGAAATTTAAACTCTGTATCACAATGTGACTCAACAGTTCCATTCACAAGAATCCACTTTAAAGAATTAGAAACAATTATGTCAATAGATACTTAATAACAATGTTTGTAGCGTCATTATTCACAACAGCCAGAGTACAAAAATCCAAGCAAGCAGCATCAACAGAAGGATGAAAAAAAAATATGATACCTACACAGGACAAAAACATTTTTCAGCTATCAAAACAAGTGAAGTGGGAGTGGGATACAGCTCAGTGGCTGAGTATTTGCCTGGCATGGGTGAGGTCTCGGGTTCAATCCCTAGTGCTATAACTTCTGCCTCATCCACCAAATAGGAATAAAGAAGATGGGCATGGTGGCATAAGCCATAATTCCAGTACTCTGGGAGCTAAGACAGGGGGATTGTGAATTTGAGGCTAGCCTGGGCTACATGGTAAGATCCTTATGCAAACAAAACAATATTCTGAAACATGCTACAATATTGATGGACTTTTAAAATATTAAGGTAATATAAGCCATGTATAAAATAACAATGGCTGCATGATTCTGTTTATATAAGGCACCTAAGCAGGCAAACCCACAGAATGTAAGTAGAATTGTAGTCACAAAGGCTAGAGGAAGGAAGGAATGGGGAGTTATTGCTCAACGGGTTACAGAGTTTCTCTTTGGAATGATGAAATAGGGGTGATGGTTACAAAATCTTAGGAAGGTATTTGCTACTGCTGAGTCGAACATTTAAGAAGTTCAAAATAGTGAGTTTTATGTCATAAATATTTATGGCACAAATGAAAGAAACATTAGAAACAGAAGCCAGAGTGTCACTCAATAAAATTCTTTCAAGAGGGCTGGTAATATGGCTCAGCAGGTAAACAGGCTTCCTGCCCAATCAGATGACCTGAGTTTGATCATCAAGACTCAGGGTGGAAGGAGAAATAGAGTCTGTTAACCTCGGTATTGCATACACAGGCCCATACACATACATACATGCACTAAATAAATAAATGCGATAAAATAAAAATATTATTATGAGTTATCATAAAATATAAATTACGCCTTTAAATTTGGTAGAACGACTATAAATCTTTTTTAAGTGCGGGTATGTGTGTGTGGGTTTGTCCAGTGCCTGAAGATGCCAGAAGAGGGTGTCAGATTCCCTGGAGCTGGAGTTACAGGTGGTTTTGAGTCACCTGACATGGGTCCAGTGCAGAACTCAGGTTCTCTGGAAGAGAATCAAGTGCTCATAACCATTGAGCCATCTCTAGTCCCTAAAAAGAAGCACCAGGTACAGAGCGACACGGTTAACCCAGGGAGCACGGGGTACAGATCCACACACCTAAGTCAGGGAGCATCGGGTACAGATCCACACGGCTAAGCCAGGAAACACGGGGTACAGATCCACACAGCTAAGCCAGGGAGCACAGAGTCCAGAGCCACATGGCTAAGCCAGGGAGCATTGCCATATACAACATTATCACCAGCCAATCTGGGCCATACTTGTGAGTGCTGTGCTTTTCACTATTCCCAAAAGGTTGCACTATATTTGTATTTTTACCCCCAGAAATAGTAATTTTGTTTAGTTTCTCTGACGTATACCTTGCAGACAGTCATTAACAAAGCCAAGCATGCTGAGGGACTTTTCCTCATGATTATAGGTTTATGTGTCTCATGAGGAGAACAGTGCTCACTGAGGTGAAGTTATAAAAAGTATTTCCAATATCAAGTTTTTCAAGGTTCCTGAAGAACCTTGTGTATGGATTGAGCACATCTATTCGACACTCCTATCGGAGTAATCAAAGAGCTGCCATCTCTTTTTTCCCATACATGAATCTTTATACAGTTCAGAGGTGCCATTTGTCACTGTAGAATTTCTTTTTGCATGCCGGGCAGTGGTGGCGCATACCTTTAACCCCAGCACTCAGGAGGCAGAGGCAGGCAGATCTCTGTGAGTTTGAGGCCAGCCTGGCCTACAAGAGCTAGTTCCAGGACAGACAGGGATACACAGAGAAACCCTGTCTCGAAAAACAAAAAACAAGTTTCCTCAACACCGCAATAGCATGGTTTATAATAATTTCTATTACAGCGTTCTATAGTTTAATCAGATCTTCCAGTTTTACACTTAAAAATCTAACTCAGAGGCTGGGATCTGGCTCAGTTGGTGGAGTGCTTAGCTAGCAAGCATGATGCCCTGGGGCTGACCCCCGGGACTTGGGAGGTGGAGACAGAGGATTAGAAGTTTAGGGACACCTACAGCTACATCGTGGGTTTGAGGCCAGCCTCGGTTATATGAGACCTTGCATCAACACATACATACACACAAAAGCACACACATACGACACACACAAAACCAAAACTACTTTTCGAAATCTAATTCAGCTGGGGATGTAGTTCAGTATAGAGGTACTAGACTCAGTCTCCAGTGCTGTAAAAACAAAATGAAACAACAAAACACCCCGACTAAGTAAATAAACAGAAAGACTGCACAAAGTTTCCTTTATGAACTTACATTTATTTATGTAAAAACCTAAAAAAAATCAATACTTAAGATTTTTTTGAAAAAAAAAACCTTCAAATGCCTTGCGTTAGAAGAATAGGTTAAACTGTCACTTTCGCTCTCTCCCTTGCTCAAGACAAGGTCTTCTGTGACCCAGGCTAGTGTTAAATCACTGTGTGTGGTGAGGATAACCTTGAACTCCTGACCCCTTTGCCTGGATTACAGGTATGTGCCATCACACGCGACTTAGATCATCTCCTTTGAGGCTGAGTTTTTCAAGAAGGAATATGGCAAAGGCTTGCTAGTGACCAAAAAGGAATTATCTAAAATAACCCAGTAAGCTTTATTTTAGGAAATCTGGTGAATCAGATGCCTGACGAAACTCTCTGAGCATATCTGACCATGTGAGATAAATGGCAAACACGCTTGAGAATATGAGACTGACGTAGCAGGAAAGTAAGGGCTGTATCTGAAGGACGGAAACAAAAATAGCGTGGATCCTGAGGGATTACAGAACAGACGCAGGGCACGCAGAGAGCATCCGTACAGCCTTGCTCTCAAGTCAAGCTTAGAGCTTCGCTGCACATGAGGGACATGTATCACAGGAAGGACCTTCAGAAGCCTGTGCCTTCACTGGATGAGGAAACCAACCAAAGTGCCCACCCTAGACTGAGGTGCTCAGACTTGGTTTGAGTAGAAGGCAAATCATGAAAAGCATCACCTCCCCCCCCCCCCATTTCTTAAACTCCCACTCGTCTTCCCCCCCCCCCCCCCCCCCGGTGTGAGTGACTCAACATCTCTACCCGCATGAATTTCCAGAGCTTGATGCTTCTCATCCACACACAGACAGCATCTGCCCCTCTTCTTCGACCTCCTAGAAGAGACGTGTGGCTACTTCAACAAGGAAAATGTAACAGAAGAGACACTGCGGGATTTCTAAAGCTGGTCATGAAAGACAACATGGTTGTCCTTAGATTCTCTCTCAGGACACCTGCCTGGGAACCCAGTCGCTGGGTTGTAAAGAAGCAGAAAGACCTTTGGATATATCATATGTGGATGTTCTAATAGAAATTGCTAGCTAAGTCCCAGCATCCAGATATGCAAGAAGAGGAAAATCTTAAGGTGATTGTAATTCCCAGTTTGGAGGCTCTCAATATAGTGGGTGAGAGATACTGTGCTGACTGTATGCGAGATATTTGGGGTTGGACCCTCAACTTATACTACCTCTCTGGCCTGAAAAAAAAAATCAGGTAGACAATTTGGAGTTATCTGAGGCAGGCAATGGCTTTAGGTCAACAGGGACTGGGCAGATGGCTCAGTGGAGGAGTGCCTGCTGCTCATATAGAAGGACCTGGGTTTGAATCCCTACCACCCACATACGAAATCCACATGGCCACGATGCCTGTAACCCTACTGCTGGGGAGGGGTGGAGACAGGTTTTGTGAGGCTTGCGAACTGACAGCCTACTCCAGGTTCAGTGAGAGACCTTGTCTCAAGAGGAATGAGGCAGAGTTATAAAACAGAATACTTGCTGTCCTCCTCTGGTCTCTGCATGTGTATTATCAGCACATACATGTGCACGTATACTACCTAAACAAACACCACCTACCCACACATACAAAATAAATATTAGAAAAAGAGAATCATGCAGGGTGGTGGTGGTGCACGCCTTTAATCCCAGCACTCAGGAGGCAGAGGCAGGTGGATGTCTGTGAGTTCGAGGCCAGCCTGGTCTACAAGAGCTAGTTTCAGGTTTTTAGAGAAACCCTGTCTCGAAAAAAACCAAACCAAATCAAACCAAACCAAAATTGTAACGCATACATGTAGAAACCCAGAATAAGTTGGAAGAAAAAAACAAAATCAGACATAACAACGACTGAGATTGGGAGTTATTAGGAGGTTTATTTGAGTAAAGAAATGATTTAAGATATCAAGTATGACAGCATAACAGAGATTATAACAGGAGAAACAGATTGAAGGACAGAATTGTATAAACACCATCTCAATATGCAAGATCTAAATGTAACACCATTACCAGCCAGATATGGTGGAATGTGCCTACAGTCTCAGCTACTCAAGAGGCCCAGCAGAGCAATCACAAGTTTGATCCTGGCCCAGATAACACTGCAATACTAAAGGACTGGGGTGTAGGTCAGTGGTGGAATCCATGCTTAGCATGCTCAATGCCCTGGGCTCAAGCCCAGCACAGAAACCAGAAACAAACAAGACTCTTAACAGATATGAAAGAAGGCCAATATAAATGAGACATCATAAAATGATAGCCAGAAAGAATTTATGTTGTAAATATGTCCTCTTGTGACACAAAGTCAGTGGAATTCCAATGGGGGAATACACCAGTAAAGTTCTTCTTGAATATGACCAACCTCATTCTAAAAATTTATTCATTTAGGAGGGGGAAAAAAAGCCCAAACAAGTGAGCACGCTCTGAACAGCAGCAATCAGAGGTTTGATTATATTGGGTAACAGTGCTATAAAAGTTTCAGTCATTTGGCTGGTGAGACAGCTTAGCAGTAAGCCCTGAGCCTGGTGACCTGCTTGAACCCTGGAATCCATGTAACAGTGGAAGGAGAGAATCCCTCCACAAGGTTGTCCTCTGACCTCTGCCACACAGAAAAAAAATGTCTTTTTAAAGTTACAGTACTTAAAACAGAGATGTCAGGATGGGACAGATGACTCAGCTGTTAAGAGCACTTACCTCTTCCATAGGATCTGAGTTCAGTTCCTAGCACTCACATGGAGGCTCACAATCATCTGTAACTCCGGTTCTGGGGGATCTAATGCCCTCTTCTGACCTCTGCGGGCACAACACGTGCAGTGGTACACAGACATATACACAGACAAAATAACTGTACAAATAAAATTGTCTTTTTCAAGCCAGGCAGTGGTGGCACACGCCTTTGATCCCAGTACTCAGAAGGCAGAGACAGGTGGGTCTCTGTGAGTTTGAGGCCAGCCTGGTCTACAAAGTGAGTTCCAGTACAGCCGGGGCTACACAGAGAAACCCTGTCTTGAAAAACCACACACACACACACACACACACATTTGTTTTTCCAAGATAGGGAGGGGGGAGCAGTATCTCAGATTGAGTATAAGAAGAGTATAGAGAGTATATACACATACAGTAGAATACAATCCCACATGAGCTATTGATACAATCTAGAGGGGAAATGTTGAATTCCATGGTTCTAGTCTTTTCTATCAAACCATTTCCACGTAGCTATCAAAATGAACTGTCTAAAACAGGCAGATTATTATTTTATTTTTTTGAGAAAGGGTCTTTCTATGTAACCCTGGCTGTCCTGGAAAGCTCTATGTAAACCAGGCTTGTCTTGAACTCAGAAATCCACCTGCTCTCCCTCCCATGTGCTGATATTAAAGATGTGCAACTATACCCTTTTAAAAAGATTTTATTTTTTTGAGACAGGGTCTTCCTATGTAGCCTGGTTTGTCCTAGAACTCACTTTGTATATCAGGCTGGACTCAAACTCAGCTGCCTGTGCTGGGATTAAAGGTGTATGCTCCCATGACCAGCTTTAATTTTAGTTTTAATTGTCTATGTGTGTGCCATGGGGTGGTATAGTACATCTGGTTCAGGTGCATGTAGAGGCCAGAGGAGGGTGCTGAATCCTTAGGAGCTAGAGAAATAGGCTGCTGTAAGCCTCCTGAAGTTTGTGTTGGGAATCAAACTCAGGTCCCCCACAAGAGGAGTAAGCCCTCTTAACTGCTGAGCCAATCTCTCTAGCACCCCCTCTTCTTAAAAATTTCTTAAATTGTGGCTTGGGGCCAGACAGATGGCTCAGTGGGCAAAGGCACTTGATGCCAAGTCTGATGACCTGAGTTTGATCCCAGGGAGCTCTAAAGTGGAAGGAGAGAACTGACGCCTGCAGGTTGTCTTCTGAGGACCATCTGTGGGCTGCACAGGCAGGCTCCTCTCTCCACAGATAAAAAATAAGTTTGATGAAATGTTTCTTGAAATCAGTTTAAGCTATTTCATCAACTGATACACAGACCAAAGCGACTGGGCAGCCTAAAACAGTAATGTTTTAGAGCAGAGCTGGGCCACAGGGCCTTGGCTCCTTCATGTTAAAGTCTCGGTCATTCAGTGTCTACTTGTAAAATGGAAATAATAGTGTCGTCCTAAAGGATGGCTGAGGACAATTGAGTCACCACCACCAAAACAAAACCCTTTTCTTTTTCTTGCTTCTCCTTTCTCCTTGAACTGAAGATGTAATTGGGATAAGCTGTTTGCACAAGTGCAAGGCTTATTTAGTAGGGCCTAGCAGGATCAGCCCTGCTCCCTATATAGTGTTCTTTCTTCAAGCCCAGATCAAAAGGAAACCTTAGAGCCTTCTTTTAAGGAAACCATTTGAAAAGAGAATGCTTTTCTCAATTTCCTGCCCACTGTGCTTTCTCCATTTTATTGATAGTTTTCACTAAACTGTATTAAGGACTACAACACTACTTTCTTGCTTCCTCCCCCAATATTTACTTAACTTTATGTGCATTTGGTATGAAGGTGCCTGGAACTGGAGTTACAGACAGTTGTGAACTGCCACGTGGGTGTTGGGAATTGAACCTGGGTTCTCTGGGAAAACAGCCAGTGCTCTTAACTGCTGAGTCATCGCTCCAGCCCCAAGGCAGTGTAATGCAAATTTTTTGTTTTGTTTTTTGTTTTTTAGTTTTTTATTCTTCAAGACAGGGTTCAGTTTCTCTGTACTTTTGGCTGTCCTGGAACTCATGCTGTAGACTAGGCTGGCCTCGAGCTCACAGAGATCCGTCTGCCTCTGCCTCCCAAGTACTGGGAGGCGTGCACCACCACACCCGGCTGACTTTCTTGCTTTTTACAACAGTGACTAATTTAAAATGGCAAGTTGGATTCAGAGGAAATAAAGACAACAGAAGTACTGACTATTAAGTGAATGCCTATATCCTTTATTAGAATAAGATTTGGGAGGCTAGGTGTCTAGCATGTTTGAGACCTTGAGCTCAAACCTAAGAACTGAAGAAAAAAAAAAAAAGACGAATTGATTTCTGGTCCCAAACTTTTATGCCCTATTGAAAATAATCAATAAAATATAAATATTAAATATTAATATTAAAGGAACACTGCACCCATATTGTCTTGCAAACAAATACAGGCTTTGATGCAAATCTTGAAACAAATTTGCATATAATCTAATTCTAATAATTGTAGTATAAAACATTAATAAGACAAAGGGGCAGGAGAGATGTCTCAGTGGTTCTATCATTACATGCTCTTCCAGAGAGCAAGAGTTCAGTTCCCAGCACGGTTATGGGGGCTCACACTGGCTATCACTCCAGTTCCAGGGAACCTGACATTCTTTTGGTCTTTGTGGGCACCAGGCATACATGCGGTGCACACACATGCATACAGGCAAACACCCATAAATTAAATCATAAAAAAAAAAGAGAGAGAGAGAGAGAGAGTACGCCTTCCTTGGAGCCTCCTCACTATCAGGATTCTTTCTCACTTTTCCTTAATAAATCTGCATTGGCACTGTTTCAAAACCAACAGCTTTCCCAAATTCAGCCAATTGCATAAATCAATCCTGATGAGAGTGATCTAGAATAAGGTCTAGCATAAATATATACTAAATACATACTAAGTAAATAAAAAGTGGTGCTAAGGAAAAGAATGTGTAAATGGCGGTTTCTGTGAAAGATCTGTTATTTAAATATGAAGAACTGGAATGACACAAAACTACATGGGAAAAAAGATAATGGGCAACTTTGAAAATCAACTTTATTGAGGCATAATTTGATATATCATAAAATTCACCCACTGTATGTATAGTTTAAGTTGTGCAATCATAATCGTACTTAAGTGTCATTTTTTTCTTGTTTTGTACCATAACACAAGTCTTATTTTAAGTAGTTTCTATCTAGTCACCTGAGGTAACTTCCAATCTGACATACACATTTTCGTAGCGCACAATGGATTTCAAAGCAGCAGGAACATCTTTTGCTGTTATTAGGAAAGAAACTTGGTGGACTGGGCAGATACCACACAGCTCAGATTGTTTGGTGCACGATTATATTTGATCCTTCTGTAAATAGATGGTTCCTCAGGATAAAAGGTCAGGCACATCCATCGGCTCACATCTGTAATCCCCGTACTGGGGCAGCTAGACTGCAGTGAGACTGTCTTAAAAAACAAAGCACTCAGTACAGTCGCAGTTCCCAAAGGAACGTGCAGGCACTGAATGGAACCAAAGAAGAGCAACCACTTTTCTGCTTCTCAATTTGGCTGGGGAAGAGTGGGATTCGCTCGGGGTTCTACAACCTTATCTGGGAAGCCGGCTGTTTCTGTCTCAAGCCAGCGACAAGCACAAGAAAAGGACCTTGGGTGTATTCACCTAGCTATACCTAAAAAAAACCTTTCAGGAAGAAGTAATTGAGATCGGTTAGTTCCCTAACCAGGCTCCTACCTGCGGAGAAGCAGAGCAAGAACACCCGCAGCCCGAGGCGGGCCAAGCCTAGCACCGTGGGAGCAAAGAACATGGCTTCATCGTCCGGGTGCGCGATCACCAGAAGGGCCCGGCTTCCGGCTCCCGGCAGGCCCGCCTGCTCCGGAGACCTCATTCGTTCCGCCGAGTCCCGAACCCGGAGGAAGCCCCATGTCAGGACAGCCACCGCCACCGCACACAAGAGGCCCACTACTTCCATGCCGGGTAAGTGACACCGCGCCTGCGCAGAAGGAAGGCTGGGGGTGGACTCGGGCTCCTGCGGGAAAACTGAACCCACTGCAACTGCGTTCCGCGCTTAAGTGCTCCGTGGCTTGACACCGGCGAGATGCGTGGTCTCACGTGGAAACTTCCACTCTTACTGCGCTGTCGCGTCCTTGGCATAGACGTGGCCAATCCCGGTACCTGCTCCAGTTACAGGGCTAAACCGGAAGAACTCTGTGGGGTCTGGTGTCGTTCTTACCGTTCGGTGTGCTTAAAAGGAAGCATTTTAAAAGCATTTTGAGATAGCGTCTCGCAGTGTGTACCCCCGGGGATCCCTGAATCCACTATGAAGACCAGGCTGGTCTCGAATTTGCAATGATCCTCATTCCTCTACCTCTCGAGCTGGGACTTCAGGCGTGTCACAGCACGCCGGGCGAAACGGGAAGCCTCTGAAAGTAAACTTCACTGTCTGGTAGGAAGAGTTCCCTCGTTTCAACTCCCTTCCTAACCCACTTCGTATGACCCAAGACATCGTATACACAGCCCGCTACCCGGGTCAGAGTTTTTCGGAGAGGGTCACACTTTGTTCGAGGGAAAGTGAGCGGTTAGGAGGAAACGTCACTTCGCTAGAAGAGTGAGGGTCAGAGTGCGGTCAGGGCGCCCCTCAAGTCTCCGAAGAGATAGCGATTAAGGAGCCACGCTGCGGAAAAGGCCTAGCCCGCCATTCCGGTGAAGACTTGGTGTGAAATTAACGTGCATCCCGGCCACGTGGGCTCGGGCTTCTCTCTCTGACTGGGAGCGAACAACCGCTTCGGCGGCGCGCAGGGGTCGCAAGGTTAGCCTAGCGCCGGGCGCCTGGTCCTTTCCCACGCCCGAGGGGGAAGGCCCCAGGCGCGCGGGAGCGGCAGCTCGCGGTGGCGCTCCAGGCAGAATGCGCGATGGCGGACGCGGCGGGTCGGGCCCGAAGCAGCGCTGCCGGAGCGGGTGTGAGTGTGAGGGACAACCTGAAAGGAACCGGCGCGGCACCCACGGCCCAGGAAACGAGGCCGAGGTAAGCCCGGCGCTCCGCCCGGGGAGGGAGTCGTCTCCCCAACCCTCCGGAAGGAGGAGGAGCCCGCGTCGGAGCCGCCTTAGAGCGGCCGCCCGGCCTGAGGGGGAGGGAGAGGGGTTGAGGCAAGATGGCGGCTAAGGTGGCGAAGCTGCGGCGGCAGCGGCCAGAGTGAGCGCCCAGCTCGCCGTGCCGAGCGAGGGGCCGGGCGGAGGGCTGCGTGCCGGGGGCCGCGCCCCGCTCGTCCGGCCGTGGGGGCGCGCCGGCTCCCACGCTCCGCCAGCTCCGGGTGAGTAGGCCCGGTGTCTGCAGCCCCGGCCTCGGGGCCCTGCTCGTCCAGGAGCTTCCGAAGGCTCCTAGGGCGCCACTGCCGGAGGCGGCTTCTCGGCCAGGCCGGAGGCGTCGCGAACTGCGCTGGGTTGGGAGCCGTCCGAGCCGCCGGTCTCTTCCTCCGGGCCACTCAGGGGCGGCGAGTCGGGCGCGGCGGGGAGTTCGGGCTAAGGCTCCTGGAGGCTCCTGGAGTTTGTAGGAAGAATGGCCTCAGGCGGGCAGACGTCGGCCTGAGGTGTCTGCCCTGTGGGGAGGGGGCGTGTGGTGCCTGCGGAACTGGCGGAGGGGGTGCGGGGATGGCCCCCGGGTGGGGCCGGCGCAGGTGACCCGCAGAGGCCCACTCTGAGGGAGAGTTGGTGGCTGCCTGGCGAGCGTGGAAGGGGTTAAGGAGGGTGACAGCGATGGACAAGTGTGTAAAGAGCAAACTAGTTCACCTTTCTAACTGGCCCACTTGAGGTATAATGGCGAAGGGTTGGTAGCGGTGCGGATGCAAAGAGCAGCACCCTCTGCCTCCTGCCGTTTGTTATTGGTGTTTTCTTGTGCCAAGTGGGAGAGTGCACCCTCTTTTTGGGGGGGGGGGGCGAGACAACGACGGCCGGGATTTGAGAAAGTAATTGAGAAAGCAACCTTAACGGAAAGGACACTGTTGTTAGAATTAGTGCGGATCAGGAATGTATGAAAAGAAGTGGATGGGAAGAAGTGATGGCTGTGAAAAGTATTGGTTAGGTCGTATGTATGCCACGGTGCCTGGTCAACAGTTAACAGAGTAGCGCTTTGGGTAATTTTAATCTTTGGAATTAGTTTATTCACCTGCATCAGATTTGCTCCCCTGATTATATCCTCTTATATTTGAGGTTTACATTCCTTGTGTGCACCCTGGTGAGAGCATGATGGGAGGCTGAAAGGGGCTGGGGCTGTCTGCAGAGAGCAACAGGCCTGGGATTTAAAAATGCCTGCCCATTCGTTCATTTGTTCCAGGGTATCTTCATGAACAGTTGCTGCTGATTCTGAGTCACATGGAATAGCTGGTGGATAACCGGAGAGCTGATGTTTTAAATTAATCAATTTAGTTTGTTTTGAGACCGCTTAAGTCTCTAGGACTTGCTGGCCTGGAACTTCCCTTATAACTGGTGCAGGAATTGCATGCTTGCACCATCATATGTGGAGTGCTGTTTAATTTTTAGTATTTTGGGGAAATGTTTTAATATATCCTCTCATAAGTTTATTGGATGAGCTAGTTCACATTTAGATATGGGTAAGAATTACAGAAGAAATAAAGCTAACTTACTAAAGAGAAATCTAATTTTCTTATTCTATTAAAATCCAGTGGCAGTTAGCCGGGTGGTGGTGGCGCACGCCTTTAATCCCAGTACTCAGGAGGCAGGGCAGGTGGATCTTTGTGAGTTCGAGGCCAGCCTGGTCTACGAGAGCTAGTTCCAGGACAGGCTCCAAAGCTACAGAGAAACCCTGTCTCAAAAAAAAAAAAAAAAATCCCGTGGCAGTTTAGTGTTTTAATATTTATTGCTTCCAGTTGCTTTGTCTTAAGTGCACCTGTTAATGAAAAACAAAGTGTGTGTGTATGTGTGTGTGTGTTTATACATATCTAGAAAGTGATTACTTGACATACCAAACCACTTATCTCTTAGAAAAGACTTGCCATATGTTGTAATACTTGTCCTGAGCAACTCTAATGCTAAGAATCACGATGGTCCCTGCCATTAGCTGGCGTTTAGGCATGTTCAACCTTTCCGTGCTTCAGTTTCCTCATCTGAGAAAAACCTCTGACCGCACAGCTTTCGTTGTTGTGAGGCTAGACTGAGTTAGTAGTTAGGAAATTGAACAAGAGCTGCAGCCCAGTTGGTAGAGAGCTCAGCTAGCATGCCTGTAGCCCCAGGTTTGTTTCACCAGCACCACATAAAAGCAGACACTTGCCCACTGAGGAGCCAGAGGCAGGAAGATTACAAGTTCAAGGCTGTCCACAGCTATATATTGAAGCCAACCTGGGATTTTTATGACCCTGTTTAAAAAAAAGTTATGAAATTATTTTAAACAGATGAAAAGGATTATTATGTTTCTGTGAGATAGAAATGGTTTATCTGCAAATCTCTCATGGTGCAGTTAGAAAAATATTCACATTACAACATCAGAATATACCTGTTGCTAATATATTTATGTAGCTATGATTCTCTCTCATGAATTTGAAAAAAGAATATATTGCCTGGCATGGTGATCTTAATGCTAATTACAGATCTCTGTGAGTTTGAGGCCAGATCCGTCTACATAATGAGTTCCAGGCCAGAAAAGGTCTAAATAGAGAGACTGTGTCTCAAAAAAGGAAGAAGAGGAGTAGATAATACATAGGTTTTCTGTTGTTGTTTTTCAAGACAGGGTTTCTCTGTGTAGCTTTGGAGCCAGTCCTGGAACTTGTTTGTACACCAGGCTGGCCTCGAACTCGCAGATCCTCCTGCCTCTGCCTCCTGAGCGCTGGGATTAAAGGCATATGACAGCATTGCCTTGTCCAGGTGGTGTTGGGAAAAAAAAGGTAACCTTGGCACTGGAGAGATCAGACTGGATGGTTAAGAGTGCTTTTTGTGTTTGTAGGAGCCCACATTTGGTTCCCAGCACCCATACGCCAGCACACAGCTATCTGTAACTCCGGTTCTAATGGATCTAATGCCCTCTTGGCCTCCAAGGGCACCAGGTACATATGTACATATGCATGTACATATATACATGTAGGCAAACACTCATGTGCATAAAAATGAATAAATACATAGTGAACTGCAGATGCTGGATTTTCCTCAAGATAAAGAAAAAAATGAAATGCTGGAAGTTAACTTGTTTCTTTGAATTTAATTGAATAGGAATTTGTTCCAGGGTCAGGCAAGTTTAGATCATTCTATCTTTTTAAAGCACCTAAGATTTACTTATGCATTTATTTATTTATTTATGGTGAAACAATGAATTCTTTGCATTGTCACTTGTTTTGTCCTTTGAAAGTCCAGGGATTGATGTAGGTGAATATCAGATCAGGCTATTGTTATTTATGTGCCCCCGTTTGTGTTGCTAATCTATCTTAGTTGTAACTTCATATTTTTTATTGGAACCTGGAAATGACACTGTTCTTATATAGTTACCTCCATCTGTTTTTTTTTTTTTTTTTTTTTACTTATAAAGGACCTTTATTTATTGTGAATGTGAATGTCTATATGCCCATGGGTATGTGTGGGGCGGTCAGGACAGCTTTTAGAATTTTGTTCTACTGTATGGTTGGCAGCCTTGATTGTAAGTGCCTTTACCTGCTAAACCATCTCACCAGCTCTGTTACCTATTTGTTTTGAGATGGTATATGTTGCCTAGTCTGGCCTCCTAGAAGTGAACTCACGTGATTCTTACTCTTCCTAAGTAGGTGGAGCTACAGGTGGGCACCATAGCACCAGGCCTCATCTGTTCTTTTGGTTCACTTGTTATATTTTATTAGATTATGATGTAAAAGTATGTAGTAAATGTTGATCAGAATTTATTAAAAACAGATGTATTTAAGATCAGAGAATTGTATTTCAGTCATTTACTTGTTTAGTGTGCAGCACTTTTATGTTGAATTCTATAAAAGCATAAATAATAGCTTTTAAAGAATTTTTTTAGTTTAAATGAGTTACAGGCACAAGTAACTAAGTTGTCAGCACAATTGATATTTTGCTGTTGTGTTTGAGGATGCAAAAAGTATTTTTGATGTTAAGAGGACGGTTCTTTCTCTATCAGGCCTCCCTAGGAATGTTGAGAAACTGAAAAACTGCTGTGGTGTAGCAGTAACTATGTGGATCATCTGTTTTTTATTTTGGTATTTTTGTGGTCTTGTTTTTTTCTTGAACATTTATTCTATTCTTCCTGTGGTCAAAATGTTACTTGGATAGTCTTTAGATACAACCTGTTCCCTCTACCCATTTGAATCTGAAAGTCAGAGACGTAACAAAAACCCTGTCTGTGCAGTTTAATTACGTACTGCTGTTAACTTTTATTTAGTTGTGTTTTCAAAACAAATTAGATTGGTTAAAATAAATTGCAGACCAGGCTGTGGTGGCGCGTGCCTTTAATCCCAGTACTCGGGAGGCAGAGGCAGGCGAATCCCTGTGAGTTCAAGGCCAGCCTGGTCTACAGGAGCTAGTTCCAGGACTGTTAATACAGGGAAACCCTGTCTCAAAAAACCAAAAATAAAATAAAATAAAAAAATAAAATAAATTGCTTATAATTTGTAGAATTCTACAACAAACATCCTTACATAGACCCAGCCTTGTTTTATATTTGAATATTTTGAGACCTTGAGTAACTGAGAATGAAGTGATCTGCCAAAATTGTTGCTATTGGGCAGAAACAAGAGCTGCATTTCTGACATCTAGTGTGATGTTTATTATATATATCATATTAAACGTGGAGCATTTCAGTTTGATGATGGACTCTTAAAGTTTGGATTGGTTGGAAAATGAGAGATCTCTTCAAATGTTCAGTGTAATTACTGATTTAAAATACTTCATATCAAATTTCTGCAATGAATATATAGTTTAAAGAAAATGGTACTGATATGGTTGTCACTGGGAATTACTTAGTAAGTTTTTCTCTGTTCTGACGAATATTTTATTTTATTTTATTTTATTTTTTGAGACAGAATTTCACTGTGTAGCTCTGGCTCTCCTGGAATGCTCTCAGTAGAATAGACTGGCCTTGAACTCACAGAGATCCTCTTGCCTCTGCCTCCCGAGTGCTGGGATTAAAGGCATGAGCCATCACTGCCCAGTGAAATTTTTAATTTTTTTTTTGAAATTTTTAATTTTAAAACTTTAATTTTAGTGTGTGGTGTTTTGCTTGCATGTATGTTTGTGTACCACATGGCATGCCTGGTGTTCAGTGGAATCCAGAAGAGGCCATTGAATCTGGAGTTACAGATGATTGTGAGCTGCCATGTGGGTGGGAATTAAACCTGGATTGTCTGGAAGAGTGGCAAGTGCTCTGAACTACAGAGCCATCTCTAACTCATATTAAACAATTATTATATTTTTTTGAAAGCAGAATCTTGCTGATCAGGCTGGGTTCAATCTTGGAATCCTTTTGCTGGAATTGCAGTCACATGGCACCAGACCCAGCTGATTTTACAATGAGAAGCACATTTGTGCTTAGGTTTAGTTGCTTGTTGTTTCTCATCCACTCCCTCCCCGTGCTGTGTAAAAGGCCTTTTTGACCCTGAGCATGTTGTACAAGATCCTGTCACTAAACTTCCTCAGCCCTGCAATATGAATTTTCTACAGATACTCTTGCCATAAAATTTATTTTAAAGGACAAATTATATTCCCTCTATCTCTCCCTCTCTCTTCCTCCTCCTTCTCCTCTGTTTTCGTCTTTTAAGACAGGGTCTCTCTGTATAGTCCTGGCTATCATGGAGTTCACCATGTAGACCTGGCTGGTGGCCTCACTCATAGAGATCCTCCTGCCTTTGCCTGAGTGCTGAGATTAAAGGTGTGCACCTCCTTGCCGTGCTGTATTAAACTCTCTTTAAGTTCATAATCTTTACTTAAATACCGAAGCATGTCATATTTGCTTATTTATAACATGTAAGCTATTAAGTCTACCTATTTTCACATTTCATTATGAGTTGTTTTTTTTTTCCAGTAATCCAAGGGAGTCTGTTCCACATAGTGAGTCTAGGCCAGGCAGTACTATGTAGCAAGATCCTGTCTCAATTTCCTTCCACACCCCACCCCTGAAAAGAAAAAAAAGGTGTAATTTTTTTCCCTCTTAAACTGATCTCTTTTGTGGATTGTTCTTATCCTATCTTTCTTCCCCAAACCTACTACATGATTGTGTTTTTCAGGGATTTGGTGATGTAATACTTTAACCAGTAGGTCTCCCTCCTGTTTCCTTTTCTCTAATGGGTATGTTTTTGTTATGGAGATAATTTTTTGTAACTGGCTTTGTTTGTTTTTGAGACAGAGTCCTGAGAGACTGGATTTGACTCATTCTGTAGCTCAGGCTCTTTCTGGGGATGTGGTGCTGGGATTGCAGGCACTTCTATGCCTGGTGTGGAAGTTGCTGATGGAGTCATAATGTGAATACTGAAGTGCTTGTCTGTCTTGTCTCCTTTACCCTGTAAGACCCTTGTGGGCCTGTGCGCATGTAAGCTTTAAAAGAATTCTTCCTTGGGGCTCAGCAGTTAAGAACATTGACTGCTCTTTCAAAGGACCTGGTTTCAATTTCCAGCACCCACATGGCAGCTTAAACTGTCTGTAACTCCAGTTCTAGGGGATCCAACAACTTTCACACAGACACACATGCAGGCAAAACACCAATACACATACAAATAAATAATTTAAAAAGTTGTATTAAAAAAATTCTTCTTCTTTACCTCATTCCTGGAGTAGTTTGTTGCATATCTAAGAAATTAAGAACCTGTGAGCTAGCTAGCTTTAGTGTGTTTGTTATAGAAGAGGTCTCATACAATACATGGCAATTCGTGTTGAATAGTTTTTGAAAATTAAAAAATAGAAGTGTATTCATGTCATTGAAATAACAGTGAATTATCAAATCATTTCTTTTAGGAAAAAAAGTTCTGCCACTTTATTGGGATTTTTGTGAGGATGGGAAAATAAACATGGAGATTGGGTTGTCTGTGATAGCATTTTAGTTCTAGGTGGTGTCAGATGCAAGAATGCCGTAATAGGTATGCAGGGAAGGGAGTTTGGGAGTAATTTTAGTGCTCAGAAAAGAATATGATTTAGAAATTTGGAGTGCTTAGTTTATAGGGCTATAATGTAATATGGAAATTAATCCAAGTATGTTAGTCTGAAACAAAGGGAAAAGTCAAGGCTGCCAAACTATTTTGAGTTCTTCGATGTGTGTACTTGAAATGTAGACTGTTTGCCTCTGTGTGTATGTCTGTGTATCTGCAGTATGGCAGTAGGAGTAAAACCTCGGACCTTGCTCACAGTAGGCAAGTATTGTACCACTGCCTGCCTGCTAACCTTAGCTCTAGGATATATTGTAGATTTTTTTTTCCCCTGAGACAAAGCTTTGCTATGTTGCTCAGACTGACCTTGAATTTCTGAGTTAAAATGATCCTGTCAGCCTCCTGAATAGCTGGGACTTGGGGCACACACCATAATGCCAGGTTAGGCTTTGAAATTGCTATGAGGACATCAACATGACTGTGGACTACCCTTTTCCTCATGTGTTTGTTTAACTGCTAGACTATTTTGACATTTTTGCTTTCATACACAGGTCAGATTCAGAACAATCTTTTTTTAGGCAGTTTATTCCTCTTGGCAATAACATAGGTAACATAATTTTGAACATGTTTGAAGTAATAATAATGTCTTTGAACTCCTATTCAAAGATACTTACTTTTGTTTTATTTTAATTTTTATTTTTTGTGTGTATGTATATAGATGAGTGAGTGAACATGCCCCGGTGCCTATGTGGAGGTCAGAGCACGACTTTTGGAGTCCGTTCTTGGCTTCCACATGTGTTTGTGTTTAGATTGAACTCAGGTCTCCAGGCTTGTAATAGCAAGCACCTTTTTCACTGAATTGTCACACAGCTCTATATTGTGTGTGTGTCCATACTCATTCCATTCTGTAGCACAAGCTGGCCTGGAACTATGTAGCCAACCCTCTTACTTGGTATTGATTCTGGAATCACAGGAGTAAGCTACCATGCTCACCTATATTGCTTATGACATGTTTGGAATGAAACTTGTGGGGTGTCCAGTATAGAGGATTGTCATGTGATTCATGCTAACCCAGACTGGGATACCCTGCCTCAAAAAAAAAGTGAGGGTGGGTGGAGCTGGAGAGATGGCTCAATGGATAGGAGCACTACCTCTTCTTCCAGAGGACCCTAGTATCGTTCCTAGCACCCACATGGTAGCTTACCACTGTCTAACTCCAGTTCCAGAGGATCCTGCCCTTTTCTAGATTTCATGGGCACCAGGCATGCATGTACTGTACCCATACCTGTAGTAAATTAAAATTTTTTATATTTAAAATATTTTTAAAAGAAATATTTGGAACATTTACAAAACTTGTGCTTTCTAACAGTAAAATAAACATGGTTATGTCAAATGTAGTATACACATGCCTGAGGGGGAAGAGAGAATTGAAAATGGATAGAGTTCTACTTCTACAATAAGAAACTACCAAGCAGTGTATGGTGACTCATGCCCACAGCCCAGCTCTAGGGAAGCAGAAGATTAGGAGTTCAAGAGCAACTTTGGCTTCAAGTAACCCTGAGGCCATCATGGACTGTGTGAGACTCTATGCCTCTATGCCAAAAACAAACCCATGAAAACCTTTAGAAGGAAGGAGTGTTGAGTGAGGGGAAGATTGTTATTGCATACCTTTTAGTATCTTTAAAAGACAGAAGTCTCACATTTTAATTTTTTTTTATAGTTTTTTTTTTTCTTTTTTCGAGATAGGGATAGGAGTAGCTCTGGCTGTCCTGGAATTCACTTTGTAGACCAGCTGGCCTCAAACTCACAGAGATCCACTTGCCTCTGCCCCTGAGTGCTAAGCATTAAAGGCATGCACCACCACAGCTTGACTTCCTTTCCTTTTCCTTTTTTTAAACTTGTAAATCTTTGATT
This sequence comes from Myodes glareolus, assembly GCF_982192425.1. Lineage (NCBI taxonomy): Eukaryota > Metazoa > Chordata > Mammalia > Rodentia > Cricetidae > Myodes > Myodes glareolus. The sequence goes on from NC_142034.1 coordinate 61,779,766, forward strand.
TTTTGGGGGGGGGGGATAGGAAGTGAAATAGAAATACATTTGAGAGAATATATGTAATTGTGTGTATTTTTTCCCTAAACAGTCAATTGTTAATCCCAAAATTCTCCAGAAAAAGCAGCTATACCATTTTGGCCAAATTTAAGCAAGCTTTTATTAAATTTAAAATACTGACCAAGATGGAATTTGATCAAGATCACCATCTGGAAGCTTTCTAGCTGTGGGGCTATGACACACATGTTGGCCTGGTTTTAATGTATAAAACCCATAGCCACTGTATTTTCCCATGAGGTTTTGTTGTTATTTTCTAAGAACTACAACTCCCACAATCCCAGGAAGTTGCCTGGTCTTTGGACAGGTGGAGCTTATGGGTTAACTTAGGGTTTAATACACTTTATTGAATGATCTGTTTGTTTTTCCTCAGTACTGGTTAGAATTGTAAGTATTATAATTTATTAAATTTATTTTATTTGCTAAATATGTTTGAGACTTTGATTTGTTCAGCTGTTTTTTCAATCTGTTACAGTTTCCTTTGCATCACTATTGCTTTATGATTTTTAGCACTGGTAGGGTTAGTCCCTAGTTCCTTATTGTGTTGACTTCAGACTTTGATGTTCTGGTCTGTGAATTCTTTAGATGAATATTACATTTTGTTGAGTTCAAAAAGAAATCTTGGAGTTCGAAAAGAGTTTTGTGGGTAAGAGTGCCTGCTACCCAAGTCTCTGGCTCCTTGTTCAAATCCAGAGTACTCATGTAGAAGATAGGTAACCCCAGGACTGAGGGTGGGGAGACGGTGTTCCTGGGGCCTTATTAGTCAGCCACTCTAGCCAAAAAGGCTATCTCTAGATTCTGTGAGAGACCTTGTCTTAAAAGATGAGGTGGAGAGTGAATGAGAAAGAGATTTGATATTAATTTCTGGCCTCCACACACTCAGGCACGCATGCGCGCGCGCACACACACACACACACACACACACACACACACCACACACACCTTGGTAAACACCTTGTTGAGATCATAAATTTTGGGAAAATTGACATCTTCACATTCTGTCTTTGTGTTCAAATAATTTTTAAGTTCCGCAGTAGGTTTTTCAGACTTTGCTTCAAATATGTCTTATACTTAAATATTTATTTCTTTTTAAAAGATTTTTTAAAATTTATTATGTATACAGTATTCTGGTTGCATGTGTGCCTGCAGAAGAGGGCACCAGATCTCAGAGATGGTTGTTGAGTCACCATGTGATTCCTTGGAATTGAACTCAGGACCTCTGGAAGAGCACCCAGTGCTCTTAACCTCTGAGCATCTCTCCAGCTCCCCATATTTATTTTTTATTTCAAAGTGTACTAGGGAATTAGGGGAATTTTAATTATAGTGGAGAATAAGAATTTAAACTCATCCATTTCAGATAATGATAAAGGAACACAGAAAAGGCTCTCTGAATGAGAGTAATTGATAAGAGCTGACCCTGTAGGGTGATAGGAAAAGTTTCTGTAGGAGGTGACTAAGGATGATTTGAACCAAACGGTGAGTCAGTTACAGGAATGGGCTAGGACAAGAATTCCTGAGAAGTGTAAAGAAGGACCAAGGCCTGAGGCTAGGTAGGACTGAGCATCTCAGTGAGACGTGGAGAGCAAGCTGGAGTTGTTTGGACTGAGTAATTGCCTAATCAAGTAGTACTTGCAGGCCACATCACAAAATAGTTTGTAGAAAGCATTGAGGAAACTTAAGTAGAAGAATGATATATGTTCTGACTCACTTTTTTTTTTGAATAAACTGATTTTTGTTGGAGAAAAGATTGAAGTGCTAAATACAGGTATAAGTTTTTTTTTTTTTTTTTTTTTTTTTTTTTTTTTTTAACAGCAAGAGATTAGGAGGGTGGAAGTTGTGGTGGAGCAGCCTGGAAGGCCTTTGAGTGTATGTGGAAAGATGAAGATTGACTCTAGCTGATGGAGTGTTACTGAGAACTGGGTCCTTTTATTTGTTGCTATGGCCGTGGGAACAAAACATAGTAGTCTGTGCCCTTACAGATGTCTGATTTTTGTTTTCTTCTTGTAGAACTAAGTAAATACCATTTAAAGTAAAATACCTCTCACCCTCCATTTTATTTTTTTATATACCTTTGTTTATATAGTCTTAGCTTGCTTAGTAACTTATGATTGCCTTTATTAGTGGAGTAAAAGAAAGGGGAGGTCAAGAACTATTTTTTAAGGCTCTGACTTGGAAATAACTTAGCCTCTGTACAACTTTAGATATAACAGTATAATCAGAATTTGAAGGTGAGTTCATGCACCCAGAGCTTTAGTACACTGTGGTATATGATGTTTAAAAGAAGAGGTGACCCATTCTTCTCTTTAGATATTGTTTGTTAATTTACCGTAGCACTGAAAGTTAAATCCTGTTGTTGTTTTTTAAAAGTATATACCTATTTATTATAAATATTTAAAAAATATTATGTGCATTGGTGCTTTGCCTGTAGGTAAGACTGTATGAAGGTGTTGGATTACCTTGGAAACTGGAGTTAAAGACAGTTGTGAATTGCCGTGTGGGTGCTGGGAGCTGAACCCTGGTTCTTTGGAAGAGCAGCCAGTGCTCGTAACTGCTGAGCCATCTCTCCAGTCCCTAAATCCTGATCTTAATACAGAATCCTTTTTTGTATTTATCAAGGAGAGAATTAGCAAATAGTGATCTGTTTAGTTTTGACATTTCTTCTTTTCTCTATTGAGTTTATCTTTAAAAATCTGTCTGTCTATCTGTCTGTCTATCTATCTATCGTCTATCATCTACCTACCTACCTACCAACTGTCTGTCTGTCTGTCTGTCTGTCTGTCTATCTTGTTGTTTTGACAAGGCCTCATTTTGTAGTTTTGACTGGGCTGGAATTTTCTAAGTAGACCAGGTTGACATTGAACTCACAGAGGTCTTCTTTCTTCTACATCCTGTACTGGCACTAAAGTATGTGCTACCTTAACCTGGCTCTTTTGTTCTTATAGTTAATTGTTTTTTGTTTGTTTGCTTGTTTTTTTTTAATTTCAAAGGAGTAGCTCAATGTAATATATCCACACCACACAGTAGTCAGTTTCACAGTTACTATTTGGCACTGCTGTTTTGGGAATATTGCTTTTCACTTTATGAATAAGGGAGCTCTGTTTCTCTTTTACTCATGAATTCTTTTTTGAATGCTTACTGTAAGTCCCCCAATTAATTATATACTTATTAAAGTTTTTCTTTTAGTATTATACTTTCTGGAGGCTAGGATAATTTAACTTGATTTTCTTTTAGCTTCCATTCATCTATCTGTCTTTTATTTATTTTATTTTGTGTGTATGTGTGTGCCTGCCCACAGAGGTCAGAAGAGACATTAAATTCCCTGAAACTGGAGTTACAAATGTTTGTGATCCGCCATTTGGGTGTTGGAACAGAGCTCTTGTCTTCTGCAAGAGCAATAAATGCTCTAATTGATGAGCCATTTCTCTATCCTTCAATGTTTTATTTTTGAAAGAAATACTTATTTACTTATGTTTGTATGTGTATGTATTATGTGTCTGTGCATGTCTCAGCACAGGCATCTGAGTTCATAGGATAACTTTCAGGAAACTGTTCTCTCCTTCCAACACGTGTGTCCCAGGATATAACTTAAGACACCAGGCTTAGTAGCAAGTACCGCCAAGCCATGTAGCCTGCCACATTTATCTGTCTTCTAAGTAAGGGTATACTATAAAAGAGTATGTCATGTGTGACTTTTCTTTTTTTTTTTATCAATAATGCTTTATAAAAGAACATTCTAGTATTGTTCAAATTTCAGAATTTGCTTAGATGATTTCTAGTTTTTATTCTCTTCTGGAATCCAGATTTCCAGATGTTTGCTTTCTTTAAACCAGTCCCAGTCTGGAGAGTTTTAGTTTTAGTTTGAAACTGGTCCTTCTTAGTCTGCCTAACAGTCTTTTGAGATTAGACTAGAATCTTGGGCCATTCTGTGTGAATCAGTAAAACTCCAATAGTTTGTGTAGTTTTTTTTTTTTTAAACCATTCCACAGAGGACATTCTTCTATTCTATTCCGTATATATGTATGTATGTATGTATGCATGCATGCATGCATGCATATGTATTTTCTTTAAATCATGTTTTATTATTTTATCAGTTAAAAATTGAACTATAGAGGCTGGCATATAGAGGCTTGAACTAAGATGACTCAGCAGTTAAGAGCACTTGTTGCTCTTGCAGAAGACCTGGGTTTGATTCCCAGCACCTACATGGTGGCTTATAATAATCTGTAGCTCAGTTTCCAGGGGATTTGATGTCTTTTTTAAGCCTCCACAGGCACCAGACATGGAAACAGAACACTCATACACATAAAATAGAATAATCTAAAAAAATTAAAGATAGAGCTGCATACTTTGTAGGATCTATTTTTCCCATTGTGAAATATAGTCTTCATTTCCACTGTGACCCTTGGTAGAGTCACTCTTATCTGAAGAGTCATCTGCAGACTTGCCACAGAGAAGTATATTTTTAGATATTTTTCCGAGATAGCGTAGGCCACCTTGAAAACCTGTCCAAGTACATTTTGGTTATGCAAAGACTATAGGCTAAAAGCCAAAGAATTCCTGGTGAGAGGAGGATTAAGCTTTTCTTTTTGGCAGATTGTATTTGAAATTTTGTTGTTTCAGGTTGTGCGTGTGTGTGTGTATGTGTGTGTGTGTTATGAAAAGATTCAAACAGGTCTCTAAGTAGACCAATTTCATTTTACCATTTTTTGTTGCTTTTTTAAAAGATGGATTTATTAATTTTATATATATATATATATATATATATATATATATATATATATATATATATATATATATATACAGTGTTCTGCCTGCATGTATCCCTGCACACCTGAAGAGGTAGCCAGATCTCATCACAGATGGCTGTGAGCCACCATGTGGTTGCTGGTAGTTGAATTTGGGACCTCTGAAAGGGCAGTCAGTTAAGACGTGCTCTTCTCATAACAGTGACATTGAGTTCTAACATTATTTTCAGCCTGAAGCATTGTGTGTGTTGAAATTTCTATGAGGTAGTTGCTTATAAAATCTTGGTTTCTTTTTAACATTTCCTTTTAATTTTGGACACAGAGTCTCATGTATCATGTAGCCCATGTTGTCCTCAGAGGTGCTGTAACACCTCTTACCCTGAACTTGATCTTCCTGTCTCCACCTTCTGACTGGTGGGACTACAAGGGTGCACTCTGGCACCCTGCTTGAGCAGGTTTCTTAAAGAGGTCACAGAACTGATACATTTCCTGAGTCAAGCATACTGAGTTATTGGGTTTTGTAACTTATGGGATACCTCAGGAGGTAAAGGCATTTGTCACTATGCCTGACTACCTGAGTTTAATCCCCACAGCACAAATGATGGAAAGAGAGAACCTACTCCCACAGATTTCCCTCTGCCATGCACCCATCCATATACACACACATTCATACACAGTAAATAAGTTTAAAAATAATTTTAAAAAGAATTGAATTTATAGTTTGACATTGGCATTAAAAGTGCCATATTTCCTTTTAGCTTTAGCTTTAAATTGGGTTGTTTTATTTCAGTTGGGTTTGAACTGCAAGATACTTACTTTGTAGAGGTATCTTGATGCCCTGGGACTTGAGTAGTAGTAGATGGAAAGATGGAACGTTAGAGTGCCTGAAAAGGAAGATTCTTGACTGGCACATTCTTACTGAGTAAGAGATTTTGCCTTCTTATCTTTTGCTTCTAGATAAGATGTTTGAGAAAAGTTTACTAGTTGGAAACAGAAGGTCCTTGAACTCACAGATCTGCTTGCCTCTGCCGCCTGAGTGCTGAGATTACAGGTGTGTGCCACCACTGCCCAGCTATTAGTTTGAGTGTCTATTGCTGTGAAGGGACATTATGTCCACGGCAACTCCTATAAAGGAAAACATTTAAACATTTGGGACTGGCTTCCAGCTTCAGAGGTTTAGTCGATTATCATCTTGGTAGGAGGATATGGTAGCATGCAGGCAGACGTGGTGATGGAGGAGCTGAGTCTACATCCTGATCCACAGGCAGCAGACAGAGAGACTGTCCTGGGCTTAGTTTGAGCATATGAGACCTCAAAGCCTGTCCCCACAGTGACACACTTTCTTCAATAAGTCCACACCTCCTAATAGTGTCACTCCCTATAGGTCAAACATTCAAAAACACTTGAAGTCTATGCAGGTCATACCTATTTAAACCACAACAGACGTCAAACTTCACTAAAATTATTCCTGAAAAGCTAGACATTCTGAAGTATTATTGACAAACGAGGAAAACAAACAAATCAGTCAATTTACAATGATATTGAATGCAGGTAACAGATGGTGAACATTACAATGTAAATTAAAACAGCAAAACAAAACCCACCTTATACCACATGGATTACTCGCATTTCCACTTGCTCTTAGTAGTTCTTTGTATATAGCTCAGACTGTCCTCAAACTCATAACCTTCTTACTTTATTTTTCCCAAGGGCTGGGATTAATAGGCACGCACCACCACTCCTGGTTTATCACATGCCTCCTCTGCTTGTCTGTCTGTCTCTTTTGACAGGGTTTCTCTGTGTAGCCCTGACTGTCCTGGAACTCACTCTTTAGATCAGGCCGGCCTTGAACTCACAGAGATTGGCTTCTTGTGCGTCCTAAATGCTGGGATTAAAAGTGTGCTCCACCACTATCCAACTTCACTTGGATTTCTGACCTGTTAGGCCACTGCTTGAAAACTAATTTGAATGAACATGGGCTAACATTTTGTTTTTGCATTTTACATATGCGCGCGTGTGTGTATATGTATATGTATATACACACTGGGCATGGTAATGTAAATGCTTAATCCCAGCATTTGAGAGGCAGAGGCAGGTAGATTTCTGTGAGTTCAGGGCCAGAATGGTTTGCAGAGCAAGTTCCAGGACAGCCAGGACTGTTACATAGAGAAACATTGTCTCGAAAAAACAAAACAAAGGAAAGAAATAGACACACACACACACACACACACACATACACCTTATGTACATCAGATAATCTGAATTAGGGGCTCAGAGGTAGATTATGTAAATATTTCTTAGGGCTGCAGATGAGAATTGCTTAGAAAACCTTCAGAAAAATACTCAATGAAGTCATATAATGAAATGTTTTATAGAAGGGAAATACTTTGTGAATTGTAGATGACTACCAAGATATAATAAATAATAAGAGCAAGATATAACATAGTGTATGTGTAGTATGTGAACATGTAATTGCACTTAAAATGCTTACAATGCTTCTAAAGGACATTTTACTTTTGGTTGCTTTCTGGGATTACAGCTATGTAGCACAATGAGCACAAGGATGTGAAATGATTTATAAAACTCCTGAGCCAAGCCAGGCAGTGGTGGCGCATACGTCTTTAATCCCAGCACTTGGGAGGCAGAGGCAGGCCTCTGAATTCAAGGCCAGCCTGGTCTACAAGAGCTAGTTCCAGGACAGGCTCCAAAACAACACAGAGAAACCCTGTCTCGGAAAACCAAACCAAGCCAAACCAAACCAAACCAAAACAAGATGTATTTAGTTATTTCTGAAAACACAAAACCTATATAACCCTCTGCCTGGACCCAACAACCCACTACTGTTGGCTTTTTAAACTCTCTGAGCTCCTCCAGGTATGTAGACGAGGGAATGACCCTGAGTGGTTTGAGTGCTTGGTTCTATTGAAGGTCTTCTGCACGTGGTATTAGTCAAGAGGCCAAGGCATGAGTAAGTTCATGCTTGCTACTAAAGCTACAGAACACTGTAGAAAACGCCAGTGTCTCCCGTTGCCCCTGATGAGTGATACTGGAAATGTTGCTAAATTCTGTTCCTCAGCTCTATAAAACCTATTAATTAGGTGATGTCAAAACCTCCGACCCTCACACTTACTGACTTGCATGCCCAGTTTTGGAGGAAGCAGGCAGAGAGGAAACAACTAGCTAGTCGGTGCTCTCAGATGATTTTCAAAGTTGTTTTTTTTCCCCCTTAAAGCTGTTTTCAAGTTTGATTGAATGTTACTTCTGGAAAACTATTTTCTAAGCCTAATTGAATAAAGACTAAAAAAAATGGTGAAATTGGCCCAAGTTTGCACACTGATCAACAACCTTCAACACCATATCCTTCCTAGCAGGTGCAGAACCCTGGGTTTGATGCCCAGCATGGAGGGGAACAACAAAGTTAGTGTAGAAAATAACTAGTGGGCCTGGGAAGTACATTGGTTGGTAGAGGCCTGCCTAGCACTGGGGAGGTGGAGCCAGTATTAGAGGGTTAAGGTCATCTTCAGCCACAGGGTCAGCTCAGGGCTGTCCTGAGTGTTGCTAGACCTGTTTTATCAAAAGCCAGGCTGGAGAGATGACTTAGGGATTAAGAACACTGACTGCTCTTCCAGAGGACCCGGGTTCAGTCCAGAGAACCCGGGTTAAGTTCCTGGCACCCACATGTGAGCTCACAACTGTCTGTAACTTCATTTCTAGTTGTTCTGACACCCTCACACAGACATACATGCAGATAAAATACCAATGCACATAAAATAAATGTAAGCAAATTATTAAAAAAAACAAAAACCAGTCTAGGTATCACAAAATATTAAATAGGAAGGGAATATATATAAATGTGTGTGTGTTTGCATGTATGTATGCATGCACATATATAAAGGGAATACATATTTACTATAACACACATATATGTTTGTGTTGTGTACACATACAATATATACATACATTTGTGCATATATTTTTAATCAGCATAGATAATTCTTGTTCCCAAATTAGTGAATGTATACATATATATGCATGCATGAAAATCTTTTTAATGGAAATTTTTACATATTTTTATGTTATTCAAGTGGAATTTCTATATATACATTCTATTTTTCACAAAATATATAAAATGGCTTTCAATCATGTTCTTTAAAAAATATTTATTTATTTATTATGTATACAATATTCTGTCTACGTACATGCCTGAAGAGGGCACCAGGCCTCATTACAGATGGTTGTGAGCCACCATGTGGTTGCTGGGAATTGAACTCAGGACCTTTGAAAGAGCAGGCAATGCTCTTAACCGCTGAGCCACCTCTCCAGCCCTCAGTCATGTTTTTAAAATGTTCCTATTTTAATTATACTTGTTCTTTATTTGCTTTCATGAAGCAAAACCTGTAATTATGCTTTAGGATAGGAATATTCAGTAGTAGAAAGATCTCGTCTCCCTTTAGTCAGTCTATGAATTCAGTATTTATATGTTTTCTTCTAGGTGGTTTTTCTTTTCTTTGAGGCAGAGGCTTGTTAATTATCACTTAGGCTGGTTTTGAACTTGTTTTGTATCCCAGACAGGCCTCTCCTGCCTCTCAACTTCCAGAGTAGCTGGGATTATAGATCTGTGCTATAAGGCCTGGCTTCACCCAGAATTTTTGTTGTTGTTGTTTTGAGATCTAGTGTCTTTGTGTAGACCTAACTGTCCTGGAGCTCACTCTGTACACCAAGCTGGCCTCGAACTCTGAGATCTGTCTGCCTCTGCCTCTCGAGTGCCGTGACTAAAGGTGTGCACCACCATTATCCTGCTCAGAATTTTGATGGGACCTGAAAAGAGGACTCCAACGCTTTAGTGAAAAAGGAACTGTGTTATATACAAAAACGCAAAGGCTTTGAAAGTAAAGCAACTACAAAGCGCAGCAAAGGGAAGCTTGTCTCACGAGACATAAAAATGTCACCTTGCCATCTGTTTTAAAAAGTGTATACTTAGCACAATGCTAGCTCCATGGGCTTGGGGTCTCGAGTTTGACTCCTAAAACTCATGTAAAGGTAGAAGAAGACTGGCTGCACAGAATGTTCACTGACCACCACTGCACACACACAATAAATGAAAAAAGAAAATCTTTTCTTTCAAGAAAGGATTTCTTAGCTGGGGGGTGATGGCACACTCCTTTAATCCCAGCACTCGGGAGGTGGAGGCAGGCAGATCTCTGTGAGTTCAAGGCCATCCTGGTTTACAAGAGCTAGCATCAAGCTACAGAGAAACCCTGTTTCGAAAACCAAAACAAACAAACAAACAAAAGAAAAACAAGAAAGAAAGGATTTCTCTGTGTAACAGCTCTGGTTATCCTGGAACTTGCTCTATAGATCAAGCTGGCCTCTAACTCAGAACTCAGAGATCCTCCTTCCTTTGCTTCCTGAGTGTTGGGACTAAAGGTGTGTGCCACTACACCTGGCTATTTGCTGCTCTTGTAGAGGACCCAGGTTTAGTTCCTGTGGTGGTTCATGACCCCAGTTCTCAGACTTCCTCCTGTGTGTGCTCCACATACATACATTCAGCCTAAACACCCATACATATGAAGGAAATAAATTTTAAAAATGTGCAGAGAGCAGTATAACCAATTGTTGTCTGTATATTGTTGGTGTTTAAAAAACAATATTTTATTTTTCTTCTGCTTTGAAAACTTTTAAAAAAACTTTTGTGTGTGTGTGTGTGTGCGCGCGCGCGTGCGTGCGTGCGCGTGCGTGCGTGAATATGTTCTGTGGTACGTCTGTGAAAGTAAGACAAAGTCTCTTCCTTTCTTCCATGTGTCTTCCTGGTGATGGAACTCAGGTCACCATGCTGTGCTACAGCTGCTGCTATCTGCTGAACTATTTTGCCAGTTCTTTAGTTTTTTTAAAAATTTTTTATGATTTATTTATCTTTATTTTATGTGCATTGGTGTGAAGGTGTCAGATCTCCTGGCACTGGATTTTCAGACAGTTGTGAGCTGTCATGTGGGTGCTGGGAATTGAACTGTGTCAGTGCTCTTAACCGCTGAGCCATTTCTCTAGCCCCCCAGTTCTTTAGTTTTGAAGACACTGTTATAGATGGTGTGCCTTCCTTCCTGAGATGTAATTATTATCCTTGAGTTGGTGCTTTTTAAATTTAATATGCATTATAAACCATAAATATTTTGTTTGTAGTGTATGCTAATATTCGATGAAATGTCAACAGGGTTGTGTCTGTTCTGAAATATGAACCTGTAGCTCACTGTAACTCCTGTACAGTTCCTTATTATATGAACACACTGCAGGATATTACCTGGAATTGAGAGTTTCTTACTGTGGTGCTTCAGTAAATGCCGTTTGATGTCAGTGCATTTTTTTCAGACTGTTCAGTTAATTGCTAAAGAGTAACAAGGATGGCATTTTATTCACCAAGTGTTTTATTGGGACAATTCACTATCAGTTAGAGAAGAAACAGTTATGCCTTTTTTTTTTTTTTTTTTTTGGGAAAAGAAAACCTCTGAGTGTTTAAGAAGATAAATGTTAGCTGGGCCTGGTGGTGCACACCTTTAATCCCAACACTTAGGGATGCAGAGGCAAGTGGATCTCTCTGAGTTTGAGGCTAGATTGGCCTACAGAGCAAGTTCCAGGACAGTCAGGGCTACACTAAGAAACCCTGTTTTGGAGGAAGGAAGGGGAAAATATTAAAGAAAAAGCCTAAAATTTGAAGTCTAATCTTTTTAGAATTTAGGAATGGAGAACATCTTTAAAATGTTGGAACAAGCATTCCAGAACAAATAATTGTCACATAAAGATAGATGTGATTAATATTCTCTCTCTCTTAGACATGGGGGAGGGAGGGAGGGAGGAAAAAAGAGGGAGAAAGGAAGGAGAAAGAGGAAGGTGAGAAGGTACCCTTCATTCTAGACAACTTGCCAAACGCACTTGCTTACTCTGCTCTCTCCTGGCCTCATCTCTGCTCTCTCCTCACTCTTGTGTGATTCCATTTATGCAGACTGTGGCTGTTTTATAAACTAGGGCATGGGACATTCCAGCTTAGACTGACTTTATGATAGCCCTTGCCCATTCTGTTCACCTATTTATTGTCTTATTTATAACACCTCATTGTAAATATTGTATTTTCTACTTTCCAGTGATTGTTTCTTATTGTCTTGTATCCCCTCACAGTAAGGTAGTATGCTATGGTCATTTTGTGTCAGTATAGGTATACAGAGGTGTGTAGAAATTAGGACATATTACCATTAATTTTAAAACTTTTTTATGACAACATGAAATGTTAAATAGAAATATTATATATAAATCATGCATAAGGGGCTGGAGAGATGGCTCAGTGGTTAAGAGTACTGACTGCTCTTCCAGAAGACCCGGGTTCAATTCCCAGCACCCACATGGCAGCTCACAACTGTCTAAAGATCCAGTTGCAGGGGATCTGACACCTTCACACCAATGCACATAAAATAAAGTTAAATAAACCATAAAAAATATTTAAAAAAAATCATGCATAAAATTGTGAATGTATTTAATGCTAATGAATCATTTACTTAAAAATAATTAAAACAGTAACTTTTCTATTTCATATATTACACCATGGTTAGGAAACAAAAATAACTCCCCTTATACCCTTGTCATTGTATCATCAGTTGATAGACATGATATTTGGGTTGTTGCCAAGGTTATAATAAATGTTGCCAACATTATAATAAAAATCTACTTAGCTGAATTAAGTAAAGGAGAACTTAATAAGGACAAGGAAAATCACATGCTCCTCATGAACATTGACCCTGGATAGAAAAGGCAAAAATCAAGCTGTTTCTGCAGTGTCTCAGGGCTGCAATGTCCTTTGTATATCCATCATAGTCTGTGTAGAGGAAAAGATTCATTTTTTATCAAACTTTAATAACTTCTTTTAAGTAAATATATGAGAGAGCTTTGACTGGCCATTGTGGTTTTGTTTGTATATTTATATTTATCATTTATTAGAAGGACATTTCATGTTTTAGGACTTATGAATTTTCTTTTACCATCCTGTGTAGGTTGTTTCCTAGAAACATGGTTGTTTGTTGGACTTGATCTCACAGCCGAGTGAGGACGTCTTTACTGATAATGTCAAGTTCAGGATACCCTCCCAACCAAGGAGCTTTCAGCACAGAGCAAAGTCGTTATCCTTCACATTCTGTCCAGTATACTTTTCCCAGCACCAGACACCAGCAGGTAAGGCATATTAGCTGTCAAGATGCATATATGGTTTATGGTTTCAACTTTCCTGTGTAATATATTTATTGGCTAGTAATGGATGTGCTTGTTATTGTTATTATTATTATTATTATTATTATTATTATTATTATTATTATTGAATGGCAAGAATCATGTAGGAATCATTCATAGCCAGGTGTGGTGAAATGTGCCTCTAATTCCAGCACTTGAGGATCAGAGGCTAGAGGATGGGAGTTCAATGCCAGCCTTGCTTATATAGCAAATTTGAAGCCAACCAGGGAAAAATGAAGCTTCATCTAATACACACACACACACACACACACACACACACACACACCATACATATATATATATATATATGTATATATATATATTTATGTATTATTTTGTATGTGCGCTTGGTCTGGCATACATGTGGAGATCAGAGGACTGGAGTCAGTTATCTCTTGCTACCATGTTTGTTCCAGGGATTGATCTCAGTTTGTCAGGCTTGGCTATATAGTGCCTTCATCTGATGAACCATGTCACTAGCCCTATCTCTCTGATTTTGAATTAGGAATTATTCACAGGAAAGAGTAAGTTGTCTACAGTTTCTAGGATAACACCATATTTACATTCCATGTTCTGGTTGAGTTTTAAACTGGCTAGATAGTTTGACCTCTGATTAGTTTCAGCATAAACACTTCTACTTTAAGGAGATGTGAGAAAGTTTCTATGAATAACTTAACCTTTTCAAAAATGAAATATGAGGTGGAACTCCCAGCTTATTGGACAAAAGCTAGTAATGTAAAAAATTTAAAGAAAATACAGAAAGAATATTGAGTTTGGTGACATCTGCCTGCTTTAGAACTCAGCAAGTGGAAGTAGACAGTCTCTATCACAAAAGTAAACAAAAGAAAGCAAGAAATGTTTCTTAGGATTTCTATTGCTAAGATAAAACACTATGACCATTAGCAACATGAAGAAGAAAGGGTTTATTTCTTCTTAACAACTATCAGGTCATACTTGATCAGTGAGGGAAGTGAGGATAGAACCAGAGGCAGAACTAAAGCAGAAGCCTGAAGACGTGCTGCTGTTTATGGACTGGATCTTGGTGATGTGCTTAGCTTGCTCTCTTATGCCTGCCCAGGGATGACATTGCCCACAGTACTGAGCCCTTCCTTACCAATTTTCAGTTAAGACAATGCTTCATAGGCCAGTTTGGTGGGCCGTTTTCTCAATTGAGGTTCCTTCTTCCCAATGATTTTAGATTGTGTCAAGTTGACATAAAACTAGACAGCCCAAATGAAATGCTTACCTTAGTGAATAAGAAAGCAAATTTATCAATCAAATACAGTTGAATATTTCTGAGGACTCCTTTGAAATATGGTTCTGATTTGGAATGAATGTGGATATTCTTAATGTTTTTGCAGAAAAACAATGTACTTGCATGTTTTTGTTGATGCCCTTGTTTGGCTGAAGTTGCTTTCTGTTCCTACATTGACAATGTTTATCATGATTTAGTGTTTTATTTTTTTCTTACCCCAATGCTGTCCATGTGATTGCTGATTTCCTGGATTATTGTGTTGCTTTTTGTTTGTTTATATTAATGCATGTGTCTCTGTGTTTGTATAGGTCAGGACGACTTGAAGTCATAGGTTGCCCTAATTGTTCTTTGATCAGAGACAGTTTTGACCCAGCCTTTGACTTTTCACTCTCTGCAAAGACTTAAGGGAGCCAAATTTGTGTTTAAGAAATCTTTTTATATGTAACTCCCTCCTCTCTAGAGGTCTTTAGAAATTCTGATTCCTCCAAACCTATATCACTGTGTCTTCAATAGCCTTGATTGTGGAGCCCTGTTTGAATACCCAGGGCTGTAGACTTTCAAATTAATTTTGGGCAGAAAGCTTACAAACAATTTTCTCTCAGAGGTTACCTCTTGTACAGTCTATTGCCCACTATCTGAAAATAGTTTCTATTTACCCCTATCCCCCTTTATACCATCTGTCTGTCTGTCTAATCTATGTGAGATATCTGTATAGCCTTGTATTTCTTACGTAGTTCAAGTTGAGTGCTGGGATTCTAGACATATGCTCTTGTGCCCAGCTAGATTCTACCATATGATTTTTCTAAAGTCTCCCCCACAACCCCCATGAGACAGTTTAGATAGACAATGTTACATGCTCAAAACTGGAAGCTGCTGTACTCTGTTGTGTTGTCCTTTTTTTCTACCAGTCATTTTTGAATAATTCAAAACCTTAAAACCTTTCAGAGAGCATCAGTGACTGATATGTTTTCGAGTTCTTCTTTTCTCTTTCTTTTTCTTTTCTTTTTTGAGACAGGGTTTCCCTTTGTAGCAGTTCTAGCTGTCCTGGAACTAGCTCTTGTAGACCAGGCTGGCCTTGAACTCACAGGGATTCACCAGCCTCTGCCTCCCAAGTGCTGGGATTAAAGGCATATGCCACCATGGCCTGGCCATTTTCAGAGTTCTTGAGTTCGGGAAACTTCATTGTTCTTGAGTGAATGATCTTGCTCTGAACTTGTAGAGTTAAAGCTCTCCTTGGAACCTGCTCTGTTTGCTTCTGTTTATTTCTGCTGATAAGTCAGTGTCCTTCTTATGACCCTTGTTTGTAGGAAGCCTGTGTTTGGATTTGGAACTTGTAAATCATTATCCTTGGTTTCCTACACTAAAATAATTAAATTTGAATTATGTATTTACATATGTGTATATGTGTGTTCATGAGTGCCACAGTACATATGTGGAGGTCAGAAAACTTGGAGTTTATTCTCTCCTTCCCTCATAGGGCTTCCAGGGATTGAACATCGGTTTTCAGATCTGGTGGCACGTACTTCTACCTGCTGAGCCATTTTCCAGCCCTCTAAAAATTTTAATGTATTGTCTGTGTACTAATTTTTAAAATTTCTTAGGCCTTTCTCCTTGGTTCTTTTAAGTTTAAGGATTGTCATTTCTAACTTCAGAGAAATGATGTGTTATTTCTTAGGACATTGCCTATTACCTGTCGTGGTGGGTATTATTTTTTGTATCTGTGTTCTGATGCTCTGAATGTGATTAAAGACCTCTGGTATTCTCTTTTTGTTATATTTTTTTGAATGTGATTAAAGACCTCTGGTATTCTCTTTTTGTTATATTTTTTGAGGACATATCTTTTTATACTTCAAAATTTTATGTTTACTAGTACTATAGTGTATATATGTATGATGTATGTGAGTGCTGGAGGACATGTGCCATGGCATGCATGTGGAAGCCTGACGACAACTTTGAGGAGTTGGTTCTCCTCCCTTTGGAAGTTCTGAGGACTGAAATGAGGTGGTCAGGATTGCGGAGCAAGGGCTTTGCTGGTTGACTCAATCTTTCCACTCTTCTCTTTTACTTTCATTTAATCTTTTACTTTTTTCCGTGAACATAAATTCCTTTGTTACATTTAAAAAGTTTTTAAATGGTTT
Source organism: Myodes glareolus (assembly GCF_982192425.1). NCBI lineage: Eukaryota > Metazoa > Chordata > Mammalia > Rodentia > Cricetidae > Myodes > Myodes glareolus. Next base: position 61,796,217 of record NC_142034.1, read on the forward strand.
TTTTTCTTTTTTAAAGTTTACCACTTTTTTTTTTTTAAGTTTTCATTTTATGTGCATTGGTGTGAGAGTATCAGATTCCCTGGAACTGGAGTTACAGACAGTTGTGAGCTGCCATGAGGGTGCTGGAAATTGAACCCAGGTCCTCTGAAGAGTAGCCAGTGCTTTTAACCACTGAGCCATCTCTCCTGCCCCTTCTTTTAATTTTTATATTTTCAAATTTGTAAGGTTTCTTCTTAAGTAACCTGTAAAGTGTAATTTTTTTTTAATTATCTGCTTATAGAAAAGGACTCTTCCTATTTGAGCCTTAGTTTAATTTTATCTGTTTATGATTTTCAGAACTTCTTTCTTATATAGAATTGACACAATGTAAAATTTTCTATCCTAAAGCTTTGTAATACATGTGCTACCTAGAACAGTTTTACCACCTACAATGAAACACCATTCTTCTGATATTCAATAGTTTACTTTTTGTCTCAAGGAATTTGTGTTTTGTATTTCATGTAAATGGAACAATAATAATATTTACTCTTCTGAGTCTGGATTAATAAACATAGTATCTATTTCTAGTATGATCAATGTTTTATTTATTTGTTTTGTTTGTTTGTTTGTTTGTTTTTTGAGACCGGGTTTCTCTGTGTAGCTTTGGAGTCTGTCCTGGAACTCACTTTGTAGACCAGGCTGACTTTTTACAGAGATCCGCTTGCCTCTGCCTCCGGACTGTTGGGATTAAAGATGTGAGCCCCCACGCCCAGTATATTTTATACTTTTTTATAGGTGCATAATATTTTATAGATCTAACATGTTTTGTTCATTCATGCTATATTAGTATGATATTTTAAAGATTTATTATTTTTAGAGTCTCTGTGTATATCTGTACCTGTGAATGTAGTACCTGCAGAGACCAGAGGCAGCAAATTCCCTTGGAGCTGGAATTACAGGCAGTTGTGAGCAGCGCATCATGAATGTTGGGACTCAAAATCAGGTCCTCTGTGCTCTGTAAATGGAGACTGTGCTTCTGTTTTCTGGCCTCCCAGGCCCAAAACCATATTAATTACCACACTGTTTGGCCAATGGCTTAGGTGTATTCCCTAGCTAGCTCTTACATATTTATTAACCCATTTCTATTAATCTATGTATCGCCACAAAGCTGTGGCTTACTGGTAAGGTTCTGGCATCTTTTTCCTTTGGCAACTACATGGCATCTGCCTGACCCTGCCTTCTTTCTCCCTACATTCAGTTTAGTTTTCCTGGCTGGCTATATTCTGTTCTGCCATAGGCCAAAGCAGCTTCATTAACCAATGGTAATAAAACATATTCATAACATACAGAGGGGAATTCCACATCGCTGCTCTTAACTACCAACCTGTCTTTCCAGCCTGATACGTTTATTTTACAGCTCTCCTAGCTGTCTCTAAAACAAGAAAGTAGATATAGAAGCAAACAACAACAAAACAACAATAAAAATACTCCCCAAAACCCCACTAGGTTAGTGGTTCTCAACCTGTTTGTCACAAACCCCACAGGGGTCACATATTGGATATCCTGCATATCAGATATTTACCTTATCGTTCACAGTAGTAGGAAAATTACAGTTATGAAGTAGCAATGAAATAATTTTTTGGTTGGGGGTCACCACAACATGAAGAACAAACTGTATTAAAGGGCCATAGCGTTAGGAAGTTTGAAGACCACTGCATTAGATCAGCACCTTCTTTTGGTCTCTGTGGGCACCAGGCACACACATGGTACAAAACATACATGTAACACAATATCCATACACACACAAAACATACACACGCGCGCACGCGCACACACACACACACACACACACACACACACACACCCCAAACTCTCCTTTGGTTGTGATGGAAGAAACTAGGACTCTCAACTAGTAAGTTGATTTTTCTGGATTTCAGCTTCATTTGTAAATAAACATGGATCTAAAGAGACAACCTCCGTGTTTTTGCAAGCTAATTTGTTTTGAATTTACTACTGGAATTCTTCCTTCCTCCCTCCCCCCCCTCCTCCTTCCTTCCTTCCTTTCTTTTATTTTGAGATAAGGTTAAAGTCTAGGTCTAGCCTTTGCTGGCTTGGAGTTCCCATGCAGGCCAGACTGTTTCTGAACTCAGAGATCTGCCTGCTTCTGACTCCCAATTGTTGGGATTAAAGGCCTTTTTGATTTGGTTTGGTTTTGAGAAAGGCCCTAGGCTGGCCCAGATCTCAGTATGTACCCCAGGTTGACCTCAGATTCACTTGCCTTGGTCTCCTGAGTGCTGAGATTACACATGCTCACTCTGAGATTTCAGACTAGACACATGAATTTGAGAATTACTTATGTGAGTAATTAGATTGGGATTTATCATATTATTAGAGAAATAGTTAAATAGACATTGAAATTTTATTTTGAATTACTTATTTTTGACAATAATAATTAAATGCTGATCCACTAACCTGGCCAGGTCTTACAACTTGAGTTCAATACCCAGAACCCACATGGTGGAAAGGGAGAATTGATTGTCACAGATTGTCCTCTGACCTTCACATGTAAGCCATGGCATGTGTACAATCTGCTCCCATTTCCACAAGAAATACATGTAAAACGTTTTAAATAATAGATTGGAAAGATGGCTCAGTAGTTAAGAGTGCTTGCTCTCCTTTCACAGGATTGGAATTAGGTGTCAAGCACCCACATCTATAATTCCAGCTTCAGAGCTTCCAAAACCTTCTTCTGGGCTCTGAGGGTAGCCACCTGCGCGCGCGCACCACACACGCGCGCGCGCGCGCGCGCGCGCACACACACACACACACACACACACACACACACACACACACAAACAACAGGCACTCATTGGCTGGGGGATGGTGGCACATGCCTTTAATCACAGCACCCCAGGAGGCAGAGGTAGGTGAATCTCTGTGAGTTCAAGGCCAGCCTGGTCTACAAGAGCTGTTCCAGTACAGCTAGGACTGTTACACAGAGAAACCCTGTCTCAGAAAACAATAAACAAACAAACAAACAAATAAATACCAAAACAACAGACACATATACATAAAGGAAAACAGATCTTACTAGAAATGATTAAAATGTTGGTGAAAAATCGACTCATTAAAATATTAAAATTGTCATTGCTGTTTGTTTTCATAAAGGTTCTTAATTACTTTGTTTGACTTCATGGTGCTATTCTTATTTGTAGTTAATAGTTAACTTACAATTATTTTAATACCAGGAGTTTGCAGTCCCTGACTATCGCTCTTCTCATATTGAAGTTAGTCAGGCATCACAGCTTTTGCAGCAACAGCAGCAGCAGCTTCGAAGACGACCTTCCTTGCTTTCAGAATTTCACCCAGGTTCTGACAGGTAATGGGTTTTCTCTTACGTTTCTACTTAGGATTAATTAAATTACATCATTTATTATTTTTAATTTTTCTCTAACACCTGCAACTGGTCTTTTATACAGTTTGTGCTTTGAGTTCTTTTCCACTTTGAGTATCCTCCCTCCCCCATGTACCTTATATATGGTACTGTCTTGCTTGTCTCCCAGTGACTTCCACACCATTGTTCCCATTCTGGTTTCTTAGGTACTCCAGATAAACACACAAAAGACTCAGGGCCAGGATCTATATATAAGAGAAAACATGCGATTTTCGACTTTTTAAGCCTTGGTTACATCACTCAGTATGATTTCCAGTTTTATCCATTTTCCTGCAATTTTTTTTGAGACAGGGTTTCTCTGTAGCTTGAGCCTGTCCTGGAACTAGCTCTTGTAGACTAGGCTGTCCTCAAACTCAAGAGATCAGCCTGCATTTGCCTTTTGAGTGCTGGGATTAAAGGCATGCACCATCACTGCCTGGCTTTCCTGCAAGTTTTATACTTTCATTTTTCTCCATAGTTGCATACATTTTCATTTCAAACGATAGACATTTGGGCTGGCTGTGTTTTCTAACTATTGTGATAGAATTTCAGTGATCATGGATTTGGAAGTGTCTCTGTTGTAGGGTATAGATTCCCTACGGCTTATGCACAGGAGTGGCTAGTTCATGTGGTAGACCCATATCTACTTTGTTGAGGAATCTCCAGATTGATTTCCAAAGTGGCTGTACCCACCAGAGTGTAGAGTGCTTAAAAATTTTATATGTGTGTGTATATATACAGTAAATGTGTAAATATATTTAATAAATATATAAATAAATATGAAATAATATATGTCTATATGATGATAAATCCATTTTATTAATAGGCTTGAGGGCTAAGGAGGTCAGTGGAATCTAATGTCCTCACTAGGCTGGATCTCCCTGGTCTTTCTTATCCCTAAACATTTCATTTTCACTCTTAATGTTGTTGATTTAAAGTAAACTTTATTGGGGTGCTTGATATCTCTCAGTGGTATAGCACTTGACAGACAAGCTTAAGGCCTTTAATTCCATCTCCAGTACAGGGAAAAAAATCATTGTGTATATTTATATAAAGGATGTTACAGAAGAATATGTATGTAGATAATGCAAAGGACCCTGCCCAAGAACAAATTAGCATACCCACTGTCCCCTCTTGAGGTGGCAAGAAGCTATTCTTATACCATTTAGCAAGAATCCCATAGGTGGCAACCCAGACCCTGGGGCATCTGTGTTCTTTGGTGGGAACATGGGCTGTGAATATCAACACAAACCATGGCTGGGGTAGGACCACAAAAACAGATAATGGCCCTTGGCAGCAGACCAGGCTTAGATGTCACTGTGGTCCTAGGTGGCAAGCTGGCCACCCACATTAGCCTGTTCCTCACCACCTTTGCTTCTTCAGGTCTACCTTTCTAAAGCACATGAAGCAGTCTGCTTCTCTTTCTCTCCCATGTGTTTGTTCATCATAATGGTGTCTACCCTCCCAGTGTCACAAGGCACCAGGTGGGTATGGGCCCTTGGATATATTCCGCCAGCCCGGAGACTTGAGGACCAAGGTGGCCCTATGGCTGTCTTTCACTTGCATGGGCTTTGAGGACCCAGGTGGGCCTCCAGCAGAAACTTCTGAGTTTGGTATGAATCTAATTTATTTATTTTTGCATTTGTGGCCTGGGATTTTGTTATGTTAGAAAAAAATCATTGCCAAGGCCAAAGTCTGCCTTAGAGTCTTCCCACTGTGTTCTCTGGGATGTCATAGTTTTCAGCCTTGTTTAATTTTCTTTTATTTTAAGTTCATTTTTCTATATTGTGTGTCTTCATTCTTTTGTGTGTAGAAATCCAGTTTTCTTTCAGCATGATATACCAAAGAAACTATTTTTTCTCTGTTATGACCTCTTGTTTTGCTTATGAAAAATTAGATCCCCACATGTTTTTGGCCTTTCCCTTTCCTTCTGGTAATTTGTTTGTAAATTTTTCAGTCAATACCATGTTATCGTTTCTTTTTTAAAATGTAATATATATGGGTGTTTTGATGTTTGTGCAACATGTGTGCAGTGCCTATGGAGGCCAGAAGAGGACTTTGGATCTCTTGGAACTGGAGTTGTAAATTGCCATGTGAGTGCTGGGAATTGAACCTGGTCCTCTGAAAGATCAGCCAGTGCTCTTAACCACTAAACCATCTCTTTAGACCCTCAATTGTTTGTTTTGATTATTATATCCTTGTAATAATTTTAAAGCATTGAATGTATATAGTGCTTTAGGTCAGTGGTTATCAGCCTCTGGGTTATGACCCCTTTGGTAAACCTCTATCTCTAAAAATATTTGCAGTATGATTCCTAACAGTGGCAAAATTATAGTTGTGAAGTGACAACCAGAATATCTTTATGGTTAGGGGTCATTACAACATGAGGAACTGTTTTACAGGGTCACAGCAATAGGAAGGTTAAGAACTTTAACCTTTAGGGAATATGGACATTTAAAAAATATTCTACTTTTTATCCTGTGAAATGGCTCAGTGGGTAATGGTGTTTTCTTGCCTAGCCAGATGACCTGGATATCCATTATGACACCTGGTTTCTCTGCAGCTGCATGAAGGCCATTTATAATGTACCAATTTGTACAGTAATAGTTTCTCTAGGAGTGCTTTACATGTCTGTCATAGTGGACCAGGGTTCTCAATAAAGGTTGTGAGAACGACAGAATTTTCCCCTTCCTGCTTCTGCATAGTGTGGAAAGTAAGAAAGCCATGCCCATCACAACTTCTAGCCCAGAACAAACAAACACATTGCCTTCAACAAGACAATGGCAGGGAAAACGTTCTTGGACAGTTTTGCACTGAAGAGACTGTCTGAACTAGGCTTCCACATTGCCTTTGCAAGAGAAAGCAGACGGACACAATACTGGATAAATTATTAAAGTTCAAGGATAAGGAAAAGACTAGGAGGAATCCAGGTTCTTTTCAGGGTGGAACTGTGTCTGGTTCTAAATTTGAATAGCGCTCAGTTAATGGCAGGAGATAATGAAGCAATAGCTTAAATTCTGAGAAAAAGAAATTAAGATCCAAGAATATTATACCAGACAAAATTAAGTCTTAAAGCAACAGGCAGGTATTTTTAGACATGAAAACACTGAGCAACCAAAACTTATTATAGAATTTGTAGGCGATGAAATCCAACTAAACAAAGAATGGAAGCTGTGGTAAAGGACTGATAGTTATAAGCTTATGTAAATTTTAAAAATCCACATTATGCAATGTTAAATATGAAACTAAAATTTAAATGGTGGATCTCTAACACCTGGAAATATTAAACATTGATAGAATAAAAAAAGCACAGTTTACAAATACACACAAGTAAGGTATGTTTAAAATCTTGTCTTTGAAAAGTGTACACACAGTAATTTTATTTTTCTAAAATAGAATTTTAAGGTAACTCTTTAAACATCATTTTAGTGTTTTTCATAATTCTTTCCCTTGCCTTCTAGTTTATTTTTGAATATTTTTTATTTTTAAAATTTATCATTATGATCATCTTCAGTTCTAGCTTCTGTTCTTCTCCATTATTGGGTGTGCTTCACCTTCTGGTTTTGATAAATCACACAGGCAAGAGTTGTTATAAGTAAAATGTATTTGATGTTTTACACACACACTTTCTCTCTTTCTCTACCTGAATGGTGACATTAAAGGTGTGTTCTACTCTGTCTGGTGTAGTAATGAGCTGTGGGCAGGCCTGCTTTTAGTCCCGCCCGGCTCCCGCATGGCTAGCTTAGCCCCGGAAATAACAACACACAAATTGTATTCATTTAAACACTGCCTGGCCCATTATCTCTAGAGAGTTAGTTACTAGCTAACTCTCACATCTTGATTAACCCATTTCTAATAATCTGTGTACCACCACAAGGTGGTGGCTTACCGGGAAAGATTCAGCATGTCTGACCTGGTGGCTGGCTCCATGGCGTCTGCCTCATTGCCCTCTTTCCAGCATTCTGTTCTGTTTACTCCGCCTACCTAATTTTCTGTCCTATCAAAGGGCCAAGGCAGTGTCTTTATTAACCAATGAAAATAACACATAACAGAAGGCCCACCTACATCAGTCTGGCATCTGTGGTAGATCTAGTACTATTTGTGTGCTAGGTAGGCATTCTATCAACTAAATGTGTCCACAGTGGCAAGTTACACTTTTGTAGGACTGTAGACTGAATGAGGGTTCCTAGATCAATGGACTCTTACGTGGCTTAGACACTGCTTGTCATACTGTCATGGAAAGTCACAGTTGTTTATAGAAAGGTAAAAATTTGAAATTACATTGAAAAATTTCCTGTGGCCTTGGGATAGCTTGTATTTTATGTTTTGTATTGATTGCCGTGGCCTTTAGCGTCACAACAAAGGCTGAATTTAATTTTTAATTCTTTGAAAATTTCATACATGTGTGCAATGGATCTTGATCATATCCACTCCCCCTTCAGGCCTCCTCAACACATTTTCTCCCAATTTTATCTTTCTCACCTCCTCTTCTTCCTCCTCCTCTTTTTTTTTCTTTCTTTTTTCTTTTTTTCTTTTGTAACCCACTAACGTTTAAGTGTTGCCCATCTGCAGACCAATACATCTATGAGGGCATGAGCATCGTTCTTAAAGAAAAGTGATTAACTCCTGTCAGCAACCACTAACTGCCAACAGCTCCTTAACTGTGTTGGGTCATCAGGAGCTTTTCCCCTCTCCATGCTGGGATTTTTAACTGGCTGGATCTTTTGTGTGTTACCATGGCTGCTTTGAGTTCCTGAGTATGACAGCCGTGTCCTGTTCAGATGCCAGCATTTCACAGCACTCCTCCTTACAATCTCCTACTCCTTCCTGACTCTTACATTCTTAAAAGAAATTTAATTATTATTATTTTTTATCATATTGGTGTTTTTCTTGCAAGTATGTGTGTGTACCACATGTTTGCCTGGTACTCAGTAGACTAGAAGAGGGTTTTGGATACTTTAGAACTAGAGTTATAGATAGTTGTGAGCTACTGTGTGGGTGCTTGGAATTGAACCTGGGTCCACTGGAAGACTAACCAGTAGGTGTTTTAACCACTGAGCCTTCTCTCTAGCCCAAGCTCTTACATACTTTCTACTTCCTCTGCTATGATGTTCCCTGAATCTTGGAGGGTGTGTGTGTGTAATGTATATGTCAAATCTATAACTGAACACTCACAGTTACTTCTTGTCAGCACTTTGAACAGATATAAACACTACTCTGTGCAATAAGAAGCTTTTTTGACCAAAGTTAAGAGTAGCTCAAATCTCTTGGTATCAAGAGCTTGGCCAGCTGCTAATCTTTGATAAATTACTTCTGTCTGCTTAGTAGAGGGTGTTTGTCTTGGTTAGTTTAGCTTTGGATCATGTTCTTATTCTTTTGTCTTCATTAATTTGGTTTTAAAACATTTAAATAAAATGTTTTTTATTTAAATAACTCTTAAAACATTTAAATAAAAAAAGGTCTGTGTGGGGGAGTTGAGGTGGCTCAGTGTTTGAGAGCACTTGCTGCTTTTGCAGAGGGCCCAAGTTTGTCCACATAATGACTCACAACCATTAGTAACTCCAGTTCTGTGAATCGACATTCTCTTCTGAATTCTTCAGGCACCAGGCATCATGTGATGCACTTATTTATGTGCAGATAAATGATCATCCACATAAATTTGTTTTGTTTTGTTTTTTTTGAGACAGGATTTTTCTGTGTAGTTTTGGAGCCTATCCTGGAACTCACTCTGTAAACCAGTCTGGCCTTGAACTCCCAGAGAGCCACCTGCCTCTACCTCATGAGTGCTGGGATTAAAGGCGTGCCTCAGCACTGCCTGGTTTAAAAATCTTTTTTATTTGTTTGTATTTTTGTTTTTCTGAATAGCCCTGGCTGTCCTGGAACTCACTTTTATAGACTAGACCAGCCTTGAATTTAGAGATCTGCCTGCCTCGGCCTCCCTAGATCTGGGATTAAAAGGTGTGTTACCACCACCACTGCCTAGCTAAAATAAAAGCCTTAAAAAAAAAAATCTGTGTATACTCTTGTGCGCACATGAGTGTAGTTAAGTGGCCAGCTTTACATAGGGTCTGATGATCTAAACTCAGGTCCTTGTGCTTGTATGCTTAAAATATGTTTTATGTATATTTTTACAAATAAAAATATTGTGTTAAGACTTTCATTTCTAGATTTGTCTATAGAACTTCTCAAAGCGACATTGGTTAGAAGTGTTAATAATATTCAGGTGCGGTTCAGATGTGTCTAGCCTTTTGACATTATGACACGACTTCATTATTTACAAATGCTTCATGCATAGGTATCCTGGGATGCATGTGGTATATGGATAACAAATTGGGTGTGCCTGGATATTAGTTGGGCATAGGTAGAGGGAGTGGCAATTCACTCTGAAAGTAAGCATAACCTTTCATTCATTCTGAAGTCTAAGTTGTGGTGTTAGCAAGGAGTTAAATGTCACTTAATTTTCAGGTTTTTTTTTTCTTTTTTTCTTTTTTTGTTTTAGGCCTCAAGAAAGAAGAACTGGATATGAACAGTTTCACTCAGGTCCCTCACCAGTGGATCATGATTCCTTGGAGTCCAAGCGACCACGCTTGGAGCCAGTTTCTGATGCCCATTTCCAGCGTGTTAGTGCTGCGGTTTTACCTTTAGTTCACACGCTGCCAGAAGGGTTGAGGTCGTCTGCAGATGCTAAGAAGGTAAATGTTTGTTTTCTTACTCTGTGGAGCTTAGGACTGTAATGTTTATGTAACCATATTTCAGGCTCAATACCTAAAAGAAAAGTCCACATTACAGCAGCCTGTAAAGGTTAGTGCTATGAGAGCAAAACATTGTTAAGCAAAACTATAAACCACAACTCCAGATTGCAGTTAGTACCTTTGACTTTTTGGTAAGTGAAAACAGTTTGAGGAGTTCAATAAAGAAGTCTCTTATGACTATTTCTCATGCATTTTGTGTGGCTGTACCGAAAAATGTGGTCAGAGGTACTGAAGACTGTCAGTTTTGTCATATTTCACTTATTTGTGTGGTGGTAGGGAGAGCTTATGCAGTATGACATGCATGTAGATGAAGATCAGAGGATAGCTCTCAGGACTCACTTCTCTCCTTCCACCCTGTGAGTCCCAGGGTTTGCAGCCAGCACCCTTACTGTCTGAGTTTTGTTTGGGGAAGATTTTTTACCCTTTAAGATAGGGTCTCCACATCTAGCCCAGATGGTCTGAAACTCATTGTGTAGATCAAGCTGGCTCACAAAAATCCTCCTGCCTCTGAATTCTCAGCACTCTACTATGCCTAGCAAATTTTGTTAATTTAAAAAAAAAACCCTTTTAATTTATTAACATAGGATACATAGTGTACATAGGATGAAGTGTTATTTAAGGTTTGACTTTTTCTAATTTTTATCCAAAGAAAATGGTTCCAGAGTTATATAACTGTTACACACTTAAACTTTGGAGTTGATTTCCCAGCACTATAGGCATGGTGATACGCACACCTGGGAAGCAGGCTATTTTTGGCTTGTTTGGGATACATGAGGCCTTTTTTGTTGTTATTTTAAAGAAAGAAAAGAAAAAAAGAGATTGTGAAAGAAAAAATACTTTCTGTCATTTATAACTTGTTGATGACAGCCTCTTGTTCTCATTAGTTGTTAACCAAGAGCTAGTTCCAGTGCCAGTGTACAGTGTGATATTTTTGATATATGTACGTTGTGGAATGATTAAATCAAATAATTGGCATATCTATCACTTTATGTACTTAAAATTAGTTTGTGTCATTAACAACTAAAATCTTCACAACTTTCAAAGTACACAACACATTATTATTATTATTATTATTATTTTTCCAGCACCCCTCTCATCTGTCCCTTTTACTTGGTCCCATCTCAAATGCACCCATCACAATAATTATTATTAATTATAACTAAATCATTATCTAACTGCTTTAAATATTAAATATATTTTATGACATTTGAATAATGTATTTTACTAACTTATGACAGGTTTTTTTTGAGGTCAAATAATTTCCCTCTTGTGTTTATTACCTTCTTTTGTTGAATGTATGTCTCTTTTATGTTCTTGTTATTTTGCTATGGCTATGATTTTGATTATCTGTTTACATCTCATTAAATCTGTACATTAGCAGATGTTTAGCATGAGTGGATATTTATTTTAGAATAAACAATTTAAGAAACTCTTCAGTAACGAGACATTAATCTTTTCTGTCTTTTTTCTGGTGTAGGAACTTGTATACTATTTTAGTACTGAGCTGCATTTCTACCCTTGTAATCTTCTTACTAATATATATTAATGGTTTTCTATATAATTTTGTCTTTAAAAAATTAATTATATGTGTGTGTGTATGTCTGAATCTGGACATGTGAGGGTAGATAGTTGAGAAAGCCAGAGAAGGACATCAGATCCTCTGGAGCTGGAGTTAACAAGCAGTTGTGAACCGCCTGACATGAGTGCTAGGAACCAAACTTGGGTCCTCTCTGCAAGAGCTGTATGTGCTCTAACCACTAAGCCACCTCTCCCATTTAAGGGTAAATTATTTGAGAGAGAGAGAGAGAGAGAGAGAGAGAGAGAGAGAGAGAGAGAGAGAGAGAGTGTGTGTGTGTGTGTGTAGGGAAGAGGATAGCTTTTGTGAGTTGGCCCTTTCTTTCTGCCATGTGGATTCTGTTAAACTCAGACTGTCAGGCTTGGTTATAAGTGCCTTTACCTGCTGGGCCAGTTCTGGCCTTGTCTTCATTTCTACTTTTTACTGTGTAGTCCAGACTGGTCTCAAATCTATAGTAATTCTTCTTGCCTCTGCCTCCCCAAGTGCTAGGATTATAGATGTAAGATGCCACACTCTGCTGCATGTTTTAATTTTACACAAAGAAGTAAATCTTTGTTGAATACTTGATACTCTAGTGTTTCTCAGCGTTTACGGGTATTTCGGTTTCATAATTGTTAGTACTTCGAATGCTTGTTTGTACAAATGACAGAAATATGATTAGGGCCATTTCAAAAATTGTTAGAAATTTGAATTAATCCCAACTCAAAATTTAATTAGTGACATCCCCTGCCCCTTTGCTTTCTAAAAAATATCTCATAATCCAGGCTGGCCTCAGATTTTCTTTCTTGACAAGACTGGTTTTGAACTCCTAATCCTCCCACTTATACCTCCCTAGTGCTAGGATTAGAGACATGAGTCATCTTACTTGACCTCAGTTAATTTTTCTGAAACTCAAGCCAGCAGCTCAACTAATAATGTCTAAAACCAAACATTGTAACACAGTCTAAACATACATTAATTTGACACATGTTAAGTAATGATATTATGAAAATATTTATTTTTTATTTCTGTAATTAAACTATTTTTTTTCTATATGATCAGACAATGTTGTATAGTGAAAACGTTTCACCTTACACAGTAGCTTTTTTTTTTAGTTTATATGCACGGTGTGTGTGCATGCATGTATACATATTTGCATGTATGAGGGCTTATGTATGAGTGTGCTTGTATTGTAGAACCAGAGGCTGATGTTGGGTACCTTTTTTGATAGCTCTCCACTTTATTTTATTTATCAAGGTGGGAGTTAGTGAATCTAGCCAGTTTTCCCTGGGAAATTCTGTCCTGGTTTCTGAACATTGTGGTTATAGGTAGGCTACCACACCTACTCGGCTTTGTCCATGTGTGCTGGGTATCTAAATTCCTGTCCTTCTACTCTCTCTAGACAGGGTCTCTCTGTGTAGCCCTGGCTGTTCTGGAACTCACTCCGTAGACCAGACTGGCCTCAAACTCAGAGATCCCCCTGCCTCTGCCTCCTGAGTGCCGGGATTAAGATGTGTGCCACCACCACCCAGCCTGTCCTTACGTCTGCATAACAAGTGCTTTTTTCATTGAGTCATTTAGCAGCCTCAGCATATAGTAGTCCTGAATCTAAGCCAACGTGTTTTGTAGGATGTCATCCTACAAAGGCAACGTGTTTTGTAGGATGTCATCCACAGTGTAAAGTGTACATGTATGTTTAGAACCCAGCTGGAGTAAAACTGAGATGCAGTATAACAAGTACTGTCAGAAACCCCAAATTCATTATACATTTTGAATTAATTTTTGATTATTGTGCATTCACACCCCACCCCTCCTCGAGAGACAGGATTACTCTGTGTAACAGTCCTAGCTGTCCTGGAACTAGCTTTGTAGAATAGGCAGTCCTTGAACTGCCTGCCTCTGCCTCTTGTGTGCTGAGAATAAAGGCATGCGCCACCACCGCCTGGCTCAGACACCTTTTGTTAATAACACTTTTTTCATGATCTTCCATTTAATTATACAACTTCATGGGTCATAACCCATACATACTTTTCTTACTTCCAAAATTAATTTAAAAGACAATCAGTATTTATATATAATTTATTTTCAGGTAGTTCAGCCAGAAAGGAAATAAAAACTGTGTGCATAAAGAGAAAGCAAATATAACAAAAAACCAGTGACCTGAGCTTTTGTCATTTAACTTGTTGAGATAATATATTGAGTGGGCACAAGCCCTTTGTGGTAAGGTAGTAATTAGGTAAGCCTCTGGGAGTTGTGAGATATACCACACCACGTGAAATATCAGTGTTACAGTTCTGGGGTTTAAAAGAAAGACCTTGTTGTACAAAAATATAGCGTCTTCTGATACAGAGTAATTTATCCCATATATAATTTATAGCTGTAGAAAAGGGATCTTAAAACTCATTCATTAAAATGTGGCATGCTCATTGTATATGAGTTATTTCCATTTTATAGTTGAGAAAACACACTAGTAAAAGCTTGAGTGACTGTAGGTTATGTCTCTTGAGTTGGAATGAGAATGCAGATTTCCCAACGCCTTTCTGTGCTTCATGGTCCATCTACTCTGTTCCTCTCCTTCCTTTATATCCGTTCTTTCTTTGTGTTTATAAAAATGAACTCTAAGTATATAATTAAAAACGTAGACACATGCACATGCCCTGCTTCTCCAAAAAAGGAAATCTGATTCTAAGTAGCCATCAGGCTGGTCCAATACAGGGCTGTAAACTCAGCACTGTGTATTGGATCCTGTCATAAAAGGAGGCATTCAAGAAATTTTTTTTTTGTTAAATATTTTTTACTGTTTATCCAGAAAGGGAATCAGTTCGAAATTAGTAATTTGTAAGTTTTTAGCATGTGAGTAATACAAATTTCAGAACAAGTTTTTATTAACATTTTCATAACTCACTGGTCAGAATACATATCTCTGTGACAAACTATCTTATATGCATGTGGTGGGAAAGTGAATGAGTGTTCTCTCTGGGCAGTTGTGGCACACGCCTTTAATTCCAGCACTTGGGAGGCAGAGGTAGGCGGATCTCTGAGTTTGAGACCAGCTTGGTGTACAGAGCTAGGTCCTGGAGAGCCAAGGCTACTTTGAAAAGAAACCCTGTCTTGAAAAAAAATACACAATTTTTTTTTGTTGCACATTAATATTTCAAAGCTCTCAGAAATAAACTCTCATTATTATAAAGCCTTCATAACAAGAAAATTTAAAAATTATGTATTCTTCATTTTTTGCAAATATTAGCCCACTGATTTGTTCTCTCTTGTGCAATGTTGATGGAGATTTGAGTTCCTGTAGCGATGCCATACAGATACATTCTCTTGTCCTTTAGCTTTTGAAGGTTGATGGTAGTAGTCACAGCCAAAATTTGATTTTTTTATTTGTAAAAAATGTGATTCTCTTTTAAAGCCAGTGTAGTTTACATTTTAATAGAGGAAGCTCAAGAATTTACATTTTAGTAGAGGAAGCTGGGGTTTATATACTAAATGCAAACATACTGGAACTTAATTGCATTAGTGAGTCTAGCAGAGTTATTACTGTTTTTGTTATGCTTTATTTATAGATTTCTACAGGTTTATGGTATAGCTATGATTTTATTTTACCTAGAATGCCTTTTATATTATGTGTTATGAGGCTTTTTAGTATTACATATGTTTTAGCTGAAAATTGTATACCAAGATGTTTTGGGACAGGGATTTGTCTCCCATGGCACTCACGGTTCAGAACTTTTTCTTATCTTTTGAATGTGATTAGTCATTTGGTATGTTTTGGGTTCTGTAGTCTTTCTAGCTATTCTTGCTCTGAACTTTCTGTAACCTAGAGAAAGCTAGTACCTTCTCCCAAAATTATGTGTCTAGTAAGCTGATTGTATCCTTATCTTAGACTGGAAATTGTTTGTGTCGTCTATGTTGGGATGATGTTGTGGACTTTTGGTAGAGGGATTTCCATTCTCTGTTAATGGATCACTGCTGATTTGTAGGTACAATGGGATAAAGATTTTTTCTTGATAAATGTGTGGGAAAATGTTGTATGCTAAGGAGATGACACATGTGCTGTATGTTGTATGACTTCCATACCTTAGTTTTGGTCCTTGGAAATACTGAAGACATTTGGTGCTAGAGATTGAACTCAGGACCTCACCATGCTGAACACGTCCTCTGTCACTGAGTTATACTTATGGACCCCCCCCCAAATTTTTTTTGATAGGAACTCTTGGCTTAATAATGGTAAGGTCAATGGACACACAAATACAGTCTTCTCTCTCTCTCTCTCTCTCTCTCTCTCTCTCTCTCTCTTTTAGTTTTTTTTGAGACAGGGTTTCTCTGTGTAGCTTTGGAGGCCGTCCTGGAACTGGTAGACCAGGCTAGCCTTGAACACACAGAGATCTGCCTGCTGCTGCCTCCCAGGTGCTGGAATTAAAGGCGTGCGCCACCACTGCCTGGCTACCCAACACACAGGCAATCTTAAAAAAAAAAAAAAAGAATAATGAATGATATATTCAAGCTATAAAAATAGTATAAACATCTGTATTTTGTTTTATATATATTTGCAAGTATGTGTGAATATGAGAATGGATTACCATTAGAGAAACAGTACACGGCTGTTGAAGTGTAGGTATGGTGGTGTCTGTTTATGTCATCTTAGGTACGGTAGTTGACATATTCACTGTCTTCATTTACCATTGCGACCAATAAACGCTGTTTATATGCTGGGAGTCACAGGCAGATTCTGCTGTGCTTTAAAGTTTACATTTTCTGTTAGAACAGTCTTGATGTTAACATTGGCTGTTTGTGAGAAATAAATTGTTGTTTCTGATTTTTCTTGTAAAGGATCCAGCATTTGGAGGCAAACATGAAGCTCCATCCTCTCCACTGGCTGGGCAACCATGTGGAGATGATCAAAATGCCTCACCTTCAAAGCTTTCAAAGGAAGAGTTAATACAGAGTATGGATCGGGTAGATCGAGAGATTGCAAAAGTGGAGCAGCAGATCCTTAAACTGAAAAAGAAGCAAGTAAGTGGTACACTCCTTTCTTTTCTTTTTTTAAATTATTTTTATTTTTTATTAATTTATAAAAGTTTCCACTTCCACCCCTCCTCCCAATACCCTTCCACTCCCCTGACTCCCTCTCCTCCCTCTCCAGCCCTAAGCCATTGATAATGGCACTGGAACTTGTTTCCTCTGCATGTACTGGATCTTTGGGATCCTAGTCTGTTTGGATGCTCACCTTCCTAGACCTGGAGGGAGGGGAGAGGAACTTGAACTTCCCACAGGGCGGGTACACTCCTTTCTTAACGTAGCTGTGTTCTAGAAGTTGCTAAGAAAAGCAGCCATGCCTTTTCATATGACTTGTATTCTACTTATTCTTCATTGCTGCTCGTTTCTTTGGTTTCATTGCTTTATTTCTCCTGCTGTACTATGCAGTATGGTGTCTCTGTGCAGTAGATATTAAGGTTGCTAAAATGGTAATTTATTTTATAGTCCAATGGCAGCACATATGCCTACCAGGTTGTGCATATCCTTGTCTTTACATGATGACTTTTCTTTTTTGACCTGGGTGTGAAATAGTTTTATATATGGTTTTAATTAATTTGCATTGTCTTGATTAGGAATGAGGCTGAACTTATTTTCATGTTTTGCCTCTGTATTATGTGGCAGGTATTCTCTAGGGTTTTTTCCTTCACTTTTAAGATTTCCTAGCATATCATTTCTTTCTTTTCAATAGTCATTTGAGGAGGGAGTTGAACTTTTTTTGTTTGTTTTTGAGATAAGTTCTCATTGATTATGTTGCCTAGGTTGGTAATAAATTTGCTTAGGTTGACACTAAACTTAATAGGTTCAAATGATCCCCCTGCTTCGTTTCCTGAGTAGCTGGGACTATAGACTCATTCTATCGAAATTAGATCAGTGAAGCACCTTTTAAAACTAGAATGTAATTCACACCACAGTATTTATTCTTTCAAGGTGTGCCATTAAGTATTTGTAATATATTCATAACTTTTTGCAGATTATCACCATTATTGAATCTTGAACATTTTGTAACTTCTAAAAGAAACCCATTATTCTTTAGTACTTGGTGTCTGATTCTAACACTTCTAACTTCTGGAACCTACTTTTCTATTTCTGTCTCAATGAATTGCCTGTTTAGTTAAATAGAAGTGTATGACATAGTCTCAAGAATTGCCTTTAATCCCAGCACTCAGGAAGCAGAGGCAGGTGGATCTCTGTGAGTTCGAGGCCAGCTTGATCTACAAGAGCTAGTTCCAGGACAGGTTCCAAAGCTACAGAGAAACCCTGTCTAGAAAAAAACAAAAAAAAAACAAAAAACAAGCACAAAAAAGAATTGCCTATGATGTATTTGCATCAACATTTTAAAATTGATACTATATTGATTTCATTGTAGAACCAATCATACTACATTTTACTCATCTATTCATTAGTTGGTAGACATTTGGGTTGTCTCTATCTTTTTTCAAGGTTTATTTCTTAATTATGTATATGCGTACGGGTGCCCTTAGAGGATAAAAAAGTGTCAGATTTCTTGAGGGCAGGAGTTACAGGTAGTTATGGTCTTCCTGATGTGGGTGTTGGGAATCAAACTCTGCAATTCTATATCTAAATTTAAAGCTTTATTATAAAAAAAAATGTAAGTAAAAAGCACAAACTGAAATTAACCAGTTTTCTTCCATGGCTACTTTTATTTTCTTTTTTAAATTATGCTGTCACATTCATGTACCTTTTTTTATGTTGATTTATTTTTTTCAGTTTTTTTGGATATTTACCTAGGAGTAGAATTGATGAGTCATATGGTAAAATCAGGTTTAAGGATGTAGGGACTATGAAACTGCTTGTAATTATGAGGGTTTTTCTTGTTCTATTTCTTTGCCAGCATTAGTTTTCTCTCCTCTTACTACCCTCTCCCTGTTTGACACGGGTGGTATAGAGGGATTATCTCTATGGAACACCGCCTGGTGTTGAACTCTTGATTCCCCTCCTTCTGTTTATTGAGTGCTGTTTTTTTGTTTTTTTTGTTTTTGCTTGCTTTGTTTTGTTTTGTATTGTTTTTTGTTTTTTTCTTTTTGGTTTTTCAAGACAGAGTTTCTCTTTGTAGCTTTGGCTGTTCTGGAACTCACTCTGTAGACCAAGCTGGCCTCGAACTCAGATATCTGCCTGCCTCTTTCTCCTGAGTGCTGGGATTGAAGGTGAGCGTCACCACTCCTGACTAATTTATTTCCGTTTAAAAATTTGTTGTCTTTGCTAAGAACTGTTGTCAAATAGAAAGTCAAAAAATTTAGTGCCTTTTCTTGTATAAATTTTATTGTTTTAGCATGTTGATCCTAACTATTTTATGATAAACATGATCCTAGTTTTTTTAAAAATTGTTTTTAATGAGCTATATATTTTTCTCTGCTACCCTTCCTTACTCTCCCCTCCCCTTCTATCCTCCCATGATCTTCATGCTCCCTATTTACTCAAAAAATCTTGTCGTTTTCTACTTCCCATGTAGATTAGATCCATGTATGTCTCTCTTAAGGTCCTCTTTGTTGTGTATTTTCTCTGGGATTGTGAACTGTAGGTTGGTTTTTCTTTGCTTTATGTCTAAAAATCATTTATGAGTGAGTACATATTTGTCTTTCTGTGTCTGGGTTACCTCATTCAATATGATGTGTTCTAGCTCCATCTATTTGCCTGCAAATTTCAAGATGTCATTATTTTTTTCTGCTGCATAGTACGCCATTATGTAAATGTACCACATTTTCTTTACTCATTCTTCTGTTGAGGGGCATTTAGGTTGTTTCCAGGTTCTGGCTATTAAAAATAATGCTGCTGTAAATATAGTTGAGCACATGTCCTAGTGGCATGATTGAGCATCCTTTGGGTATTTGCCCAAAAGTGGTATTGCTGGGTCTTGAGGAAGGTTGTTTCCTAATTTTCTGAGAAATGTGCATACTGATATCCAAAACAACTGTACCAGTTTCCACTTCTACCAGCAATGGAGTGTTCCCTTTACCCAACAATCTCTCATGCATAAGTTGTCATCATTGTTTTTGATCTTGGCCATTCTTACAGGTGTAAGATGAAATCTCAGAGTTGTTCTGATTTGCATTTCTCTGATGGCTAAGGATGGTGAGCATTTCCTTAAGAGTCTGTCAGTCATTTTAGATTCATCTGCTCAGAGTTCTCTGTTTAGGTCTGTACCCCGGTTTTGTTTTTTGTTTTGGATTATTTGTTCTTTTGATGACTGATTTCTTGAGTTCTTTGTATATTTTGGAGATAAGACCTCTGTCTGATGTGGGGTTAGTGAAGATCTTTTCCCATTCTGTAGGCTGTCGTTTTGTCTTGTTGACTGTGTCATTTGCTTTACAGAAGCTCTTCAGTTTTAGGAGGTCCTATTTATTAGTTGTTTCTCTCAGTGTCTGTGCTACTGGGGTTATATTTGGGAAGTGGTCTCCTGTTTCAATGCGTTCAACTGTACGTCCTACTTTCTCTTCTATGAGGTTCAGTGTAGTTGGTTTTATGTTGAGGTCTTTGATCCCATTTGAACTTGAGTTTTGTGCATAGCGATAGATATGAATCTATTTTCATTCTTCTACATGTTGATATCCAGTTATGGCAGCACTATTTTTTGAATATATTTTCTTTTTCTATTTTATATTTTTTGCTCTTTTGTCAAAAATCAGGTGTTTGTAGGTAAGTGGATTGATATCTGGGTCTTCAATTCGGTTCCATTGGTCCTCCTGTCTGTTTTTATGCCAATACCAGGCTGTTTTCAGTACTGTAGCTCTGTAGAAGAGTTTAAAGTCGGGATTGTGATGCCTCTAGAAATTTCTTTAGCTGGAGAGATGACTCAGTGGTTAAGAGCACTGGCTGCTCTTCCAGAGGACCCGAGTTCAATTCCCAGCACCCACATGGCAGCTCGTGCCTGTCTATAATTCCAGTTCCAGGGAATCTGACACCTTCACACCAGTGCTTATAAAATAAAGTTGTTTACCAACCTGGTCTATAAGAGCTAGCTCAAGGACAGGCTCCCAAGCTACAGAGAAGCCCTGTCTCGAAAAACTAAAGAAAAAAAAAAGAAAAGAAATTTCTTTATTGTACAAAATTGTTTTGTCTATCCTGGGTTTTTTGTTTTTTTCTAATGAAGTTGAGTACTGTTCTTTCGAGGGCTGTGAACAATGTTGCTGGGATTTTGATGGGCATTGCATTGAATCTGTAGATTGCTTTTGTAAGATTGCCAGTTTCACTATGTTGATTCTACCTACCCAAGGGTATGGGAGACCTTTCCATTTTCTGGTGTCTTCAATTTCTTTATTCAAAGATGTAAAGTTCTTGTCATCCAGGTCTTCCACTTGTTTGGTTATAGTTACTCCAAGATATTTTATGGTATTTACAGGTATTGTAAAGGATGATGTTTTTATAATTTCTTTCTCAGCCCATTTATCATCTGTGTAAATGAGGGCTACTGATTTTTTTTATTTTGAGTTAATCTCGTATCCTGCTACATTACTGAAGGTGTTTGAGTTATAGAAGTTCCTTGGTAGAATTTTTGAGGTTACTTATGTAAAAACTATCATAACATAATCCTGTTTTATGATGAAAAGACTTTGAGTATTTGTGAGTATGTCTATTTACTGTACTTTCTTTAGCTGCTTCTCACATTATTTAATTTTGTGGACATGTATTTGTGTCATTCTCAAAGTAGGGATCAAAATTGCATTTTTATTTCATGCATAGTTCATTAAAAAGTTCGAACTAACAAGATGGCTCGCTGGGTAAGGGAGTTTTCTTCCATTACTGACAACCTTTAGTCTTTTAATGTGTGGTGAAGAAGAGAGTTGACTTCTGCAAGTTGTCTTCTCCCATAAATAATAAATGGTAAAAAAGAAAAACAGAAAGTAAAGTTTATTTTTTTCTATCCACTGGCATTGCTACTGTTCATATTTACAGCTTGTGTAGGTTGATGTCTGGGCCTTGTGTTTGCATCTATTGGTCTTCTTATGTTGTTGTAGAAACAATAGCTTCTGCCAATTGTTAAGATATTTAATGATTCTTATTATACAGCATGGTAACTATTATTTCTATAATTGTATTTTATTATTTCTTATGGCTTATAATAGTTTAAAAAAATCTCGTTTGATTTCTGTGAGCTTTAATGGAATTATAGACTATAAATCTTCCTTTACGAATATAGTATATGTGCTCATGTTTTATAAGGTCTTTCATGTGCTTTTGTTGTTGGTTTAAATACTCTTCATACATTATGTTAGATCAAATCATAGGTATTAATTTTAATTAATTTTTATTTTATTACTATTAATGTGCAAGTGGGGAAATGTGTGGGTGCTACAGAGAATAACTTTGCAGAGTTAGTTTTTTCCTTTTACATAGGTGGGTTCTAGGGATTGAAGACAGGTCACCAGGTTTTTGTAGCCCCTATTTAAAAATATTTATTTTTGAGGTTCTAGGAATTAAGCCTAGAGCCTCACACATACTAGATAAGTACTCTACAACTGATGAAGATCTCTGGTAGTTTGATTTTTCTTATACTGTTAATATATTTTTATTACTTTTTGAAATTTTTTTCATTTATTTTGTATGTGAACATGTGTGCTACAATGTGGGTTTGGAGGTCAGAGAATAGTTTTTGGAACTTTTCTTCCACTATGTAGGACCTGGGGCTTGAATTCCAGTAATATGGTCTAGTGGCAAGTACCTTCAGCCACTGAGCCATTTTGCTGGCCCTCATTTGCATGTGATAGCCAGAATTTAACATTGGATGTATTCTCCCTTTTCATTTTCCTTCTTTTATTTAACTTTTATTTTATGTGCATTGGTCTGAAAGTGTCAGATTACCCTGGAACTGGATTTACAGATGTTTGTGAGCTGCCATGTGGATGCTGGGAATTAAACCCAGGTCCTCTGGAAGAGCAGTCAGTGCTCTTAACCACTGAGCCATCTCTTCAGCCCTCACCATCCTTCACATCCAGCATTCAGCCTGGAGTTCACAAGTTGGCTAAACTTGTTCTCTAGTGATTCACAGGCATCTTCCTGTTTCTGTTCTCCAGTGTTGGAGTACAGATGTGTCCCAGTTGACCCAATGTGATGCTGCGTATTGAGGCTCAGGTCCTCATGCTTGCACAGCGAGTACTTTAACCCCCCCAGTCATTTCTCCAATCCAATATTATTACTTTAAATTAAATGTTACATTTGAATTTTTAAATATTATAGTTTTAAAGCTAATGATTTAGTTTTGTAAATTTGCTTGTGTTTTCCATGTAATTAATGATCACAGGTTAACAGTTTTGTTTCTTTCCAGTTTTTATTGCTGTTTTTCTTTTACCTTATGTTTTATAATAATGTCTTTTATTGCTGATTTTGTTCCAAGTTTTTGTAGAAATTCTTCATCTGGTTGAGAAATCCCATATTTTCCTGACATGTAAAGATAGTCCTTTCTCTTTTCATTTAGACAGAATCTTCCTTGGTAGCCCTGACTGGTCTGAAATCCTGGTACTCTGTCTCAGCCTCCTGAACATTGGGATTTTAGGTGTGAGCCATTATGCCCATCTGCAGATATTTTTATAATAAAGCAATGTTGGGTTTTATTTACAAAGAAGTGCTTGTTTTACATTTGTTTGCTAGTTGTTTAGTTGTCTCTTTTTAATTTCTTAGTGAGCCAGTTTTAATGTTTTAAATCACCTGTGCATCTCTAGGTTTAGATTTATTTGTTTGTTTGATTTTCAAGACAGGGTCTCACTATGTACTCCAGTAACTCACTCTGTAGACCAGGCTGACCTCAAACTTGCAGGGATCCACCTGCTTTTGCCTCCCATCTTCCAAGTGCTGGGGTTAAAGGTGTCTAGTGCTTTATTTTATTCTTTTAGTAAATTGCTACTATTTAGATGGGGATTTAAATTTATGAAAGATCAGCTTATAATATCTTTGATCATTTTTGTTATTTTTGAGACAGGGTCATATGTAACCCAGACTGGTTTTGAACTCCCATGCATTAGACTGTCTTGGAACTCAGTGTAATTCTTCTGCCTATGAATTTCTTGAGTGGTGGAATTAGAGGTGTGAACCATTGCAACCAACTAGTTTATACTGTTCCTTTCTTTAAAAAGTATTACTTGTACTCTTGGTAATGGTGCACACCTTTAATCCCAGACTCAGAAGGCAGATACAGTTAGATCTTTATGAGTTTGATACCACCTGGTTTTCAGAGTGAGTTCTTGAACAGCCAAGGCTACACAGAGAAACCCTGTCTCACACACACACAAAAAAAATAAAGCCCCAAAGATGTGTGTACATGTCTGTTCAGACGTATGTCCATGTACATGCTCAGTGGGCATGAAGGTCACTGGACAGCTTAGTTGACTTGCTTCTCTACTTCCTCCTTTACATGGGTTTAGTATATAGCATTCAGGTCATCAGACAAGTTCCTTTACCTGCTGCATGATCTTGCCAGCCTCTACTATTTCTTTCTTACCTGTCCTTGCCTGGTCTTGGTAAAATCTGAACATATATCATTTCTAAGCTGAGATAGTTAAACATTGTAATTATTTTATTCTCGAATGTTGGCAGAACTTAAACATTGGTTAAATCAGATTGAGCTGATGGAGAGATGTGTGTGTGTGTGTGTGTGTGTGTGTGTGTGTGTGTGTGTGTATCTGTGAAGTTTTTTTTTTCCTACTGGTGATTCAATCATTTTTTAAAAAAAAGATCAATTCTCGTTTGTCTAGAAGTAAGTTCATTTTGGAGGGTGTAAGTGAATTCTCTATAATAAATTTCTATTCATTTCTTTTTTGGAGGACGGTTTATTCCAAATAATTTGATTTGATTCCCCATTCTACTCCCAATTCCCAATACCCCATCTCTTTCCTTTCATGATGCTAAGCCTCGTGCATGGTGATGCTGGGTCTCATGCATGGTGATGCTGAGAGTATCACTTATTTGAGCAGTTTCTTCTTCAGTCTATTATTGTTTTATATTTATCTTTGCATGTGTGTGTGTGTTTGTGAATGCCAAATGGTAGGATTGTGTGTATCTGGAGGCCAGAAGACAACCTCAGTGTACATGATAGACTCTGTATGCACATGGAAGTCAGATGACAGCCTTAGGTGTACATGATGGACTGTGTACCTGAGCCTGTGTGTTCAGGTAGGGGTTAGAGGACAGCCTCACCTGTGGTTCTTTAGGTGCCATCAACTTTAGTTTTGGAGACAGTGTCTCTCACTGGCCTGGAGCATTATTAGGCTAGGCTGGCTGGCCATATGAGCCCCTACCTGTGTCTGCTTTCTCAGCATTGGGATTAAAAGTGTTTGCTATTAAGTCTAACTACTTTTCCATTGGTCTGATGATCAATGAACTCTGGGCCTCTGTGCATTGCTAGTCAAATACTTTGCCAACTGATCTATCATCCTAGCCCACATTTCTCTTTCTGTGTTTCCTCCCTTCTCCCCACCTTGTTATGTACATCCCCAGTCCTTCTTGAGAAGATTTTTCCTTTCAACTGGGTGTGGCTTAACTTATAGTACCTCACTGTTGGTCTTGTTAGTACAGATCATTTTTTTCTCTCCCCTTATACTAGACTTTATACCCTACTTCATGTATAAGTGACCTAGATAGTTGCTTAAGTATTCAGGAAAAATTATTATGATCATTCTTTCAGGTTCAAACCTAGACTGACTAACACAGCTTGATAGCTTTTTGCTTTTTGTTCATATGCCAGCTGTTCAGTGTCTCTTGACAAGAGCAGTATTACATAGAAAGTTTGGATTTGTACATAATACTGTTTTAGCTAGGAATTAGTCCTTTTACCCTTTCTTACCATACTGTTCACAACAAACCTTCACAAATATCATGTATATCATGTATCTGTAATATGTAACTTTTCTCAATGTTTTCAAAGGCTATTGTGATACAGTTATAATAAGGTACTTTCTTTAAACTTAGTTTCTCCCTAATCAGAGTAGAAATAGTCAGTTTTTTCCTTTTGTTTTATATCTGTTTGTCTATCTTAGCATGGTTTATGATACTTAAGTATTAAAATGCATCTGGTGTTTTTTTTTGCCTTGAGCTCTTGGATCCTTGAGACTCTTGTAGAGAAATAGTTACCCTATAGAAACAACAAAAAGTGCACAGTAGAATGCGTTATCTCTGGCTGCTGATGAGTGATCTGCAGCAGGTGTCTGACAGTTCTTTCTGGATTTCTTAGCAACAGCTGGAAGAAGAAGCAGCTAAACCTCCTGAGCCGGAGAAGCCTGTGTCCCCTCCTCCTGTGGAACAGAAACACCGTAGTATTGTCCAAATTATTTATGATGAGAATCGGGTAAGTGTATATTCTTTCCGACAACATATGCTTTAAACCTATTTGACTCTGGATTTTCCAGTTCTGATATATTCTATTATAATTACATTAAAACATGAGTTCTGTTTTACATTATATATTGTTTAATTGTTAATTCACTGATTAGAATTTTATCAGCTGATTCTGCTATCATAAACATACTGATATGTATATGAAACAGCTCTTCTCTTTATTTTTTGAGACAGGAAGTTACAGTGCATCCTGGATAGCACGGAAGTCTGTACTTAGCTACGTAGACTGGGCTAACCTCTTGAGTTGAAGCAACCCTTCTGCCTTTGTCTCCTGAGTGTTATGTGTCATCATGCTTGCTTGCAAGTTTGTTTTGTTTTGTTTCAAAGCAGGATATCCCTATGTAGCCCTTGCTAGCCTGGGCTGTTACACAGAGAAACCCTGTCTCAGAAAACAAACAAACAAATAAACAAACAAACAGACAAACACACCAAGAAACAAAAACAAAAAAAAGTTCTGTGTGAACTTTGACCTTTAGGTGGGTTTTCTTTTTTATTTTTATTAAAACTTTTTTTGTTTCATTCTCTTAGTTTGCAAATTTTTATCACTTAGGAAATCCAGGAAATAGTTCTGTGAGTTGTGTTTGTATTGACACTGTTGGCTTTTGACCATTTCTTGGCTCTGTAACTTGTAGTTAAAGAGAAGTTTATTTAACTTCAATATAAAGGAAATGTTACCTCAGAGCAGCTTAACAATTGACTTCTAGAATACTTGATTTCAGAATATATAATAGAGCCTAAATATTATTAAGATTTAATAACATAAAGGCAAATATCAGGATTGTTGTTTGAATTTATTTGCTTTGTACTGAGTTGATTTATTTAGTTGGTATGTTTTATATAGATAGCCAGATCTGAGAGGGATATTGGTTATAAGAAAAGCAATTAGTAACTTTGGGTGTGCAGTGGTGGAGTACCTCCCCAGCATGCACAGGACCCTAGTTAGCTTACGTATCATAATAGCAAATTTAAAGAGAGGGAGGCAAGCCTAGCAATATTTATAAAGGCAGAAAAATTAGGGGGTTTACCTGATGAACTAATTCTAAATAAGAGTCAAGAGTACATGATGGTAATAGATTGAACCTATAAAAAGTGTCAAGTGTGGAAGAGTATTTGAAAAAATAAGGCATTCTGTGGTGTTAGGGTAGTAAAATAGTGTATTGCTATTCTGAGCCTTTTGTATAAATAATATGTTCTCAAGTAAATAATAATTATGAAATTGTATCCACACAAAGGAAGTAGGGCTAGGGCGATGCTTCATTCTGTAGAGCACTTGCTGTACAAGCTTGAGGATATAAGCTCAGTTTCCTAACACTCATATAAAAAGTTGAGTTTGCCTTGCCTGTGATCCTAGCCTTGGGGAATTAAGGACAGGGGAGTCCCTTGGTCTTGCATGCCAGCTAGCCTAGCCAAAATAGTGAATTCTGGGTTCAATGAGACACTGTGTTGTCCCTCCCATCACCACCCCCTCCCTCAAAAAAAAAGTGTGATAAGGAACTGAAGAGGGTACAGTGTATCAACTTCTGGTCTCTACATGCACCACACACACTACAAAGAAAAATAAACAGGTGTGGTTTGAAAGAAAATGGCCCCCAAAGGGAGTGGCATTATTAGGAAGTGTGGCTTTGTTGGAGTAGATGTGACCTTGTTGCAAGAAGTGTGTCACTGTGGGAGTGGACTTTGAGGTTTCCTAAGCTCAAGTTATTCCAGGGAGACAGACTACTTCCTGTTGCCTGCAAGATGTAGGACTTCAGCTACTACTCCAGAACCGTGTCTGCCTGCATGCCGTCTTGTCCCACCATGATGGTAATAGATTGAACCTCTGAACTGTAAGCTAGCCACTCCAACTGAATGTTTTCCCTTTTAAGAGTTGCTGTGGTCATGGTGTCTCTTCACAGCAATAGAAACTCAAGACAACAGGGAAGCTAAAAAATAATTTTAATTCTATGATTAAATAAACATATAAAAATAATCTTGAACTCATACATCTGTACATGGGTAGATAACTGAGAATCATATATAAAGTATGCTTCTGTGTGATAAATGTCACATGCTGGTAAAATATAGGCAATTAATATTTAATTGTCTGAGCTTAGAACGAGTACGGTTTATTGACTGGCCAGAATAATAAATCTAATGAAATTGGAAGATAGTAAGAGAAAAAAATGATAAATTCCACCTTATGTCATACCTAGCGGACGACTGGAGGTCAGAATAGACAAGTATGCCCTTGTTTGAGACGTTTTATGTTATATCTTCTGGGTTTTTTTTATTTTTTATTTTTGAGACAGGGGTTTCTTTGTGTAGCAGTTCTAGCTTTCCTTGAACTCACTTTATAGACCAGTCTGGCTTTGAACTCAGAGATCTGCCTCCCTTTGCCTTCTAAGAGCTGGGATTAAAGGCATGTTCCACCATGCCTGGCAAATCTTCTGGTTTTTAAGAAATACCCTTCAGAGCCACAAATACTTTAATGAGCTGGTGACCTTTATGGTCAATTTGGAACCTCTATGATAACGTAAGAGATCTGAACTGATAGACGGGGATTTTTTTAATATCTAAAATTTTAGTATTAGTTCATTTTAAAATAAAATGGATTCAGTGATACTTACTGATTACTTTTTTAAATAAACTGTTATACAAGCTAAACAATTACAAATTAATGAATGTTGTGATTCCCTAGTTGGGGCATGAAGACTGAAAAATATTAAGATCTGATAAATAACTTAATTTGTGTTTAATTATATACATGTCTTCACTAGGTAGTTAAATTTCTTAATGCCCATCATCAGACTTGAAAATTCATTTTAGACCTTTTCTGTTTTGGTCATTTCATTTTGGTTTCTTGTTCCTTCTACAAAGCAAAGAACAGCCAAACGTGATGTCTCAGTATGAGTCATGGCTTCTTACAGTGAAAAGTTTTTTTCATGGATGAAAAATGTTCTTGCCAGGTGGTGGTGGCTCATGCCTTTAATCCCAACACTCGGGAGGCAGAGGCAGGTGGATCTCTGTGAGTTCGAGACCAGCCTGGTCTACAAGAGCTAGTTCCAGAACAGGTAGGGCTATTACACAAAGAAACCCTGTCTCCAGAAACAAAACAAAACAAACAATCAACCCCCCCCCAAAAAAAAAGAAAGAAAAAAAGAAAAATGTTTCTAGCTCACTCTTAGTAATTGTCAAGCCATGTTTTCTTACTAAACCTTCCTACTAGGTGTTTTTTTTTTTTTTTTTTTTTTGTTTTTGAGTTGTTCTTGTGTAGCTCTAAAATAGGGGCTTCTAGAGGGAATCTGAGGGAATCTCCTCTCTGGGCATCTCTGCGCTTCTCAACATGCTGCCTTTTGTAAAACTTTTTTTCACTGCTTCTGTGACCTATTAATGTGAGTAACCCTATCTGTCCTGATGCCACTGGCCAGAAGACATGAGATAAGGTCAGGAGTACTTTTTTCAGTTATTTCTGTATAGTGGCAGTCTAATTTCTCTTGGGAATTATCCTCAGTGTGGCCAAAGTAATTGGAACCATTATCATATAGAAAAAAGTCTGTATTTATAAAGTTGGTGGGAAGAAAAAAACTGCCTAAAAGGAGACCATTAAAGCTGGCTTCATGAGAGAAAAGCTGCCTTGGTTCATATTTGAACTCAGACTTCAGTTTGTTTTCTCTCTAAACTATTCTCCTAATCTGTGTTTTTATTTATTTATTTATTTATTTATTTATTTATTTATTTATATTTATTTATTTATTAAAAATTTTCATCTCCTTCCATTTCCCTTCCCTTCCCCTCCCTTCTCCCTCTCCAGTTCTAAGAGAAGTCAGTTTGAGTTGCTTTATCTCTGTTCAGTTATATGTTCCCAAAGTATTTGTAGGTGCTCCAATTTCAGCAAGAATAAAAGAGGCAATGGTTGTTAGTATGTAATGGAGAAGATTGTGGAAGTAGTTTATATTTTGGCTGGCTCATTTGCCACAGCATATGTCACAGAAGAAAGGAAAAGTGTTAGGTATTACTCTGGGTGCCAACATCCTCCTGCCATGTTATTTTCCTGGGAATTGGGTGTTTCTCTCCCTTAGTCACACCATGTATGTTTAAAGAGTCTCTAAAGAGAATACATCCTGTTTCCTATATATTATCCTGGGCAGTTGCTTCCCTTCTCTCCTTTTGTTTAAGTTGAATTTTCTGTGCACATGATTGCTGTATCTCATTCCTATGTTTTTTTTTCTTTTTTTTACTTTGTAACCCATTCTTCATACTTGTGTTCTATTATACAATTCTCCAAACAAAACCTTATTTCTTACTTTCTACAGAGTAGCCCAAACTTTACACTTGTTAAAATATATTCTATTATTTATTCTATGTGTTTATACATGCATATGGATGTACTGGGCTGAGGGTAACTGTGGAATCAGTTCTCTCCTTCCATGTATTGGGGGCAAACTTCATCTTTTGGCTTGTTCAGCAAATGCTTTTACCCACTGAGCCACTTCTCTGGCCCTGACTGAGCCTAATCAGCAGACTCCCTCCTTGGTAGTATTGTACCAGAGGAGGCTTCCTGTGTTCTATTAAGTGTTTTTTAGTACCTTTGCTCCCAGGTTATTTTGCTTGTCTAGTGTTTATCTGTCTTATATGTGGAATACACTTATTCTCTAATATCCATGAGCCTTTCAAACCAATCTTTCTATACTGAAATTGGTTTTCTCTCCCTCCCTGCATTGTTTTCTTAGTGTCTAGAAAGTGCTTGGCACATAGAACACATTCAGTGTATGCTTGAAGAATTACTTACATATGAAGACTTAGACTAAAAATTCTATGAAAACGTGGTGTAGTATGGTGCAAGGAATTCAACCCAGGGCTTAAGGCTATGCAAGGATTTTTAACAACTGAACTACATACTCAGCCCAATGGGAGGGTTTTATGTTAAAAAAAAATTTCAGCCATATCCTTCAAAGGCTAAAAGTTTTACTTTTATGTGTTTATTTCATGTGAGTATTTGTGCCAGTGCATGCGTAACACATGGAGAGGACAGAGAATAACTTGATGAAGTCAGTCCTCTCTTTGACCATGTGAGTTCAGGATGGGACTCAGGTTGTCAGACTTGATGGCAAGCACCTTAGCTAACCACAAGCTGCCTTGCTGGTCCAGTTAATTTGGTCTTGGCAAGGAAGATCCTGTTATAGGATATTTTGATTTTGATTATTCTACTTTTGAAAATGGCATGTTAAGTATATGATTAAACTTTTATTCTACTGCAAATAATGCTTAGAGTAAAACTAGGCATTTTTCTATTCTTCAGTTATTACTTAGGGTTCCTTGGAACTAGAAAGTAAGCTTATTATATGCTTCTTTTGGTACTTCATGCTTTCAGATATTTACTAACAGCAACATAAATATTTGATATACTTTGGTATATTTCCAATTTAAATTTTATTTCTTCTCTCTATATTCTCAATATTTTATTAACTTTCTAATTGTTTATGTGTTACTCTCACTACAAATATTAGATTTTTGACTAGAGGTTTGATTAACTTTAGTGAGAGAACCCTATGAAAATTGAAATTAGAGGATGCCAGCACCATGTCTAGCATGCTTATTCAGTTGCAGATTAGTCTTAGATAAGTATTTTCAAATAGGCAATTATTTTTCTTTGGGTTAATATAATTTTTAATTATCAATACAATAATGTTTTTCTCCTTAGAAAAAAGCAGAAGAAGCTCATAAAATTTTTGAAGGTCTTGGCCCAAAAGTTGAACTGGTAAGAAATTTCTGTTTTTATTTCTAATGTCATTATTGTGTTTTTTTAAAATAATTTTTCTTGGGATAAAATGGACTATCCATTTATTTTTGGATAAAAATTATATAGCCTGACAGAAAGTTTATTATAATCCTAAGATAATTGTGAGTAAACTTAGTTACCTTTACCTAAGCATTATCCTGAGCATGTTTTTTCTGAACAGCCATTTCATCCCATCAGGTAGTAGGAGGAAGAAGTAATTAAAGAAAACAGACAGCTTATCGAACATATTGTTAGGATAAGGATAGTGTGTAATTTCTTTTTGCCTTTGAAATTAAAAGTATGATGAGGCTTATTTATAAAATACAGTAGGTTTGCAAATTTCCTTAGTGGAGTAGGAAAGCAGAAGGAGATGGGGTTACAGGGAAACCTGACATCTGCAGGTTTTGGTAGGATATTGTGGTATAGCCCATTTAGGTAGTCTCACAATAGAATGTTATTTTGTTACTCTAAGTAAGTGTAACACTCTACACATAAATGTCATCTATTTTATAGCCACTCTATAACCAGCCATCAGATACCAAGGTGTACCATGAGAACATCAAGACGTAAGTATTTACCATCTTTGGAGTTCAATTTAAGAACATATATTCTATAAAGAAATCATTTTTGTTATCTGCGGACATTATAGTAGTGTAGGTGTGTTTTAGATTTGTGTAATTTGCTGTTGTTTTACTATATGTTATCTTCCTCTGGCTTTTTGGGGGTTGGGGTAACAGATTTGAGTTTCCGAGGCCAAAAATTAAAATAAATTATTGCATAAACTAGCTGGTTTTATAATCTGCTAGTATAAAAAAAAAGGTGGATACTTAACATTGAAATGGCTTACCTTGAGGCTTGAATTCTTTGCCTCCTGTTTTGTGTTTTTTTCAGTGGAGTACCTGCAAGGCGCATGATGAAGTAAGATAATGAAGCTTTTTCATTTAAGACTAGTGATGACACCGTCCCCCACCAAGCCACATCTGCCATTGCAAAGTAGAAGTGCCACGGATCATTTTATCATTATTCAAAACCCTATTCTAGGGAAATCCCTTCCATGACTCTTGCTAATGACGGTATTTGTAGACCCTTCTGCCATTTAATGTCCTGGTGCCTTGGAAGGCTCAGTCCCCTCATGTGGGTGAGGAGGCTGTTCCAGAATGTAGTTTGCTTTGCCTTGCTCATCCTACTACCAGGCCTTTATGGATGCAGATCTTGGAATAAGAAAATAAGTGAAAAGTAAACTTAATTTCTTGATCTGATTGAAGTAAGAGAAGCTAGATAGGTTTTTTTTTAAATTGTTGTTAATTATACTTTTAGAGCATTTTCGGTGAATTATTAAGTTGGTGAAAAGATGTGATATTTCTATTTATATGCATTTAAAAGTGTATCCATAACATTATAATTATTTACTTTTATAGTTGCAAATGAGCACAGTATTATTTATATTTTTTTCTTTTAATTTCTGAGAGTGTACATTAATTGACTACTTTGCAGAACTGGTGGCAAATATGTTTGCATGGTAGTGTGCATGACAACTATTACAATTGGAGTAATTTTAACTTCTGTTAAGTAAATGGTTCATAATAAAGTCATCTATTTAAGAATTTTTCTGTGAGATATTGCCATGGTCTTGAACCATTAGGAGAAGATTAGGCTAAACTCATACTACTTAGCTGTTTAAATGTTTTTAAAAGGAGGATAACAGTTAAAATGTAGTTGACTACTACATTTAGTGACTTCCCCACAAAACTTCAGTTTGTGTTTTGTCTTCTCTCTTTCAATGTAAGCTGGAAAGCTGCACTGTTTTTGATTTATTTTGTGTTATTTACATTGCCTATGTTAGACTGTGCTGAGATGAGTACTGACTAGCTGACTTCACTTAAATTCTTAGTAGACATTTAAAGTTTTATTTATTGATTGATATTTATTTTTAAGTAGCATATAATTGCAACCAGAGTAAATTGATACATAGCAATGGTCCCACTGTATGTTACTTTTGATGTTCTCAGATGCACACATCTGCGTAAATCATTCAGTAGCTATTCTTTCACCACTAACATTTGCTTTGTGGGAAATAGCCAATGTGATTTTTAATAATTCTTTTCATCTCCTGACTGCTTTGTCATACACCTAGCTACTGATTGTCTATGATTATTTGAGTGGAGCCAGTGTCATTGTTATTCTTGAGTGACACATAATCCAAAAATTTATTTCTATTTTCATTGGCTTTGTATTTATGTCTGAATAATCAGCTTGGAGTTATTTCTGTAAGTAGATGGGATATAAATATTTATATATTTGAACCTGCATGACATTGTTTTAAAAGGTTACAGTGCTTCCACGTTAAAAAGTGACACTGTTTTAAAGACATGTGAGAAATTTTCCTGTCTTGTCAGATCGCCTTTGTTGCTCCGTAGACTGTTGTGTCATATCTGTGGGAGAGAGATGTTCTGTTTTGAGCAGCAGTCACATCTTTCTAAATGTGTTGGTGTATATTCTCCTTCTAGGAGGGAAGTACCTGCAAAAGGTTTCTTTTCTCTTTTATTTCCTTTTTCAAAGTATACGAAGATGTTTGTATCATCAGAAATTTTAAGAATTAGTTACCCCTTAATTATAATTTGAAAATAATATATGTCTTAAAATTAGTTGCATGAATTAAAAGTTGATTGTATTATCTTGTTATAGAATGGCAGGAATTTTAGACCTAATTGCAAAAATTATGCAGTTTTATTTTGCAGGGTGAAAAAGCTTAAGATTAACTCTGATTGCACCATAAGTTCTTAAGTGGGTTGCCTGTCTCCAATGTCTGCAGAAAGTGAACACGGCTTAAGTTGTGCTTTTTCTTAATGTTCTGCAACCATATTTTTCTCTTCTAGAAACCAGGTGATGAGGAAAAAACTCATTTTATTTTTTAAAAGAAGAAATCATGCAAGAAAACAAAGGGTGAGGTCCTATCCTTGTTAACTGAAATTTGTACAGCTTTCCCATTCATGTCATTTAGGCTTTCACTTGCCCATTAATAATTGATCCTTGTTTGTATTGAGAACAAATGCTGATTTAGAGAGTAACTGTATGTATGACTTAAATATGAGTCTAATCCTAGTAACATTGTAATACCACATTTAACATCATTATCAAATTAATTTCATTAGTCATTTATGTAATATTTTATTCAGCAAAATGGTGAGTAGTCAAAAAAAGGGGCTAATAAGTAGAAGGATCTGCTTTCAGTCTGTTAGGACTCAAACACATATTGGTAAGTTATGGTCATGCTGATGAGACATTGTTCTCTGTCCTTAGGAAAAACTAACTGGTCAGTGTCTTCAGATTGAAATAGCTTCTCATTTAATTATACAGTTTGCTGTCTAAAAGTTTTGTGGTTAAGTTTCAGAGACTATCCTTATTTTTGTAATATATTCATACTAATTTTACTGATACAATTTAAATTCAGATTTTTAATAAAATGAAATTCTTTGAATCTGTTTTAGAAATGAACTTTACCGTATATTTAATGACCTGACAGCTTAACCAATTGTAAAGCTCAGTTTATTTGCTGTAACACTTTTGTAACTTGTATTTGCCAGTGTTATCTTTTATATACTATCTTAAATAACTGGTATGGAGTATTTTTCTTCCCAAGAACACATAAATATTAAGTGAGAAACCAGCTTGTTTGTTCAGTCATTTTATTGTAATTCTGGTACTTGCTAAATTAGTCCTGGTTATGTAATCACTGAAGCATAAACTTTTTCATGCTTTGGAAGAATTGTAC
Source organism: Myodes glareolus (assembly GCF_982192425.1). Classification (NCBI taxonomy): domain Eukaryota; kingdom Metazoa; phylum Chordata; class Mammalia; order Rodentia; family Cricetidae; genus Myodes; species Myodes glareolus. Next base: position 61,831,848 of record NC_142034.1, read on the forward strand.
TTTATGTGTTTACTGATTTGTTTAATAAGTATTAATCAGTTGTGTATGTTCCACGTATTATTCCAGAAAAGCAAGTAAGATTGCCATACTGTTTGACTCTTAGGGAGCAGATATGTCAGCAGGCAGATTCAATATTGTGATTATAATGTGATCTCATACATAAAGCAAGAGTGTAAAGTCAGATGCCTAAAGTAGGTGTGATTCAGGGAGGGCCACTAATCAGGAAAGCCAATATTCTGCAAACTCATATAAGCAGAGGGAAGAGATTCAGTGAAATAGCTAATGTGACAGGTTTAGAACTCTTTGAGTTTAGAGTGAGCGCTGGGAAGGGTGGGGGTGATAAGGGACTCTGGGATTCAATGACACAGTGTTCAGAGGCCATCTATAAGACTTTGTATGAAATTCAAAGGGCACCTGTTTTTAAGTTTTTAAACTGAGGAAGTATAAAGTTCAGGTTTGTACTTTAAGAATTTACATCTGGGGTTCCAAATATAGCTTAGTGGTAGAGTGCTTGCTTAACAAGAATTGAAGCCCTGGATTGGATCCCTTACACCAAATAAACTGTTCGGTATCATATGCCTGTAATTCCCACTTGAGAGGTTGAAGCAGGGAGATCAGAAGTTAAAATCATGCTCTGTTACAAAGTGGATTTGAGGCCAGCCTGAGATATGGGAAAACCTGTATCAAACAACTACAAAAGAATTTGCATCTGGCTTGCAACACTGGAAATGCATGGGAAGATCTGAACACTTACCTAGCATGGACCAGGTCCTGACTTCCATCTTCTCTGCTTTGGAAAGTAACTGAAATTGTGTGGCCAACATTTACTAGATGATTGCTTCACTCTGGATGATGACAGTGTTGACTTTACTTACGGTGTTGGGACTAGAAAGAGAAAATATGAGAAGTGCACAAAAGGCACATGTGTGTTGGAAAGAGTGATGAGGGAATGGCGTGAAGAAATAGTCTTCTGTCCGGTCACTCTTAGGTGATTAAAGTTAGTGGTGTTTCTAAGGTCCTTCTCACTTTCCTCTTTCTGGGTATCAGATATTTACATAGTTCTATGCCCATAATGGAAAATGGAATTGTAATTCACTTGCTTAACCAAAAGCACTAATTTTTGATTTCATGTTTCTTAACCAGATTTCTTTTTATGATGATGAATAGCTAGTTTTAGCCTTTTCCATTCTAACAGAGAATAGTTATATTAGTAAATAAAAAGAAAAAAAAGTGAAAAATCACATCCTCCAATGATAGAGAAGCTGTTAAATGTGCATGTTTTCTCTGACAATTTAGATAGGCACCAAACAGTGCTGAACAGTTGCACTTAAGATTGATTCGAGCAACGGTTCTCAATCTGTGGGTTACAATTCCTTTGGAAGTTGAACAAGCAGACCATGGGAAAACACAGATATTTGCATTATAATTTATAACATTAGCAAAATTACGGTTGTGAAGTAGCAATGAAAATAATTTTATGGTTGGGAATCAACACCGTGAGGAACTATATTAAAGGTTCACAGCATTAGGAAGGTTGAGAACCACTGGGTTAGATTAGATGCTGAACTATGCTAATGTTTCTAATTTTCCTTTCTTTTTGACAATGAAGGCATGCTATCAGGAAAATCAAAATAGATGGTTAGCCACTACCAGTGGTTGTCAGTGAGTTTGTTAATTTGTGTAGTGATGATTAGTGAAAAGTGCAGGGAAAGTACACCTTGTGTTTTTATGTAAAGAAATTGTTCCATTTCTCCTGTCAGTCCAAGAACAAATTGTCATTCTTGGCTGTGTCATACAAGCCAAATGTACTTCCCTTTTCATCTTAAGAAATGGAATATATTTTAAAGGCTTACCAAATCATAGAGTTCAGTTTAATTGTTATTAATTTGCTACGGGTGTTTAATAGGAACAAAAAATCTGCCAGCGTTATGATCAGCTCATGGAAGCATGGGAGAAAAAAGTGGACAGAATAGAAAATAATCCCCGGAGGAAAGCAAAAGAAAGCAAAACAAGGGAATACTATGAGAAGCAGTTTCCAGAAATTCGAAAACAAAGAGAACAGCAAGAAAGATTTCAACGGTATGTACTTTTGGTATTTAGTAATTCTAATTTTTTCTCTTTCCATCATAAAGAAGTTCTGGATTTTTGAGGCAGGGTTTCCCTGTGTTGTCCTGGCTCTTTTGGCTGGCCTCAAACTCAGACATCTGTATCTGCTTTGTAAGTGCTAGAATTAAAAGGTGTATGCAACTCCTGGCTGGCAAGAATTTTTAATGTTGAACTTAAGTTTTTAAAATTACAGTTATTCTTTTATGGGGTGCATGTGGGAAGCTCATGTGCCATGTAACTAACACTGATGTGAAAGTCAGAGGACAAATGATGGCAGTCAATCAAGTAGGATTGGTCTCAGGTCATCAGATCTGGTGACAAACCCATGAACTATTTTGCTGTCTCTTAGGTAGAATTAAAAACTTCATTATGGACCAGTTAGGATTATTTTTTAGTGAACTTAATACTATTTTTTTATATTTAATTTTCTTATTAAATCTAGTAAATATTTTGAAAATTTCTTTCATTCTGTTTTTTATTTATTTTTTTGCGTGTGAGTGTTTTATCTGCATGCATGTCTATGTACCACATGCACAACTGGTGCCCGTGGAGGCTAGAATTGGAATCCCTGGAACTAGAGTTCTAGACAGCTGTGAGCTACCATGTAGGTTTTGGGAATTGAACCTGAGCTGTCACCGGCCTAAGTCTTTAATTCATACAAGTACTAATTTTTTTCAAAGTGACAGTTAAGAACAGAACTGAATGTTCCTTGATAATCATAAACATAGTGAAACAGATTGAAATTGATTATTAGTCAAAAAATTCTATGGGGTAATGAGAGAGCTCTGTGGTTAAGCGTATTTGCTATTTTGGCAGAGGACCTAGATTTGGTTACATGGGGTCTGATGCCTTCTTCTGGCATCTGTTGTTACCACTCCTGTATGATACACCAACATACATGTAGATGAGACACGTAAAATGAAAAATAAGATTAAAAAAATCATTGTTGGAAGATAGTTTCTCTGTGTATTCCTGTCTGTCCTGGAACTTGCTCTGTTTACTAGGCTGACCTCAAACTCAGAGATCCTCTGCCTCCTGAGTGATGGAATTAAAGGTGTGTGCCACCCACCACTGCTGTACTTAAGATATATAAAAAAGTTTGTGTATCTACCTATCGATCTATCTATATATATACATTATATATATAATATATATAATTATATATTATTATAATAATAATGTCAAAAATTATCTACTAAACTCTCCCCAAATTGTTTTTTATAATGATATCAAAAATTAATATATATATATAAATAATTTATTTAGTGAAACGGAATCTTTTTTATGTAGCTTTGGTGACTTGAAACTTGCTGTGGAGATCTGTCTTTCTTCAATCTTCCAGAGATCCATCTGCCTTTATCTCCCCAAATGCTGGGATTAAAGGTGTTCATCACCATGTACCATACTCTTTTTTTGTTTGTTTTGTTTTGTTTTACTTTTAGAGAATAGGTGTAAAACAACATCAGTAATTCCCACAAAAGGTACAAATAGGTATTTTGCAAACATCTTAAAGTTGACTTTCTCTCTTCACTGTTTTTCCTTACATTTTAGAAATGTTCAGTGTATTTTCCAAGCTTGCTTTTCTATTCTTTAGAATCCATACAACAGATTGACATGACATTGCAGGTAGAGTTTCTCTGTGTTTCGGCAGCTGCTACCAAATAACCATCTAGAGACGTATGCTTGGCTGATAGCTCAGGCTTGTTATTGGCTAACTCTTACATTTAACCATATTTTGTATCTATCCTCTGCCACGTGATAGTATCTTTTTTATAGCATGGCACATTCATCCTTTTTCTGTGTTTCCTTTAGACTCCCAAGACTCCCTCTTCCCAGCATTCTCTCTGCCCCCAAAAATCCTGACTAGCCATTGGCCAATCATAATGACAATTAGAGCAATACATATTTACAGTGTACAAAGATTGTTCCACAGCATAAGTTTTTTGGTTTTATTTATTTATTTATTTGTTTGTTTGTTTATTTATTTATTCCAAGACAGGGTTTCCCTGTGTAGCTGCCTTGGCTGTCCTGAAATTCTTTTTACAGACCGAGCTGGCCTCGAACTCACAGAGATTCACCTGCCTCTGCCTCCTGAGTACTGGGATTACAGGTGAGCCACCACCACCTGGCCAGTAAGTTCTATTTTTAATACAGGTTCCCCATTACTAGTCCCTCTACTTTTTCTTTTAATTTCTAATTATCTGTCTGTCTATCTAGATATATATCTAGATAGCTATTTAATTTTTATTGGCATTGGTGTTTGACTTATATTAGCGTTTGTGTGAAGGTGTCGGATCTCCTGAAACTGGAATTTACGGACAGTTTTGAACTGTAATGTAGGTGCTGGGAATTGAACCCAGTTACTCTGGAACAGCAGCCAATGTTTTTAACCACTGAGCCATCTCTCCAGCCCAGTGTCACTATTTTAACTTGAGTATTATAACCATCCATTCATTTTTTTTTTTATGGTGCTAGTGATCAGCCCTAGGTCTTGATATGTGTAGTGTAAGCACTTTACCAACATAGCTGTATCCCTAGTCCAATATGTTAACTTAAATCTCAGTATTAATATTTAATTTTTGCTAATTTGGTAGTGACTCATGTATATCATTTGAAAATATTCCCTGAATCTTGGGTAGGTTTTTTGACTCCTATTGGTTTAAAAAATCCCATCTAATAAAGAAGTGTGTGATCACGGGAGACATCCAACATCATCAAACTTGGTGTTTTTTTTGCATCTGCACACATTTGTCGGCACACCTGCATTTTGAACATGAACCCACACAGATGCACATACAAAAAGAGTCCTATTTTATATTCTGTATTTGTATAAGACCTGTACATGATCAACACAACATCAGTCAGCATTCCAACAAATGGCAGTAATTGAGACTCTGGGTTACACAAAAACTAAGCCTAAAAACCCACTGGAGGATGTGAATGAAGAGGTAGGAACTGGAGGTGTATATGATCAAGATAAGTTGCTTATGTGTAAAACTGGTAAAGAATGAATGCAATATATTTTATTTAGAAAATCTCACTTTGAGCCAGGTATTGGTGGCGCATGCCTTTAATCCCCGGATTTGGGAAGCATAGGCAGGCATATCTCTGTGAGTTTGAGGCTAGCATGGTCTACATAGTTCCAGTATCAATGATAATTTGTTGCATTTTCATAAAAAGTCTTAAAATATATTTGTATTTCCTTTTCATATTTAGAGTTGGTCAGAGGGGAGCTGGTCTTTCAGCCACCATTGCTAGGAGTGAGCATGAGATTTCTGAAATTATTGATGGTCTTTCTGAGCAGGAGGTAAGAAAATTAATTCAAGTTAATTCATTAGTTAGTTAAGCTTTTCTGCCCTGTAGCCCAGGGGTAAAGGTTTATCAATATGTAAATGAAGATGGTTAGATAATAGTGCTTGAATTATTTCAGAGACTAAGACCAACTACTATTGAGATTTAAACAATGTGATAAAAATTTTTACAAAGATTGTTTTGTCATCAAGAAACCAGGGAATAGTTAAGGAAATAGTTCTGATGGTCCTAGTGGTGGTGCGCCTTTAATCCCAGCATTTAGGAAACAGACAAGCAGATCTCTGTTAGTTTGAGGCCAGCCTGGACTACAGAGGGAGTTCCAGGATGGCCAAGGCCACAATGCTGTGGGAAGCAGGGTGGCCAACATATTGGATCTTGTACCAGAGTCCCATGTTCTTTTTCCATTGAATCGAGTCTACTTTTCCTAACGTATTTCTACAGCCCCCATTAAAAACTAATGTTTGCTCTAGGCTTTGGGACTCAAATATTGGAGTGAACCATCAAATTACCCAGTCCTTCAAGTTCAATTACTAGTCAGGGAGAGAAAAGTTTCTAATTAGTCTGTACATACTATCTGTATTCATTTAATTTACATTTTAGAAGCTGTTTGTATGAGTTTTCCTCTGGGGTGTGAAAATAGCCTGTTCTTATAGAGTGTGTATTTGAATTGGTATGTGTTTTAAAGTTTTCATTGCATCTATTCATTGTGTGTCATATGTGTATATAATTATCAGCTCTTGTCACTTGAGCCTTAAGGAGGTAGAAAATCAAATGATGGCTTTCATGAGCTGCCTCGGCACTCAGAATTTTGTACCAATTAAAGTAGACTTGTGCTTCGTGGTGGTTTCATAGGCCTTTAATCCCAGCATTTGGGAGGCAGAGGCAGATGGATCTCTGTGAGTTCAAAGCCAGCTTGGTCTACAGAGTGAGTTCCAGGACAGACAGGGTTACACAGAGACCCTGTCTTTTTAAAAAAAGAAAGAAAAGAAAAGAAAAAATTAGACTCGTACCAGTGGTTTTATCTTTCTTTCTCATTTCTGATTATTGTTTTCCTGAGGAGAAAATCTGAAGTGACTTTTGAACCTTTGTTGGGAGGATTGTAATATTCAACCAGAGATATGTCCCATACTATGTAACGAGGATATTTTCATGCGTTTTTACATAATGGCCAAGTGTTAGCTCTCAGCACTTTTGTTTTTCCCTCCCTCCCTCCCTCCCTCCCTCCCTCCCTCCCTCCCTCCCTTCCTTCCTTTCTTTCTTTCTTCCTTTCTTACAGTGTTATTGCACATACTAGCATCATTTCTATCTATGCTAGGAGAGAGATATACACTTTTTTTTGCAATACATTTAAGTTATTGTTGGAAGATGTTTTCTGAAATCTTAAGTACATAATGCATATAGTCTTGCTTGCTCTCAATACAGATGATATACTTAGGAGCTTTAAAACCCAACCATTCTATATTGGTTTTAAAATCACTGGAAAATGCATGATTGATAATATAAAATTTGTATGTATAATTTCTATAATGACTAAATATGTATTAAATTTCTGTGCTTGTTTTTCTGTGCATCCCATTTGGGTACATCTGAAAGCATTGCAAGGAAGCTTATCGGTTGAAGTGATTTCAAGCTAATGTATCCGTGCCAAACACTGGTGTTCAAACTGATTGAATATACCCTTTGATATACCCTCTGGAACTAGACACTTAGCAAGGACTTGACAACTTGGAAATCGTTTTAGGGAGAAAAAAAAAACCCTTAAATATATAGAAATACTACAGCTTTAGGAACAAGTTTTTTTTTGTTGTTGTTGTTTTTTGTTTTTGTTTTTGTTTTTTTTACCAAAAAGTTGTGTTTATAAATATCTTAAGGTATTCTTTGGAAAAAAACATACATATGCAATAGATTAAACCGGTTTAGATTATAATGATAAAAACGTTAAAATTTTAAATTACATTCTCTTTATTTATTTTTTTCCCTGAGACAAGGTTTCTCTGTATAACAGCTCTGACTGTCCTGGAACTTGCTCTGTAGTTCAGGCTGGCCTCAAACTCACAGAGATCCGCCTGCCTTTGCCTCCCGAGTGCTGGGATTATAGATGTGTGCCACCAGTGCCCAAAATTTAAATTTTAATGGGTTACATTAAATTATCAAAGAGTATTTAATATTATGTAAGTTGAATAGTTTAAGATCAATGACTTTAAGATCCTTAGACCTTTGTTACTTTTTTTTTTCTATCTCTAAAATCATGTTATGATTCTTTTTTATATCTACAATGATGATGAAAGGCTGGGGAGATGCTCCGAGGATAAAGCCCCTTTCTGTCCAAGTGTGAGGACCAGAGTCTGTCCATGCCAGCTTGGGTGTGCTGGTCTGCCAATAGTTCCAGTACTTAAAAGGTGGCAGGCAAGACTAACCTGCTTAGACAAGCTGTGAGTGCACTTAAAGAACCCTACCTCCATGAATATGGTTGTAAGCAACGGGGAACTCCTAAAGGTGCTCTCTGTTGTCCATGTGAACACATAGATTTAAAGACAAAAAAGAAAACTAAAGTTATGTTGACACTAGTTTTTAAACGAGACGATTGTTTTCTGTCGTCTAGATAAAACAATTGCATTATTTTCCAAATATCAATTGCCTTAAGATTTTCTCAGAATAGTAAAGGATAAGCTGGGTGTGATAGCTTATACTTGTACCTCATCTCTGCATTGAGGGGCTGTTACAAGAAGATTACTTCAAATGTGAGGCCAGTCTGAGCTATAGATTCTTGGCCTGGACTCTGCTCCCCAAAAAGAAAGAAATGATAGACAAACAAATATTCAACAAACCAACCCAAAGATAGCAGTTTTTTTTAAAGTGAATTCTCTGTCTGTAATTTATACAATTTGGTATAAATATTTTGAAAATAATCATATAGGACTTGAGAGACGGCTCAGCAGTTAAGAGCACTGATTGCTCTTCCAGAGTGCTTGGGTTCAATTCTCAGCACCCACATGACATCTCACAGCTATCTGTAACTCTAAGATCTTTTACCCTCACACAAACATAAATGCAGACAGATAACATAAAACTTATAAAAAAGGAATAATCATGTAGCATGCTATGATATGGCATTATTGTCATTAAATTACTGATACTTCTTAAAAAATTTTGTTTTGTCTTTTTGTTTTTGAGACAGGGATTCTCTATGTAGCTCTAGCTGTCCTGGAGCTAGCTTTGTAGATCAGGCTGGCCTCGGGAACTCACAGAGATCCGCCTGCCTCTGCCTCCCAAGTGCTGAAATTAAAGGCGTTCGCCACCACTGCCTGGCCTGATACTTTTTTTTTAAACTCTTAAAGTCTATAACCTTTTAAAATTTTCTAGTTTATACATTATTCTAACTAAATTGCATTTATTTCTTGCAGAATAATGAGAAACAAATGCGGCAGCTTTCTGTGATTCCACCTATGATGTTTGATGCAGAACAAAGAAGGGTCAAGTTCATCAATATGAATGGGCTTATGGAGGATCCTATGAAAGTTTATAAAGATAGACAGTTTATGAATGTTTGGAGTGACCATGAAAAGGAGATCTTTAAGGACAAGTAATTTAACGGTTAAATTATTCTCTATTAGACATTCATATACATTGGTAAAATATTTTGCATTACTTGAGTGAAATATTTCCATAATCTTTCATCCTAATTTGGCATTGGAAAAGATAGTGTGAGAAATAGAGGAATTCATCTTCCTGTAAGTTTGTAGGTGGGACAATGGTTGACAGATAAGAAATGGGGATGTGAGTCTTAATTCCAGCACTGGGGAGGCAGAGGAAGACAGATCTCTGTGAGTTCTGCAGTCCAGGACAGCCAGGGCTACACAGAGAAACACTATCTTGGGAAAAAAAGAAAAAAAATTAGAAACAACGGGGTGTTGTGGTATGCACCTTTCATCCTCCACACTCCTGAGGCTAAGGCTGATGTGTCTCTGAGTTCAAGGCCAGCCTGATCTAAATAGCTCTGCTTCCCCTACCATTAAATGCCAGTAGCTCCTCAACTGGGATTGTGGTCTCAAGAGCCTTGTCCCTTCCATACTGGAATGTGGGAAGACTCTATGGCACAGGTTTTGTGCAGCTAAATTTTACTTTGAGTTTACAAATGCAGTAGTGATGTCATATCCAGAAGATAGCACTCCTTCTCATCTTGCAGCTCTTATTTTCTTCTGCCCTCTTCCTCCCCCCGGTTTTCTTAGTTTCTGGGGGGAAATCCATGATATTATAGAAATCCTCTTTAGGGTACTGAGTGATGTATTCTTAGCATTGTTTTTAATTGTTAAACTTAGGTTTATCCAGCATCCAAAAAATTTTGGACTAATTGCATCCTACTTGGAAAGGAAGGTAAGAAAAACTTAGACTGAGATGTTTTTAGGCTTGTGATTTTGCATTTGTGTATGTGTGCGTGTGTTCTAACAAGCAGGAGTAGTTAATTAGAATTGATTTCACAAAGGATTATGATAGGTAAAAAGATTCTGGTAGACCTATTATAATACCATAAAATATGTATAAAATGATAATTATAATTGCATTATAATCCTAAGCACAGGGGCTAGAGATGGTTCAGTAGCTAAGAGTGCTTACTGCACTTATAGAAAACCTGAATTTGGTTCCTAGCACCCACATAAGATAGCTTACAACCAACTGTAGCTCCAGTTCACGGTGATCTAACACCTCTGGCTTCCACATACCTACACATGTGCACATACACATAATTTAGAAATAAATGTTGTTGGGTGTGGTAATACCTGTGTTTAATCACAGCATTATAGAAACAGAAGGCCAGCCTGGTATACATAATGTGTTCTAGGCTCTTCAGAGCTGCATACAAAAGTCTTAAAAAATTGAGCCGAGTGGTAGTTGCATAAGCCTTTAATCCCAGCACTAGGGAGGCAGAGGCAGAAGGATTTTTGTGAGTTTGAGGCCAGCCTGGTCTACAAAAGATAGTTCCAGGACAGACACCAAAGCTACACAGAGAAATAGTGTCTTGAGAAACCAAAAAAAAAAAGAAGAAGAAGAAAAAAGAAAAAGAAAAGGAAAAAAAAATCTTAAAAAAATATGTAACTAAATGGAGTCCTTAGCATAAAACCACAAACAGTTTTCATTATTTATCAAAACTGATCTGATCTTCTGTTCCCCAAATAATTTATTAATTTTGGTAATTTTTAAAAGTTACTAGCTCTCTGGTTAAACTATCAGGCCTGATTTCCTTTTGCTTTTTTATTTTTGTAGTCAAGTAACTTTAATGTTTTTGATTAAAACATTAGAAGAGACAGTGAGTATTTGTTTAGGAGAAGGACAATATATTACTAGTTAACAAAAATGTGTTGAATGTGTCTGATAGAGCTTTGTGTCTTTAGCATAGTTTGGATCAAGGCAACTGTAGATGTCTTGTATGATAGTTCACTTGTTGTCTGTCTAACCTAGATATACTTAAGGCCATATATTTTTTATTTTAATTCATGATCTTGTTATACTAGAAAATTTTCTTGAAAATATTTTATTTACATTTCCACATGAAATAAAATATATAAAAATTAAGTAAAATATTGTTCATTATAGAAATAAAAGCACACATTAAATAAAATGTTTTTTTTCATTACAGAGCGTGCCTGATTGTGTTTTATATTACTATTTAACCAAGAAAAATGAGAATTATAAAGCCCTAGTGAGAAGGAATTATGGAAAACGGAGAGGCAGAAATCAGGTGTGTTAATTTTACTAAATAAATGTTTCAAAATTGATAAAATATGAAGACAAAAGACAGGTGTTATTTGCAATCCACAATTTAAAATATGCTTGGGCTGGAGAGATATCTTGGAAACTAAGAGTGCAAACTGTTCTTGTAGAGTTTTATTCCTAGCCACCTACACGTGGCCTCCCACCAGCACCTCTAAGTCCTACTCAAGGAGATCAGATGTCCTCTCATTGCCTCCATGGGTACACGGGCTTTAATGCATATGTCCATACACAGACACAAACAAGTATATACACGTGTGTGCATGTCCGCACACACACATACACTAAAGTCTGTGTGTGTGTGTGAAAAGTAGAAGTTTTATGTGAAAGAACTGATTGCTCTTGCAGAGGACCCAGTTTGGCTTTAAGCACCCCATATTAGGTGTCTCACTACTGCCTGTAAGTCCAACTTCAGAATATCTGATGTCTACACTCTTCTGGTATTATTTGGTGTATGTGCATGCACGCACACACATTACTTAATCTTTCAAAAACAAGCAAACAAACAAAACCAGGCAGTGATAGCACTTACCTTTAATCCCAGCACCCTAGAAGCAGGTGAATCTCTATGAGTTTGCGGCCAACCTAGTCTACAGAGAGAGTTCCAGGACAGCCAGGGCTACAGAGAAAAGCCTTGTATCAATAATAAACAAACAAAACCAAAAAAATTAGAAGAATTTGTTTCTTTAAGACATGATATGTATTCATTCATTCACACCTGTTAAATGTGTCACCATGAAGCTACATGCAGATAGAATTTTTATGTTTTCTACTTGTGATCAATGATCAGTGCTGCCAGGCAAGTAATTGTTAAAGAACACATTCTTTATTTTCAAATACTTGGTTTCTTTTCTCAGAAATTTGTGCTTTTCCTCTGTTCCTATCTTTACATTTGCATATTTTTGTTTTTCAAGGTATTCAGAAACATGTATCATTTAGCAATTTTGAAATTGGAAGGAATTCTGTTTAAACTGTTAGGTAGTCGGTAGTTAGGAAGAATGTTTTAGAGAGGCTAAAATTTGAGTATAATGCCAAGAGATTTATACGTAGGCCTGTTCTGATAATTTTTATTTACAACCTTGGTTTTTGCATTTGTGTGCAATAACAGTGATTCCTACCTGTTTTCGTCAGTATGGAAACTGCGTGTTGGCAAAATCCCGAGAGTACAATGTAAAGTACGTAGGGAACGCTCAAAAAATAGTAGCTGTTCTTGTCTTCATTGCCATCACCACTGCCTATTTTTCTTGGTTGACAGCTTTCATTCTCTAAAAATTTCAAAATTTAGTTATTTTGAAGTCATTAATTATTAATATATTTTGACAAGATTGGCATAAGAAACTTTATTGCTTGAGTATATTTAAAAGAAAACACGCCTAGTAATAAAATAGCTGCATTTTCTCTGCCCCCCCCCCCCTTTACACTGTCAAATAACTCAGTCATTTTGTTTCTAGACAACTTAAAGTGGGGATTCACTAATTTTTCTGTTTTATTAACTTGAGAATTTTGTTCTAATTTTCTAGATGGGTTTTCTGTGTACCCTTGGCTGTCCTGGAACTCATTCTGTAGACCATGCTAGCCTCAAACTCAAGAAAGAGATTAATCTGCCTTTGCCTTCAGTTCTAGGATTCAAGGTGTACACCTCTACCACCCAGCTTAACCTGAGAATTTTTCTTTTCTCCTTCTTTCCTTCTTTCCTTCTTTCCTTCTTTCCTTCTTTCCTTCCTTCCCTCCCTCCCTCCCTCCCTCCCTCCCTCCCTCCTTCCCTCCCTCCCTCCCTCCCTTCCTCCCTCCCTTCCTCCCTGGTTTTTTTGTTGTTGTTGTTTGAGACAGGGTTTCCCTGCGTAACAGTCCTAGGTGTCCTGGAACTAGCTTTTGTAGATCCGACTGGCCTCGAGCTCACTGACATTCACCTGCCTCTGCCTACTGAGTGCTGGGATTAAAGTCGTGCGCCACTACCACTTGGTGAGAATTTTTCATAACTACAAGTAGAATGTATATATAGGTGTTAGGAATACAGCCAGATATAGCAGTGAGGAGTCTCTGCATCGGCTGTTTCTTGATGCTGCTCTAAGGTTCCCCAGACAGTGATCACATTGAATACAGACGCCCTTCACTTTTTCAGTTTGAATTTTCATTTGATTTTATATTATGATCTTTCATTTGTAGTGAATATCTTATTTTATGCTAGGAGGAACTTGTCTAGCTGTTGACTCTAAGGTCAGTTTTAAAGGAAAGAAAAACCCAGACAAGAACTGCTTGCATCTGTTGAAGGCACTTTTAGGAAAGTTTTCTTTTAAATGGGCCTATTCTGCTCCAGCCAGCCTGCCAGGACTATTGAGGTTAGAACTTATCACTTACATCTTGGACCACATATACTGGTGGCTCTCTACATATTTGCCTAAACAAAAAGTAACTCCACCTAGCTAATTTTTAAACAAGTAGTATTTCCTCCTTCTCTTTTAAGTCAGTGATGTGATTGGTCTTTATCAAATTGCTCAGAAGTAAGTCTTAGGTTTCTGGTGGCATTGTCACCTTGTCTTACTGCTACCTTATCAGCATGCAGAATGCTGAGGTAACCTCTAGAAAAGTGTCGTGTACTTGATTAGATTTTAATGCAACAAGACTGCCATTTCCACATTTTCTGCAGGGCTGGGAAGTGCTGCCTTCTTCCCACTGGCTGATTTAATGCAGTGCTGCAGTTGCTCATCACTCCCTTATACCAGGGAACTGAAGTCAGATCTTGCCTAAATTTCTGGCAGCAGGGAATGTGTGGGATTTTAAAACACTGAAGTATATGGGAAATAAGATTATTTGTATTATTGAATTCTAGGGAAATTTTAATTCTTCCTTATCTTCTTGTTTTTTGTTTTTGGTTTTTCAAGGCAGGGTTTCTCTGTAACTATGGAGCCTGTCCTGGAACTAGCTCTTGTAGACCAAGCTGGCTTCGAACTCACAGAGATCCACCTGCCTCTGCCTCCTGAGTGTCTTCCTTATCTTCTATTTAACTGGTATGGCCCGTCATGTATTTGAGTTATGAGCCATTTTATTGATTACAAAGCTAACACACAGGCGAGAGTCACAGCTCAGTGGTAGAGCATTTGCCTAGCATGTACAAAGCTCCAGGTTCAATTCTTAGTGTTGTAAAAGAAGCAGACAACCCAAGAAGCTATAGCAAAAGAAAAAGAAAACATTACTTTGGGCTGGAAAGATAGTGGTTAAGAGCATTGCCTGCTCTTCCAAAGGTCCTGAGTTCAATTCCCAGCAACCACATGGTGGCTCACAACCATCTGTAATGAGGTTTGGTGCCTTCTTCTGGCCTGCAGGCATACATGCAGACAGAATATTGTATGCATAATAAATAAAAAATATTTTTAAAAAATCTTTAAAAAGCACTCTAAAAAAGCTAACATATTAAACGAAAGGAGGCTTTGTTAATAGCATGCCATATTGCTGCTTCAGAGCAACAGTTGCTTGATTGTGTAGGGGTTGGGTAATTAGCATTTGAAATAGGTCTTGTGCCCACCTCCTGCTAGAAATGGGATGCCAGAGCTGAGTAAATCATTCCCATTTGTAAAATAGATCATCTTATAGTTATAAAATGCACATTTGGACCAGACTGTGATGGCACACACGTTTAATCCCTGCACTCCAGAGGCAGAGACAGGCAGATCTCTTGAGTGTTTGAGGCCAGTCTGGTTTACAGAGTGAGTTCCAGGGCAGCACAGAGAAACCCTGTCTCTAAACAAACAAACAAATCCAACAATAACAAAACCAAAACCACACATATGGAAATCCCCCTGATATCTCAGATTTATTTTATCTATCTATCTATTTATTTGTTTATTTATTTTAGTAAATATCCAGAAGCAAGTGAAACTTGGAAATTAACTAGGTTGAGAAATTTGGAAGATGATATATAAGTGAGAGAAGTGAGAGAATCATTAGTAAGTCCTAGGTGCTATTCTTGACAGACTATGAAAACTTGATAGAATCCTACACCTTGATGAAGACCAGGAGATGAGCAGCAATGACTGTGTGGGACTGGAGGGCAGGAGCTGCAGGTGAAGAGAGGCCTCCTCATTGTACTGTCGACAGGTTTAGACAATCAATGCAGATAATGGGGCCCTTTGTGCTTTTTACCTCTGGGAAGTTTAATGGGTATGGCTGATAAATACTTGCTTTAGACTAGACTGACCTAGGGAACTGTTAGAAAAAGATAAGTGTCTGCACCAGAAGAGAAGTAATACTAAAACACTAAGAAATGAGTCACAAACCATCTGTACCTTTCAGGGAATTCTCAGAAATTTTATCTGTAGTTTCAGAAGTGAGAGAAAGTCATCATAGCTGATTGTGTAACATTGAAAAGGAAATTCATTTTGTTTATCTGTCCTCTATACAGTCTTTAAAATTAGTCTACATAATAATGGATATTATCATTGATTTTTTCCTTCACACTTTGTTCTTCTTCCACCTTCTTTTCTGCTCTTCCGCCCCCGTCTTTTCCTCATTCCAGTTTTCCCCTTATGCGACCTATAGTGCTCTTTACCCTTTTTCTTCTCCTTCCCTGATGGTTTCCTAGTTCCCGCTCAGGGTCCCGGTTTTATGGCATGCTGGCACACATTGACCTTTAAATCTATGTTTCACATGAGAGAAAACCTTTTTTTATGATGTCTGTCTGAGTCTGCCTTATTTTGCTTAACAGTGATTTCTTCTATTTTTTGTAAATACCATAATTTCAGCTTGTTTAGTACGTGAATAAAATGTAAATATGATAAAATGAAGTAGCGTATTACATTTTATTTATCCATTTATTTGTTGATGGGCATTTAAGTTGGTTTTATTTTGTTGCCATAGTGACCAGTATAGCATGTGAGGATCCCTCTGACTATCCTTAAGAGTCTTTTGTGTCTTTGTACTTTTCTTATAAGGTTTCTGATGGAATCTTTAGAGTCTTTTGATGGTTCTATTTTTTGTTCTCTATATTGATGGAGGAAACTCTGTAGTGATTTCCAGAGGGGCTGCATCAGTTACATCCCTTGTCTATTCCTGTGTCTTAAAGTTTTTTTTCTCTCTAACAGTTTCAAAGTTTCATGTCTCATTAAGATCTTTCATTTTTTCAAATTAATTTTTTTTGGAATATGAGAGAGAGAGATAGTCATTATTTTATTCTTGTACATTTGGATATTCATTTTCCAAGTACCATTTACTAAAATGACTGTCTTTTTCCAATATATGCTTTGTTTGTTTGTTTGTTTGTTTTTGAGACAGGGTTTTTCTGTAGCTTTTGAGCCTGTCCTGGAACTAGCTCTTGTAGACCAGGCTGGCCTCTAACTCACAGAGATCTGCCTGCCTCTGCCTCCCAAGTGCTGGGATTAGAGGCATGTGCCACCACTGCCTGGTCCAATATGTGCTGTTGATACATTCGTTAAAAACTAAGTGGTGTAGTTGTATGAGTTCATGGTCTCTATTTTATTGGCCCACCTGTAAGCTTTTGTTACTATATCTCTGTAGTATAATTTGAGATCAGATTTTGATACTTCTGGCATTTCTTTTTCTGTTTAGGATTGGTTTGGTCATTCATGTCTTTTTGGGTTTCCATATGATCTCTAAAATAGTGTGTTATTGTTTTATAATGCCATTGGAATTCAGGCAGTGGTGTCACACATCTTTAATTCCAGCACTTGGAAGGCAAAATCTCTTGTGATTTTGAAGACAGTCTGGTACAGAGCTAGTTCCAGGACAGCCAGGGCTACACAAAGGAATTCTGCCTCACATACATACATAAATACAAACTGTAACAAAAAAGAATGTCATTAAACTTTTGATGGAAACTGTCAGTTCTTTTAGCAATATTGCCATTTTAATGATAATTTATTTGTTCAATCTATGAACATAGGTGGTCTTTCTTTTAATGTTTTCTTTAGTTTTGTTCTTCAATATGTTAACATTTTCATTGTAGAAATTTCTACATTTTATCTATTATGTTTATTCTTAGTATCCCTTTCCCCTACTGTAAATAGAACTCCACCCCAGTAATATTGTTCCAATTAAATGTTATAATTTTCATACAGTTTGTGAAATGATTTCTTGTACTTTCGTATCTCACAAGTGATGGTTTGTTCTAGCAGCAGATTGCCCGTCCCTCACAAGAAGAAAAAGTAGAAGAAAAAGAAGAGGATAAAGCAGAAAAAACAGAGAAAAAGGAAGAAGAAAAGAAGGATGATGAAGAAAAAGAAGAGAAAGAAGACTCAAAGTGAGTTGAGCAGGATGATATGTGTTATAGTCATTTTCAGAGCTGAACTTCATCTGTTACAGGTGTGAAATATGTGGTAACAGTCCAGAGGAACATGTGCTTTGATTCACAATTTCTTGGCATGATTAAGGAATGGAATATTTTATTAAATAAAATGCTTGACCTAATAGCTTTATTGCCAGGCATGTTATTTTATGTCTGCATACTCATGTGTACACCTAGATTACTTTCTTTTGTTTTTGTTTTTTGAATGTTGTTAATATTTTTAGAGGTAGGGCTTTTCTGTGTATCTCTGACCTTCCTGGAACTCTGTGTAGACCAGGCTGGCCTCAAACCCAGAGATTCACCTGCCTTAGCCTCTGGGATTAAAAGCATACACAACCAACTGGTCTTTTTATTTTTATTTTTTATCTTTTAGTTTTGTGAAGACAGGGTCTTGATGTGTAGCCCTGATTACTCTGGAACTTACTGTTTAGATCAGGCTGTCCTCCTACTTGTGGCTGTTCTCCTGCGTTTGTCTTGTAAGTGTCAGAATTATAAGATTACAATCATGGTTCAGATACTGCTATTCCAAGCTATAGGCTTCAATTCTTTGTAGTTATCACTAAGGTATGTTGAATATAATTTAGTGCTTACCTTCGAAGATCTTTTTCAGCCTCTAGACAGTGTTACAATACCACGAAAATAATAGTCTGGGTTTTTGTTTGTTTGTTTCTTTTCTTTTTCTTTTTTTTTTTTTAGACCTGGTGTTTCTCTGTGTAGCCTTGACTGTCCTTGAACTGCCTCTGTAGATCATGCTGTCCTTGAACTCACAGAGATCCACCTGTCTCTGCCTCCCAAGTGCTTGTGCCACCACTGCCTGGCTGAAAGTAATAGTTTTTTATGTGTATATATTCTTGCTGAGTTTATTCAACATATAAAATGTAGTTCTGTTTTTATTTCTGTTTTCTTATTTGTAGAAATAATTTGTTTTCATTTTGAAAATTGGACAAAAAACAAATCCAATGTATACCCATTATTTTTCTAATCAGTTGCTGTCAGTTGTTGGTATTTTTGTATGCTTATAAGGGCAGCCTGGAGTTGGAGCCTTAGGAGCCAGATTATTTGTTCCCAGAGACTGAAACTGAGCAATTTTAGTTTGTGACTGTTATGAGGCTTGAGCTCCGCAGTTGTAGATGTGTGTGTTGATGCATTTAAACAAGCATGTGCGCTTGTGTGTAATGGTGATACTGAATGTTTCTACCACGCCAATATATTTCCTTCTGTTTCTTAGTAGTCAGATTTTCTGTCCACTCTTTGTCTCTGATTAATAGTGTTCTGGAATTAAATATAAATCTAGTTAGTCTTTTATCACTATAGAAAAGCACCTTATAAATCAGCTTCAGAATAGAAAAGATTTTCTTTTGGCTTACAGTTTTATAAGTATCAGTCTGAGTATTGATTCACAGATATGGTGGAAGGGACGAAAGAGGGACAGGGACCTCTCAATATTCACTTTTTTCTACCAGTGACATAAAGATCTTCTACTAGGTTCTACCTCTTCAGATCTCCAACACCTCCATACAGCACCCATTATGACCAAGTCTTTAACACTTAAACTCTTGTGGGACGCTTAAGAGCCAGATTACCCAGCACTCGGGAGGCAGAGGCAGGTGGATCTCTGAGTTTGAGGTCTGCCTGGTCTATAAGAGCAGGACAGGCTTAAAAGCTACAGATAAACCCTGTCTTGAAAAGCAAACAAAACAAAACAAAACCAGATTATCATGTGTGTAGGATGCCTTTTTGAGATTCATCTTGGCCATTTCATATTTCAGTAGCTTATGCCTTTAAAAATATTTATTGTACTATTTTTATAGACCTCTCAGAAATACTTATATTTTTCCTGTTTTTCGTTTTGTTTTTGTCATTTAATATCATGTAAGTCTCTTGCATGGTTTTAGAAGAAATCAGGGGCTGGAAAGATGGCTTAGCATAATTGCTGAGAATACTGGCTGCTCCTCTAGAGGATTCAGATTTGATTCTCACTACCTGCATGGTAGCTCACAACATTCTGTAACTTCAGCTTCAGGGGATCTGATAGCCTCTTCTGCTCTTTGCCAGTGCCAGGCATGTATATGGTGCACAGACATAATACATGCAGGTGAAATATTCATTCACATAAATAAATGAAAATAACAGATGGCTCAGAGGTTAAGAGCACTGGCTGCACTCCAGATTCAATTCCCAGCACCCACCTGGTAGCTCACAACTCTCAGTAAAATCTCATTTCCAGGGAATCCAAAACCCATGGCAATACACCAATGCATATAAAAATAAATAAATTTTAAAAAAGGAAATAAGAATTAAGAGTCAGATATTAATGCTTTTCTACTTTAAGATACCTGTACAGAAACAGAAATAAATTATTTTTAGGTTCATGATTAACATTTTCATACCACATAGTCAGTGTTTCTTCTCATAAAGAAGTATATCTTTAAAAAGTATATTTTTAATTTTTAATTAAAGCTTTTAAAACCTCCTTAAGGTGATTCTACTTTTTCTTAAAAATTCTAAATTACTTAACATGTATCCATATGTAATAGTATATGGTTAAGTCTTAGGATGAAAATATACAAGAATATGTACTATTCTTGAATAGTTTGTAACTAAGAAGGAGAACACTAGGATCGAAAACAAAAGCTTGAATATGCAGAATGAGTAGTGAAACCCGTTGAAGACACAAACACGGGCGAGTAGTGAGATAAGTCGCTCACAGTCTATGTGGCTGAGGAATCAGCGAAAGTAGCTGTGCACTGAGAACGAGTCAGAGATTTCAGTATAATGAAGGAGATTAGTAGGAGGTGATGGTCTGATTTATCTGCTGTCGATCCCTAGTGAAAACTGAAATGTTAGATTCTATTCAGGAGTGGGAGAGCTTCTTTGGGAATAGGTAGGGAACAGAATGGGATGGATTAGTTTGTTATTTATTACCTAGTTATTTATTTATTGTGCGCTTTTTCTGTGTTTTTGTTTTGAGATGGAGTCTCTATATAGCCATGGCTGTCCTGAAACTCACTGTGTAGACCAGACTGGCCTCCAACTCCAGAAATCCCTCTGCCTTTGTTTCCTGAACGCTGAGATTAAAGGCTTGTGCCACCAATCTCTGTTTTTATTTTTATAACGGGATTAGGTTACAACACACAGGCTGACCTTGAACTAAAGATCTTCACTCAAGCCTCCCACATACTGGATTACGAGAGTGTCTAGCTCAGCTCTGGAGTGACTCATTGCTGAGTTAACTCTTTTGCATGATTCTAACCAACACTATGATAGAATCATTCTTGAGCCATGTGTTTATTGGAAAAGAAGATCTATAGCTTGATAAACCTCAAGAGTCTTTTACTTGAAGCAGTAAAATTGTGAAAATAAACAGCTTCTTCTACTAATAACTGATTCTCACAAGTGTGTACCTCAAAAATGCATTTATTTATTCTTTGTAAATTTCATACATACTCACATTGTATTTGATCATACCAACTCCCCTCTAAGTCCTTTCAGATACAAAGTACCTTAATTACTGTATTTTCAAATGTAGCAGGTATCATCAGTAATTCAGAGAATGGGCTTCAAATATTCCCATATTTCTTATAGTAATAATACTATTAATATTATTCATCATGAATTAACTTTTCTTAAGTACTTGAGACTATAAATTATCTCTTTATAAACTGAGAGAAATTTTACCATAGTAATTACAAACTTGTATGATGTTCCAGGTACCTTTCCAGGCACCTTACTAACTCCTTCAATTAATTCATTTATTTCTTCTCACTACTCTGTGAAATATATTATCACTGTCTGTATTGTACTATCCATATTGTGCTCATAGAGGCAGGGTAACTTACCAGGGTTGTCATAGTTAGGAAGTCACATAGTTAAGAAGTCCTTAGTTCTTAGAACTAAGGAAGCCTGACCCAGAAGCTATTCTGCCAACCACTCAGCTAGTTAGAATACTGACTCTGGTTTAATAAAATAGTATTGTGGATTGTTACTACAGAATAGGCATCTGTCATGAAGATTATCTGTTTTGACTTCATTTCATAGAATAGACTTTAACAAAATTTAAATAAAAGCCAAATTCTCAGGCCTTTTGCCTTCTGCTGTAGTCTCCTGCTGCTCCATCTCAGCTCTGGAGTGGTGCTGCTGTTTGATATTTTCTTAGAAATGTCTGGTTTTAAGTTAATTAATATTTTAAAAAAATATGTCTAAAATTTAAGTATTACTATGTGATAAAAGTCTTTTGAAATGTCTTGAGTCAGTAAAAGCTATTGAAAAATCTCATAAGAGTTTTTGGTAAAAATTTAAAAAGAGATTACATAAATTTATGCCATTTCTATTTAAACAATCTTCTTTGCTGTATCTATACTTTTAAATCACAAAAACTTTCATTTGCTTTTGTTTCTAGAGAAACTACCAAGGAAAAGGACAGAACGGAAGGCACAACAGAAGAAACTGAGGAAAGAGAGCAGGCAACGCCCAGAGGACGAAAGACAGCTAACAGCCAGGGGCGCCGGAAGGGCCGCATCACCAGGTCCATGACAAGTGAAGCTGCAGCTGCCAATGCTGCTGCCTCAGCCAGTGAGGAGCCACCTCAACCCCTACCACCGCCACCAGAGCCCAGTTAGTAGAAGAGATTGCTTTGTGCAGGGGTGTAATCATGAGTGATAAAGTATGGTGGGGCCTGCCAATATTGATAACCCAGAAGTTGACTTTTAAGGCTGTTCTTTAATTTATTAAACTTTAAAGTAAAATTCTTTTGGTTGAAAAGAACATTAGCTACAATGTAGTTTTTCTTTTACTAATTGGCATGCAACTTACTTGTCATATTGCATAAATATTCCTTTTTTCACATTAAAACACTTATTTATTCGTTTATGTATATATCTGAGCATATGTCTGTAGCGTTGGTGCAAACGGGCCACTGGGTCATATTTTGAGGATCTATAACTTTTGTGATTGAACTCAAAGTGACAGGCTTACAACATGAGTGCCTTTACCTGCTAGGCTGTCTTGCTGGCCCAACTTTGTAATTTTTTTAAAAATTATTTTAAGAGTTATCTCTCTTTATTAATTACTTTAAGTTATCTCTTAAATATATTATACTGTAATATATTTATACTATAATATAATGTGAGTATAATATAACATAATTAAAAATTATTTTAAGGGTTATCTTTTTTTTTTTTTTCTTGAGATAGGATTTCTCTGTAGCTTTGGAGCCTGTCCTGGAACTACCTCTTGTAGACTAGGCTGGTCTCGAACTCACAGAGATCCGCCTGCCTCTGCCTCCTGAGTGCTTGGATTAATGGTGTGCACCACTGCCGCCCAGCAAGGGCTATCTCTTTATTAATTATTTTAAGTTTTCTCTCTCTAGGGATTTTGTTTTTTGAGATATAATTACTTTTATTTTATGCGTATGGGTGTTTTGCCTGCATCTGTGTCTGTGCACTTTGTGCATATTTGGTATCCTTGGAAGTCAGAAAAGGGTATTGGGTTCCCTGCAACTAGAGTTGAAGACAGTTCTAAGCTGCCATGTGGGTGCTGGGAATTGAACCCAAGATCTCTGTAAGGAGTAGTCAGTGATGTTTCCTTCTGAACCATCTTTCAGGCCCAGTTTTATAATTTTAAAGTATTCGTAATTTCTATTTTACTTCTTAAATCCCTTGCTATATAGGCATTTTGCTTCTGAATTAAATGTGTAGTTAAGCATTTCCCTGTGAGTGGTTAAACTGTCTCTTTGCTCCATTTTAAACCAGTATGGACAGCACTATAATGAAAGATGTCTTCCTGCACTGAACACTTTCTGCTAAATTGAGGAACAAATTTTTAGGCAAGATATACTGGACTTAAGAATAAAACTTTATGTTTTTTATAAAGTAGTGTCACATTATTCTTTAAAAGGGTTGTATTGGTTACCAATTTACCATAAAATGAGATATAAAAGACAATGCATGTTGTACAAATGGTAGGAATGATGAAGCAGAATCAAGCAAATGGGAAGATGAAGATGGGCCAGAGCAGGTCATAGTGCTCTTGGCTTTCTCTTGAGTTGTGTCTTCCTTTGCTACAAAGCAGGGAACTTGCAAAGTATTTTAAATACGTGATTGATCTGATTGGGTTATGTGGAAAGATGAGTCTGATGACACAGGAAGGAAGAGGCGCTATGTTCTTTTGTTGTTGTGGGAGAGGGGAGATAAAGAGGTTTGTTATGCTAGAGGTAGACTTTCTCTTATCAAGCATGTAGCCAAAGGTGAAACTTCCGAGAATAGTGAGAACATTCTTGACACTGAGAAGTGTGAAACTTTTCCATCTAATTGGCTGTTCAGAAGCTGATACTATCTAATTTCATAAATGATAAATATGTTATCAGTTACATGGTCTTAATGGATAGGCCAATTTTGATTTCTTTAGCCTGAGTTGTTTTGTTTTATTTTTTTTTTAATTTCAGTTTCTACTGAGCCTGTAGAGACCTCAAGATGGACTGAAGAAGAAATGGAAGTTGCTAAAAAAGGTAATGTAATGGAAAAATTAAAAATGCTGCAGGATCCCCGGTGCAGTAGGCAGCAGAAATGCTGTAGGTCCCCAAGCTGTGGTAGCAGGCCATGTGGCGGCAGGCAGTGGGCCTTGGGAGCAGCCAGTCCCAGGCAGAGATGGCTGCCTGTCCATGAGTGGTGGCTGGTCTTAGGCCGGGAGAGACTCAGACATGGATAGGCATGACATGCAGAGTGAGGTTGAATATTTATTCATGGGGTTATGGAGGGGGAAGGGAGAAGGGGAGAAGAACAGAGAGAGAAAGGGGTGGGGGGAGAAGAGGGGAGAGAGGCCAAAGCAAAGCACGAGCTTAGGCTGGAAGCTGAAGATCAGCCTGCCTCAGTGGATGGGGGAGGGAGTGGGCGTGGCTTGTCTCTTAAAGAGACACAACAATCATTACAGGTAATATATAATAATGTGTAATGTTCAGAGTTGGTTTTTTGTTTATTTATTTTTAAGATTAGTAGTGAGTGGAATCAATTAAAATTTTTTTTAATTGAAAAGAGTAGGCCAATTACTGGAGAGATGGCTAAACAATTAAGAGTACTGACTGCTCTTCTATGAGGACCCAGATTCAGTTCCCTGAACTCATAGGGTGATCAGAACCATATGTAACTCCACTGCCAGAGGATTCAATTCTTTCTTCTGGCTTCTGTGGGCACCAGGAATGCAGGTGGTGTATAGATATATAAGCAGGCAGAAAACCTAAACGCACATGTGAGTGCAAGTGCAGTACATGCACACATGCCTGTGCTGCTTAGTAATTCATGGTCAGCCTGGGTTGTGTGACAAAACCCCATCTATACGCCCAAGAAGTTTTTTTAGAAAGGTAAATAGAATTATTTTGAAGCAAATTTAAGAATTCTTTTTGATGGTGTTGCATATAGTAAATAATTGTTTCTAGTGCAGTTCAAGATGCCTATGTTTAAAAAAAATTATGATTCTGCAGTTTTGTTTTGATTATCATTGGAGAGCAGGGAGCTATTTGCACTTTTCTACTGTACTTGTGATTACATGAATTAGAAATTATTTGGGGGTAAATTTGGAATGTGAAATCTATGTTTTTATTGCAAGTTGTTTGAATAGAATAAAGGCTATTTTATTTAATATTTGGTTAAGTCTTTCGTCTAGCAATTGGTTAACTTACAGTTTGTATGCATGATATATACAGTGAAGCCTATATGGAGTTCAAAGGAATCCCATGCTTTCATTTTGCTTTAGAGGCAGGGTCTCTTTGCTATGTTTTTGCTGCACTGTGCTGATAAGCTTTCAGCCATTTCTCTCTCTGCCTCCATCACTCACACAGGAGCCTGCCTTATGGGGTACATGTCACTGCATCTGGCTTTGTGTGTGGGTTCTGAGGTTCAAACTCAGGTCATTAGGCCCCTTCAGCAAATACTTTACCCACTAACCCTTCTGCCTAGATCTAGTTAAGGCTTTAGATCATATTTCACCATAGAATTTTGAGTCAGAGGTGAAATTGTAAAGTTTATAAACTTCATTTATAAATTATAAATATTATATTATTTCTAAATTCATGTGCCATTAGAAGGTCAAGCAGACAATAATTTGATTACTGTACCTGCTACTTTAATAGCTGGGTGGTCTTCATTGCTCCACTGCACTTTATATACTTTGTTTCCTATCATTGTTTACTAGTGCAGGAAAATCTGAAAAAATTTCATACAGGATAAACAGTAATTTACAAAAAGATAATCAACACTACTTACCTTATAATCATCAAAAGAAATCATTATATGTAACTCGGCCATTTGCTGACCTGTTTGATATTAATTTACTTACTATTTAGCAAATAATGAATGCTATCTCCTCATCCCCATGGTTTCTCCTGGTTGTTCTGGAGCTGGCTTTGTAGTCCTTGCTGGCCTCTAACTCACAGAGATCTCCCTGTCTCTGCCTCCCAAGTGCTGGAATTAAAGGTGTGATCTACCATGCCCAGTTGAATGTTACATCTTAAAAATCATATACAAACAAAGTTTTAAAGTGTTTGTTTTTAAATATTTATATCTGAAATTTATTTACCATGAGTGGCAGATGCTAAATTTATAAAATTATTAGAGAGATTTGCACTTACCTCTCATCCCCTCATCAGTGTCCCAGTTAAGTGTGGGCATAGTAGCTGACTTGTAGAGTGACCTTTTCCAGGGAGATGGTTCTAAGAGATTTTGTCACCATCTGTCTTCAGCTCCTAGGCAAGTCTTCCTAGTGACCCTAATGATCTTTTAGTTTTCCTTTTCCTCAGTGTGTGTGTTTGTGTTTATGTGTGTTTTTGTGTGTGTGCATGCATGTGTATGTGTGTGCATTCATGTGAATGTTATTGTACATGAATACTTGTTCATGGATGTGTAAATGCGTGTGACATGTGTGAGTACAGTTGTATATGTCCATATGTGTAGGTGCAACTCTTTTGCTTGTGCTACAAATACTTCTGATGGAGTTACTGTCCCAGCTCCTAGTTTTCTTTTTTTTATGTGTGTTTTATTT
This sequence comes from Myodes glareolus, assembly GCF_982192425.1. Taxonomy (NCBI): domain Eukaryota; kingdom Metazoa; phylum Chordata; class Mammalia; order Rodentia; family Cricetidae; genus Myodes; species Myodes glareolus. The sequence continues at coordinate 61,858,363 of NC_142034.1, forward strand.
ATTTATTTTTTTTGGAAGCAACATATCATATAAACTCAAGCTAGACCTTGAACTTCTGATTCTTCTGCATCAGCCTTCCAAATATTAAATTTACAGGTATATGCCACCATACCTGGCAGGTCTTCCAATTTTTATTATAAAGGGAGCTTTTTATTTGTTTGCTTGTTTTTGTTGTTGTTTTTTTGTTTTTTGAGACAGGGTTTCTCTGTAGCTTTGGAGCCTGTTCTAGAACTAGCTCTTGTAGATCAGGCTGGTCTAGAACTCACAGAGATCTGCCTCCCTCTGCCTCCCGAATGCTGGGATTAAGGGCATGCACCACCACTGCCCGACTTAGAGGGAACTATTTACTTAATCTTCAAAACGAATGTTTATCTCTATTCACTATGTATATAATTTTATATCGCTCTATATAAATTTATGTTATTTATATATTAAATTACATATGTGTATTCTTTAAGCATATGTATGTATACTTGCATATATTTAGTATGCAGAGAAATACTAAATTGGTGTTTATTTATTTTGGAGGTGGAACCAGGGCCATTTGACTGCCAGGCAAATGCTTTACACTGAACTCTTTGCCCAGACCTATTAATAGTAAATCTTTAAAAAGGTGTTTGTGCATTAACTAGCAAGTTCTGTTTAGAAGTTTCATATACATGATGGGCTGGAGAGATGGCTCAGTTGTTAAGAGCACCGACTGTTCTTCCTGAGGTCCTGCTGTCAGTTCCCAGCAACCACATGGTGGCTCACAACCATCTGTAATGAGATTTAGCACCCTCTTCTGGCATACAGGCATACATGCAGACAGATCACTATATATATGTAAAATAAATAAATCTTAAAAAGTTACATATACATGAATAACTTATATTTGAGTTTGTAAATATATGAGCCATTAATAATGTAGATTCAGTTTTATCCTTAACCCTATGGGATCTATGTGAGGGATAAGGTTTAGCTTCTCTCTAGCAAGCATGTATTAAATTTGGGGAAATATATAGAAATATAAGTGAGTTTAATGGCAGTAAGTATTTCAGTAAGTATTGAAATATATTTAATAACGGAAAGCATACTTTCAGGACTGTTGGTTTCACTTTAGTACTTAAGTTGCTTTAATATTTCTAATACTTGTTGGGTGACTGATCACGTAACGTTTGATATATTTTTTTAAATTGCAGGCCTAGTAGAGCATGGTCGTAACTGGGCAGCTATTGCCAAAATGGTGGGAACTAAAAGTGAAGCCCAGTGTAAAAACTTCTATTTCAACTATAAAAGGCGGCACAATCTTGACAACCTCTTGCAGCAACATAAACAGAAAGTGAGTAGATTAATAGTGGTAAGTCTTCTGCTTATCAGTTTTTACTTGGAAAATGGTTTGATCCCCAGAAGCCTCTTGGTAGAAAGAGAAAACTGACCTTTGGCTTCCATATTTATGATGTGTGTGGACATGCATGTACACACTTTGTCTCTTATAATAAATTTGAATACAAGCTGAAAGAAAAACCTTAAACAAGGTGGTGATCTCACATGCCTTTAATTCCAGCACTTAGGAAGCAGAGACTTGCTGATCTCTGTGAGTTTTAGGTCAGCCTGGTCTACAGAGTGAGTTCCAGGGCAGGCTCCAAAGCTATAGAGAAACACTGTTTCGAAAAACCAAAACAAACAAACAGACCAAAAAAAAAAAAAAACCAAAAAAAACCCCTCAGTTTAATCATTTTAGTCATAAAGACTTCAATTGTTTACCCATTAATCTTTATCAAAAACTATCTCAAGAATACATTGTGTAATTTTAATATTTTTCACCTCTTTGTATTACGTATAATTTGCAAGATAGAACATTCTGCTTTACCAACAAAATAACCTTGCCCTCAGTACCATAAAAGAAATGGGATAGTTATACCAAGAATAATTTGCTGCCTGTACAATTGTATAATGCTTTGATGTTTATTGGACCATCAATAGTATCAAACATTAAAAATTACTTAAGCCTTATGTGATGGCACATGCATTTAATCCTAACATTCAGGCGGCAGAGGCAGGAAGATCTTTTAAGTTTTAGGCCAGCCTGGTCTACAGGGCGAGTTCTAGGACAGCCAGAGCTACTCAGGGAAAAACAAAAGAAAAAAATTTGCTTAATTACCTTAAAGAAGAATTTTAATTGCATATGAATAAAAATATATTTTTATAGATCATTAATAGAAATAGTTTTCATTCTCTAGCAGGGATATATTCAGTTTATACATTCAGGTTTTCAAAAGTAGAATGATTAACTATGTGAAACTATGCAAAAACTTTAGTTGTACAGTTAAAAGATTTCGGTCCGTGTCTACTTATCTAAAAGACTAAAATGTACCAGTCAGTATATTTACAATGTCTACTTATTTAGGTATTATAAAATTTCAGGTTTTCAAATACAATTTTTGTCCTTTTTTTGTTTTTGTTTTTTTGTTCTTCGAGACAGGTTTTCTCTGTAGCTTTAGTGCCTGTCCTGGAACTAGCTTTAGTATACCAGACTGACCTTGAACTCACAGAGATTCACCTTCCTCTGCCTCCAGAGTGCTGTGATTAAAGGCATGTGCCACCACCGCATGGCCAATTTTCTGTCTTATACATGTCATGTTTGTTTTGTTTCTATTAGAAAGTGAGCATATGTCCTTATTTTAATGGAAAAAATAAATAGTGTCTGATCTGGGGGTGGTATAAAATTTACAGTTTCCAAAATTTGGTTCAGATCAATCTTTCTGGAGCATATAAAGGTTGAAGCAAGGTGTCATGGGATAGCCCAGGTCGGCCCTGAACTTGAACACCCTTCTGCCTCTGCCTCCCAAATGCTGAGATGCAGATGTCAGTGTGATTCAGTGCTAACTTTTGATAGGTTTCCTAAAAGTCATCCATTGCCCGGAAGGCCTTTTTTTTTTTTGGTTGGTATATATTCCCTTCACCTCCAACACAGGTTTTTGCCACACCCACAGGCTTCCTGACCATTGTGTGCATCTGATAGAATTCTGTATTCTTTTGGAGATGAAATGTTTTGGTTTTTTCCCTTTTGGTTATTTAATTCATAATATTTGAATTACTATTTCGTGCCTTTAGGCTTCACGAAAACCTCGTGAGGAACGAGATGTGTCTCAATGTGAAAGTGTTGCTTCTACTGTTTCTGCTCAGGAGGATGAAGATGTTGAAGCCTCCAATGAAGAGGAAAATCCAGAAGATAGTGAAGGTATCTCAGAATATTAAATTGTATTGTGGCTTCTGTTACGAATACATCAAATACAAAATTCTAGTTTATTCCTTGATTGTATAGTAATTACATCACTGAGAAAATAGTGTTTCACTGCTTTCATGGCCTAGGTTTGAAAATAATACATTTATTCATTTGATCAACAAGTATTTATCTCTGTGTACTTAAGACTGTACAGGTGGTACAACCAGAAGAACTTGACAGTGACCCTCCTGCATCAGATGCTAAGTCTTTGCTTGCCTCTCTGTGTATCATTGCCAAATTTACTTATTCAGTTGTTATCGTAAGTTAATATTTCTTTTATTTTAATGCCTTGAGATTGATTTGTTTCATATTTTAAGGTTCAGGTATCATACTTTTTCATGTTTCAAGTTTGGATTACATTAGCTTTCTGAGCAGAAATAACACCCATGTATGAAACCAAGGGACGGTTGCTTAAGTAGATAAACCCAGCTTCTTGAAATTGGCTGTTTGCTAGTTATTAGAAAAACCAAGGCACCAATCATTTATTTTAGTTTTTATTGCCATTCACCATTTTGTGTAAATTTTCTTTGTAAAATGAGTGTTTCTACTGTGAGGATTCTTAGAATATTATTTGCTACATGCCCACTTTATTTTCTTTTTGGTTTTGTTGTTGGTGTTTTGTTTTGTTTTTGTTTTTTTCTAGTCAGGGTTTCTTTGTAGGTTTGGAGCCTGTCCTGAAACTCAATCTTGTAGACAAGGCTGGTCTTGAACTCAAGGAGATCCACCTGTCTCTGCCTCCCGAATGCTGAAATTAAAGGCATGCACCACCACTGCCTGACTTGTTTTGTTTTTAATTAGAGTTTAAACTGTGTATGGAGTTGTTGGTATTTTCCTTGTCATCTCTTCTATTTTATATAAACGTAGGAAGCTCTAAATGCTACAGTTTTAGAAATACTGACTTTGATTTTTTTATAAGTCCTTACTGTTTTTTAACTTTTAAATTATAAACTTAAAATTAGTTTTAGTTTTTACAGTAAGTCAACTCCATCAGTTTTTGTTTTTTTGTTTTTTGTTTTTTTTAATGGGTCAGTTAATACAAGAGAGTACTGGAGCAAGCTCAGCCTGAGAGTCAAGACTGAGAATACTGCAGGCCAGCTTGAAGTGTATTTCTTCCAGGGCTCTTAAACATCAGTCACTTTCTAATGAGAACTCTCAATTTCAAAGCTGTGTATCTATTAACTACTATTCCCCATGGTTGCAAATGTGAATAAAATCTAATTTCAGTTATTTGCAGTTACCGTGTTATAACAGTACATGTTATATTTCATAACTTGAGTGTTAGAACCCACGTCAACATAACTTTTATTAAACTATAGTTTTGTAATCATTCTATTTTATTATCAATGTTTTATTGTCCCTAATTTTTAAATTAAACTTGATCATATCTGTAAATGTTTGGGAAAATACCAGTATAAACCAGAGACAGTACTACCTGAAGTTTCAGGACTCTTCTGGGATTCTTGAACAGTGCTCCCTGTGGAAAGGGAACAGTTGTATTAATTTCTGGGTAGAGTAGTGTACATTGAGTGGGTTAAACTACAGATATGTGTTTTTATAGTTCTGGAGGTTAGAAGTTCAAAGTCAAGGTGCTAGGCAAGCTCTGTTCTGTCTTGTAGATTTGCTACCTTCTGCCTTATTTTGTCCACTTATATCCATTACTTGTGCATTCCTGTGTTGCTTTCTCTGAACAACAACCCACCCTTATGACCACATTTAACCTTAATTATTTTTGAAAAGCAAATAGTCTGCCCTATCTCAGATGCAGTTAGGAGTTCAACATTGAACTTGTGAGGAGGGAACACAGTTCAGCCCAAGCCTCGTTTCATACATTTGTATACATGAGCAGGACTGAAGATTTCCACTCTGCAAAGGCCCAAGATCAAAGCAAAACTTTCTGGTCCCCCCCCCTTCTTTTATTGTGAAAGCTTTCTTCTTTTACTCAGAAGTATGAAAATAAGATAGTGTGTGAGTTTGATCTGATGTACGTGCTATGGGCAGCCAGTGTTATCTATAGTAATCCCCTTATAATAGAAACACATTTGTCCATAGATGTCCAAGCTCTCTTCTCGCTTCTTTTTTAGCTCAACTTCTTTTACATGGTGTCCTAGAGGATAAAGTTACTGGAGTCTACATGACCTGTGACCTCATGTTTCCTGCTGACCCTCCAAAGGTTCCATTAATGCACTCACTGTGTTTTGTGGCAAGGCTCTTCTGAGTAGAAGATTTAGGCAGCTGGTTGTAGACGGGATAATACCTGTCTATGCTCCAGCTAAATATTTATCTATGGCAAGAAGTGTTAAATCTGGGAAACCAAGTTTTACTAAAATCTGGACTTAGATTTTTGTTCTGAGTCCCTAAGGGCTTGCCCATTTATTTTCTTAGTTTTAGAAAAGAATGGTTTGTTTAGCTGGTGCTTTGTGAATAGTTTGTTTAGCTAGTTTTCTGTAGTTTGGAAGAAGATACCTGAGAAAAGGCATGTATTGGAGTCTTTTAATGTTTTTAGGATAAGTAACTTATTAACTTTCCTCACGATATAATCAGAATTAAAGGTCAAGTCACGTTTTTTGGTAGCTTTTCATTATTTTTATCTGACTTTTGGCAATTGCTTCCATTTTTTTAAGGTTTGCCTGAACTCTAGCCCATGCATCTACCTTTTAAATTTCACTTGTGTACCTAAAAGCCACTTCTAAGTTGACATCCAGAGCAGATTGATGCTATAGTCCCTCACTAGGCTGCTCTTTCTCACGATCCTTACCTCTGTCAGTTACTTAACTAAAATTCTCTTTTCCCTCATACAGTCCATCAACAGATAGTGCCTGCTCTGTCTGAATATGAGGTCAGGCTCCTTACTCTCATTGCTGGTCTCTTCTCTATGGTATTTTCCTATTTGGGTTTCTTGGTTCTTTTGGTTGTATTCTGTTTTGTTTTGTTTTGTTTTTTGTTTTCTATCCAGAAGCTGGATTTTTCCTTGTAAAATGTAAATCCAACTGAACTTATTCCTTATTCCAAAGACAGAAACACTTCTCCATTTACTTAAGAATAGGAGCCTAAAGCTTTCTTGGTGATTGATGTGACTGCATGAGTTTACTGTTGTGCCTCTAAGCTTTCTGTGGGTTGTATTTCCGTTTGCCTGTTCTCGTCTCCAATCACACCATTCGCCTGCTTTTTCTGAGAAGAATAATCCAATTCTGAGCTTGATACTTTGTGAAAACTGTCCATAGTTTTCCCCAGATCTGCCCAGATTCTACTTTTTCCTTCTTGTAGACCCCTTTTCAGGACATTTCTTTACCCTTTATAGTTCCCTCTCTCACTGCTTATTTGGTTTATATAGTCACTGTATCTATTATCATGTAGTATATTTAAAATATCATTATTCATTGTCTATTTCACACTAGAATGTAGGCTCCATGAGAATGTGCAGTTTGTGGGGTTCGAGAGAGGGCTCAGTGGTTAAGAACACTTTGTCGTTATAGAAGAACCAAGTTTAGTTCCAGCACCAGGTGGTAACTCACAGTCATCTCTACTAACTCCACTTCTAGGGTCTGATGCACATAAACACAGGCAAGACACACATACATATAAAAGGAAAAGGAAAAAAATTTTTAAAAATATGATTTCTTTTCATTGCTGTGTCTCCATACCTCTAACAACTCTGCACATGCACATATTTGGATAAGTGAAAAACTAATTTTCCAGTTTTAAAATTATTCTGTGTTAAAAATGTTTATCCACAGATGGCCATATATTACTCATTTTTCCAAGCCAACAATGTAATTTTGTCCTAGTTAGTGTTTATATTGCTGTGATTAACACAATGACCACAAACAACTTAAGGGGAAAAGGGTTTAATTTTCACTTCATCTTACAACTCTCAGATCACACTTTATCACCGACGGAAGGCAAGGCAGGAACCCACGGTACAAATCTGGAAGTAGAAACTGAAGCAAAAGCCCTGGTGGAGCTTTTGCAAGCTTGTTTGCAAGCTTGTTCAAGTTAAATGTTCAGAACTTTCTTCTGCTCTCAAAGACCACCTGCCCAGGGATGGCACTCCTCCCCTATCAGTCCCCAATTGAGAAAATGCCTACAGGCCAGTCTTGTGGTGGCAGATTCTCAACTGTGGTTTACTCTTCTCAGATTACTCTAGTTTGTATCAGTTAGACAAAACCAAAAGCCTCAACCTGGACAGACTTCATGGCTTCATATAGTGAACCTGTTTTTCTAAAGACATTTATGTGCTGTCTTATGTTAACTTTTTACCATTAAAAAAAAATCTTTCGCCAGAATGTGTCTTTCATGCATTGTTTTTGTTTAGTTTTGTTATTCCATCTTTTCTTTGCCTTTAAAATAAACCTCTTTTTTTTAGACATCTACAAGAGTTTTTTTACTTTTAGTTTCAGAAGTTCAAGACAATTTGATCTTTTACTTTTACACTTTTAGAGCTGTTCTCACTTCTCTGATGTCACCACACGAGTCAAGTTCATCCTAAACAAGCATGGTTTCTGTCACCACCTGCAACCCGTTTATTATCAGATGTTTATGCTGTATCATTATCTTTAAGGTGCTGAAAATAGTTCTGATACAGAAAGTGCTCCCTCTCCTTCACCAGTTGAAGCTGCCAAGCCCAGTGAAGACAGCAGTGAAAATGCTGTTTCTCGAGGAAACACCGAACCTGTGGCTGAGCTTGAGGCCACCACTGACCCTGCACCCTGTGCATCTCCCTCTTCAGCAGTTCCAAGCACAAAACCAGCTGAAAGTGAAAGTGTGGAGGCCCAGGCGACTGACAGTGCCAGTGTGGAGACAGCAGAGCCGATGGATATAGACCGTGAGCAGTGCGGTACTGAAGCCAGTTCTGTTCTTGATCCGCCAGCCGCTCCCAAAGCCGACTCTGTGGACGCAGAAATGCGGGTGTCAGAAAACACTGCGTCTCAAGGTGAAGGAGATGCTAAAGAAAGAGACTTGGAGAGCACCAGTGAGAAGACAGAGGCTAGAGATGAAGACTTGGTGGTGGCTGAGCAGATGACTATCCAGAGACCTGAGCCACAGTCAGACAACGACTCCAGTGCCACGTGCAGTGCTGATGAGGATGTGGATGGAGAGCCTGAGAGGCAGAGGTGAGACTGGACCTTGTGTCATCTCTGCTTTCTAACCGCCACAGATACGGCCACAGAGATGGCTCCTGCACAGATAATGACTAATTCCTCGCAATCCATGGTTTTAATATTGAGCAGTGTGTGTGTGTGTGTGTGTGTGTGTGTGTGTTTTAAATAGTGCAGTGATAAATATCTTCTGTATCTGCATTGTTACATTATTCTGGGATAGCAGAGGGAGGGAATGGTTTTCAGCCAACAGAGTTGTAAATAAAACCATGGTCAAACTGTGGTGCTTGAGGTTGGCAGCAGTGGTAGGTGGTGAAGACGATGGAAATGGAGAACCTTGGCTTTACCTCTGGGTTTATCCAAGTTGGTTTGTTTAGCCCAGCATTATAGAATAAAGAAAATGCTACAAGGAGATATGCCATTGTTGAAATGTTTTATTTATTATTGCTGTTTTGGAGTTTGGGGACAGACTTTTGTTATGAGGTCACACTGAGCCTGAACTTGCTAGTTAACCCTGGCTGGCTTTGCATTTGTGGTGCTCCTTCTTCTGTTTCCTACTGCAGGCATTAGAGACATGTCTGTGAAGAGTTTCTTTTTTTTTTTTCTTTCATTTTTGTGTGTTGCTGGGGATCAAAGCTAGGACATTGCTCATGTACTGTAAGCACCCTCACTGAGCTGTATCCAGCCCCTGTAATTTTAAAGACCATAACTTAGTACAAATTAGCAGAAGTTATATTGACATTTTTTGATATTGGTTATAATTTTAAATTAGTCATATTTGTGATATAAAATATCAGATATAATGCAAATTGATTATTTAGATTTTGTGAGAAAGGAAGCATGTGCCACCATGGTCAGAAGATAACTTTTGGTGGTGGACTTCGTCACCTTCGGCTTCCAGGTACTGAGCTCCTCCATTAGGCTTAGTGACAAGGGCTTTCTTGCTGAGTCATCACACTAGCCTACAAATAAAGGTTAAGTATTTTTAGTCACTAAAGGCAAATTAATTATAAAAATGCATAGTAAGTATCAGACTTACAAAGATATTTTACAGAAAATCATAATAATTTAATAATTTTAATACCTGGATGTTCCCTTTTCCTCAAAAGATATATAAACACCTATAAGCAGAGATGTTGGATTGTTGCAGATTCCAAAAATGAATTAAGACTAAAACATTGTCAGAAATTCGAGCACTTCCTCTCTCTATAAAGCCACTTACTTTTTAGTAAGCCGAAGATGAAAAGCTTCTCATGCGGAGCCAGATTTTCACAGAGCTCCACTTTGTGCATTGTATGTCCTGGTATCCCTGTACGTGCTGACATTTAGTGCTCTAGACTAGGGTCCTCAAGAGAGTCCAAGGGCTCGAAATGTCACTAGTAAACATTTAAGTAACATAGGTTTTTTTGTCTAACCATCCATTTGCCAGAAAATGCAGTCATCTAGATCAGTCCTCTTTCTTCTCTTAATAGTCTAGAATTTATAGTAATTGTCCCTACTTTTTGTTTTTATTTTTTCTTTCTTTTTTATTAAAGCAATTTACTTTTTTTTTTTTTTAACGTGTGTCCGTGTCCATGTCCCATGTGAAGGTGAAAACAAATTTCAGGGATTGAGTTGAGGTTGTCTAGTTTGGTTGCAAGCATCTTTACCCTCGGAATCATCTTGAGGCTCAGCTCCAGTCTTTAACTAGAGTAATATATATGTATTAAAGCAGTATTGCCCTTTGTTTTGATTTTTCAAGACAGGGCTTCTCTGTAGTTTTGGAGCCTGTCCTGGACCTAGCTCTTGTAGACCAGGCTGGCCTCGAACTCACAGATATCCGCCTGCCTCTGCCTCCTGAGTAATGGGATTAAAGGCGTGTGCCACCACTGCCACCTGGCCAATATTGCGTTTTTAAAAGGCTTTTTTCTTTTTTGGTTTTTCGAGACTCGGTTTCTCTGTGGCTTTGGAGCCTGTCCTGGAACTAGCTCTTGTAGACCTGGCTGGCCTCAAACTCACAGGGATCCATTGGTGTCTGCCTCCTGAGTGCTGGGATTAAAGGCGTGTGCCACCACTGCCTGGCCACTATTGGCTTTTTAAAAAGGCTTTTTTTTTAAAATCTGAAATTGGAATTATTATATATTGTGTGGTGCTTGATTTGGTAACTAAAAATCAGATGACAGTGACCTTAGAAAGTGAACTTGTGTAGACACAGCGGGGATAGTCTCCCTCTGTATGCTTTGCAGGTCACGCTCAGTGGCAGACCGTAATGTCCTTAGATTGATCCCTAAAATGACCATCTCCAAAAAAATGAAAAACTTTCTAGTAAAACCAAAATCATTGTTAAAAACATGGTGAATTCTGAATGAAATCCTAAAACCTATAAAACTTCTAAGATGTTAAAAATTATATTTCCATTTTTCTATATCTTTATAACATCTTTTAAAAATACAATTAATAAGTTGTTTTTCTTTATACATTTTTATCTTCTTACCAGTCCACACATTTAAAAATGTTTATCTTTACCCAGTGACCATTATAGCATTGAGAAATATAACCAAGGCTATAAAATACATCATTTTTTTATATATATGTTTGTGAAATATATCAAGTTCATGTGTTGAACGTCCGAAACTCATGTGTAGACAGTAGAGGCAAGTGAAGTAGGTGTTGTGTGAAATGTCTGGGAGCAGAGGGACACATTACTGCATGTTTCTGCTGTGTGGGAATGATGGCTCTCCATTTTCATTTCTTTATATTTTGTATAAGAAGCCTGAAATTTGGAATTTTGGGTAAATTCTCAAGTTTTAAATGAGTATTGCTTCTTCCCTGTGATCACAGGAAAGCATGCTATAATAGGGAACTAGTTTTTTTTTTTAATTTTTTTTCCGTTATGAGCCTAGCCTTTAATGTCTGAGCCATCTCGCCAGCCCTGGGAACTAGTTTAAAAAAAAAAATTAAGTTACTCTGTGTGTGTGTGTGGGGGTACAGCATTCATGCATAGCATCGTGCATATGTATGTGTGTATGTGTGTTTGTATAGTACTCACGTATAACACTGTGCACGTGTGTAGCTCAGAGGACAGCTTGTGAGAATTGGTTCTCTCTTTTCACCATGTATGTCCTGGGGGCGGTTAGACTTGGTGGCAAGTGCTTTTACCCACTGCGCCATCTCACTGGTTCAAGGGACTAGTTTTAACATATGCCTGTATATTAGTAAATTGATACTAAACTTTTTGTTTTGTTTTGTTTTTTGTTGTTGTTTTTTTGAGAAAGGGTTTCTCTGTAGCTTTGGAGCCTGTCCTGGAATTAGCTCTTGTAGACCAGGCTGGCCTCAAACTCACAGAGATCTGCCCACCTCTGCCTCCCAAGTGCTGGGATTAAACATTTTTATGGGGTTTGTTGATATTGTTTGTTGATTAAATGTAGATAATTAATATCAGTTAATGTTAGATTTCTTTATCTGGAAAATTAGCACTATAATACTCTTTTCCCCCTTTACTGTTTATGTATTTATTAGTTGTTGTATTAGGATTTTAACCTAAGACCTTGCTTACTAAGCAGGTATTCTAATATTGAACTGTACCCTCAGCCCACCTTATTAAGACTTTTCTCTCTCTCTCTCTCTCTCTCTCTCTCTCTCTCTCTCTCTCTCACTCACACACACATACACACAAATGAACTGTGGTGATTTTACATTTGAAGTCATAAATAAAAATAACTTCTTTTATCTTTATTTGAAACCACCAACTATAGAGTGTTTCCTATGGATGCAAAGCCTTCATTGTTAAATCCGACTGGATCTATACTAGTTTCATCCCCTATTAAACCAAATCCATTGGATCTGCCACAGCTTCAACATCGAGCTGCTGTTATCCCGCCAATGGTAAGTGTCATCATTACACAAGGAAAGTTGAAACACAGAGACCCTCATGGGCATATTTATTCTTTTACTTAACTCTTTGACTTTTTAGAATATTGTGTTTAGAAAAAGTAATCTAATTAACTATTTTAGTAAAATGTTTGGCTTATTTTTGAAATTGTAACTTAATTAGAATTTTTTCCTTCCTCCCTTTAAACCTTTCTATTTACTCCTCCCTACTCTCCTTCAAATTCATGGCTTCTTTTTTTATTCATTGTAATTGCGCGCACGCGTGCGCGCGTGCACACACACACACACACACACACACACACACTTATATATTTGTATGTATGTGTAGAATACCTAAGTAGAACCTGTGAGGTTCATATAATGTTACTTGTATGTGTATTATCAGGGCTGACCATTTTTCACTGGATAGCCAGTTGATGTGCTTTCCTTGAGGAGGACCATCTATTTTTTCTTTTTGTTTTTCACAATTTGTTACATGTATACAGTGAATTCTGGTCACGTTTAACCTTTATTACCCTGCTTCTTCTCATTCTCTTTTCCACTGAAACCCTTCTTCTTTCCATTAAGTCCCCTTCTACTTTCTTGGGTCGGGCATATGTGGGGTCTTACTCAGTCTAATAAGAGTTGTTTGTATGACCATGGGTGGGGAGGCTACTTACTAGAGCATGGGTAACTTATCAATGTATCATTGTCTGCCGTTGAAAACTATGATACCTGTCTAGCAACTTTTTTTTTTAATTCTATTTTTTTGAGACAAGGTTTCTCTGTAGCTTTAGAACCTGTCCTGGAACTAGCTCTTGTAGACCAGGCTGGCCATGAACTCAGAGATCCATCTGCTTCTGCCTCCTGAGTGCTGGGATTAAAGGCATGTGCTACCACTGCCTGGCCCATCTAGCAACTATTAACTGCCAGTACTCTCAGATAAAGTGGGGCCTCATAAACCCATACCTCATCAGTGATGAGGTTTTGACAGGCCCACAAGTTTGTTTGGATAGTCATAGTTGTAGTGAGATCATGAGTGAAGTGGCCATGACACATGCCCAGAGCACATCATTTCACACCACTTCTTTTTACCCTCAGCTCTTAGAGTCTTTCCATTTTCTCATGTCTATTGTTCCTGAGCCTCGGAAGAGGTGCTACAAACCTCATTTAGAACCAAGCATTTAACAGTCAATTATTCTCAGAACTTACTTTAGCCTTTTTTATATAGTTCAGTAGTTTAAGTATTATTCACTATATTTAAAAAAAATACAGTGCCAGATCTTTGCTGTCACCCAAATCTCAAACTCATGTACTAATTAAACAACACTCCTTTGCCTCAATAACTCCAACTACCTAACCAATATTATTCTCTTTTCTATTTCTATGAATTTGCCTCCATTAGATACTAATGAGTTTTTTTTTCTACAATCCTCATACCAAATGTATGGGATTTTGCCCCACACCAAGTCTGAATTATTAAGAGACACAATTACAAGGTCTAATTTCCTTATTTCATACACTATTCATGTAATTATTGGATTCCAGGTCATTCACACATCTACGCAACTGCGGTTGCAAATCAGAGGTTCGTGATCTCTCTGTCTCCTAGAACCTAACTAAGAAAACAATTTCTTTACTCTTACTGCTCTGTTACTAAGGATACAACTTAAGAAACTCCCAGATTGAAGAGATGTATACAGCAAGGTGTGTGAGAAAGCAGGTCGAATTTTCTTTTCCTCTGGCTCATACAACCCTACCAGCATCTCTATCTTTTCACCAAGTTAAGCTCTCTGGCCCCTGCCATTTAGGAGTTTGGTTGGTTATGGAGGGAGATTTCATATGATATAGGCATGATTGATTAAATCGTTGGCCTCTAGTGGTGATTGCTTGACCCTCCAACATCTCTTTTCCATCCAGAGCTTGGAGGTACTATTGACTGGGCTGAGTTCAGCTCAAAATTCCAGCCCTCTGTTCATGCCTTAATCTTCTTGGCCACCAGCCAGTAGTAGTCTCACTGACATAAAAAATATATATTTTTTTAATTTATATTTTTCTTGAGGTATATTCCAAGCTTACCTTGAGTTCACTCTGTAGCCAATGATAACCTTCCATATGCCTCTGCCTGCTGAGTGCTGGGGATTACATACATGCACCAACATGCTGAGTTCATGCAGTACTGGGGACAAGTATTGTACTGACTAAATAATATCTCAGCCCTTAGACACACTCTGATTTGAGACAGAGTGCTGTGTACAGTCCAGGCTGTCCAGGAACTCAACTCTGTTTTCCAGGTAGTTGAATTTACCCTAATCCTCCTTCCTTAGTCTCCCGAATGCAAAGGTTTATGAGAGTCTACCACCGTTTGGCATAAAAAACTCTTAGTTCTGCACAGTCCAAGAATATAAGGTGTGGGCCAAGAACAGACAGACTTTATTATACCACAGTGCCTTACAGAAATGGAATTAACACAATATTAGTTTGTACATGACTGCCTTCATTTATTGTATTGTCCCAAGGATTATGAGTGTCTTAGAGGAACAGGAGCTCCTTAGGTAGATGTTTCAGACTCTACAAAGGATTTAACATTTCTGTTGTACTGAAACAGTTTGGTGTGGTGTTGTGCCACAAGAAGGAAAAGCCAGATTCACATGTAAAATAAAAAAGAAAAGTCATACTTGTGCTGTAAGACCACTTATGGCTGGGTAAAATCTATAGTAGTGTTTACAGTATATAGTCTCTAATATATGTTAGATCTCTAGGACCTCTATGGCTTTTGTTTTTTTTTTAAAAGATTTATTTATTTACTATGTATACAGTATTCTATCTGCATGTATGCCTGTAGGCAAGAGGAAGGTACCAGGTCTCATTATGGATGGTTGTGAGCCACCATATGGTTGCGGGAATTGAACTCAGGACCTCTGGAAGAACAGCCAGTGCTCTTAACATCTGAGCCATCTCTCCAGCCCCCGGCTATTGGTTTTATATGAAGTATTTAATCGTAAATAGAAAAACATAGTTGCAAGCAGAGTGGGTTGTGCACACCTATAATCCCAGTGTTCAAGAGGGTTGACACAGGATTGGTATGAATTTAGGGTCAGCCTGGGCCATATAGTGAATGTCTAGCCAGCCAGGGCTGCCTTGTCTCAAAAACAAAACAAAAACTGTAGTT
Source organism: Myodes glareolus (assembly GCF_982192425.1). Lineage (NCBI taxonomy): Eukaryota > Metazoa > Chordata > Mammalia > Rodentia > Cricetidae > Myodes > Myodes glareolus. Next base: position 61,873,748 of record NC_142034.1, read on the forward strand.
ACAGCCAGGTGGTGGTGGCGTGTGCCTTTAATCCCAGCACTCGGGAGGCAGAGGCAGGTGGATCTTCGTGAGTTCGAGGCCAACCTGGTCTACAAGAGCTAGTTCCAGGACAGTCTCCAGAGCTACAGAGAAATCCTGTCTTAAAAAACTTACAAACAAAACAAAAAAACTGTAGATACAACGTGAGACAAATGCTGTTTAGGATGAAAGAAATGACCACTACTGAATGGAAAGCAAATCAAGGTGGGTTCCCCTTGTTACAGACTGTCTGGATGAGTCAGTTTCGGGAAGGGGAGGTTGGGGGACATGGTTAGGCTGCGTTTCTTGTTGAGGTAGGTTGTTTAGTAGAAAATTTTCTTTGAGCTGTTAAAGGAGACTCAAAGGTAGACAGTTTTTACGAGTGTTGAACTTGTAGAAAGAGAAGTCATTGCCACATAGGATGTGTAAATTTATAGAAATGAATATGGTTTTCTGGTAAGAGAGATGTGGAATGAGACTGAGAGCCAAACTGATCATAAGCATTTGAATTAGACAAATGATCTTTAGTTTCTGGGTTTGATTTATTTTGTGTTCCAGCTTTTATTATTTCTGTTGTGATCAGTTCTTTAATACCTACCTAGAATTTGTTCTGACGAGTGATCAAATCAGTTCAGTCCTTAGCATTTCAGGAATACACATTACTTTTAACAGTTGGTAATTACTGCTACAGTGGCCATTGGCACATTTCAATTTGATTTTTTGTCCCCTTGTAGGTTTCTTGCACCCCATGTAATATACCAATTGGAACCCCCGTGAGTGGCTATGCTCTTTACCAGCGTCACATTAAGGCCATGCATGAGTCAGCACTCCTGGAGGAACAGCGTCAGAGGCAAGAACAGATAGACTTGGAATGTAGAAGCTCTACAAGTCCGAGTGGTACTTCTAAGAGTCCAAACAGGGAATGGGAAGGTAGGTAGATGGAACCGTCACTTCAAAGGGAGTCAAGCTGAACCCCAAGATAGTGTGTCCATGGTGATCTGTGTTTTAATCAGTTGATTAAATCTGTCCCTGACAGAGGAATCCTTAAACTGATGCTGGTTTTACTATTTAATACTGGTGACTACCAAAAGACAGCAGTAAAATTGTTGATAGCATTCTAGCTAATATGAGTTTTCTGAATTCACTCTTCTGAGAGTAAAAAAAACTGTGCTTTATCCTCCATTAATCTGACTTTTCAAGATAGAAACTGATGGTATGCTGTTGAAACATGTCACCTGTGGCTGTGTAATGTTCTGATGTGATGATGGAGGTACCTTTTATTACTCTGACTCAGTCTTCAGCCTGTTAGATGTTTGACCATGGGCAAAGATAGTCTTTTTTTTTTTTTAAGATTTATTTATTATGTATATTACAGTGTTCTGTCTGTATGTATGCAGGCCAGAAGAGGGCAGCAGATCTCATTACAGATGGTTGTGAAACACCATGTGGTTGCTGGGAATTGAACTCAGGACCTCTGGAAGAACAGCCAGTGTACTTAATCACTGAGCCATCTCTGCAGCCTGATACTTACTTAGTCTTTTATTGCTTTAGTTTTCTCATCAACAAGTAAAAATAAAAATACATATTTATCTTACTAGGACTATAAAATAAAAGTCAATATTGTTACATGACACATGGCTCAGTTCTTACCTACAGTAGAGACTGCAATAAAAAGACGTGTGCCTGCTGTATCACTTACTATTTCAAATGATATCTGAATTGACTTACCCTGTTTTAGTTAGAGCATGATACATTTTTACTTTAATTTGAATTAGTAATTTCTAAACTTTAATAATTTGATATGGGTAGAATTGGCACATGGGTGGTAAACTTTTTTAAGTATGCTTAGAATAAATAAATACTAAAATTGTCTATGACTGATTCAGAAGTATTTTGTAATACTTTCTATAGAGAAGAGCAATCAGCTTTGCAAAGCTCTGTGTGCATGTTAAAGACTATTTAATGTAAAAGTCTGATTGAAGAGTAGCTGATCCTACTGACTCCTCACTCCATGTCATACCAGTGATGAGGTTTAGTTACATAACATACAGAACCTCTTACGATAGACTTTTCTATATGAGCTTGTTATTGTCCTCAATGCAAATTGTTTTTAATTACTATGCATGTGCTAGTATGTTGTGCGTTTGAAGTTTGGAGGACAACTTTAAGGAGTCCATCCTCTCCTTGCACAGTGGAATCTGGGGATAGAACTTGGTCATCAGGTTTTCATAGCAAGGACTTTTACCTCTCCTGAGCCAGATCAGTAGCCCTTAAACATAAATCTCATGCAAGCAAAAATGTGAACTAGGGAAATAATACAAAGTAAATCTCTCTCCCTCTCTGCTAACAACTGAACACAGTCCATGATGGGCAAGTGTCCTTCTACTAACTCACCCCAGCTATAAGGAAATCTTTCTTTTTTGTTATTTTTTTCTCTCTCCTTTCATTATCTCTCCCTTCTCGCCTTTCTTTCCCTCCCTTCAAGATAGGGTTGCAGTATGTAGCCCATATTGTCCTTGAATTCTCTACCATAGATCAAGCTGACTCTGAACTTATAATTCACCTGCCCTAGTTTCCCAAGTGCTGGGATTTCAGGGCCATGTCACCATATCCTCCTAAGTGAATATTTCTTTAATGACATAGGTGGGAATTTTGATGACTTTTACTGTATTACATTTTGAGAATCTTTAATCCCTAGTTTTATAATCAATACAATGGGTACTTAGATGTTATATGCAGAAGGAATATATTAAGTGATTCACCCCTGCCAGACAATGGTGGTGCACACCTTTAATCACAGCCCTCAGAAGATAGAGACGGGTGTATCTCTGAGTTTGGGGTCAGCCCAGACTACAGAGTGAGTTCTGGAATAGCCAGTGCTACACAGAGAAACTCTGTCTTGAGGCAACCTGCGCCCCAAAAAATCCCGTGATTTTTTTTTTTTTTTTGGTTCCTTCTACAGGGGATTTGACTTAGATCACGTGCTCTAATTGGCATATCACATCCTAGCCCTCAGAGATGTTTATCTTTTAAATATCACATATGACATTATCTATTAGTAAATTATAAAATAAAGGCCTGTTTATTTATTTCTCATGTATCATTTATGATAGTTTTTTTTTTCTTTTTTCTCTTTTCTTTTTGACACAGGGTTTCTCTGTAGCTTTGGAGCCTGTTCTGGAACTAGCTCTTGTAGACCAGGCTGGCCTCAAACTCACAGAGATCTGCCTCCCGAGTGCTGGGATTAAAGGTGTGCGCCAACACCACCCTGTTTAGAATAGGATTTTTTAAAAGATAAAATAAAACTTAGTAAAAATGGCATTCAGTTCAATCATTTATTTATCTCCTGCCAAAGCCTCACATTATTCATTTATTAATATGTGGGTAATTCTTATTGGATATCATAGTTTAGAATCTCAATATCTTTACAAATATCACTCTTTGTTTTTTACATGTATTGAGATAGAGAGACCAGACCGATATGTTGAGCTTGATACTGTAAGATGCACTTCTCTGCAGCTAATCCTTTGTTTTTTGTGCTTTAAATTTCAGTGGTGACTAAATTTTTTAAAAAGATTTATTTATTTATTATGTATTCAGTGTTCTACCTGCATATATCCCTACAGGCCAGAATTGGGCACCAGATCTCATTACAGATGGTTGTGAGCCACCATGTGATTGCTGGGTATTGAACTCAGGACCTCTTGAAAAGCAACTAGTGCTCTTAACCTCTGAACCATCTCTCCAGCCTGGTGGCTGAATTTTTAATAATAATGCAGTGATCTTAAAATCAAAATTTAATATTAAATTACTCTGACATTAAGGGCTTTATAGTTTGATTCAGGATGGCTTTACAAAGTGGGATCATTTTTTATATTTTACATAAAGGCTTTATTTTGTTAACCCATCTAATGTATGCATCCAGTATTTTATTTCTATAAGCTTTATATCTCTTCTTTGGGGTTGTTCATAAATATTGTGTAGTAAGTGTCTGGGACACTTTTTTAGATAAATTTTAAATATTTAGAGTTAAGTTACATTTGTATGGAAAACATGACAAGTTTTTAAAAGAGTTATTTATTTATTATGTATGCAGTGTTATGGCTGCATGTATGTCTGCACACCAGAAGATGGCACCAAATCTTATTATAGATGGGTGTGAGCCACCATGTAGGTACTGGGAATTGAACTACGGACCAATGGGAGATCAACCAGTGCTCTTAATCACTGAACTATCTCCTCAGCCCCATAACAGATGGTTTAAACCCAACTTTACAGATGAATTTATAGATTAAAAAAGAACTGTAGTGTCAGTTTATATGTAAGTACCATCAGCTCCTCAGGACAGTTCTGTTTGTAATTCTAGTCCTTTAAGGGTTAAGGCAGCAAGACTTTTCATAAGGTTGAGGCCATTGTGAATTACTTAGTGAGCTCTACCCCAGCTTGATCTACAGAGTGAGACCTTGTGCCAAAATACATAAGCAAAAACCATATCATTATCACTATTAAAAAACAAAGAGTTCAATAGTAGGGAATTCTGCTTGGATTAGGAGTGTGTTTACTTTCGCTGCTATACCTTCATTTGATTCTGTTAATTGTTTTTGAAGTGAGATTGGTACAAACTGTTATTGTAGGCATGCTCCTTTTTAAATTATGCTTTTGTAATATGTAGAAAAAGGTTTTAAAAGTACTTTGTAGAGTCAATTATACCAGGAGGTGGTGGCACACACCTTTAATCCTAGCACTCAAGAGGAGGCGCAGGTGTGGATCTCTGTGAGTTTAAGGTCAGCCTGGTCTACAGAGCGAGTTCCAGGACAGCCAAGGCTACACAGAGAAGCCATGCCTCAAAAAACAAAAACAAAACAACAACAAAAAGAATCATTTTCCACTGATGTTCAACCATATTTACCTCTGATTCACTTATAATTTCCAGTAAAGAAGCTTGGGCGTGTCGAGTTAGAAATCGTAATGCAAGTTTAATAAAATCTATCCAATCAGAATAGGTTTCTGCTTCTGTGCTGTAACATGATGGGCCAGCTTGTTGGGGTTTCTGTCCCACCCTATACTCCACAGCTGGCAAGCCCCAAAGAATCACACAGAGTCTACATTAGATATAAATTGATTGACCCATTAGCTTAGGCTTCTTGCTAACTGTTAAAACTTATATCAACCCATTATTCTTATCTATGTTACCCACATGGCTCGGTACCTTTTTTAGCGGGACAGTTCACATCTTGCTTCGTTGGTGATCTGGGCTGGACTGTGGAGGAAGCTTCCTGCTCTCATTGCCACGCCTCTACTTCCTGTCTGGTTGACCTACCTATACTTTCTGCCTGACCAATCAGCTTTTATTTAAAACATGATTGACAGAATACAGACAATTCTCCTGCACCACTTCCCCCTCTCTTCCTTCCTTCCTTCCTTCCTTCCTTCCTTCCTTCCTTCCTTCCTTCCTTCCTTCCTTCCTTCCTTCCTTCCTTTCTTTCGTTTTAAACAAAGGAAAATATTCATTGTCTGCTGGGCCTGCTTAGAGGCACAGGGATGAATTAGCACTGCCCCCCCCTCTAAACTGCCTGGCAGACGTTCTGTTGTTAAATTTTACTTTTGTGGACTTAATGTTTTCTGAGCAAGTTTATTGATAACCCCTTTATAAGTTTATTACTTCCACTTCCTCCAAATTCATAGAAACCATGGTGTTTAACAATTGAATATTGTTGATATATCATTATTGTTTCAGATTTCTAAAAGTACCTTAATCTGTAAATGAATTGTTTGTGCCTGTGATAAGTCTTTATTTAAACCAAGTAGGGGTGGTGCATGGCTTTAATTCCAACACTTGCAGACAGAGGCAGGTGAATCTTTGTGATTTTGAGGCTAGCCTGGTCTTCAGAGTAAGTTCCAGGACAATCAGGGTTACACAGAGAAAACCAAAAAGGAAAAAGGTTTTATTTGAAAGCAGTTATGGACTTGAGTGGGAACTGCGAGGTGACCCATTATTAACATAGTGTAGTATGGACAATAAAGCTTAGGTATTTAAAAGAAGAAGACAAATTGCTATTTTGAATGGTGATATTATCCTAGAAAATGTAAAAGGGGCCTGGGAGATGGTCCAGAGATAAAAGACTGACCTATGGTTTGATTCCCAGAACCTGCCCAGAATCCTATGGGAGGTAAAGACTGGAATCATCTGGAAGCTACTAGCCAGCTAGCCTCTACTATGCAGCATGGCAGAAAAAAAGAGTCCTTGCCTTGACAAGGTGGAAGGCGAGGACTCCTGGAAGATGTCCTGTGACCTCCACATGCATTCTGTAACATGTATACACCAGTACACATTTCATAAATATAAACACATGCACAATTATATTAAATAACATTTTTAAAAGTATAAAAATTAACTGAGAATTATTTGAACCAAAAGGAAAGTTTTCTTAGAAAAAGTTATTTTATAGAAAACCTATATCTTCTTTGTATCTCAAGTATTTATTTGCACATATACATCTGTATATATGACAGATGATTTTCCTGGCATGAGAACATATAAGATCTAGGAATAGTTTTAATAAATGTGACAAATTATTTTTAATTCAGCAATAATTCTCCTGTCCTTTATTTGTTCTTAAGTTTAATGTAATCAAAAATTCTAATGTCAGTTTGCATAGGAAGTATACAAAATGATTTTAAATCTAAATTTGTCTTGATAAGCTGAATGTGGTGGTACATATCTGTAATCCCAGTACTTGGGAGGCCATGCCAAGAAAATCTTGAGTTTGAGGCCACCTAGGCCTACATATTAAAAGCCTGTTTAAAAAAATTAATACCAACAAAAAAGGTGAAACGATAAATGGACAAGATTAGAGCTAGTTTCTGGACAGGCTCCAAAGCTACAGAGAAACCCTGTCTCGAAAAACCAAAAAATAAAAATAAAAAAAAATTGTGTGGTGTATTTACATAGTGTGTAGAGGCCAGAGATCTGCCTTACTAAGCTGGTTGGCCTATGAGCCCCAGGTATTAGCTTGCCTCTGTATTTCCTGTCACCCTCCCCGCCACCAAGTGCTGGAATTTCATGTAGCTGTTACCACTCCTGGGTCTTTTATATGGGTCCTGGGAATCCAACTCATACCTTCCTATCCATAAGGACTTTACCAACTTTAGTGTTCTTTCAGTTCCCTAATTACAATGTTACTGCATGTCATTGTAACATGGAAAATTTTTAATGTGGAAATAACTTTTCAGGTGTTTTTTTTTTTTTGTTTTTTTATAAAGACAGCTAGCTCTTGTAGACCAGGCTAGCCTCGAACTCACAGAGATCCTCCTGCCTCTGCCTTCCGAGTGCTGGAATTAAAGGTGCATGCCACCACCGCCCTATATTCAGTTTTTTTTTAAACTGGTGAAGGGTTTTAGATAAACTTTATCTGCATTTGTTTGAAAAAACTTCTTCTGTTTCTCATGTTTACTTTTTTAAAATATTAGACAGTTAGCATCAACAAGCTAATTGAAATTCTCAGAGAAGTGACCTGTAATTTGGGTCAGATTTGAATTCACAGATTCCCTTGGTAGTTCATTGTTTGTCTATTGTAGTTTTATTGCATGTCAAAGCACTTGATTTTCCTTAAGACTTTTTGTTCTTTAAAGGTAAAAATTGCCATTGAATTTCTGAGGATTTAAAATCTAAGGGAAACATAGAAGATTTAGATTTAGTAGGATTCCATAACTTCTCTGTGGGTGGAGTTGTCCACAGCAATTTTAGGCCTTCTTATTATCATATAGATGGATCTGCCCTTGGATGGTGTGGGCTTGGTCCTTTCACACTTACTATTTTAATTTGGGGTTCTTCCCTTATTGTGATAACTTTAACTTTCATAGGAAAATCAGTCGCCTATATGCCTTATGCTGAGGTCAAACGTGCTCTAGAACAGGAAGCACAGATGCACAGTACCGCAGCAAGGTCAGCCTCACCGTGTAGGCTCTCTCCAAGAGAAGTCAGTAAAGCCGCTTCACAGCCTGATATGAGTGCAGCCCGCTATAGTGTCCCTCCAGGTAAATATTACCTTTCTGCACAGTGACTGCCGGCCATCTACCCACTGGTGTTCTACGTAGTGCTTTAATCTCATGAATGACCTGCTCTTCCAGGACCTGCTCTCTTAGAATGACTGTTTTTGTTTTTTTGCATTCCATTATCCGTTTAACTCAGAGTCACTGGGCCAATGAGAAAACTGTGTTGACACTCTATACTGTGATTGGCTTTTCTTTTAACAGTACAACTACTTTGTAAAAATCCTTGAGACATCCTCCCCCTCAGAAATTCAAGTGTACTGTGAAAGCCAGAATCAGTAGATATTTCTCAAAATTATGCAGCTACACAGAGGATGTGTACTGGGTTGTCAGCCAGTTCTACTGTGTGAAACAGCAGGTATTTCTTGGAAGCTTCCTCATTCTCATTTCCATTGTAAGTTTCAGATGGCGATGAAGAAAGACAAAGTCACTCATGATGATTGTCTCTGTTGAACAGAGTAGTTGCTGAAGTCAGCTTTGAATGCTGTGTGGTTTGAAAGAAATTGAATACGTTTACCTCACAAATACCATTTGAGATTTGAGTATACTCATTGACAGAATTTTAAAAAGTGAAAAAATACTTGTGTTTAACTTTATCTGACATTTAGAATTTAATTTGCGATCTAAAGATTCAGGAATCCTTACTGAGAAGGGTAGCCTGTGCATACTAGGAATTGACCATTTTTAAATGATTTTTCCCCCTTAAAAAGTCCTCCAACCTGCTCCACATCAAGTGATAACTAATCTTCCCGAAGGGGTTCGACTTCCAACCACGCGACCAACCAGACCACCACCTCCTCTCATCCCATCGTCTAAAACTACAGCAGCATCAGAAAAACCATCCTTTATAATGGGAGGGTCCATCTCACAGGTAAACTGGTTTTTCATTATAGCAGATTTCTGTTGAATGTTGTTTCTGTTAGCCCTTTACCTCCTCTCATTAACTTATTAATGTACTAATAATCAGGTTCCTTCATAGGCCTTCTCCTCTCTGTCCTACTTTCTGTTGCCATGTGTTCATTTTCGCTTTTTCTAGGGCTCATATAAGTAGGATCATACACTATGCACTCTTTCCTGTTTGCCTTTCATCTCTGAGTAATGCTTTTAGGGATTTGGTCAAGTTTTTGTGTGTATTCAGTAGCCTTTTGATCATTAAATACTCCATTGTATGAATGTTTCATTTGTTAATCTCCTCTGTGAAGGGAAAACTGAGCTGTTTTGATTTAGGCTTCTTTACAAAGAAACAATTTTATGCTGGTTTCTTTGTGATTGCATGTTTGACTTTCTCTTACATTGTTACTTAGGGGTGAAGTTGAGGTTCAAAAGTGACCCTGTAACTATGTCACCACCAGCATTGTATAAAGCTGGGGTTTCTTGTTTTATTCTTTGTTCCATTTATTATTGTTGGTTTTTTGTTTGTTTGTTTGTTTGTTTGTTTCATTTTAGGCATCCTTAGCTACTTCTAAGTAGATGTAGTCATATTTCATCATGGTTGTCATTTGTGTTTCCCTGAAAACAAATGCTGTCACACACTTTCCACGTGCTCTTCGTCTATGCTTATATTTCTGGTTCTCTGACATGGCTACTGACTGAGTATCCATATTCTGAAATGATCTAAAATGTAAAACTTTCTGAACATCCCATGCCATCACAAGTGGAAAATGTCGCACCTGCTCTACTATGAAAAACATAGTATAATCACAAGTGTACTAAAAGTGTTGTTTAAAATTCCTTTTTTTTTTTAATGTATGTGTAAGAGTTAGACAGACAGACCCATACAGTTACAGTGCAACTGTGGAGGCTGAAAGAGAACTTGTGAGAGTCGGTTTTCTTCTAGCTTTTTTTTTTGTTTGTTTTGTTTTTTTGTTTTTTGCCTACTACTCTACGGGGCGGATCTACGGTGGACGGTGGGAGACTATGTGTGCGGGTCATTCTGCAGGCCGCCGGGCAGCGCTGACTGACGGTCATGGAACTACATGTGGTGCTGGGCCAGGAATCGAACTCCAGTCCTCGGGCGCTCTGCCCCCGAGCCGTCTCTCTGGCTGTGTTTTTTGTTTTTTTGTTTTTCAGTTTTCTTCTACCATGTCGGTTCTGGGCATCAAATTCACATTGTCAGGCATTGTAGCAAGCACTTTGACCTACAGAGTTGTCTTGCTGATGGTTTTATTTTTTGGGACAGTACCTTTGGTATCCCAGGTTTGTAGCCAAGTATGACCTTGAACCTTCACCTCCTGAATGTTAGGATGACAGATGTGTCCCACCAGGCCTCTTTAAAACTGAGTGATCTATATTCATAGCTCCAGATGCTTTAAAATTTTTATGTTGATTAGACATACACACACACACACACACACACATACTTACATATATGTTTTCATTGTATTTGGCACTGTTGCAGAGGATATTTGCATATAATCATTGAACATTGAGCACATTCTTCATACTTTCTTTTTACAAGATTTAAAGATTTGGCCTTTATTTTGGTGCATGTGATCACTCAGAGACTGGTTTCTTCATTGTAGTGGTGTGAAAATCAGTATTCACTTCTTGACTGGATTTCCACTTCGAGCAGCAGCGTGGTTGACAGTTTCCTTTCTTTTGATTGCTGTGCTTGTCTTGGATCTGTATCTGCACTTGGAGTTGTTCTGTGTATCTATTTGTCAACTTTTCATGTTATTAGATATAGTCTTGATGATTGTCATGTTATACTGTATAGTCATTTAGTGTATCTCTTGTAGTGTTTTTATTTTTCTGGTCATTTTATATACTTTATCATGTTCATATAAATTATATAATTTGCATTTCAGTTTTGTAAAAAGCCAACTAGAGTTTCGGGTGAGATTACATTAAACTTAGAAATCAGTTCAGATAGGAATAGTTTGTTTAATAATCTTGAATCTTCTAATTTATAAATATACACACTTCATTTTTCTAGGTCTTTATTGCTAATTCCTGTTTAAAATGTTTCTTTGTTTCCACTTTAGAAGTGATGTGCATATCCTGTTTATTTTGTGTTATTTCATTAATTTATTGTATTCTGTGGTTTGTTTTCCTTTCTTCCTTCCTTCTTCCCTTCCTTCCTTCCTTCCTTCCTTCCTTCCTTCCTTCCTTCCTTTCATTCATTCATTTATTCATTTATTTATTTATTTATTTATTTATTTATTTATTTATTTATTTGAGGCGGTGTCTTTTACTATGTGTCCTTTGTTGGCCTGGGAACTGAATGTGTAGATCAGGGTGACCTTGAACTCATAGTGAGCTGCCTGTCTTTGCCTCCCAAGTGCTGAGACTAAAGATGTGCACCAACAGCCTGGCAATTTTAATGTATTCCTTGTTTTCATAAGTTCTTGTCTATTACAGGCATGAGTGAGCATATTATAAGCTTGGTTCCAGACCATCCCTGAAAGCAAATGTTTCAGTGAACAAGGTCATAAGAAGCTTTTAATTTTTGAGTATATAAAACATATTTATACTGTATGTACTATAGTCAGTTAAGTATGCAACAGTATTACATCTAATAAAAGAATATATGTACCTTGCTGGACAGTGGTGGCACACATCTGTAATCCCAGCACTTGAGAGGAAGAGGTAGGTGGATCTCTGTGAGTTCAGGTCAGCTTCGCTACATAGAGGAAACCCTGTTTTTCAAAACAAAACCAAACAAATTTAAAACTAGACATAATTACATATACCTTTAATCCCCAGCATGCTGAAGGCTGTGGCAATAGAATCACAGGTTTGAGTCCAGCCTGAATTCATAGGGATACTGTACTTAAATAAGTCAAAATAAGGTAGATACTTCATTACTTTAAAAAATGCCAGCGTCTTGTACAGTGTTGCAGTAATGGTACTGACAGACTCACATACCTGAAACACAAAGCTTCAGCTTCACAAAACGCAGCATAGTGTCAAGGAAGCACAGAAACTGGAGCAGCAGAGTAGTATTGGCATATAGAAATAGTATCCCTGCGTTTTGTTTCATATACTCTCTAAAGTGTGCATGAACGTCTGCTTTTGATCTAAAAAGTAAAGCATTCAGTGTTTTACTGTGTCTCCTGGGTCCTTTTCTGGGGAGTGAATATGTTTATTTCCATTCTTAGCATATTTTGTTTGTTTCATTTTGTTTCTCTTTGTTTTTACATAGAGTTTCATTTCTGGCTTAGGCAAGCATGAAACTCTATAGTCTAAGCTGCTCTCAAATCTCCTTGCTTCAGTCTCCCAAGTGCTGAATTATATATAGGTGTGCATCACCATACTTGACCTGCAGTTATACCTGCCAATTCTAGAATTTCTGTTTTGTTTTTTTATGCTTTCTTTCTCTGTTTTGTATTTTGTAGTTTGTTAGACATTGTTCTTGATCTTTCCTTTAGTTCTCTGTCTAATCTTTGTCTAATAAATTTAAAGCTTGCTGTTTTATTTCAACTGTATGGTTCACTTTTTTTGCATATCTTCTAACTTTTTGTCAAAAATACATTTAATTTTTCTTACATTTATTTATTTCCCATGTGGAGATTGGGGGCAATGTGTGGGGGTAGATTTCTTGCCTGCTACCTTGTGGCCCCCTGGGATCACAGTTGAGTCCCCAGCTTGATAGAAAGCATCTTTACTCATGGTGTCATCTTGCCAGCCACCAGAACTGCATGCTTTCAGTTATCGTAGCTAACTCCAGAGTTGTTAGAGCTTCTTTTTTCTGTTTTAGATTTGATTTTTTATTTGCTTCGTGGCTTTCAGTAACTAATTTGTAAAGTCTATGTTATTTATGTATGTCCACTAAAGAATCTGCTTGGCAAACTAATGATTGTACAGAAATTTCCTTAAATAACTCAGAATCGGTCTTTCCTTGCTGTGGAGCTCTTTGTGGTATTGGGTCATGCCTTTAGACTACCCTCAGCCCGTTGACAGCCTGTCCGTCATAGATGAGAGCTCCTTAGTGCTTTGTTTAGGGTATGCAAAGCCTTGTGTACACATAGAACTTGAGGTTCCCTGGGCTGTGTTGGATCTTCTGAATTCTTGCCATTTTCATTGATGTTGGGTTTTTTTTTCATTTGTAAGAGGTATAAGATACTACTAGTAGTCTGCATTTTGAGTACCTTGTTGTAAATACTTTATCTGATTTGTTAATAGTAAATATCTGATGTTTATATGAGATTGTCAGAAGATATAGCTTATTCCTTTAGTTTTTCTAACTTAATAACTTATGCTGAAAATTTTCTTTTTTTTCACAGTTACTTTGTAAAACTTTGAGTAGCAAAGATACAATTTATTATAGATAAAAATGTGAGGATTGACTTTACAATCATAAAAATAAAGATAGGGTTTTATTCAGTTTCTTGACTCTTTTATTTACTTATTTTTAGGGAACTCCTGGCACTTACTTGACTTCTCATAGTCAGGCTTATACTCCAGAAGCAGCGAAGCCTTCAGTGGGATCTATCTCTCTTGGGTTGCCACGGCAGCAGGAATCCACCAAGTCAGGTCAGTGAGAGGCCGCGGTCCTGTCACATGTATTGTGATCATGATCAGCCCTTCCCTGGTCGGTTTCTTCATGTCTCTTTTGCTTTTGTCCTCAGCTCCTTTGACCTACATCAAGCAGGAAGAATTTTCTCCACGAAGCCAAAACTCCCAACCTGAGGGCTTATTGGTCAGGGCACAACATGAAGGTGTGGTCAGAGGTAATGCTGTGTGCAGCTTGACAGATGTGTTAAATCTTGCCTCTAGTAAACTTACTAAGTTAGTCATTAAAAAACTATTTTTTTGTGGGGACGTTCTAAGTTGTAGCAACAATGATACTGGCCTTGGAATTGCTGTGTAGCCAAGTCTGGACTTCGAGTCTCAATTCTCCTACCTCAGCCATAGTGGATGATAGATGAATGCAACCAGCTCAGTCATTAATATATTTTAATGATAAGATTCTTTAAGTTGCTGATTTTCATATTAACTTTTTTGCTTTCATGTAAAATTAATTGTAAAAGTTTGAAACTTGATGGGTGTGTAGCACCACTAAAACAAAAACAAAGCTAAATCCAGAAAACCCCACCAAACTCAGGAGCTATTTATGCCTGCAGTCATGTTTTAATAATATATTTATTCTGTTATTTCATATATGTATATAATTTATTTTGATCATATGCCCACCAACAACTTTTCCCAGTGTGTCCCTCCAGATTTCAGGTCCTCTGCTGCTGCCCCCCCCCTTTTAAATAATCCAAAGTACATTGCTGCCTAGATATGAATGTGTATGGTGCCATCCACTGGAGGAACATGGGCAACCTGCACATGGCCCCAGTCCCCTGAAGAAAAATGACCATCCTTCCCCTAGCAGCCATCAACTACCAGTAGCTGCTCAGTTAGGGATAGGCCCTCAGGACCACATACATCCTCCTCTGTGCTAGAGTTCTGACTGGCTTCATCTTTTCAGGTCATGTGTGGGTAGCCATCACTGTTGTGAGTCCATGCGTGCAGTAACCCTTCACAGTACTGCTCCCTGGACGCTGGCTCTTGCATGCTTTCCATCCCTTCTTCCAGCATGTGCCCTAAGCCTATAGGGGAGAAAGATGATATAGACATCCCATCTAGGACTTGGTCCTCATGGTCAGTCATTCTTGCAGTTTGACCAAAGCAGTCACCTCTGCTTGCTGCAAAAGAAAGCTTTTCTTTTCTTTTCTACTTTTTTTTTTTTTTTGGATTTTTGAGACAGGGTTTCTCTATAGATCAGGCTGGCCTCAAACTGACAGAGATCTGCCTGCCTCTGCCTCCCGAGTGCTGGGATTAAAGGCGTGTGCCACCACCGCCAGCATAAGGAAAGCTTTTCTGATTATGGTTATGAGCAGCCCAAGTCTGTGGATGTGATAATTTTATCATGCAGTTTGAACAGTCCTTTTTAAATCATTATGATATTATTTGACACATACATGTCATTAAAACAATTATTGTTATTCTCTCCTACATTCTGCTGTGTGAGAACTGGTGTTGGGAAGTGTGGCTGTCTGGAAGAAGCCAATGAATTACTGATGGTTTTATTTTTATTCAGGCACTGCAGGTGCTGTCCAAGAAGGAAGTATAACTCGGGGAACTCCAGCCAGCAAAATCTCAGTGGAGAGCATTTCATCGCTGCGGGGCTCTATTACCCAGGTCAGTGTGATCACTGTAATATCCAGCATACACAATAGTACTAAGAAAAGCTAGATATCCCAAGACTTTTAGTTGTTATTGCAGTACTGTTCTGTAGTTTGTTGTTCATTATTCTTTGGTTATGAATTCAGCGCTCAATATAATAAACCTCAGGTCTGCAGACCATCTTCAGAAAGACATTCCTGCTGATTTTCACCATAAGCCATATTATCTATAATTTAGTTTTCAAAACATCACCCATTTGCAAACTGGCAAAAGAAACTTTGAAGTTGTTATAGTCCTTAATGTCTTCCTGGCAAAATTTTTTACCATGTGCTCAGATTAAATAGACATCAAGAAAAAAACAATTAAATGCTTGTTTTTGATCTTTGTGAAAAAGCATATATATGATTCCAATATGTAAACTGCCATCCTCAAATTCAGTGTGGAACAAAGGATGCACCAGAAATAAAATATATTCTGTCTTGAAGCTAAACAGAATTCCAATTTTGATTAATGGAAGGTGTTTCTTTTCTTAGCTATATATTAATATATATTATATATTATTATATATATATTAATATTCTGTCTGGATGATGACTGCAGACTAACTTTCCTCTTCCCAGAATTCTCGTTTCCTTGCTTCTACTTCCTTCCTGGCTACTGGCCAATCTGTGTTTATTTAAAATATAAGTGACAGAGTACAGACCATTGTCCCACAGCACCCTTGCTTGCTTCTAGCAAACAGAGCAAGAAGTTGCATTAAACTCTGTTTTTTGTGTGTGTCTAGAATTCCTTTTCAAGCTCTTTAGGGTATTAAATGGATATAGTCGACCACGTTGGCATGCCAATCTGTAGTGGGAGGCTGCTTGTTTTGTTTCCAGCTGTTATGCGCCGAAATAATCACACAGAAACTGTATTAATTAAATCACTGCTTGGCCTATTAGCTCTAGCTTTTTATTGGCTTTGCTTTCTTTGAAAAGGTACTGGATTCTCAGGTTATACTTTTCCAAGTATTTTATTCTTCTGAGCATAAATGACTTTGGGTGCTTGTGTTTGCTTTGATGGCAGGGTACCCCAGCTCTGCCCCAGGCTGGTATACCAACAGAGACTTTGGTGAAGGGACCTGTTTCCAGGATGCCTATTGAAGAAAGCAGTCCTGAGAAGGTCAGAGAGGAAGCTGCATCCAAAGGCCATGTTATTTATGAAGGCAAAAGTGGACATATCTTATCGTATGATAGTAAGTACTGTTTATTCACCGATGCCAGTCTTATAATGTAGGATTGAAAACAGGGTCTGATTTTCTTGCTTGCTATGGGTAAGTTAGTTTACCTTTGCAGACCTATGTTTTCTCCCTCTGAAAGGAGCTATTTTGTGAAGAATCAATTTAGACAGTTAAGAGTCACAACAGTGCAGTGCACAGACGAAGTGTCTTGTTTGTAACAGCTGGTGTCAGTGACTGCTCATTCTTTAACCTGGGAAAAGAATCTTCATTTAACTTAAATTGAATAGCTTCTATTTTAATAGGGGTCATACTTTTTTAAGGTTAAGAATTGCCAGGCACTTTTGGCACACACCTTTAATCCCAATACTCAGAGGGCAGAGGCAGGTCGTTTTCTGAGAGTTCAAGGCCAGCCTGTTCTACGGAGTGAGAGCCAGGGCTATACAGTAAAACTCTTTCAAAAAAAGAAAAGTAATTACTAAAAAAGAAAAAAGAACTAAGTGATATATATCTGATAATCATGAAAAGAATGTTGAGTTAAACTCTACTTAACAAAATTGCATTATGTGTCTGTTCATCCATCTGTTCCCCAACCATCTGTCTTTCCTTAGATCTTTGAGTGTGTTTTCAAAGAATGGCTCTAATGTATACACCAACCACAGGGCTAAGTTTGAAAATTCTTACTTTGTAACCTTGAAATAGTCATTAGCCATGTTTTTTATGTTTGTCTCAGATATAAAGAAATGAGCATAATGCCTATTGTTTCATAATCCACAATAGCCTCATTTCTTTAACACATTTAGCATATTTTGATGAACATTTTACTTTGGGAAGAGGGAATGAACTGGATGTACATTGCTTAAGCTAGAAATCTGGTTATCTTTCTTTTCCCATCATGTCCATCAAATTACAAAATCATTTATATTGTTTCCTAAGGTTCTGGAATTCCTTACTGTTCTTGCAGCCATTGCCTTTTGTCTGTACTGCTTAGGATATACTAACTTACCTGGAGTAACCATCATGCTTCCTGCTTTACTTTCTGTGACCTTAAGGGTAACTACAAGTTTGTCCCATCCCATGGCTTCATCTCTCTCAACAATCTGCTTTCATTTATTCCTTCAGATTTTTTTGATTGCCAGTTTCCCCCTTAGCTGTCTAAAGTTTTCTGCCTAACTCCATTCTCTACATTGGCTTTGTACCGTGCTGATGGATGTTCCTTTAAGGTAGCTTGCTCTGCATTCTTGAGATCTGAGCCTATTCCTGCTGCCTGTGCCATTGTTTGTTCCTTTTATATTTGAAATAAGTATTTCTTACTCCTCCTTCGTTTTCAGCTGATGTATTGCTTTTTCTAGGCAGCCATTGCTAGACCTGGACATGTCAAATTTCTGTCCCACCATTCTCGCAGTATACTGTAATTTTCCTTTCATAGTATGTATTACATTGGACAATGAGGACTTATTGATTTTGTTAGGACTTTTTATTTATGTGCCTGTATTTGTACAATTCATGTACAATTCTGCAGAAGCCAGAACAAGGTGTCAGAAGCCTGTAGCTGGAGTAGTTGTGAGCCTCATGATATAGATGTTGGAACCAAACTTAGACCCTGTGGGAGAGCAGTAAGCGCTCTTACTTGCGGACCCATGTTTCCAACCAGGGCATATTTTTGTACTCACTACGTTGAAAGTTTCATGAGAAAGGGGACTTAATTTGTTAACTGTATCTGGATACCTAGCCTTTGTCTGGCACACAGGAACCATTCAATTAACTTAACTGCAGTGAATAAAATGTTTTCATGGATGTTGTCTATAGAAAAATATGTTAGAAGAAGTTTTTGTTTGTTTTGTTTGGAGTGGACTGTCATTGTTCAACCCTGGCTGACCTGGAGTTCATTATGTAGATCAATCTAATCTCAAATTCATAATGATCCATCTGCCTTTGTCTCAAGAGTGCTGGGATCAGGTTGTTTTTATAAGACTAATATTAAGCTGACCTAATTTACTGTGCATTATAGGTAGGTTTAGGTCTCTGAATAATTCTTGTTTCTGTATTGTGCAGATATTAAGAATGCCCGAGAAGGTACTCGGAGTCCAAGAACAGCTCATGAAATCAGTTTAAAAAGAAGCTATGAGTCAGTGGAAGGAAATATAAAGCAAGGGATGTCAATGAGGGAGTCTCCTGTATCAGCACCATTAGAGGGTAAAGTGTTATCCAGACACATTTAACTTTGTGTAATAGTTTCGTGTGCTACATTGAATTTGATCTCTAGCATTTCTACCTGAAATTCATTAATAAAATTTTTAATCTACATCATTGTATGAATCATGCAGCACTTCCAAATAGCTAATATATTTTCTCTATTAAAAAAAAAGAAAGAAACAAAACATCATCTGTGGCTATAGAGATGGCTCAGTGGTTAAGATTACGTGCTGCTTCCCTGCTGGGCGGTGGTGTTGCATGCCTTTAATCCCAGCACTTGGAAGGCAGAGGCAGGAGAATCTCTGAGTTCGAGACCAGCCCGGTCTACAAGAGCTAGTTCCAGGACAGGCTCCAAAACTACAGAGAAACCCTGTCTCAAAAAAAAAAAAAAAAAAAAAGAATTACGTGTGGCTTGCCCAAACCAGTGGTCAATGTAGGCCATTTACCACTGTTACACAGTGAACCCAAAGGTAGGCTTTTCAGCCAGATGGGTTAGCCACTGAGTCCTGGGTTTCTGTGTGACTCTGCCCCTCCATCCTTGGGTTTGCAGACCCATTCCATGTCATGCAAGGGTTCTGAATTCAGGTTGTCGTGCTCATACAGAAGGCACCTTACCCTCTGAGCCATCTTCCCAGCCCCAGTGTGAAATTTCTTTGGCTATTATTTTAAAACTCCTTATTTGGGTATGTATATTTCATTTATTTTCTCTAATTTTATAGTGTCCATATTTCTTATTTTCTTTTTCCCCAGGCACATTTCAAAGTTGACCAGTGATTTTTCAACTAAGATGCAGAGTTTAGATTCCCAGGAGTAGGAGCAGTGGTACCGTGAATGTTTTCCCTATTGCTGATTGAGAGACTGGAGCAGTGGCTCCTGTAATGTCTGCACTAATTCATCCCCCACCATCAATGGTGGCGCACGCCTTTAATCCCAGCACAGGGCATGCAGAGGCAGGTGCATCTCAGTGAGTTCAAGGCCAGCCTGGTCTACAGAGCGAGTTCCAGGACAGTCAGGACTGTTACATAAAGAAACTCTGTCTCAACGCACCCCTCCCTCCATTCTTTCCTCCCTCCCCAATACATTCTCTCCAGCATTGTAATTGTTTTCTTTATGAAATTCATTCTGGCAGGGGTGAGATAGAATATCAAAATAGCTTTAATTCGTATTTTCCTGATGGCTAAAGGATGTTGTATGCTTAAAGTATGTATTGGCCACTGCCAGGTGGTAGCTCATGTCTTTAGTCCTAGGAGGTAGAAGTAGGTGAATCTCTGTGAGTTCCAGGACAACCTGGTCTACAGACTGAGTTCCAGGACACCTAGGGCTACATAGAGAAACTCTGTCTCAAAAAAACAAATACACACAGACACACACTGTTGTCCATATTTTCTCCTTTGAGACCTCTCTGTAAGCTCTCAGCCTATTTTTTGATTATGTAGTTTAGAGTTTTCATATGTTCTACATGGTACTTTTCTTGGATCCATAGTTTTCAAAAATTTTCTCCCATTCTGTGGGCTACCTCTTCACTTGTAATGATCCTTTTTTTTTATCAGGTCCTGTTTGTCAATAATTGTCTTTTTTCCTTAGAAACCCAAGTCTTATTCAGAAAGTCCTTACCTGTGCCTGTATCTTGAATTATTTTTCTCTCTTTTTCTTCTAGCATTTTCACAGTTTCAGGTCTTATGTTTTGGTTGTTGATCCATTTGGAGTTGATGTTTCTGCCAAGTTAGAGGTTGTTCAGATGGTTATCCAGCTTCCTGGCGCCATTTGTTTAAGGGACTGTCTTTAATGAGTATTTTTGTCACCTTAGTCAGAAACCAGGTAACTACAGCTGTATGGATTCTTGTTTCAGCCCGTTTCCATCGATCCACATGTCTGTTTTTGAGCTAGTGCCATCCTGTTTGGGCATTCACCCAAAGGACTTTCTAGCCTGTTACAGAGATACTTCCTCATCTGTGTATTGTTGCTCTTTTCACAATAGCAAAGAAATGGAATTAGCTTAGATGTCTATCATAAGGTAAATATGATCCATATACACAATGAGATTCTATTTGGCCACAGAAAAAAATGAAATTATGCAATTTTTAGGAAGATGTATGGAACTTCAAAATATCACATTTCTTCTATTTTTGTTTTTGTTTTTTTGAGATAGGGTTTTTCTGTGTATTTCTAACTGTCCTGGAACTCACTCTGTAGATCAGACTGGCCTCAAACTCATAAAGATCTACCTGTCTCTTCCTTCTGGGTGCTGGGATTAAAGGCATAAGCACCCATGCCCGACTAAATTTTTATATATGTGTATTTGTGTAGGAGTGAAGGAAATAGATGCTAAAGGGGCCTATAAGAAGAGGAAAATTATTTTTTAAATAAAAATATTACCCTATAATTAAATCTCAGTAAATGTTATCTATGCTATATTTAAAATGTAATGATTAGATAAATTAACATTGACATTTATAAGTCTTATTTTAATGTTTTGATTATGCTGTTCAAATTCACTTGTTAAAGTTCTCTTCTGATTAGCAAGGTTTCTGAAAATGCTCAGGTGTTCTGGGTTTATTAATTACCTTAAAAGGGGGGCTTCGTGGGGTTTCACTTTCTGCTGTGACTCCTCACATAAGAAATGAAAAAGGGGGAAGAGGTGATAGGATAAAACAATAGCAAAAAAGGCAGGTTCTCACTCTAACCCTGGCTGGTCTTGAACTAACTATGTAGCCCATGCTGGCCTTATATTCAGACATCATAGCCTGTCTTTGCCTTCTGAGTGCAGGGATTAAAGGTATACTCCACCATGCCCAGCCAAATTTTATTTTTATTTTGATGTCTTTCATTTTTTATTAGTTTTCATTATATAAATTTAAATTGTTTGTTTTGTTGTTGTTTGAAGCAGGGTCTCTCTGAGTAGTCCTTGGCTGTCTTTGAACATGCTGTCTGGACCAGACTGACCTCAAACTCACAGAGATCCTTCTGTATCTGTCTCCCTAGGGTTGGGATAAAGAGTGTATAGTACCACATCCAGCCTACATCTGATTTTTTTAAGAGAAATATTTTAGAGTTAGCTTTAAACATATTTTGGGGCACAGGTGGGCGTGGACAGGCCTTGACTGGCTTCAAACTCCTTGAATTATTTTCTTGACTTCACAAGTGCTAGGATCATAGGTGTGAACTATCAAATCCAGCTGAAATTTCTTTTGGTTTTAAAGTAAACTTTAGCGTGTTTCTTGATCACTTTGTATTTGGGAAAATGTTCAGTGTGAATTATGATATCATGGGGCAATAGAGATGGCTCAGAAACTAAGGGCACTGACTACTGTTGACGTGGGTACAAGCCTGTATGTGGTGTGCATATGTGGAGATCAGAAGGCAGTTTGCAGGAATTAGTTCTCCTCTTCCAGCAAAAGGAGCTTGGTATTGAATTTAGGTCATCTGCCTTGACTGCCAGGCATCTCATCAGATCTTTGTGATAGTTTCTAAATTGTGTATGATTTTTAAATGACATCCCTTCTATCACAGAGGCTTTTTTCAAAATTATATTCTCTATAGACAATATTCAGTATTATAAATTAACTATATTATGTCTAATAACTGAATTTCTCTACTGTTTTGCAAGGTCTGATATGCCGAGCATTACCCAGAGGGAGCCCTCATTCTGACCTCAAAGAAAGGACTGTGCTCTCTGGTTCCATAATGCAGGGTACATTGTGTTTTGCCTTTTTATTATACACCGATTCACTGGCTAGGTAGTTTAATATTAATTTTACAGAATATTAAACCTACTTTTCAAGATATTTTACCCTTTGAAGTATTAAATGTTAAACCCTGATCTTAACTTTTTTTTTAGCTACATCATTTATCAGAATGTTTTAGTTGCTAGATCTTTTAATATCAACACATCTTTATAAGAACCATTCTGAAATTATAACGAATGATACATTGTTATATTTTGAGTAATCCTTAAAACATAATGACTGATGAATGCCTACTTGAGGGTCAATGTAGAAGTTCAGTGGTAGGGCTGTGCAGCCATCAACATTATTTTAACAAGTATGTTTCCTGAACTCTTCCTAAAGGCACACCAAGAGCAACAACTGATAGCTTTGAAGACGGCCTTAAATATCCCAAACAGATTAAAAGGGAAAGCCCTCCTATCCGAGCATTTGAAGGCGCCATTACCAAAGGAAAACCATATGATGGTATCACCACCATCAAAGAAATGGGGCGTTCTATTCATGAGATTCCACGGCAAGATATCCTAACTCAGGAAAGCCGAAAAACTCCAGAAGTGGTCCAGAGCACAAGGCCAATAATTGAGGGTTCCATTTCCCAGGTAAATAGTTCATAACTCTGTCAGCAATTCTACTTAAGACTGACATTTATGAAGCACTTTAAAAAATATGACTTAGTAGTTCTAGGTAGTTCTTATGTCAAACTTCTTGATAGTAAATCTTTCATATACATATTACCAGTTTTTCTTGTATGCATAGTTTAAAGAGAATAATTCAGGAGTGTATAATTGCCATGAGCCAGACATACATCTGAGAGGGACCAGTATCTAGGTAACTCTGCTATCTGTAATGTTTGTTTCATTCCCCTAGGGCACGCCAATAAAATATGACAACAACTCAGGTCAATCAGCTATCAAACACAATGTGAAGTCCTTAATCACAGGGCCTAGCAAACTACCCCGTGGAATGCTGGAAATTGTACCAGAGAACATAAAAGTAGTAGAACGGGGGAAATATGAGGATGTGAAAGCTGGTGAGCCTGTGCGTCCCCGGCACACGTCAGTGGTGAGCTCTGGCCCCTCCGTTCTCAGGTCTACACTTCATGAAACTCCCAAAGCACAGCTGAGCCCTGGAATCTATGATGACACCAGTGCTCGCAGGACCCCTGTGAGTTACCAAAACACCATATCCAGAGGCTCTCCCATGATGAACAGAACTTCCGATGGTATGACTTGTGTTGAAACATGTTTTACCTCTTACAAAACGAAAATATCAAATAATTTGCTCTAGATTATCTCAAGATCCACAGGTTGTAGGACTAGGGAAATAGCTCACTCAGCAAAAATTCAGTCAAAATACAGTGACAAGTTGAGTTCAGGGGTGGGAGGTGGGAGGCTGAGCATAGTGATTATAATTCCAGCACTGGGGAGGTGGAAATGTATTCTCTGTGGCTCAATATGTATATTCTGATATCTTAACTGTTAGGCCAGTGGTTCTTAACCTGTGGGTTGTGACCCCTTAGGTCGCATATCAAATATATTTACATTACGATTCATAACAGTAGCAAAATTACACTTATGAATGAGCAACGAAGTAATCTATGGTTGGGGTCACCATAATGTGAAGAACTGAATTAAGGGTGGCAGCATTAGGAAGGTTGTGAGCTACTGTGTTAGGTCTTTGGCTGAATGGTGGAGAAGTGAGGAATGTTTTGGGGTGGTGTGGCACAGCAGGCAGAGGAAGGGGATCCTACTTGAGGGAAAAGGTCTTGAAATCAGGGAGGCTAAACCAGCAAGATTTTATTTTGATAGGGAGATTTGTTTGATTTTGGCCACATTTGTACCAGTAGAATTTTAGTTGATAGCTGGGTGTGCTGGCCCACACCTACAGTCCCATCACTTGGGAGGCAAGGAAGAGGCAGAAGCAAATTTGAGGGCTACAAAGTGAGAGACTATTTGAAAAAACAAAACAGCAGCACTAATGATACGTGTATAATATCATTTGTATATTAATATCAGTGAATTATTCCCTTCAAAATGTATAAAGCATGTGGAGTTTAATCTCCAGTAGTGCAGAAATAAAAGAGTAAAGATATTGAGTATGACTGAAGAGTAGGTTCTGCTGTTAAGAGCACTAGATACTCTTCCAGAGGACCAGGTTCAGTTCCCAGCACCCATATGGCACTTAACAGCCATCTGCAATTCCAGTCCTGGGTGATTGGACACTCTCTTCTGCATTCTTGTATGCCTCCAAGGACACTGCATACATGTGGAGCAGAGATATACTACAGGGCAAAATGCTAATGTGTGTGTGTGTGTGTATATATTTAAAAAAGGAAAAGAATTTAAGAGAAATTAAGTCACATGGCTAATGTGGTACACTTTATGATACATAGAAATCTCTACAGTGAGGGTGGTGCAGAGTGTAGAGTCTGATCACAGTGCTGAGTAGGGGCAGGGCAAATGGATGTGTATAAGGTAAAGAATCACTGAAGTGCAGACTGAAAAGATAAAATTAGGCTAACTTATGGTTGACAGGTAGCAGGGAGGTTAGGAAACATAAGGAGGGAAGAATTTGAGATTTGCTACAAGTGGGGACAAATAGGTCTGTTTTGTTTGAGAATTTAGGTGTTAGTATCATGCAAGATACATGATCATTTACAGTGGGATTTAGAGAAGATTATTGAACTTCATGATCTTCATAATTTTAATATGATGTCATTTAGAATTATTGCTGTGCTCCAAAATATCACAGTGGTCTCCAGGTTTCAAGGCTACTATTAGTTCTTAAACTTGAACATATTAAAAAATAGGGTTTTATATGCTGGGACACACAGTGAAGTTTTCTCAAGGATTTGTGGCATTGGTGGTTTGTTATTGCTGTTACAGTTTCTTCCAGCAAGTCTACCAGTCATGAAAGGAAATCGACTCTGACCCCAACCCAGAGAGAAAGTATACCAGCCAAGTCTCCGGTGCCTGGGGTGGATCCTGTCATGAGCCACAGCCCATTTGATCCCCATCATAGAAGTAGTGCTGCAGGAGAGGTTTATCGGAGCCACCTTCCCACGCACTTGGATCCAGCCATGCCGTTTCACAGGGCTTTGGATCCTGGTAAGCTCAATATTTAATGACAATTTACAGCACAGAAATACGGTATCAACATGAGTGTATGTTAATTACAGCAGTTCTGACTACAGGTCAGTGCGCCTTTTCTTACTACTGACTAAATCTCACCATTATTTCTCTGTTATGAAAGAAACTCCCCAGGCTTGTTAGCTTTGGTTTTTGTTTTTTAATGAAGCCATAGTTTAAAAGACAATTAAGTGACAAAACCATTTTAGAAAGCTGGAGATCGTGTTGCATGCCTTTAGTTCCAGCACTTGGGAAGCAGAGGCAGGTAGATTTCTGTTAGTTCAAGGGTAGCCTAGTCTTGGGTTATATCCTGGTTCTTACAGCAATCTTTATTACCAGGTTGTCACATTAAAAGGCAGAGAAGCCAGGCAAGTAAGATGGGTTCTAAGGTAAAGGACCTTGCTTGCTACCAACCTATGGAAAACCTATGATTTTCCCCTTTCACCACACAGTGAAAGGGGAAATAAACTCTCACAGGTTGACCTCTGTGAGATGCAAATATGCATACCTGCACATAAACCTCTGTTCACACAAAGTAAACAAAACAATTTAATGCAAAAATGCCTGAGATTACTTATCTTTTGTGATAGCTAAGAACTTATGGAAATATTTTTTCTGAAAGCTCTGCTGTTGCCATATTGTTACCTGAACCTAACCCTGATACAGATATCACAGACCAACTTAGAATGGTTGATTCCACGTAAGCTTTTGACTTAGCAGTGGTGTGAGAGCAAACCCTAGTCAGCAGAAACTTTACTTTAATTGTAAACTGGGGTCCTTTCTGGGGCTGTAGTACTAGTAATGCCTTTCATGATGTTGAGTGCAGCAGCGAGCCACAGCTCCTCAATGAATGGAAACAGTGTAAGTTGTGAGCTTATATATTCAATGTGCTTCCAGCTTCTGGAACTTGTGCTGTTACGGGCTTAGTGAGATACAAGCCTGTTGTGATTTGCAGACCACCTGTGTTTACGCAAATGTCCCTCAGAGGAAATGTGTTTCAGCAGTCACACTTAACTGACTTGGAGTTCTTGATAAAAGTTTAATTAATGGTCTAGAAAACATATCAGTGGTTTTTGCTTTCTTTAGGAGAACATGTCCATATGAATGGTTCCCTTAACTTTCAGACAACTTTTTATATTTTTTCAATGTCTATCATAGAACTTTATTTAATAGTACTTTCATCTTATTGTCTTATTTTTCCATCTGAGCTAGATTATAAATGGTTTTGAGAATAGGGACATTATCTCCTACTTTTTACTTACGACTTCATTGCATCCTGTCTCATGGTTTTATGCAAGGGTTAAGAAACAACAGCTCCTTTACCCAGTCCTGTCGCTCTAGCTGTTTGTTTTGTCCGTGGTAAAGCAGCAGTAGCTTGAGAAATACTGGGTAGCTCTTAAAACCTAGCACAGTTTTCTACTGGCCCTTTATAGGAAAAGTTTGCCATCCTTTTTCTTTCAAACACATGCATTACTGAATGGTTGTATACAATCATATTTACCTCTAGAAAAATAAAATTCCTGTGCTAGAAATTCTTTTCATATTCACTCCCACTGTTGTGTTGTCAAAAAGTACTTTAATTTTCAACCACAGCTCTTGTGTAATTCAGTGAAAATGCAGTAGAGTTTCATGATAATAACTGAGAACAAAACTGCTCCGGAAATGTTCAGAATCTGCCCTTCCCTTCCCATTACATCTCAGGGGTTAATGAGTTAGGCTTACAGGACATGGTGGCACACACCCTTAATCCCAGCACTCAGGCGGATCTCTGTGAGTTCGAGGCCAGCCTGGTCTACAAAGTGAGGTACAGGACAGCCAGGGCTACACAGAGAACCCCCTGCAATAAATAAATAAAGGAAGGAGTTAGACTTGACGTCACTCCTGGAGTGGAAGTGGCTCCTGCACTAGCACAGCTGGCAGTGCTTCCTCCCTGTGCCCGGGGACAATGTTTACCAGGCTAATCTCACACACTCAGTGCCATTTTTTTCTTTCTCTCACTCAGCAGCTGCTGCTTACCTGTTTCAGAGACAGCTTTCACCAACCCCAGGATACCCAAGTCAGTACCAGCTTTATGCAATGGAGAACACCAGACAGACAATCCTAAATGATTACATTACCTCACAGCAGATGCAAGTGAATTTGCGCCCTGATGTTGCCCGGGGACTGTCCCCACGAGAGCAGCCACTGGGTCTCCCTTATCCAGCTACAAGAGGTATATAGAATTTTTTTCACATTTTCCAGTAATTAATAAACACTTGCTAAATGAATGACTGAAAGACATAAAAGAAGCTAATACTTGACTCAGACTTTTGCCCTGAAAGCAGATAAAGTAATATTTTGAGATGAGTTGAACAGTAAACATTAAAGTACTAAGCCATATAATTGTAAAGTGTTTAAAGTTTGTGTTTTTTTTAATATGTTCATACCTGAGGTTATTTGAGGTTATTGTGTTATCAGTACTTTCATATACTCCTTTAGGTTTAAAGAGGTTTAAAGAGGTCGTAAGCAATGATAATCTTTTTAACATTTTTATTTTTGTTGAATGCAAATTATCATTGTTATTATAGAGACAAAATGGAAAAATCATGTATGCTTCTGGAGTTAGGTGTCAGTTTGTAGTAATGCCTAACATAAGCTGTATTTGTCTTTTGGATAGGAATCATTGATCTGACAAATATGCCTCCAACAATTCTAGTGCCTCATGCAGGAGGAGCGAGCACTCCTCCCATGGACAGAATCACCTATATCCCTGGCACGCAGATTACTTTCCCTCCTAGGCCATACAATGCTGCGTCTTTGTCTCCAGGTGAGATGCTCTAAGCAAGGGTTCCAGAAAATAAGTCAAGGATTTTTCTAGGGAAAGTACATTTAAAATAATGCCCTCTATTTCTCAGACAAAATTGCTTAAATTTTATACATCTCTAACAAGACCAAAACACTCTAGTTTTTCTGGTATAGCTTGCAGAGGAATTCTGAGCAACTTTGTCCCATTCTGGTCTTCATTTAATGTATACATGTAACTCGATGCTCCACAAATACCCTAAACGCTTACACTTTGCTCCATTTGCTATCCCAGACTCTTAAACTTAATACATCCGTATTTGAAGCTGGTTGACTCTTTTTGGTTATTTACAGATTTAACTAGACTTTCAGTTTTGCTTTTTTCAGGACACCCAACACATCTTACAGCAGCTGCAAGTGCTGACAGGGATCGAGAGCGGGAAAGAGAGAAGGAGCGGGAACGCGAGCGGGAGCGGGAGCGGGAGCGGGAGCGAGAGCGAGAACGAGAACGTGAGCGGGAACGTGAACGTGAGAGGCTCTCTGCTGCTTCTGCTGATCTCTACCTACGACCAGGTCAGTGAGAAGCTTTGCCCTTTCCTTAGGCTACAGGTCCTGGTGATTTCCTGTGAGGCATTATGCTTAATTTTTCTATGTAGGCAAACAAACATGGAAAACCAGTATGTGTAATTTACAAGCAAAAGTGCTATAGAAAGAGACTTTTTGCTAAGCTGGAAGGGACTTTTCCATGACAAAAGTGCCATTTCGACCAGTTGCTCTTGAAAATACTGGGTATGAAAATAACAGCCCAGTCTATAGTGTAAAGGGGGAATTGGGAAATATGTTTAGAAGGAGATGTGGCATCTTGAATACAGTACTTCCATTCTGTTTAGGAGGTCAGTCGTGTGACCAATAGCCTGAAATGTGTTAGAACTCTGAAATTGTCTCAGGAGTTCATGTATGTGCCAATGGTGGTGTGAAAACATTCAGACACAGAGAATGGCCAGAAAGAAACTGCTGAGGAGAACATAGAAGCAGAATCAAAGGGAGCTGACAGTAACTTAATGGGTTAAAAAATAAGATTGAGCTGCAAATTAAAACACAACTGAGCTCAACCTGATGGCACATGCCTATAACTCAGTGTCTTCATTGGATTTTATTGCTGTGAAGAGACACCAAGACCACAGCAACCCTTATAAAGAAAAACATTTAATTGGGGCTGGCTTACAGTTCAGAGCTTTAGTCCATTATTGTCATGGCAGGAAGCATGGCAGGAAGCATGGCAGTGTGCAGGCAGACATGCTGGAGAAGTAGATGAGAGTTCTACATCTTGATCTGTAGGCAGCCGGAACAGAGAGAGTGACACTAAGTGTGGTGTGAGCTTCTGAAACCTCATCGCTGTGACATACTTCCTTCAACTAGGCCACGTCCACTCAAACAACCACAGCTCCCAATTCCCTATAAGCCTTTGGAAGACATTTTCATCCAAACTACCACACCCAGCGTTTAGACTTCTACACTTAAGCTGAGGCAGGCGGACTATACATTTGATATCAGTCTGGCATTAGTAACAAGAGCCTGCCTCATAGAAAAAGGAGTAAGGAGTGTGTGGGTGCTTGGGGTTTAGGGTGATACATCATGAAAAATAGCAAGATCACCATCAGGGAAAACAAATACTTTTATTTTGGACATATTTAATCTTACAGATATTTGACCCATCTCTCTTTATCCCTGATACATTTGCCTTTCTCAATTATTTTAATCAAGTAAGACCATTTATTTGGTCCATGTTTGTCAGATATGCTGATCTGACAGGAACACAGACTGATGTACAAGAGTTAAAACCCTGATCAAGAGGTTTCCATGGGCAGATGTCAGTCAGTCTGTAGATAGATGCCATTTAAAGAGCAAAGCAGGTGTAGGCCAAAGGAAGGCAAACATAATGGTTGTATATGTAGGTACAGAAATGGAGATAAAATGACAAGAGGGTGTCGGGTTCATATTTGAATGAGGGACAAACCCTTTGAAATCATTGATAATGTCAACAGGTGGAAGGAACCTAAAGCTAATCATGAAATTTGATCCAGTTATATTATTCCTGATGACTATGTAGTTTGTAGTCAATGTGGTACAAACCTGAAATACATTTAAATATTGCTCATTATTTGTACATAAAAAAATCATTAATAGTCTGATCCTTAAAAATCCTATAATGTGCGGGCAGTGGTGGCGCATGCCTTTAATCCAAGCACTTGAGAGGCAGAGACAGGCAGATCTCTGAGTTCAAGGCCAACCTGTTCTATAAGAGCTAGTGCCAGGACAGGCTCCAAAACCAAAGAGAAACCCTGTCTCGAAAAAAAAAAAAAACCCAAAAAATAAACAAACAAATCCTATAATGCATAAATTATGTGGTAATATCACAATATTCAGTTTATGTAGATTATAGTAAACATGAAAAGTTAAAGTCAAATTCAAATGATACAGAACTTTGGTAGGAGCTAGGTCTTAAAGTGACAAAAACATCAAAATAATACTTTCTCATTAGATACTGAATTGATCTTTTCCATGTAGCAGATTCACAAAAATAGATACTGATATATGACAAATGCTATATAAATGGGGTCACTATTGTGTATAAAAAATGTAAGGACTAATTGGTTAGCAGTTCCACTTTTAGGAATTGGTGCTATAGAAATACTAATGTATGCCAGAGTATATTTAGAAGGGAGGAAATTGTCAAAATTTGGCTGAAGTAGTACTGGCAATGGAAATAAGTCTGTGCTAAAATGTCTAGCTCTTACGCAGGCAAAGAACGAGATAGAAAGTTGGAGGGAATACACAGTACAAGGAAAGTAGAAAAGAAATTGACTAGGGAATTAGAATGTAAGATTCTCCTAGCTCTGGTATGCGAGAATTAAAGCTAAGTGGGTAAAATTCTCAAACCTCCAAGAAGGGTAGCTATGGAAGAAAAACTTTTGTGGAGGATACTGTGAATATTTCATCTTACAAGAGAAAGCTTGCTGCAACAAATGCAGTTGTTGAATAGAAGCAGAACAGAGGGCTGGGGTAGTACAGTGCTTGCCACATAAGCATGGCAACCTGAGTTTGGTTCCCAAACCATGTAAAGCCACTGGGTATGTTACCATGTGCTTATAACGGCAATGCTGGAGGGACTTGGACAGTTGAATCCCTGGTGCTCACTAGCCAGCTTCCCTACCCAATCTCTAGATTTCAAGCCAGTGAGAAAAGTATCCGAGGAATGACAGGGATTAATCTCTGACCATGCACATGCAAGTACACGTGTATGTACACCCAAAAAGGCAAAACAGGAAGAACCACGTTGAGTGCAGGAACCCCAAGCTGTACTGCAGCCACTGTATGTTATTTTCACTGTGTTGTATGGAAAGCTGTTGAGGGAGTCGTTTGAGTCAGGAGAGCATACTAAATGCAGCAGAATCTGCAGCACAGTGTGCAGGATGAGCAATAGCACTTTGTTGTTTTTTCCTCTCTTTCTGGAATTGAGATAGAAACGCCTAAATGGAAGTGTGATAGTAAATGACAGCTAAGATTATGTTTAATTTTTGTTGGGTTTTATTATATCTTTATTGAGAAACTCAGAATCTGGGAAGTATTTCTGGGAAGTATGGTATCAAGTTGTTTTTTGTTGTTGTTGTTTTGTTTGTTTGTTTGGGGGATTTTCAAGACAGGGTTTCTCTGTAGTTTGGAGCCTGTCCTGGAAAGTATCAAGTTTCTTATTCTCATTTTCTATCTAGTAATGCTAGGAATTAAAAATTCCATAAAACTTTTTGCCTTTATTTTTGTATCTGCTACTTTTGGATTATCAGTATTTCTTTTTCTTCTCTCTTCAGGCTCAGAACAGCCTGGCCGACCTGGCAGCCACGGATATGTTCGCTCCCCTTCCCCTTCAGTAAGAACTCAGGAGACCATGTTGCAACAGAGACCCAGTGTTTTCCAAGGAACCAATGGAACCAGTGTAATCACACCTTTGGACCCAGCCGCTCAGCTACGGATCATGTCAGTCTTTTGAACTCTCATAAACGTTTTGACTAAAATAAGTACATATCTTGTATATGTTTTTTATTTTAGTTTACATTTTTTGATGACTGACTGTATGTGTGTGTGTGTGTCAGAGGACAACTGTGGGAGTCTGTCGTTCTTTCTACCCTGTGGTCCTGAGGACTGTCAGGTTGTGAGCCACAATGATTTTTTAAAGCACTGACTAAAATAGTCATTTCTATTTGTTTTTTTAAAAATATAATTCGTTCTTTCATTTTCTCCACAAACCTCACCCCTCTCCCAACAAATATTCTTCCCTTAAGTACCTTTCTTTCATTTTGTTTATAGGCCACTGCCTGCTGGGGGCCCTTCAATAAGCCAAGGCCTGCCAGCCTCCCGTTACAACACTGCTGCGGATGCCCTCGCTGCTCTTGTGGATGCTGCAGCTTCTGCACCCCAGATGGATGTTTCCAAAACAAAAGAGAGTAAGCATGAAGCTGCCAGGTTAGAAGAAAATTTGAGAAGCAGGTCAGCAGCAGTTAGTGAACAGCAGCAGCTAGAGCAGAAAAACCTGGAGGTGGAGAAGAGATCTGTTCAGTGTGTGTGCACTTCTTCAGCCCTTCCGAGTGGCAAGCCCCAGCCTCATGCCTCAGTAGTGTATTCTGAGGCTGGGAAAGATAAAGGGCCTCCTCCAAAATCCAGATATGAGGAAGAGCTAAGGACCCGAGGGAAGACTACCATTACTGCAGCTAACTTCATAGACGTGATCATCACCCGGCAAATTGCCTCGGACAAGGATGCGAGGGAACGTGGCTCTCAAAGTTCAGACTCTTCTAGTAGCTGTATGTATCTCAATCCGAGTTTCACAATGTGATATCTGAGTAAAGAATTACTTTATTCTTTAGGTAAAGCACGGCCTGATATGAAGCAATCCTAATGCTTGACAGTAATATGAGAGAAAGTATTGTGGGTGTAAAAATGTGTCTTCTAATATTCTTATGACTTACCTACCCCCATGTCCTAAGTAGCCCTCCAATATATTATCTAGGAAAAACCCATAGAGTTATAGTTAGAAGTGGCTACATGAAAAATAGATCTTCTGAAGGTATTTTAGGCATCTGAAGAGTAATGGGAATATCTTCAAGATCTGAGCTACCACGATGTAGTCTCTCTGAGAAACCGTTTGGTAGGATCACTATCTCCTAAAGCCTCTTGGGTACTTTTTCTTTTTTTCTTTTTCTGGTTGTTTGAGACAGGGTTTCTCTGTCCTGGAGCTCTTGTAGACCAGGCTGGCCTCAAACTCACAGAGATCTGCCTATCTCTACCTCCCAAGTACTGGGATTAAAGGCATGTGCCACCACCGCCCGACCCCTAGGTCCTTTTTCTAAGGTGGTTTTTTGGTTGTTTTTTAAAGTAAGCCTACTAGTGACTGATACTCACTTTGTATCTTTCTTGAGAATGGATTTGGATTCAATCTGGGTAGTCATTGTGATGTGTTTATCAAACTACTACACAAAACTGCTTTCTCCCCTCCCCCCCCCCCCCCCACAGGGTTTCTCTGAAGCTTTGGGGCCTGCTCTTGTAAACCAGGCTGGCCTTGAACTCACAGAGATCTGCTTGCCCCTGTGCCATTACTATGCTTTTGAAAATTGCTTATGGGTGATGAGATAGCTCAGCAGCCCAAGGCACTTATCATTAAATCTGATGATCTTAACCCCATAGTGGAAGAAGAGAACTGACCCTGGCATCAATTGACCTCTTCACATGTATGCAGTGATAATGGCTTTCCATACACAGAAGTAAATATATAGATGAAGAAATATAATTTCATTTTTTTCTTAGCTGTGACCTAAATTCTATACTCTATATTGAATTTTAAAGAAAAACAAGCATGCTTAAATAAGCAGGTGTGATACTGGAAGCAGCTTAATCATGTAGTCGCTTTTCAGTATCTCCATTAAGGAAATTTAATAGCACTGGAATAGAGTGTAGTTCTGACCTCCAAGTATCCATTTATGTAATTACAAGTTATTGGCAGCATTTTCAGAAAGAAGTGGGCAGCTTGTTAGTGAACACAGAAGAAATACTTCCTTTAACCCGGAATTAAGAAAGTTTACGATGTAGGTTTTTAATGTGAGAAAACTGGAAGCTCAGGGAGAAGACAGCAGCACAGGGCATCTTGGAGGGAGCCGTGGATTAGTATGCTGTAGTCAGCTCACATACCAAACTTTGCTTTGGGAGCTTGTTTTTCAGCAGCCTGCAAACAGGAGATTTTCTGTTCCTACCTTTGAGTAGTTACCTTTTCTATCACTGGCAACATCCTCCATTGATACATGGGCTAGTGACAACTATCCAGTGTCATTTTCTGTGTCCTGAGAGCCTCTCTCATCCTTTACCTTGCATCTGAATCTTCTAGAGCACCATGAATATAGTTTGCAATTAGACTGTATACTGACAGAATACTGTTTTTGTCATTTGAGATGTTGGTTCATAAGCATCGATGAGTAACAATAAATACAAGACTTTCAAGTCAGAAGGGTACTTAAAATTTAATGGTTTATTTTAGCTCCTCAGCATTGTTTCCATGACAGGTAGAGATATGTAGAGATGTCCATTTGAATAGTAAGGGCAGTATGCAGTGGCCAAGTAGTTCACCTTCTGTGCCTGTGATCCAGCCAATGTCGTAACCCTGACTTGGGCTCTGGTACAGTCTGTAGATGACCTCTAACAGAAGATTCTTAGCAAGTTCTGCCTGGATCTCCCCAAATTTCAGCTCTAAAGCACGGCAGCTTTGTAGAAGACTGCCCATGACCTACATTTGCAGAGCCCACTAATGCTCTTGAGTGCTGTATGTATCTTAGAGGGGTCTGTGTGGACTTCCTCCATAATTGCTTGGTACTCACCCTCTTTTTTAAGTTGTTTCCTTCGCATATTTCTTACCACTCCTGGTCACTTTCACAATGTAAAATAGAAAATAGCGTTTTATAAGCAATAACTAGTCTTGGAGCAGTGAAGCAGCTTTATGGCTTATTTTGTTAAGATCAGATTGTTCCATAAAAATGGAATTATTGAAGTCAATTAATGGTTGAGATCTACCCCACATTTACTCATTAATAACCTTTGATGGTAGCCTGTTATTTCTTTTCAAGCTCCCAGGGGCTGATCACAAATCTTAATTCTGCTTTATCTTATGCCTAAGAAACTTACAACCTATTGAGATTAGGATCACAGAGGTACCTTTAACAGTCTGTGGGGGTTGATTAAGTTTTATTCCTAGTATGAAATGCTACGAACATTCTTTAGCAGAATCAAAAACTAAAATATGTAAATAGATTTGAAGAACTTGGACTTTTGAAACTTTCTGTGGATTTATTTTGAAATAAGGTTCTTTTCTTAAAGTGTCTTCTCACAGGTATGAAGCACCTAGTGATGCTATTGAGGTGATAAGTCCTGCCAGCTCCCCTGCACCACCCCAGGACAAGCCACAGGCCTATCAGCCAGACATGGCTAAGGCAAATCAAGTAGAAAGTATGTCTGTTTGCCATTTCCCTATCTCATATTTGCATTAACATTTGATTCTAATTACCTGTCTAGGCCATGGTAAGAACAACTTGTTGCCAGGTAGTCTGCTCTAGAAACATTTAGAGCTATACTAACAAAAGGCACCTCTTAAACTATTTATTACCCTTTTGTTTATATTTTAGTGAAAATAGATGGACCGGGGCTGGGGAGGTATCTATAGGTTAAGTAACTACTGCACAAGCATGAGGACCTGAATTTGGATACCTAGAACCCACATGAAAAAAACATGCATAGCAGTGAATCCTGGAACCCAAGCATGGAGGAAGAGAGGTGCAGGGAGCACAAATGATGGTTCCTTGAGCTCACTGGCTAGGCAGTCTTGTTGTGTCCATGAGCATCAAGTTCAGAGAGACCTTGTCTCAAAAAAACAAAAATCAAGGTAGAGAGCAGTAGAGGAAAGATACTTGACATCAGCCTCTGGCCTGCATGTTCACACATACATGCACACACTCGTCTAACAGGCGTGTGTGCTTGTGCTCGTGCGCATGCACAGACACAAAGGAAAAGGGCTGGGAGCTTTGCCTACTTCTACACTCGTATTTTAGTCTACCAGTCTTCATGCTTCTCTCTGCATTTTTTTTACTTCAAGATAAAAAAACAAAAATTAAGTATAGATGCACATATCATATCCTTTTCTTATGTTCTTCTGAGTTATTAATATTTGATACTAAGTCAGGGGCAGAGGCATCCTTGGGATAATGTATCTACCTGCTGTCTATCAGATGAGCCCACTCGGCAGTATGAAGGACCACTGCATCACTATCGGTCCCAGCAGGAGTCACCATCCCCACAGCAGCAGCCACCACCACCGCCGTCCTCCCAGGCAGAAGGAATGGGACAGGTGCCCAGGACCCATCGACTGATCACACTTGCTGACCACATCTGTGTAAGCCGTTTCTTACTGCTTTTGTACTATTTGTTAATCATGCAGAAAGCAGGGGTTTTTGTTCTTGTTGTTATTTTGTTTTTTAACAAAAAAAAAAAAAAATCATAGCAGAGGTATTCAGGTTAATTGGCCTGGGGCACTAGGAGTCTGAGTCAGGATGACTGCTATGAGTTCAAGACCCTCTTGTGTTCAGAATAAAACTATTTCTTCAAAAAAAAAAATAACCCTCACCATCTACTCTTCCCTCTTCTCATTCACAGCAAATTATCACACAAGATTTTGCTAGAAATCAAGTTTCCTCACAGTCTCCAACTTCAACATTCCAAACGTCACCATCTGCGTTGGCGTCCACACCTGTGAGAACTAAACCATCAAGTCGCTACAGCCCAGAGTCCCAGTCTCAGACTGTGCTGCATCCAAGACCAGGCTCGAGAGTTTCTCCAGAAAACCTTGTGGATAAGTCCCGGGGAAGGTAGAGTCTTGTTTTGTTTTTACCGAACATGTAAATTTTGTTGTAATAAGATAATTTTAATATGTCTAGAAGTTATGAGATTTCATTTCTCAAACCAAATATCATTTGGCCTTATTCTCTGGAAGGTGGGAGTAGGTTTTTTTTTTCTCTTTATATTATGTTCAGGATGTCCACTGTCTGGGCACTTAGCACTGTGTATGTGTATTAATGTATATTCAAAAGTAGTTGGGTAATATTTACAGAGACTTCAGTATTCTTTCAAAATTCTTTCCCAGGCTGGATAGGTGGTGGAGCATTCCTATATTTCCAGCTACTAAGGAGGAAGGGGCAGGAAGATTTGAAGCTCAAAGATGGATTGGGCTACGTAATGAGACTCTGTCTCAAGGAGTTAATAACAGTAACAAAAAATAAATTAATAAATCCAGGCTGTGCATGCAGTGCAGTAGCAGGTTTGACCTCTAGTGGTGTTTGTTACCATGTTCTGTCTAAAGTTCTTCAAAAAGGAAGCAAGGGCTTTAGTTCAAAGTAACACACTAAACATCAATTGATGTTATATTACATTTACATAGCACCAAGAAAATTAATGCTTCAGAATGCTGAAAACAAGAATGATTATCAGTAAAATAAAGATTCTAACAAATACTTTGAATATACATAGAGGATGAATAAACTAGATACGTGGAAACCAATTCTCAGATACAAAAAGAGGAGACATGATTATCTCTCAAAATGAGGAGTAGAAAGTTGTAAGGATAATGTATTTAAGAAGCTGGCTGGGACCAGACACAAGACACAGGCAAGCAGATCACTGACCCTGTCTCGAAATAAAAAGGAAGTTGGCTGATCTTAAAAGTAGAAAAGCCATGGATTGACTCACACCCTTAATCCCAGTACTTGAAGATAGAGGCAGGAGGATTTCTGTGAGTTTGAGAAATAGCCAGAGCTATGTAGAGACCCTGACTCAAACAAAATAAAGTAGAAAACCTCACACCATTCTTTATGTATGTATCCTTAGTGCAGCAAAAGGCCAGCTGTTTTGATTTTTTTCTCACCTCTTCCCACCCCATCTCCTATCCCTATGCCATTCTGAATTACTTTTAAGCAAATATTGCATCCATTTTTAAAAACTTATTATCTTTTAAGAGGGCACCCAATCTCATTATAGATGGTTTTGAGGCACCATGCGGTTGCTGGGAATTGAACTCGGGACCTCTGGAAGAGCAGGCAGTGCTCTTAACCTCTGAACTATTTCTCCAGACCCAAAGCTTAATTATCTTAAAGACAATATGAAAGCCTGCTTTTTCTCACTCTTTTTGGGTGGGGGTTTGTTTTTTGAGATGGGGTCTTTGTATGTAGCCCTCACTATCCTGGAACTGGCTGTGTAGACAAGCTGGCCTCTAACTAGAAGAGTTCTCTCTGCCTCTGCCCCTGAGCATTGAGGTTAAAGGTGTGCACCCCTAGACCAGCTTGTATTTTTCTCTCTTAAAAAAGAAAAGTACATGGGCTGGAGAACTGGCTTAACGGTTAAGAGCACTGAATGCTCTTCCAAAGGTCCTGAATTCAATTCCCAGCAACCACATGGTGACTCACAATTATCTGTGTGAGACATGGTGTACATGCAGGCAGAATACTGTATATATAATTAAATAAATCTTTTTTTTTTTTTAAAGAAAAGTACAGTTATCAAGAACAGAAGGTTGACTATAATCTGTAATCCTTCAGAGACTGAAGCAGGAAGACATGTAGAACCCAGGAGTTCCTTTTAGATCAGCCTGAAAAACAATCAATCAATCAAACACACACACACACACACACACACACACTCTAAATAAATAAATAATAAATAAATGAGGCAGAAAACTTGATGCTATGTAGCAGATTTGGAACAATTGATGACATTAATGAAGAGGGATTCCAATTGGCTTCTCCACTTATAACCTACACCTGTGGGTATGAATAAAGGAGGTTAGTTTCGTTCATTTTCTCTTAGTAAAACTATCTGATTTTGTCATTTAAAATGTTTATACAATCCATTTTGCTGTCACAGTTCTGGGAATGCATCGAAGGCTAGGCAAGTGGCCTACTACTGATCACACCTAGGGGAGCCCTGTAGTTAGAATAGATGTACATCACAAGCCATATGGAAATGGCTGGTAACTGGGGAGAAGAGGTAGGAAGATATGGGTGTTTATTTTACATTTACAAAATACATTAAATGGGGGGGGGGCCTGGAAAGATGGCTCATTGGTTAAGAGCACTGGCCACTTTTCTAGAGGAAGAGCACCCACATGGCAGTTCACCGCTGTCTGTAACTCCAGTTCCAGGGAATCTGACATCCTCACACTGACACACATACAAGCAAAACCCCAATGTACATAAAAAGTAAACGAATCTTTACAAAATACATAAATGGTTGACGTATGGTATGTAAAGTTAAAATATGTAAACTAAAGGGTAAGCCGTAAAGAAGAAACCATGAGGATGAATCTGGATTTTTTTTCTCCCCTTGTGGGTGTTAACGAATGCAAGATTAGAGGTTCATAGATAAACCTCAAAGAAC
This sequence comes from Myodes glareolus, assembly GCF_982192425.1. NCBI lineage: Eukaryota > Metazoa > Chordata > Mammalia > Rodentia > Cricetidae > Myodes > Myodes glareolus. The sequence continues at coordinate 61,913,494 of NC_142034.1, forward strand.
TCAACAACTGTCATGATTTTAAGAAGAGAGTAGGATTGATAAAATTATACATAGTAAATGGAGACATTGACTCAGAGGTGACCCTGGAGTACAACCTAAAATATTGCATTTTCTACCCCGGCAGGCCTGGAAAGTCTCCAGAGAGGAGTCATATCTCATCAGAACCCTATGAACCCATCTCCCCACCCCAAGTTCCTGCTGTGCATGAGAAGCAGGACAGCATGCTGCTCTTGTCACAGAGGGGAGTGGAGCCTGCAGAACAGAGGTGGGTCAGGGGCAGACTGCGGCTAAGGCTTCCCTTAAGTCACTGCCTTTTTCCTCTTTGTGTGGTATTTTTATATCAGACTAGGAAGAACATCTAAGAGTATTTTCCCCATGAGCTAATACTACTAGATGTTAGCCAAAACAACACGTTAACCAAGTTAGAGAAACTCCATCATTATTCCTGCATGTTAACCCTTCTGGACCCTTTGGCAGCAGGTGGCGGTTGTTCAGCTTTGAGTACCTGTCCTATTTCAGGTAGTGTAGACGGTACACACGCTGTGCCTTTTAGATGTTCTCACCTCATTCTAACCCTAATTTTGACCTGAGTGACTTCATTTGTCTATCTCACTGCTCTGTATCTCTCCAGAGTCAGTACACTAAGGCACAGTGAGTGAAGCACCTGCTCACTAGCATGGCGTTTTCATCCCAAAGCTAGGCTTAGGAAGCTCCATTTCCTGCTGTTTCACCCTAGTATTCTCTGTTGTCTTAAGCTTTTTTCCTGAGTCACAGTTTCTTGGCATTAACATCCTTTAATGCCAAGAGCCAAATACATGATTTGATGGTGGCCAAAGCTGGTAGGGAGAGTCCGGCTTTAAAACGGGTCTAATTCTAAGCTGCTGCTGAATTTCTCAGAATTAATTGAATGTACTTGTAGATAATAGAATACACGTTGTTATCTTCAGTGAAATGAGGGAGTAAATCATTATGCATTCATGTTTTCCCAAATTGAATTTTTATGCACAGGGACCGTGTCTTTTTTTTTTTCTTTCTTTACAGATAGTTTTTCTATATAAATGATGAGTGACTACATATGACCAGACAGTGTTTGTCAGCAATATGTTGTGTTACCATCCCTGTTAGGGGAAGCTATCAGTGAAATAATGAGATCCTTTGTATTAAAACTCAGTTCTTCTGTTGTTTGTCTTTAAATGATTGTAATAGTTAGGCAATTTTATGTAGATACTACAGCTATGGGCTAATTTTATGGGCTAAATATGAGCCTTTGCTGTTTAACAGGCAGGTGTGCTATTAGTCATAACTAGTGTACTTAAAAGAATTCCTAGCTTACATAACCAGTCTGTGATTAAGCAAAAAAACTTGATAAGCAACTTGATAAGCTGTTTCTAAGTTTTCCGATTGATACTTTGCCATTTTATTCCTTAAGAATTTGTGCTGACCGCAGCAGTGGTGGCACATATATCTCATCCTAGCACTCGGGGGGGCAGAAGTAGGTGGATCTCTGTGAGTCCGAGACCAGCCTGGTCTACAAAGAGAGATCCAGGACCACCGAGACAGAGAAACCCTGTCTCAAAATCAAAACAGCCCCGCCCCCAAAGTATTTTTGTGCTGTAGATTAGCCAAGCATGGTGGCACAAATGCCTATGATCCCAGCACTGGAGAGGCAGGCAGATCTATCTCTGTGAGTTTGAGGCTGGCCTGGTTTACTTAGTTCCAGGATAGCCAGAGTTACAGAATGAGACACTGTCTCAAACAGTCAGTAAATAAGTAAATAAACTATGCTGTAGATCATGTTCATTTCAATTCTGATTTTGCTGTTTCATCTTTCAGAGCCAAAAACATTTGACTATTTCCAAACAAGTTTCTGGTCACATCCTGTTTCCCAAACAGAATAAATAGGGAGGCAATAGTTTTCCAAGTACTCTGTGCCTGTAAAAGGAATGTTCCTAGGGTTAGGAGTGCATGATCCTAACAGACAGAATTGTATTCCTGACAGGAATGATTCTCGATCACCAGGAAGTATAAGCTACTTGCCTTCCTTCTTCACCAAGCTCGAAAGCACATCACCCATGGTTAAATCAAAGAAGCAGGAAATTTTTCGTAAGTTGAACTCCTCTGGTGGAGGTGACTCTGATATGGGTAAGTGGGATTTCTTTCGTGAACCCCGAATAAAACATGCATTAACAATGCTATCTCAACGTTGCCTTTTTTATAGTCCTGAGTTTGAAGGTTTTTACAGAGCATCTTGATTCTATACAGTGTTAGCAAATTCACAAATGGTTCCTTCTCAGAAAACAGCCACTCGGGTGTTTCTGAAGCCATCTTTCTTCATGGGGAACTAATGCTGGATCTAGGGCACATTTTTCTTTACATGTGACTAAATTCATTCTGCACAGGTTTTTATTGGTGTCTGTCTTGTTTTATCTATTTGAGCCATCTCCATAAAACATTTCTTCAAATATTCAAAAACCATGTTTTTCATGAGCCTTGCCCAGTCCTTTTTTAACAATTGCTCTTTACTTACCTTTGTAATTCTAAGTATATTATCTCACTATAGTTAGCTTGCCTTTGTAATTGAAATAAATATTATCTGTCCTAAGGTTATCATTCTTACTATAGTGTAAGAGTATCATTCCGTTAGTAGCCTGAACAACTAAGTTACACAACTGTGCCTAAAAACAGATGCCAGGATGTTAGTGGACTCCTGAAACCACCTCTTTCCCGCTCTGTTTTGGGAATTACTAGTTCTGGGTGTTGGACAGGGTGATTTCTTCTTCTTCGTCCTGGCTGTCTTGTAACTAACCAGGAGCTGACAGGCCCTCAAGGGTCTTGGTGCAGTCTTGTGGCATGCAGATGCAACTATGATAATACACTTACTGCATACCACACTGCATGTGATTATCTCCATTTTATAAATGAGGAAGAAAGTGGAGTCAGAGAGGTTAAATAACCGATGGTTACCCAAGAAGTATTCTAACCCGACTCTCTTCTTCCTCTGACGTGCCCTCTAGCAGCTCAGTTCTCGGTCTCCAAGCCTGCTGGAAACTGTCTCGTTAAAGCTGTATGGCAGCCTCCTGCTTTCCATCAGATCACTGCTGTACTAGTATTTGCACGTCCTCTGTTAGTTACCAGCCTGTTTTGTTTTGAGTTCCCGAAACAAGGTTTCTCTGTGTGGCACTGGCTGTCCTAGAACTACCTCTGTAGACCAAACTGGCCTGGATGGCCCAGAGATCTGTCGTCTGCCTCTGTCTCCTGAGTCCTGGGATTAAAGGTGTATGCTGCCGCCACTTGCTAGCCAGTCTTAATTAACCAGTGACAGAGAATCTAGAGAGATTTGTCTCTGATCTGTGATTTGCTAGTCTCCTGACCCTGTCAGAAGAAATTCTGGACTCTGAAGCTGAATGGCTAGACAGGTGTGTTAATTACATCTTTACTGCTCATGATTAGTATTCATTACATGCTACTCTCTATTGAATGGTGAGAAAAGGATGAGTCCCACATCACTCATTGAGAGCATACTCTGTCTCTAAATTATTAAATGTATCCTTCTTTGCTTTTCTTTAGTACAGCAAATATAGATTATTACAGAAAAGTGAGCAATAACTCCCAAGAATGAAAGGGGTTTCAAGATAGGAATACCCTGGATTCTCTTTAATTGGCAACAGATTGTAGAATGCTGACCAAAACTGCCAGATTTACAGAGTGACCCAGCTACCCACGTTATCATGAGAAGCACTATATCACAGGCCTTTGGTCTCCAGTTTTCAAGTCTCATCTACTCACAGCCCTAAAGTCACCAAGAGAACAAATCAGTGGCTCCCCGCCTCTCAACTTAGAGACACCTTTCCAAACACACAGACACACAGGCCAAGGAACAGCAGGCTGTTGGGGCCATTTCAGTCCCAAGTTTGGTCTTACCTGGCTAATGGGGAGGAGACTCTTGACAGAGCACGCTGTGAATTTCTGAAACCCACTTGACAGCTTTTCTGTTGATGTTTTCACACTGTCCTCAGCTAACTAGTCATTTAGCAGGTATTTACTAATCTGAGGTCTGTTAATGGCTGACGGTCTCACAAGTGTTTTGCGAAGTTACCTGATGGGAGATAGTGTGTTGGAATTTTAAAGCCAAAACTAATAAAACTATGTTAGACTCTGGGATTATTTTATTTTTCATTTTATGTGTTTTCGTCTACATGTTTGTGTACTACATGTGCGATGCCTGCAAGGGACAGAGGACTGTGTGTATCCCCCGGGGCTGGAGTACAGCTGGCTGTAAGCTGTCGTGAATGCTGGAAATCAAACCCGTGTCCTCTGGAAGAGCACTTAATCACTGAGCCATCTCTCCAGCCCCAAGAACATGGGATTTTTTTTTTTTAATTGTAAGAGCTCTCACTATAGAAAAAGGAATTTATATTAAAAAACCAGTGGTTCTAGGGCACAACTGAGTCCTTACTGGCAAATAGAGCTGAAAATCCAAAAGCCACCAAGCCAAGAAACCTGCTTCGACTTAGTATCTCAGTATTTTTTCTTGTGGGACAGAACAGTGGTATTGTTATTTAGCACCCACTTTCCTGTTGGCTGTTGACAGTGTGCCACCTCCCTTTTGCAGAGTTATCTCTTTTGTTGTCTCAGATCCTGTCTTTTAGGGCCATGTCTGGTTTCCTCAACTCAGCCTGGCCCTTGTTTTCTCCAGGGCTCTCAACCCCCTTCTCCCTTATACACTGTAATTTGGGGGCATTTAAAACTGAATTTCATACTGAAAACCTTTGAATTTGTATTTGTGTCTGACATCTGGCTTTTTTGTTTTGTTTTGAGACTATTTCTCTGTGTAACAGCTCTAGCTGTCTTGAAACTTGCTCTTTTGACCAGACTAGCATCAAACTGAGAGGTCTCCTGAGAGCTGGGATTAAGGGCATGTGCTGCCACCATCCAGCCCAACTTTTTATTTTATCTAGAGTCCATCACTCTGTCTTTTATAAAACTGAACACCCACTCTGCTCCCCACACCAAGTCCCTCCTCTTCATAACCCTTTGTTCAATATACTTTCTTCTCCTCTGTTACGTCAGGTCTCCAGAGCTTTTTTCCCATCGTTTGTAAGCAACTGCCGCATCTCCTTTAAGACAAGGTTGTCTCACACTGTACCATGACCATCTGCGGGCTTTTTAAGTGTGTAAATTATAAGACCCCAAGAATTTAAGAAATGGGGTTCGAGGCCAGCCTGGTCTATGTAAAGTTCCAGGACAGCCAGGGCTACTTAAGACTCTGTCTTTATTTTTAAAACCAAGTAGCAAATGGCATTTTGCTAAAATAGATTTTGTATATGAAAGCAGCACACTTAACTGTAAGCTCTGATAAGTAAAGGGAGAGTCATATTCTGAGTGGTTAGCATTACAATTGTTTAGATTATATTCACCTGAATTTTTGAGACAGGGTCTCTAATTGTGGCACAGAGATCCTTCTGCCTCTGCCTCCCAAGTGCCCCATGGCTTACATGTGCCACCACACTCTTTCCCATGGGGTCATCTTTTATTGCTTTTTACTCTATTATGGCTTAGTCAGTAATGGTTCACTAAGTTCTACAAACTTCATGTTATTTCAGCCCAACTTTGTCCACTCTGTTGTCTTTGAAAATCAGATTGCTTGTAGTTGCTATTCTGCGGTCCTTCCTGCTGTTAGCCGCAGCATCTGATCAAGAATGTTAATTTTTAGACAAATGCTCTTCATAAATGGCTCTCGTTTTCAGGCAGAAGTCTGTCTCCATAGAGTGCAGTGCTCAGGCATCATGTATTCAGGCCCCTTCTTCCTTCCAACACTCTCAGCAACATACACGGGATAGAAACAGCTGATGGCTCCGGGCCCTTTCCTCTTGTGGCACAAAATGGTTTTTGTTTCTTTTTTTATTCAAGTTGCAAATTATAAGTTGTGTAACATGTTACCAGGAATTAATGATGGATCAAGGCAGAATCTTTTGGTACTTGTCAGGGGTGTCTCAAGCGCACGCCTTCATCCCTAGGAAGCCTGGAGTCCTGTTCTGCGATGACTTTCCTGTTTGTCTGCACTGCTCTCAGGAATGTAACATCTCTCTCTTGTGAATTATCCTATTCGTGTTTTGAGTTTTCTACCTCAAATATGACCTGGGTTTTTTTTTTATTTCTTAATATTCTCCTGTCCTAAGAAAGGTATTTGCACCTCATTTCTAAATAATGAAATGTAGAAAATCAAAGGGTTAATTTTATTATAGAATTTCTTGAGACTTTTTATCATGATTATCTCATCTCAATTAACCTAAAGATTTGTTTGAATACAGCAGCTGCACAGCCAGGAACTGAGATCTTCAATCTGCCAGCAGTTACAACATCAGGTAAGAGTTCTAAATCCTTGCTGAAGACTGAGCACTACAAAGAAACAGTAGGAAGGACACTGAGTGCTGCATCTCACTGTGAGCTTTCTCAGCATTGTGCCAGGTGTCTGAGTGCTGAACTTCACCAAGCTGGAGAGCCCAGGTTTTCTTTTTTGTTTCCCTGTGCTATGATCTGCCTCAGAAACAAGCAACAGTACACTGCCTTGTCTCCTCAGGTGCAGTTAGCTCAAGAAGCCATTCTTTTGCCGATCCTGCCAGTAATCTTGGTCTAGAAGACATCATCAGAAAGGCTCTCATGGGAAGTTTCGATGATAAAGTAGAAGACCATGGTGTGGTCATGCCCCAGCCTGTGGGAGTTGTGCCTGGTAGTGCTAGCACCTCAGTTGTGACCAGCAGTGAGACACGGAGAGATGAAGGGGACCCGTCACCTCATTCAGGTAAGGTTTTTGGTTCAGTGCTCTGTTGGATCACTGAGAACTCCTGTGCTGGAAGAGGAGTTACCACCATGTGGGTGCTGGGAATCTAATCTGAGGTCCTGGGCAAGAGTCACAAGTGCTCTTAATAACCACTGCGCCATCTCTCCAGCCCCAGTGTTGGTGTTTTGCTGTGCCATTTACTGTCCTAATAAAAATGGCCAAATCTCAGTGTAGCTGTAAGTCACAGAAGAGACCGCAGAAAGGGAGCAAAACCCCACAATGGCAAAGGCATGGGCCACCAGTGCTACCCACCTGGGCTTGATCCCTAGAACCAGCAGGACAGAAGGAAACACTGATACCTGCATCCCTACTCCACACACCTCAGACAAAAGAATTGATTTAAAGATTTGTTTGAACTCACAAAGTCATTGGATGGATGGGAATTACTCAACAATTCTTTTGCAAACACAAGATATATATTGGTGTGAGATCATTTACAAAATATAAATCAAGCCAACAGAAAGAAATCTTAGGAACACTACTTTGAGTATTTATATCGAGTTACCTCATATGGTTGTTCCCTGTTTTCAGGTAAAAATCTCTCTGTGGCTAAGGAAAGGGGAAAAGCAATGAATGTTCAGTGTTTGTTTCTCCCTCCCCTAAACTTAGACATAGTACCTTTGGACAATATCAACTCACTATTCTAGAAAGTAAAGTATTAATTCTGTTCTTCTAATTTTTATTGGTTGTATATTTGTGTTTTTCTTGGCAACTATAGGCAGTTAAATGATACTGATTGTGTACAATTGGGGTAGGGTAAAACTGCTGGGGCTGAGAGAAAAATGTGCTAAGTGGCTTCTTTAAATATTTAATATTTTGTCATAGAGCCCAGTCATTGAAAGAGCCAGTGAGACTTGAAGAGTATCTGCTATAGCTTATCCTTTACATACTTCCAGTGGCCTAAGTCCTCTACTTGCTTCTTTTAAATTGAGGTGGAGACAGGGGCAAAGGGAAGCAGATGTTTATTACCATTACCTACACTGTGAGGCCAGCAGGGTGCCCTTTGTTACCACGTTCTTAAGTTTATAGGGTGATGTACCCCTACCTCCGCCTTACAGACAGCTCCAACTTTAGTTGAGCACAGGCTCCTTCGTGCTGCCACTAAGGTTTTCTCACTTGGCATTATATAACCAGCATTTTGGTAGACATTGTTGTTGTCACTGAGAAGTTAAACTATTTATCGGTAGTTAATATAGTAACTTGAATTTCACTTTCAGGAGTATGCAAACCAAAACTGATCAACAAATCAAACAGCCGGAAGTCTAAATCTCCTATTCCTGGGCAAAGCTACTTAGGAACTGAGCGGCCTTCTTCAGTCTCCTCTGTACACTCAGAAGGTGATTACCACAGGCAGACACCAGGATGGGCCTGGGAAGACAGGCCCTCTTCAACAGGTGGGGAGTGTTGAGGAGCCTCACTTAACTGATAAAAACAAGATTCATTTTGTGTCAGTACTTTGTTAATATTTACCTGCTTGTGAATTTGATGTTATGGCTTAGGCAAGAACTGTAGTTTTCTTTCCTTCCCTTCCTTTTTTGTGGTGTGTGTGTGTGTGTGTGTGTGTGTGAGAGAGAGAGAGAGAGAGAGAGAAGAGAGAAGAGAGGGGGAGAGAGGGTTTTTCTGTGTAGCTCTGGCTCTCCTCAAGCTCACAGAGATCCGCCTGCCTCTGGCTCCTGAATACACACCACCGCTGCCCAGCAGAACTGTAGTTTTCTTTATCATTACTTGGATCTACTTTTCACAAGACCATTTATATTTATGTGATCCATACATTGTCATCCCTGTACTATGCTGGTAACCAGTATTTAGAAATAAGTTTGGGTTCAGCTCTTCCATGAACTTTAATGTCACCCAAAATGTCTCTCACGTTTAGCTTTTACTAAGAAATCAAAATCCAAACTAGGAAGCATAATGTTTATCAAAAGCTAGCACTCCTGTAGGTTTACATCTCCACAAATGTCTCACATGCATATGTGTGTGTGTGAGCTTATAAACACATAACTATAGCGGGTCAGTGAGATGATGAAATGGCTTTACTCTAAAGTAACTGCAGGCCTAATGGCCTGAGTTTAATCCACCTACATAAAGGTGGCAGAGGAGAATCATTTCCCCAAAAGTTGTCCTTTGACTTCCACCTACATTATGGCACAAGCATGCCCAACACGTATTATACACAATACAAACAAGAATTAAATATGTCTTAAAGAATAACCATGTTTTTGAAAGGAAGATTAAAAAATAATAAAGTTGGCATATCTGCTGTAGATTTTCGAGATTCAGATAATACATGTTTTTCTTTCCCTTATGCATTCCCCAACCCCAAATCTGAAATGAGACCTTCCCCTGTATGCCTAACAATTTCATAGTTATTGTATCTATACACTTCAAGGTCTCTGTCTTTTAAACTTCTATTGCCATGTGTAAAAGGCTTATGTATTAGTAATCTCCCACAGAAGCAATGCATACATTAGTCGGTAGGTCAGCATACAACCAAGTATTATGTCACTGCATTGTCACACCAATGTGCCAGTCAGTGTACCTTGTTCTCTTCCTTTCCTGCCTGGGCCCCTCCAGCTGACTGTCTTCTTCCCCTGCTCATACCCCTTCTCGCTTTCCTACCTTCTTTGTTCCATTATTTTAGGAAAATAATTTTTTTATTAGATATTAGAGGACTTGATAAAATGCATGTTTTATGGTTTTGGCTTACAATGACAGGAGGAACTGTGGGGAAAGAACAATTAAGCAATCTAGAAATGGAAAAGAAATGGTTCTCTTGTTAATGTGTCCAATTTTAAATCTCATACACATTTAAGTCAGTCTAGTGAGACTGTAGAGAGGTCACACAGCCTGGCTAAAGCTTCTGGGCACTTGCCACATGCTGAGAACTGCATTTCTATTGGAAAGTTACTAGTATCGCTAGGCTCCTCCAATTAAGAGTTTAATATTTAGTAGTTCTCTATTTGGATTCCCCGTGGAGATGCATGATGAGCTAGCACAGACTTCTTATCCCTACCCATGTGGTTAATTGTTATTTATTCTTTTGAGAATTAAACCAATCAAGGCATCACAAGACCATTTACTGTAATACTCTTGCTCTATTCCATCCTGTAAATATTGCATTGGACGCTAATGACACTAAAAATCTCATTTTCCTTTTTGTCAGGTTCTACTCAGTTCCCTTACAACCCTCTGACCCTGCGGATGCTCAGCAGTACACCACCAACACCAATTGCATGTGCCCCATCTGCCATCAACCAAGCAGCTCCTCATCAACAGAACCGCATCTGGGAGCGGGAGCCTGCCCCGCTGCTCTCAGCGCAATATGAGACACTGTCTGATAGCGATGACTGACCACAGAAACTCTGGCTCTGATTTTAACTGCAGATTAAAAAAATTCTGCCCTCCTATGATTTGTGCCCAGAGACTTCTCAGGAGAGCCAGGGCCACAGATGAAGAAGAAATGATGGAAATTCATTTGGAAAATCAAATGGGAAAAAAACAAAACCACCCTGCCTCTACTACAGGCAATTCAATGGATTATAACAATGGAGGGTTAAGTGTAGAGTTTTTTAAAAGTGGACAGTTCCTGTTTGTAAAGGAAACCATGATGTCTTTAAATCACTCTTCTGTAAATAGAGGACCTTTTTGCAGTGTATCCCCCTTGCTGTAGTATCTGGTGTACTTAAATTTAAATCAGCACATCAACATTGGGGGTAATTTTTTAAATTTTTTGTCTATCTTTTTAACCCCAGCCTTCTAAACAACCTCACACAGCACAGTTATACAGTACTGGCTGTCACGGGCATTGTACTTTTGTTTCCTCTAAATTCAACTTTGCCGGTAAATCTTGTGAAATGTTTAGGTTTTTAACACATACCCTGTCATAAAGGCTGAATGAGGTCACAGGGCAGGAGCACCGAACTGTCTTTGTGAGTTTCCAGTGCAGGCTTTGCTTTCATTAGTAGCACTGAAGACAAACTTACTGCACGGGTATGTTAGAGTTCAGTTTTAAAGTTTAAAGGCTTATTTGAGGCATACCTCAATGTTTATGCACACTGGTAATTTAGCCATGCCCCTAAGTATTCTGCATTTGATGCAGCCCAACAAAGCTTTTGTTCTGAAATAAATTTGACTATCCTGTCCATAGCTACAGTACATTATTTGTGACTTAAGAGTCTTCGTGTCTCAGGTTTCAAACAAGAAATAGAAACTTTTCTTTAGTTTGATCATATCTGGCTGAGTTAAAAAGATAACAATCTGTGTAGAACCTTGGTCTTCCAGGCTTGTTTTATGCTGCATCCTGAACTAACACTGAACACAATTCTTTCCTATCTGCATCAGCGCCTGCTCTGCTCCGACAGAACACGAGGAAAGTGTTTTCAAGGTGCAAGTAATTTAAAGACTGAATTTTAAATGATGGTACTGGAGGATCACGTTTTTATTAAAAATGACTTGGTGTGTTTTTAGATTTGTTTTCACACAGCTTTATCATGGTGTACATGCTTCTCCCACAACATACAGACGTTTAGTGGTTTGGGGATGATGCCACTGAGAACTAGAAAGGAGACAGTCTCTAGAACCACTGCCTGAGCCCCGCTTAGCATCTGTACCACTGGTTTCTAATCCCCCTCCCTTTTGTTTTTACAGATGGAGACACAGGCTCAAATTTGCCCATATAACTTAGCAAGTAATAAAGACAGACATTTGAGATCTTAAACTTTAGCCATGCATGGTAGCACACACCTTTAATCTCAGCACTTGGGAAGTAAAAGCAGGCAAATCACTAAAAGTATAAGGCTAGCCTGGATTACAAGGTGAGTTCTGGGCCAGCCAAGGCTACAATGAGACAGAATTCTTATCACCCATAAAGTTTGCGGGTATCCAAAGTATACCTTAACAATAGTCATGAATATACCGAAGACTAAAGTTTGATTAAAGCCACCCCCCACCCGAAGTTCCAGTAATAGCCTAGAACTTAGTCATAAATGATGATGACTGCTGACCCTGAGGGTCTTTCACTGTTCCAGGTTGGTTCAGTTTAGGATAGCTCAGCCTAGAAGACTGTTCCATGCTCACCACAATACAACATGAAATCAAGCATCATTTCTTATTTCAAAACAACTAGAACAGAATCCTCAGAGTTTACCCAGAGAGGGGGAGATATGCCTTACTGTGAGACTAAGGGAGGAAGCAAGCACTCAGACTTAGGAAGTCAGCCACAAGTCAAAGTGTAGCATAGCAATTTTTGTGGGCCAACACTATATATATATAAAACACATGCACATACAACTAAATCAAGGTCTTCCAGTAGAGGTAATATTCTGACAATTTTCCAGTCTATTTAGTGAGAAATTTTATACTACACTTTAAATTTTCATATGCTGTGATTCTGTCTTACATACCTTACCCCTTATGCCCTGAAAACTCCAGTAACATGGTGTAGTTCAAATGAAATTAAATGTAAATTGTTTAAAGTTGTAATCAGTAAAAGGAGATCAGTCCCTCTGTCTCACTGCCTTTTTTATAACAGTGCAAATGAGTGCTCCAGGACCATGCACCTTGGACCGTCTATCTGAGAACCGCAGTCTCCCAGCCACACCACAGGACCGGGAGGTGGATCACCACAGAGGATTAAAAATCCTAAGACTTTAGTTTTGGAACTCTGGAATTATGAAATAGTAAAACATTCTCAAAGCAAAGGGTGACTGAAATCTCTCTTGTTATTCTTCATTAATAGGATCACATTAGCTAGGGAGTAAGTGGTGAATGAGCATAGATGGAAGATGGTCAGAACTCTCCCTGCACAACACAAAATTCTGGTTTACTTCTGAGGATCTGGGCCTTAGGGTTTTTCTTTTAGTAACTCAGTTATTTTTCTACGATTCAAAGATTATTAGAATACATACAATATTGTATAGTCTCTAGTTTATTATGAAGATTCTCCCAGTACAAACATAGGAACCAAAAGCCCATTGGCCAATCCTGCTCACGTCACCCACCTCCACGGGGATGCCAACACCACCTGTTCCTTCAGGGCACCCAGAAAACCTATCTTTTCTCTCTCAGGCAATGGTCATTTGCCAGGCTGTAGAGGTAAAGGCACCCAATTGTGTATTGTGTATGTGTGTACTCGGAGGCAGTGACTAAGATTTTTTTTCCGCATAATAGTCAATTCATTTTAAGTCATCAGACAAAGAATCTAATTGGTTTCCCACTTAACAGGCGTGAATACAGAGATTGCAAAATAGCCAGAGCTGCTAAGTAGGATCCAGGTCAGTAGTTCCACACTGCCAATGGCATGCATCAGTGTTGTCAGTATTGTTACCGGGTTCAGCTCGACACTACTGTGTGACTGGCTGTAAAGGAAGCTCACTGCCCAGACAGGTGACAAAGTGCCTAATTTCCACTTCAGAAGTGAATGCTGCTTACTGGAGGCCAACTAGAATTATTATCTCCCCCATATTGATTAAATTTCGCAATGCTTGAATAAAAGACTATAAAAGAACTCACCAAAATCTTCCTGTGCTATCAGACAAGTAACTTGTTTGCCAGAAATGGATGAAGAAGAGAAAGCAGGAACCAAAATCTTAGGGAAGGTATAATGACCACACCGTGGAGAATGTGGCCACCTAAGAGTCTACAGTTTTCATGGACCAGATGGACGGCCTCTCCCACGCTGCACTGGGAAGCGGCACTTCACACCAAGCCCTCATAAGTTACTGTCAGTACAGGGTAGAAGCTGCTTCAACTTTACACACACAAGTAGGGCCAGGCACAGTCCCAGCACTTGCGGGACTGAGGCAGGAGAACTCCCAAGTTGGAGGCCCATCTCAAAGTAAACTAAATTTAGAAATAAAAGTGGCAGTGTATACTTGTCCTTCAGCGAGGTTGAGTTGAAGAAAGCTGAATTTCAACAATGATTCACACCACCGCTTGGGATCCAGACATGTTAGAACAATCACTCCTCTGGGCTAACAGAGATTACCCTCTCTACAACAAAACGAACTTACATAGCTCAACAAAATTAAGTCAAAAGTCTACTTTTTCTTGACAGCTCAGCCAATTCTTCCCTGATGTGCTGTACAGAAACCTCATCTCTTTTCAGCTCTGCTTGCTTCAGTGCTTCCTGGAAGATCTCTTTTGCTTGTGTGTATCGTTCTAAAACAACCCAAAGAAAGGGGAGAAGAAAATATGTGTTTTCAGAGTGACTAAAGAGAACCCACTCCTCGTGAGGGTGTGTGTTTGGTTTACTGGGGACTGTCTCATCACGTATACTGACAACTGGTTTCGAGAAGATGAACTTAGAGTAGGTGTCAGCTAAAGGTACTTAGTGCTGTGGAATCACTAGTGCCCTTTATGATGGTGGCCTCTCCCTTGGGCAAAGATTTCACAATTGTGGTGTATGCAATAGAGGCAATAACCCCAAGTTTTTGGAAACCTGAGTAATATGGACTAGCAGGAAACTGATAATGATGTATCATATTGAGGCTTCAGAGCACTGAGGAATTGTACCTGTGAAAACAATGTAAGTCTGTAAAGTACTACAGAGACAAAACCTGTATCTGTAAAGTATTCTCTACCTTCATGTTGTCATGCAGAGTTGTGGGAATTGTGTGAAGTAAGCAAAATAGTACATCAACACAAATGCATTTTCTGCCCTTATTTAGCCAACCTTTTAACTCAGGGCAGTGGCTCTCAACCTTCCTAATTCCTCATGTGGTGACCCCCAACCACAAAATTACTTCTACTTTCTAACTGTAATTTTGCTACTGATTCATGATGTAAATCTGTGTTTTCTGGTAGTCTCAGATGACCCTGTAAAGGGGTGTTTAACCCAACAGGGTCACAACAGTTTGAGAACCACTGATTTAGGGTTTTCTTCATTGCCATTTGCCCTCCCAAAAATTGTTTCACTTCAAAGTCCAGTAATGCCTTTCTGAGAAGGCAGTCTGTTTCCGCTCTACCTACCTCTGTGTATCAAAATGGCAGCCAGATTGCTGAGCACCATGTGCAGCTCAGGGTGATTGATCTCTCTTGCCAGATCTGACGCCTTCTGCATATAGATGTAGGCATCATCAAAGTGGCCCTGTGCATCCAGAGTAGTAGCCAAGTCACTCATCAGCACAATGGTCTAGAAGAAGAAAAAGCAGCCTTTTCTTTACAAATACACTCACACAGAACATCAGCCTGAAGGTTGTTACACTGCACACACACACACACACACACACACACACACACACACACACACACACACAGTGTCTTCAACTTTATAAGGATTCCTCAGAATTAGGGGCAAACTGCAGGCACCTGTTGATCCTCCACACTGTACTACAGACAGCGTCAGTTCCACACTCTGCTCTAGAAGGTTATCGACTTAGAGCAGGGGTGGGAGGCAGCACTGGGGAGTGCATCTGCGCCTCCCTGCATCACAGCAGCGTTCCTGCCAGGACCACCGCTCCTGGAGAAACCCATCACCTGGACTTTGAAACAGAGAAAGAGGTAGCTGGTGCTCCAAATTTCATTCAGGCTATCTGAATTAAGTCCTAAATATTCCATGTTCTACATATTCTCATTGTTCTATATGGTGGGCTGCAGGCATTCAGACAAAGCATCTACCCGAAGAAAAGATGATCTAAATTCTGTACTTAGTAGTCTAACAAGGCTTTGTTTTGCCTCCTTTGAAAAACTATATAAAGTTCTGTAATAGTGGTCTTAAAAGTTGTTTTTTAAGGACTATAGCCATGGATCAGTGGTAGAACCCTTGCCTTGAATTTATGAGACCCTAAGTTTAATCCCTTAGTCCTGCCAAAAAGAAAAAGAAATTAAAGTCCCTATTTTCTCACCTCCCACAGTAACACAGGAGGCAAAGATACTCTTATATTAACTAACATTTACTTACAAGGTTCTGACTGGTATGGAAGACAGTTCTGTAATGCAGTGGTTATGATACTGCTGCTTCTTTGGTTTTGGTTTTTAGAGACATGGTTTCTCTGTGGCTTTGGAGCCTATCCTGGAACTAGCTCTTGTAGGCCAGGCTGGCCTCGAACTCACAGAGATCCGCCTGCCTCTGCCTCCCGAGTGCTGAGATTAAAGGTGTGTGCCACCACGGTCCGGCTATGGTACTGCTTCTAATTGGTGTGCGGAGATTCAGGTCAGGGGCAGAGCACTTGCTAGTACAAAAGCCCCTGGGTCTACTCGCCAGCACCAGGAGAAAAAAAAAATAAGATTCTCACTAGGAGTCTGTGGCCCCTGTGAAACATGAGATTGCATATTCTGAAGCTTTGAAAGCACACACTTAGACCTGTCCTGTATAAAGACTGCTGTGTAAACCACCATGGCTTAATATAAAAGGGTCTACGCAGAGCCAGTGACTGACCAACAATATCAAACCCTCCTTGAAACAAGTAGTGGCTGGGTATGGTGAGCCGGTGGAAAGAAAGGGTGCAGACTGCATGTAAACCTTATACCCTCACCACTGTTCAGCCTGGCCACACTGGTAAGTGATCCTAGGCTCTGAACCTAGAGCCTCACCAATGCTAGGCAAGCTCTCTACCACTCTACCCAGCCCTTTGCTCTTTCTCCTTTTTATTTTTTTAAGATTTATTTATTTATTGTGTACACAGTGTTCAGCCTCCATGTATGCCTGCAAGCCAGAAGAGGGCACCAGACCTCATTACAGATGGTTGTGAGCCACCATGTGGATGCTGGAAATTGAATTCAGGACCTCCGGAAGAGCAGTCAGTGCTCTTAACCTCTGAGCCATCTCTCCAGCCCCCTCTCTTTCTCCTTTTAACATGGGATCTCACTAACTTGGCCACAGCCCATCTTCAGAGCTGCACCACTAGGCCTGGCTTACACACACTATTCCTCAGAACGGCCTTCCTCCTTTACCTGTGGGTGCCTTTCTCCTTGTATTTCTTGACAAATCTGCAGGGCTTTTTCATACATTCTTTGTGCCTGTGACAGCTGCTTGGAGAAGAGCAGATAGCGTGCACAAGAGTCCAAGCACATGCCAAGGAGGAGGTAGGTATTGGCCTTCTCTTCCACTAAGAAAGGAAGAAAAGCATCATGAGAACATAACCATTATTTACAGAGGTGACAAAAAACAGCCAATCTACTCCTTCATTGTGGTCCCTAGATTCCACTGAATGCTTCAGTCCTCACTACAGGACATTATTTGGATGAACCAATAAAATGACAAAAAGACAATTAGGCTGCCTGAGATCATGGAACACCCCATCCCCATTTTGACTAGATCAAGGAGTTCACAGATCTATTCAAATATTGAATATTTTAAATTGGTAACTAGTAATCAGAAAAGATTAAGTAGCTGGGCTTGGTGGTGCACACCTTTAATATCAGCACTCGAGAGGCAAAGGCAGACAGATCTCTGTGAGTTCAAAGCCAGCCTGGTCTACAAAGTGAGTTCCAGGACAGTCAGGGCTGTTACAGGGAGAAATTGTGATTCAAA
Source organism: Myodes glareolus (assembly GCF_982192425.1). Taxonomy (NCBI): domain Eukaryota; kingdom Metazoa; phylum Chordata; class Mammalia; order Rodentia; family Cricetidae; genus Myodes; species Myodes glareolus. Next base: position 61,930,806 of record NC_142034.1, read on the forward strand.
AGAAAATAAAAGATGATTAGGATAGATTTAAAGTAGAATGACTTAACAATAAATAAAAACAATAAAAATTAGAGTATAAGAAAAATTGCAGTAAGAAACCAAGAATACTCAGAATTCTGTAATGGTCACAAGTCAAATTTAGTCTCAAGCCAGATTTAAAGGACATAATCCAATTTTCAAAGAATAGGGGCTGGGCACCGACAGAACTGACTACAAACTTCACACACCTGATACCACCTGAAGAGCACAAAGCTGCAGAACTAGAAAACAGTGTTATCAGCTTTTACAAGACCTCAAAAAAAATGTCGAAACCCGATGAGTGAGAATGAGTCAAAGTCCACAAAGAACTTAGAGCCATGGGTTTTTTGTTTTGTTTTGTTTATTCCCTACAGCCTAGGTTGGCCTCAAACTTCCATCAATCTTCCTGCCTCAGCCTCCAAGGATAAAGACTACAGGCACGACCAACCAGCTGTGGCTTATTAGGTAATTTTAGGTAAGAAAACTATCAGCTACCACCTGAAGATGTCTAATTAAATTACCAGCAGAGCTAGCATTCCTTCTCCATCTTTTAAGGGTTTCAGGAAATTTACAAACGGCTACAAAGCTTTAAAAATACTATGTAACTAAGTAACACTATTACCAGCTCCTGAAGAGAGCTCAGAGAAAACAATGAGGCTACGGTGGATGAGCACAGTAATAGTAGTCAGAAGAATGAAATAATGATAGTGTTAAAAAATGAAGTTTAAAAAGCAGCAATCTAAAATAATTTTGTTTTGCTTAATCATAAAAGGTCAATACTAACTTTGAGGGCAAGGCTAGAGCTCATGAAGCCCTGGGTTCGACCCCAGCACAGAACAGTCCAGGTTTAGTAGCACACACCTAGAATCCCAGCACTTGCAAGTGGAGGTGAGAGAATAAGAAGAGTCACCCTCAGCTACACAGCGAGGTCAGCATGAGAGTCAGGAAACACTGTTTCATAAATCAGGGTAGGGAATGGTTTCGAGAGATGGCCAAATAGCCAAGAGTGTATGATGGACAGGCATGAAGACTGTGTAGTTCAGATCCCAGAATCCATGTGAAAAACTTGGGGCATGGCAATGTGTGCACCCCGCCCACTCCCACCTCCCTTCCTCCAGCACTTGGTCTCCTGACTGCTGGGATTGCAGGCATGCGCCACCATGCTCAGTTTAACTGTCTTTAAGCGTTTCTGTATTTTCTAAATGGTCTTTTTTTGATCATACATCCATGAAATGCATTCATCAATGTAATGTCAGCAGACTAGACAGAGAACTGGGCACTTGCCTAGCATGTGCGAGGCTCTTCTGAGGTCAATACCAAACAAGCAAATAACAAGCCACAAAAGTAAAAGAACAGAGACAAGCAATTCTAGGGCAAAGATATCACAGTTACATGTAAAGGAGAGAAGGTAAAAACTACAATTAATGAGGTAAAATGCTGGTAATATTTTCTTAAAAAAAATTTAAAAATACATTTTATATTCAAGACACATTCTGACTACACGTTTGGTTCCTAGCACCCACGCTGGGCAGCTCACTCTAGCTCCAAGTGATTCAACAACCTCTTCTAGAATCTGAGGGCACCTATACTCAAGTGCACATACCTACCCACCCACTCACAATGTATATATATATATGCACACACACAATTATATAACACACCCATTTAAATAAAGTAAATCAGGGCTGGAGAAAGGGCACAGTGGTTAAGAGCAGTTGCAGAGGATCCAGGTTTGGCTCCACAACCACTCCAGTTCATAAATAACTCCAGTTCTAGGGATGCGGTGCCTCTTTTGGTCTCTCCAGACACCAAGCACACAAAGAATAAACTTATTTAAACTCAGGACAAACCATCATATATATAAAATAAAAACAAATCTTTTTAAAAATAGATAAAATATTAAAGTTCTTAAAACGTGAACGAGGGACAAATGAAAAGCCACCATAGCTCGGCATGGTGGCCCACATCTTAAATCCAGCACTCAAGAGGCAGAGGCAGCAGGAGCTCTTTGAGTTCAAAGCCAGCCTGATTTACAAAGTGAGTTCCAGGACAGTCAGGGCTATGTAAAAAACCTGTCTCAAAACAACCACCACCAGAGAGAGAAAGGGCACTATAAAAGAACTTCCTAAAATAATGAAAAGGCTTCTCTACCTGTTGTCAAGAGAAAATTTCACACAAGGTATAAAAATGGCTTAAAACATTTTTTATTACACTTATTTATGAGGGGATCATGTAAATGCAATGGCAGCATAAGTGTGTGGGTTCACAGAGACTTGTGGGAGTAACTTCTCTCCTTTTCTTCTGTGAGTTAAAGGGAGTAAACCAAGATTTTAAGCAACTGTCTTTACCTTCTGAGTTATTTCATTGTCCACAAAGGACTTTTTTTTTCAATTTTTTTTCAATTATTTTTATTTTCAATGATTTTTATTTTATTTATGTATATGGAGGTTTGCCTGCATGAACACGTCTGTGCATCACCTGTGTATACGGTGCCTCCAGAGGCCAGAAGGGCCTCAGCACCCCTGAAGTCAAGTTATAGACATGTGGCTGCTGAGAATGGAACCCAGGTCCTCTGGAAAAGTCGGCAGGGCTCTTCACCATGGAGCCAACTGTACAGCCCCATGAACTTATTTACTGAAACATGATTCTCCGAAATATAGAAACTGCTAAAGTTAGACAAGAAAAAAAAATCAGATAGTTTAATAAAAACTAAGTAAGAAGTTCAGGCCACTTAGAGCCCAGAGGGACATTTGAGGAACATATTTATTTCTCTAAACTTTAATTATATCTTCCATATATTACTTCTAATCACAGAAAAACATATGCTACTTAAAGTCAGTATATGAAGAAACCAAGATTTGATATAAAATATAAGCAAAGAGAATTCTCAAATGCACAGGGTACAAGTACAAATACTACCTTAGCATAGAAAAGTGAGTTAAACAAGAATCTAAGTGTCACAGTAACAATCTACATCTATAAAGTAAGTAAGTATAGAAGTTCCATTAGTAAAAGATTATCTCTAAGAAAACAGCAGTCCCTCCCTAGCTCCCACCCAACACTGCCATAGTTTGAATGTAACTGGTTCCCATAAGCTCTAGAAAGTGGCACTGTTAGGAGGTGTGGCTTAGTTGGAATAGGTATGATTTTGCTGGAAGTGTGTCACTGTGAGGGTGGACTTTGAGGTCTTATATATGCTCAAGCCACACCCAATGTCTCAGTTCACTTCCTGTTGCCTGTGTATTAAGATGTATAACTCTCAGCTCCTTTTCCAGCACCATATCTGCCTGCACACTGCCATGTCTCACCACAATGATAATGAACTTAACTTCTGAACGGTGAGCCACCTAAATAACCAATTAAATGCTTTCCTTGATAAGAGCTCCTGTGGTCATCTCCACAGCAACAGAAACCCTAAGACGTACCCAGGAAACACAGGAAAATGTACAGAACTACAGCTATCTGGCTACAGGAACATCCTGAATTTCTGCTATGCTGAAATTTACCTTAGTCAGCTGAGGTAATCTCCAGCACTTCCTGGAACACAATGGTAGAGGGGAAAAGCAGACTCTAAGACATTTATTTTCAAGAATACGACTGAATATTTCTGCTGGGCGTAGCTGAGCTCCCAAAGGCCACAGTTAGGAATTAGCTAAAACCCAAATGGAAAGCATGGGAGCCCAGTTTCTGTTGCCTCTGTAAATGGTCTGAGGACCTATGAAGGTCTAACTTGTGCAAAACCAAGAGCCAGATCTGAAATCCTCACATTATACGCAGCATACCCCACATATACAATAAAAGTATCTACATATAGACATATCACCAACATACTGTCAGTGTTCAATATGTCTTTCCTCCACTGGAAAGTCAGCTCCCAGAGGTCATATGTTGTAGAATGTTATTTTAAGGTATGTGATTTTTGTTTATGCAGCATTTGTTTAACTCTGTGAAGCTGTGATTCTTTGCCTGTCTAAAACATCTGATGGTCCAATAAAGAGCTGAATGGCCAATAGTGAGGCAGGAGCAAGGACAGGCAGGGTTGGCAGGCAGAGAGAATAAATAGAAGGAGAAATCTGGGAAGAAGAAGCAGCAAGAGAACAAGAAAAGGACATCATGGGCCAAGCACCCAGCCAGCCATGGAGTAAGACTGAACATAAGACATAAACGTAGTAAGAAAAGGAAAAAGCCCAGAGGCAAAAGGTAGCTGGGATAAGTTAAGAAAAGCTGGTCAGCAGCAAGCCCAGCTAAGGCCAGGCATTCATAACTAAGAATGAGCCTCCATAAATAATTTATCTGGGGGCTAGTTGGTGGGCCCCCCAAAGAGTAAAAACAACAGTCATGACTCTGTAGCAGCTCAGTTCCTAACAGAGTGGCTGGCTCTAATTTCTTTAGTAATTGGTTCGTTGAGTAAACAAATGAAAAGAATTAAAAACAGGGGAACTGAAGTGAATATGGAAAAATATATAATAAAGCTCATCAATTGTAATTACAGAACTTAAAAACATTAACACCACTATAAAAATGCAACAAGGAAAGCCATTATAAATCAGGAAGAAAATGACAAGTCACAAGGCAGGCCTGGGCAACACGACTGTGTAGGGTTGGGGGTTCCCCTATCTCATGTCATCCTGAAAAGCAAACCAGACTTCACTGAGAAAGAGAAGCAGGAAACAAAGCTAGAGGCCAAACTCAGGCTGGCCAGCTGCTAGGAAGGACCACCAAGGAAACCCAATGGCTGCCGGCAGAATCAGTGCCTGTTACATACGAGACCTGGGTAAGAACGCATTATTTTCACATAGTCATTGCTGGCTTCCAAGATTATCCCTTTAAGAACAGCGACTATCAGATACCCAATAACAGATAAAGTCTGTTTCATAAACAAAATTTACCATATAGATACACTTTAAAAGCCAAGTGGTCCCCAGCACTGCAGATCTGCACAGTTCTGCTGAAGGATTTCAGCCCAATCCTAGCCTCTGAACAAATGATGCTGTAGACTGACAAAGCCACAGGCTTCCTCGACCAGACCACGGAAAGCACTGAAATTGATCAGATCTAGAGCGCTCACTTCTGTCCTGCCAAATCTTCACTTTTTGTTTGCATTTAATGGATACAGTCTCACAAAGCATCGTGGAACAAAACCCCAGATTTCAGCCCTTGGTGATTAAACACACATGAGCAAATCTTCCTCTTTAAAATGGAGTTCTCTACTTGTATTCCCTTCCTCCTCCAATTTTAGCATAAAACACTGAAGGGAACTCTCTCGCTGGATGCAGGCTTATGCTTGTTTTTCTGACTGGGAAGGTCGTTTTATTTTGTGGACCCATCTCTCACCATTCTCCTCTGAAACAGGGCCTCCCTTTATACTGCCTAGGCTTGTCGCAACGCCTCAACTCATGTGAGTGACCCTCCTACTTCGGTCTCCCAAGTTCTAGAACCATTAGGTATCTGTGATCCTTCTCATGAGCTAATTGCACACGTTAAAAGCATTCAGCCAGTTCTGGAAAAGATGCTCTTTTGGCCAAGTCTAACCTATTTCAAATGCTCTAAATCAGTAGCTCTCAAGCTGTGGGTTGAAACCCCTTGAGGGGTGTCAAAGGACCCTTTCACAGGGCTCACCTATGACCATCAGAGAATAAAGATTAAATACATTATGATTCCTAACAGTAGCAAAATTCCAGTAGCAAAGAAAATAAATTTTATGATGGGGAATCACAACATGAGGGTACTAAAGGTCTGCAGCATTAGGAAGGTTGAGAGCCACTGATCTAAATGGTCAGGCTTGACCATTTAAACCAAAGGAAACATTAAGTCAACATTATAGCCCTTGCTAGTAACACTATGACTTTGCTGTCAATATAGACCGCCCTTTTCAAAAAAGAAAAGCATGTGATCCTTTCGTACGGCTTGTCTGGAAACTTACATAAACCTTATGTTCTAATAAAACATCTTGCTGTTATAAAAATAAACTAGGTAGGTAATTGGAGGGAAGTATCTCTCAGAGTTTAACACAGTAAATGATTTTTATTAAACAAGACATAAAACTCAAACTACAAGGCTGACTTGGATGAGACTAAAAGGCTTTAAGAACTCCCCCACACGCTTTGCTGAGGCTCTCTACCAGGACTTAGTTGAGTTCCACCGAAAACACCCCAATGTCAATCTCCTCCAAAATGTAGATGATCTTTTAACTGTAGCAAAGGAGAAGGGCAATGTCTTGACTCGACCACCCACGTCCTCTCGACCCTGCACCAGCTAGGATACAAGGTGTCTGCTACGAAAGCACAGCTCTGCACCTGAGATAGAATACCTGAGGTCCTGGACAAAAGATGGACAGCACTGGCTGTCAACAGCCTCAACTGAAACCAGAACCAACATACCCCCAACCTACAACCAAAAGGCAAGTAAGGGAATTCCTGGGTTCAGTGGAATATTGCCACCTCTGGATTCTCTATGAATCCACCAAAGGAGGGGAAGGCTTGAATAGAGGACAGACAGGCTTTCAATGCCTTAAAACAGCTCTTTGGTAAACACCAGGGCTTGCCCTTTCAGACATTACTAAATCTTCTCAGTTGTTTGTAGACGACAATCAGGGGGTGGCAAAGCAGTATTGGCTCAAAAACTGGAGAGACCTGTGGCCTATCTACCCAAAGATTGGACACAGTCGCTGAGGGTTGGCCCCCATGCCTACAAATTATCACGGCCACTGTCCTACTAGTCAAGAATGATGACAAACTTACCATAGACCAAACTCTAGCCATCACCACCTCCCACTGAATTGATCAGAGGCCCTCCATGCCCCCCAAAAGGAAAAATGTCCTGAAGATGGTTGGACCATTGGGTGGAAGCAGTAAGACAACTTTGAGGGAGACAATACTATGTCTGCCCGGGGGAAAGGGGGTTCACAGGTACCACTGAAGGTCAATTTCAGCGTGACCACTGGGGATGTGAGACCTGGGCCCCAGCCTGAGGAATCAATAGTGATGAACACATGGATAGTCACACAGAAGAAAACTCTATGTTTTTCCCAGGACATGCAACCCCATCATAACTATCCTTAAACATTAGGATTTGTTTCTCCCTTTTAGATGGGACACAGGGCTAACCTGGTGAATCAGAACAGACAAGATAGGCAAAGACCCAGGAACAGAATTCACCATCCAGAAAACTAGCTTTGCCCAGTCCTCCTAGACCCAAAGGACCTCTGATAAAATAAAAGATCAGCCTTTTCTCCCCAAAAAGGAGTCCAGACCTATGAGGCACCAGCCATCACCAGACCTAAGGGACCCAGCCATGATCAGACCTATGGGGCCCAGCCTTCAACAGACCCAAGGAGTTCTAGTCAATCCATTGTGGGGTTAGGATGCATTCAAATAAGCATATGTAGTACTGATTAGCCCAAGCAGGGGTTATTTCTCCAGCAGAACAGTATCTGAAGATGGAAGTGGGGGGGGGGGGGCATTGACTATGGGGTTGGAGTTGTTAATGCCTGGGACCCCATAGGTCTGGTTATGGTTAGGGCCCATTAGATGTGGTGATGACTGGGACTCTATGCCATTGCATGCTCTGTTCAAGATCACACAGGCACTGTCAAGCTCATGATTCTAAGGGCACAGCACAACTCCCTATTTGAAGATTCATTTCATTAGTCATAAGACAAGAAGGAATGAAGGGAACAGACAAAAGAAGCTTGACTTCAGACTCTATTATACCTGAGAACTTTCCAGTGGCTGAATAACCTCCTCCCTTAACCACAGAAACAGTCGGTATGCATCTTTAGTTCTCTAGAAACATTATGGCTATTCTTAACAACAGATGAAACAAATGAATCTGATTGGTTGGACTGGAAAGTTTGCATTGTATGCTGTAGATGAAGACTGTACTTTCTTTTCCTGGTCACCCAGACCCAAATAATCACACAGAAACTATATTAATTACAATACTGTTTGGACTATTAGCTCAAGCTTACTAATTAGCTCTTACATCTCAAATTAATTCATAATTCTTATCTATGTTTAGCCACCTTTTCTCAGAGCAGCATTCTCATCTTGCTTCCTCTGCGTCTGACTGACGACTGCATCTCTGCCATTCCTCTTCCCAAAATTCTCTTAGTCTGGTCGCCCTGCATATACTTCCTGTCTGGTTACTGGTCAGTTAGTGTTTCATTAAAGCAATACAAGTGGCAAATCTTTATAGTGTACAAGAGCATTATCCCACAACAGTATGTTGGTTGACAATTATGGAACATACAAGGAAAGTCCCTAATCTTTGATTTCTGACTGGTGGAAATTTTAACTGTAACTTGGCAACAAATGTTTGTGATTTTTATGCTTATAAACCTGCTCCTGCCCCTGCTCAGGACTGTCAGAGGAAACAAGGCTCCAGGGTCCTTGTCCTGCAGGTCTGATCCATCCGTGACCTGTGTGATTTAATAACATCTTTGGAACTAATAAGTGTTGTCTCTCTCCTTCCTCATGGCACATAATGAACTAGGTATAAAAAAATCTCCACAATAAAACATTCCATAGAAAAAGCAAATAGCAGAAAGTAACAGTATGTCATTCATATAAAGTTTAAAAACACATTAGTCCTTCTATGTATTGCGCGCGTGCGCACACACACACACACACACACACACACACACACACACAATAGGTAAACAAGAATAAATTAAGGACAGTAATTATACCTGGGCACGCAACAAAACAAAAGATCCTAAGGCAACAAGGTAAAATACTGAAGTTTGTCAAGGTGGGATACTAAAGACTTTTCATTCTTCTGGAGAGCTCCTACTTCAACACAAACCAAAGGGAAAGAGAGAGCTGCCTCTAGGTCTATAAGGACAAACACAAACAAAAGAAGTCTCAAAAATATGACAAGAAAGGCTAAGAATGGAAGAAATTAAACCACAGCTTTGACACAAGACAGTGAAAGCGTACTCAGCAAAGACTGAAGATTATATATATATAAACTAAAATCTGTGAGAATAACTAGGGAAAATCTGTTTTTCTGGTGAGGGATTAGTCTGCTATAAAGAGACCTGGAACTCTTATGCGGTTATCAGAAATATGGGCAGTCAGTGGCTGGGCTTGGGGCAGGAAAAGGAGCTCACAAAAAAACTGATTTTGAAAAAAGATCACTATAGAATCTCATCTAGAAAAACTAGACAAAATGAGTAAGGGCAGAGAAAACTTGGACAGCATTCATTATAAACCAGTCAGACTTAAGAAAGAAGTGTTTCAAACATTCCACCCAGTACCTAGCAGGCACGAGGTCCAAGGTTCAATTCCTAGTACTCAAAGAGAGATACCAAATATAACATTCGTCAGGGCAAACCTCATCTGAGCAGATGCCAGTAAATCCAAAGGGCTGAGCACATACAGCAACCTATCTGTCACACAAGAATACGTCAGGATGAACAGAAGGAAACTTGGAAAATAAATCACCTTCCTAAATATCTTAAGCTACCAAGAAAAGTATAAGAAAAACTACAAAATACTTGGAAATGAACAAAAACAAAAATGTATCAACATTTGTAAAATGCAGGTTAAGTTAGAAAAGAAAAATCTTAAATCAGTAACCTAATTTCTCATGTAAGCTAGAAAAGAAGAGCAAATTGTTCCAGACAGGAACAATTATAACAGAGATTAAGATAAAAATAATGACACACAAAACAGGAAAACAGAAAAAGATTAATGAAACCTAAAACTGCCCCTTTGAAAGTCTAATAAACCTGACAAAAGCCAAGAAAAAATTATGGCTCACTAAGCGGGCTGTCACACTGAGAGTGGTAAACACAATCCAGAACTTCCCGGCAGGCTCAGAACTCGCAGGGTGTGTGTGTTATGGTCAGTTTTAGAGCTGGGGTGGGCCACTACTCATAGTTCACTGATAAGGAAACTGAGAACAAAGATGTTAAATTATCTACCCAAGTAACAGATGCTTAAAACTCAACCTCCAAGTTTTAACACTCATGAAACCAAATACTATACGCCAAATACTTTACTTTTCACCAGTATTTTGGTTTAAATATGAAAAAACAAATGAAACTCTGGAGGGAAAGAAGAAGGAATCAATGTGAAAATTACTCTATAACTTTCTTCTGAGAAAATAACATTTCAAATTCATCCACTCACACATTTCATTCATTGTTTATTGCTATTACTACTATTACTATTATTGTTTTATTTCTCAGGACAGAACTTCTGGCTGTCCTGAACCTCACTCTGTAGACCAGGCTGGTCTCGAACTTAAAGAGATCCTCCTGCCTCTGCCTCTCTAGTGTCAAGTGCCACCACGCCCAGCTCATTCTTGTGCAAGGTGGCTCAGTGAGTTTTATTAATGCTTGGTATGCTTGGTATTGCAGAGTTCAATCAAGAAAATTGAGGGTGTGGGGGCTAGAGAAATGGCTCAGTGGTTAAGAGCACTTGTTCAAGAGGTCAAAGTTCAGATCCCAGCACTTACATTGGGGAGTTCAAAACCCTTAACTCCATTTCCAGGACACCTGATACTCTTGGCCTCCATAACTGTCCATGCATATGCATCTGGCATAAACCCATAAGTCACACATACAAATTAATCTTCAGAAAACAAAGAGAGGGCTGGCTGGCAAGGAGGCTCAGTGAGTAAAGGCACTTGCCACTAAGCCTGAAAACCAGACTTTGAAAACAGAGAAGTGCAGAATGGAGACGTCAGCTCCCACAAGCTATTCTCTGACCTCCATGTGCTCCCCATGGCATATGTGCAACACACAAAATTAAAATGGAAGAAATGTGAATGTATAAGTAATAAAGGAAAAAAAAAGGGCTGGGGAGATGGCTCAGCGGTTAAGAGCACTGACTGCTCTTCCAAAGGTCCTGAGCTCAATTCCCTGCAACCACATGGTGGCTCACAACCATCTGTAATGAGGTCTGGTGCCCTCTTCTGGCCTTCAGGCATACACGCAGACAGAATATTATATACATAATAAATAATATTTAAAAAAAAGAAAAGAAAAATGTCAAGTCCTGTGAAAATTAGGAGACATTTCTATGAAAGTAGCATGTGTGAGCTGTTACCACATGTTTACACTCAATATAATTTAACCATGTTTACTCTTACAAGACTCATCCAGTAAATAGAAAATTGTTCTTAATGATAGTTCCTATAAGAAACTAGTAGTCAACTTTACAAGTAATGTCTAGCTAAATTAAAAAGAAACATACTAAAACTCTTTTGAAAGTTAGAACAGGAAGAAAAACTGAAAAGCAGTGGGGCATCAAGATTATCAGGTGGCCTGCCTGACTTCAGGGCACTGAGCCCCAAAGTAACCAGCCTTTGCCTCACTTCCTGCAACTCAAATCCAAACACAAGATAACTATTTTGTATTTATTAAAAATTAATAAAAGTTGGGGCTAAACAGATGCCTGGCACAAGATAGTTATTTTGTATTTATTAAAAATTAATAAAAGTTGGGGCTAAACAGATGGTTCAACAGTTAAGAGCACGTGATGGTCTTGCAGAGGTCCAGAGTTCAATTCCCATCACCCAACTGCCTGTAACCCCAGTTCCAAGGGTTCCCAAGCCCTCTTCTGGCTTCCCTAGGAACCTGCACTCATGAGTTTATATGCACACACAGACACAAGCAAAAAAAATTCTATGTAAAAAACTTAATAAAAACAAATGAAATACACATTAAGTGTCATGCACATCACAAAAAACCCTAAATACAACACAAACTATATGACTCATTTATACACACTTATAAAACCTTGGGACTCCAAGGGCAGCTGGCCTAGTGTGTGGCAGCAAACAATGAGACGCTGTCTCTTACAAGGTGCAAGGTCGGAATGACACCCAAGCTGTCCTCTGATCTCCAAGCACACACCATAATACTCACCCCCGCCAAGAAAAGCACAAACAAATGATAAGCCTCACCATACAAGAGATCTATATTCTATATAAAGCTGATAAGGTTACAGAATAAGCTTCAAAAAGGGGCACACAGCCTTATCACAATAATAAAAGCTAATAGTTAACATCTTCTGAGTTGCAACTATATATCAGTCAGTATTCTAATGCCCTATATACATTAACTCCTCCAATTCCAAAGATCCAAAGAGAATACTGCTCTTAATTTCCTGCTAGAGAGCAAGAGGTTAACTAATTTAACCAAATCAGCTACAACTCCAGCTCCATGCCTGCCTACCTGCTGCCATGACTCCTACCATGATGGTCATGGACTCTGATCCTCTCAAACAATAAGCCCCAAATAAACCCTTTTTTCTATAAGTTATCTTTGTCATGTGTCTTATTATAGCAACAGCAAAGGAACTAAGACAAGAGCCAAGCCCACAAAATGTCTACTGACCTTCGCAGGCACATAGCTGCACACATGAATACCTGGGGATGTACACACATACACAAATAAATGAATATAATACAATTATTTTAAAATAAAAATTTAAAGCAACAAGAAAGTAAGTTAACTCCAAAGGAAACAAAATGCTGAAAATAAGACTGGCAATAAATTATATAATCATGTTACCTGGCTCAGCAAGTAATATTATTTATATATAGAAACAACTAAAGATTATAATCATAACTCTTCAGTAAGTCAACAGCTTTCAAAAATTAAAATTAGGAAATAATGATTTTATACTTTCAGGAAAATACAAGAGCTTAGTAAGCACTGCCAAGTAAACCCAAGGCCCTGCACTCCATCCCAGAGACTACACTGGAAAAGTTAGGGATGCGGCCACTTAAATGGAAAGGTGAGGTGGGTCCTGGGGATGCTGGACAGCCAGTCGAGCCTAACAGGGAAGCTCCAGGTCAAGGAGACCAATAAGGTGGAATGACATCCCAGGCTGACTTCTGGCCTCCACTCATAGTGCATGCACCCACACAGCTGAAAATAGATGGGGCAGGGTGTGGCAAGGAAATGCTATTTTAAAGTAAGTCTTCCAATACATTTGACTTTTAATACTATAATGTGAGCTGTAGAAACTAAGTTGAAAGAAAAATAAATATTCATACTAAAATAAAATATGCAGAAAAACACAAATGAACTATAAAATTACAAATCTCAAACAACCAGAGAGAGAAGATATGTCTAATTTTTAAATCATTCTGCACTTGGTATACATATTATAAAAAAATTAAGCTCTTCTAAACCACAGAAGCTACTTTGTAATTGAATTGTATGTTCTGTCAAACATTAAGGACAATATTGCTAACCCCGAATTTGAGACAAGGTCTCTTACTGGGACTAGGGTAGACTGACTGGCCAGCCAGTGAGTCCCCAAGATTCCCATCCCTACCCCCCACTGCTGTTATTACTGGAGAACTGTACCAATACAGCTTTTTTATGTCAGCGCCAGGGATAGAACTTGAGTTCTCATGCTTGCAAAGCAAGCACTTTATCAGCTGAGCTATCTCCCCGAGTATCATTATTTTATGTTTTCTTCAATAATTACACATGTATCATGAGGGACAAAAAAACCTAGACCAATTTTTAATGTCATTTTCAGTAATATCCTTTCGGTACAGGGCTAGTCATACAGAACACACACAAATTTTGTGTTTTTGTTATGGGCCAGGTGCATGTATGACTGGTATGCCTGCACTGGAGGTCATAGGTCAACCTCAATAATGTTCTTCAAGGGCTGTCCACTTTGTTTTTGAGACAAGGTCTCTCACTGTGACCTAGAAAACACTGATAAGGTTAGGCTGGCTGGCCAGGAAGCCCCAGGGATCCTCCTGTCTCCAACACTGGGATTTTAAGCATCCATCATCATGCCTTTTTACATGGGTTCTGGGGACTGAACTCAGATCCTAAAGTTGGCATGGCAGGCCTTTTATGGACTAAGCTATCTCCTCAGTATTCCCTTTCTTTGTTAAGACAGTCTCACTCTGTAGCCCAAGCTGTTCTTAAACTCACAGTAATCCTTTTGCCTCAGCTTCCCAAATGCTAAAAATGCAGGCATGAGCCATTACAGTCGAATTTGACAAATCATTTACCATACCAGAGTCTGATGCCAGAATTCATATTTTAAAAACTCAGGTATGGTGGCATATGCTCGTAATAGCAATACTAGGGAAGCAGAGGTGGGAGGGTTATAGCGGCTTGATGACTGGTCTAGGCTACTTGACAAGTTCTAAGACAGTGAGTAAACCTGACTTCCCAAAACACAAAGGACAACATCTGAGGACAACACCCAGGACTGTCCTTTCAATGCGTGCACGTGAGCATGCACATTCACACACAGACAAAGAAATTTGCTTGCATCTCCAACAAGCATTCTTTTACCTAAAAAAAAGAAGTATATTTTCACAGTATATTATTAAAAGTCAGGTTATAATAGAAAGTAAACAGCTGCACTTTCTTGGCAACAGGATTAGCCTCACTGTTTTTGTAATGCTCTCCAGAATTTTGTTTAGAAAATTAGAAACTATTTTTGAAGTTGGAAAAAGCTTTATACTCTTTTTTAATTAATTTATTTATTATGTATACAGTGTTCTATCTGCATGGCAGAAGAGGGAACCTGATCGAATTACAGATGTGGTTGCTGGGAATTGAACTCAGGATCTCTGGAAGAGCAACCCGTGCTCTTAACCTCTGAGTCATCTCTCCAGCCCCAAGCTTTATACTCTTAATAAAGGTATATAAGAGTATGATGAAGCTTTATACTCTTAATCAAAGGATTAAAAATGCAGTTCACTTGGTAAAGTGCTTGCCTAGCACATCCACAGCACAACAGAAATCAGTATAGTATATCTCTAGCACTTGGAAGGTGGAGGCAGGATGTTGAGAACTATGAAGTCATCCTTGGCTCTACTTGTAATTATGAGGCCAGCCTGGGATACATGAGACCCTGGACAGAGTGAGAGAGAAAAAGAGGTACAGAGGTGAAATAAATCAAGGGCCACTGATAATGGCTCACACTAGTGAAGTGGCTGAGGCAGAAGAGTGCCTTAAAGTTGATGCCAGTCGCCGGGCGGTGGTGGCGCACATCTTTAATCCCAGTACTCGGGAAGTAGAGGCAGGTGGATCTCTGTGAGTTCGAGCCTGGTCTACAAGAGCTAGCTCCAGGACAGGCTCCAAAGCTACAGTAAAACCCTGTCTCGAAAAATCAAAATAAATAAATAAATAAATAAGTTGATGCCAGTCTGTATCAGCAATATCACATCCAAGAGAGAGAGAGAGAGAAGAAAAAGGAAGGAAGGAGGGAAGGGAGAGGAAAAAGAAATGGGAAGGGAGTGAGGGAGGAGGAGGAAGAGAGAAGAGGAAGGGAAAAAGGAAGAGAGCCCTTGTTAGGTGCTAGGCACTCTTCCAGGCACTAAGGATTTAATACAACAGATGGCATCCTGATCTTCTTTGGCACAGAAGACAAATATTAAAGAGTTGTACAAAAATGCACTTCTATGCCTGCGTCAGGACAGATCTTTGAGGAAGACACTGAGCAGACTTGAATGAAGAGGCAGTGGTGAGAGCAGTCTAGGGAGAAGGCTTACTGAATGAAAAGGCCTGAGGCGGTATGGGCGCGAGACGTGCGAGACCAGGGAGAAGAGCAATGTGGTCAGTGAAACAAGCACAGAGAAGAGACAGAAGGTAAGGATGCCACAGAGGCAGGTGGGAGCCAGACCATGGATGCTTGTAAGGATTGTGAATTTATTCTAAAGGCAATACAGAAGCATTAATTTTCCTGTTGTGTGGACAACAAATTACTTGAGGGAGTATAGGGAAGCAAGTAGAAAAAACTGAGATCAGTATGCAGACCAAAAGATGATGGCCTACACAATCAGTGGGTAAGAGAGTGAGAGATGGAGTCTAATGTGGATGAGTTTTCACAGCTGATCTAAAGTAACTTGTTGGTAGACTAGGTATAAGGAAGAACTCACAGAAAATTCATAGGTGAATGCTGGTGTCACTTACTAACCTGGGGCTGACCAGGGAAGAAACTTTTGGGCAGCAGAAATCAAGAGACCTATTTTGGACAAACCTAATGTTGGATAACCATTAAATAGTCTAGTCAAATGTAAGACCAGATCCCTCAGTGCTGTCTTGGAGCCAGTGGGAAGTATAAACATAATAGTTAAATGTTATGGGACTACATGTCATTTCCTATGGTGTGAACCAGAAGGAAAAGCAGCAGGTGAAGATTCCATCTGGAAATAAGGATGAGGAAGGGGAAAGATCAGTGAGATGTCCCAGAAGTCAAGGAGTATTGTTTCCTGTAGGAGACAGTGACCCCATGAATCAAAGCTACTAAGAACACTTGACTATGTTCAAAAGAGTTGGAAGACACAAGGCAAAGACAACTCTTCACAGGAGTCTTACTTTAGGGATGAAAAGTTGCTCATGGTCTCCTAGCATCTTGCTACCTCTTGGCACAGAGTCAGTATTTAACAAGTTTCTCTATAAATGCAAAACCTGCATATTCCTAGTACTTCAAATCAAGTAAGAAATCCAAACAAAAGCCAGGTGTAGAGGCATACACCCTTAATCTGAGCCACAAGAGGCAGAGATGGGTGTTATCTCAGAATTAGAGGTCTATAGAGCAAGTTCCAGGCCAGCTAGGACATGAGACCCTGCCTCAAAACAAAAGCAAACAAACAAACAAACAAACAAACAAACAGAGAACTTTAAAGCCCCCAGCCTTCATGAGTGCAGATGACCTTAATGAACATGAACTTTCTCTTCTTCTTTAACTTGCTGCCTATTTAGATTCCTTTTCTTTCTCCCTAATCTAGGGATTGGTACCTGGCAGCTAAGTGCTCTCCCATCCAGCTCTACTTTAAGAAACGACTGAACAAAAAGAAAGGACTTCCTTATATATTTATCAATTTCCTAGAATTACAGATGTAGCAGAAGTTAGCAGCGAATTTATGAACCTGCCACCTAAGAGGTCTAGTCATATAAACAAACATCCTACTTCAAGTGGGATTAAGACAGCCACTTACTTCCCAGAACAGATAATTTGCCCACCCGCAACGCAGTTCTTTCCCTTATGGAACATTCAGCAATGTAAACTTATGGAGAAAACCCAACACCTACACAAGTAAATTTTCCTACCTGACATAGTATCTTCTGCTAATTCCTTTTCTCTTTCAATTTTTTCCTCTAGAGTTGAAATGCAGAATTCATAGCCAGCAAGGGCGAATTCCTGTCTAGAAAGAAGTATCAACAATCAATCAGCTGTGCTCACATTTTCTCAAACTCTTTACAGCTCTGGTCTAAGCATTATCAATACTGGGAAGTTTCTATCTCTGGGTTGTCAATCTATATTTCTCCAAAGTTTATTGCTTTGAAATCATTTATTTAAGTTAATTAAGGGATGCTGTCAACATTTTCATGCTGTGTAGCATTATCTTTCATTATCTCCCACCATAGTTTCCAGTCTGTCTCTCCACGCAGCAGAGCCCCACCCTGAGGTTCCCAACTGTTGCCATTATACACTTCTGGGAAACTCTGGGGCTGAACATTTCTCTTAAGCTGTGTTTTGACTTAAGCTTTTATTATTATTATTATTCTATGGAAATCAAAATACTAGCTATAACACAGGAAGGCTTGACATATAGTCCTGGGCCCTGAAGCATCGAGCCTGACACTGGATAGCTTCTACAGAGTTGCAAAGGAAGAGGAAGAAATTCCTTCTTCAACTCTGGTTCTTGCTCTTCCATATTGGTTCTATTTTCTTACCACAACTGACATTGTAAAGTTCAATCTTTATCCTCTAGTGCTCAGCTAGGAGGGATCTGATGAGCCAGTGCTTTGCTTTATTCTCAGGATAAAACTCCCTCTCCAGTCCCAAACCTTGGCTGAATAAAGCCTCCCAGCCCCAAGGCAAGAGAGGACACCACAAAATGCTGTCTGAGTAAAAGGTCTACAGACAACTCCCTATCTCAGCCTTTTTCCTGCAGTACCCAGGGCCTCACGCATGCTAGGCAAGCACTCTGACACTGACCTATATTTACCCCAACACTCAGTTTCTATAAGCCCCACAGCCTGGCAATGTGTTTTCTTATCTCACGCTTTGCTTAATAAAACAACATGAAAAAAGTAAACTAACTTAAGTACTAATTGCTAATAGACAGTTAAAAGCTTTCAGTTCTGCGAGACTTACAAATCTTATTTTTCAGCATTCAGCATTATTTGCATTGAGCTTCTACTTGTCAGAGGAATTGCGATAGCATTAACATCTAGTCCTGCAGAATGCCACACCTGTAATGTTTTCTGGCACCAGCCAAACTTGAAGCTCAAGATCTAAGTCAAGAGCTATTCTATGTTTTCTGTCTAAAATCCAGGCTAGCCATACGCTAGAGAACAAGCCTATATCTCAAAGCCCAGAAAGACTTGAAGTCAAAGTCCCACAGAAGTTCCAGCCTATCTAGTGCCCAATCAACATGCAGAGAAACTAGCAGGCTAATGAAAATGGAGCAGTTGACTAGAAGAGAAGCCAGGGTTGGGACCTCTACCTCAAAGAACAACTTTTTTGAACTGCATCAAGCTTGATGTGACATCAAATCTCTGCAGCAGCTAAAACCTAAAGCACACCAACCTTACTTCTCTCCTAAACTCATGCCCTAAATACAACTGTCTAGATATGTTCCTGATTTACATACCATGTGCTCCCCCTTTGAATTCTACCTAGAGACAAAGGGAAGAAAAGTTGTGCCAGGTAATGTTTTGCCATCTAGAACCCAGAGAAAAGCAACTAAGATGAAGAACAGCTGAAACAATGCCCTGATTCTGGCTTCGAAGGCAAACACTGGGGCATTCTTTTGTCTGCTCATTGATAGGGGTGGTGCCTACACCACCAGGTGATTACAAGGTCTATAAGAAAGCAGCCAGCAAGCAGTGTTCCTCCATGGCTTCTGCTTCAGTTCCTGTCTCCAGGTTTCTGCTTTGCATCCTGCTGTGACTTCCCCCAGTGATACTGTGTGATGTAACAGCTGTTAAACAGACCCTTTTCTCCCCAGGTTACTTTTGTTCATGGTGTTTCACTACAACAAAAGACTCTGACTAACGCAGAAATTGGTACCAGGACCATGGAGTATGGCTGACAGACCTGACCACGCTGTTTTGGGGACAACTGCGGAAGGACACTGACACTTGAAGCTGGGAAAGCCACTCAATGCTCAGAATTTAACAGGCTGCTGTGGGAGCTTGGGAGATGAGGATGTTGTAGAGGTGCAGATGAATGACGCCTGACTTGTGACGTTTGCAGGGGAAACAAGGACTGTCAGGGCCGTGTGTGCGCTATTTTGTAATGAGACTCTGTGGTTTCTCATCAGCTGGAGCTGAAGAATTCGCTGTGACTCACAGGAGACCAGCGCCATTGGCATAAAGTGAAGCCTTTGCTTTGATAGAACAAAGGCTGCTTAGCCAAAGCTGAGAATTAGGGGTGATTTTACCACCAGCATCACTGAGGTGAAATATTCTGAAACTGTTTCCTGAGGGTTAACACACAGAAGCTGTGGTTCAGAGGGAGCCAAAGTTGATCTCATATTGACAGTAAAACTTGGTAAGAGTCACCCAGGTAGTACTGGTTTTGAAGGCATGCAACGGTCATGGGAAGAGCTGAGGCTTTGGCCCTGCATGGCATGGGGGGAGTCCCTGTACATGATGGAAGGGCAGTCTCGGGTGCATTGGAGACTAGAACCATAGGACAACTGCCAAGGACAGGAGGAGCTGGGCAGTGGAGCTGACCCAAGTTTATAAGTTATGTATGCAGGGGAGGAAGAGCTAGGGCTGCTAAGCCCATTGGAGACCAGAAGATCTTGAGTCTCAGACACAACAGCTATTTATACTTCTGAGAACTGGGTTTTGCTTTGATTTGATCATAACCATGCCCTGGTTCTTCCCTCTTAGAATAGAAACTATGAAAATTACTTTGGTTTTACAGAAAACCACAGTTGGATATTTTAAAGTGATTGGATTTTAAAGTATTTGACAATTTTTTTAAGACTGTGCATCTTCTAAAGTTATATTATGTTTTAGGCGAGATGTGACAGTACACACCTCTAATTCCAGCACTCAGATAGTAGAGGCAGGTGGATCTCTGAGTTGGGAGGCCAGCCTGGCTTATTTTGTGATAGTAATATTCACATGACATATTGTGGACAAGCACAAAAGGAAAGGTTATATGTGAACAGTGATGTTTCTGTGTCAAGGTGACAAGGGGTCAATCATGCTGTCTAGTTTGTCAATATGACACAATCTAGAGTTAAAGAGGGACTCTCAGCTCAAGAAATGCCCCATTAGAATAGTCTGTAAGCAAACCTCTGGGGGGCATTTTCTTGATTGATAATTGACATGGAAGGGCCCAGTCCACTGTAGGTAGTGTTACCAAGGCAGACAGTCATGGGGTATAGAAGAGAGCAAACTGAGCAAGCTAAGAAAAGCAAGTTTCTGCCTCAGTTCCTGCCTAAACTCTACCACGGTTTCCCTCAATAGATTGTATTTTATTACAAGGGTCATTAACGCCTCATGGGTTGCTAGCTTTTGGCAACATCTTAACTGTTTCCTAAAGCCTTCTATGTAGCTGATGGGCTTTTTCCTCTTTATAAGAATTTAGGGTCATTTGTGGTGGTACAAGCCTTTAAGCCCAGCACTCAGGAACCAGAGACAAGTGCGAAGTTTGGGACTAGCTTGGTCTACATAGCGAGTTCCAGGACAGTCAGGGCAACAAAGAAAAGCTCTGTCTCTAAAATAAAAAATTTAAAAAAAAAAGAAAAGAAAAGACTTTAAACTTATCTACTATTTTTAAACCTAATTCCTAACTTCCATACCAGAATTCCCTCTACTACTGGCTCTATCACCCACCAAAATCCTACTGATGATTATTTCCACATACTCTGAAGACATTTAAACAAAACATCTAATTCCACTTAGAGTCACTTGTGCTGGTTAGTTTTATGTCAACTAGACACAAGCTAGAGTCATCGAAGAGAAGGAACCTCAACTGAGAAAATGCCTATGTTGACTGGGCTGTAAACAAACATGTAGGACATCTTCTTAGAGACTGACGTGATAGTCCCACCCTAGACTGGTGGTCTTGGGTACTGTAAGAAAGCAGGCTAAGCAAAGCAGTAAGCAGCAGCCCTCCATGACCTCTGCATAAGCTCCTCCTCCAGGTCCCTGACCATTTTGAGTTCCTAACTTGGCTTCCCTCCATATGTACAAGCCATATAAACCCTCCCTGCCTCCAAGTTGCTTTTTGTCATAATGTTTTAACACAAC
Source organism: Myodes glareolus (assembly GCF_982192425.1). Lineage (NCBI taxonomy): Eukaryota > Metazoa > Chordata > Mammalia > Rodentia > Cricetidae > Myodes > Myodes glareolus. The sequence goes on from NC_142034.1 coordinate 61,952,047, forward strand.
AAAAGAAACCCTAAGACAACACTTATTTTCTAGAATAGATAGTAAGCTGAGCCAGAGACAACCCAAAAGGAATTCTTACCATTTCACTTCATACTCAGCTTCCTTTTTTGCTGGTAGTCGCAGAGTGGTTTCTTCAAGCCTATTATGCTGTGGTACTTCTTACACTGTTCCCTTTGCTTCTAGGAAATTAACTACAGATCTAACTATTTCACTTCTCATTTCAAGGAGGTGTCAAATACTTGATTAGCTATCACAGTTTAGTTACAGGGATGAGGGCTGTGTTCTGCTCAGGTAAATGGAAACAGAAGGAGACAAACTGGAAAGGCCTCAAAATTACCAAGATGGGAAATGAGACACTTTAAGTATAACATTTAATTTTTGGAGACCTGGATGATTGACAGGTAAATTAAGATTATATAAAAACCCAAGGTCCGAGTGTTCTGCTCATCACTCAACTACCCGGCCACTGCCACATCTATGCTGTGATCATACTTACTTATTCTGAGCGGCATAGATACTGGCCAGCTTCAGAGAGATCTCAATTATTGCATTGTCTTCCTGTTGGGATTAAAAAAAAAAAAGGCAATTCATGAAAAGTAAAAATTTCTTATGGAGTATTTCCAACTTCTCTACTGAATTTGACTTTAAAGATAATCTTTCTTCCTTTAAAAGAATTAACCAACTATGAATTCTTTGGCAACCATCATTTGGAATCAGTGAAATATTAGTCATTTTTTACAGGTCTAGGGGTGAAATAACCATCATTTTGTGCTAGGTCTGGGACTACAGAACATACCTGGTTGGTTTTTAGGTATCTAGACACAAACTACAGTTATCTGAGAATAACTCAATTGAGAACAATGCCTCCAGCAGACTGTCTGAAAGCAAGTCTGCGGAGATTTTATTGATTAATGACTGATGTGGAAGTGTCCAGCCCGCTGTGGGACTGGGTGGTCTAAGAAAGCAGCTGAGTGAGCCACGGGAAGCCAGTAAGAATGATTTCTCCATGTCCTCTGCTTCAGCTCCCATTTCCAAGTCCCAAAGTTCCGGCCCTGACTTCCCTCAGCAATGAACTTTTACCAGAAAGCTTAAGATGAAATAAACCCTTTCTTTCCCAAGTTACTTTTTGGTCATGATGTTTTCATCACAGCAACAGAAACCCTAAGACAGGGAGCTCTCATTCTGTTAGCTGCGTCAATGAGGAGGCAATATTAGGCAGTGTCCTTACCTGCTTCATGCCTCCTCCAAGCAGGTAACTCATTGTCGCTTTAAAAAGTTGTTCTGCCTAATAAAAGCATAAAGATTTTTTTTTAAACCATCTACATGTGACTCTTGATTCCAAATACCAATCTTAGGCGCATGCGTGAATACATCCATACATATGCGCGCACACACGCACACACGAATATGTAGAGCGCTGAGACTCTTATAAAGGGACCAAAGGATCAGGGACTCCTCTCTAATCTGTATCTTAAAGTACCCTGCGAGGAATGGAAGCTAACTTGAAGAGATTAATCACCTGAATTGGTGTGACAGATAGCAAATTGTCCTGTAATATTCACCCTATGAATTAAGTTTTCAAAATAGCCTTGATTTTTGAATCAGGCTTTCTTAGGTGTGATCATACCACAAATTTAAGTTCTAACTAACGGTAACAGGCAGAGAATGTCAACACCTTTAAGATATTTCATAAGAATGTTACTTGCACCAAATTCTCTCCTTTCCCCTTCTTGCAGGCTGCATGAGTCAGCTCACTCATGGCAGATGAAGACATACTTCAAAACAAACCCGAGATTTTTGAACCACACAGGGATGCCTAATCTGCTTGTGATTTTTTACCTACTTGTGGGCTAATCAATTAAAAAGAAACACTTGCATCTTGAGTCACTGTATTTTAGGGACCTTTTTGAATAACATAACTCCTCACTGTTACAGTTCCCTTGAGGGGTTACCACTTCAAGATATCACAAAGTGACTGACTTACATTTTCAAGTTGTCCTCGTATAAATGCCAAGTTGGCCATCTGAAAGCAAATTATAAAGAGCTGTTCAATTTAGAGCACTGCAATTTACACCGACTTAAAAACCTTTAAGTGAGACTCTTTCCTGCTTTAACAATCTTTTAAAAAAAAGTTCAAAACAGAGAAAATGTCACCAGTTAATCTGCTAGCAGCTCAGTCAGCAATAGTGAGAGAAGCCCAGAGTTTATTATAGACATTCTGTTGAAAGCAAATTAAACAGATCTGTTCATCACTGAAGAGAAGAACACTAAGATATCTGTTTCTTTCTGGTCTAAAATTATAAGTGACCCCATAAAGGATACAAAAATTAAAACCAAAAGAAAACGTAGAAAACAAAAACCTTCGGGACATCTTGAGAGTCAGGAAGATAAAATAGGAGGAGCACTTTCTCAGCATCCACCCTTCCTCATCAATAGCTCAAACTGGTCAGAGGAGTTACCAAGTCGTAAGTGTAAGAGATGGCTTTCTTGTTATCACTCTGATACGCAAGGCGAAGAGCATCATGCAAAATTAGTTCCGCCGCTTCTGGCTCATCTTTCATGATGTTCAACTAAAAAGAGAAGACAAAGGAAACATTAAATGAAATGTAAGGAAAGCAGATGTGTATGCTGCTACAGATTAGCTACAACACAATACACAGAAGAAAGTCATTCATTCTTCATGTAGTTATTGAACCCCCACTATGTCCAGGTACCATGCTGACAGAGATGACAGGGAGAACAGCCTCCTTGCACCTAGGTATGCTTATACAACAAGGCTTGACTAGCAGACCAGACAGAAGGAATGTGAGCAATCTTTATTTTTTCCCCCCTGAGACAGAGACGCCCACAGAGACCTCGCTGCCTCTGCCTCCTGAGTGCTGTGGTTAAAGGTGTGCAGCACCTCACCGGACACTGTATTTACTTTATAAGGAAGCTACTTGCCTTTCACCTTCTTTTTCTCTTCCTGTAGATTATAAGGGACCATGTAGGACAAGTAGGCTTAATTAAAACTCATGAGGAGAGCAAGAAAGAAAAACACCGCAAAGGAATGACCGGGGACCTCATCTAATGGGAATCAAGGAAGTGTTCAAGAAAATGAGAGTAAAGATGGGGTAAGGAGGAGTCAACCAGACAACAAAATGGACAAAAGAATGGCCCCAACAGAGCTAATGAGTGAAGCTCCTACAGACGGAGAAGAATGGTTCCTGGGAAAAAATGCAAGGAAGGACAGGCAGAGAGAGGACAGTGAGTCAGAGTCACTGCCACTTCGGTCACTTCCAGTCCTGCAGCCCATGACAAGCTTGTGTTTCCTCAGATACAGGGAGAAGTCGCTCGGTGATCAGGCAAGAAGGCACTATGCTCTGGCTTACATTCTCAAAACATCGCTTGGGCCGCTGCACAGAAAAAGCTGCAGTGGGGCAAGGACCACTGTGAGAAAAACGGGGGAGATGGGGTGGCAGTCTCGGAAAGACTGGAGATGCGTTTTGATTTTGATGGCACTGTGATTATTGATGTGTAACTGGGGATTACCAACAACGCACTTTAAGAACCACGACAGTTTTTTTAGGCTGGTTATTTTTTTAGGTGGCAAAGAGAAGAGTGTTTAAGAACATATTTAGGAGGGGTCATTTAAGAACAAGCGCTTAGTTCGGAACATGCTAAGTCTGAGGTAGAGACACGAGAGACAACACGTGAACGGCACACTGCAGTCTGTGAACACAAATTTGGACGTTGATGGCATTAAGTCGATACTGAACCCACTGGAAGAGATGAAATAAACCTGGAGAGAAAATATAAAAGAATGTGGAGAAACAGATTTAGACGCAAACCAAGAGACATAAACAACACTAAATTGCATTTTCGATGCGTCATACATATACTATGCACAAAATATCACTTCGGCTTGGCTGGTTAAGCTGATTAAAACCACCCCCGCAAAACATTCTCACTCAGAACATTCGGACAAAAGAGAAATGCGAGGGTGCCATCTCCACCTGCGCTCACGACCGCAGCTGTTTTGCGGCAGGATTCACCGCGGACCGGTCTGGACGGATCTCAGCCTGGCACCTGGGGTCAATCCATCCAGACCCCGGGAAAGCGGAGCGGAGAGTGCGCGCGTCCGACCGAGCCCCCTCACCTTGGCTCGTTTCAGCAGCTGGATGATCTCGGCCTCCACCTCGTCTGTCGCGTCCTCTCCCGACTGCTCCGCCGCCGCTGCGGGCCGCGAGAACCAGGCGAGCGCTGCGAGAAGCGGCTCAGAGGTCACCGGGACCGGCCCGCGCCCCCGCCCTCCCGCCCGCCCGGCCCCGCCCGGGAGCGCGCCGCTCACCTGCCAACAGCGGCAGCAGTCCCTGTCCCCGCGCCGGCGTGCCTCGGCTCGGCCGCCCCTCGGCACCCGGCCCCGTGTCGCCCGCCCGCTCCGGCAGCAGACGCGCGGCGCATCCTCCGCACCGCCGGCCCGCGGCCCGCAGCAGCGTCCGGCCCAGACGCCAGCGCAGCAGCCGGAACATGCCTCCGGCGCGTCCTCAGCGCACCTCCAGCCGCGACTGGCGCGGGACGCCCCGCCTGGCCGCATGCGCGATGACGTCCGCTGACGTCACGTCGTCTCGCCCCGCCTCCGGCCTGGAGCGCGTGAGGAGTTCGCCGAGTACCGGAGGAGAACGCAGGCTCGGTGCCATGGCTGTCACGCTGCCGGAGGTCGTGGAGGAGCTCCTGAGCGAGATGGCCGCCGCTGTGCGGGACGGCACGAGAAGTAGGGCCCGCGGGCTTTTTATTCTTACCCCGCACGGTTCTGCCTCTAATGCCTGTGCTCGTTAAGTTGTTTAAACACAGGAATTTGAGTGATAGACGTCAGATTCCGGAGCGCGAGCCGGCTGGTGGGGACCTCGGGTGCTTGAAGAGAGCCTGGGTGCACCGTGGGTGTAGGCAAGGGTCAGGGCTTCGGAATGGCAGAAGCCTAGACAATTTTGAGTTACTCAGAATCTGTTTCCACAATCCGTGATGCAAAGTTTAAAAATAATATTCTCCTTTAAGAAAAAGTACTCTTCCTATACTTTGTTTAGAAAAATATTCTAGAGTCCCAAAACCTAAACATCTAGCCGTTGAAAGATACTTTCCCCCTGTGGTCAGCAGGGGGCGCCCCCTGTCTTCAACGAAAAGACCAAACAAGATGATTTTTGCATACTTGCTGGTGTAGAGGAGGATCTTCTCAGTAGCTCAGCTGCAAGATGGCTTGCCCGACATGCATTGAGCATAAGACCAGGCACAAGGCTGAAATCTCCGCACTTGGGAAGTTGGAGACAAGAGAATCAAAAGTTTAAAGTCAGACTCAGCTACATAGTGCTAGGCCAGATGGGCTACTGTAGGAGACTGTCTCAAAAAGGGGGGAGGGTCGGGAAGATCCTTTTAGACTGATTAGAAGCACTCTGTCAAAAATGGCGCCTCAAAATAATAGTCAAATTAGAGCTCAAAACTGCTACTGTCCATTCATCGCGCTGTGTGAAAGGGTTTGAGTTTCTGCTTTAAAGGGATGAGAAAAATAATGTTCTCATTTTGCTCTTTTACATATGTATAAAAGATTTGGTCAACCAGGTAGTCAAACACATTTTGATTCCAGAAGAGTTGTGGGGGTGTCTGTTGTGAGCTCTTGATTCCTGGATTCGACCATAAATGTTTGGGGTTTTACACACCCCTTGCCAGAACCGGGATGTTAATGAGAGTGGGTTGATCTATATCAACCCCACTGAAGAGGACCCCACTGACATTTGACATCCCAAGGTCAGGATAGAGTTCTGTTTACTTTCAGTGGCGCCGTTTTCTGCTGATTCGAAATCTTGGCTCTTCCTAATCCCAATTCTTCATTGGTAACCTTGCAGAAGAAAAGTCCAGGTTACTTGTGCATGTTGTATGAACTTGTTGGAGCTGAGCCATATAGGAAGCTATGGTTCCTTTCCCGTATAACTTGGACTCCTTGTACTATAACCGTCTCGGCTTTGTATGCTTACTTAAACCCCGAAATTTTTGCCAGTGTTACAAATCTCCACTCAAAACGTTAAGGCATTTTATCAGTTGTACTTTTCCCTAAAGAAATATGTCCAAGAGCCTGCTGACTTGCCTCATGTGAATCGGCTGTTGTCGACGGGAACTACAGTGATCTTCCTCACTGTTGCAGTCCTGGGAATTCTCTTTACCCACTTTGGTCTTATGTTTAGCATAGCCTGCAAATTTCTTTCCTCTCATTTATTCATGTATATATTGTTTCCTGTCTTATGAAGTCCAGTACTTCAGTAAGTTCCTGAAGGAGGCATGAACTAAATTTTTGAGGCTTTGAATGTCTGAAAAAGGTTTTTCTAGTCTCACACTTCATTGAAAGGTATTAAATTACACGTAAGAAAGAACATTTCTTCATCTGAAAGCATTATTCCATAACAGTCCAGCATTTTGCATCTAGCATTGTTCCTGAAATAAAGTCTGTGGCCTTTATTTCCTCTGGGTGTGGCAGGTCCTCCGTAAGCGCGGATGTCTGTTCCCTTTCGAAGATCACGTGTAACCACTCACCTTCCTTTCTACTTTAACATGCTTTAAACCAACTCGAGATTACTCACGAAAGTTGGCCGCTGCAGCACCAGAGCTGTAGGTGGATGTTACCCCTTGTTGCTTAGAGGAGAATGACCGAAGAGTGACATGGGAGGTGGGGGGGGGGAAGGGGTTGGGGTGTTGGGAGTGCTGGTGTCTGTTTCCTTTTGTTTGGTCTCTTTGTAGCCCAGGCTGGCCTCAAGTTCAGTATTCGTGCCTAAGCCTTCTGAGTTTCAGTTACAGGTGTGTATCTGGCTTTTCAATTTCTTTTTAAAAATTTTGTGTGTATGGGTGTTTTGCCTGTATGGGTATCTGTGTATCATGTGGGTGCAGTGCCTTCAGAGGCCAGAAGATGGCATCAGATCCTGTTGAACTGGACTGTGAGGGAGCTGGGGTGTGAACCCTGCTCCTCTCTGGTCTTAACTGCTGAGCCCTCTCTCCATACCCTCAATTTTTACCTCGTGTTAATCCACGGATGTTGATCCCATGGGTGTGGAGAGCCAGTTATATCTTGTTTATGGCCTTGATTATCAATCCTCTGATACGATTTTGTTCGTTTTATTTTTATGTGTGTGTGTGTCTGCATGTGTTCATGTATTATGTGTAAGGAAGCCCCCAGAGGCCAGAAGAGGGTGTTGGATCTGTGGCAGTACAGGCAGGTAAGAGCCACCCAGTATGGGTGCTGCAAACCAAACTCTAGCCGGCTTTGAGAGCTGCAAGCTCTCTTAACGGATGAGCCGTCTCTTCAGCCCCTGGTTTTGTTTACCACTCCATCCTGCGGGTACTCTTGATGTACTTGATAAATGATTTTTTTCTTTCTAGTGTTCCTATCACTAGGTTATGAAATGTTGTTTACTGTCCCTCTGCTTCTTGGGAACTTCTTCAACTGTATCTTCTAGATTTTCTATGAGGTTTGAATTTCTGATGTTATATTTAATTCACATTGTTCCGCTGAAAATGATGTTGTCCCCATGCCCGTTTCAGTGCATTAGCTGGTTTGTTCTGATATTACTAATAGGCGGTAGAACCTTCCCTCTGGCCAGTGTTTCCTCTCGACAGGTTGCTTTCCTTATTTCTCTTCTCTTTTTACTTTGTAGTGATGATTCTTGTCACGTTTTAGAGGAGAAGACTCAAGCAAGGACTTCTAGGTGATGAAGGTCACTGTAGTTCTCACTGGGTTCTTAGCTGGAGCATCCATTCCAGTGCTGTCTCCTGTTGGCGTCCTCAGATTCCCCAGTCTCTGGCTGAGAAGGTGTTGCCTGGGAGAATAGCTCAGTGGCAGAGGGAAGAAGAGGAGGGTTGACTGCTTATCGTACAAGAGTCGTGATGGGAAGAGAGCAGCAAGTCCCTGTTTTGGGTGTTTTCTCCTAGCCTTGAAATCCTCTATTAGAGCCTCTCTTGAGAGTCAGTGGTCATCTGCCAGAGTGAGGGAGCAACAGCCACCTACAGCTAAAAGGGAACTGGGGTTGATCTTTCTTTTTATGTTGTTATATAATTATTATTATGATGATGATGATGGTGATGATGATGATGATGGTGATGATGGTGATGATGATGATGATGACACAGTCTATGTAGTCCTGGGTATTCTTGAACTCAATTTGTAGACCAGGCTGGCCTTGAACTCAAAGAGATCTGCTTGCCTCTGTGCTGAAATTAAAGGTGTGCACCATCATGCCCAGCGGAACTGATCCTTCTTAGACCACTTTCAGAGAATCTTATTTTAGAGTTCCTGCCCGATACCATCTCCAAAGATCACTAGTTGTCATGAGTTTTTGAGGTTTCTTTTGCGGGGGCTTGTGGAGGAGGGTAGTAGGTTCTGAAATATGTGTCAGACTTATGCTTGGTTCTCCCTACTGCTACCTTCACATTCAGATTGCTAGGGTCTGGGAAGTTATATTCCACTTTTGTATCAATTTCCAGTGTATTTTAGCTGTTGTTTTCCCCTGCCTTTCTCATCCTTGGGAACTAATGATTTTTTTAAATAAGTAAATAAATCCTTTTATTATTGTTTCAGTGGGGTTTGGGAAAGGAGTAGAATTGGATACAAGATTCTGTTTACATCTTATGTGGTGATTTGGTTATAGTGGTTGTAAGAGCTTCATGTTGGTACCCACTAGTCTAACGATTAATTCTTCCATTTTACAGTTTCTGACGAACATCTCTCATCGTAAGTACATACTCTTGTTTGATTTTTTTAAAAGTTACCATGTTTTAAGACTCATATCCTTTCAGTATGTTTCTTGGTTTTTAAAAAATAGGAAGAGGGCTGGAGACATGACTTGCTGCTATTCCAAAAGACCCAAGTTCCATTTAGAAGATGCACTGCCACCTATAACTCCAGCTCTAGGAGTTATAGAGCCCTCTTCTGGCCTCTGTGGGCACTGCAAACACATGGCACACAGACTTGCACATAGGCAAAACTCCCACACACATACATTTTTTAAAACATTAAAATAAAATAGACATGGTGGCACACTTGTAATCCCAGCGCTTGAAAGGGAGATGGTATGAGGACCAGAGAGGGGCTTCAAGATCATCCTCAGCCACACCAGAAGTTTGAAGTCATCCTGACCTATGCAGGACCTTGTCTAAAAACAAAAACAAAGAAAACTAAGGATCTGGAGAGCTACCTCAGTGGTTAAGAAAATTTGGTTCAGTTCTCAGCACTCACAGCAGGAGGTTCACAAAGCCTCATATCCATCCCCCTTTTCACCTCCATGGGTTCCTGTACACACAGTGCACCCGCATATACTCAGACACAGCACGTCACATAAAATAAGGCAAATAAGTCTTTTTAAGTAAGCAAATAAGTAGAAAATAGACAAATAATAAAAGAATGCAAATAAGCAAAAACATTTAAGAGAAATGAGAAATATTTCTAATTATAGTAATAATAATAAAGATATTTTTTTCTATAAAATTAGCAACTACAGAACAAAATGTTGACAAAATATGGAGAAAGGGACATGTAACCCCTTGCTGGTAGAGATGGTAGAAGGTAATCTAGTGTCTTAGTTACCTTTCTACTGCTGTGACAAACCATCATGACCAAGGCAACTTACAAAAGAAAACATTTAACTGGGGGCTGCGTATACTTTCAGAGAGTGAGCCCCTGCCCATCAGAGTAGGGAGATGTCAGCAGGCAAGGAGACATGCACAATGCTGGAGAAGTAGCTGGGAGCTTGTGTCTGACACACAAGCTCCAGACAGGGAGAAAGTGCTAATTGGGAATGGCCTTGGGAAACCTCGAAGTGTGCCCCAGATGACACAACTCCTTCATCGAGGCCACACCTCCTCATCCTTCCCAAACAGTTCCACCAACTGTGCCAGGGTGGGGGGGGGGGGCTCAGACAGAGGAAAGAAAGAGAAAAAGTAAGTGCTTGCCCAAGAGGTGAAAAGGGAAGACGTGTTTGGGTGTTTTGTTTGCGTGTTTATCTGTGCACCACATGCATGCAGTGCCCATGGAGGCTAGAGACAGGCATTGGCTCTCTTGGAACTGGAGTTACAGATGGGTGTGAGCTGCCATGTGGGTCCTGAGAATCAATTCCAGGTCCTCTGGAAGAGCAACCAGTGCTCATAACTGTGAGCCATCTCTCCAGCCCAAGTCCATGGGTTTTGTTAATATTTCCAAACTAAAGTTAGGTTTTTTATTTAAAGTCTGAGGATTGAGCAGGGGAGGCAGGTCAGTTGTAAACTACTTGTTAAACACAGGTGCCTGAGCACAAGCCCAGCACCCTCTAAAAGCCAACTGTGCCGGCTGTGCTCCTAATCCCAGCACTAGCCTCCTGGCAAGTTGCAGGCCAGTTAGCAACCAAGGATGTCACTTGAGGAACAGCACACTCAGGAGGGTGCAGAGACCGAGGGAGAGGGAGAGCTCAGCGGCACAGTGCTTGCCTAACGTGTGTGAGGCCTTGGCTTCTGTTTCAGCACCACCATCAAAAAGAGACAGGAGAGTGATCCTTCGTGTCTTAGGATCAACCCTTCTAACCCAGTGTCCTTGTATTCCCTAGGCTGAAGTTTGTGTTTGGGTCATCGGCCATCCAGGCCTTGGATTTAGTTGATCGAGAGTCCGTCACTTTAATCTCATCACCCAGTGGAAGGCGTGTTTACCAGGTAGAAGTCTAGAGGTGGGGATAATCCAAACAGAAACCCTTAGGGCATAAATCTCTTCACAATCTCTGTGGAAGCTGATGACCAACATAAAGTATGGACATCCTGGACCATTAAAAGGCTTTGACCCAACTTAGTAAAGTTAACATAATCATAATTTAAGATTTGTATTTATTTTGAATTGACAAAAACCATACATTTATGGCATACAAAATGTCTTGACATATGATATTTTATGAGATAACTTCATGCTATTGACATATCCAACTATCTCAAACTATCTTACATGCCTACTTCTTTTGTGATGAGAACACTTAAAAGCCCATTCTCTTAGATATGTTCAAGTCTGCAATACATTGTTAGTGTAGTCAGTAAATTTCCTGAGTTTATGTCTCCTTCTTCAACTATTTCCCTAATCTCCTCTCCTCCACTCCTAAAATGCTGGGTCACCACCATTCTGCTTTTGCTTCTATAAGCTGGATTATTTTAGATTCCACATAAAGCTCATGTAGTATTTGGTCTTTCTACACCAGGCTTGTTGCACTTAACAAAGTATCTCCAGGCATTTTAGAAATTACTCGGTATCACTGTGTTAAACAGTGTGGATAGGCTCTTTTCTCAAGTATTACCAACCTTTGCTCTCTTGTTGATAATAGGGGCAAGTGTGCACGCGTGCACACACACACACACACACACACACATACACACACACATGTTTATTGACATTTTCATCCTGTTCATAATCTCATGTTTATAGGAAAAAACCAAAATGCTTCTTGAGGTTATTCTGTATGTATAGGTTAATTTTGTCCGCACTGATCTTTTAAAACTGTTGTCAGAAGTACTGAAGTATTTATAGTGAGTCAGACTCCTGAGTCTCTGTGGTCCTTAATTTGCCCCTTGGGGCTTACAATAGATCTGTGATGTGACAGCCTCTTACCATACTCTTATTACTTTCATGCTATTGATAATTCTCAACAGAAGCAAAGCCAACTATTTCTTTTGCAAGAAACTGAAATGCAGAGGGTAAAGTAACAGTCAATCTGGCTACTTCACACTGCCAGACTCACAACACGAGACTAGGAAAACTATTATAAACAGTAGGCCAGCATAGCCACCTGCACCCAGGATAGCTTCACGAGACAGTGGTAAATGTGGCCACAGTGGAGGGAGGGGCCTCTTATGCACAACATGGAAATGCTGGCAGTGGTGAGCCAAGTTGGTGTGTGCCTCAGAAGGGTTAAGATAGACACCATCCGTGGGGTGGGACATTTTTTTCATTGTTTGAATTCTATCTTCTGAGACCAAGTCGGCAACTCTTAATTCTTAGAGAGAGAGTGATTTGAACAAAGCCTGCTCTGCCAAACGCGTGTGTCTACTTAGGAGTCAGCTTGCCATTCCATATTGTAGCTGACCTTATTTGACCTAAAAGGTCATCATGTGTTTCTTCATTAACAAAATGGAATGTTGGATATATTTACAATTTTTGGATAAAACTTTTCTACTCAAAGGGGAAATTTTCTCATGGTGGGTTTATAGATGAATAATAGTTGGAGCCACTGAATTTGTTTCTTGTGTTATCTTTTTGTATCTTATATACTTAAAACATTCAGAACTTCAAGGACCCTTCCAGTCTCATAGAATTTTGGTTCCAGGACTGCAGAGACAGCTCAGCAGTCTTCTTGCAGAGGATCTGGGTTCAATCCCATTACACACACAGCAACTCACAACTGCCTGTAACTCTAGTTCTGGGAATCTGGTACCTCTTCTGACCTCTGTGGGCACCAGCCATGCACATGGTACACAACACATAGGCAAGTAAAACATATAAAATAAAAATAATATAAATCTTTTTTTGTTTGTTTTTTTGAGACAGGGTTTCTCTGTGTAGCCGTGGCTGTCTTGGGACTCACTCTGTAGACCAGGCTGGCCATGAACTCAAGAGATCCATCTTCCTGTACCTATCGAGTACTGGGATTAAAGGCATGTGCCACCACCACCTAGCCTTATAAATCTTTTTATTAAGTTTCAAGTTAAAAGACTTTTTTTTGGGTCTCAGCTCCATTATCAGCTGACCAGAATAGGCAGACTCTCACTGTCCCTCAGTTATGTGATCTGGCTACTAGCTAAAATTTTAAACGTCTTGTTTAAAACAATTTGAATTATTTTTGTCATTATGACTTCCTTAATGGTTGTTCATCATAGTCTTTATTATGTTGCTCTGTCATTGAAAATAGACCCCTAGCTATGTAGCTGTCAGCTTCATCTTTGACTTGAGTTGAGTGAGACTGGAGCTCTCAGACAGACATCACGTCCATCTTATGGTACATTGTGCAGTCATCAGTAAGACTCAGGGCTCATTCCTCAGCACTGGAAGGGGACAGAAGTTGAAGCAGACGCTGCCTTGGTGCCCAACTAGTGCCCTTTCCATGAGTCAACTTTTACTCCATAGGTCGGCCCAGATGTTTTCATTATCCTCAGGTGTAATGTGTAATTATTTTAAAGTCATTGTTCTGTTGCTGTCACCTGAGCTGCCTTTTAGACACTTTCAGTACTTAGGAAGGGGCTACTTCCGTCAGGAAAGGCTCAGTGCTGGCAGTCTGGAAGCCTTACAGAACAAGGTTGTATAACTTACTGCATATCCACAGGAGGCAGCTGTAGTTCAGCTCCTAAAACATCTGCACTCAGGGATCCCAGTTCCGAAGCAGCCCTCTTGGAGGACACTGGAGAACATGGCATACTACAATCTTTAACATTTTGCTCAGCTACTCACATTCTGTAAGCTACCACAGCTCACACAGCCAGTCCGTATCAGGATAGGGACAGTAAGCCCTTTTTCCAGAAAGAGGCAGCAAACACAGGAAACAATAAATGCAGCTTCCCAAATGCAGTAGCCTACAGGGCCTGAGGTGGTTATAAGGTGGTTGCTCTGACTGGATGATGATGGGGTCACTCTCCATACAAGCAACCCCAAGTCACTACAGACTTCCTGCCAGGGAGACTCCTGAGAGTCCAGTCCTGGTCTTGAGTGTGTTCTTTCCTGTTTCCCTTTTTAAGATCTCCTTGCAGGGGTGGGGAAAGGAGGGGTGAGTGGGGGCACATTCCAGCCTGTGCTGTGAGTGGAAGAACTCCGAGCAGTTCCTGTAAGAGAGGGTCCTTCTTCCACTGAAGAGTGAAGACACTAAATTAAATTACCCCTAAGGTCAATTTCCAGTTCTAAACATTTCTAACTCATATTTTTGCCCGATTGTTGGGTTCATTAGTTGTCAACTGCTAGATAAGGAAGAAGCAAATTAAAGCACTTCTGTCTTTAGAGTATCTGCTGCCCCAGGAATTTGACCAGTTTACTTTGAATCTCAGGCAGCCTTTTGAAAGCATAAGGCAAGGGGACCTCTGTAGAATTTATCCCTATCCCTAAATCACCAGGCTTTGGTTCAACATAATCCAGGAAGCATTCTGATAGATCCAGGACCTGCAGAGTCCTGGAGGCTTTGCCTGTTTGAGTCTAAATCTAGAGAGAAAAGAAGGCACATTAAAGGTATATTCTTTGGTAGTCTGGAGAGCCGATGTCTACCATGTCAATGCTGAATGCGGGTGAGTTTTCTTGAGGATGAAGTGGGAAGCAGTTGGCTTTAATGTCCGTTCATTCTTTCTAGACTCACTAGGGAAACTATTGGTGCTCAGCGCTGTTGGTGTCATGTTCATAAGACAGCAAACCTCGGAATAGGAAGTGTATAATGTTTAGTTTTTAAGATTTAAACTGTGTCTAGGTATGGTAGAAGGACATTCCTTATCATCTCAAATCCCCCATAGAATTCTGCTGACTTAGTCAACAAATTACCAGAAAAGACGTATCATATTAAGCACTAACAGACAAACAGAAGCACAGCACTTGAACCTATTATTTCTTCTAATTAAGGCCTTACCTGTTACTTGTTCTCAGGTTGGGGCAGAGGATCCTAGGAATGTTTACATTATAATCTTAACAAATCCTGACTTTTTCATTTAGATTGCCATCTTAAAACCTAAATTTAATTTGAAAGCCTTGTGGCAAATTCAGATATGACAGTCTACTGTAGAGTAATTGAAATGTTTTTACTTCCCTTTGATGGTGATAATCTACTTCATTTGGGAGCTAACTCGGATGTAGCTTGCATTAACTAGTGTTCATCACTATAATGAGTATCTGGCATAAGTCACTGTGAAGGAGAATGGGTTTCTATTGGCTAGTAGTTCAGAGGTTTCCATCCACAGCTGATGGGCCCTGTTGTACTGGCCTAGGGCAGCACAGTATGTTACCGTATATTATTGCAGGAACAGGAGGCTGAGAAGGCCTCTTCACCTGGCAGCCAGGCAGCAAAGGTTGGAATCCCAGGATCTCTTGCAATGGCATGCCCACAGCAGCCTAACCCGGTCTAACTGTACCCTGCCTCCTAAAGTTTCTACCACTTCCTATATGCACCAGGAGATAGCAATCAAGCTTTTAACACATGTGCCTTTGGGGGGCATTCAGAATCCAAGCCATAGCAAGCTGCCAACAGGAAATGCTTAGCTACTTGGTGGTACAGTGGTTTCTCCACAAACTGGTCCAATCACACCACAGGCAAATCTCATTTTCCTTTGATGTTTCCTTTGTGTTCCTTTTGACTGTCACCAAGAGTATTTGTTGTACTGGGCCTCTCACCAACACCCACGTATGTGTCCTTCTTCCATCCCACTGGATGAGCAGGCAGATCTGAACTTGCCTCCTTTCCTGAGACCTCCATCCTGAGCTGCTGAGTCATCCCTCTCCCCTCTCACACCCTTTCTGCTTCCTTCATCTGAGAGCAGCTGTGTTCCTGCCTCCCATGCGCTCTGCTCCTTTCCACACTCTGGGATTAACAGCAGCGTTAGAAACGTCCATGCATGCAGCCTCATACTACTGGTGAAGGGCCCCACAGTAAAATGCACACGAGCTTTTCTCCAGTCCTTTTTAGTCCCTACAGGCTGAGACCTGCGCATCACAGAGAATAAGAGGCTGTGTGGAAGGCTGAATTAGACAAAGTCTTCTACCGCCTGAAGTCCTAGAGAGCTGAAGAGAGAAGAGTTTGTACCCCACAGAAAGAAAACTTTGTTTTCCCTTTTGTATAAACTCCACTGCAGTTCTTCACAGTGATGTCCATCAGCAACTCTTGGGCACTGAATGGATCGTCAGGACCCTGTACCAGGAGCAAACCTTCTAACACTGTTCGTCCTCTTCTTCCCAGGTGCTTGGGAGTTCTGGCAAAACATACACGTGTCTGGCTTCCTGTCATTACTGTTCATGTCCAGCGTTTGCCTTCTCAGTGTTACGGAAGAGTGACAGTCTGCTGGTAAGAATGGGCTGGAGAGATGGCTTAGAGGTTAAGAGCAATTCCCAGCAACCACATGGTGGCTCACAACCATCTAGAATGAGATCTGATACCCTCTTCTAGTCTGTAGGTATGCATGCATACAGAACACTGAATATATAATAAACAAAACAAAAAAAATGGACTCTTGCCACTGCACCCAAGTTGGGAGAGAAAAGACCAGCCTCATTTCAGACTTTAAGTGCTACATACATTTTTGGGGAGGAGGTTATACGGAATGGGTATTTCCCTCAATATTGGAGAAATTGTGGCTTATTATCCTTGTCTTAGTCACCTCTTGAATTCAGCCTCCTAGAATGCAATACCATTTTTGGTACTTCACCAGATTCCTGTTTTGTTTTGTTTTGTTTTTAAAGATTGTAGAGAAGGTTGTGGGGACAGTAAAGTAATCTTGGAAATGAGTGCTGGGGAAGTAGACAGCCCAGTAAAGAGAGAACTAAATAAAAGGTGCTCACACCTCATCCCACTGCTTGTAAAGATGGCTTTGGCCTCACATTCATCCTATGGAGCAGGAACACCTCCATCTACATCTCTGCCTCTTTGTGAGTCCACAGAGTCCAGACATCAAGTAAGGAGAGCATGTCTGCATACTGCTTGTACCAAAGGGAAAGAGATGCACTACCCTCCTCTGCTAAGAGGATAGTGCATCTCCATTCATATACCCCACTAGCCTTGAGTGTGGTATATCTCACCTGTATAATGACAGGATTGAACCATGGTCCTCTCAGGATCCAATGCTGTGTTCTGTGCCACAGGTCTAATAGGGTCATCTCCACACATTTCTGTATATGTGAGAATTTTCCCTATGCTCCTTCCCCACCCCAGAAGACAACAATGATTAAAGTGGAGTACAGGCTCTGCATGCTCATTACAATGAAGTTTGAACCTGCTGGGTAGCTATTAGATTTGCATGAGCTCCCTTGTGAGGAACGGTGAGCAGAATAGTGCCTCAAGGGCTGCGGCCGTGCTGTAACTGCACTCTGAAGGCCAGGACAAAACCAACTGAAAGCATGGCAGAGTTTCACTTTCCTCCTTGCATGTGATAGTGAGGGGTTTGATTAGACTGGTCAGACATGATCCTGCTTGTTCCTAACAAGTTTGTGTTTTGTATTCCAGTGTAAGCATCTCCTGGCGATTTATCTTAGTCAGGTTATGAGAAACTGCCAGCAGCTCAGTGTGTCAGACAAGCAACTGACAGACCTATTATTGATGGAGAAGACACAAGAAGCATAAAAGGTGCAGGAGCAACATCTTTCAAGACAGAAGCCTATCAGGAAATTCAGTCAACATTTCATGGTTCTCAAGGTGGAGAAATAAGATACACTTCCCAACTTGTTACTGTCACTTTGCCCTCATAGGCTGCAGGATGGGCTTTGGATTGGCACTGTAGGTTGCAGAGGGTTTGTGTGTGGCTAAGAGCCCTGTATGATCTTAATATGAACCAGCTTCTGAACCTCACAAGTAGAAATGTCCCTGGGTACAATTCAGTATTGTTGGCTCAAATAAAGCCCGATACCATGTTGTGTCTGCAACTAGATCATGTTACTAAAGTGCTAGTGATGTAAGGGTGGGATGGTGGACCAAACTGAGTAGGAACAGCGTAAATGAGAACATTAATCCTCACAAAAGGATGAGAGCAGACATGTAGCTAAATGGCAGCAAGTGTGAGAAGATGAGGACTCTTCTGCTATGCTCATCTGTGTGCTGGTATCAGGGCAGCTTACGGGGCTGTGCTGGGAGAAATGGTGTGGAGAACAGGGAGAGCTGGGTTTGCTCTGTGAGCATTTCTAGGCTTTTATAGCATGATAAGGAACATGCTAAAGCCCTGGAAGGAAACTAGATCCTACTAGGAATTTCACATGAAAAGAAAAGACAAAGTAGGTCCCAGGAGTGGTATTGGAGAGAAGAGACGAGACAGACCCAGAGAAAGCAAAGGAACTATGAGAAAATAACCACAAAGAGGAAACAGATTGTAGCCCGGGTAAAGGACTTAAGAGGTAAAGCCACAGCAGCCAGAAGGTCCTAAAGGGTTGGGAATTCCCTGCCTCTGTGAGCACTCGTCCTTTTAGGAACTGAAGAAATAGACAAATGGAATGAGTGACTTCATAGCCTGGGGACACCCCCCCCCCCCGCACTGTTGTGCCCCAAACACAAACTGTTAGTGAACAGCTGCTGGATAAAAAGCCACACACATGTTGCTTTTAGAGAACCAGAGGGCTGGCTGAGCATTATGTTGAGTTGTAGCAAAGAAAAATTCAAAATTTCTTTGCTAGTCGAGAGCCCTGGACTCGGTATGAGCTTCCCCTTTCAGTGGCCTTCAGGGTTGGTGCAGACAGCACACTATGTACAACAAGCCAGTGCAGTGCCTTGAACGTGTTTTTACAGTTTTATTTCACTGAATATAATGCACAATTAGGTATTTTCCTTAGTAAAATTTCACACTGTGGGTTCCAATAAATCTTAACTTGGGAGAGAAGCAAACCCAGTCAGAACCTATGTCAAGAAGCAGGATTCTGTTGAGGAGGAACCCATTTCTCCAGTTTCTATCTAGTATTTTGTGTACATGGAAAACATTGAACTTAAATTGTTTTTTAAAATTATAATTCTATTTCAAAACTTAGGAGAATATCATTCTCTAAATTAATACAACAGAATCTTAATTAAAGAATTATACTTTAGTTTTCAGGGTTGCTGTCCTAGGAACAAGTATACAATAGTATAGCCGACTTTTATTTTTCCATTGCCGTAAGTGAAAAGTACTTTTATTATAATAGTTCACAGTGTTTCACAGTAAGGTAAGTTTCAGTCATTTTCTACCATGAGTAAGGCAGATTCTTAAAAATAAAACCATCTTTGGGAATCAGTTCAAGCTGCTGTCGTCATCCACACAGAGCAGCTGAACAGATTCATAGGTGTATTTAACCTTGGAGCCTACTGATTGCATATGCATATTAGCTAGACTTGTGTAACTCCAGGTCGGACTCAGAAGAGCAGTTCATTTGCTTGGAAGGTGCAGCTGCCTTTCACAGTGAGAATCAGCCAGTTGTATCGAGTCCCATTGTTTATTTTAAGCCTTCTCCAAAAGGCCAGAGCCTAGGTCATAAGCCCAGACTGAGAGAAGACTGTGCCCCGGCCTGCCCACTCCCACCTTTGGTGTCTGTCTGGCAGAGAACATAACTGGAGATGATTCTGTGGAAAGTGTAGCGGAAGTCTCGGTTCCTGTAGGCATATACAATGGGGTTGACGACTGAATTGGCGTGCGACAGGAGGATGGCAACATTCATTAGCCACTTGGGCTTATCCCTGGCAAGATCCGGATGGAAAAGAGTGACACAGTTGATGGCGTGCACTGGTAGCCAGCAAAGAGCAAAAATGCCTACAATCATGGCCAGTGACTTGGCTGCATGGATCTCTCGCTGCAGAGTGGTCCTTGAGTGGTCCATCAGCTCCATGCGCTGCAGCTGCTTACAGGCCACCATGAAGATCTTGATGTAGATCACCATCATTATGAGCAGTGGAGGAAGGACACACCCAAAGAAGTTGAAATACACCATGTAGCTCATGGGGACCACATTCTCAAAGAGACACCTCACAGGACAGCAGCTTTTATTCATGCTTCCATCCCCAGATCCTGTGCAGTTGCTGATGGCTTTGTCTTTACTATTCCAACCCAGGAACGGAGTCAATCCAATGCCAAAGGCAAGGACCCAGAGGAAAGCAATGATCCCTCTTGCTCTGCTCCCAGTGACCAAACTTTTATACCTGTTAAAGAGAATATTATCCATTATTGGTCATGTTACAGTATTCCTTAACCAGAGCCCAAAGTCCCACCCTGCTGGTGTCCCATGGCCCTTTAGCTCACCTGGCCTTGAAGGTCCATTTCCTGGGGCACCATGGCCATTACTTAACACAGAGACACGGGAGCAAGTGTCAGCAGCTTTGCTGCAGGAAGCTCAGAGTGACTATCATTCTTAGCCAGGCATGGTGGCACACGCCTTTTATCCCAGCACTCAGGAGGCAGTTTAAGACCAGCTTAGTCTACAAAGCAAGTTCTAAGACAGCCAGAGCTACACAGAGAAACCTTGTCTTGAAAAACAATGACAAAAAATAAAAAAAAAAACCCACCTCATTCTTGACTCAGTACTTGTTTCTGTTCAGTGACAAAGGTATACATGTCTTAGAGGCCCTTTTTAATAGCCTCTGTACTGGTAATTGCAGGCCTCCTGGAAGGCACTGTTGGAGTAGTTGAGATATGCCAGTGTATAGGACATGTCTGTGCTCGAATGTTAAAGGACCGCCATTGTTAAGGGGAGATGTCACTAACAAATAGTGAGGAGACATGTATGTGAAACCTGAACAAAGGTCCAAGGAGTTCCCTGGACTCAGCTGACTCTGCCTGTGGCTTTTGACAAGAATCACTTCTCTTAACACCCGAAATTTGCTTTGGGACTGGTTGTGATGGGCACACACCTATGGCCCTCCAATCAGGAGGCTGAGGCCACAAAGCAAAACCTTATCTCACAAAAGGAAAATGGCCCTCTTCATACTCTGGGCAGGGCACGGCTGACTTCTCTGCAGACTCTAGAACAGAGACTCTGTTAGTGGCTCATCGACAGAAGCCACCAGCAGGAGAGTTGCTGAAACTTGGGAAACCAACATCGATAACTGGTCCTTAGTTTGTTACACATATTTTTCCCTCAACTAGAATGACAACCACCTAAGGACAGAGCATATCTTACTGAATTGGTATCTCAGGACCAGTATATAGTCTGTTCTTTTTTTGGTTTGCTTTTGGCTTTTTTGAGACAGGGTTTCTCTGTGTAGCCCTGGCTGTCCTGGAACTCACTCTGTAGACCAAGCTGGCCCCAAACTCAAGAAATCTACTTGTCTCTGCCTCCTGAGTGTTGGGATTAAAGGCACGAACCACCACAGCCCAGCTGTAGTCAGCCATCATGAAAACATCCCTCATTTGATACCTGTTAATAGTAGATTTTCAGCAACTATGTACGAGGAATACTCGATGCTGTGGCCTGGGCAGGCAGGACAACCAGTTCAATCTGCAGAGGAAGCCCACTGAGACTTGGTTCATACATAATGACCGTTTGGCTTTGCCGCTTCCTCTCAGCAGTAGGCAGCTTAGTTGCAGGGCCTTTGCTACAGGATGGCCTGCTGAGCTCAGCTGCTCACTGCATTTGTCTTGGCCAGTGATGAAACTCTCTGAAAAATGTTTTTCCTTGCCAGTGCCTTACCAGGGCCATCAATAGCACAGTTAGTCTCTGCAAGGTAACAATGCCTTCACAAAGGCTAACCACTCAGAATCCTGTCCGTGAGGTAGCCTGCACTACAGCTCTGCCCTGGACTCAGCCATATTAATTTAGTTCAGCTGAACCCAGGCCAGCCTTGGTGGACTGACTGTGGGGTAAGCAAGTCCTAGCACTTCCGTTCTCTGGCCAGTGATTGCTGAGGTACAAACAAGGAAAGCTTTAGTCTACGACATCATGGAAGACCTCTCAGTGGAAGCTTATGGATGAGAGGGAGGAGAATCCTGAACAGCAAGAAGATTCCAGGCAAATGGCACTCACACGGGCTTTCAGAAAGTGCCAGCTTACAGACTCGAGGCCGTGGAAGACTTGCAAGCCAAGGAGTGTTCATGTTGTAGAAGTCACTGGGTCACAGCAACTGAGTTTTAGGGATGCATGAGGACACAGAGAGAGCAAAGAAACTATTTCAAAACTCAAGAAGATGCTCTCTGGGACCAGGATTCAGCCTGGATGATGCAATGGATACTGGAAAAAAAAATCAACAGACCTTGAAGATGGATTAGATGGAGGATGGTGAAGAATCAGGGATGATGCATGGTTTTCAGGGGGTTTTCCCCAGTATCCTAACATTCACTGAAACAGGTGACTATGGGCTGTCATGAGAAGAGTGGATGTTAGTAACTAGTGATGGAGACCTATAGAGAAGATGCAGAAAGACTGACCCGGGTGTTGGGTATGGTGGCATGCCTGTAATCCTAGCACTTAGGAGGTGGGGACAGGAAGACCGGGAGTTTGAGGTTAATATACGCTATATGAGGCTATCCCCAGCAACCTCCTTCCCAAAAAGAAAGAACAGGCCATCAAAGAAGGCTGAGGAGGCAGAAGGATGCAGAGCTGTGTGAAGGGATGCTACCTGAGTCGTGGCAGAAGAAAGGATAAAAAGGCTGGTTTAAGAGCAAAGGCTGGATGGTGACGTGGGCTGTGTCTTCTTGAGAATTGTCACTTCACAAAACTGAGGAAGGGAGAGGCAGTTAGGACATGGGACTTGTCACCCCGGGGAGGGATGAGGAGAGCTTGCCAGGCAAACAGTGAAATGGCCTTTGGGATCTTGATGGTGGTGCCACTTTGTATTTGACATGGTGCAGGCTGGGGCCATGGAAATGGGATTTGAGAGGAGGGAGAGGAACACCGAGAGCTGAGGGACAGACTGGAGCACTCAAGCTGGGTGAGTGACTCAAGTGTCTACAGATAATATCAATAGTAGGACGGCAAAGACCCAGGGAGCCAGATATGAGAGACACCAAATTTGAGACAAGTGCCCAAATCCTCTCTCCAAACAAATTCCAGTAGCACAGCACATAAACCCCGACTACTTGGACACACTACACCCTGAAACTCACACCTCCCACTAACCGAGTCTCATGAGAAAGGGCTGCTAACCCAGGCTACCACTATGAAAAACAAGGCTCGGAACTTAAATGATTTGCCCACTACCACTAAATCATAGCAACACAAAGCCCATCAAACTGATGGCTACCACTGACCAAAGTGGTTACTTCCTGTCTAGGGAACCCCTAGCCCTTCAATGCTCAGCTCACAAGTCCCAGTTTCCCTTCTTCTGTCACCCAGCCATGCAGCAAATGCTTTAGCTCCCCCCCCCCCCCCCCAGGCAAGAGAGCCGCTTGCCAAGTCCTGGAGCCTCTGTTCTGCAAGCAGCACACAGGAATCAGGAGGATCAGGACTTGAACAACCTCTACCACTCCTTAGTGCGGAGGTTCTCAACCTGTGGGCCATGATCCCCCCAGGGATGAATGACCCTTTCACAGTGGTCACCTAAGCCATTGGAAAACAGTCCACGTTAAAGGGTTGTCCTGGGAAAGCAGACTCTGGCAATAGTTGTAGCTCTCGGCTGTGCAGAGCTGTGTCCAGGTCCTTATATAAAATCATTAGCTAAGGGGACTGGTGGAAACAAGCATACAGAAGAATCGACAATAGAGCAGTGTGATTGCTGATTACATAATGAAGGGGCTGGGGGCTGGCCAAGGGCTGCATAACCAGTGCTGGCCTACTGGGACAGGGTTCTGGGGCTCAAACCAGGTCACAGTCCCAGCTCTCAGGATGCTTTCAGTTCCGAGCCCCTGGACACCAACATAGTAAGTAGCCTGAGTCCTCTCATGAACAGTGGCTCCGGAGCCTGCCTCCCAGCCACAGCTGTGACTTCCAACACAGATTTACATAGCACTTTACATGGCTGGGAGCTAGACTGGGACTTAGCAGGTACCTACCATCAATGAGACCGAGTTCATTCCGGAGTTCATCCCACCACAGAGCACTTCCTAAATGCACACTGCTAAGTGAATACATGCTGAGAACTATCACAAGCTCCACTCCTCAGTAAATACAGACATTTCTGTTGTAAGACGATATGCATCTTTTTGGGTTTTTGAGACAGAATCTCAATCTGTCCAGGCTGTCTTGGAATTCAATATGTAGCCCAGGTCAGCCTCAAATGTAGGGCAATTTTTTCCCCCTCGACCTTCTGAATGCTGGGAATAAGATGTGAGACACCAAGCTTGCTGCTAAGTACATACATACATCAAAAACTTCATGTTCCCTACATCTACATCTACACACACACACACACACACACACACAGGACATAGGTGAACATAGGTTAGGGCATACCACTCACAACACAGTTTTCTAGCTAGGGTACTCTCAAGATTATTAGGGTCAACTGTGTGGGCAGTTCAGTGGGGCTAGTGGCTGCCAGAGTGCATATCTGAATAATACCAAAAAGCTGACGGGATCAGAGAGAAACCAATCTGGTATAGCTGGAAGAGGAGCTCCGAACCAGGACACTGTTGCGGTGCTGGGGATGAAAGCAGGCTGGGGTGCACAAGATAGGGTGCAGTTTTTTAAGGAAGGGGTGTCAGGCAAAAACAGTTTCTATTCTCTTTATCCCTGGAATCTCCTGGAAGTCAAGCAGGTCCTTTTCTTTTCCTGCAGAAGAGTGTGCCACCCCGCCAATTCCTGTCCCTGGTTCTTCCCAGGCAAAATCATATATGAAGCAAAGCAAACATCCTGCTCCCACTTGCCTGCACATATGAATTAATTCACAGAACAGAAATTTACATGGAAGCAGAGAAGTTCACACTGAAGTATGCCACTGTGTTCCTCGGCACCCAGTATTGCCCAGCTCATCCCAGCGGAACAGGCTCCTTAACAGCAGAGATGAGCATGCTCCCCATTCCATCCACAGCCAGCACTGTACCCAGAGACAAAGCCAAAGAGCCTGGTTTATATAGAGACCAGCTCACCACCGTCTTATCACATAAGTGTATTTTACATCTGCTTGTAGCTGCATCTGGAGTCTGTGACAAGGGAGTACATGTTAACTAACTGTATTGCTTAAGAACAACTCATTTTTTCTGGAACCACAGACTGATGGGGTGTGTGTGTGAGAGAGAGACATGTACACATACACAGGACATACATACATATTTGTGCTGTTTTGTTGTGGTTTGAGTTTTTGTTTTGTTTTTTGTTAACTTGATACAAGCTAAAGTCATCTGGAAAGAGGAAACCTCAGTTGACAAGATGCCTCCAACACTGGCCTGTAGACAAGTCTGTGGGGCGTTTTCTGGATCAACGATTGATGAGAGAGGGTCAGACCAGTGTGGGTGGTGCTGTGTAAGAAAGCAGACTGAGTAAGCTAGTAAACAGTGTTCCTCCATGGTCTCTGCTTCAGTCCCTGCCTCCAGGTTCCTGTCCTGACTTCCCTCAGTGACAGAGTGTATATAAGCTGGATGATGACTAAACCCTTTCCCGGATTCACACAGAAACCCTGCCTCCCCCACCCCCCCCAAAAAAAAAACGAAGGAAGGAAAAAAGTAGAGGAATAGAGGGAGAGAAGTTGGTTTGGGTCACAGGTCCTTTTTGTTGTTGTTCGTTTTTGTTTTTATTGAGTTATACGTCTTCTCCACTCCCCTCCCCTTTCCACCCTTTCCCATAGGCCATAGTTCTTATCATAGCAATAGAAAGCAAACTAAGACAACTGGCGTACTATAGCTGAGTAACATCTGAGTGTTTGTACCTGGCGGGAAGGCTGATGTCTGTAGGCAAAGTTTCTCTGTCTCAGCAGCTGCTCCTAAATAACCATTCAGAGACTTATTATTAATTGTAAAATGCTCAGCGGGTAGCTCAACATAACCCTTACATTTTAAATTAACGCATATTTCGTATCTACCCTCTACTATGTGACAGTACCTTTTTTCAACACAGAATTTTCAGCTTGCTTTCCTCTGCATCTCCCATGACTCTACCCTTCTTCCCACCATTCTCTCTGCCCTGAAAATCCTGCCTAGGTATTGGCCAATCAGCTCTTTATTAACAATGAGAGCAAAACATTTTCACAGTGTACAGAAGGATTATTTCACAGAAAATGTCTGTCTGATATCACCCAGGAGTCTGAAGTTGAAAAAGAGTAGTCCCAGATTAAGCCACACAGCCAACCAAGAAACTAGGACAGTAAAAAACCTGAAGCCAGAGATGGACTTCAATCCAGTTAGTGAGCCAGGCTGTATTGCTAATAACTTCTGGAAGTGCCAAAGAGAGGAGAGACTTGATCTTCTGGAACAGGGCCAACCAGTCCCCATCACTCAATTTCCTCCGTTTCTTCCCTTAGGACATTACATATAGAATTCTGATCTATTGGCAACAAGCTGGTCCATCCACAGAATAGCCGACAGCTTAACAGGTAAGCTGCAAGTGAAGAAAATAGCTGCAAAGTTGTAGAGAGCAGCCACGAAACCCCAGGACGCACGAGACACAGCGAGCATGCGGAAGAATCAGCAGGAAAACGGAGCAATATTCCAAGCCGGGAACACATGCAGAGACCTCAGCACATTAAGTTCCAAGAGGTGAGGGGTCTGGAAGCCAGGGCAGAAACACAGGGAGGGGCCTAGGAGGGGGAGTACTGGGCAGACAGAAGCTCCAGGCAGAGCAAACAGGGCCAGAGTCAGCTACGGTGTCGACATCAGCAGTGGGAACAGATGCCGTATACAGAAAGTCACTTCGGGAAGTTTGTGGTGGGTAGGCCTGAAGCTACATAGGCAGTAAACCCAAGAGGCATTGGGAGGTAGAAAGGTGGGTGTCAAGCAAGAACTTTCATATGGTAGGAGAGGGGACAGTGCTGGGCTCCAACAAAGCAGGAGGGGCTGAACCCAAACAGTGAAGGACTAGTGAACCCCAACCTCTCCATAGTTCACACCCAACTATACTTCCTAGCCTGCGAGTCCAACCTAGGCACGGAATATACCTGGGCCACAAGCTCCACAGCACCTCTCCCTAGCTGGCCTGGACTTCCTCTTCCACCACCAGCATCTCTCTGTGTCACCAGACCCCTTTGAACTGTCTTCTAGATTCCCATCTTCAGCTACAAGCACACCACTTACCATTGCCCGTTAGATCTGCCAGTCCCTCCAGATGACTCACCAATCTATGTGACAGTGCCCACATTCCCATTCAGTCTGCTGCTAATCAGCCCTCTTGGGAGGCCGGGCTCACTAGCTGGATCTGGTCCACTGGGGAGTCAGGCTCTTTATTGTCCGGTATCCTGGTTGGCCGTGTGGCTTTACTGAGGACCTCTTTCCAAACTCTCAGGCTCCTGGGTGATATGTCAGACAGACATCAGCCTTCCCTCCAGGTACAAATGTTCTCCATGGCCTCTGCCATACTCACACTTCCTTTCTTCCTGGACTGGATGACACCTGGCTTTACTACATCATCTTGTCCCTTCCAGTCCATCCAGCTGTCCACCAGAGTGGTCTTAAAATGAAGATCTAGCATAACAAAATTCCTGATTTAAACTCTACACTTGAGGGGCTGGAGAGATGACTTGGCAGTTGAGAGCACTTAATAAGGCTTCTGCAGAGGACCCAGGTTCGAGTCCCAGCACCCATATGGAAGCTCACAGCCATCTGAACCTCAGTTCCGGGGGATCCAACAACCTCTTTTAGATTCAGCAGGCATCAGGGATGCATACGGTGCACAGACATGCAGGCAGGTAAAACACACATACACATAAAAATTAAAGTAAAATAGTTTTAAAAATAAAATGCCTACATTTGAATCAGGTATGGTCATACACATCTGTAATCCCAACACTTGAGAGGTAGAAGCAAGAGTATTCTGAGTTCCAGTGAGACCCTGTCTTTCTCTGTCTCTCTCATACACATACACAAAATAGTAAAGAAAATTAAGTTCTGGGCTGAAATGTAGCTCCCTTGGTAGGGTGCTTACCTAGCACCATGAAGCCAACCGGGTCTCCTAAACCAGGTGTGGTGTCACACACCTATAATTCCAGCACTCAGGAGCAAGAGGAAGTGAAAGGTGAGTCCAGGCCAGCCCGTGCTATGTGGTACTGTCTCTAAAGAAATAAGTAAAGAATTCTACATTGGTGGGTAAGTCTCACCTCGTTAACTCACGAAACCACAAGGACTGACAGTAAAGACACAAAAGTAAATTCATAAGTGTATTAAAATCAGAGTGGAGGGTATCAGGAAACAGAGGTTTCGGGAGTTTATACAAACCAAGGCAGGCAGGATCATCACGGTGGTGTGGAATCCTCAAGGAGAAATGCAAACGGCAGGGATGGGAGGCTCCAGCCTAACAGCCAGCAGGGGCTGGAAAGGTCAGAACAGAAGCCAGGACAGAAGCCGGGAGCTATGGCTCTGCCCCCCACCCCCCACCCCGGGGCTGGAGATCCAGCCGATGGAGGACGGGGTGGAAATGTCTTGACTATGTCCACACTTCCATGTGAAGGAATTCAAACCCACTGAATCCAAAAACTTTTCTAAAAGCAGATTCAAGGCAAGCATGGCGGCATATGTATAAAAGCACAGCCACTTGGGAAGGGGACAAGAGGTTCAGGAATTTAAGGACAGCCTGGGCTCTGTGAGCCATCCTGTTTCAAAATAAATAAGTAAATAAAAACCAGTTAACTTTATGGGACCCTGTCAGGCTCATCAGCAAGTCTGATGACCTGAGTTCAATCCCGGGGATCCATGTGATAGGAGAGAACCAACCCCTGTGAGTTGTCCTTGGCCCTCTATGTACACGCTGTGGCATGCATACACACACACAGAAACGCAAACACAAAAAAGGGTGGTGGCCCACAACTGAGTGTCAGAAGGAGCCAGCAGGAGGGAGTACAGAAGGCTGCTCAGCAGAAGTGCTAGTCACAGAACGGAGTGTGCTTGCTTTCCTTTTTGTGCCCTTCGAGGTGCCGACTTCTATGCCACCCTCAACACACACACCTCTTAGGTCCTTTAGTGACACAGCAGAACCTTCAGGACAAACTCTGAGCTCCCTGGGAAGCCTCCAGGCCCTCTGTGACCCGCCTGCTCCACCCCTACTGCTCTGCCTCCCCAGCCTCACTCTGTGCTTAGTGCAGGCACCAGGGCTCTCTCTCTGCGCCTTTGCACTGGCTCCTCACACAGCCCAGTGCTCTTCCTTCCTATGAGCCCCACCCACATGCCTCAAGCATGAGCCCTCTAGAAAAAGTGTTACACCCCCTCAGTCAAACTGTTCTCAACTTTGATGCTGTCTGAGAAGGTGCACTCCTTAGCTGTCATGGAGACCTACAACCACTTGTAAGGTCTCCAGCCTGTTAGCCTGAGACAGAGTGGATCATGGCAACACCGTTAAGGGAGAAAGAACACACTGGACAACAATTCCTGAAGGTTGGTGATGAGTTGGAAGTATAAGAAAAGGCTGGACCCCAGACCCCTGAACTGAAGAAAGAGACAAGGATAATCCCCAGCCCTTCAGCTGCTACTGGAGTTCTGAGTGCAAGCATATGTTTGGACCGGATACAGCTTCCTTTTCCAGTCAAATTACCCTTCAGCCGTCACCCATCCTCTCTGTCACATGCAATAAATACTTGAGGGCCCACATCACAATCTGCTGGCACCCCCATTCATGGGAGATACCCCCATTCATCTCCCATTCATCAAGGACTGCTCTTAGAGAATCCAGGCGGTGTCTGGCTTCTTTCCTGGAGCTAGCCCCAAGCTGTCTAGGGCTCCTAGGAAAGCAGGTTCGTGTAGCATGTGTGATCCCAGGCTAAACAGCTCTGGGCCTCATCTCCGAAGTGCCTGCCCACAGAGTTCTCAAGACTAGGCAGGAGGTGGTATATAAGAGGCAAGCCCACCCATAGAAAGGGCTTTAACAAGGTGTGGGTGCTGTCACAGATGGAAAACTCCAACATGCAAGAAAACTGGCAGCATGTGTTGAACACCTTTAGGCAGGGCACACCCATACGGGCACAGACCAGGTAGAAGAGACACTGAGTCCTGCTAGTGGCCGTGAGTTAGGGCCTGCAAGGCTGCAGACCCGGTGCCTGTGAAAGGAATGCGGATGGTCTGTCTGGAGAAAACGTTGTTTCCTTTGCCCTTCTGCATTAGTGGGAGCTCTCTATAGGAACAAAGCTTTTAGAATGAGCACACACACATATAGGGGATTTGTTTTATACACACACACACACATATAGCTATCATATGTATATAATGGTCCAAGAATCCAGTTCACAAGGCTGATGTCTCACGTGGTCTTCAGTATTTGC
Source organism: Myodes glareolus (assembly GCF_982192425.1). Classification (NCBI taxonomy): domain Eukaryota; kingdom Metazoa; phylum Chordata; class Mammalia; order Rodentia; family Cricetidae; genus Myodes; species Myodes glareolus. The sequence goes on from NC_142034.1 coordinate 61,982,013, forward strand.
TGGAATTCTGAAGAAGTAGGCTCTACTTACAGTGAACGGGTGGACTTGCCAGCGAGAGCAAGCAGGCAAAGAGAAAGAACCTCTTTCTACCATGTCTTTTAGACATTTAGGCTACCAGCAGAAAGTGTGGCTAGATTAAAGGTAGATCTTTCTACCTCAAATGATTTAATTAAGAAAAAGTCCCTTGCTCTTTCTCTTTTGGTCCTAGGCACTTCGAAAAGTCGGACATGGCCAAGTCCAAGAACCAAACCACACAACCAATCCCCAAAATGGCACAGAAATGGCATCAAGAAACCCCGGTCACAAAGATACGAATCTCTAAGGGAGTCGACCCCAAGTTCCTGAAGAGTGTGTGCTTTGTCAAGAAGCACAGTAAGAAAGGCCTGAAGAAGATGTAGGTCAACAGTTGGAGGGCAATGAGTTCATGTGCAGAGGCCAGCAAGGCCCTTGTGAAGCCCAAGGTGACAAAGGGCCCTAGTCGCAAATTAAGCCATCTTGCTTTTATTGCTCACCCCAAGCTTGGGTTAGATTAGAAGCTACATGGCCAAGGGTTGCAGGCTCTACCAACCAAAGCCCAAGGTTCAAATAAAGGCAGAGGTTTCCACTCGAGCCCGAGGCCCAGCTCAGGCCCAGGCCTCAGCTCCAGCTCAGGCTCCCAAAGGTGCCCAGGCCTCCTGTGAAGACAGATGAACTGGGGTGACACACCGACACAGTTTGTGGACGATCAGCGGCCTATGTGACTTTACAAATAAACTTGAGGCATGATCTGTAAGTGAAAAAAGGGAGGAAGGGAGGAGGGAGGGATGGAAGAAAAGAGGGAGAGAGGGAGGGAGAGAGGGAGGGAAGGAGGGAAGGAAGGAAGAAAGGAAGGAAGGAAGGAAGGAAGGAAGGAAGGAAGGAAGGAAGGAAGGAAGGAAAGAAGGAAGGAAGGAGGAGTTCCTCACTGGGTAGTTGTGGCACATGCCTTTGGAAGGCCGAGGCAGAAGCAGGTGGGTTGTTCCAGGGCAGTCTGATCTACAGAATGCGTCCAGGACAGCCAGGGCTGCACAGAGAAGCTCTGTCTCTAAACACAAAACAAAAAAAGGAAAGTAAAGAAAGAAGGAAGGAAAAGAACAAGTCCCTCACAGGTATACCCAGCTGCCAAGCTGACAAGCAAGAACAACCAGCACAATTTCCCACCAGCTCTTTCTCCAGACAGCCACAGGCGGTGCATGCCGCCTTTCAGAACAGGATGTAGATGGTGGTCTAAGGTGCAAAACCATTTCCTGCTTGGCTGCCCCTGGGCCGTGGCCCTTCCAGGCAAGCTCAGTAACTACAGGCTGTGGCACGCTGGGTGCAGCTCTGGGCCCCACTCCATTCAAGGGGAGAGCCTGTGATGACCAGGAGGACCTGTCTCCTCTCACCCCTCAGGGGGAACTGAACAGTTGGGGTGCCTACCAGCCCCAATTCATCACCCCTGCCTGGCCATTTCCATGCTCTCCTGAGGACTGGCTGGTTACCTCAGGCTTGACTTCTGCATCCTGAGGACCAGAGTTCCAGGAGCCCTCCTGAGTATGTGACCTCAGTTCCAGCCTAGTTTTCAGATATGCTCAAGGGGCCTCCCCTCCCCAATTCACCCACCCAGGCAAAAGCCACCTGCTGCCTGCCATATTGGTCAAGCTGGAGAGCAGGTCAGCAACAGAAATGTGAGATTAGACAAGAGCCGGTGGTGGCCCTTGCTGCTGGCTTCAAGGTCGGGGTTCCATCCTGGAGATGGAGCAAGTCCCCTGTGTACTAACAACAGAGGGTAAACTAAGTACAAAGCAACACCCAGTTCTGGGTAACTCTGGAGCCAGGACCTGCTTTAAGTAGGCCACACCCCAGAATCTGCAGCTACCTGCCCCTCAGCCCGTGGCACCTGCTGCTTGCCTAGCTTTCCCAGCATCCCCAGGACCTGTATCACCCTATCCTCATGCAGGCCTGTGAGGGATCTTCTGACAACACAACTTCCTCCATTAGAGCATACTAAAACAGCTGGGCACGGGGGTGCACAGCTCCGGTAGTACCCGCTACCCAGGCTTCAGCAGGGCTCCAGAGCAACTCTATAGATCTGCTCTCTCGGGCCCTCCTGCCCCACCCGCCTTCTTTGTTTTTTGTTTTTGTTTGTTTGTTTGTTTTGTTTTGCACTGTTTTTAGAATATACATTCCTAGTGACACACACACACACAGTGTGGCAGAGGGACAGAAGGTAGGACAAACATGGCCCTTTCATTCTGATTAGCCAATAGACACATCTCCCTCCAAAACACCGTCCCTCAGCACCTCTAGGAGAACAATCAAGTCAGCTCTTCCAGAGTCAACCATGGTAAAAGGGAAAACTAAGTTCACTGAGCAAAAGAAGGAAGGCCCCCAGGAGTGGCACGGAGGGGGAACAGGATTAGGCTAAGCCAGGGGGAAGTGCTCCTGCGGGCACCAGTAGGAACCAGCCAAAGGATGAAGTGAGAGAGCCAGGGGCTGCTGTGGGTGGAGACGTGGCTGACCTCCCACAGCCACCAGCTTCCACCCTAGCTCTGCTGTGCATCCCTAGCACAGCCTACTTCAAAAGCTTCCCTGCGTGGGAGTCCCCACCCAGGCAGAAAGCAGGACCTGTCTGTCTGTAGACACCCCTCCCCCTAAGGACAAAGGATACAGCCTAATAGAAGTGGTTTTTTTTCAAATGAGCACAAAAGGATGGTTTTTATGCCTGGCATCGCCTCCAGGCTCCCTCTTTTCGTGCTGCAGTGCCTGCCCCTCAGGTTAGTGAAAATCAAGACCAGGGGAGCCAGAGGCTCCTAAGTATGACACCATCAGAGCCATGGGGTCAAGTCTAAGTTTGTTTTGCCCAGGTAAGAGATGTGCTTATCTAAGCATTCTGTGCTCACACCCGGGCTTCACTGGCTTGGCTTTCTGAGAGAGACACCGCCTCCTAAACAGGATATTAAAAAAAGGGGGGGGGGGGGTATTTTATTTTATAATTTTAAGTGTGGGTGTGCCCGACTGTAGGTACTGTAGGAAGTCAGAGAAGGGTGCTGAATCCCTTAGAACTAAAAGTATGGGTTCTTGTAAGCCAACCTGATGTGGGTTGATGGGAACTGAACTCTCTGGTCCTCTGAAAGAGAAGTATCTGATCTTAATCCCTCATCACCTTTTTTTTTTTTTTTTTTGAGACAGGGTCTCCCAATGTAACTCGGGCTAGCCTGGGACTGGAACTCACTATGTAGCCCCAAGCTAGCCTCAAACAGGCATCTTCCTGCCTGGGGCTTCTGAACGCTGATTTCCATGCCTGGACCACACCTGGCTCCTTAGCCAGGCACTTCTGTTCTGAAGGCTGTAGTTCTATGGCCCCCAAGGAGAGTCTCAGAACCAACTCAGATCAGCCCACGTCAAACAAGAGGAGCTGAGTTTCAAAACCTGTCTGATATTTGGAGGGTTTTCAAACTTTTGATATAAATAGCAGACCCAAGGTAGACATTAATTTTGGAGGCCTTTATACACCCTACCCCACGTCTCTGATTCTGCAGGACCCAACTGGGTTCTGTAGTCTGCATTTTTTTTTCAGACAAGGGTCCTGCTGTTACCCAAATTAACCTTGAACTCCTGGACTCCAGGCAATCCCTCCACCTCAGCCTTCCTAGTGCGACTGGAACTACAGCCATGTTGCCAGAGTTCAGCTCAAAGTAATCTACATTTTAACCTGCTCCCATAGGGTTGCACTTTCAACTGCTGAGGGCAGGAGGCCCACCATGCACGCCGCCTCTCGGGAGGGCTCAAGGAAGGATGAGAACCTTGTATACATTTCGACCTACCACTGTGCAAGCTGGTGCTAAGGCAGATTAGACACTCACATCTGCCCGGGTGTGGAGCAGGATACTGCTGTGCACACTTCCAGATCCCCCAGGACAGGCCTGCGGATGGTAATGGCACACACTGGCCTCTGCGCTCACTATTCTTCCTCCCTTCACCTTCCACCAGCCCCTCACCCTTAGCAAATGCAAAGGAGAAGCAAGGAGCCTGTGATTCACATCTGTTTCCCCTTAAGACACCCACACCCGTTGGCTTCAAGACCCGCCCAGCACAACCCAGGACAAGAACTAACAGATTTAAACATTTATGGAACTTCCTGCTCCGGTCATGTGGCACAAGAGATACTTGGAGTGTGTCCTGGGTGAGCTGCCATGTATTTGGGGCTCTGCCAGGGGCAAGCCCAAAGGGCTTCCCCTGAGTAGGCAACTCAAGCTGGGGGCATTTGACTGCTCAGCACTGTGGGGAAAGAAAAAGTTCAAAAGGCCATAAACTACTCTATGGGAAGCAAGAGACAAGACCAGACCCAACAGAATGGAGAGAAGAGATGCTGTGTGGGTCCACGCTCAGAAATCCCTGGGTTGCAGCGCTCCTGAGGGGATATGTGAAGCCTCCCAGTCAGATGCCAAAGGCAGTGGATGTGGACCCCCCCACACACACACACAGAAGCAGGGGCTTCCTGTCCCATCTGGGACCCAAGATCCTACACACAAGCGACCACCAGGCTCATCACATCTATCTATTACAAGGGCTTGTGGGAGTTTTCTGCTGATCAATTGCCCAACACATTTCTCCTAGAAACACTGGAGTACTGCGGGCAGGACCTCTTCTCCACATCTCTACAACACTGGGGTCACACACAGCCCCGGGAGACGGGGATGGCATGGTAAACACTCTGGTTCGGCCACTCATCCCACATGTAGCATCCTGAACCAGACCCTCATCTCCCCGCGCCAGCACCCCTCACCTCCAGCATGCAGGCAACAGCACCTGTCCTCTGGGTAGTGCCAGGATTGAAGTATGTACATTTAATTGGCATTGGCTGGCACAAAGTCGGAGCTCAGTGAGTTCCTCCCTTTCTCTTCCTACTCTTGTGACTCAGTTTCCTCCTCTAGGTTCCAAATCTAAAGAGATCCAAAGCTCACTTCAGAAATGCCAAGGGCAGGCACCAACAGACATCAAACAACTTTAAATTTATTAACTACAACTGGGAGCCATGTCCCTTGCTAAGTGCCTCGCTACCCTGAATCCTGTTTTCTCAGGGTGGAAAAAGGAGAAAGTGGTTTAGGCGTATTCGGAGAAAGGGCCTCTCCGGCTGCTGGGCACTGTGGCTGTATACAAATAAGGTTACACAATGGCTAGAGGCTCTAAGACTGCTTGTCAGTGTTCCGTGAACCAGCAAGAACAGTAGCTCTTTAAAATGTCTGGGAGTAATCTGAGTCACCACGGAGCTAGGAAGGACCAATGCTCCTAGAGTTCCCCACCAGAGCTAAGTGGCACTTTTCCCTTAGAAATAAATGACTCGCTGCCTCAGTTAGGAGAGGCACATTTTAAAGCTGGGTCGTTATAATACTGTGTCCCATATAACAGTACCAGTTCCCAGAATCCAAAGTTGCCTTGCTTTTAGTTGAAGTTTCTGGGGGCCCATTACGCACAGGACCGCGAAAAGCAGCTGCTGTTAATCCATCCCTTTGACGAGCTAAGAGGGCCAGAAAGGTGTATCTTTCGCCACGAGGGTGGAGATGCAATCACCAAATCTTCCCGAGCTTGAGCTTCCTGAGTCCGTGCCGGGTACCTCGCCCGGAGCGCACTTCCCAGAGCCCCTAAGGGTGTCCTTATTTAGATCCCCTAAGCTGGGAGCGACTGGAGCATCCCTGACGCCTAAGAGACGCTTAGCCGGTGGCCTGTTCTGCTGCTCCAGGACGGTCTCAACAACCCGCAGTGGAACAGCCTCGCGGGAGGTGACTGGCATCCTCCACGCCAGAACCTCCCCTAGCTTTTAATCTGGCCCATCTGAAGTTTTAGAAGGTAGAACCGTGGGCCTGGAGAGGGCGCCCCTCGGTAGAACCTAAACAGGCCCAGGCTGGAAAGATTTGCCTCACCTGAGCGGGACGCAAATGGCCAGATACCTGTCGACAGCCACGGCCAAGAGGCTGAAGATGGAGCTCTGCGTGAGCACCAACACGAAACAGGCGAGGAAGAGGCAGCTGTGGAAGTCCGTACAGAAGCCCAAGCTGATGGTGATAGCGAAGGGGATGGCGAAGAGTCCCACGGCCACGTCGGCCGCCGCCAGAGACACCAGGAAATAGTTGGTGGGGGTCTGCAAAGCACTCGAGGCGCCCACCGCGGCACACACCAGCACGTTGCCCGCCACCGCCAGAGCGGCAATGACCAGCTCCAGTGCCACGTACAGCGCGTCCTGCGTCTCCAGCGGCATGGCCGGGCCAGCTGGGCCCGGGGTGTCGTCTACCAGGGTTGCGCTGGTCGCAGGATAGTCGCTAGGGCGCCGCAAGGCATGGCCACAGCGCTTAGACCGCGCGTCCCGAGCTGGGTCTGCGCCTCCAAGCCGGTGCGCACCGGACGGGGGGCGGGGGCGTGGCCTTGTGTGGGCGGCGCCCATTGGCCGCCTGCCAGGAGTCTTTCTTGGTCCCGCCCTTTCCCCCCGTGGTCTGTGCGCCACCTCCCACCCAGTCAGGCGCCCCAGCTATTTGCCCTGTGCACACTCCCCACTGGGCGTGCAGACCCTGCCACACCAGAGCTGCCACCTCCACCCCATGTTGGCTCCGGGTTTCCTCTCAGCACTGCACTCCGCTTGCGGTCCCTTGTCCCCCGATCCCCAAGGCCGCAGCTTTCCAGACTCTTCCTCCCTCTGCTGAGCGCCCACACTGCAGGTGACCCATCCTTCCTCCCACGTGCAAGAAACCCCCAGGGCCCGCCGCCGCCCGCTCCCCCATAGCTGGCTCTGGCTGCTCCTCTGCGTCTGGAGTCTTCAATCCTAGAACACTGCCGGCTGTGCCTTTTGCCCTGAGGAAGCCACTATCTGTAGTCACCAGCCAGTATAGCTAAGGAGATTGTCAACGCGACAAAGATGACTGGAAACATAGAAAGCCGAACCCAAACAACCGGGTGATGGTCAAACAACTTCTTTGTATGTGGGGATAATGAAACTTTTTGATTTTTTGTTTTTGTGTTTTGTTTTGTTTGTTTTTTTTTTTCGAGACAGGGTTTCTCTGTGTAGCTTTGGGGCCTATCTTGGAACTCGTAGACCAGGCTGGCCTCGAACTCACAGAGATCCGCCTGCCTCTGCCTCCCGAGTGCTAGGATTAAAGACGTGTGCCACCATCACCCAGAACTTTTTTTTTAATATTTATTTATTTATTTATTTATTTATTTATTTATTTATTTATATTTTGCATACATTGGTGTTTTGCCATGAGTGTTGGGTCTCCTGGAACTAGAATTACAGACAGTTGTGAGCAGCCATGTGGGTGCTGGGAATTGAACCCAGGTCCTCTGGAAGAGCAGTCAGTGCTCTTAACCACTGAGCCATCTCCCTAGCCGCCGCCCCCCCCCACCCTCAGAACTTTTTAATGTGAGGCTAAACTTGCTTTCTTTCTGTATGTCTTCGTAGGGGAGGGGGGAACAGGTACGTTGAACTGCACCTTTTATATGGCTGGATTGTATGGTCTATAAATTACATTTCAGGGTTAGCTGTAATAGTAACAGCAAATTCCCTATGGGCCCACACATATGGTCGGCATTGTCTACCAGGATCCTAACATAGAAAAGAAAGTCACCAAACAACAGAGTACACATTCTATTTTTTTATTTGACACTTTAAATTTTATGTCATCTTATTTATTTGTATTGTTTTCATTGAGCTATACATTTTCTCCACTCCCCTTCTCTTCTCTCCCGTGACTCCCACACTCTCAATTTACAGAGCCCACATTCTGACTGGTTAATTTAAAGATTTTTTTTTCTGTTTTCCACGTTGAGAAAAACCTTTTTAAAAATACCTTATGTATTTGTATATGTTTTCCACAAAATATTGGCAGATCCACAGGTCCTGTGCGCTGGTCATCTAAGTTTTGGTAGCATCTGCTCCTTCTTCCCATAGAACCTGACACTGGCTTCTGCCTCTTGACACAGTTGGCAAGCTGGGGCCTCAGAGCGGGCAGATAATGGGTACAGCGCTTAGTATGGCGGGAGGGAAGGGACTTCCTGGTGTGGTGGCCTTTGCATAGTGGACTTTCGGCAGTAAGGGGTAGGGAGTCAAATGAGGCAGAGGTGGGGGAAGGCCAGCCATGCCCCGGAGAGTGGAGACTAGAGGGCCTGAATGGAGAAGGCTTTGCCCACCAGGATGGAGTGCTGGAGGAGCTGTGGTGCCAGCCCTCTGCGCAAGGAGCAGAGCATTAGGAACAGAGAGAGGGCTGGTGAGCTGAATGGAGACCTGCTGCTCCTGTGAGTGGCTCCGGTGTATCTAACCATTGGCATCAAGGCAAGCAGCATTGTCTGTACCTGGATGTCCATCTTCCCTACAGAGCTCAACCTTCCTCAGCAGACCTCCCCAGAATCAGCAGAATAGGAGGCCTACTCTCTCTGTCTGCTGGGGTCACCAGTCACCTACCCACCCTTCGTCCTCTCTTCCCACCCCTAAGTCCCTATCCTGAAGTGTCCCTTGGTTCACCAACCATCTCTACCTCTCTATAAGGTACACTGAAAATGAATTTCTGATCTGGGAGGGAATGAAGTCAGGAAGGCGTCATGGGATTGCTTCTTGAGAGGAATGGAATTCTGTGACAGACCGTCTCAAAATAGAGAGGAACAGCAAAGCACCCATCAACCTGTGACGTCAATAAAATCTGTTTCCTTTTTTAATTTTTATTTTTGAGACAGGATCTATGTAGCCCAGGCTAGACAAAAACTTACTATGTAGCTGAGGAGGACCTTGAACTCCTGATCCTCCTGACTCGCCGGAATATACCACCGCAGTTAGCTGTCTGTCCTTTCAGGACACTTAGTGTCTTCTTTGAAGAAACTGACAAATGAATTTTGAAATGTCTATGTAAACGTAAGGGACTGAGAGCAGCCAAAATAATCTTGTTAAAAAGGAAGAAAGAAAAAAAATCAGGGGGCCAGAGAGAAGGCTCACCGGGTAATAACACTTGCTGCATAGCCTGACGAACTGAATCCAAACCCAGAATCACGTCAAGATGGAAAGAGAACCTGACTCCACCAAGTTGTCCTGTGAACTCAACATGCACACTGTGGCATGTCCCAAATAACACACACACACACACTAATGGCAACCTACAAAACAGGATAAATTCTCTCCAGATTACACATCTGATGAATCTAGCATCCCGTATATGTTAAGAACTGTAGAAGGCCGCAACCACACTCTCCACCATAGATGGCGCTGCACCGCCAGGTGAGCTAGAAAGCTCACACGTGTTGGTATTTTTCCACTACTCCCAAGGTATCACCTGGGACTGGGAGCAGTTGACCAATCAAAGAGTGACACGTCCAAAGCAGGGTCTGTTTCCTATATAAGGGATGGGTTCCATCTTATCTGGGTCTCCGCCATGTGGCTTATGCTCTAGCTCCCAAGAGACATAAAGCTTTTCTGCAGAAGTATCCTATGTGTACCGCGTGGTTCTTGCTGGCGAGACGGTAGCGCGGGACAAAGAACTCTTACAAATCAATAACAAAAGGATAAATATTAACATGTTTTGAAAGGATCAAGGATCTACATACACGTTTCCTAAGAACAGATGACCTGACCCAGAGTGAGTGTGTGCTCCATCTCCAGGAGCCAGCACCGCAGCTGGTGAGAGGCAAAGCAGACTGTAAGCTGGGTCCATTTAGATTCTAGCCTTGCCTCCTGCCCATGCCCACATCAAACCAGCTCCAGTTCCAGATGCTCCTGACTCTGCTGTGGAAAAGGGGTGCTGTTACGAGTTGCTGTCAGTTTTCTTTTAGGATATCCCTCTCACTTCACCCAAAGGGATCCTGGTGAGCAACAAGGGTCTCAGACTTCTGGAATGGGGGTGACAGTTCTGGAATAATCCTTCTGTACACTGTCTGACTATATGTCGCTATGATTGGTTTAATAAACAAGCTGACAGGCCAGTAGTTGAACAGGATAAAGTCAGGCAGGAGAGCCAAACTGAGAGTGATGGGACAAAGAAGGGGAGAGTCAGAAGGGTAGACAGACAGACAGACAGACAGAGAACAAATTGGACATATAAAATGGGAAGGAGGTAAGCCTCAGGGAAGCATATAAATTAATAGAAATAGGTTGAGTTGTAAGAGCTAGTTAGTAATAAGTCTGAGCTATTGGCCCAGCATTTATAATTAATATTAAGCCTCTGAGTGATTATTTGGGAGCACACGGTTGGGACAGGAAAACTCCCCCACAGGTGACCTCAAGTGCAGGCCCTTGTTAGAGGCCAGAGATTAAAGTATTAGTCCCCAGGAGATGTTCCCAGATGAGATACATAGAAATTGAATTCGGATGCCCAGCTTCCATCTTTCTTGCTATCTTGTGCTATCTGAAATTGTACAGAAGTCTGCCTTCTGCTGGGGGTGGCAGAGTGGGCCTGGCAGACATCTCCTGCCCAGCTGCTGAAATTTCATCCCATAGAGAAGAAATGAGGTGTCCTCTACAGCCCCTGAGGGGCACCTTTTAGGCTCAGGCAGGCTGACTGTTCTCTCCAGCCACTTGTGAGTCTCTTACCCAGCCAGTTCCTTCTCTGAGAAGCTAGTTTAATTCTATCAAATGTGTGAGCTACAAGTCCAGGGCTACCACGCCCTGTGTTCGGAGACTTCTGTTCCTCTGTGAAATACCGTACTTGCTCCTGCAGGTAACTTCAGAGACCTCGGGTAGAAAATGCCATTTTTCAGCAATGTGCTTTACAAAACACATCAGCTAGGGAGGCTGAAGGAGCCATGAAAGGATTTTAGAAAAAAATAATCAGTTTGTAGCAACATCTAAATTGCTTCTAGTTCACAACCTATGTCTTGTAGCTCCCGTGAGAAGTGCAAGTCATTGCCTGCCTCCTGCAGACTGCTCAATGCTCTCATCACCAACGAGGAGAGCTGCACGGGACCAGCTGAGTCTCTCGGCAGTCGTCTGCCCTTCTTGGCTGAATCACACTTGGCCTAAACCAATCAGATAACCGCTTTTCTGTTTACTAGTAGTTGGTCCAATTAATTCTGACCTGTAGGATCTAAGAAGGATTGTGCAGCAAGGTTTGGACTGCTCTCCCTTCTTTCCGGACATTGCTATGTGAAAAACAGCACCAAGAGCTACGTGGCAGCCACGTCACAACCATGAGGTGTAAGGAAAGATGGAGAATCAGCCTTTTGACTTTAAATAACACAACTTACCACAGAAACATCCCCTGGACTTTTTTTTTTTCAGTAGGACTACAAGCATCCTGTGGAATGAGCAACTATCCATCCATGTTTTCCAGGACTAGAGAAGCGTCATGGATTCAGAGCTAAAACATTCTGGGCCAGGGGAATCTTGGTTCTTGCTTTATTCATCTGGACAGAATCTTAAAAAAGAGATAGAAGGTTGTGCTTGGGCTCAGGAGGCTAAGAGACATCAGAGGACTTTCCAATCAGGGTCCCTCAACCTGATTGGACAACCATGCCTTGTCCTCTCCCTTCCAGAGCAGTGGTAAGATTTCTGTAGAAATTATTGACCCTGAGTAATCTGCCAGGAGAGGAGCTTGGCAGGCCCCCATCTTCTGACTCAGATCCCATTAACCAGAGGTGACTATGCCCAGATAACGGTGAAACAGGATGATTGTCAACACGCCAACTGGTTGTCACACTGCTGTCCTCTGTTTTGTTCCTGCAGAGAAGCACAAACTGTTGACTGCCCTGCAGATCGAACCAGCTTTGTTCTAAGTCCCTCCAGTTTCCCTAAAACTCACGAAAATGAACATCTACTCACAGTCTCCTAAGAGCTAGGTACATTCTTGCTGAGTACGGTGGCACACACCTTTGATCCCAGTACTCAGGAGCAGAGGCAGGTCACTGTCTGTACAGACAATGTCCAGGACAGCCAGGGCTACATGCTGAGATTCTGTCTCAAAACACAACAAGAAGTCATGTATGTTTTACATTTCTGTCCTCCCTCATAAAGAAAGGGTGTTGTAAGTCCCCCTGACCAGCTGACCTGGCAGAATCACACCATATGGCTGATGGCCTCCAGTGAGGACAGGGAATAAGTTTGTGGTAATGTACCCCCACCCCGAATCTGCATCTGTATTTTATTCTAGTGAAGCTTCTGAGGGCAGACAGGCCTCTAGCCTGCTCCCCACAGCAGGGTCAGCTCCCCCTCATTGATGGATCACTGGTCACCTCTTTGAGCCTCCATCTCCTCAGTCCTGAAATGAGAAGTGGAATACAGTCTCCTCTGACATCTCTGGCTTGCCCAACTTCCTGTGAGCCAGAATCCAGGACAGAACTCCCCAAAGCTACGACAGATACATTCAGTACCACAGAACCCACCAGTCCCAGCTCCTGCCATTGGACAGCCTGAGAAATGGCTCTGCTCTGCCCTAGCTCTGCTCTTGCCTGGCATCTTGGGTAATAGCTTGACCTCTAGAGAAGATGCGGTCATCAAAGTATGGCCACTCGACATGGCTGTAAACTGTGAGGCAAGCAAGGTACAGTGACTCACAGCTGTCATCCTTGCTACTCTGGAGGCTAAGGTGGGAGGGGTGAGCCAGAAGGTGAGAGCCAGCATGGGCAGCATCTTTAAGCCCCCGGTGGGAAGAACTGGGTTAGACCCTGGGGCTGCCTACCAAAGCCAAGTCTGTTATTCTGCTATAAATGTTTGTGTGTTGTGAAAACGGTGTCTGCTCACGATACCCACTTACACTCACAACCATGTGTAAGAGATTAAAGACTCCTAGCACCACCCAACCCTCCCACACTGTAGTCACGGTATGATCATTGTTCCAGAGAACTTCTGTCCACACAAAACTAACAGCATTGCAGAATCAGGATTTGTGTGCAGGGTGCTCTGTTAAGACATACCCCCCAGAACTGAGGGAATATGACTACATTTGCATATAGGATTATTTTAATTCATTTATTTTGTGGTATGGGGAATTGAACCTAGGACTTGTACTTTCCAGGCAAATAAATGCTCCATCACTGGGCTACATCCCCGGCTCTCTTCCTCATGGTTTATCTTGAAACCGGGTCTAAGTTACAGGGTGTACTCCAGCATGTCTGACAGTGCTGGGGATCCAAATTCATGGTCTCATGTTTACTGGGAAACTTTACCACTTTCTTTTTTTCTTTCTTTCTTCTTTTTTCTTTGCTTTGCTTTAGGACACTTTCATTAGCATTTAAGAGAAAAACATAGTCCAGGTTCTGTGAAAATCCCAGCAGCTTCCAGGAGCTATCTTTATTTATTTGGGGGAAGTCAGCAGAAAGCTTGCTGGAGCTGGTTCTCTCCTTCCACCATGTGGGCCCTGGACACTGAACTCAGGCCACCAGGCTCAGCAGAAAAGCCTTTGTCCACTGATCCCTATCTGTGGTCCAAAGTCGTCCCTTTTAAATTAGGTGGAATGAAAATAGAGACCACTTCCTAAGAAACGGAAAAAAGTACTCCCAAGAATAAAGCGAGCAGTGAACCGAGGAAAGGGCCTTCCAGAGCCCATATGTAGGTACTTAGGAGACAAAAGCAGATGTGGTCTGTGCAGTCAAAAAGCTTTGTTTTTCTTTTGAGTCGTGTGTGCATGTGCCCATGTGTATGTGTTCGCATATGCTCCTGCATATGGTATATATCCTCCTGTGTGTACATATGTGTTCCCGTGTGGCATATGTGTATGGTGTATATCTTCATGTGTGTAGGTATTCGTGTGTGGTGGATGTGTTCATGTATGTGTACTTGTGTGTGAGCAAGTGAGCCAATTGCTTTCCACCGTAGTTTCTGAGATTGATAAGGCTGGATATCCAGTGAGCTTCAGGGATCCTCTTGCTCAGCTTCCCCAGCTCTGGCGTTATTGATTCGAGCATGCTGCCTTCTTCCCAGTGGTCCCAGAGGTTCTAGCTCCTCAGTTGCTGATTTTAACTGCACCCTGTGGATTATTTTAATATGAGTGGGTAGGACAAATGCCCATAGTTGTTCCAGGCTCTCTCATAGATGCTTGCTTCCTGTGCTACCTCATTTCCTTCCCTTGGTTTGCTTTTGTTTTGTTTACTTTTTAGATCGTCTTACTATATAGTCTAGGCTGACTTCAAATTCAGTTTTCCTGCCTCAGTCATCGGAGTGCTGGCATTCCAGCAATTTTTCAAAAAAGAATAAACATTTTTATTTTTACTTATTTATCTTTGTGTATGTGTGTGTTAGGTGCCTGTGGAATCTAGAAGGGAGCACTGGCTCCCCGAGAGCTGGAATTATGTATGGTTGTGAGCCGCCTGGCGGGGGTCCTGGGAACTGAACTTAGGTCCTCTGTGAGAACAGTGCGCATTCTTAACGACTGAGCCATCTTTCCAGACCCCCATAGTTAACATTTTCATGTTGATATCAAACATGTCAATATCTCACTCATGCCTGCTTAATTTTGCTAAAACAATGTGAGTTTTTGTTTGTTTGTTTGTTTGTTACTGTTGGGTTGTTTATTTGTTTTTATTTACTGCTCCCACTCTGATGAGTAAAAGTGTTCGGTTCTGCTCTAGCTGTATATTACTCTTTAGGGGAGTCAAGCCTTTCTTCATCTTTTACTAGTACTTGGCATGTGATTCTGAGAACTGTCTATGGAGTCTGGGGTCGGTCCTCTTTGGTAAGCCCACCCTGTCAGAGGCATGTTTTTCTGCTGTTGTCCATTTAACATCCTGTTGCTCTGTGCTAAGCAGATATCCCATCTCTTCCATTTATGCCTTGCATTTCGGTCTTTTTTCTTTCCTTTTTTTTTTTTCTTCAGTTTTTTGAGACAGGGTTTCTCTGTGTAGCTTTGGAGCCTGTCCTGGAACTAGCTCTTGTAGACCAGCCTCACCTCAAACTCACAGAGATCCTCTTGCCTTTGCCTCTTGAGTGCTGGGATTAAAGGCATGCGCCACCACCGCCCAGAAGCATTTTGGTTTTAACTGAGAGGAAGAATTGAATTTCCTTGTCTCCTCTCACTCCAAAGGCACAGGCATCCTTTCCTGGGGTGCTGCAAAGCCCCCCAGGTCAGATCAAAGCTCTTACAAGCAGCCCAGCACCTCCTGCCTCTGTTCTGCCTCCACACAGAGATTCTGGACTCTGAAAACATGGCGTCTTTACAGTCAGGTTTAGCGCTGGCTGAATGCTGTCTCCTGCATTACTCTTCTCCAGCTTTCCTGGCTTCTTTGTCTGAACTTAGACTACATCAGGTTTGAAACAAGCGCCAAGCCGTGCTGAACAGACACTCGGGTGAGTGTTGGTTGGGAAAGCTGGCAGACACTGTTTTCCCGAAATGAAGAAATGTGGCCATTCTAATGATACTTCTGAGACCTGGCGCTGGAGCCTGAGGTCAGGAAATACCATAGCACCGGGCTGCCGCCGGCCGGCGGAATGCTTCTAGGTGAGCGCCACCCACAGCTGCACCTGCGGGAATCACCTCCCTGGGGGCACATACTGCTCTGCATTAGATGGCAGGAAGGGAAGCAGCTTTTCCTGAGGGCACTGAGGAGAGAGCCTCACCGCGTGCCTGGGGTGCCTTTCTCCAGCCACCAGCCACCCACGGGGGCTCCAGCAAGCTGGGGTCAGGAGACACATTCCAAAATGTGCCGTGTGACCCGCGCCAACTGTGTGGCCTGAGGCCGAAGGACAACCTCGGTTTCTTCAACTTGGCATCTTGTTTTGATCCTTTTCTTTTCCTTGTTAAGCAGAGACTGGGGCCTAACGCAGGCAAAGCCTGCGCTCTGCAGCCGGCGCCACCCCAGCTGCGCATCTGAACCCAGTTTAGGTGCACAGTTTGTACCGTGCATTCAGAGTCACACAGCCTCTGCCAACACCCTCTTCCAGAAACCCTTCCTTCCTCTTGCAAAACCAAATCCCCGCCCCCATTAAAAGCTCTCTGTCCCCTGGCTGTCACCACTCCAGGGCCCTGTCTCTAGGAGCCGACCCTGGGCGCCACAGGCGTGCAATCACCAGCATTGTCTTCTCCCGCCTGGCCTATTTCACTTAGCATAATGACTCTATTTTGTAGCATTTTGCAGATTTTCTGGAAGTGGGTCACCATGCCATCTCATGCACAAATCTGCATCATCTACCAACTGCTTGCCCTGGACACCTGCCTGGGTCGCCACCACCCTGGCCTGTGGTGAATAACTTGGCTGTGTAGGAGGGGGGCCCCAGGCAGACTTTTTATTTTATTTTATTTTATTTTTGATTGAAGTCAGTCTCACTACATTGGTCAGATTGACCTCAATCAAACTCCTGGCTCAAGACATCCTTGGCAGTGCAGCTTCCTCAGGAGTTAGGGCCACAGGCAAATAGTACCTTGTCACTTCAGGTTGACAAGGAGGTGAGCATCAAGATCCTCGCTGCCTCCACAAGGGGCCTTGCAACCAGCCAAGAGGGAAGTTCCTCTCTTGGTGATCATATTCCAGCCTTGGCTCATTTTGGGGTGTGTGCTGAGGTGGGATATCCTTTTGTTTGCTATGAGTATATGTTGTTCCCATTGGTTGAAAACTAAAGCTGCTTTGGCCAGACAGAATATAGCTAGGTGGGAAATCCAAACAGATATACCGGAGAAGATGGGCAGGGCCGAGAGGAATGCCAGCGAGCCACCCAAGAAAAGAGATGCCAGAACAGAGATAACTCCATGGCCACAAGGCAATACACAGATTAGCAGAAATGGGTTAATTTATAAAAGAGAGCTAGCCAGTAAAAGCCTGAGCCATCGACCAAGCGATTATATTTAATATTTGCCTCTGAATGATTATTTCATAAGCAGTTGTGGGGAACCGATGGGCGGGAAAGAAAATTGGCCCAGTGGGACCAGGCGAGACAGAGAGAAAAATTCCAGCTACAGTGTGCCATGCCTCCTGAGCTTGCCTGGGGATCCAGCCCGCCTAGTTTTCTGAGAAAAGTCTCCTGGCTTTCCTGGCAGAGGCTGCATCTGCTCCCACCCCACTGATGTCATCTAATGTCACCAGCAGCATACCCATCGTGTGTGCTCCCCGGGGGTCCTGACGGCTCATGGTGTCTGCCACAGTCCATCCGGGTTGTGTTCTCATCCTGCCATCTCCCCCGCCTTCCCTGCACCCCATCAGGACCGACCAGAAGGTCCCAAGGCTCCAGCCTCCAACTGTTTCCCCTGGGCTGCAGAGCCCACATTTCTCTACACGGCTTTTCCATCTGAGAGAGAAAAGGCGAACGGTGTGGCTGAGCGTGACATGTTCCTTCAAACTCAATGTGGGAGAGGCCAACAAGAAGGACTGACGCTTTTCTCTTGAGGCTGATTTAGCTCCCGCGGGATGGATTAGCTCTCCAGATAACAAGTCATTGGTACCAAGTGAGCACAGCAATTCCCCTCTGTTTTCTCAGAATCAGTCCCTGCCCCCCATCTCTGAGTGTGGTGTATGTGTGTGATAGAGCCTGATATGGGCTTTTGAAACCTCAAAGCCCACCCCCAAGTGACACACCTCCTCCAACAGGGCCACATCTAATCCTTCCCAAACAGTTCCACTAACTGGGAGCCATTCTACTAACTGGGGACCAAACGCCCAAACATATGAGCCTGTGCCGGCAATTCTCCTTCAAACCACCACAAGCAGTAAGCGAGCTTCAAGGGCTGAGTCCACACTCCCTTGCAGGCGAGCCTCAGTTTGCATCTTCTCTCCACAGCCACTCCATCCGTCTTCCTTGCATCTAAGGCCCTCACCTACACTGCCACCATCACCCACCCAACATTTCCTGTTTATTTTCCCATGCTGTGGGCCTAGCAATTTATTATTATTACACTGTGTCCGTCGACACTTGCCGTTCTTTGTGACTTCCAACGATATCATTTTAAACTGTGAGTCGCATCATGCTTGGCCTGTCCGGAGCTTCTGGAGTTCCTGTCCCATGAGCGCCTCCCGGTCCACTGTCTACAGCCGCCGCCTTCTTCCTGCCCACTCCAGACCCATCCTCTGTGTCATCTGCTGTAACATGAAGGGGCCTGCTTATTGGGGTATCTGTCCCGCCCAGTACCCCACAGCTGGCAAGCCCCAAAGAAAATCACACAGAGGGCCCCATAAGATTATAAACTGATTAGCACATTAGCTCAGGCTACTTATTAGCTCTTATAACTTATGTTAGCCCATTATTTTATCTATGTTAGCCACACGGCTCAGTACCTTTCTCAGCATGGCAGCTCACATGTTGCTTCTTCAGTTGTCTGGGCAGGACTGCGGAGGGAGCTTCCTGCTTCCCAGAATACTCCTGTTCTCTTTGCTCCACCTCTTCTTCCTGTCTCGTTTTCCTGCCTTTACTTCCTGCCTGGCCAATCAGCATTTATTTAAAATATGATTGACGGAATACAGACAATTCTTCCGCACCAATCTGCAGCTCATCCAGTGGTCCCTAGATGGTCACATGACTCCCTCTCAGACCTGTTCAAATCATGTCACCTACCCAAAGAGCCTTACCAAGGCTTACCCTGCCCTTGCTGGCCTTTCCTCTTCACCTGACTCTGATTTGCCCCTTGGCCCACCATCACCTGGCGGCCTGTGTCTTTGAGTCGGTTTCGCCTATAAACCCGAGCACTCCCCAGTCTCATTCGCTGTAACATCGCCCATGGGCAGGTGATCTAGCCAGAGAAGCCAGATGGAGCACATACAGGTGAATCTTAGGGCTCCTCAGCAGTTCTAGGCCAAAAGCTTACAGCAAATAAAGCAAGCACTGAGGCCACAGGGTGGTGTATCTGTAATTCCAGGTACTTGTGAGGTGAGGACATTTGAGTTAGGGGTCTGAGAACAGCCTGGACAGTGTAGTATAACCTAGTCTCAAAACCAAAACAAATAACAAACAAAAACTTGCAAACGCTGGGTTTATCGCGTACTGAGAGTCAAGTCAACAAGCGATTTTAAATGCTAAGATTAGGTGGGTGAGGTGACTCAGCCACTGAAGCGCTTGCTCTGCAAGCGTGGGGACCTGAGCTTGGATTCCCATCCCCCACATAAAAAACTGGATATGGTGGCTGCATCCTACTGCCCCGATGCAGGAGAGGTGGAGACAGCAGGATCTGGGGAGTCTTGCTCTCGGGCCAATCTGTGAGCCCAGGGTCCAGTGAGAGCCCATCTGGCCAAGCAGGAATTCCAAAGAGACTTGTGTTCTACACTTCAGCCATCAAACTGTGAAAACAAGGCACCTGGAGGACTGGGGACCTCACCAGGAACTTCATGCTGTGGGAAGAAAAGGATGGAAGCCTGGGACGGCCATGGGGACTCGTCTTCCAGAAGGAGATCTGCAGCTTGTCAGAACAGACTGGAGCCCAGACAAAGCTGGGACCACACCTTGCCCAGGACTGCTTAGCTCTGCAGATCTCCAGCCCACTATTTAAACCTAAACTTCACGTTAGGACCTCCGAAGATGGGCGGGGGGGGCGGGCTGTCACTGCAGCACTTCGCCCGTTTTTCCAATTTGGTCACATGGAAGAAACCTTTTTCTGCATTCACCATTTACTTGTGTTTCATTCAGCTTATTAAGGGTGGGTGGCCATGTCTGCCCCGTGAGGGCAGCGAGAGCACAGGCTCGAACTAATAACTGCTCACAACCCTGTCTCAGAAAGCAAGGTGGAGGGTGAAGGAAGAAGACACTCGGCGTCCACCTCCGGTCTCCACATACAGCCCCCCCTCACAGCAATTCTTATTTTTACTTGAAAACAATAAATGGAGCCGGAGAGATGGCTCAGAGGTTGAGAGCGCATGCTGCTCTTGCAGATGAACTGAGTTCGATTCTCGGCACCCACACAGGGCAGCTCACAGCCTCCCGCAGTTCTAGCTCCAGGGGCTCCAACACTCTTCTGGTTTCCACAGGCACCCGCACACATGTGCACCTAATCACACAAAGGCACACACACAAAATAAAAATAAAGATAAAATTTTTAAAATTACTTGGGGCCAGAAAGACAGCTTAGTAGGGAGAGGCATCTGGTATCAAGCGAACGACCTCAGTTCGATTGCCCGGGCACACATGGTAGAGGGAGAGAACTAGCTGGTCCCTGACAATAAGTATTTTAAAATTACTTTAAAGAGAAAATGTGGAAAGTCTACCATCTCATGCTTACCATCCAGTCTGCCGGACTTGAGTACATTTGAAAAGGGGGCCACCATACTAACTGGGTTGATTATTTGACTATGCAGAGAAAAAAGAACACAGTTAAATCCTAGCTAAGCATACAATGCATATAGATATGTAGGACGATGAGTCCCTAATAAAGATTTCCGAATGGAACAAGGAACATCGTGGAAGAAAACTGATCGGCGCACCCCTTCACATCCCAGAATGAGAGTGGGCTTTCTAGTTTTGGCTTAACTAACAAAGCCACTACAGGAAAGGTGAATAAAACAGAATAAACAAAATAACAATAAAAAAAAAACCCCACCTGAGTGGCTGCCATAGGCCAAAAGATAAACAAAGACAGAGGGCGTTTGCATCTCAAATCACAAACACTGAGTCTTAAGGTGACCACTGCCCAAGGCAACACTATGACCAAAGCAAGCTGGGCAGGGAAAGGTTGATTTGGTCTACACTTTCACATCACTTCATCACTGTAGGAAGTCAGGACAGGAACCTGGAGGCAGAAGCCGATGCAAAGGCCGTGGAGGAGGGGTGCTTACTAGCTTACTCTCCATGGCTTGCTCAACTTCCTTCCCTGCCTCCCCAGCCTGTCCTCCCCTTTCTCCCCCCTCCCCCCAATGCTGAGACAGGAGACAGGGTTTCTATTTGTAGCCCTGGATGTCCTGGAACTAGCTCTGTAGGCCAGGCTGGCCTCAAACTCAGAGATCCACCTGCCTCTATCTCCCAAGTGCTGGGATTAAAGGTGTGTGCCACCACTACCCAGCTAGCTTCTTGGCTTTTGTTTTTCAAGACAAGATGTCTCTGTAGCTTTGGAGCCTGTCGTGGAACTAGCTCTAGTAGACCAGGTTGGCTTCGAACTCACAGAGATCCGCCTGCCTCTGCCTCCCGAGTGCTGGGATTAAAGGCCTGTGCCACCACCGCCTGGCCTTTGGCTAGCTTCTTATAGAACCCAGAACCACCAGTCCAGGGATGACCCCACCCATAATGGCTAGGCCCTCCCTCATCAATCACTTATTAAGAAAATGCCCCACAGGCTTGCCTACAGCCTGATCTTATGGAAGCACTTTCCCAGCTGAGGCTCCCTCCTCTCAGATGACTATAGCTTGTGTTAAATTGACATAAAAGTAGCCAGCACATAGCATATCTCTATGGAGCAAAGGGCTCCTGGAAAAATATGGACAGAGGTTGTGAGGAGGAAATTCACAGGAGAGGGAACAGAAATACAATTATAGAATAAACTCAGGTCCATAGTCAACAAAATGCAAATAAAGCAAATCCAGATTGTACTCCGCCAATCAGTTGTCACTGGTTGGAAGGTGTTCAAACTAACGCTTTCAAGGCAGAGCCCGGAAGACACACCCAACCCAGTTCCTATCAAGAAGAGAAATGCACATGCCCTTTGACCCTGCAAACACTGACCTGAAAGCGAGTGATCAAACTCGATTCATCTGTTTGTCATTGTGGAGTGAGTTTACCTACCTACCAGTTTGCTTGGGAAGGTCTGGCTTACACCTTGGATCCATGGAATTCATCACAGAGCCCCCTCTGGGCTCTTGAAAATGCCCCACTGTGGATTACAGATCATCTATGCCTACTCTCTACTGCTGTAGAATTGCGTCCTGGCAATTTATAAGGAAGAGATTGCCTCTCAGTCTGGAGGCTGAGAAGGCCTATGTCAACTTGCTTGTGCAGGGCCTCTGTGTTATGGTCTCCCAGGGGGAAGGCAGAAGTTCATAGGAAACACAGAGAATTTACAGCACAACCCATGTAGTGATATTTCATTTGTATTTTAATAAAGTTTGCCTGAAGGTCAGTACATAGCAACCACACTAGTTAGCCATAGAGACCTGGCAGTGGTGGTGCACACCTTTAATCCCAACACTAGAGGGGAATATAAAGCGGGATGAGACAGGAACTGGCTCTTTTTCAGTCTGAGGATTTCATAGAGGTAAGAGTTCTCTAGTGGCTTGGCTGCTTTGCTTTTCTGATCTTCAGGTTGAACCCCAATATCTGTCTCTGGGTTTTTATTATTCATGCTACATTTGGTGCCCAATGTGAGGCTCAAACCCATGACCCTGATATTAGAGAATTGGCTTTGACTGAAGAGAAATGAAAGAAGGAACATGTGGATTGTGCAAATCTGAATCTTAATTGCTTTCTGGTCATACTGCCCTCCAAACATTCCCCTACAGGAATTTTAATATAGAGGGAGGATATTATTTTAGAATGGATCTTTTTACCACATAAACCAAGTAAAAACTTAGAAACGTATGTAGAAAAGGTCTCTGAGTTAATTCTAAAAGGAAAATTAAGACTACATTGATTAGCAGGAACAGACCCAGCAGAAATTAGAGTACCTTTAAATAATGATGAAATTGACAGATTATGGGAGAAAGTGAACCCTGACAAACATCTTGTAGTAATTTTTGGGAGAGATTAACAGCAACTATCCCACAAGCAAGAGAATTCAACTTATAAAGAGAACTAACTAACTCACACTGTATGGGACACACCAATAATTGGAGTCCCTACATTCTATACTGATACAAATAAATCAGGAAAGACAGGTCACAAATCAGAAAATTTAAGTAAGGTTGACCCAAGCCCTTATGATTCTGTCCAAAAGTCATAATTATATGCTATTCTCATGGTACTAAGGGATTTTAAAGAACCTCTCAACATAGTTACTGATTTGCAATATGCAGAAAGAGTTGTTTTGCATACTGAATTTATACCAGATGATAGAGAATTGATTTTATTATTTATTCAGTTACAAGATAGAATCAGGAATAGGAATCATCTTATATACATAACACACATCCGATTCCATACAGGTCTGCCAGGTCCTCTAGCACAAGTTAATGCATAAATTGATCAATTATTGATTGGAAATGTGCTGAAGGCCTCAAAATTTCATTAAAAAATATCATGTCAATAGCAAAGATTTAATAAAAGACTTTTCCAACACATAGCAACAAGCCAAGGAAACTATAAAGAAATACCCTACTTGTTCTTTACATAACACCATGACCTGCAGGAAGTAACCCAAAGGGTACCCAAAGGAATAAAATCTGGCAGATGAATATGTTCCATTTTGTAAAATTTAGAAAACTAAAATATTTACCCCATACCATTTATATCTATTCAGGTTTTAAATGGACAATTGCTTTGAGTTTGGAAAAGGCTGACTCAGTAATCATTCATTTGCTAGAAGTTATGGCTATTAGGGGTATATTTGTACAAATAAAGACAGACAATGCTCCAGCATATGTCTCTAAGAAAATTAAACAGTTTTTTGCTTATTATAATATAAAGCATATTACAGGTATACCACACAATCCTACAGGGAAGGCAGTTACAGAAAGAGCAAAGAAAACTCTACAGGATATGTTAAATAAACAGAAAGGGATGATAAATAGATTGCATACTGATTTATTAACTTTGAATTTTTCAAATGCTAATGAGAAAGGAACAACAGCTGCAGAGAGACATTGGATAGTAGAAAAAAACTACAGAATTAAATTAGTCGATATACTTTAAAGATGTACTGACCTCATAACAGAAACCAGGACATGTGTTATGTTGGGGAAGGGGTTTTGCTTTTGCTTCCACAGGAGAAGAAAAGCTATGGATACCATTAAAAATGATAAAAATTTGATTTGAACAAGAGATACCTCTTAATTAGAAGAGATGGTAGTTAATTAAGCACCATGGCCGTTTAATCTAAACTAACCTACAAAGCTAACAAATGCTATTCATTTGATCAGATATAGCTTGCCAAAAGAGAGTCTCTCCAAAATTAGGGTTGGGGAAGAGTTTTGTTTCGTCTTTTCAGGAGAATAAAGGTATCCAGCTAAGGAATCTGAAGACTACTGGACAAATAAGACATCTGAAGAAAAAGAACAAACCATCCAGAAAAATGTTCCAAGAAAAAGAGTAAATTGCCCTATTGGTATATCACATCTCCAACAGAATAAAATTTCATAAATCGTCCCAAATGTTTGTTTCTGCTGTTCTCTACAGATATGTAGTGCAAATAGCATTTTTGTAGTCCCAGTCCAATTAAAGATTAAAGCTGGCTTTGGAATTGGAGTGTGGCTCTCTTCTTCTCTACTCCTAAGCAAGCTTATTAAAGTAAAATCCAAAATCTCTGCCTCATGTCAGAACAACCACCTGATATGGGACAGAAGAAAAAAAAAAACTATTTAAGGACTACTTTATTGCCACTAATCTCCTAATCCTTTGGTTTTTTATGGACTCCTTAACAACTTTTCTTAAGGTATAAGATTTGTATAATATATTTAATTTGTAAATTTGTATAATTTATATTATATATATATATATATAAACTTTTTGCCATGATATTAATGGTCATATAGAGTACTAAATAATTCTAGAAAAAGGTTTCATCTACTTCCTGTATATGATTTTGGGTTTGAGTCTCCATCAATAGTTGTCTACAGTGAACCATGAGTACACCCAACAGTGACCTTTGAAGTCTTCATAAGGAGGATGGGGCCCCACAACGAGGACTCCTTCAGGACTAACACCACCTAAAGATCATTTTTGGACTATAAACTGCTTAAAACAATTTCAAGGCAGCTAGCTGAGACGATCTAGCCTAACAGACTACTCCAGCCAGGCCTTGAGATAAGCCCTGCACTTCCCCATTACACAGAAACTAGACAAATGACACAGTTACCTCTCCCAAGACTTGACAATTGACCCAATGTTTTTTTCAGAATCCTCTAAAGATATTGTCACCTCCAGAGAGCAGGAAGTAAATTCAAGAATACTAAGGCCACATTCCCTAGAGGTGGGGTAGGTGGTTTTTGGTCATTCAATGAGTTATGAATATTTGTCATTGTTTAGGAAGGTTGGTTACAACAGGATGTTGGTTACAGCCAGGAGGAAAGTTGAACAAAGATTAGATTCAGAGTTCTTGTTTTGAAAAGAAAAAAGGGAGATACAGATAAGATACGATAAAAGGGTAGATTACTGAATCTACTCTGAAAAGAAAAAAGGAAGGATACAGATATGATAAAACAAAAAGGTAGATTGTTGAATCTACTTTTTAAAAACAACTACTAATTTTAAATATCTTACACTATATTGGACTTTTGTATATTGTATACAAATTTTGTATATTGATACAAATTCGAGGTTAATTCTGTTAGAACATACTGTACATACATTTCTACTTTTGTTCAAGGTATTGTACCTAAACAACTCATTGAACAATGTAATGCAAATTTCTGAAATGAAATTGAAAATGAAGTTTGAAATTTATGCCCTGGCAATGCTGAAGCATGCTTGGGCAGCCCATATATGGCGGGTCTGATGAACTTGTCCATATTGGGTTTCATGATCTAAGTTGATGAGGATGACTGACCAGGTCTTTTCCTCAAGAGGGTATCAGATCTCATTACAGATGGTTGTGAACCACTATGTGGTTGCTGGGAACTGAACTCAGGACCTTTGGAAGAGTAGGCTGTGCTGTTAACTCCTGAGCCATCTCTCCAGCAACTTTCCAGTCCTTGAAAGTTATTATTACCAACTGTTTAGGATAATAAGGAAATGCAGGTTAGTAGTTAATCACCTATTATAATTGAACTTATAGTCACATTAGGTACGTTTTAAAGGTCAAAGATATATTTTAAATAGATAGGTCATCTTCAAATACTTCAGAGATCTACAGAATATGGCATTTAAGATGTTTTAATAATACAGGCTCTTTTTTTTTTTTAACAATGAGACATGTCTGCTCCTGGCAGCATCAATCCACTTCAGAGAAGATAATGCACATCAAAGAAACTCCACATGGAGTTAACTTTCTTTGTGGCAAAAGTAAACCACTGGGTAAGAAAATGCCCTTGCCTCAACTGCTGATATTATGTTGTCCTAATTGGACAAGTTGGACACGAAAGAAGGTGACTGCCAAACACTTTCAAGACAACGAGGGATAGATCTTCAGAATATCCTGCTTCACAGAAAAGTCTCTTGGATATGCTAGGCCTGTAGGCTAAAGATGGATGCCCCAATGTTGCAGAGAAAGTCTGGGTGACTGTCCAGGCAAGTCAAGTGTTTCTGTCATTTCTCACATGTTTTTAGAAGTTGCTTGCTTGTACTTCCTGCTTATTCAGTTAATATTATTTCCTTCTTGGGTCCCTGAGGGAGTTGAAGACTAGAAAGTTAGAGTTTTCCTTGTTTACCAGACACAGAAAGCAAGTTATTATAGAAAGTAAATTAGGTACAAGACTTTGGAGTCACCAAGATAGGATAGTTACGGAGTATTTTATCTGAATTTGTCAAAGGTAAATGGACTAGACATTGTTGATGTATTTATTGCCTGTATATATTGTATATAGTAATTGTACTTATTGTATATTATTTTTCTTATATTAGTTAAAGATTTATTTTTTATTTTAGACAAAAAAGGGAAAATGTAGTGACATTTCATCTGTGTTTTAATAAATAAAACTTGCCTAAAAGTCAGTGCAAAGCAGTCACACTAGTCAGCCTTACAGGCCAGGCAGTGATAGCACATACCTTTAATCCCAGCAGCCACACTGGTTAGCCATAGAGGCCAGGTGGTGGTGGTGGACATCCTTAATCCCAGTGCTAGAGAGGAATATAAGGCAGGATGAGACAGGAACTCACTCTCTTTCAGTCTGAAGATTTCATAGAGGTAAGAGCTCTCTAGTGGCTTGGCTGCTTTGCTTTTCTGATTTTCAGGTTAAACCTCAATATTTGTCTCTGGGTTTTTATTATTTATGCTACAAATCCATTCTTTTAATCAAGAAGTTATCAAGGTTACTAACTGGTAACTTGAATGTAATTGGCTCCCATAATCTCATAGGGAGTAGCACTCAGGAGGTGTGGCTTTGTTAGAGTGAATGTGGCCTTTTTAGCGGAAGTGTGTCACTGTAGGGGCGGGCACTGAGGGTTCCTATGCTCAGGATATCACCCAGTGTCTCCCTCAGTCAACTTCCTGTCGCCTGCAAGGTATAGGACTCTCAGCTCCAGCACCACATCTGCCTGCACACCACCATGCTCTCTGCCACGATTATAATAGACTGAATCTCTGGAACTGTAAGCGAGCCACCCCAATTAAATGTTCTCTTTATAAGAGTTACCATGGTCACGGTTTCTCTTCACAGCAGTAGAAACTGAGAAACTAACTATGACACTAACCTTGGAAATAGCACCAGTTCATCCACACAACTGATCAACTCTTAAAGGTCCCATCAATACTGTCACAATGGCAACTGCATTTCACTCTAAGTTCTAGAGGAGACATAAACCGTGGCATAGATTATATAGCTACATTAACCATAAGAAAATAGGGATGAAACAGGAGATAACAAACAGGCAGAATAGTGACAGGGACACCAATTACTGAGGGGTTTGGTTGCTTTCTTTTCCTTCCTTCCTTCCTTCTTTCCTTCCTTCCTTCCTTCCTTCCTTCCTTCCTTCCTTCCTTCCTTCCTTCCTTCCTTCCTTCCTTCCTTCCTCCCTTTTTGCTTTTTTCTTGGGTCTTACTTCATAGCCCCAACTGGCCTGGAACTCTGAAGGTAGAGCAGCCAAACTTAACCCTACAAAGATCAGACTGCCTCTGCCTCTAGGTCCAGCCCTGGTCTCATTTCTTCTGCTTTTACACAGGGAGCTATACCCAAGTGACTGAAACTCTGGTCCAAACACTTGCGGGATGCAGAGGTTCACGGACACTTTGTGGGTGTGCCAACACCCTTCCTCTGGCTTGACTGCCCCTGCTACCAATACTGCAACTCAGAAAAGTCTTCTGAAGTCGTAGCCGACGACCTCAGAGGCAGCCCTCTCCTTGGCAGCCACTCCGTTGGCTTCCTTCTCTTCTACTCTCCTGTGAACATATTAATAAACCCTTCTCAAAGCTCATTCTTCTGTGAACTTCCTGCTTTGAGTTTGTAAGACAAAGACACAGAAGACTTTGCCCAGGGTGGCTTTGGTGACCACTGATTTTTCTGTGACCCTAGCCCTCCCCCTCCCCAGCTGTTACTCCCCTGAGGCAAGAAGGCCTCCTTTGCGCTCAAGAACCCCCTCTGCCACTTACTCCACATCAAGAGTAGACGTTATGCACATAAGCAAATCCCATGCAGCAGAGAAGGAATGAGAGGACACTGGGCTCTCTGACTAAGGGAACTATTTCGACAGTCTGGGCTAAAGAGGAGCAGCACACAGGAAGTCCACACATGTGGTCTATGAGAGCATGGCTTTGGCTGGACCTGCAGATGCCAGTGAGAGGCCAGTGAACACATGGAGGACAAGGGACTTCTCACTCTGCATTTTCTCACATTCAAAATAACTTTGAGCTGGGCAGTGGTGGCGCACGCCTTTAATCCCACCACTCAGGAGGCAGAGGCAGGCAGGCGGATCTCTGAGTCTGAGGCCAGCCTGGTCTACAGAGTGAGTTCCAGGATTGCTAGGGCTATACAGAAAAACAGTCTCAAAACTGAAAACATACACACACACACACACACACACACACACACACACACACTCTCTCACACTCACACACACATATATATACAAAAATAAAGTTTTGAACCTCTTCAAAAAGTTAAAGTTCAACAATTAAAAAATGTACATTTTTTCATAGACTTTCAGTTGCCAATACAATATTGATCAGTCCATCCTTTTAGTGACACAACTCAAGACCACATTTCCCATCCTCCTTTGCAGCAAGGGTATGACCACATGACGAAAGAATTGTAAATGAAAGTGGAGTCAAGGCTCAGCAAACAAACAAAAACAAAACATGAAAACCTGATCGTGGTGGTGAATTCCTTCCATAATCCTTAAGCACTTAGGCCAATCTCTGTGAATTGAGTCTAGCCTGGTCTACATACTGAGTTCCAGAATAGCCATGAATACACAGAGAGACTTTGTCTCAAAAACTAAACTAAACTAAAAATAAAATAAAATGGCTCAGGACACTTGTGCACTCTTCATCTTGCCAACTGGAATATGCCGTGATTAGCAGAATTCTGATAGTCATTCTGGATCCTGAGGACAAACGCCACTCTCTCTGGGATGCCACTGAAGAAGGGCTCCTGGACCCACGATGACTCTGTGGAGCCAACTGTGTTAGGAATGACGAGCTCAAGGTGTGTGATAAAAAATCAGGCTCGATTCAGAAACTGTAATAAAGAATAGGGGCAAGGGCCTTGGGGGACAGCTTAGCAGGTAAAAATGCCGCTGACCTGCAAGTGTGGGGATCCGAGTTTAAGTCCCCAAAATCCATGGAAAAGCCAGACACTGTAGTGTGAGCATCTGCCATCTCAGCACTCCTAGGGAGACGTGAGAGGAAGAGACAGGAGACCCCCAGCGAGCGCACAGAGCAGCTGTCTCCACAGCCACAGAAACAATAGGCGAGGCCCTGCCTGAAAACAAGCGGAAAGGCCAGGGCAGACAACCACGCTATCCTCTTGCCTCTACTCACATCACACACACACACACACACACACACACACACACACACACACACACACAGAGAGAGAGAGAGAGAGAGAGAGAGAGAGAGAGAGAGAGAGAGGGAGAGGGGCAGGATTATAAAAGGAATAGGACTGAAAACAAGAAAGTATGTAGCTGAGGCTGTAGCCCAGCCGTAGGGCATCTGCTTAACTTACACAGTGCTGAGTTTACCGCCCCCCGCATCCCGCACCCACACAGCCTTTCCTTTATGGGCCAGGGACGTCACTCAATGGAGAGAGTACTTGTACAGTATACATAAAGTCCGGGGCTCAATTCCCTGCACCACATAAACCAAGAGGTGGCTCCTGCCCGTCAGCTCAGCACTTGAGAGGTAGAGAAAAAGAGAAGCAGCAATTCAAGGTCTTCAGATACACAGGGACTCTGAAACCAGTGTGGGCTGGAGATCACGCCTAACACAACAGACAGAGCCACAGACAAAAGAACAGAGTGGGCAGAAGGAAGGTGAGTGAGTGTTCTTGGACCCCCCCCTTGAAGGGAATGGGCTCTTTTTATAGCAATAAAAGGAGTCACCTGGCTTTGCTGCTGGGTCATTCTTGGGTCCTGTTTGAACAGAGTTCAAGAGGGCAGCTCACTCTATCTTGAAGTAGTAAATTTTATAACCCACTTGTCCTGCCCGAGAGTGGCCATTTGGGGTGAGGCCAGGAGCCAGCAGAAGTTAGATTCCAAGTGCAAATGGATCCCAAGTCACTGGAGGGGGGCCCTACTTGACTTGACTGTTGTAATAAAACACTCATCAAAGCCAAACTCAAGGAGGAACAGATTTCCCATGCTTATGCTTCCATACCACAGAGCATCATGGAGAAGTCTGGGCAGGAGCTCAGAGTAGGAACCTCGAGGCAGAAGCAGAAGGGCAGGGCACCTCTGACTGGCTTCCTCCCCACGGCTTGCTTGGCCTGCTTTCTTGAACAGCCCAGGCCCACCTGCCCCTGAGTGGCACCACTCCCAGTGAGCTGGGCCCTCCCACATTCACCATCAATGGAGAAAATGCCCCACGGACAGGCTCATAGGCCGATCTGGTGGAGGCAGCTTCTCAGCTGAGGAGCCCGTTCCCAGGTCCTCCGGTTTGTGCCAAGCTGGGTCAGGCAAGGAGTCAGCTAGAGAGTGGAGATGTTTTGCTTCTCCTTCTGGCGATGTCACAACTTTTGGGCTTTCTCCTGTGGTTTTTTGGAGGGGGTATAAGTTCCTCACATTGTTTAAGAGTATTGTTGAGACCTCCGTGTCTTACTACTGATACATGACAGAGAGGATGCGATGCTGTTATCTAGATCTGATGTGCTGACAAGATTTGCATTCTTATTTTTGGTTTTTCTTGGTACAACTGCTACTTTAAACCAATGAGGAGCCTGCCACCAGATCTTCTGGTTTCTGGTTTTGTGTCTTGAGAATTCCATTTTAAAGATGATTAACATTGTGGGGATAGTGACAGAGGGTGGAATCTCTCAATAGTGACAGAGGGTAGGGTCTCTCAATAGTGACAGAGGGTGGAGTCTCTCAATAGTGACAGAGGGTAGAGTCTCTCAATAGTGACAGAGGGTGAAGTCTCTCAATTGTAACAGAGGGTCAAGTCTCTCAATAGTGACAGAGGGTTGAATCTCACAAGCAGTTTTTCAGAGCTGGGTGGAAGAGGCCTTTGGTCAAAGCCCCTGCTACCTATCTGAGGCCTGTCTTGGGGTGGGGGTCACGGTGTTATAGATACTTTTACTTCAAATCAGGATTCATTCAAAGATTTTGGGTTGTGGGAGTCATCACTTTTATAGTAGTGCTCCATGATAAGCTAGGGAGGAAACAGAGATAGTTCAAAGCTTTGTTTTGCAGCTTCCAAAGGAAAGAATTTCCCCCAAAAGCCTTTCAGGACAAGCTTCAAGCTATATTCTCCCTGACACTCTGGTTGAGGAACAGGTTTAAAACCCTGGCTTGAAAGATATTGAGTCCATACCAATGACAAGTATCCTGTAAGACATCCAAGCGTACACACAGCCAAGCCTTCATGAAGAAAGGTTCTCTAAGAGGTAAGGGAAGAGCAACCCTTCCCTTCTTGTCCAAGCATGTAAATAAAGCAGTCACTGGCACGGCCTGAAGCTGGTGCATGGGGCGGGTCTAGATGCACTCTGTTTATGACAACTCTCTGCAGAAAGGGCTTCAGGCTCCTCGTAGGGCAGAGCCCTCTGTCAACTCCTCAGTTCCCACTATGCTGCCCCCAAAGCTCCTCCTCCCCTTCTTTTTAATATCTCCACCCCAAGAACCAAGCTTTTAACACATACCCTTCTAAGGGTCAAATATGGAGAGCATTTCTTACCCGAGGAGCTGGGGAATAGGCCACACAGCACCCTTGTTCACAGCTGGCCAGGGAGCAGAACACGTTCGCCATGGGCAGAATCGCGGCAGGACAAGGACGTCTCTGCCAACTTGTTTGGTTGGAACTGCTCATGCCCAGGCCCTGAGACACGCCACACGTGAACAAGTACATGGGTACCCCGGCTCCTAGAGGGCGGTCAGTGACATTTGGAATTCAGAAAGTTTCTGATCTAAGTGTGGCCGACTGTCACAGGAGAGGTACTTATGCTAAGAAATTGTCATTCATCAGTAATCAAAGCTACCGAATGTCTTACATTTTACCTGGTAACCCTAGTTAGTTTGTAAATCATGCCACCTGGATGCTTAGACACCTGTCTGTAAACTATGCCTCAGGGGACTAGCTGAAGACATTTTTTTTTTAATTTTATGATTTATTTATCTTTTATTTTATGTGCATTGGTGTGAAGTCCTCTGGAACTGGATTTTCAGACAGTTGTGAGCTGCCATGTGGGTACTGAGAATTGAACCTCTTCCTCTGGAAGAGCAGTCAGTGCTCTTAACCGCTGAGCTATTTCTCCAGCCCCAAGACATTCTGTTAGAAAGGGGTAAGCTTGGCTACCAACCAGCCCAACGCAACAGGCAGGATGTTCATTATCCTCACACATTTTGTATGTTGAGACACCCAACTCCAAGGTGGGGTCTTAGAAAGTGGTTGGGTCAGGCATAGGCCAGAGTCCTCATGAATGGGTCAAGTGTCTTTGTAAAAGAAGGCCAGATTCCTGGCTCCGTTTCCATCATCCTGAGATACACAAAGGCTTGGTCATCTGTATGGCTCTATAAGAGCCCAGCTGTGCTAGTACCCTGCTCTTGAACTCCAAGATAAGGTAATTGATCTCATTAATTAAGATTTAATGCGAGGGCCTGGAAGTGAACTCAGTAGGTGGGCACATGCTGACGGCACACCAGACGCCTAGACAAAAGTCAAATCAACAACAACAACAACAAAGAAACCCATAAAAATAAAGTCTAAGATGAGAAATAAATTTGCTTTGGTTGTAAACTACTGTTTATGGTGGTGCGTTGCAGCTGTCCTAACAGACGAAAGGAATCTGGAGGGAGGAAACAAAAGAGAAGCACCAAGGCAGAGGGTGGAGGGGACAGGGCAGCCACCAAGAGCAAGGAGTAGAGTTGGGTTAAGATTAAAGTTTGACCTGTGGCTTTGACAGGTGGAGGGGATCGTGACTTTTTCTTAAAAATTTATGTATGTATATGCATGTATGTGTATATGTGGGTATGAGAGTTTGATCTGCTTGTATGTTTATGTACCATGTGTATGAAGTGCTCAAAGAATCCAGTGGAGGACGCCGACTTCCCTGGGAATGGAGTTACCGATGGTTATAAGGTGCTACGTGGATGCTAGGAACCAAACGGGGGTCCTCTGCAAGATCCGCAAGTGCTCTTGATCACAGAGTCATCTCTCCAGCCCCTCATGGTGACTTCCTGTGGAGGGTGGTGGCCTCGGGGACAAGAGGTTATGGGTGAACCCGGAGTAGCTGTGTCAAAGCAGGAGTGCAGGGAGACTGCACAGCAGCTACTGCCCATCCTCATGCCTGCAAGCACAGGCCTCTTTCCATGCCGGGGAGAGAGCACTGTCCTCTGTGCTCTGGAGAATGCTGCCCCAGAGGTGCAGACAGCAGGGGCCAGGTTGTGAGGCTCAATAGAGCCTCGGGTTACCAGATCTGAGCTGAGGCCCAGAGAGACCCCTTTCTCCACTGACCACCCATCTCTGAGGACCACCTGGGAGGTTACCTTCTCTCTGCTTCCCTAGTACCAACTGCCTGCCCTTCTCCCATCATGTTCCAATGTGACCTGGCCACTGGGATCAACTACAGAGCTATGGGTAGTGGGGGCAGGGGCTGAAGGCAATGACTTAATGTTAGACTCCGATTGGCGGACACTCTTCTGCTGTTGGAAGTCAGTGGCCCTGAGGGGTTGGTCCTAGCAGAGGGCACTCACTGTATGATAGTAAGCTCTGTGCTGGGCAGCAGGAGCCCTTACTCAGGATTTGAACTTGTTCCCTGTTTCTCCCAGGCTACCTTTGTGCCTGCCCTAGGAAGACTCAGCCCCTGAAGGTCAGCAGCAATCAAGGTTGCACAGCAATGCCCACACATGCATGTGCACACTGGGGCAGGCATGCTGGCTGGCTCCTGAGTGTCACACAATATTCCAAGCTAATAAAAGGATTCTGCTCAGTGGGGGGTACCTAGGGCAGACAGGTGGGCTCCATCTATCCCCGAGCAAACGTCAGGTAATGAGAGCAGCACAGATTACCCTGTTTCTTTGGCCAATGCTTGGTTAAGTTGGGGCATGTGATGTTGTCTCTGTCAATGTGACAGAACCCAAGGCGCTGAAGGCTGGGTCTGAGAAAAGCATTGAGCTGTGCTGAGGATTTGGGACATAAACCCCATGATCCTGATTTAGTCTGCCACTAGAAAAATCAAATCTATGCACAAACTCTGACTAAAGGTACGTCTGAGATCTTAAGGTGAGAACTCATTTCTAGCCGCCACTAGGTAGGAATTCTGTTGTTTGCAAACAAGAAGTCACAGAAAAGCATCACCTAGCATCGCCTGGGGAGCACCAACTGCCTTGGGCACATGCTTCTTTTGCTGCAGGTACCTGATGATGGTGGACGATGGTGGAATATGACGGTGGCCAGGAGTGCAGGCTTTGATACCAGATGGCGTAGGTTTAACTTTCTGCTTTGCTTCCTCCAAGCTAAGTTACCGTAAACAAATTATTTAACCTTTGTATGCCTCTGTTTGCTCATCTGTCAAATGATCTAGTTATCAGCCACGCTCACTGGTGTCCCAAGTCTTTTAAACCAATCACTTGCTCACTCCCACGGTGTTGGTTTTGTAACTAGTTACACAAGGCTCCAGTTCCGGGAAGGCAGGTTGTTTGGGAGGCCGAATCCCGACCCAGGAAATGCATCAGCATTCAGCAGTGCCTTGGGAGGGAGGCAGTTCCAGGATGCAAGAGCATGGCTTATTCTTAGGGAGGCCACATTTATCCAACCCCTGTTGTTTGGTTGGGGTGGGCACAAGGCCCAGGGAAAGTGGCAACCAACAGCTGGCTGAGGAAGGTCTCCTAGGAAAACACTGCAGGCATAGGAAGAATGGGGGAGCCTGACAGCGGACCAGCCTGGCTCTTCTGCTTGTGTGATGGTTAACTCTACGTATCGACTGGACCAGGTCTCGATGGTAAGGCATTATTTCTGAGCGTGCCTAGGAGGGCATCTGGATTGGTATACACTGAGCACAGCAGATGCCTGCTCAGTGTGGGTAAGGGTCTAAATGGTCCCAAGAGGCCGAATCTCTCTGTGATGACCATTTGAGCTGGGATATCCGTGTCCAGCCCTTGGTGCTCCTAGGTCTTGGGCTGCAGTCAGCACTATTGTCTCTTGACTTACAGGCCTTCCTGGGTCTCTCTCTAGCTTGCTGGTGGCAATATGGGGCTTGTCAGCCTTCATAATCATACGGGCTTGATCCTTAAATCAAGCCCATTCCTTATCTAATTCCTGTTTTTCTAGAGAACTCTAATATACTCTGGAAATAAAGATTCTACCATTGTCAGCGAGAGGAGAGGGAAACGATGAGAGTGGTGTACAGAGCTGCCACACTGGTTCCTGGCACCGACTTTCCTCATGGTGAGAGACTGCAGATGTGGTTAAGTTTAGCAGGGTTGTGAGATGAGAAGAATCGTTCAGAGTGTCTGGATAGCCTCACTCTACCCACAGGACTCTAAAGTCAGAGTATCCCTAGCTGCAGAGAGCCAGGAGAGACGCAGCCATGAACAACAGCAGCAAATTGGTGTCCCTCTGCAGCGAGGGTTTTCTAAACTGCTAAAGATATGCCACAAAAGGTTTGGCTTGGAGTCGGGCAGTAGTGGCACATGCCTTTAATCCCAGCACTGGGGAGGCAGAGGCAGGCCCATCTCTGTGAGTTTGAGGCTAGCCTGGTCTACAGCGTGAGTTCTAGGTCAGGCAGGGCTACACAGAGAAACCCTGTCTCGAAAAACAAAAGCAAAATGAAACAACAAGAAGAGTAAGTTTGGGCAGCTTAAACGGATGGCGAAAAACTTCCACACACACGGACTTGAAGACAGAGGATGAGGCCGCAATCTGTGGAATGTGGGAGGCTGGGAAAGGCAAGGAAACAGTCCTCACCCAGGGCCCCCAGAAGGGAATATCACCCTATCTGCTGGGGTCATTTTGGCCTCCAGTTTCCCATGGCTGTTACAAAATACTTGAAAAAATGAACTTAAAAGAAAGGCTTCCAGGGTTTTGGTCCATAGTCACTTGGCCCTGTGGGTGGCCCTGGAGTGGAGTGACTTGGCACACCATCGCAAAAGTGTGATGCAGGAGGTCTGTTCACTTCATAACATCTGGAAAACACACAGAAAAGAGGCCCGGGTCTCAGGATCTCCTTGAAGGACCCCCCCCCCCCAAGGACTTAACTTCCTACCACTAGAAGACTCCACCTCTTAAAAAGGCTTCTGAACAAGTCTTTAACCAACTGACCTTTGAAAAATATTTAAGTCCCAAAGTATGGCACCCAGCAAGTCTTGCTTGTGTTATGTCCTGATCTTTGGAACTGTAAGACAACACGTGTGTTGCTTGCAGCAACTTGTTACAGCAACAGCAAACCACACATACCGACATCAACAGCCCCTCAGCTGTGTCAGTGGTGTGGTCCCTGGACTCCTGCCCACGGGAAAACCAGCAAGGAAGCGTTTCTTGGGGCTCCAAAGACCTGAACTTGACCCTATGAAGGTGTGAGAGTTCATTCCTAGCCCTCACTAGGTAGGAATTCCGTTGTTTTCTAACAGGAAGTCACGGCAAAGGCATCACACAGCATCCCCGGAGGAGCACTGTGAACTTCTGTAAAATCCCTTCAAGGGGGCCTCTCACAGCTGTGCTCTCAAAGACAGGCTGAATGCTGGGTGGAGCTGATCTGCAGTTACAGCCTGTTACACCCCAAAGCTCTAAACATTGAAGTCACACTTAGGAAGGAGTGTACCCAACACTGAGACACACCCGGAGCTGCTGAAGGGGACAAAACAACCACGTGCTCACTTTGGGCACACGGCTGCAGACTACAAATACAGGTGACCCAAGACAGGCCTCTTCCTCCTCACCCGCCCCGCTCCCCCCACCGCCCAAACAAAAGTAGCTGGATTTGTGGGCACAGACACATCTCCCTTGTCTCCGTGAGTGGCCATCTGTACTCTGGTCTGATCCTCCGGGTGGTAAGACTTTGCCTTTCTCAGGATGCGTCCCTCTCCAGCCAGTGTCTTCTAGGAGCAACCTCCTTGGATAGTGGCCAAGCCTTCTGAAGTCATATGTAGCAGGGAAGCTTTTCCCATGCCCCACTTTCTGTTCTGCCTCGTTTTTCAGATACAAGGGAAACAGCCACACTAAGGAGGATATAAATAGCAGCCCAGATGGACAAATGGGAGGGCTGGCGGGCCCAATGGTCAGTCTTCTAAAGGGTCCTAGGCAAATCTATTTATGGATTTCTTTTTCATGATCTAGAAAAAGAATCTCACTGAAGCAGGTGAATTAAGTTAAAATGAATTCAATTAAAGAGCCCAGAAGACTCCAAGGCCCTGAATGTATTAAGTCATTTCATTCATGAGACCAGACGTAATACTATTAAAGGAAAAGGGAAAGATAAGGCCTTGGGGAGGTCAGGTTTCAAGCTTCTCCCCAAGGCTTTTCCTACTTATCATTAAGCTGGAAAATGCTGGAAGAGATTGTTCACAAGATGGGCCGCAGGCTGGAATCCTGTGGTGTTCATTCCCAGAACTGACCTCCCAGTCAGAGGGTGAGTAACCGGCAACTGGACCCATTAGTCACGTGACCGGTATAAGCACTGCCCTTAGGTTGAGGAATCCTGAGCACAGAAACCTGCACTTGGCCCTCAAGGAGCTCAGATGGAAGTTTACACAACCTAAGAGCAAAGCCCTTTTCACCCAGCAGAGGGAAGGTGGCTGGCGGCCCATGGCTCCGTGCTTAGGGCCGCTAAGAGCAGTCCATGCTAATTATTCATTTAATTCTGCTAACCCATGAGCCTTTTCTGTCACTGATGCTGTGGCTTAAATGTATCTCCAAAGTTCATGTGCTAGAAACTTAATGGCCAAAGTTCATCGTTAGCAGGTTTTGGAGGTGGTGTTTTTGGAGGTAACTGGGATTGAGTCACGAGGGTCAGGCTCTCCGTGGTGGCCCTTGGTGGCTTCAAAAGAGTTGGGGACTAGGGTTAGCATGCTTACTCTGTCTCTTCTCATCCTTTGCCAAGTCACAATGTGGCAAGAATACCTTCCCAGACACCAGTGCTGAGCTCTTAGAGGATCCAGACTTCAGAACTGAGAATGAAATAAACTTCTATTCTTTAGAAAAGTGCCCAGTTTGTGATATTGTGTGGTGACAACAGAAACTGCCCAAGACAGCTGCATGGGGAGTCTGGGCCCAGGTTCCCCTAGCTGGAAGTGCACGTGTCAAGTGGCCCAGTCATGGAACACCCAAGAATGGTGCTCCATTCATGCAGAGAGCCGCATGCATAGGACAGAACTTATTTGATGAGTCTCAGAGACCATTCCCAAATACGGAGACCTGGCCATCTGTAAAAGGTTCACTCACGCCATGAGCCAGCAGGGATGTACACATGTATACAGTCCAAGGCACTGGGCATTCAAGATGGTACAGGACAATCAGATGTGGAGCAAACAAGGCCTGGTAGCTCCTGGCACAACTTTTCCTGCCCCTTTAGACTGAGAGGGAAGCGGCAGCCCCTACGCTGACCCAGGGTTTGGTAAGTCTCACCAGTGACCATTAACTTGAGCAGTTGTGGAGGCCCCCAGAAGGCCAGGCACTTGAGAGGAAAGAGAAATAAAGATTCTAGGGTGGCCTTCCTCGTCTGTGGCCTGACTAGCCTAGACATGGTGGCTTCCAGCGGATGCTTAGAG
Source organism: Myodes glareolus (assembly GCF_982192425.1). NCBI lineage: Eukaryota > Metazoa > Chordata > Mammalia > Rodentia > Cricetidae > Myodes > Myodes glareolus. The sequence continues at coordinate 62,020,972 of NC_142034.1, forward strand.
CCACTGTCAGCCACTGTCACGCTCTACTCGCTACATATTTTATTATGCGTCTCTTCAATCTTGTCATAACTTTTAACAACACTGCGTGCAGTTTCCAGGGTCCAGGCAGCCCACTTCCATCTAACACACACTTCCATCTTGAGCACATGTGTACAGCTTGGCAGCATCTGGGTGCTGGAAGGAGATCCATAACCTGTAGCCACCGCAAGGCAGCTGCGGTGACAAGGACAAGCAGGGAGAGGGCTTTAAGCTGACTCAAAGCAAGTTTGGTGCTTTGAAAAAAAAATGCTGATCGACGTCAGTGGGTGAAAGAATCAAACCGAGATAGAAACAAAATATATTTATTAGAAATCGTACACAGTGGCACACCTTACCCTTGGGAGCCCTGTCCACCTCTGACAGTACGTCACATCTGGGCAGTGCTTGGTGCTGTCTAGTGTGCTCTTGAGGGAAAGGAGGCCACAGGTATATCGAGTGCATTCAACTAATGTAGTTAAAGTCAGTGAGCTACTCAGGGTGTTCCAGTCAGAACTCCAACCTTGTCAGAGGACCTAGACGCCCAGGGCTTCAGCAGATGCTGGAAAAACTTTTCAATCAGCTGGGGGTTCTCTCTTCCACTTGTGCCAGCAGTAGGGCATCTCAAACTAGAATACTCAGGAACTGCTGGATTTGGTGAGTGGGTTTGTCCCGAAGGGTCTCAGTTCTCCATTTCCATCAGCTAGTGACAGGTTGCAGGGGACAGAGAGGTCAGAGACTGGCATGTGACTGGTGCTCATGGGAGACAGAAAGATAGCATGGCCAATATTCAATATTGCTAAGATGGCTGATTGCTTTGGGATAGCCTCACACTCTCTGCCAACTAATCCCAAATTTCCAGGATCAACTGATTCTCCACCTCCAGAATAGCTGAAGCCACAGGTAGCAGCACTGTGCTAGGCAGGACGTGAGTTTCTGTCTTCTAGTCATGGCTTGTATTCTGGATAGTCTACAAAAGCTGAGGAACAACTGGATGAAGAATGAGAACCAACCACAAGTATGGATGCTGAAGTGAGAAGGACTAGGAAGATGGATGCTCCTTGGAATATTGCCACTTGGATAGTGGCCTCGGCGCTGCCACCCGCCGTCAGTTCAGACGCCACGCAGTGCTGAGAACCAGAGTTCTCTACGTGTCTTAACTTCTCAGGGTCATGCATTTTACAGATCTCTTTGTACTTAGCTGAGGGCAGATGGGAAGAAGCATGGCTATGGAGGCCTCCAGTGTCCTCTGAATAATGGCTTGCAGAGACACAAAGAAAACAGCAAGAGCTAAGCACCAAAGCTGGGTGTGGTATCTAATCTCAGCACCCAGGTGACAGAGGCAGCAAGACCATGAGTTCAAGACCAGCCTGGGCTACCTTTCACAATATCCAAAACAAAGCAAAACAAACAACATCAACACCAACACCAAAACCAAACCAACCAACCAACCAAACAAACAAACAACAAACAAACAAATAAAAATAAGAAAAAGTCAGGCAACCCCCACCCCCACCATCATGCTTCTGTTCTTAGCTGGTCAGTTTTTCACATTCATCTTTGTGACTTGGAGATCTTCCCAGACCCTGTACCTCCACATGCAGTAGTGTGGCACCTTGACAGAGAACTGGAGCTCTATCGGTCATGCATGCCCTCTGCCTTGCAGTAACTGCATGCTATTCCTCCCCAACACCCCTGGCAAGACCTGCCACAGTCAAGAGAAAACCCAAGGAGAATACAGACAAGAACAGATGCAGCTGGCTGGTCCACAACGACCTGGGGCCCCAAAGGGCCTCTACTTACAGACACTATAAGGCGTCTGGAGACCAGCACGGAGGATGCTCTGCTGAGAGCTTCCAGATTCTTAGCACCCTGAAAACAGCCAGAGACAGACCAAACTCTCATGCCTTAACTGTGGCCTCTCCTATACAGCTCCAGAGATCACCCCTGAAGAAACAACACCCAGTTGTGGGGGACAGCGCTCCTGCCCATCCTGCTGTGACGGCTGGGAAAAGCAGACTGGAGACAATGGCGGGCAGGGGTGGGGGGTGGGGGGGGAGAGACACAGCATCAATTATGCCAACACAACAGGTATGGGAGGCAGCCCAAGGACCAGCTTTCAGAGAGACACATTCGTCAGCAAGGAGGTTCTGAGCCCTCATCTTCTACCTGGAAATGAAGGGGCCTATTTCAGCAGCTCCTATGGGGAGACCAGGGGGCAGGGAGTAGTGTCCTCCCTCTCTGCTTTATTCCAGTTATTCTAACTCACCTGATCTGAGAGCCAGGCATGCGGTGCCCAGAGGAGTCCCAGCACTGAGACACAGACAGGGGATCGGCACTGAGTCCCAGCTAAGAACTACAGACGGAGCCTACAAGTGGGGTCTGTGCCCCCACGAAGCTACCTTAGCTTGAGAATCCGCGCTGCTGCACCCAGCTGCTACTTATCAGAGCAGCGGACTGGAGAGAGGGACAGAACCTAGGTCCTCCAAGGACAGGGCTGGGCCAGCAGAGTGGCTCAGACAAGCAGGCAGAGATTCACTGTAGCTATGGTGGTCATTCGCAGGGGTTGCTATGAGCGCGGTCCTTTCTCAAAGGACCAGTCCAGGGCTATTTGGCACTTAGAACAGTAATGGGTGTTTATGCGCACCCGACTGTCTGGGGGGGGGCGCTCATTTGCTATGAAGTGCACATTTGTTTGTTCAAGAAACATGGAAAGACGCTTCTAACGCAGCGGTTCTCAACCTATATGGGGGTCACACACCAGAATTCTATATATCAGATATTTATACTGCAATTCATAACATTAGCAAAATCACAGTTATGAAGTAGCAATGAAATGTTTTTATACTTGGGGTCACCACAGCATGAGGAACTCCCAGCATAAAGAAGGTTGGGAACCACTGGTCCAGGGCCGCTTGGCTTGGGTACTCAGGGAGGGGCTGTGCTGCTTCCTAGGGAACCAACGGGGCATTGGAGGACAGAGTCACCGTTACCGCTCCTAACAGCTTCTTTCATTCGGCAAATGTAAAAGGTCCAACAAGTACCAAGGGCCAAACCTGTTTGGAGCGAAAACATGTTTATATTTCTGTCCACCCAGAATCCTAAGGGACGCCCCTCCCAACCTGCGGAAGTGTGCAAATGTGCAGACCTCACCCTCACAGGCTGCTCCACACGTCAGAGACTCGTGTGGAGTTCTGTGTGTAAATGGGACTGTAAATAACAGCAGGGCAGAGGATCTGTGGACAGCGGTCACAGCACTCATCAGCCAGGACACCAGTGCTGCGCTCAGGCCGTGTGGTTAAGGAGCAAGGCAGCTGGCCTCCCAAGGACTCTCAGCAAGGTACCTAGGTGCCTCGTGAGGAATCAAATAGGGGCGGTGAGATCTATGCAGTGTCTTTAAGTCCTCAGTTACACAGAGCTGGACATACTATTTCCCTAAGCTGTGTTTCCAGGCTGCTAAGAAGCAAAGGTTGCTTTTGTTTTTCTGTTTTGGGGAGCGTTGTTTTATTGGGGGGGGGGGGCAGGCAGCTGGTAGGGAAAGAGTTTTGAGAAAAGCAAAGCTAGAGCAGTTTTAGTAAAGGGGGAGGAAGAAGAAAAGACACGGTGATTGAAGTGTTGTTTGTCAGTGTGCAGGCCACGTGCGGGCCTGTGCAGCAAATGGGACTGGCAACACTCTGGAATCTCACAGAAGAGGGCCTGGGTTTGGAACCCACTGTGTGAGAAGCGGGGCCTGCCTCTCTAAAAACTTCCCATTGGGAACAAGGATTCCTGAGCATAGGCTCCAGACATGTTAGCATCTGAGATGGGGACACGGTGGAGCCACCTCTGCTTCTCAATGGAGTTCTGGTCTCCTTGGCTTAGGCCTTCCTTGGAAATCCAGACGGCTAGGCGGTGGGCACAGCAGGTGTGGTGGACAGTGAGCAGGCGCTTCAGGATGAGCTTCAGGTCAAGCGGCAGCTGCTGATGCTGGGTCTTCTGCTTATGTCTCAAAGTACTTGTAGATCTGGACCACATACTGCATCACACTCTGCCAGTCGGGCCGGTCTGTGTACAGCATCTCACTGAGCTCCTGCAGGGGAAGGGGACAGCACAAGACGGACATCTCAGTCCCCTTTTACCAAGTGACTCTGATCCAGGTCAGGATTGATTCTGACTGGTACCAATCAGGATTGGTACCTTCCACTAACAGGAACCAAAGTGTAGGCAAACACAGACCATGTTAACGTGCTGAGTTAGGCTTCTTAGCAGCTTTTCTTGAAAGGTGTGTCCCTTTCAAAGACGCGACTTCCTATTACTTTCATCTTTAAACACCATTACAGTTTTTTACAGTCCCCTGAACTTCCACATTAGAAGATGGTTTCTGGTTTTATAATGTGCATATGAATGGAAGCCCAGTTTCCTAGGCTCCCACCACAGTGGGCATGCTTTCACACACCCAGTGTCTTTCAATGGACGTTCTTGTGTAGGATTTCCCACACCGCTGTACTTCCGTGGGTATGCACTACCTGTAGTGTCCCTTCACTTCCACTACATTGCACTTTACACTGTCAAGTTAGTTCCTGGAGAGCTAATCATGGGGTACCACAGACACCTTGAGCCAACTTAAACCATGTGCTTTACTAGGGTTATTATCACTTAGAATCTGGCCTTTTCTTTCTTTGTTTTTTTTTCTTTTCTTTCTTTTTTTCCCCCTCTAGTTGAGTGATTTTTTTTTGCTATTTATTTAGTTTTATTAATTTACTACCTTTTGGGGGCTAATTTTGCAAGTAAGGCCATGCCAAACAGTGATAAGACAGGTGGGAAGGGTAGGTGCCTGGCAGGACACTCCATCAAGCTCTCTAGAACATACTTAATTATTAACGCTGGGATCGGATGTGGAGACTTTTGTGGTTGTAACAAAACATGAGCCAGAAGCAGAGATGCAAAGGAAAAAGGCTGAACAGAGCACATCTGTGCCTGGCAATTCCTGCCAACTCGTCACCAAGTTAGCATCTGGCATTCTCTCCTGCTCTGCTCCCTGGTCAGGCTAAAATGATCCGTATATCATGATCCGCCAGGAAGGGCACAAATGAAGCAAGAGGGACCTTCCACAATTCTGCCCAGAAAATTTTTTAAAAGAAAGAAATGAAGTCTTAGAGCAGAGATTGCTAGTGACAGCGGGGACACATGATGAAGAGTGACGGAGTCCAGTGGGGAGGCAGGGCAGGTGGCTCTCTGAACTCAAGGCTAGCCTGGTCTAGAGAGTGAGCTCTAGGATAGCCAGGGCTACACAGAGAAGCAGTGCTGATTAGGAGGCAGATAAGCTTTGAGAAGGAAGGGCAGCCCGAAGACAAGCCTAGGAACTCAAGAGGGGCAGAAAACTTCCCGTTCTGTAGGGAAAGAGGTCTTCGGTTTCAGATGATTTTGAAGTACAGCTACTAGTCACAGTTTAACTCAGACCATTTCATACTAGCAATTACTGAATCAAAAATATCTGTTACATTATTAACACAACATCTGAAAATCTTCGAAGAAATGTTTTGCACGTTTCAAGGGGAGGAAGGGAGGTTGTCTTAGTAATAATTTCACCACATACGAGATTTACTTAAATTAACAGTTAACAGCCCAAACCCAGTTCAATATGATTCCACTAAACACACATAGAAGAACTAATATTAGTTATCCCGTCTCCAAATATGGAGACCATGGAGCTCATACTGTGAGGTCAGATTAGACTACAACCAGAGCTAGACAAAGACACTACAAGAAAACTGTACATCAGTTTCTCAGATAAATAGACATAAAACTACTAGCAATTTGATAAAATGTTAGAAAACCGAATTCATTAAACTATAAAGTATCATGATCAAAATAAGGCTCGTCCAAGGAATTTAAAGCTGGATCAATGCTTTTAAATCAACATTAGAATATTAGCAGACTGAGAAAAAATATGATCAACAAACTTCAATATCTATTAATGATAAAAAACAAAACACAGAAGCTAACTTATTGTATACACTAAAGGGTATGTACCCCCTAGCCCAATAGCTAACCTCACTTAATTGTGTAAGACAATGCTTTTCTCCCTCAAATCAGGACTAAGACAAAGATGGACTTTCTTATTTGTCCTGTTTAATACAGCAGGCGAAATTTCAGTAGTTGAATATAAGGCATAAAAAAGGAACAAAAAGGCATAGATTACAAAGGAAATAACAAAACTGGTTTTGCAGACATGGATGTCGACAATCGAGTCTGCACACAAGGTAAGCGGGATTCTATTACCCCGTCCCACAGACCTCAGCCACTTTCCTGGATGCCAGAAATGAAAACAGGAATTTTTAACCAGAAAAAAAATATTGTCTGCAACCCCTCCCACATTTGTTTGGTTTTAACTTTATGTAAGTGTTTTTCCCTGCATATATGTGTACACAACACATGTATGTCTGGTACCCAACACGAGGGCATTGTGAGTTGCCTATGAGTGCTAGGAACCAATCCTGAGTCCTCTGGAAGAGCAGTCAGTGCTCTTAAACAATAAGTCATCTCTCCACCTCCCACCCCCTACTATTAAAGCCTAAATCTAACATAATATGTACACATTTTATACGCAGAAAACTATAAAACATGGCAGAAAGCAAATATCTAAATGAGAGGCAGGTTTATGAATTTAAAGATAATATTGTTAAGATTATTAATTATTCCCAGTTTGATATATAGATATAATGCAATCAGAATCAAAATCCCAAGAAACTTCTCGTTTGTTTTGTTTTGTTTTGTTTGTTTTTGTTATTTTCTGAGACAGGGTTTCTCTGTGCAGCCCTGTCTCCCGAGTGCTGGGATTAAGGATGCATACCACCACTGCCCAGCTCTCCCAGCCCTGCGTCCCAAGTGCTGGGATTAAGGACGTGTACCACCACTGCCCAGATCTCCCAGTCCTGTGTCCCAAGTGCTGGGATTAAGGACATGTACCACCACTGCCCAGCTCTCCCAGTCCTGTGTCCCGAGTGCTGGAATTAAGGACGTGTACCATCACTGCCCAGATCTCCCAGCACATCTTAATTTTTGGTAGATACTGACAAATGATTCTAAAATTTATGAATGCAAAAAACAACAAACCCATCTAGAAGAACAACAAAGGGGCAAGATTTCAGGTCTGGGAAAGGAGAGATAAGGATGCCTTCCTCAGCACCTGGTACTGCACTGGACAAGCAGCACAAGGCAAACAGCAAGCAAGCGACTAATACATGCTTCACAGATCACATAAAAATGAATCGGAGACTGCAATGGAAGCTTTTGAAAGCTCTAGAAAAACTACAAGAACAAATCTGAGTTTGCAACCTTGGGTTAGGTGATGAGCTTTTAACTACATCAAAGCACGACCTTGAAGGAATTTAAATTATAAACTGGGTCAAAATGTAAAACTTTCCTGGGAAAGATACTGCTAAGAGAATAAAAAGATAACTTTCAGACTAGGAGAGAATATCTGAAGATCAAGTATGAAAAGGACTTGTAGCCAGCATGTGTGAGAACACGTGAGTGCGTGTGTGTCTTAAAAATTAACAGTAAGAAAACAATTAGGCTTTGAAAGGGGCAGACACCACACCAAGGAAGACAAGTGTCCGGGGAAGAACTATGAACAAACCAGAGCTCAGCATAGTTTTCCAGCAGAGAAACTCGGAACAATAGAGAGGGCTGTGGCCATGCAGGAGCATCAGGACTTCAGGGCCAGCCTCGATGATGCAGTGAAAGTCTGTCTCAAAAGATCCACCCCACAACAAAACTAATCAAAACAAAACAAGGAGACAGGTGCTACAGAAACAGCTAAACTCAATGACGATGACATTACTGGAGGCAAGTGACAGAACACTCTTGCTGTGAAAGCACTATAATAAAATAAAATAGTCATAGCATTTATGGATAATCCTTTGATTCTACCAGAAGACATTCACCCACCCAATGTGTGTGCGAGCGTGTATGTGTATGTTACATGTACATGTCATGGCGGCATACATGTGGAGGTCAGAGAGAAACTTGCAGGAGTCAGTTCTTCCCTTCCATCATGTGGATCCCACTGATTGAACTCAGGCCATCAGGCAAGAAACTTTACCTACCAAGCCACCTTGCTGGTCCACACAGCAGTTCCTGCCAAGACAATGGAGGTGTTTTTGTTTTTCTTTTACATTTTATTTTATGGGTGTTCTGCTTGTATTTCTGCCCGTCCACCATATGCGTGAACGGAGGTGTTGTTTTGAGCAGGAGATAAAGAGGAGCTCTAGGTAGCATCAAATCTAGAAGATATCTTCTCCTACTCAATGCTAAGGCAGAACAAATAAAATGGAACATAAAAATTCCCCAGTCAGAATGAACATGAACTTGACTTTGAAAATACTGGATAAGAATTTCTTAGTACCTTGTTGCTGATAAGCTTATAAAGAACACTAGAAATGTACCACTGGGGCTGGAGAGACGGCTCAGCAGTTAGGAACACTGACTGCTCTTCCAGAGGACCTGGGTTCAGGTCCCAGCACCCACATGGTGACTTACAACCATCTGTACCTCCAGTTCTAGGGAATTGGATGCCATCTTCTGGCCTCTATGGGCACTAGGTACATATGTGGTGTGAGCCCACGTGTGTGTGTGCGCACACACACACAGGCAAAATACTCATACCCATAAAATAAAAATAAAAATAAATGAAGCTAAAAAAAAAAAAACCCAAGCAAAACCCAGAAATGCACTATGGCTTCTTTTTATTCACTTCTTTGCACATACTTGCAAGAACAGTCTACGACCTGGTGCTGTTCTAAGCGCCTTTAGTGATAAAGAGAGAAGGCGCTGTGCATCCAGGTTCACAGTAGCATTTGCCGAGAAGAGCTTAACTATGGTGGCACCGTAGTGTTTCAGTACAGACGAACACACGAGCAGAACATGGCATAACCGTATCATTTGCCTTAATAAGGAAGGAGGTTCCAACAGATGAACTTTGAAGACCTTACACTATGCCACATAAGCCAAACATGAGACAGAGATGGCGGGCAAATACACTTCCATGGGGTGTCAGAAACAGGTTCAGAGTCTGAGAACAGAACAGTGGCGGCCAGGCTGAGGGCGGGGGGTGAGAAGTTAATGTTTAACAGATTCAGAGTTTCGATTTTGCAAGATAAGAATTCTACATTGGGAGGGTGGCAATGATTGCAACACAGCGTGAAGGTACTTCACACCACTTAGGATGATTAAGACGGTAAAACTATAAAAAGTAGCTGACCTCACTTACCGGACTCTCAAATGTTTAGAGAGTCGGCGGGTAAGGCTTTTGGAGCTCCTGCTTTCAGGAGTTCAGTCTTGTGCAGTGACTGCCCTACACAGGCCCCGAGTAAGCGGCGTGTCATGGGCAAAATGACTAAGGCCATAGTGAACCCTCACCAAGCCACAGACGGCTAGTTCTGGAGAACACACCAGAGGTGCTCTGAAGCAATCGCGATGATGCCACGAATGTTTGCCCAATTCTTCTGGTACGGATGATGATGTTGGCTTAAGACGCCCATTTCATGGTGGCTGGGCAGGAATGTGTTCTAAAGCTCGAGGTACACGAGCTTCACTTTGAAGGAATCTTCCTTGCTTATCTATTTACCCTAAAACATGTGCTTATACAGATACAGATACTCAAAAAACTTATTTTTAAGACTTATCTTTAATATTTCTTAAATATGTATATATGTGTGTGTTTGAATGTAGGTTTCTGCACAAGAGTGCGGTGACTGCACAGGCCAAAAAAGGGGTGTCAGATTCCCTGAAAGTGAAGTTACAGACGGTTGTGAGCTGCCCAATACGGGTGCTGGGATGAAACTCGGGTCCTCTGCAAAAGTAGTGCACTCTTAACTTCTGAGGCTTTTCTCCAGCTGGATTTTACTTCTTGAATGTTTAGCATTCTATTTTTTGAGTGAGGTTTAGAGAATACTTCTATTTGATATTTGAAGGGTATTGGTGCTGCTACCTAAACTGTCCATTCTGTTTCAATTTAATATCGGCATGATACCATTCATAGCACGGCTGTCTCCACAGCTCCTTCCCTTTTCATTTCTCCAAGTCCTCCAACCTTGGAAGGCTACCGACTTACATCTCACTGTTATTTCAGCTTATATTTTCCTGACTGTCCTTTTCCCCCTGATTGTATGTGGATTAAAACAACAAAAAACTTTGGCCACGTATAGTGTGGTGGTGCATGTCTACAAACACAGCACTTAAGAGGCAGAGGCGGGAGGATGAGAAGTTCAAGGTCATTCTCATAGTGATATCAAAGTCAGCCTTGCTCTACACACACACACCTACACACACACACACACACACACACACACACGCATGCACACACATGCACACAATACATTGAGTTACACTTGGCATTTTAAAGCTACACCCAACCTGAAGTAACAACAGTAATTAATAACCTTTGGTCAGTTATACTGAAATATTATATAAGAAGTTTCAAGAATGGGAAAGCCAATTAACAGCTGCTTAAATGAGATTTTCGTTGTTGTTGTAAACAAGAAGCCCAGAAGTAGATTCCAGATTGATTACCACTAAGTGTTGCCTCTTTTTTTCCACTCCACAATATTTATTTATTTATATTTTATTTTTGAGACAAGGTTTCATGTAGCCTACAATGGCCCCAAACTTGCTGTGTTTGTTAGTTTTTCCAATCTAGAAACTAAATACACATTAACCAATAAATGTTCTCTACTGTTTTTCAACCCTTCATTGTCTATTCAGCCTGTGGGATGGTTTCCTTATGTGAATCCACCATCTTTCTCCTTTGCTATATCTAACCAGTTTGGCAACCCATCCATAGTTTTTTTCCCCTCCAAATTTTCATTCCTAGTAGCTTTGTGTAACCTTCCTGGTGGCAACAAAAATATTCTAAAAAGATCCTTCTGCAGGTCTCTTTGGATATTGGCCTATTTAAACACTGACCCCCAAGGAATTGTAATTTCTTCAGAAATCTCTTGCTGGGACAAGGGAAGGACGAAGGCTAGCGCCAGCAGCAGAAGGAGGAGCTTGTCTTGGTGAACTCTGTACAAACCTGTCAACTTGTGAGACCACCTGGCAGGGAGACTGACACTAGGCAATGACGGGTACTGATTGGCAGGAGGACACACCAGGACGGCTTAATTATATGTCTCTTGCACTCTGTCTCGGCCTAAGTCTCTTGTCAGGGTTCTGAAGATGAACTGGGAGTGTTTGCGTAGGGGTCACTGGGCCTCTATGTCCCTAGTATGGCCACACTGTATAAATCCCCTGTTTCCCTGCTTTCATGATTATTTATCTGTTTAACTGGCTTCCTGAGGATGGTCAAGCTTAGCTTGTTAGGGCTGGGAGGGCTGAGGCTCCGACTCTAACAACTTCAGGAACAGACTTGAGTCTTTTCTAAATCTCTAAATCTCCCTCCCTTATATTTATAGCACTATGACCCTCCTTGGTTTCTACTCCTCTTTGTCTTCTTTGTTATTCTCTCTCTCTCTCTCTCTCTCTCTCTCTCTCTCTCTCTCTCTCTCATTTTTGGAGCTGGAGGGAGTCCCTGTGTTGTACAAGCCTGGGCTTGACTTCAAGAGCCACGCGAAGTCTCAGCTCCAGGAAACTAGGATTAGATATGTAGCACCACGTATGTTCTCTCAAACGTTTCAGTATGTGTGCATAGCTGTGCTGAGGTCCAAAGTCAGCATCTAGTGTCTTCCTTAGTCCCTCTCCACTTTTGGCGACAGGTGCCCTCAGGCCAGCAGGAGCTCACAGCCAACAAGAATCTCCTGGCACTGGGATTACAGGCCTGGCTTTTTACAGGGTACTGTAGATCTCATACTGCCATGCCTGCCCAGTCGGACTTTACCCACTGAGCCATCTCCCCAGTGCCTCTTACCTGCCTTCTAGGTTTAAACAGTTAATATTTGTTACCCCCAATCTGGCAGGTAATCCCCTCTCTTATTTGGTGTACCTATTGGCTAGAAAACTCAATCCTTTTCTTTTCTGCTTTGTAATCTTGGCTTGTGCATATTTCAGTGGCCATTAAATGATAGAAGCTTCCTACATTCAACCATTTAGCTAGGTGCTCCAGACAGAAACCTGGGTTCCAAACCTCATCTGGGTAGCCATGGCTGTCCTAGAACTCACCATGTAGACATTTCAATGAGATTTCTTGGTAATTTGAACAAGAAAATTTTAATAACAATCTAGCTCACTGTTTTGTCAGAAATGCTATTTATTCATAATGAAATCTTAATTCTAAGAACTTTTGAGTTCAGAGCTAGAGAGATAGATGGCTTAACAATCAAGAGAATTAGTGGCTCTTCCAAAGGACCTGGGTTTGATTCCTAACACCCACATTGCAGCTCATAGTCATCTCTAAGTCCAGTTTTAGGGGATCCAGCAACCTCTTTTGGCCTACACAGGCACCAGACACACATGGGGTACACAGATCACTAGCAGGCAAAACACCCACAAACATAAAATAATAATAATAATAAAAAGGAAACAGAAACAAACAAACCAACCCCTGAGTGTACATCCTTTCCGACCAGCTGGTTAGCATCATATTAGGAATCCTGAGGGACAGGTCTGCAAATGGACCTGGGTGTCCTTTATCAGTTTAGTGGGTAGCAGGACATTCTTTCTCCTGAAGTAGGAAAAAAAATATCAAAAAGGTACAAAACAGGATACTTACCAGGCTGGGCTTGATGCCTACACTTTCAGCTGCTTCAAATGCCAACAAGAGATTTCGTTTCTGTATCAGAAAGACAAAGACAATGGATGAGAGCAGGGACAGCGCGGACACTGCAGATTCCTCATTGAGGAAACAAGCAATGTCATGTCAACCGTGCAGACCAGCTCTGTCTCGGCAAGGAAAGGGTAGCAGGTTACGACTGCCACTGGGGAAAACAATACTGACTGACACCTGACTAAAGACATAGTTTTGTGGCCTTTTCAAGATTTACAATATTCACCATGTTGTGTTTTTTCACAATGCCACAAATGACAATCAAACTGGGTGTGGCACCAATGTACTTCTGACTGAGGCAGGAGGATTATGAGTTCGAGGCCAGCCAGGGCTACACAGTGAGACCTAGTCTTTAAAAAACTATCAAAGTCATACATGAAGGTAGTTACATATAACCAAATGAAAAACTGCTTCCTCCCTGGTCCTAGCTCTCAGGACAACTGCTTTCTAGTTTGTCTTTATTTCCTGCAGTGACTTCTTGGTGACTGTGATCTTCTCACAGCACTATTTAGTTTTTAACCTATTCCTGTGTGAGGGTGCTCACATCATGGTGAGCCTGCGGCAGTCAGAGGACAGCTTGCTGAGATTGAATCCCAATCTTTCCTCTAAGGTTTGCTTTTCCCTGAAGTCTGTGCTGATTGGTGACTTCTCTGACTGAGAGAATGGCCTCATCATCTGGTTTTTGCTTGTTTTATTCATCCTGGTGCTGGTGTGAAATCCCTAACTCCTTGCAGCCTGCTGCTTTTCTGTCCTCACACAGAAGAGTCTTGGATTGCTTCTCGCTTTCTCCTTTTCAAACTCTGAAGCTCTTAGCCATTACTATTATTCAAAGAAGTCTTCCTGCCCCAGGAATCCTCCAGAACCTCTTATCAACTGTAGGACTACACCCCATCTCCCTGGAGGACATTCTTGAGAAAGGCTGTAGAGGAGAAACATTTCCAGATGTGTTCATACAGAAAATCCTCTTTCTACTACCATGCTTGGTTAAGAGAATTCTTGGACAGGGAATTCTAGGCTGAAAATACTTTCATCTTAGAACAAGAACAGCACCGTTCCCCAGAATTACGGAACCTGAGTTTGGGCTTTGTTCCCAGACTCTCCTTGACTATTCTCTGACATCTCTTTGTACTGATAACCTAAATTACTTGTCATGCCATCCGTCTCAACAATTCATATGAAAGTCATTAAGTTTTAGAAATTTAACTAGATGTTTTAAGTACCACTGAAAAGTACGGTCACAGTTTATGTCCTATGTATAATTTTACAATTTGATTCATTTAGCTTTCTTTTTCCTTCCCCAGTACTGGGGATTGAACCTAGGCCTTATGCATGCTAGGCAAGCACTTTACCACAGTTGTATTTAAATTCTATACATGAGCTGGGATGCATTTGTGGCCCCAGCTATGTAAGAGACTAAGGGAAGAGGATCACTGGAATCAGGAGTTCAAGTCCTTTTATATCTACAATGTTCTATTTTTCCCATAGTCTTCACTCTGCCCCGTCTAAGCATCTGGCCCTGGTTCGGCCGACACTGCAGTCAACTTGCTGATGTAGAAATACCGTCAGAGGAAAAGCAGACGTGCCTATGCATACTTTCTTCTAGCCTGTGATGTAATCGTGGGAAGCAGCTGAGCCATGGTGATACTGCCCAGTGCAGCAGACTTCTTCCTTGACACCGGGAGAGATTGGTGGCCAAGAGCTGTTTCTGTGATGCTGCCCTGTTCTGCTGAGCGGAAGAGGGTAAATGGGCCCGTCCGGCCCACACCAGGGCGGCCACCCCCGTTTTGGTGCTAATGGAACCTTTGTTCTTATTTTAAAATCCCTTTGGTTAGGCCAGTGTTTAGGTTACACTGCTCAGGAAGCTGAGATACAAACAGTTTTTATGGCGCATGAGATTGTAATGCCAAACTGGTTCCTAAAAAGGCACAGCATTTTCAGCTCCGATAACCATGCTCTCCCTGCCCTCCGTGTATCTTCACCTACCAAATGTGTCAAACTAAACACTGCATTTTGATGTTCTAGTTTGTTTACTGGGTTACCAATAAGGTCTAAAGAGAAAGCGTTTCTAAATCAAATATTTTAATTAGAATTCTGCTAAGACCCTCTAATAGGATCAAATGAAAGTATGTTTTCTAAGAACCTGAACACAGGATAAACGGTCTGTATAGGAAAACCGCCTCTAAAAGCTCTGAAACAGCATAACATGGAGTACAATGGGGTGATTTTTTGTTGTTGTTGTTCATAAAAATGATGTTTGCTCATTTTGATGGAGGTGGGACAACAGTGACCAGGGGTCATCATCCTAATGCCCTCCCACTATGCACTGCTGTGGCTGCTGTGCAGAGGCCAGTGAAGAGGCTGGGGAGGAGAGTCAATGTCCTCAGGCCAAGAGCTCTGCCTCGGTGGAGGCTCTGTCATACAGGTGAGGACAGAGTGAGAGGCCATTTATTCTTCAGTGTCTGCTGTGTGTGTGTGTGTGTGTGTGTGTGTGTGTGTGTGTGTGGTGGGGGGAGGCAGGGGAGCGGGGAGGGGTAAGCCTGAACCTTCTAGCTCAGAATAATCTGATGCAGACCTTGGTCTCTAGATTGGCTGGCAGGACTGCACTGGTAAAGTATCTTTCTGCTAATAAGAGGGAGCAAGAATTTGATTCATATTCATATTCAATTTCAGATAGCAACAGAATCACTTTCCACTCGATAACCTGACTCGGCTGCATGGAAGAGCTTCATATGCTGACATATGAAGACTGTACTTCTAATGAAAACAAAATACTTCACTGAAATCTTCCAGTCGCTGTGATGTACACCCTGTGATTGAATATTCCTTTACTACAAGTTATCCTTGCTTATTTGAGATACCGCCTCTTCTAGCCCTATCTGGTGTTAACCTCACTGTGTAGCTGAACTCCTGATCTTCCTGCTCCCACCTCCTAAGTGCTGGCTTTACGAGCATGCACCACTGTGCCCAGTTCTTACTTTTAATTCTGAACTAGTTAATTTCCTTTGGTGCTGGGGATAAAATCCAGACCCTCATGGATGCTAAGCACAGGCTCTACCTCTGAGCCCAGATCCTTTAACATATTATTTTTATATTTCAATTTTAATGGATTTTTAACAAACATTATATTTCCCTTAGTACCCTTGATAGTATTCCACAAGGTACAACCACCCAGTCAATGACCCCCTCACGCTGAGTACACAAGACCGCAGGGCAGAGTCTGAATCATGTTCATTCACCCCAAAGGATCTGTAGTAGTTATGCTCCCTTTGAAGTCCAACCTCAAACATATCCCTTCTGTGAAAGCCTGCCCAGTGGTACTGTCACCTCAGGGAAATCACCCTTATTAAAAGCTCTGCACATGCTCAGTTGATGCTGTAGTGATGGGCTTTGGTTGACACATCATTTTGATCATCCTCCTCTGTAATGGATGGATCTGTCCTTTCTCAGTGCACCCTCACCCCTTCTCATGACATCCTGAGCTATAACCATTGCTTCTCCACTTAGGGTACAGCTAATAGCCATTGCTTCTCCACCTTGGGTGCAGTCAGGAAGGGACCAGATATTCCTTCAGGGAATAGTGGGCCAGTGGTAACCAACAGACCTAAGTGCTGAAACTCAAACTCAACTGGAGTTGACAGGGGAGCTGTGAAGTCCAACAGATCTGTATATGACACTCCTGGCACATGATGTTGACCCCTTAGTTGCCTTATAATGGTCCTTCACCAGTGGCATTTCTTAATGACATCACCAGAGACCCAGAAAAAGAAACTCAACCAGATGTGTGGGAAATAGAGGCCCTTGTCCTGTAAGGGTAACAGAAACAAGAATACTGTTGCCAGCCTGCCCTGACGCATATTCCACATCTGCAGAAGGCCACTGGGCGACTGGCCGGGAGCCTGGTGCAGGGGTCTCAGGGATGCAGAGTGAGACAGGGTTTCGGTCACTAGGAAGCAATGCTCATGATACATTGTGAGAGTGAACACTCGCAGGCCCATTGTTTTCCAACAGATCTGAACTGACTGGAGGACAAAGAAGCCAGGCCTGTTGACTACCGATAAACAAGTCACTTTCAGGAAGACTCACATTTTAGCATGTGTGTGGTCATTTTAGGAAGGTCTGCTGATTATTTTGTAATTTGTTATGTTCACTATTGACATAATTATTCTTGTAACATCGCACCAGAAAGGAAGGCAGAGGAAAATCAAAACTGTTCCTAGGTGACAATCAGATGCCCTGCTATGGCCTTGGCCTGTGTGATGGCCGACGGTCCCCACACCACCTGGCTCTAGTTCCCTCTGCGGGGTCCTCTCTGTACTTCTGTGCTTAGACGGGGCTTGAGTGTCCCAGAAGGCTCATGTACTGAAAGCTTGGCCAGCAGCACACGTGTTAAAAATGAACCTTTAGAAGGAGGTAAAGCAGGTGCCTGGGAATCAATCTCTGAGGAGATCAATGCAGTCCCCATGGGATGCTGATTACTCTTTGTGAGAGCAAATTATAACAAGGGCAAAGTTGGCCTCTGAGTCTCTCTGGCTTCCTGCCTCACCATGCATCCTCTCCACACATGCTTTCACTGCTGTGACACTACCTACCCACTATGAGATCCTCATGAGAGGCCAAATGGACTTGACTGCCTCAATTTGGGATGTCTCCAAGCTCTAAAAAAACCTCTCTTCTTAACAACATACATAGTCTCCGGTATT
The DNA here is from genome assembly GCF_982192425.1 of Myodes glareolus. Taxonomy (NCBI): domain Eukaryota; kingdom Metazoa; phylum Chordata; class Mammalia; order Rodentia; family Cricetidae; genus Myodes; species Myodes glareolus. Next base: position 62,038,429 of record NC_142034.1, read on the forward strand.
TTGCTATAGTTATCAAAGTTGCTTAAAATGGTTCCCTTAAAATCAGGGGAATTGGCTAATCTTCAGTTTCACGGCTTCACACGCCATCTCTAACTACCCTTCAAATATTATTGGGCAGTGCAAATTCAGAACACTGACTGCTTCATCTCAGGACGTCCTGCCAAATAATACGAATCTTCATGGATTTCTCCCACATCCATTCTTCTAGCTCTGATTTCCCATCTGAACTCCAGATTTGCTGTTTGCCTGCCTAATATAACACTTGACTATTTTAGACACCTCACACTACATATTTTTTCTCCCAAATATTACATTACCTAGCCTCTTTCACAATTTATAAGGCATTTCACATGGAAATACTTTGAAAACATTACTTTTTCATTGCTAGAAATTAAACCCAGGGTCTGGTACATGCTGGATTAGTGCTCTGCCGTTAGCCACACTGCCAGTCCTGCAAGATATTTTGTGATGGCTAATTGTTTTGTGATAGCTTGTCTATGTCTGGAATTCATTTTTTTCAAGACAGGATTTCTCTATGCAGTCCTGTCTGTCTTGGAACTCACTTTGTAGAACAGGCTGGCCTCAAATTCACTGAGATCTGCCTGCCTCTGTCTACCAACTGTAGGGATTAAATGCATGCGCCACCACTGCCTGACTGGTATTCAAATATTTAGCCAGACATGTGTGTGCATGTGTGTGTGTGTATGTATGTATGCATTTATAGAACGTGTTTGTGCGAATGCTTATGTGCAGAGAGTAGAGGATACTTGTGGGAGTTGCTTCTGTCCTTCCACCATGTGGGTCCTGGTTATTAAACCTAGGTTGTCAAGCTTGGGAGCAAATGCCTTTACCTGCTGAGCCATTTTGCCAGCCTTCTAGGCAGGTATTTAAAGGATGAGATTAATCAAGACATGGTGATGCACACCTTTGATCTGGGATGCAGGAAGCAGAGACAGGCAGATCTCTGTGAGTTCGAGGCCAGCATAGTCTACAGAGTTAGATGAGATTAACATTTACACTGGAGGATATTTCATAAAGTAGATAACTCTCTGGAACATGAGTGAGTCTAATTTGTCAGCTTAATAGAAAAAATCAGGACCTTCATTAAAAGGGAATTCTGCTACCTCTCCTAGCTCCATTCTCAGCACTGGAAGAGACTTTGAAAAATGAAGGTCACAGCTAAACCAGGGTTTTCTAAAGAAAGCAGGTAATAGGGTCCTATCAGCGACCACAGCAAAACGGGACTCACTGTTCTTCTTGGTAACAAATGGCAAGCATTGAGAAGGGCAGCTGAAACCTATTTGCTGAGGATAGGCCCCTACACTGCAGTCATGTTCTGTCCCTGTGCCCTTCCTGATGTCCACTCTAGCTCTATCAAGCCTCCCCAACTGTCTTAGTTAGGACTTCTATTGCTGTGAAAAGACACTTTGATCACGGCAACTCTTACGAAGGGAAACTATTTTTCTTTTTCAAGACAGGCTTTCTCTGTGTAGCTCTGGCTGTCCTGGAACTCTCTTTGTAGACCAGGCTGGCCTTGAACTCACAGAGATTCTCATGCCTCTGCCTCCCAAGTGCTGGGATTAAGAGTGTGCACCACCACACCCAGTTAAAGGAAAACATTGAATTGGGGCTGGCCTACAGTTTCAGAGGTTTAGTTCATTGTCATCATGGCAGCATGATGGTAAGCAGGCAGGCATAGTGTTGAAGAAGAGCTGAGAGTTCTACACCTTGAGGCACAGGCAACAGGAAGTGAACTGTCTATTACACTGAATGAAGCTTGAGCATATGAGACCTCAAAGCCCATCCCCACAGTGACACACTTCATCCAACAAGGCCACACTTACTCCAATGAAGTCACACCTCATAATATTTTAGGAGCCATTTTCTTTTACACTACCCACCCACCTTCCCAGCAATGCATTGCTACAGAAATTCTATTGGCTCTCCTGGAGGTGAAATGGGGTGGTGTAGGCAGGGACTTACTTTCTCCTGACTGTTCAGCTCCTGGTATGGGATGTGGGCAGGCAGGTAGGTGTGTAGCAGAGCACAGAGGGCCAGCCCATCGCTCCAGCTGCTGCTGAAATTAGTGATATCAATGTTCTGTGGAGAAAGAAAAGCCAGTGTTAGCCCACACTGCACTGTCAAGGACACAGCAGACAACATGCCAACATTAACCCATACTGCACTGTCAAGGACACGAGCCAGACAATGTGCTAGTGTTAACCCACACTGCACTGTCAAGGACACAGCAGACAATCTGCTAGTGTTAACCCACAGTGCACTGTCAAGGATACAGCTGACAATGTACCATCACTACCATCACCATCATCACTACCATCATTATTACCATCACTACCACCATCACCATCATCACCAACATCATTATCATCATCATCATCACCACCACCACCATCATCATTACCATCACTATCATCTCCATTAATACCATCACCGACATCATGACTACACATAATCCAACATCAAACAGACCAGACAAAACATGAGCATGAAGCCCAGGCTACAACTGCTTCTGTTCTATATTCCCTTCCTTAACCAAAGCAGCTTCCTAGGGGCAGGAGAAGCCTCAGGCTCAACAGAGAACACTCCCGGCGAGACAGAGAACAAGCAAGAATCATTCCTCTGGTGGGGAATGAGGCTCCTCCTGCAAGACAGGCAGTGAGTTGGGGTCGCTGCTTGACACACAGTGATAAGCAACGTTATTTTCCCAAAGTTTTAATCTTTAAAAGATGTCCACAGGCTGGGGAGTTGACACAGTGGGCAAGGGCATTTGCAGTCAAACCTGACCTTCTGAGTTCAATCCCCAGGAACCACATAGTGGACAGAGAGAAACGATTCCTGAAAGTTGTCCTCTGACCTTCACAAACATATAGTGGTTACACACACATAATTATAATAACAATGAAGGAGACCAGGGCTCGAAGGATGAACTCAAAGGTTAAAAAGAGACAGTCTAAAACGATAGAAGCCAGGCTAAGTGTGTTCTCTGCCAGAAGGAGGACCTCTTAGTCCTTTCCCTTCTGCTCTATTATATCCTAACTGCCCTCAATTCTTTGCTGCTCATTTACTCTGAACAGACTTGCCTCTATGGGTGCAGAAATGATTCCTCTGTGATAAGGCATTTCTCCTGAGCATCAAATTCAAAGAAAAAACTTCAACCCACAAGCAGTTCTAATCTGTGTGGTCATTTAAAATAAAGAGACCAGGGGGTGAAGAGATGGCTCAGTGGTTAAGAGCACTGGCTGCTCCTCCAGAGGACCAAGGTTAATTTCTCAACACCCACATGGCAGCTCACAACTGTCTGTAACTCCATTTCCAGGGATCTGACAACCTCACACAGGCAAACTTGTAGGTAAAATACCAATGCACATAAAATAAAATAAATACCAAATAACTAAATAAAAATTAAAAGGCCAAAGTCATTTATACACCAAGTCATTGCTTGTCCAAAATTATAGCTTCACAGTTCAGAATTGTTTCATCTTATTTTTTTTTTTAGAGCTTCTTAGAGTAGAAATTTTATTCCACTGAGGATCTATCTTCAGAGAGAGAAAGAGGCAACTATGGTATAGTTTAAATCTTGTCCAGCAATGGGGTCACATAGATCCCAAAACATTCATTATAGGCTATTGCCAATGACCTCGGTTACATTCCAGAACTTGACATTAAAGCCTATTGCTGAAGATACTACGTACTTGAGCCACAGAACATGGAAAAGTCAGGCTGGTACTCAACTGGAAGGGGCTAGGCATGCTTGCTTTCAAAGGAGAAAAAAGAAGCATTATTCTCATCCAGTTGAGAATCCCACAAACTACAATGAATGACTGGCCTGACAAGATACACCTGCTGGTACAATAGTGACAGAGATGCTATGGGAGTGACCAACTACTTTCTGATTACTTCTAAAGCCCACACCGTGAGATGGAAGCCATAACTAACACTGCTTAAGGGACTAAGAAGAACCTGAGGCTAGATAGGTCACAGGCCTTAAGGAACCTAATACTTTTATTTTTCTAGTATTAAAACAACTCCTAATGGCATATTGCTATACCCACAGATTAGAGCATCTCTCAACCTTCATCAGAGAAGCTTCCCTTAGTAGTGATGGCGATTAACACAGAGACCCTTAAGTGGTCAAAGTGCAGAGAATAAGAAACTGTGGAGTGCCTAGGGCTAAATGGGACATGTGTATCATATCCCTACTTCCAAAGCTCGGGAGTCTTCATGGAAGGAGGAGGTGGGAAGATGGTAACCGAGTCAAAGGTGACTGATAACATCAAGGAGATAGTGTTTTCCAGACACAATAGGGCAGCTGCACCTATGAACTCAGCAATTGTGACAGCATGTACAAGATCTTCTCAAGGTCCAGCCAGACGAAATTACAGTGTGGGGTGGGGTAGAAAGCTGCCATGAAATCCCACCATGAGTTGAAACATTCCAGGCACTGACAGCTGCTGGATGGAGGGTCGGTTCTTTAATGATGTGACCCCTGGTAGGTCGACTACACCAAGGCAGGCCCTATTCCCAAGACTAGCTGGGCAATACACACTGAGCTCCATGGGGAAGAAGGGCAGGGAGGGAAAGAGGGAAAGAGAGAAAGGGAGGGAGGGAAGGAGGGAGGGAGGGAGGGGGGAGGGAGAGAGAGAGAGAGAGAGAGAGAGAGAGAGAGAGAGAGAGAGAGAGAGAGAATGAGTCTTTGCTGGTTGTTTTATCAACCTGACCCACACACAGTTATCTGGAAGAAGGAAGCACAGTTGAAACAATGCCTCCATCACACTTCCTGCAAACAAGTCTGTGTGGCATTTTATTTTTGATTAAGGATTGATGGGGGAGGATCCAGTTTACTGTGGGTGGTGCCATCCCTAGGCAGGTGGTCCTGGATGATATACGAAAGCAGGCTGAGCAAGCCACAGGGAGCAAGCCAGTAAGCAGTGATCCTCCACTGCCTCTGCTTCAGTTCCTGCCCTCACTTCCTTTGATGTTGGAACTTGATGTGGAAGTGTAAGCCAAATAAACCCTTTCCTTCCCCCATTGCTTTTGGTCATGGTCTTCATTACAGCAATAGAAATCTAACTTGGAAAAAATGTCTCGAAGTAGGATGGGAGGGTAGAGAAGGTAGTTATGGGATGAGTGGGAGAGGGTGGTATATGTTCAAGATGAATTGTATAAAACTCAAAGATTTAATAAAAATATTGTTACACACCCTCCCCCATACATACAAAATACCTTGGCTGGAGGAAAGTAAGCCCAAGAGCATTTGGATCACAGACAGTGTTTTCTTTCTATCTTTAAAAAAAATAATTAATTTTATTTCCTATGTATTAGTGTTTTGCCTGCACAAATATATGTGTCCCGTGTGTATACCTGGTGCCTGTGAAGGCTGAAAGAGGGCATATGACCCCTGGAACTACAGCATGGATGGCTGTGAGCCACCACAGGTGCTGAGAATCCAACCCAGGTCCCCCGCAAGAGCAACAAGAGCTCTAAACTACTGAGCCATCTCTCTAGTTCACCAAATTGGTGTTTTCAATTCTTTTGTGGCTATACTCATGTGTGCCTCCACAGATGCTTAGGGATAGAGTGTTGACAGAAAGCAGGGCATCCTGCCTGGTCTCTCTGAGGGCCTGGTGTAGGCAGAGGGGATGCTCCTCTCCACTCCTCTCTAGATACTCTGCTAGCTCCGATCTCTGTCTCCTTAGGATCATCATGGGAAGTCTGCCTTTATATCATTACGGGAAGTTTGCCTTTATATCATTATGGGAAATCTGCCTTCTATTTCCTTGAACTCCAAGCTACTACAAAACCTCAAGAGTTAGGATAAGCCTGATCCTGAGTAGCTAAAACTAAACAAAGACAAAAACAACAGAGGTTAATATTTTACTGTAATACTGTCTGGTCTCAACACAGAGAGACGGGAAATTAGCCAAAAGATAAAATCTTACACGCTAAAATCATCCCTCAGCTGGACCTACTCTGTAAAAATCAAGGGAAGTGATCCAAAGCGCTTTATTTAAGGGTCAGTATAGCTGCTGGTAAAATTCCTCCCCTGGAGGGATAAAACAATGTCCACCCCTCCTCCGAAGATCCCAATGACAAACTAATAAGGTGCAATTCCGCCAGCGTTTACTATGAGGAAGCAATGAGTTAATTAAGCATACTTGCAGAGCAATGTGTGTGGGGTTATAGGCAGGAGCATGGGTGGCCTTAAAACAGCCATACTGGGAGGTCTGCACCCAGTGGGGATGACAACTCCTCTGTGGCCACCTAGATGGAATCCCCTTCCTTCAGTACTTCCCACTCCTATGTACTTCTTCTTGTCCCTCCCTGATGCCACAAGCAATTAAGGCAGAATTATACACACTTGGTTGGGAGTAGCAGCTAGATACTCCAGTTATGGTGGCCTAGCCCTCTCCATCTCTCTCCGTAGAAGGGAGAGTCAGCCGTCAGTGAGCCCGGCTGAAGGAATCCTCTGCAAGTGAGCACAGTTGAACTCATGGGGAGGTGGCAGTTTGGTGCGGAGGACAGCTCTGTGTAGCAGTGACTCTCTACCAGGATCAGAGACATTAAAGAAAGTAATGAAGGGAGAAAACCAAGCCTCACAGGACACACAGAAATAAAGCTTCTTGCCACCTGTCCACTCTTAACGTTTACAGCATGTTTCTAAAAAGAATGTTCGGAAACTCAGGAGCATCTAGAATCCATATTTAACCACAGACTTTGAGTAGAAAAACAAAACAAAAAGCAACCACGACAATCCTTCTCTGAGGACCCCTGAAACAGCACTAGAAACTGGTCCACACTGGGCATGTCTACCTGTCTCCTATATTGATTCTATCTTGTCTTATGGGGACTTCCAAGTCCAATTCTGTCCTTTTCACAGCACCTCTGGTCTTCCGGCAGCCTTTCTGAATGAACACAACTTTTCCTTATGCAGGTCCTATTGCTCTGCTTTTCCTTTTAAAAAATTATTTCTATAACTTCCTAACACAAACAACAACTGTTAGCCTAAGAACTTCTAATAGCACAGGAACCTTGGGCTCCGCAGACTCAAAGAGACCTGAAGAACCCATCCCAGACACACTGGAGGTTCTCAAGGCAGATTGACAGATGATCAAAGACCGCTTTCCACAGACAGAGATGGGAACGTCTCACCTTGTCATGTACTTATGTCATCTATGTTCATATGTGTTTCCATGCAATTGTTTGCATATCCTCTGATGTTGGGACAACAGGAAACAGGACTCAGTCTGACTCCAGGATTTCCCCCAAAAAGGCCACTAATTTTTTTCTTTTTCTTTTTTTTTTCTTTTGGAGATAAGGTCTCTTTATGTAGCCCTGGCTGTTCTGAAACTCACTATAGAGACTAGGCCGGCTTCTACTTCTCAGAGATGTCATATCTACCTTAAAATGTGTGTAAATGTGACTGTTTGGGGGATGTACTTTGTAAGTATGTGCTTACAAGATACTATTTTAATGGGCTTTAAGAAGGAAAGTGAATGCCTTACTTTGTAAGCACATATTTACAAAGTAAGGCACATACTTACAAAGTGAGTCTATTAAACGCTTTATAAAATCTCAGAATGTCATTTGTTTAAGAAAACAACTTTTATTGGAGTCATAAAAGTTTCATTAGGTTATAAAATTTGATATTGGATACAGAGATTTTAAATAATGATTTATTTCTCCAAAATCTCTTTAAAATAATATTATTTCATTTATGTCATAGGTAACAAAAATAATAGGACATAAAAATGTTTCATGTTAGTTGGGATGCCCTGGGTAAAATATATTGTAAATACGTGCTGGACTAATTGCAGTGGATTTCTTTTTCAGAACTATTCTTTTTTATTTTCTTTTCGAGATACAGTTTCTCTGTGTTTCCTTGGCTACCCTAGAACTTGCTCTGTAGACCAGGTTGGCCTTGAATTCACAGAGATCTGTCTGCCTCTGTCTCCCAAGTGTTGAGATTAAAGGTGTGCACCACCGCTCAGCTTTTCAGAACCATCCTTTATATATATATATATATATATATATATAAAATGTTAAATATGAAGTTTTTACTAAAGCTGTAGTACATGTAAAATGATAATAATGTTTGTCAAATATTTGTTAAATTTCCTGTCATGGTGGGGATGACAGGAGATACAATACCAACAAACAGTAGTATTAAATAGTTGGATAAATTTATATATAATGCAAAGGCTGAATTATTAAATATTAAGATGATAATAACATCTTATGTTTCTTAAGGTGAACTTTAACTTACAGTTATTACTTTGAGATTAAAATTCACTGCCTTGAGGCTAGAAAGATAGCTCAGTAGCTAAGAGCATAGGCTGCTTTGTGGGTACACAGGGGTTATCAGTGTGTCAGTAACTGGGGTTCTAGGAGGTCTGAAATCTTCTCTGCCCTCCAAGGATACCAGGAATGCATGTGGTACATTCACATAATGGCAAAACACTAATACATGTAAAGTGAAAACAAATCTAGCAAAATAGTTTGCTTATTCTAACCAAACATCAACAAAAACAACCTAGTACTTTCCTACATGTGTGCTCTCTACCTTCAAAAATTGGGGTTTTCAAGATTTCTAGCTTGTATAATTTAAACTAAAGGTGTAAAAATTTCTTTTAGTCAGGCAATCATGGCATGCACCTTTAATCCCAGCACTTGGGAAGCAGAGGTAAGAAGGTCTCTGAGTTCGAGGCCAGCCTAGTCTACAGAGCAAATTCCAAGACAGCCAGAGATACAGAGAAACCCTGTCTCGAAAAGTAAAAACAAAGGTTTTTGTTATTACTTTTTAAACCAAGACATTGGTGTCTGCTTGGCCTGCTTTAAGCTTTATCAACAGTCACACAAAGCCCTATGTCTTTAAATTTATTGACATTAAATTTATTAAATTTTCTAATTTATATCAAAATTATTTTTTAAATAATTTTTTAAAAGTTTATAAAAGTACAGATGATTTTGGCAGATATCATGGCATGTCTTTAATCCCAGCACTCAGGAGGCAGAAGCAAGAAGATCTCTGAGAATCTGAGGACAATTTGGCATACATAGAGAGTTTGAGGCTAGCCAAGGCCACATAGTAAGACCCTGTCTCAAAAAAAAAAAAGTACAGATTTTGGATTAAAAATTGTTCATGCCTTCATAAAATAGAATCTAACCAAAAGTCTAACCTAAAACTGCCAACATACACAAAATTCTTAGCATTCTTAAAGAATCTATATGTTGTATTTATACATTCAACTTCCTTTAAGTAGTGTACTTTAGAAAAGGATTTTATGTTATGTCAAAATAATTGCTCATAGTTTCTACTAAGTGTGTCAGGCTTCTCATTAACAAACTGAGTCTCCCATCAGGCGGATTAAACATTTGTCCCTGCTAGACTTTATCTAAGTGCTATACAACAGTCCAGTGTTCAAGAATGATCTGCTCTCCAGCACGGGTGTAATGGGCTTTCTGGGTACTTAACCACAGTTGGAGACATGTTAATATGGAAAGAGACCAAAATTTTGGTCCTTGCCCTATGAAGTTAACTTGGTCCCAGAGACGTTTCTCAAAGAGTCTTGCATCTCCGGGAGTCACTTGTCCCCTTAATCTCAGAGGCCATAGAGAGTTAGATGGCAGGCTCTCACCTGTGCATTCTGCAAAGAGAAAGGTCAACAGAGGGCTATGTTTCCTGTTCTTTCAAAGGAAGGTCCATGGTCAGCAAGACCCTGGCTCATCCCAGAAGATGACAAACTGGTTAAACAAAAGATGAAAGAGCCACAGGCTCCTCCCTTTCAAGTGACCCCGAGGACCAGATTCTCAACTGGTCTTAACAGTTAAGAAATTAATTTGTGGATACTTACATGGTCTTATTAAACACCCAGCAGGAAAGTACAGGGAAAAAATGACCGGCACAATAAAAAAAAGATAAACTAAACTTAAAAACACAACAAACAATAATTCAAGGTTTCTACAGGCCTTCCCATTGCATCCTGTATAGGTGTTACTAACATACCAGCTGAGACAACTGCAACCACCCAGCTGTTACAGAGACAGGTAGTATTTACATAAAAGTACTTAGGCAGATTTATGTAAACGTATAAGCAGTAACCTTGCTTCATGCTCTAATTTTCTGTTTTTCTTTTGCTAATGTTGGTTCTCCATAGTTACATGCTCACACTATCTGCATAGTTACACCTTCACACTATCTCCATAGTTACATGCTCACACTATCTATGTACATAGTTACACCTTCACACTATTTATCTCCATAGTTACACCTTCACACTATCTATCTCCATAGTTACACACTCACACTATCTCCATAGTTACATGCTCACACTATCTATCTCCATAGTTACACGCTCACACTATCTCCATAGTTACACGCTCACACTATCTATCTCCACAATTACACTCACACTATCTATCTGCATAGTTACACGCTCACACTATCTATCTCCACAGTTACACACTCACACTACCTTCCTTTTACTCTATTCACCATTACATTCACTCTTTTCATTTGAGACAGGGTCTTACCACGGCCCTGGTTGTCCTGCAACTCTCTATATAGACCAGGCTGGCCTTGAACTCGCAGAGATCTACCTGCCTCTGCCTCCCAAGTGCTAAGATTAAAGGCGTGTGCCACTACACCTGGCACTTTCATTCTTAAAATACAGCTATCAATTTTTAAAAATTAATCAAACAGCAAGCTACAAAGGATGCCTTTCCTGGGATAAACGTGGCATGGCTTTACTGGTCCTCACCTTTGTGAGATCATGGGTTGGCATAATCACGTGTTTCCTTAAAGCTTGTATTTCCTTCTTGTAGAATGTGTGTCTTCTACAATATACAACCATTTCAAACTAAACTCCCCATGACACAGGGATTCTAGAAACTCCTACTGCTGGAAATCCAAAGTCTCTTTGCCAACCAAGAGACAGACCTTGTGGTCCCTTTTAGGCGGGGACCATGCCCTTCATCGACATGAAAATGGTTATAGACAAGTGACTGATCATCACGAGTCTGCTCACCAGGAAGCGCTTTGGGACCACAGCTCTGGAGTGGAAGTGCATAGCGACTGTGGTAGGCACATAGACACAGAACTGGAACATCAGGGTTAATACGTGAAAGAAGAAAGTTTGCAGAAGGCTAGAAGCCTTCACACACCTGGGCTTATCTAACAAAGCATGGGAGAGGGGAAACACCCCAAAATACAACCAGAAAACCTGTAGAAAAGTGGGGCTGTAAAGACCCTAGAGAGACTATATATCGCCACAGTGCTTGCCTGGCTTTCCCGTCAGCTCACAGCCTGTGTACATTCTTGGGAGTACTCTTCCTTTCTGTGGAAACTGTCTCTGTTTCTATTTCTGATCATGTAACAGTCTTTTGCCCTTGGAGAGAAAGGCCTGGAGCCTGGGGCGGGGGTGGGGGAGCTCTCTGAACTTAGATGCTCTGCTCCGGACTCCTACTTAAGCCTTCCCTGACACTCTGGGCTTTCTCAAGGATGCTCTGACCTCCACAGCTGAAAGGCATGTCTATTTCCATCTCCACTAGTCCTGCTGAGGACCGGGATTCTCAGCTTGCCTGTGCTTATGATTTCCCCCAAAACTCTAACGAAATTGTCTGCAAGCTTCCTTCTGAGTCTGTAAATTCTTTTATTACTGAGGTTAAGAACTCAAGGTAAGCTTAGTTTTCCCAGTTATAATGTGAAGGACTGGGTAAGTGTGGGGGCCCTTTTTAGGATTTCTGCATAAACACCGGCACTTACAGGGAGGCCCATTGGCTGCTCTAAAGAACACCCTAACTCTGGAGAAACTGAGCCAAAAATCCAGGCAAAGACCAAAAGGAGCGATAGTGGCTTGTTTTAAGGGAGTAGAGTCTGGCAGCTCTTTCTCCACTCTGCACAATGCCCAAAGGCAGTGCTAGAATTAGTCAGCTCCGACTGCCCTGGAGAGCTGGATTGGAGTGCTTCCATCAGAGGCAACGTGAGGCTTAAGGGGAGAGGAAGGGAGGACAGGAAGTTAAGCTGGACTAGGGGAGGCAGACTCCATGGAATTCTTCTCAAGTGAGGACAGAGAAGACTAGGAGACTATAGACTGGACAGGAAATGCAGTGAGACACAAAGTATTGTTTCCTGTGATTAGGGCATCGGAAATACATGGCTGCAGTTACAGCTGAGCAAAACCTACATTTCTAGTGTCTGGGATAGCAAAGCACTTAATTGATAAGGCAGGTCAAAGGCTTTGTGTGATAGAAAGAAGTAAGTCTGTGGTTTATCTAACATCAGAGACACCAGACACTCAAGTCCCCACATTTCTGTCAAATTGCCTCTTTCCTCCAGCCGGAGTCCAACATGAGCCTAGGGGTCCTAGATGATCCCCTTACAGCACAGGCTGGCAGGCAAGTTCTCCAGTCTGTCCTGCAATTACACTCAGCCGGGATAGACATCCACAGCAACACCTCTATGCTGGTTTCCATGACTCAATGCACTCCTGCCTCGGAACAGCTTCTGGGCATCCCTGCTACATAAAAGTCTAGAATGTTCCTGTTGCAGGGCCCAGGTTTTCAGGTCAACTGTGTAACAGTCAGGGCCACTGGAAAGCTGAGTATTCAGAATTTTGACTTCCACATATCTGAGTTCAAGCTATCCACTGAGTCTGCAAAATACTTGAGTTTTACATTTTCTGGAGAAATGCATGTGCTTCAAAAGCAGAGGAGAGAAATGGGCTGTGACAGTCACCCATCTGCTCACCTAAGACTGAAGTACTTCAGTCCTGCATGCGGACAACAGAGTGTGTGGGGGAGCTCCAGGAGACACACAGGCCAGCCTGGGGGAAGGCAGAGAAACACTGCACTTAGCACAATAAAATTCCCTTCCTTCTTTCCTTTGCCCTGCAGTCACATCTTTTTAAAATATTTATTTATTTGTGTGTATGTGTACATGGTGTGTATGTGTGTTCAAGCACATGTGGCACATGCACATATGGTGTGGCTCACGTTTACAGGTCAGAGCACAACCCACAGGAGTTCGATTACTCCTTTACCATCTGGGTTCTGGATATCAAACTCAAGTCACTGGGAGTGGCAGCAGGTGCCTTTACACTTTAAGCCATTTTGCTGACACAGTGTGCAGTGTTGGTCTGAGCCAGGTGGGTCATACTTAAAGCTTTTATTTTTTTTAAAAATTAAATGTTTTATTTTATTATTTTATGTATATGAGTGTTTTACCTGCATGTATGTACATGCACCAATTGCATGCCTGGTGTTGTTGAAGGCCAGAAGCAGGCTTTAGATCCCCTGGGACTGGAGTTACAAATGGTTACAAGCTGTAATTTGGGTGCTGGGAATTAAACCCAGATCCTTTGCAAGAGTACAAGTACTCTTACTGCTGAACCAACTCTCTAATCCCTGCTTAAAGCTTTTAAAACCTGCTGTATCTATCTCTTTTCCAAAGCACAAGAACATCTTATACACACAGGTGCCTGAGAGTACATCTCCACACCCATGTCTCATGTGCCTTGGAGGAAGGAAAGCCAAGCTTTCATTTCAGGAGACTTTCTGCTTATTATTTATGATGACCCCAACATCTGAGTAACTGGGGGCAAGCAGGGCAGCACACTGGGAAGCTGTCCTTCCACAGGCAATACTGACACCCACACTTCAACTCCATACATACATACAGAAGCTGCATCTGGACATGAAGACAAACGTTCAGTGATCAAGGTAAGAGCCGCTTAAATCTCAGGCTCCGAAAATGGTGGGATGTAGGGTAGTAACACAAGTTGGGTCTCTGATGCCTGCCACTGAGCACATGCTCCTCTGCTCCTCAGAACTGCCATATATAGTAAGTGGTGTTGCACCCATTTTATACACACAGGAGCTGCGGCACAAAGAAATAATGTTAGTGTCGGAGCCAGTAGAAATTCTAGGTTCACGGGACTCTGAAATGCACGTGTTATTTACTATGGACACCACCCTGCAAAATGGCAGTGGGCCAGGGCGAGGGCAGGACGACCTCACAGGTCTCTGCCTGTTAAAGAACTAAGTTAAAGAACTAAGCACCATGGCCAACCAGAAGCAGGCTGGTGGGATAGAGTACATTGGTTCACTGTGGTGAAGCTGACCCGGCTGAGGAAGATGTGAGTCCAAAGTGGCCAGATTCTCTGTCTGTCCATCCTTATACCTATATTTTAATTTTAATAAACTTGACACATCTTTCTTGTCCCCAAATGCTACATTTATTTACATGTATTTTATGCCATTTGTCATTCTGTGATGAAAGCAATAGACTGAGATGGTTCATTTTCAATTTGAGGTGTGTTTAAGGGTTCATCAGAGTCACAGGAAAGCAGGAGGCCCAGACCCTCCTTCCCCTGGCTGGTGACTGGCACTGGCTTGTCTCAGAACTCAGAGCTGGAAGGCTACAGGTACTCACTCAGCTGTACGGCCGAGCCCATGATCAGAGAAGGGGACGGCCTCAAGTACCAAATATTAATTAGACAAGGGGATGCGTTCTAAACCAACGAGATGGGGAATTGGGGAAGGGACAAGTTCTAGACTATGAGAGAAGAAGACAGGAATTTCTCCAAATCTGGGACTTCAGAAACTACTGCCATACCAAACCAGCACACCAGTCATTTCTGCCCTTTCTCTTTGATGGCACCCCATTCTGCAGAATTGTATATTAAAAACTTTGTTTCCACTAGCCTCTTGAGTTTACAATTATTTTATTTACATCTGTGAACAAAAGTTATTGATTTGGATACAGCACTTCCAGTAGGTCCCAGCACTGGTAAGCCAAAGAGAGACAGGCACTCAGGGGCATCCTCCCAAAATAAGGCAGTCTCCTTAGCCTTCTGAGCTATAGAAAAAGACCCTGAAGTGTTGGGTGTCGGTCCATGAGCTGTGTTGTTTACACCGGTTCTCTTTCCTTGTCTTCTGCCTTACACAACCACCAGTCTGCCAGTGGGGCTCATGCTCTATTCTGTAGACTGGAGGCTGTTCTGAGCAGAAATGAATTAGTTCTATAATTACATTTGTTGTAATTGTATCTTTTGAAAGACGACAACATGAAACTCATTTTCCATTATTGGCATAATCTTCAGAAGTATTCTGAGAGGACAAATACAGCCCAAAGTCATCCAAATACTAGGTTAACGAAATCCCAGTTAAGAACAGCTTTTGATCTATGACTATGAATGAGTAATACATCGGGACCTAAATCTTGTGTGCATTTTTTTCTCCCTCAGGAAAGAACAATAAAAATCACCTATCCCCTCAGGAGAGCAGGACTGCAGACACTTCAGAATAGACCATGGCCAGCATACCCTCCTGGGGAGATGAGGCGTATTTTGTTTTCTGGGTTGATTAACTCATTGGTTGCACTGGGGGTTAAACTCAGAGTTGGGGTGGTTCAGTGATAAACTACTTGCCTCTCATGCATGAGTCCCCAAGTTTTGGCCCCAGTGCTACCCCCCAGCCCCCACCAAAAAAGAAAAAGAAAACCAAACCCTAGACATCAGTAGCAGATAGTGCCCATGGACCATGCAAGGAGAAGTGCCCTCTGACCTTTTAAAATAAGGGCTTGTTTTAGAGATTCCAAATCTAGTCAGGAAGTCCAATCCAACATCTGGGCCAGGAAATGTTTCTCTTGCATGAAAACTGTCCCCCATGTGTAAGACTTTGTATTGTTCTGACATTGACAAAGCAGCTATGGGGTGTATTGTTATTCATATCCATTCCAGAATCATCAAACCTTCAAATAAAAACCTCACCCTTTTTATTACCAAGAGAGCCTCAATCCTTCCCTGAATGCTATTTGGAATGGTCTTAGCTTTTAGGCGTTTAAGAAAGCTGAGACAGTGGGTTTTTGCTAGTGTTATTTTTTTATGTTTTTCTTTTCTTCAGTTCTGGTCATTGAACCCAGGATCTTGTGCATGGTAGGTAAGTGCTCTACCACTGAGCTATATCCTGAGCCTTGAAACGGTCTTTAATTCCATTTGAGGACTAAGCGTGTGAACAATCCCTGATTCAACATACCGGCTGAACAGCTGTAAAGGAGTATATTCATGACCCTTAGTAATGAACCAACCATCAGCCTGTGAGGAGCCATACACACCCCACAGATTGCTTTCTGTGACGACTGCAAAAATGACTTCAGCTGGGCAGTGGTGGTGCACGCCTTTAATCCCAGCACCCTCCTGAGAGGCAGAGGCAGGTGGATCTCTGTGAGTTCAAGGTCAGCCTGGTCTACAAGAGCTAGTTCCAGGACAGGCTCAAAAGCTACAGCGAAACCCTGTCTTGAAAAACAACAAACAAACAAACAAACAAAAGTGGCTTCACTGCCAACATCGCTGAGATGGGTTTCTGTAAATGAGGCAGCCCCTGGTATGGTGTAGCATAGTTTGATCATCGTTTTTATTTTATGTAGATGAGGAGAAATCAATGCAGACAAGCCGATGAATGCTTTGTTAGATATCTTCCCTTTATGTCATATTGGGGGAGCTACAAGGCTTGCATTACTGTCCCCCGTGGGCCCATCTACAGACTGCTGCGAGCTGTAGACCCCAGAGAGGCCTAAGGGCAGAGGATAGGAATAGATGGTCCTCACTGAGCAGAAAGAAAAAGGAGCAAAATAGCAGGATGTCTTGGTTACTTTTCTATTGCTGTGATAAACATGGCCAAGGCAACCTATAAAAGAAAGTGTTTAATTGGGTTTATGGTTTCAGAGGTTTAGAGTACATGATGGGAGACAAGAAACAGCTGAGAGCTCACATCTTGATCCACGACCACCTGGCACTGGGAATGGCTCTTCTGAAAGACTGATCCCATTGATAAATCTCCTCCAACAAGGTCACACCACCTATTCCTTCCCAAAAAATTCCACCAGCTGGGGACTGAGCATTCAGGCATGATCCTATGGGGCCACTCTCATTCAGATTACCACACTGAGATTCCCAAAGTTAGCCCAGCTTTTACTTTTGGAGCTAGGAGTTATATAGTTCTGGCTAGTATGGAACTTCCTATGTCTACCAGGCTAGCCCAGAAGTCATAGAGATCCACTTGTCTCTACCTCTCAAGTGCTTTTTTTCTTTTGTTTTGGTTTTGAGACAGGATTTCTCTGTCACCTTGGCTGTCCTGAAAATCTGGTTCTGTAGACCAGTCTGGCCTTGAACTCACAGAGACTTCTGCCTGCCTCTGCCTCCAGGGGGCTGGGATTAAAGGCCGGTGCCACCACCACCTGGTTTCTAAGTGCTTTTTTATGTAAGGAAATCTCAGATGTAAGAATTAACATTCCGCCAGGCGGTGGTGGCGCACGCCTTTAATCCCAGCACTCAGGAGGCAGAGGCAGGCGAATCTTAGTGAGTTCAAGGCCAGCCTGGTCTACAAGAGCTAGTTCCAGGACAGGCTCCAAAGCTACAGAAAAACCTTGTCTTGAAAAACCAATAAATAAGTAAATAAATGAATAAACATTCCAAGTACCTCCAAAGTACGCTACTTTTCTAAAAAATGTTATAAGATACAGAACTGTTCTCAGTGAAACAAAAATGTGAGAAAAAGGAAGACATTGACTATACAGAAGAGGCAAAGACCCTAACTTTGCTGAATACCCAAGTCTGCGCTGGAGCAGCTGAGTGTGGTCCCATGAACGCAGTAGGATAGAAGCAAAGCAGACTATACCACCCAGATCTGTCCTGCTTTGTGTTGCCTAGAAACACCAACATCTGGTGGAAACATTAGCCACAGGGGAAAGAAGCTACAGAACAGGACTGAAATGTGCCCTGAGCTCAGTTCCACCGAGGACACAGCTGGGTCTGGCAATGACCTTTTCTCCCCCACTCCATCTTCTCTGAGGAGCTTGAAGCTCCCCACTCCCCGCCCTGGTTCCAATGTATGGACTGTGTGTGCCATTAAGGGCCGAAGCTGAAAAATGGACCCAAAGAAAAGAGCAAAGCTTCTGGGGGAAGGCAGGAACAGATTAGAAGACACTGTCCGTTCATTCCTCAGGAGCCGGCTGTCCCGGGCCTGCTGATCTAAATGTCCTCAGTAATGCTCTATAGAGTAGATGATAAAAGCTGTTCATTCCTCCCTGAGATGGAGCATATGTATTAACAGCACAGGAAGACCAAACCTCCTCTGAAGATGCAGTACGAAGACAGTGGAAACACAAACAGAAACAAATATGGTCTGCAGCCTCTGCCCTGCACGTGTGTCAACAAGCCAGTCCTTGCCTCCGAGAAATGTATGTGCCCACTGAACTCTAGCTTCTCTGCTTCAGTCTTGGGTTATCTGGAGAAGCTCGCGGAAACCTGCCCTGTACCTTTGCCGTGACATGTTTATGGACTCTTGTATGCGGTCTCTGGACATGGTTCCCGCCTTTCGCTTGGTCCCTCCCATACACTGAGATGCCCTTCTGCCGTCTCTGGCTATAGTTTTTTTTCTGTTTTGTTTGGCTCTCATGCCAACTCTCAATGCTGCAGTGTGGAAAATGGCTAGGCAGACAGGAGTGTCCCTTCTCTTTCTTAGCAGCAAGCTCTCAGTGGATAAAAATAAATACATACATACATATATAAATTCAATGTATTAGGGGAAAACCACTAGGTTCATAATCTTGGGGAAGAAGACCATCGAAAGCACACAACTGAAACAGGTAAAAGGATGGAGAAGTCTGACTGTATCATTAAGTTTCTGTGTGACAAAAATTAAAAACAGTGTGTGCAGCATATGACTAGTAACTAGAATACATCCTTATAAGTGATAGGTCAAGCAAAAACTGGCAGAATGAACCAGTGACACACTACAGAGACAATCTGTCTACAACACAGAAAATGATGCTCAGTCTCTCGAGAGATGAAAACGCATGGTTACCGAATCTGAAACTGGTAGTTCAGAAGTCCAGCGTCACTCTTTGGATCTCAGATGGCCTTAAGGGACAGGCTTGCATGTGCAGGAAGTGACTCCTCGGACTTTCCAGGCAGGTCATAAGAAATCTCGCTGTTTCTACCCAACACTCATAGAAAGCTCTGTCTGGGCATCCAAGGTATGGGGAACTCTGAAGGAGCCCAGCATGGCCTAATTGTCTTAGTCTCTGGCCATGGGAGGTTCCAGATATCAGGGAGCAAAGAAATCAAATCTAAATTGTAGATTTGTCAGAAAAAGTACTGTTGTTTTTCTATCCCACTAAGTTTTAGGTGGTTTGTTATTTACTTCCTTGATAGTTAAAGAGGATCTAAGGAAGAGATTATCTGTAAGGGATTGGCTTGTGGGCCTAAGATCTAGCCCATGTGGATGGCATGTAGGCAGGAATTCCTGAACTGCATAAGAGGAGAGGGATCATGTTGAGCATAGGTGAGCCAACAAGTGGGCATGCATGCATTTCTTTTCTCTGCTCTTGACTGTGGGTACAACCAGCTCCCTTCAGTTTCTGCTGTACTGACTTGCCCACATGTGAAAACCCAAGGCTGATGCTGGGAATTGTTGATGGGTGACAATGAGGGTCAAAGAATCCCAGGCTAACTCCACGATAGACCAATTATATTTTCTTTATTATAAGGGACAAACTCACGAAACAGGAACGAGAAGTTCAACCTCAGCTGTGTAGCACGGGAACCACATACACACACACACACACACACACACACAGAGAGAGAGAGAGAGAGAGAGAGAGAGAGAGAGAGAGAGAGAGAGGGAGGGAGAGAGAGACACCTGGGTGGGCCGGTGGTTTTTTTTCTGGGTACCCAAAAGGTCACGTCCTAACCTGATCCAACCTCTTAAAAATCATTGGCTGACAGTGGTTTCCCACCCCCTCTTTTTTTTTTTTGCCTAAATAAGAGACTTCCAAACCTAATACAAAACTATATACAATAGGAATAGATATCAAGTATAAAATTAGGATTACAACCAACATAAACAATATTAAACAAGGAACACATACTAAGTGTTTAGTAAACATTCTAAAGAGTCTAAGTCTTGTATCAGAAATGGCTTGGCTAAATCATAAGAGGAAGGTAACTATGACTATCTAATCTTCAACCCCATCGAAGGCCTGAGAAGGGAGATAATATTA
Source organism: Myodes glareolus (assembly GCF_982192425.1). Lineage (NCBI taxonomy): Eukaryota > Metazoa > Chordata > Mammalia > Rodentia > Cricetidae > Myodes > Myodes glareolus. The sequence goes on from NC_142034.1 coordinate 62,058,509, forward strand.
CTTGAGTAGGCAGGAAGTGCAATCAAGCAGCTTCCAAAATGTGCAGTATATGACAAAGATAACTGGCTACCTGAGCAATCGCCCAAAGTCTCATTTGCAATGTTGAAGCAACCAATTTTGGTCAAGGCCTAGAGTACCTGACAGACCATTTTTAGAGGCAGGAAAATTTTTAACTGTCTTACTCTGTCTTGGTAAGGTTTGGCAGTCCTTTTCCTTGTGTCCTGCTTATACACTATGTATCTTGTCAGTGGTTGAGGCACGGGCAGTTCCTTGCCCAAAGGCCAATTGTGCCAAGAAGAAAACAAGCTCCAAGTGGAGTATCTTTGGTGTTGAACATTTTCTTGGGAATAGATCAGTGCTGTCAGGAGCAACTGTGTCTCACGTCAACAGAATCCTAAGTTATTTAAACGCCATGTTTTGATCCTTGAAATGGTTGAAGATTATCTATTGATGCAGAATATAGTTTCTATGTATCTGAAGAACCTAATTAATCTGACTGTATGTATGACAAACATGAATAACTATTGACCTATAATACTTAATACTTGTATAACTTAAAGACTAAGACCTTATATTAGAATATTAAATAATCTTAAATAACTGTGCAGTAAAGGAGGACAATGGTATAAAAATGTAAACAATGTATAAGTATCTTTATCAGAGGTAGAAATGTATAATGCAATATGATAAATATATCCTAAAAATTGTATCAATATACAAAATGTCTTAAACAGAGGTAGAAACATGCATGCATACAATCTGACAGAATAACTTTGCATAGGTGTATAAATAGTGTAAATAGAAACAGCAAATATAATTTGAACTTGTATCAATATATAAGAAACTATACCAATATAAATTGTTCATAAATAATAGCTCACAAGTATTTACTCTATTACTCACTATTATTATTATTATAATTATTATTATTAGTGTGAACAAGTTCACACTCAATTATCTATTATCCCATTTAATTTTTGCCCAACGAGCTCTTAATCTCAGGGTCGTGGGTTCAGGCCCTACGCTGGGCACCAACTGTTGATGGGTGAGACCATGGGACAAAGAATCCCAGGCTAACTCCAAGATAGACCAATTATATTTTCTTTATTTTAAGGGGCAAATGCAGGAAACAGGACTGAGAAGTCCAACCTCAGCTGTGTAGTGTGGGAACCACAAAGAGAGCAAGCCCTGAGTGGGCGTGAGGTTTTTCTGGGTACCCAAAAGGTCACGCCCTAACCTGGTTCTACCTCTTAAAGATCATTGGCTGACAGTGGTTCCCTGTCAGGGAATCATTCTCGAATGTGTTTCCACCACATTTATTGATGGAGTCTTGATTAAACTTGGAGCTAGCAGTTATGGCTGCTCTTGCTAGTCAGTTTGTTCTGGGAATTCCTAATCTTCAGTTTCTGAGGCTGGAATTGCAAGGACATTTCTCCAGCATATATGTGGCTTCTGAAGATCCAAACTCTAACTCTCAGGCTTGCACAGTGCATGGTATAACTGCCAAGCCATCCTTCTAGTCCCATGATGCAGCTCTAACCACTGAGTGATCTTCGTAGCCACGTGGTATAGCTCTAACCACCGAGCCATCTTTCTAGTCCCGTGGTGCAGCTCTTACCACTGAGTGATCTTCGTAGCCACGTGGTACAGCTCTAACCACCGAGCCATCTTCCTAGTCCTGTGGTGCAGCTCTAATCACTGAGCCATCTCCCCAGCCCTGTGGTATAGTTTCAGCCCAAGGAGGGCAAGCCCACTTTCATCATTATTCTTTTTAAAAGCTATTTATGTGTGTAGGAATGTGTACATCTGTGTGCTGCAGCACTGCAAACCTGTGATTAGTCCTCTCCTTCCATCCTGTGGACTCCAGAAGTGAACTCAGGACACCAGGCTTGTTGGCAAATGCCAGCCTATTTTAGCTGCATTTATCCTTCCACCTGATAAAATTTTAAAACAGTTTTGTTAAATATGAGGAGACAGAAATTATACTGGGGTTTTTATCAGAATTGCATCAGGGTGCCGGGTGATGGTGGCACACGCCTTTAATCCTAGCACTCACGAGGCAGAGGCAGGTGGATTTCTGTGAGTTCCAGGCAAGCCTGGTCAACAGAGCAAGTTCCTGGACAGGCTCCAAAGCTACACAGAGAGACTCTGTCTTGAAAAAAAATATATGCATGAGAGTTAGAGATTAATTTGAACAAATTTGAGCAAGTTCACTGTTAACACAACTCCTCTCAGTCTTTGCTCCCATTGGAGGAACAGAGGGGTTGAGTCCTGGGACAGCTGACCCCTGAGCACAACTAGTCAGCCTAGAAGGGCTGTGTGTTTATTTATAGGGCGAGAACCAGAGGGCTAAAGACAAGGGATTTTGGAGAAGGAATACTCCACTGGGGATGGCTGTCTCCAGGGATGTGTAGGGAGATTACTGCACGGCCTATCCCTGAGAGGGATATTCACTGAGAGGGAAACAGTGGCTGAATGGGTGGTTAAAATGGCTAACTTTAGATGGCGGCTTCTGGAAGTTTGCCTGATAAACCAGTGGGCTTTACTTCTGGGTGTTCCCAGGGTTTCCGAGGAGACTGGTCTGTGAGTGGAGGAGATTTCCCTCATCTCTGGCTGGCACCAACTAATTCACAGGAGAACTAACTAATAAACTAAATAATAATAATAATAAAAAAAAGGGCCAGGGAAAAGATCAGTCTCCACCCGACCCCATCGGGGCTCTAGGGCACAGGACGTTTTGCTTTTCTGAGGGCTGTCTCGATAAGAAGACCCCACTGGCTGCTACTATGGTGTGCTTGTACACCATTGCTTCTACAACCGTGACTCTTTAAAACAACGCCATGGGCGGTACTCGTTGAAGCAACACAAAGGGGTTAAGAGAGGACGCAGCCTTCTTGTTTCTCACTTAGGGTCCTCCTTTCACCTAAAACAGCAGACCCCACCCACATTCCCTTCCTGGGGCCCTGCTGTCCAGGAACTCCAGAGCCACATGGCTGGTCCAAGCACAGGCCAGTACTGCTCCTTCCTGTGGTGGCCGCTGCACTCGCCCAGCCAACCCTGAAGGAAGATGACAGGGTTAACTCAGTGGCTGCCTCTCCTATGGCATCCTAAAGATTTTCTACAAGGAATCCCCAGGCTAGACCATTACCTATGCCTCAGGGGAGCCCGAAATTTTCTTCCCCAAGTTTTTCCTCTACTACTGTGAAGATTAATCCTGATTGTGAACTTGATAAGATTTAGAATCCTAATGGGAACAAATCTCAAGGCCGCATGAGGGGTTTTTCAGAGCAGGCTTACCGAGGTGGAGACAACCCTAAATCTGAGCAGCACTATTGTCGAGTCTGGAGTCCCAACGAGAAAACGCCAACAGGGGCATTCATCCCTCTGCTTCCTGACTTTGGACTCAGTGTGAGCAGCTGCTTCAGGTTCCTGCCGCCCTGACTTCCCTACCACGACCAGACTGCACCCTCACAGTGTGAGGCAAGAGCAAACCCTCCCTTTCTTCCTTTACTTTGCCTAGGTGTTTTGTCAAGGGAGAGACGAGCAACTAAAAAGTGGCCTATCTATTAAGTCAACTGCCTAATTTTAAATGATTTTACTCTCCTTTAGCTATTTTTTTTCTAAAAAGTAACATGATTACTTGTCAGTTGAACCTTCCAGGTTCAGTTATGGGTTAGCATCCCAGAATTCCTCAGCTGCTTCTAGCTGCAGTTTATCTACATCCAGTAATTCAGTCAAGGAATGGAAAAGAATCTTATGAGCCATCTTCACTAATGATTCAACTCTCTAGGCGGGGAGTCTTCAGCGGTCAGCTTTAACGGTGACATTATACTGGAGAAAACAACTTAAGGGAAGAAAGGTTCATTTGAGCTCATGACCACAGCCCACTGTTTGTGCCTACGGCAAGGGGACAGCAGAGGGAAAGCTATTCACTTCTGGGAAGTCAGGATGAAAAGGGGAGTCAAGGACAAGAACAAGATATACTCTTCAAGGCCTGCCCCATGACTGACCCTTCCTACTAGGCCCTGACTCCTATTCAGCTATGAGCTTGACCATACATCCATAATTCAATCATTCCTTAACAGCACCACCAGCTGGACCCAAGCCATTAACACTTGAGCCATTGGGGACACTTTCAATGCAAACCTAACAGGGTGGATTCTGCCTGAGGGTATTGTATCTGTAGCTATAATGGCTATAATATAAATATAATAGCTATAATATAATAATTTGCAGTCTCTTTGTGTCTAAAGTGCTGAGGGACATACAAACATAATGAAACCCGGTCGTGTATGGCACACCACATGGAAAGCGGTAGGCAGGACAAGACATATTGGATTCTAGAAAGTAGAGGGGACAAGATATGGCAGCCCTCAAAGAACGAGCGAGTCACTGCCAGGATTCCCTACACAGCTCTGGGAACCCAAGAGACAGGCGTCTAGGCTTATTCTTTCTTTCCTTTATTACCTAAATGAGGGAAAAAACGATTCAGATTGTGACCTCTTTCCTCCGTCATAAAAGTTGTGGTGTGGCTATGACTCCAGGAAGATGACTCACCAATTCTGGCCTTTAGAGTCTGTCTCTTACCAAGTGGCTGGGTTGTAGCAGCAATTTTAAAACGGCGAGTTATGGAATCGATTCCTCCCACTAACATTTCTGCAGAGCTTTGTAAAGGTAGGGTTTGAAAGCCACACTATCCATTCTTTTCTTTGGCTTCCATTCACTCTGGCCAATACAATAGTCACTAATTAGTTGGAATTAATGCATAAAAATTTAATTCCTCAGCCCCATTAGCCACTTTTGAAGTGCTCAACAGCCTTACCTCGCCTATGGCTACTAGATCAGTGCCATCATCATATGTTCCATGAACAGTACTGCTTGGTGTGTATGCTACACACACACACACACACACACACACACACACACACACACCTTGCTTTTGTGCAAATACCAGCATGGTTTGCATGCTTATCTAGAGGTAGGTCCTTTCGCTACACACAGATAAAATATTACAGTGGGAAGAAGTCCTACTCTGAACACGGGTAGCACTGTGTCACGGACTGGGGTTCTGGACTGAACCAACAGACAAAAGGGAAAGTCAGTTGGGCACTAAAGTGCTCCTTCCTCTGCTTTTTTGTTCCAGAGAGATATAATGAGGGGCCCTAAGCTGCATGTTCCTACCACCATGGGCTGCCTGTGGCCATGGACATCACAATGGACTGTATCCTCTCAAAATATGAGCCCCAATAAATTCTTTCTCCCTTAAGAGGCTTCTTATCAAGCATTCTACCATGGTAACAAGAAAAGCAACACAATATGGAACACAGAGGGCTGTAATCAAGATTAAGTGTACCTACAACAGGTACTCAGAACGACAGTTATCACATGACAAACAGCTGTTATCCTCTCTTCCATCAGCAGTGTGCATTCCGTTCCCTGCGAACACAAGGAGGCCCACCAAGACTGCTCAGAGCTGCTTCTGGTGCAGCCAGGCTTTGCTGTAAGCACCGGCGTAATACTATCCTGATATGCACTTGTCTCTATATACATGGAATACATTCTGATGGATTCTGCTAGATTGCCCTCAAAGGTTCTTCCCCCTTATACTCATCCTTCAACATCATGGAGACCATTTCTCTCTGCTATACAGTATGTGTCCTTCTGTATAATGATTTCACTTAGCATAATGTCCTAAGGTTCAGCACTCATGTGTCAACTGTGGACTTCCTCACACACTCCCTACCCTACCATGGCTCAGACACCATCTTTCTTGAGGGTGAGTTCACAGTGATACCACAGCCTTTCAGAATTAAAACTTCAGTGGAGTGAAGACCTGTTACCATGGTCTTAAAAACCTGTAAGGATCTTGGATCCAAATTAATTAGGCCCACACTGCTGGCTTGTGTGGAAAGACAATTTTGTAGAAAATAACATAATTTGTTCATATTATGATGCTCTAGCACTTCAACTTGGATAATTTTCTTTTCCATTTACAGTGTGTGTGTGTGTGTACGTGTGTGTACGATGTGGAGGTCAGAAGACAACTTCCAGGAGTTGGTTCTCTCCTTACACTGTGTGGACCCCAGGGCCTGAACTCAGATCATCAAGCTTGGCCACAAGAACCTTTACTGCCGAGTCATCACACTGACCCTGGAGTATTTTTAGTAAGAGAAAACAATCTTTTAAAGCAAATGGTTTGTAAAGGTCAGTTTTAACCATCAACTTGACACAATATGGCATCACCTAAGAAGACAGTGTTCATGAGGAACTTTAGGAAGGGCTGGGGGAGACTTTCTTAATTGGGTTAAAGTAGGAAGACCCACCCGAATGTGGGTAGCACCATTTCCCAGGCTGAGCCTTGAGTGGCGTCGAGGAGAGCCTGCCAAGCACAACGTCCTTATTCCCTGCTCTCCACTCTTGACTGTGGATATGATATGCGTAGCTTCGAGTTCCTGCCACCTCAATTTCACCTGTAAAGACGACCTATAACTTGAACTTAGAGGCTACAACAAACCCTTTCTCCCCTAAGCTGCTTTCTTCAAGGTATTTTATCACAGCAGAAATGACACTAATACACAGCTCTCCTATATTTCTGGGTATGCGTACCTTTAATCCCAGCACTTGGGAGGCAGAGGTAGGTGGATCTCTGAGTTCAAGGCCAGCCTGGTCTACAGTGGCACTAAGCCCAGGTCAGATGGCCCATAGGAAGAATGAAAGTTAGGGCACTTTAAATCAACTTTAATTCCTAATAGGAGATTTTTTTTTTTGACGTTTTGACTTCAAAAAATTTTGTGTGTATGGGGTGTTTTGCTTGCCTGTATGTCTGTGTACCATGTGTGGTCAGTGCTCATGGAAGTCAGAAGAGGGTGTCAGATCCCAAGACTAGAGTTACAGATGGCTGTCAATTCTCATGTAGGTGCTGGAACTTGAACCTGGGACTTCTGGAAGAATAGCAAGTGCCTCTGAACAATTTCTCTATCCAACATTTTTTAAAAATTCTTTTTTTTAGTGTTTATTTAGTCTGGCATCATGTCCAAACTTTTCTATACATGAAGAAAAATTAACCAGCAATTCAATTTCTGTTTTTTGTTTTTCTTTTTTGAGATAAGCTCTCATGTAGCCCAGGCTAGCCTAGAACTATCTATATAGGGGAGGATGACCTTGAACTCTTGATCTGCCTCTGGCTCCCAAGTGGTAGAATTACAGAGATAAGCCTCCATGCTCAGCTACATTGGCGATTATCTGTCTGTCTGTCTGTCTGTCTATCTGTCTCTTCTGGAACTCACCAGATAGAGATCTTCCTGCTTCTGCCTCCCAAGTGCTGGAATTAAACACCACCACACCCGGCATTTGAACTTTATTTTTAATTCCTGTACTTACTTATATGATGTTGATATATATATATATATAAGGTGTTGATATATTCTGTATGCTTAGATCACGAAAAGCATACCTACCTTCTCAAATGGCTATCTTGTTAGTGAGGTAAACATATAAAAAATCCTTTCTTCTTCGTGAAACATATAGTGATACTGCCTCCCACAAGGCTTTCGGCTGACTGGGCTAGTGCTGGTGCTACGCTCTGTCCCTCCAGAAGCAACTGAACTGCTTCCCTGTGTAGTGTACATGTGCATGTGTGTATATACATGTGTCTATTGAAGTCAAAGGTTGACCTTGGATATCTTCCTCAGTCATGGAGAAAATTTAAAAAGTAGATTATTTATTTATTTATTTATTTGTGTGTGTACCATGACATGGAGGTGGGGGGTAGCAGCAGAAAATTCTGGGGCCTCAGTTTTTTTCTGCCACCTTGAGGGACCCTGAGGCTGCCAAGCCTGTGCACAGCTGTCTCTACCCACTGAACCCCTGCCTGCCCACTCACCTTATTTCTAAGACAGTGTCTCTCACTGCACTGAGAGCTCACTGATTTAGGTAGGTAGGAAAACTGACTGGTGGACTCCAGAGACTCTTCTGTCTCCATACCCCGCCAATGCCTACCACCCTGCTTTTCTTTATAAAAGCTTTAGCCTTGGGTATTTTATTACAGTGATAGGGACCTAAGGGGAGATGCCTGCTGATCTGGCCAGTGTACAGACCTCTAATTCATCTTCCCTGGAAAGAACTCTTGGCAAGAACAGCTGAACCTAGGCTTTGCTTTGCAATTCTGGTTTCTGATTACAACAGAGCCAGCTGAAATAAAGAGACTAAAAAAAAAAAAGCCACACAAATAAATAAACAAACATGTAAGTAAGTAAATGAATAAATGAGGAGAGAGAAATAGACCATTTCTCATTAATGAACTGACTCCACAGATCTACACACAAAAATTAAAAAAAAAGAAAAAAAAGAAAAAGAAAAGAAAACCAACCGACTGACCTGTTGTTGATTCCACTCAAATTCGACAAAAGAAAAAAAAAATGAACATCAGCTTTGAACCTCAAAATATCGCACCCGGGTCCTCAGCTTCTCAGGCAAGATTGCTTAGATATTTCTGCCCTCCCAGCTCACACACCTTACCACATAGCTATTGGATGACCGGAAATCGGGAAATAGGAAACCAGTAAGAATACTAAAAACAGAATTAAGATAGCAAGAATTATAGAAGCTATATTAATAGCCACAAAAACATGAGTGCGCCAAGCTTCCCTATTTCAGGGATTTTCAGGTTAAGTGTCAACTTAAAATAACTACGGGAAAAACAAACGATCAGGACAGGGTGAGAATGAGCACAAGACACGGTACAAAGAAAACAAACGGGAATATCCACTTGGCGCTGGAAACATCTATGTCAGAAGCATTAATTGAAATAAAAGACAAACTCCCAAGAAAGATACTAGGATCTTTAAATGTAGTTGAAAGTATCTACAGCAAAAACTCTAGAAATTGAATATTTTTTTAAAAAATTCACACTCAGAGTAAGAGACTTTACGACACCTTACTCAGAACCTCAGAGATGCTCAGGGACTGTGGGAGAGTAGGAAAAGGGGGCAGGCGCCCTGACACAGATGGGGACAGGTGGGGTACTCCCAGGATCTGGATCTGTGATAGCTCTAGAAGAAAAGGATATTTAGCACAAAGTCTTCAGTTTCAGAAAACACCAAAACTGTCTGAACCTTCAGAGAAAATTTCCCAGTTGCTACCAGAAAAGAGAAAAACAAAACAAGATAAAATACCAGAGAGGTTTTCAGGCTGGAGACGGCTCAGCGGACACTGTCACACCAATGTGAAGACCCGAGTTTGAACTTCCAGAACCTGTATAATGCCATGCACTGCAGCGTGCCACCGCAATCCTAGTCCTCCCACGGTGAAACGGGAGGAGCAAACAGGGGCTCCCTGAAAGCGTGTGAGCCAGCTGGCCCGGGGTACACAATCACGAACACGAGTGGCAGGCTGTGCAGGTAGGAACGGCGCACCGAATTGCAGTGTGTAGCTTATCTGCAAATCCCCTCTTTATTCTCTGACACAAGGTCTCACATACTCCGGGCTTAGGTAGCTGGGGATGACCTTGACTTGCCTGATTCTCCTGCTTCTGTTTCCTGAGTGCTAACATTACAGGCTGTGCCATCATGCCCGGTTTATGCAGTGCTGGAGATAAAAGCCAGGACTTCGTGCACACTAGGCAAGCCTTCGACCCATGAGCTGTACCCAACAGCCCACAAATTAAATTCCTATCATCTTGTTTTGTTATGTTGACATAAGGTCTGGGGTAGTCCCTGCAGGTCTTGAACTAACTGAAGCTGAGGTTGGTCTTGATCTGACACTCACACTCCAGGGCTGAGCTACCAGACCCCATTCATTTCTATCATCTCAACGTGACCTCTATCCCACTGTGAGGAGACGAGATGGTAGAGAGGTGGTCCAAGAGAGATCAGGTCTCATCTCTCCTAGGAAGAGATCAAGACACAACTAAAATAAAATAAAATTAATTAAATATTTTTTTTAAAATTCACACTCAGAGTAAGAGATTTTATGACACCTTACTCAGAATCTCAGATAAAACCCAGCTCTGAGCATGCTATGTAGCAAGGTAAAGGTGAACGCCACAGAGTCAGTGGGTGGGCACAACAGTGCAGCAAGCAGCTCTGAGGGTAGTCCGGATGCTTGCTCCCATAGGCTTCTTCAGACCTCACTACAGGAGTGTGTAATGTTGGAAGACATAAAAATAGATGGTCAACCACAAAGATCTCTTACAAATTCTGAAGAAAAAGAGATGACCAGATGAATTTTTTTCTAACCTGCTATGCAATTATACCAGTATCTCAGCGAAGTGATATATAAGGACCACAAACCCAGGAAAGATGCCCATTTCTCCTAGCAAAGAAAAAACTAAAAGCAATGTCACTTTCTTGGTGTACAGATCAAGTGAGTCCCTCCAGATATGCTGGAATACGGTCTCGAAGATGCAGACAGAAGTGTGACAGGAATGGCTCTGCAGGATGGCAACATGAAAACATGTATCAAAACAGAAAGGACAGCACACTCTGCAGAAAGCAAACTTACCCGGAACTCACTTTAACTAAAACTTAGGATTATTTCAGACTTAGCACAACCATAACAGTGGCTGACAAATGATAAACACCATCATAATACTGTAACAAAAGGTTCTCTCTCTCTGTCTCTCTCTGTCTCTGTCTCTGTCTCTCTCTCTCTAGACCAGTTTTTACCATGTAGCCCTGGCTGACCTCAAAATCAGCAATTCTCCTGTCTCAGCCTCTTGTGTGCTATGATTACAGGCATGCACCTGGCTATCTTGGCTTTTTAAAAACTGAGGTAAAATTCTTATAATATCAAATATATCATCTAAATAGCCTGGAAAGGTGGCTCAGTGGCAAGGGCACTTGCTGCTCTTCCAGAAGACCTGGGTTCAATGCCCAACATCTGTAACTCCAGTTCCAGGGGATCCAATGCCTTCTTCTGGCCTCAGTGGGCACCAGGTATGCATGGTTAAATAGACATACATGGAGGTAAGACATCATACACATAAAATAAAAATAAATCTAAAAAAACAGAACAACCACTAAGTCATTTTCATGGTAATTTAGTGTCTATCACTACTATCTAATTACAGAACAGGTTTTTTTTTCTTTCCCCAATAGGATTCTCTGTACCTCTTAAACATTCCTTCCTGCCTTCTCACCCTCACCCCCAAACTCCTGGTAACCACTAAAGCCATTCTGTGATTTTCCTATTCTAGACCTCTCATGTAAATACAATCATATAACATGTGGTTTTTCTGACTCGCCTTGAATTCTCCTGGCATAATGTCTTCAAGGCACATTCATGTTGTGGCCTGTGTCACTGCTCCACTCCTCAATATATCTAAACACGGTGATCACCAGGAGGACTCACTCACAATTACTTCTAGTTACAGGGTAGTGCTTTTTTTTTTTAAATTTTTATGTTTTGAGACAAGAGCCTTACTGCCTAGTCCCTGCTGGCCTGGACTCTCAATCCTCCTTCCTTAGCCTCTCAAGGGCTGGGATCACAGGCATGTGTCACTTCTATACCTGGCTCCTACTCACAGATTATATGGCATAAAAGACCATAAAGCAGAATGAGCAGAGGGGGAAAATGGCCAATGGGCTAAAGTACAGAGGAAGGCAGGCTTCACCCAGAGGACAGCAGTGTGCTGTGAATATTGCCAGCTAGGGAATCTCAGGAGTGATGCCATGCCCAGGGTTTTTCTAGGGCCTGGTCTCACAGGACCCTTTGACTAGCACGGGCTGCGTTGCAGGTACTCAGAAGGAAAGGAGGTGTTCAACATGAGCCCATATTTGCAAGAACACTGCAGGCACAGTGAGCCATGCCTATCCATCAGTGCCAGTCCATGACCAGTCTTATAAGGAGTTGCTAAGGAGAGCTGTCCTGGGTCTGCTACGGCCACTCATTTCTACAGTGGCAGAACTATGGCTGCCAACAGACCCCAGATTTTCTCCCGCGTTGCCAGGGAAGGTACTGATGGGCAAAGAATGTCACGGCTGCTTCTCTGGCATCTTCTACTGAGATGAGAGGATACGGCCTTCCGGCTTGATGTGCAAGCTACAGGACACAGCTTTTGTTTCAGTAAGGCTCTGATTGCAGTTCTTATGGCTGGAAGTCTCACCTCTGTGCCAGGCACACACTAGTGGGAAAGTGAGAGGGGGCTCCAAGGCAAACCAGCTGGAAGGATGGACACTGGGTGAAAGTGAGTGTGTGTCACAAGCTGGGGAAATTTTTTTTTTTACCTTTATTTTCCAACAAATTCTACTGCTGTTTCAGTTTTTAAGATTAAGGCCCAGACCATTTTACACATCTTTACAATCCACTGTGGATACAGCTCTCTGGCAAAGACCTTGATAATAGTCATTTTTCATTGGGAATCTCTCTCTCTTTTTGTTTTTTTAAAAAAGTTTTATTTTTATTTATATTTATGTGTGAGAGGAGGTATGTGTGTGTGTGTGTGTGTGTGTTGGGGGTGTCCAAAGAGGCAAGAAGAGAGTGTTGGATACTCAGAGCTAGATTATAGGGAGTTGTGAGCTGCTGGAAGCGGGTGCTGGAAACCAAATTTGGGTCCTTTGGAAGAGCAGCAGGGGTTCTTACACAATGAGCCGTCTCTGCAGCCCCCATGGGAATCTATATTTATAATGAAGTCAAGAAAAAGAGTCTCTCAGAAGACAATAAATAAATCAGAACATTTTACATTCTTTGAATTGTAGCCCTCAAGAGACCTGTCTCAAAAAAGAACACATACACAGAGCTCAAAATGGCCTGATACTTCCTAGAATGTTTGCTATTGGATTAGCATGTTGCCCTGCTTGTCTGTGGGAACTAAGACACGGAATAACAGAAGTTGCCTGCAATGTGGGTGTTCTGTCCAGATTCAAAACCAGATGTCTCCAGACTGACTTTTTTCCCTCCAAAAAGAAAATGAAGGTCTTAGTTAACAAGTCCAAACATAGCTCAAACCTGTCTGTCTTTCTCCCAATGATTGTGCAGGCGTCTTCTGCTTCTTGAATTTCAAACAATACAAAACGAGAAACAGAATGGATTCAGATAAAATTTCAAGCAAATCCAAGACACTTAAAGCCTTGTTCCTTGCTGTCTGATTTGAATAACAGATCTTTCATGGTTTTATCTAAGCCAAGGGTCAGCACACCTCTGGAGAGGCCCAGGTTGGAAACAACTCTGGTTGAGCAGGGTGTTGACTGAAAGGTCTCTGTTGTACTACAATGACCCCAACATGTGCTTTAGAGGATGGACCTGAGCACTTCCCTTACAAAAACACACGATTGGCTAGAGTCGGCCTGTTCATCTGAGACAAGATTTCTCAGATTCAGCAGTTTCGGCCTGATGTTACTATGATTTAAGATGGTAAAAACACTGTGGATAAAAAGTCCATATTCACTGTCTTTCTAAAATTAATGACTATAAGAACATGAGCAAACTGAGTTACCCACAGTATGTATAAATCAGAGGAAAAGCATTGAAGTATTTTTATGAAACATGCGTTATCAATACTTTCATGTCTATATATTATTTATCTTATTTGAGACAGGATTTCACTATGCAGCTCTGGCTAGCTTGGAACTCACAATGTGGACCAAGCGGATCTCAAATTCACCCTCTGCCTCCCAAGTGCTGGGATTAAAGATGTGGGATACCATGCCCAGTTTATACAAAGACACAGTTTAAAGGAAGTTATTAGCTTGCTAACTGCCTCACAGTTTTGAAGGAGGAGAGCAGAGGCATGAGGGGACCCACTCAACAGAATTCTAAAGTGAATTCTGAGTGCTGTAGTTACAGAAAAATTCACTTCCAATTATTTTCCACTTTTAGGGTTTTTTTTCTTTCCAGAAAATACCTGGTTTAATTATTGACTGTAATGAATTTTTACAGTCTTTTCCTCAGACTTCCCATCCCCAAATTACATGCCATAATATAACATTCAACGCAAAGAATATATTCACTTATGGATCATAATAAGATGAATATTTGTGAAACCCATCTGCTAAAGAAAATCTAGATTACAAATCCCTGACCTGCTTTACTTTATTGCTTCATTTCAAAGAATCTAAAAAGTTTTTGCACAGCTAAAGAAATAACAGGATGAAGAGGAAGCCCGCAGGATAGGAGAAAACCCTTGCTAGCTGTGCATCTGACAGAGGTTAAATATCCAGAATATACAAAGAACTCACTAACACCCCCCACACACACACACACAAAAAGGGGTGGAAAGAATGTAAGAGCCAGAGGATCAGGAACTTTGTGTGAGATTGTGTCTCTCAGTAACATCAGAAAAAGTCTCACCAACATGACTGCCCACATGTGAGTTGAACAAGGATACGGTAAAAGTGAAAGCCCACAAGGCCTCAACTCTCTCTACACAATGAACTATACGGCAACTGAGTAAAGTTAGGAGCAGGAGAGGTGGCTCTCCCCAGAAGAACACACCAATTAGTTGTCTGGTGCTAAATGGTCAGCCCTGGAAACACACATGCAAGTAATTATATGGACTCAAAAGGTTATATTTAGGAATATATATGTATATGCAATTAAATTACAGTCTCAAAAATAAACAAAAAAGAGAAACAACTCTAAAGACAAAAAGAGTCATAAACCTGTATTTCTACTTGTTTCTTTTCTTTCTTTTCTTTTCCTTTCTTTCTTTTCTTTTCTCTTTCTTTCTTTCTTTCTTTTTGTTTTTGTTTTTTTTTTTGAGACAGGGTTTCTCTGTGTAGCCCTGGCTGTCCTGGAACTTGCTCTGTAGACCAGGCAGGCTTCAAACTCACAGAGATCCCCCTGCTTCTGCCTTCTGAGTGCTGGGGACTAAAGGCGTGTGCCATCACTCTCGAGGTTCATAGGCATCTCTGATAGCTGTAGTTTTTAAATATAGCTTAATACAGTCCCTATCTTTTCTTACCTTCTCTCACCCACCATCTCCCAGTCCCTGTTCTGAGCTCTTCTAACTGCATTTGTTCCTAAGACACACAGTGTATTGAGATAGACCACATACCATGAAGTTTACTGTAAGCATCACTATTCAGTACTTTTTAGTACATTCACAAGGGTAGGCATCAGCCCCACTACTTCCCGAACTTGACTTCATATCCAAAGCCACCTAGCCCCCTTAGCAGTCATCGACTGGCCCCCTCCCTCTTCCCTGGGAAAGCACTAACTTACCTTCCATTCCTATCGATTTTTCTGATCCAGAAATTCAATATAAATGGAGTCACATAATATGTGTCATTTGTGTCGAACTTTCTTATTCAAAAAAGACATTTTAGGGGTAGGGTTTAGCTTAGAGAGAAAGTCCTGAGTTCAGTCCTCAGTGGTATGGCTCATGCCTAGTTTGAGTGAGACCTTCATTTAATCCTCACCACAATACAAAAAAACCCCACAAGGATGCCATTTAAAATAATTGTTTTCTAGTAAAAATGTTCTGTGTCCATTTAGAAAACTTTTTAAAGCATGAATGAACCTCAAATGCCCAGAGATAACCCTAATTATTTACATATATTTCTTTTATAAATTGAAGTACTAAGAGCTTGTCTTAGGTTGGGTGTGGCTGTACACACCTGTAATCTAGCATTTGGGAGGCTGAGTCAAGAGGATCACAATTTGAGGCCAACCTAGGCTGTGCCATAAAATTTTATTTTAAAAAGAAGTAATTTCCTTTGGCTGCTGCCTCTGGGTCTTCCACGCCCTTGTGCACCTGCATGCTGGGGGAACCCCATCCATATCTCCCAGAACTGGGAGGACGTTGGTGTGGAGGACATTTACTGCCATGACTTCCAGAGTGCTGTGGAAACTTCAGGTGCGCGATCTTCTGGCCAAGCGTCTGTGGGTTCCTACTGTTGGTGTATTCATTGCGGTCCT
Source organism: Myodes glareolus (assembly GCF_982192425.1). Taxonomy (NCBI): domain Eukaryota; kingdom Metazoa; phylum Chordata; class Mammalia; order Rodentia; family Cricetidae; genus Myodes; species Myodes glareolus. The sequence continues at coordinate 62,074,364 of NC_142034.1, forward strand.
GGGAGTTGTGGCATCCTGTAAGTTTGGTGTGGCTGAACCAAGAAAGAAGGCATATGCATATTTCTTCAGAAAATGAGTCCATGAAAGATTTGAAGATACAAGGAAGGTTGGTATCTTTCAGAGTACAAAGCGATTTGAGAATGCAGAGAATTCTTTGAATTGAGCTCCATAGAAGTTCATCACTAATCTGTGTTCCTAAGGAGTAGTTTCTCTCAATAAATAAACAATTAAGAATTATATGGACAAGAAAAAGAAGGAGAGGGGAAAAGAATTAAACTATATTGAATCTTCTTTTTCTCATTTGCTTTTGCAGTGCTAGGGATGAACCCCCAGCCTTGCACATACAGCGTAAATGTTCTACCACTGAGCTTCACCCTAGCCCTTTCTTCAAAGCATGATGTTTAAGGGTTTTGAAATATTCTACCACATTCATATACCATCATTTATCTGATTCTCCAATATAAGCAATTTTTATCTTTTCCAATTTTTAAAATAATTATAAATAAGTCTGCAATTACATCTTTATAGGCATCAATGACTATTTTTGACATAAAAACCTAGGAATGAATTAAAGGGCACAATCATGTTTACAATACCTGGACATATTTCTAGGCTTCCTTTCCCAAAGCTGATACACAGAATTGTTCTTGGAATGTGCTTTCCTGCCCCTCCCAAGTGTAATAGACAGGAGTTCACTTTAGCTCATTCATTACAACTGGATATTGTTATTTGTTTATATACCTTTATTGGAAAAACATGTTTTTGCCACATGGGGATTGTCCTTGTGACTGTACACTTTATTCAGGTGACTCTTCTTAATACTCAGAGTATAAACTGTCTGATGCTCTGAATAAAGTTGACTATTGCATGAGGCTTTAGTCTGCCTCATTTTTAGGCTGGCTCTCCCAGGTTTACGCTGCCAACTAGAGCGGTAAACAACACAATGTTAGTATTTTTGAGTACTTGTAACTACTTTATATTTTTCAAGTCAGGGTTTCTTTGGCTGTCCTGAAGACCAGGCTGGTCTTGAACTCACAGAGATCCACCTGCCTCTGCCTCCCAAGTGCTAGGATTAAATGTCTGTGACTTATTTTATTAGCTTGTTTGAGTGTGGAGGTTAGACCCTCACAAATTAACGTAAAAAACTTTCCAACTGAGCTAACCTCCATCTCCTGCTAGATTGTTTGTTTGAGATGGATCTCTCTGCATAGCTCTGGCTATTTTAGAATTCTCTACATAGACCAGGCTGGCCCCAAACTCACAGAGACCCACTGACCCTGCCTCCCTGGTGCTGGAATTAAAGTGGTGCACCAGTACACCCAGACTGCTAGAGATTTAAAAGAATCCATTTCCATGCAGCTCACTCTACTGTTCTCAGGGATCTGGAGGCACGGGTAATCATCAGGGCTTGTGCTACAGAACAGACACCAAAACCTCCGAGGAGGCAGAAATCACACTTCCCTTTCCTTGGAGACAAGTGAGGGATGCAGAAGAAGGCAAACTATGCTATGCACATCTTCACTGTACACACACTATGCTGTGCATATCTTCATTGTCCACACAACTATGTTGTGCACATCTTCACTGTACACACACTATGCTGTGCACACCTTCACTGTACACACACTATGCTGTGCACATCTTCACTGTACACACAACTGTGTGCACACCTTTAGTCACCACTTTCCAGTTGGGACACAGCGGAGGCCAAGTACCATCTCTCCCGGGTGGGACTGTCTACTCAGATGCCCTACCAGCACGTCTAGCAGAAACAGTCTCTCAATAGCACCTTGACTGCCCTTTCCTGTCTGCCCATTATCACCCCAAACATCATCCTCTGCTCTGTCCTGCCTGAGCCCTTTGCACTAACTGTCCCTCTGCTCGGGACCCTTCCCACACCTGTCTGCACAGACTGACTGACTGATCAGAATTGCAGTGATATGGGATGGTTTGAAGGTTGCAGGTCCAGAGCCTAAGTTTTACTTCCTCTTGGGCTAGCTTTAGCCCTCTAAATAGCCATTCCTTGCCCATCTCTTTGTCATAACATCCTCTGATTAACAGACAAAAATCTTTTGGAAATTACTGACGTCCACCAACCCCATAGCTAAGAATGGAGGCCGGTAGGAGAGCTTCCCCCATTCTAACCACCTCTCTGATGTTTCCACCGATGTATTCTCAAAATACCTTGATTTATAACTCTCTATGTTTTGTTACTATAAAACTCTGTTGTGGGGTAATCTTTCTGTACACTGTGAAGATGTGTCTCTGCCAAAGCACCTTCTGAAGAACTGAACAGCCAACAGCTATGCAGAAGATAGGTGGGACTTCCAGGGAGAGGGAGGAGCTCAGTGGAAGAATCAGAGAGGCAGAGGTTTGCCAGTGAGACTTGGAGGAATTTGGACGGACTGTGTGGAAGAGAGGTAATGAGCCATGCGGCATGAGAATGCAGATTAATATAAATGGGCTAATTTAAGTTATAAGAGCTAGTTAGGTCAAGCTTTTATAACTAATAAGAAGTCTCTGTGTCATTATCTGAGAGCGTCAACAGTCCAAAGAAAGTCTGAATATAAAACTCTTCCACCCTGGAACATGAACCCTGGGGTAACCTAGCTCTGTGTTTCCTGGGACATGCTCACTCAAATTTGGCTACGGTGTTTTTGTGGGATTTTTGTTTGTTTTTCCATCAATAGTACGGCTAATTATTTTGGTGACCTTCTAAACGTAGTCTAAAACTAGTTTCTTTACTTCATGTTCAATACTCACTTAACTATCTCCCAGGTGTGGAAGTATCCCTGTGATACTCAGCCTCCTCCAGAATTGCCATGAATCAAAGCTATCAGAAACGCTACTGATGCTGCTGGCCTTGGGCTGATGCAACACTCATCTATGCTGACAGCAGCACTCAGATCCCCTCCTACAGACGTGCACTAGGGACTGACTGCACAGTGAACACACAGCAGATATAACATCTAGGACACAGAATCCAGTTCTTAACTCCTACAGGTGTGCACTAGGAACTGAATGCACAGTGAACACACAGCAGATATAACATCTAGGACACAGAATCCAGTTCTTAACTCCTATAGGTGTGCACTAGGAACTGAATGCACAGTAAACACACAGCAGATATAACATCTAGGGCACAGATTCCAGTTCTTAATTCCTACAGATGTGCACTAGGAACTGAATGCACAGTGAACACACAGCAGATATAACATCTAAGGCACAGATTCCAGTTCTTAACTCCTACAGGTGTGCACTAGGAACTGACTGCACAGTGAACACACGACAGACATAACACACAGCATACAGTTCTTAACTACTGCTCCTCTCATGACCTTTCGGTCTCACTCCTCTCTGATCCCAGTACCTAAGAAACAAGTTGGAGACTTGGATTGGGCCTTGGCAAAATAGGAAGCTAAAATGTGAATCACACTGACTGTGGTGGAAGGCTCTGAGGGGAGACAATCTTGGTGATGGAGTTTTCCCACCTTGCCTAAGGCATCTTAAATTATTCCACTAAAGACATGAAAACAGGAACAGGCTTTCTTCACCATAGATCTGCCTTGATCTTTGATTTCCTAACCCTTAACTTCCTATTGTCTGTAAACTATCTTATCTGTGGTATTTTGTTGCAACAACCTGAAAGAGCTAAGACTGGTATTCAGGCAATTCTGATATATGGGCAGCATGGAGAACCCCAGTCTAAAGGGTGCTCTTGACAACTATGTACCTCAAGATTCCAAGAGCCTGCAAGCTGAAAAAGTAGGCTATACAAGAATGACCGACGAATGGCTAGATGAAAAGGCTGTCCCCTGCCCATCATTTAGCAGAAGCAAACATCTGAATCTACAGAAGGGTCTGTGGGCTTTTTTGTGTGGCCTAACTACAGATGCAGCGGCTTAAACAGCACTTGCTTATTAGGTATCTGTTTCTGTTTCCGCATGGTGGGGCTCTGACCTAGAGGCTCAGGAAAGAATCCGCTTCCAAATTCAACTAGCCTGAACAGACTTCACACTTGGTAACTTTGCTCTGACCTAGACTGAATCACCAGTGTCTACCAGAGTCCAGGACATGGCAGGGCCCCAGGAACATAGCCAAGGTGCCCAGTGAGACAACTATGCCTTGTGCTGCTTAGGAGGTAATAGAGGACTTTACAGAGATTTGAGGTAAATTCTATGCAATCCAGGTCAAGGTCCCTTAGGGAAGGAAGGCAGAAGAAAAGCAAACTAACTCCTCAGCCCAGTTTGCTGCAGTACCTGTAACCATCAACCCCACAGGTATAAAGACCCCCACGAGGCATCTTATGGGTACCAACAGGACCTCAGTATTCTAATGCTCAATGCTACTTATTGGCTGTCAGGTAGGGACCCTGAGCCAGAGAACTGGTGTTTCAAGGCCTCCCTTCCACACTGTCCATTTCAAAGCAACCTCTGGCTAGGTAGAAAGACAGGTAGAAAGTTATTTGAAGTAAAAACCCATATGGCTACTGGTCTTCAAAAGGATTATGAACCATTTGAACTTTCAACAATTGGTCCTGGCCTCTTAATTCTCAGAGTAAGTACAGAACAGTTTAGGGAACAATGTGTACAAACTGGTCTAGCTGGAGAATAGTTTGTCAAAGGTGTAAGCGAGAGACATGTGTGATTTATACTTCTTTCTAAACTTATAGACATTTAACTATGAGTGAAAAATATTCTTCACACACAATGCATTGTGGGTTTCACAAAATATAAAAATATTTTTGAAAACTTAATACAAGATATTCACAAAACAATAAAAAGTTTAGTATAGCTGGAATATTTTTCTCTCAACTGGCTGGAAATACATTGTCAATCTCCTTCCCTCCGTCTAATTATAACATCATGCCACAAAAATCATGCCAATTTATTCTGAAAATTGTAATTGCCTTTTACCTCCTCTTGGCTCTATCCTGGACCCACTTCTGTAGTAGAGAAATGACAGCACCCAGCCAGAGATGACCACACTGGGCTCAGCCACAGCTGAGGCTGATCACCCCTTTTGATTGTTTTCTTCCATTTTCCATTACCATATTGTCTTGACGTTAGCACACACCTCCCCCTCCCGGGGCCACACACAAACAAATATCGGCAATCTCTTCCTCCTTTTGCTTTTCCATTTCCTCAGCAGCATGGCTGACAAATGCAGAGACTGCTGTTATTGAAGTGGTTTCCATTTGTGGGACAGTTCATCCCTCAGAATGGGGTTTACATGGGGTAAACAGAAATGCTTAAGTAAGAAAAATGAACTAGAAGTAAGTATGTCCTGGGAGCCTTTATGACCATATCTTGAGTTTTGTGAAATAAAAGGAGAACTTAAAAAAATGCAAAGATAAAGATAATACTATTTTTGGATAGACTCTGATTTTAAAGTAGTGTATGGTTAATAGAACAGAGAGAATCTCAGTCCTGCTTCTCAGCTAACTGAGCTGAGTCTCAGTCGAGCAGGGTTTCTTCTAGCTTCTTTCTCAGTTCTAGCTACTTTTAAAAGCTTGATCTTAGGAAGGTGAGCTACAATGTCAGAATCTTTCAAAGTTTTAGCAAAAAGGAGGAACAAAGCCAAGAAAAGAAATTAAAAAGGAGTGTCCACTTAGAGTTCAACTCTAGAAAAATAAAGCTTCACTGTGAATTCCTGGCTTATCTAAAAATCAGAGATCAGCATACCTCTATCTCCAGAGTGCTGAGATTAATTGCGTGTGCTATCACACCTGGCTCGCAGAAAAATGATTCCTAGGCAGAATACAATAGAGGAAAAAGATGGCCCTAATCAGGTTTAGTAGAAATTAAGAGCTCTGAGCTGGCGAGAGATAGCGTGGCAAGTAAAAGCACTCGCTTGGGTTCCTAAAGCTCACATAAAAGTGGAGAGACCCGGCTCTACAAAGTTGTCCTCTGATCTTCAAGGTGCACTGTGGTGGCAGGCATGCGTCCGCACACATGCACACAAACATGTACAAATTGAAAAAATAAATACAAAATATTTTATTAGGACTTTTGCTTCCCAAGAGTGGAATTTCAAGTCCCATTAAAGGATCTGTGATACGCGGGGCAGGGGTGGTGACACCTTTAATCCCAGCACTTGGGAGGCAGAGGCAGGCGGATCTCTGTGAGTTCCAGGACAGCCTGGGATATACAGAGAAACCCTGACTCAAAAAAAACAAAAAAGGGATGGGGGAGAGAAAAAAAGAATCTGTGATATATCTATTTAACAAAGAACTTTTGAAAAAGACTTTTAAAAATTAGAATTTATGTTTTATTTTATCTATATATGACTGCTTTGCCTGCATGTTTGTATGTGCATCAGCAGGTGCCAGAGCCCTGGAAAAGGTGACTGTGAGCCACCATGTGGGTGCCAGGAACTGAACTCAGGTGCTCTAGAAGAGCAACGAGTACTCTTAACTATAGAGCCATCTCTCCAGTTCATATAAAGAAGTTTTAAAAGCAATAAAGGAAAAACAGAGAAAATTATTTTAGGGATGGGCAGGAGCTTGGAAAGCAGCTCAGGGGCAGAGTGTGTGCTTTGTAGGAAGCTCCTGACGATCAAAAATAAATGTGAAGTAAATACATAAGGATGAAAGGCCTAACTAGGTACATCTCTACAGAGAGGCTGTCCAAATGACCAGTTCATACATGCACAATCTCATTAGCCAACAGGCTAACAAATACCAAAACCATAATGAGATACCACTAGACCTCTACCCAAACACCATGAGTGAAGACACAGCACGCTGATGAGAACACACAGAAACACATCTCCCATAAACTGTTGGTAGGGTGGACAATGCACAGTTACCTAGAAATCTGTCTAGCATCATCTATGACATCTGAGTATGTGCACGCAGCTTTAAGGCTCAGACACGCCATTCCTAAGAGCACATGCAGCGGAGATAAGAATATCAATAGAGTAGACAAGTAAAGACCAAAAAAAAAATCACATAATGCAATACTAAATAGTGAGGAAAATAAAATATAGCAATAAAGGGCAAATCTTACTAACTTTTTTGGAGGGTGTGGTTTCGAGACAGGATTTCTCTGTAGCTTTGGAGCCTGTCCTGGAACTAGCTCTTCTAAGACCAGGTTGGCCTCGAGCTCACAGAGATTTGCCTGCCTCTGCCTCCCAAGTGCTGGGATTAAAGGCATGTGCCACCACTGCCTGGCCAAATCTTATTAACTTCATACTGTGTGAAAAGATGCAAATATTATACAGCTTTCTGTTCCTTTTATCTAAGAGCTGAGAAAGGTATCACTACTCAAGCACTCACACTGTTACAGAAACCACAAGGAGAGAAATGAGGCAGACAGGAACTTCGGGGAGCAGCAAGGGGCTATGGCTGGAAAGTCCTGACAGGTCTGTGGGAACGGGAGATGCTACTTCAGGATGGGGTTTCTGACTGGGTTCCCATTTCATAATGATTAAGGAGACTCTAATTCATGCACTTTTACCTTTGTGTATATTATTTCAAAATAAAAAGTTTAAACCTATATCAGGTGTCACTTCCTTGTCTGCTCTTCTCAGAAAGTAAACACCACCCTAGACAAACAAAACTAAACTAAATGAAAACTCATAAAGCTACAAAAAAAAAAAGATGAAAAAACTTGGGAAGCCTTTATGCATAGGAGAAAGAGCTGCCTCTTTGGGAAGATGCTTTATCAACAGCTCTGGCCTTCTGTCCCCCACCCCTTCTCCTCACAGGGAGGCCTTGGCATAGCACTGTACACAAATACCATTCCCTCCCTGGAAGTCGCGACTGAGAGAACAGAGATGGCAGTGTATGCAAACTGGGCTACCAAGCACAGGCACACACGGACTATGGCCTGGCATAGGCCCATGAACATCCAATTGGCAGCACCGCTCCTTACCGCATAACCTTCTGTCTTCTTCTGACACCATTTCAGGAGTGCATTGCGCTTAGAGCCACCATACTCCCGGGCCAAGGCTGCCAGGGGGTCTCTTCTTTCAACACTGATTACAAAGAAGAAGAACACGCAGTTAAGGACGATGTTGGTGGAATGGCTCTTTTTTGTTTTTTCTTTTGAGACAAGGTCTCATACGGCCCAGGGTGACTTTGAACTCTCTATAGGCAAGGATGACTCTGAACTCCTAATCTTCCTACCTCCACATCCTAAGAGCTGGGATTACAGGTGTGTATTATCTCACTCAAGATGTTGGCTTTTTTGTTTGTTTGTTTGTTTGTTTTGTTTTGTCTTTCAAGGCATGGTCTCTCTGTATAGCCTTGGCTATCTAGAACATACTCTGCAGATCAGGCTGGAAAGATCTGCCTGCTTTCCTCTCCTGAGTGGCTGGGACTAAAAGCATGCACCACCACCACCTGGTTAAGATGCTGACTTTTATAAAAAATAACAAGATTTTAAAAAGCCAAAGTGTAGTTTATTCAAACAGTACTCTAAAGAAACACCAAATTAGTCATGTTAAAAATACATTGTGTAAGCCAGGCTGTGATGGCACATATCTTTAGTCCCAGCACTTGGGAGGTCAAGGCAGGCTGATCTCTGTGAGTTCAAGGCCAGCCTGGTCTACAGAGTGAGTTCCAGGACAGTCAGGGCTACCCAGAGAAACCCTATCTCGAAAAACCAAACCAAACCAAACCAAACCAAACCAAACCAAAAAAAAAAAAAAACCAAACCAAAACAAAACAACAACAACAAAAAAACCCACATCACATGAAAATACTTTAACATATAAAAGATAAATGAAAAGGCATAGTGAAACTGTAAACTAGCTGTTACAGGAGGTTCTAAGAGTAGAGAGGAAGAGAAATTCATAAAATTAAATTAATTGACTCAAGAGTCTTTGCCCAGTTTATGGATCATGGAATCTGAGCACAAGATGAGCCAAAGTTGAGATGACATCACTACTATAATATCTTAGCATCCTAACAGCATGTTTTAGGAACCCATCCTTGACCTCTCTCAACAATGACATTAATTTTTATGCTAACCAAAATTACTCAAATATTACTAAGAGATTTAAGATCATACAGTTCTTTTCCTTCTAGCATGGGGGTCATGGAGTCAGAAGTATACTGCTATAGGAGTTTTGTATAGTACTCTATTGCCCAACACCATCCACAGCAGGGCAGGGAAAGAAAGACTCACCAAAAGGCAAAACCTACAGTGCAATAGGAGTTATCAACCTACTGCTAAGGTAGATAGATATAATTGAAACACAGACCCAAAAATGCTCAAGGTAGTACTCTTACAATGCTAAAAAGATAACCAACTCATGCTAACAAGCAAACAGATAAATAAGCTGAGGTCTAATCACATTCGTGGAATATACCGTGGTAAGAAAAATTGCTGCAGGTATGTGACGTTACATGTTACCACCTGACCTCAGTCCAACGCAACAGGACCAAGAGCTCATGGGCTGCAATCTTCAAATCATGAGCCAAAACAAACCTTTCCTTTGGATAGGTTAGTCATCTCAGGTTATAGGATGGAAAGCTAACTAATGAAAAGCCCCCCGTGCCAGTCCTTGGTTATTTCCCTTCTCAGCATGGACACGGACTTCCTGCAAAGCTCTCCCCTGGATCTCACCAGATCCAAGAAAAGATGAACACAGTTGCCTTTAATCTTCATTTGCCAGACCAACAGAGGAAGAAAATCTGTGTCAAACACTACAACTAGAGCTCAGAGGAGTGCTCAAAGCACAACCCTCCACCCGCCTAAAACTCACCTAGTCCCCTTCCCTTCTCCCCTAGGCGAGGCTATTTAGGTTTTAACCACTTAGCCTCTACCTTCAGTCTCATGCTTTCTTTATGGTTCCCATGTTTCTGCACATTAACAAAATTTTGTAAGTGTTTCTGGTTGATCGACTGCCAGTTTACTTCATAAGTTAAAATCATCAAGCCTTTAGAGGAAAACATAATAAGAAAAATTTTGTATGTGTGCAGAGAGAGAGAGTGAAAATGTCACAGATAAAAATAAATGCAATTTTAAAAATCTAAAAAATTCTATTCTGTCATAGGTTAATCTTAATAACGTGAATGTAAAAGAAATAAGAAATAAAGGTCACTAATCTGACCTCTTATGAAGAAAGGTATACTATAAATAGCATATTAATATATGCAAATTTCCTGTGTGTTTACACCATTGATTTGAGAGTAGCACTAATTCTGGTCCTTCAAACCTGTTTCTATTATTTCATATACAGAGAAGCAGGTGATCTATATCTGGGACCTTCATAAAGCTCTTGAAATGTCTGACTTTACCTATTTGGGATCAAAGATTGGTTTCATCCAAAGATGCATTGACCTGAATGTATTCAAACTCACAAAACTTCCCATAAGACACAAACAGATGATTCTACTACGTACTATAAAGTTCTTATCCCTGAAGTAGATAGTGTTTTAGACTCATCTGTGGGTGAATCATTAGATGGAACACAAGGCAAAGCACTGGAAAAGGTACCCAAATGTAGGATGACATATTTATCATCCATGAGACGACAGCAAGTTATTCATACTATAAGAGAAGTACCGGAGTTACACAGTCAAATGGGTGGAAGACACCCAAGCAGGAGCTGAGCTTAGGTCCTCTGCTTTCACAGGAGATGCCCTCACCTACCGAGCCATCTCCTATTTACTATTCTTACTGGTGAACTCTTTGGTCTTTCGTTTATCCAGGAGGGAAGGGTGAAGCCAGCATCACAGGTGAGTGGGATGGGGCTAAACTGCAGATCAGAAGGGCAGGATGCAGAGTGATGACTGCTACGAGGGTTTCTGAGAGGTCCCCAGTGGGGCACAGGTGCCTCAGTCAGAACACTGCCAGGGAAAAGCAGGAAGACAGGGGGGACCTTGGTGGCCAGGGGCACTGGCAGGGAGGAGGCATCAGAAGCACGGGTTCAAACACAGGCTTTTGATGACCAGCTAGGCTCACTGTTCTCTCTTCCTCCGCTGCACACTATACATCTCTGCTAACGCCCCTTTAAACACTGATCTCAGAAATGTCTCTCTAATCTTCTTTCTGTGCCACTGTGCTCTCAACAATCTTCCTTAAATAGCAGGTCTGCTCTTAATCACTACTCAAAAACAAAAACACAATCCCACAGACTTAGTGGTTCCCCACTGCTTTACCAAAATAAGTATGAAGCTCCTTTTGGCAATGCAGACTGTTTGCAATAGGGCTCCAACCTACCTTGACGGCTGTAGCTCCCCAGCTGTCTACCTGTGTTGGCTAGGAGCCTGCTGTATATTTGGCAGGGCCTTCTTGAGGTCCTAGGTTGAGTTCCATCATCCACTCACCCTGGCTCCTTTACAGCTACTGACAGGAATCTCATTTCTCTCTAGACTTCCTGATTCAAACAACCCCTCAAGTACTTCTGCTTCAACTTTAAAGATTGATTAATTTATTCTATGGGTATACGTGTGTGCCTGAGTGTATGTATGTTCACCATACATGTGTATGTGCTTCTGGAGGCCAGAAGACAGTGGTAGATCCCCTGGAAATGAAGTTTTAGGCAATTGACAGCCATCTGATGTGGGTGCTAGGAACTGAACCTGAGTCCTTTACAAAAGCAATGAGTGTTCTTAACCACTGGGCCACCTCTTCAGCTCCTGTTTGCTAAAATTTCACTTTCTAAAAATTCTACTATTATTAGTGTGTGTGTGTGTGTCTAGCATATGTGTGCCACACATTGCATATGGAGGTCAGAGGACAACTTTGTGGAGTTGGTTCTCTTTTCCACGGGTTCTGGCGACTGAACTCGGGTCATCAGGCTTACACAAGAGCCTTTACACACTGATACATCTCAGGGCCCCTGCTTAAAAAGGCACAGCCCTTCATGAGGTTTTGTCCCAAACCACTGTGAAGTATCTTCTTATTAGCCTTGTGGAAGGTGTGTTCTATATCTCAGGCATTGTCACTCAGAAGCAAGTTGACTAAATGAAACAGACGGAAGAGAATAACATTAATCTCATACTCTGAAATTCGGTACCTGAGCTTGCTTGGTTTCAGACCCCCGGTGGATGCACTCAGCAGTCTGGTGTTCCCAAAGCCCAGGGAGGGGGGTCTGCTCAGGGACTCCAGTGAAGGACTCTTCCGGAGATAAGGGTCTGACTTCCGGTCCTCAGTTCTTCCCTTCAGAAGATCTGTGTGAATAACAACATTGTCACCCATTTCTAAAGAGAAGAAATCTGATTGGTTATCATATTTTATTATCAAGTACAAAGACATATCTACATAGGTTATATGTATATACTCCTACTAATACACATATACACACATAAACGTTTCCTTTCTGAAATAATAAAAATGCAAACAGGGACATGATATTTTCTAGAAAGAATTTTCTAGACAGGGCTACCCATATAATTCACAAGACCTTGTGCCAGGGTGGATGGCTCAGTTGTTCAGACCACTTACTGCACAATCATGAGGACCTGAGTTCAGATCCCAGGAAGCTAGGTGTTCTGCACACATCTACAGCCCCAATTCTGATGGAAACAAAAACAAAGAGAATTGCTGGTGCTTATTCATACAGCTTAGCCAAGAAAATGAGAACCTCAGATTGAGGAAGAGACCCTTCTTCAAAAGGATTAGATAGTAAATTATAAGAACAATCAATATCCTCTTTTGTCCTCTTCTTAAGTTCACAGATGCACAAATCCACACTCATATTCACACACACAAAACAAACAAACAAATAAATAAATAGAAAATATATCTTTAAAGAAGGATCTACAGTACTAGGGCGGGAGAAATGACCCAGTGGTTAAAAGCATTGACTGGATTCAATTCCTAGCACCACAACTGTCGTCTAGAACCCCAGTTCTGGGGGATCCGACACCCTCTTTTGGCCTCCATACGCATCAGGTACATAAGTGTTGCACAAACATACTTGAGGAAAAAAGGAAGGAAGGAAAAAAAACAAGCAAGCAAGCAAGCTAGCTTAATGCCAAAGCAGTACTTTGTTGAAAAATGATTCTAAATTTTCAGACAGTGATCAGAGTATTAAGTAAAATACAGGTCCTTCTAAGAGCCTTGTGCAACTATCCAGTTAGGTCACTCACTCCTCTAGCTCCGTCTCTAGCTAGTATTGTTTGCATTAGCTGTGGATCAGAGAAAAACCCGGTAGAAAAATGTCTCATGTGACTGTCAGGTCACAGATAGAAAGCAGATAAAAAGCTGGGAACCGAGAAGCACTCAGAGAAAAATTGTTCCAACTACAGGCTTATAGTTCACTAAAACCCGAGAAAAACCCCTTTCTTTAAGGCACCATTCTGCTGTTGTATTAGTATTAGTGAAAACAGGTACAGAAATGAGCTGAACTCTCCAAGTACCTCTCAAAGGATCTCACAAGCAGGAGGGAGTGGAGAAGAGAATATGAGAGGCTGGCTGACACGGAGTGAGAGCTGGAGCTGCCAGACTTGGGCGGCTAGCTGAGCGGGACAGCTGGGGCCACCTCCTGTCACCCACAGTCACAGAAGAAAACAGGACCTAATAGCCACCAATTATGGGCATGAAGTTGGGGGTGAGGCCAATTAGGTCTAAATAGCAGAGAAAAACAGTTCTACATCACTGAAGATCAAAACAAAAACAGAACATTAATCTGCAGTTAGGGATGACCTCAATGTTGACAAGCAGTTGCTGGAAATGACTGGTAGCAAACGATTTTCACTATGCAGTCTTTTATTATAGTAAATAGAATCATCACCAGGAGACAGGTGCCTGGGGGGTAAGGAGGAGGAGGGCAGCCAATGAGCTGCACAGCAATAATTGTGGTCTCAATTTTATTATTTATCTTGTCAACCAAAAGAATGGCTCTTTAGATAATTAGGAAACTTGGAAGTTAGAAGAACAGCCTGAAAAAGACATGAAAACTATGATCACTCTCAGAATGCTAAGTTTGACGTTGTATAGCTTCTACCACAATTAAAAAAGAATCACCTAGCACTATTATGCAAGTAAGTTACTCTCTATTTTAAACTGCATAATGAGTGTGTGCTATGATATTACATAATGATGCATAGATTTAAGCCAGACAGGTTTTCAATCTTAAGTTTTGGCCTCCACCCTTCATTTCTGGGAAGGAGGTGCTCAGACTTGAATGCCTTTAAGTTGCAGCCATATGCATTTACCAAGTCCTGGGAAGCTTAAGAACGGTTTTAGCTCAATTTTGCCTATACCTTGTAAATGAAACAGCAAAGACTAAATGGCAGTGCGTCTCTTTACAACACCGTATGAAATCTTTAAAGCCCACTGCTAAGACCTATGGCGCTCACACACAAAAATTCTTTTCCAAACCTCTCTGTGGGGCTGGAGATAGCTCAGATTAATAACACTGCCTGTTCTTGCAGAAAATCCGAGTTCAGTTACCAGCATTCACATAGCAGTTTACAACTGTCTGTACCAGTTCCCTGAGATCTGAGCCTTCTGGTCTCCTGGGGTACTGCACACATGGTATACACATATACAACACATACACATCATCATTATCATAATGATATCATCATCATAATAATAATAGTAATAATAATAACAACAACAACAACACTCTGTCTAGGGTCTACAGGACAGATAAATCAGTGGGAAAAGGTGCTTGCTGCACAAGTCTGATGACCTGAGTAAATTCAATCCCCAGAAACCATGAAAAAGTAGCAGGAAAGTTGTTTTCTGATTTCCACATTTGTGCTGTGGTACATGCATATTTACACATACGTTATGGACATGTGCAGTAATAACAAAATCAACACCATCACCCTCACTGCCCACTGAAAGCACACCTGGTTGGTCACTCAAGAATACTGATGAAGATGCACAAAATTAATGTTCTTTTGTTAGCATTTTTTAACCTCCTGATGCAGCAGCCATTCCACAGCCAATGGATTAAAGAGTAATTCTGACTTTTAAGTCTTATTAAGCAAATATTTCATAAGCTATAGCAGCCACAAATAATGATTCCTCTTATCAATCAGAGAAAAATAAATGGAAAGCTTTCTGAAAAGACTCGGGACTCAAGATGACAACAGGAACATGGTGATTCATGGGAAGAAGTAAAAATGTCAATATCAATGGGAGTTTGGAAGCACGTGATCCCAGCCCTCAGTGATGACTTTGAGGGATCCCAGACGTCAGTGGTGGGGATCACTGTAGTTGTGAAAATAGCAAAGACACTAGATTGGCAATGAAACCCAAGGGGGCAACTGAACCTCTGTCACCTCAGGAGAGGTGGGCAGTGAGTTGTTTCTTATAGAGGAGCAAAGAAAACAACTTCTTGAGACAGAATCTCTACCTGGTGAAGGTGGTGTGAACACCTGAGATGATAACACAAGATTCACAATATGACATGAACTCAGGGGAAGCTCAGGTATTGAAAAGAGAGTCTAATTTTAAAAGAAGTGCTATGTGGGAGAAAGCCCTTGGGAAAGGCAAGGAGAGGTAACATGGTCAATATCATTGGTGTCTTAAGAACTGCCACCATTACCCCACAAGTTACCTGAGAGGGGAAGGTCCGGCAGATCCAAGCGCTGAGTCATCCCTTTGCTGGCTGGCCGCATGGTGTTGTAGGTCGAGTGTCTCTGTCAAAACCAAAGGGCACCTCAGCATGACGAGCCTGCGATGTGACTACAGCAGAATGCAAGTGCACACTGCTGTGTCTGGATGCGATTCTTAAGCACACTGTCACGCCCTAGGGAGCTTTTAAAATAACTTATTTTTTTTCAAACTGTAATATAAGTTCAACTGACTTAAAGAGAACAAATAATGGAAAGATAATCCCTAGTTCACTTCTATCACCTATTTCTTTTTCCCAGTGGCAATTGTTATTAATTTGTTTTAAGAATACCCTTTCTGGAATATTCTATACATTCTCAACGATATCTGTAAACACCATGTTTTAAGTGAGGTGGGACAGCATGCCTATGATCTCAGCACTCGGAAGCAAGAGACAGGAGAATCCTGGCGTGATGGTAGGGGTGCAGAAAAGGGGGAATTTGCTGGTCAGCTAATATAATCTAGCAAATTGGTCAGCTCCATGTTCACTGCAAGACCCACCCTGTGTTAAACATGAGACAGAAAGTTATGAGGAAGATACCCGATAATGATCTCTGGCCTTCACAATGCATGCACAATATGCACACCCGCAGACATCTATACACCATATATACACATACCATACACACACACACACACACACACACACGCATGCACGCACACATCCCTTTTTGGGTCCCAAGGGTCAAAGAGTATACACAAAAATGATCCACATCACCAATCATGAAAACACAAATCAAAACCAGGAGACACCATCTCATTCCAACTCTTAAGACTACTATTTAAAAACAAAAGAAAATACCAAGTGTTGGCGACAATATGAAAAACTTAGAATCTGCATGCACTACTGACAGGCATATAATGATGCTAGATAAAATAGGATGAAGGTTCCTCAAAAACTTCAAAATAAAGATAGATGTGGTGGCACATGCCTAAATCCAACACTTGGGTGGAAGAGGCAGGCAAATCTTTATGGGTTGTGGCCAGTCAAGACTTTGTTGTGAGTTTGAATTCAGGCAAAGCTACATAACAAGACACTGACTCAAAAAAAAAAAATTTCCAAATAGGTCTATCATATGACCCTACTTAAAGGCTTTTAACCAGAAGAACTGAAAACAAGATCTTCAAGAGATATTTGTACACTCATGTTGAGTGCAACATTATTCACAATAGTCAAGAGGTGGAAAATGCCTAAATGTTTGCCCAGCAGCTTCTGTTGGATGGCAGAGTCTGTCCTACTTCCGGAAAAAGTTCTGGTGATCTGCAAGCCAACATCGTGCTTATAGTTAGCAATACTACGTTGAACTCCGAAAAACCCAAGAGTGTCGTTAGTTATCCTAACCCATTTGACACTTGAACTAAATACCTCGTATCATCCCGTAGATACAAGTGCAGATCTCATCACAAATGTACACATGCACACGCACACACATACACCTACACACCCCTGAATTCCACCAACTGTCACGTGCCTTTGAATCATGTGATTCTCTACACTTTAGCTAAAAAATGATGTGACACTGATAGTGCCATGGAAATTTCTGGAAAGACTATATGACTAAAAATCCATTCAGAATAATGTGAGCATCTCATGGGTTAGCTACTATCATTTCCATAGTTCATTCGACCTACCCTCAACGAACAGCAGTACTGACTTTGACACTGGTGTTATGAATTCTGTCTATACACACAGTGAACAGAACCATCTTGAAACTTTCCAGAGCATTTTTTAGGAGTCCTACTCTACACTGGTACTAAGCATGAAATGCATGGTTCCCAGTGGTCCTCATAAATAAAAATTGTTGTAGAATACAATTTTCAAAAAAAAATTTTGAAATTTTATTTTTGAAGTCATTATGTTAAGTAAAAGATCTCTAACAATTTAGTCTTATGGAAAAGCATCCAAAATTTCACCACCAAGTATTATTACTGGCAATAATAATAAATATTATTATTATGATATAGATTAAAGAATGTCCCAGAGAGGGGCTGGAGATACTGTTCAATGGTTAAGAACACTGGCTGCTCTTCCCAGAAAAGTCATATTCAATTGCTAGCACCTATACGGCAGCTCACCACCACCTGTAACTCCAGTTCCAAAGGATCTGATACCCTTTTCTGGCCTCCAAGAGCACTAGGCATGCCCATGGTACAAATATATACATGCATGCCAAACATCCACACACATAAAATAAAAAAAAAAGAATTTGAGAGAAAGAGAGAGTACACAAACACTGGCACCTATATGTCACAATCAGGAAAAAATAGCTTACATAATTGACTGTGCTGGTTAGTTTTGTGTCAATTTGACATGAGCTAGAGTAATTTAGGAAGAGGCCACCTCTGTTGAGAAAATGCTCCCACCATATGAGCCTGTGGGAAAGCCTGCAGGGCATTTTCTTGATTAATGATTGATGTGGGAGAGCCCAACCCACAGGCAGTGATGCGAGTCCTGGGTTGGTTATATATCTGGATGATATAAGTAAGCGGTCTGAGCAAGATATGGGGAACAAGGTAGAAACCAGTACTCTCCCATAGCCTCTGCAAGGTTCCTGCCTTGCCCTGAGTTTCTTCAGGGATGATTTCAAGCTCTAAGATGAAATAAACCCTTTTCTCTCCAAGTTGCTTTAGGTCATGGTGTTTTATAACAGCAATACAAACCCTAATTAAGACACTGACATAAAGAGAAAGTATGGTGATCACAGGATAATATAGAACGTGGAGAACCACAAGGCTGGTTCTCTCCTTCCACCATGGGTTCTCACAGTCAAGCTTGGTTAGGCTTGCAAGGCAAGTGTCTTCACCCACTGAGCCATCTCAACAACCTGGGGATTTTTTAATTTGCAGTGCTGGAGACTGAACCCATGGCTTTGTCTATACTAGGCAAGCACTCTATTACAGAACTATACTCCAGCTCCTAAGGTTTTTCTCTTTGTTTAAATTAGGAAGAGTCACCAAAACTCAGAAGGTTGAGGCAAAAGGACTAAAAATTCAAAACTTACTTGGAGCCTGGGCAACATAGCAAGACCCTACCTCAAAAATCAAAACAAGAGCTAGAGACATAGCTCAGAGGTAGAGAGCTTGCCTAGCATGTTCAATTGCTAGTGTCACAAAGGTATTCCTCAAATACACTTGGTTGTTACCCACTAAGATGAGAATACACGTTTTCTTTCTTTGTTACTATGGTGAATTCCCTAATTCTTCTTAATAGTTAAAACTTTCCATTCTTGGAGAAAAATTCCTTTGGCATATTTTTCATATACTATTCAATTAGGTTTGATAAGATTTTGTTTAAGAATTTTACATGGAGTTTTATGAGCGACTCACCTTTTAATTTTCCTGTTTTTTTCTGTTCTTACCAGAAATAATAAAACTACCCTGGCTCATGAGCTAAAAAGTGTATCCCTTTTTCCTAGTATTTGTTTGAATTCATGACTAGTATTGATGTTATTCCCTTCCTTAAGTGCTTTAGATTTTATTATAAGCATTCTGGGTCTAGTATTTCCTTTGCAGAAATAATTTAAACTCCAGGCTACTAAAATAAACATAAACTTTATGATTTTCTAAGATTTTTCAAATTTATCAGCACAAAGTGATTATAATGATTTCTTATGATTATATGAGAATAAAAAAGATTCATTTTTATTTAGTTGCATGTGTCTGTATGTGTGCCCCATGTGTGAGGGTACCAGTGGAGGTCAGAAGGAATCCCTGGAAACAATTGATCTCCTTCAGTTGCTCTGGCTTCTGGCTTCTATCATTTTATGGAGAAGCTGTGGTCTTGTCCTGGCTCCCTTGACACCAGAGGCCCGGTCCTGAGTGTCCTACAGTGCTTCTTTTTGTCTCTAGCAGTTTTAACTGATGCACCCACATGGCTCTCTTTGTACACCTCTAGCTTGGGTTCACTATTGTTCTTGCCTGTGGCCGGACTCTTTCATCAGCTCTCCAAACTCTTGGCTTTCTCTCTTCACATCTCCCTCCTGCCAGATCAAATCCTACCCCTTTTAGGAACTCCCATGTGTTTGGGATTCTATAACTGACTAGAGGATTCTATACATGGGAACAAATAGCTATACCAGGTGGTAGCGGCGCAAGCCTTTAATCACAGAACTTGGGAGGCAGAGGCAGGTGCATCTCTGAGTTTAAGGTCAGCCTGGTCTACAAAACAGAATTCCAAGACAGTCAGAGATACAAAGAGAAACCCTGTCTTGAAAAACAAACAAACAAAAAAACATATTTAAGAGAAAGAAGGAAAAAGAAAGGAAGGAAGGAAGGAAGGAAGGAAGGAAGGAAGGAAGGAAGGAAGGAAGGAAGGAAGGAAGGAAGGGAAAATGAATAGCTGTAAGGTAGGTTCCCATATGAGATTACCTTTCTCAAAAGATTTACTTCTGCTGCCAGGAGGTACTGAAGGTGGGGGATGAACACCTAGATACAAACTCGTGTTTTTGTGGGTTTTAAAACTCAACAAATAAGTCAGGCATGGTGGTGTGCGTGTTTGATTTCAGTACCTGGGAGGCAGAGTGGGTGGATCTCTGTGAATTCAAAGCCAGCTTGGTCTACATGGGAAGCTCTAGGTCAGCCAGGGCTATACAGTGAGACCCTGCCAAAAGAAACACTCTTCAACAAAATAAAGGCTTCTTTGATACTAAGGAAGAATATTTTAATAAGCTAATAGAAAGATATTTAAATGATACAAAAAGTTCTTAAAGCCATGAAAGAAAATACTGAACAACATTATCTTTAGTAAAAACATTTCAGGAAAAACAAACAAAACCACCTCTTCAGTAAAAGGAAATTATGATTTCACAAGCTAAAACAGTTGCTTCTAAAGAAAAGTCGGGTGGCTTGCTATGTGTGTAGGTATACGTGTGAGTACAGGTGCCTGTTGAAGAGGCCAGATACATTAGACTCCTGGAGCTGGAGTTATAGACAGTTGTGTGACTCCATGTGAGTACTGGAAACTAAACCTGGGATCTTTGTAAAAGTAGTAAGTCTACTTAACCACTGAGGCATCTCTCCAGCCCCTAATAGAAGTATTCTGTATAAAAAAAAACAAAGGTTAAAGAGAATGCATCAAAAAAAAAGAGAATCAAAGTATCTTATAAACAGGAAAAAGTCAAAACCACATAGTAAAGTGGTCAGTGTGAGTGTAAGTACATACCTAGAAGATGCAAAGCAACATTACATTGTCATGTAAGAAGAAGCACACAACACACAAAAGTGAAATCCATTGTCACCTCACTTACTAAAATCTTCAACATGTACACAATGTCAAGATTCTTGGAAAACGGAACTTTCTATGAACAAAGCGTACATGGAAGGAGCATATCTGTCAAGTGTTCCAATGTGTGAGGACAGAGCCAATCCTCCTCCCTTTTTAACAGTACACTTTGCATGTCTAGGAATTGCTTTCTAGAGTTCTAAGAACTAGCCCCTCACTGCTCACTATTTTGAGAGACTGGAAAGCTAAGGGATATGCTTTCTAAACTCCTTAACGCTTGGTTCACCATGTCAGACAGGCCTATCTCAAAACTCTGGAAGATGCCAGGAGGGTGCAGCTGCCTCTCTGCTGGCTGTGGATGGATTTGCTTTCCTGTTGCAGAGGAGCTCTGGTGTCTGATTCTACAGCTGTGGGTATTATGAGGCATGTGTTTCGCTGTCCTGGATGCACAAGTGGTAATATATAGTCCTGAAGTTGATCTCAGGTCTCCTCGGAGGCCACTGTCCTAAGTAAGCACTGAGTGAAGGATATTCTGAATCAAGCAAAAACAGAAGCACATTTAAGAGGCAACTTGAGATGTTAGAAAGTCTTTCCCATGAGCTCACCAAGGTTTTAGCTATCTCTTCTAGTCTTGAAGTAACAAAACCTCTGAACTAAATTCCTTTCTGCTAACTAGAACAATTTCCAACATTTTGAAATGAATCCTGATATGCTCTCATATAGAAATAAGGCTTCAGGACATCGAAAACTTGCACAAGGACCTTCATTGTATTGTTTTTGTACTAAATTAAATCTACGATGACCGGAACAGCCATCAAGAGTGACTAAGTAACTGTAGATGATGCAGATGTGGGCTTTAAAATAGAATGGCTATTACACCGAAGAGTAACACTGGAAGTTCCTCTGATATAGTCCTTCACTCAATAAACAGAATCATTGAGCTCTACTGTGATGTGATGACCGTCACGCACTGTTCTAGTCAAGAGACCTAGTAGTGAACAAAATACCAAGTATCTCTGTTGTCACAGGTCTTACACCGCACTATTAAAGTGAAATGAGTGTTGGAAGGGTGTAGACTCTAATTTACAAGTCCTCTCGCCCCACAGGCACAGATGTACAAGTGTAAAGAACACCTGGGTGGTTACACAAGAGCTGCCTCTGGGTTCTTCTATACCTGCATTGGAGAGACAGCAGCTGCTGGAGCAGTCCTTACTGGGATCCCACTCAGGGGACTTCTGGGAGTCTTGTGGACAGCAATACTCTGTCCAGCTCCACCTGCCAAGAAGAGATTAGAACATAAATACCTAAATCCAGTTCAAAACTGCAATAATGTTTTTTTGATCTGCTACCCTTGTTAGGTGACTCAGGATGAGTTGTGTGTGGTGGTGTACACATTAGTCCCAGCACTCAGGACTCAGGACTCAGGAGGGTGGCAGAAGTCAGCCTGGTCTACATAGTGAGCTCTAGGACAACCAGGACATGAGAGATCTTGTCTCAAAACAAAACAAAACAACAAAACGCCCACAATGTCGGTATAACGTCTACTCTATTACCCTTTTCTCCTCTGCACTAGAGCTGGATTGGGGTCACGAAAGGGGAAGTGTGGGAAGTGTTAGGTGAGTGAGAACTGGTCTCAGATGTTGTATCGGAGGAAGAGGAAAAGGAGTATGTGATGAGGTTTTTCTTGGGGGGAAACAACAGGACCGTTAATGCACCAATCATTACTGATGACTCATGCACTATATACAGACTGACTCACTGGCTTTCCCTGCCTCTCAATATGTTGTCTAATCTTTAAGCAATTTGGAAACTATTTTAGCAGAGACAACCAGATCATCCTAGAATTAGCCACTGTGGCAGTTTTCCAATACAAAGCACATTTGTGGCAGTCAAAAGAAGCAAATCATCTCTACTATGAACAGAAGCACAATGTTTCTTCAACATGCTATATTTGTGCATATGCTTAAAGTATGAATGTGTAATTGCCTCCTGTGTGTACGATGCACAACCAAAGGGAGACTGTGAGTCAGACAATTCCAGAAAAAGCTGGCAACAGACAGATCAGTAGGAAAGCTCCCATGTAAGACCATGTAGAAAGACATCTAATAGCATATTGCAAGTGAGGATGGTTGAGATGCCCGACAACGAGGCCAGACGCACACAGGTGATGATCACTTCCTGGGAGATAAAGCTGCCGGTCATCCTTGCCAGTTCTCAGAATACAGGAAATTGGTCCTGAAACTGATGACTCCATGAGGCAGAAAAGGAATGAAGGGGCGCGACCTGAAGTGGAAGTAGGGATGAGGCTGTCCCATTGTTACCCATGGCCTCACAGCCTCAGCAAGGCTCCCTGCACAGGGAAGCAGGAGCTAGAGTGAACCCTTGGTTCTATCATCTTGGGGCCGGTGTGGCAGAAACAGGCTTGATATGTCAGGCTAGGGTTTAGATGTATAGTTTTGTAAAATACCTGAGTGTCCTAAGTCAAATGACTTGATCAGGGACTTTACAGTGGTTGTAGAGTCTGAAGGAGCTGGAGATGCTCTGCTGACATAGACTCCACGCCATCGGCCAGCAGCATCCACTTCTGGGGGCTCTGACTCTTCATTCACAGGTCTGCATGGCAAAGAGCACATCAAATTGAAAAGGTGGAGGGCATCCTCAGCGGGGGGAAAGACAGATGGAAACAAAACCAATGTGGACAAAATGCATGAAGTTGGAAGGGGAATCCTAATTTTAAAATTAGTTTTCTGAATTTAAAGTTATTTTTATACTGTCTTAGGAAACAGTCAGGAATAATATATTTATAAATAGAATAATATCCCTAAGTGAAAAACACATGAATATCTCTGCAATTGTGAAGAAATACACAAGTGTTATTTATCATAAATAACTGTCAGGAGTGTACACAGTGCCCTGTTGGCACGTGCTCCAAACTGCATGTGGCACACTCAGAGTTGGATAGGTGAATCCCAAGACTCTTTCTTAGCTAAGGTTTCATATGACTTAGACTCTCCATCAGAGACTTGGGCCAGAGTCAGGACACCAGGCATTTACTATGTTGACACAGACTGTAATAGAGAGAAGGTGCTCCTGGGGCGAGGAACTACAGTTGCAGCTTTCTAAACAGACAGGCAACCTCCTGGTTTAGGGTTCCCAACATGGTGAATTCAGGCGGCAGGTCTGCCAGTAGCCCCGTTGTGCTGTAACTCCAGAAAGCTGTTCCTGGGAGCTCAGTCTGTAATCTTGCTGATTTAGTTTTCTCCATAATTCTGCAAGTTACTTAACGCTTTTCTGTCTACGCCAAATAAAGTACAATCCATTACACACACCAGTCCTTCTTCACATGACACTTGCCCTCTGAGAGTAAGAATGGAAATTCTGTGCAGAGTTTCCACTCTCATGCAAATTTTCTAGTGTGTTGTATGATTTCTAAACACTAGCGGAGACTCACGGGGGACTATTAAAGACAGATCATATGATTCAGCTCTCATGTGTGGCTTTCTTATCTAGAGGATTTTAGGATGTCATTTAATCTCCTTGTGAATGAGCCAAGATGAGAATTCCCAACCTCCCTGTTGCTAAATCACTGTACTTTTTTTTATTATATCATATTGCCACAGCTGTTATGCAAGATGACTAATTCATGAGAAAGGCTCAAACAATATTTCTGGAAATATATTTTAATAAGGTCAGCGAAGGTTTAAAATATTTCCTGATTTTCTGAAACTAATCTAGCTATGCATAAGCTCCGACGATTGAATTTACTTGTCATTATTCTCTTAGCTGTCTTCTATTGCTCTGTGACCAACACAAACAGGCTAAATCTAAGTGAGGCAGAATCAGAGCAATCAAACTACTCTGCCCTATACTCTTGATTGCACTGTTCCTCTTTTTGAGTGGAAAAAAAAATCAGTAAACTGAAAACTTCCTTGGGAGAAACTATCAGGCATTTCAGAAATGGTAAGAGACTGATTTTTTTTAAAAGTAATTTATAATGATTTGATGCAAAGAGGTGGTTGTTTTGCTCCCCACCTTGTGTTACACAGTATAAAATCAGATGGTGAGCCAGTGTGACTGTGTAACCCATGGCCCCAGATACTGAGGAAGCCAAGGGATGATCACTTGAGCCCAGGAATTTGAGGCCAAGCTGGGCAAAATGGGAAGGCTCAACCTCAAAAAGGAAAATAAATAAAAGAACTAAAGAACAAAGGAAAATCAGCAAGTAGATATGCAGAAAGAAAATGAAACCAGTTTAAGAGATCAGGTCTGGATAGAAAAAAAAAATCTTATTCCCACATACGTGACTCTCAAGCACATCAAACAATGGGCCAACAGGGACAGACTGTTCATTCCATTTAACTGGCTTACTGCCAAAGAGCAACCAAGGCAGGCCTTTTAAAATATTTTATTTAAATGTCATTCCTTGTTAATTTAGTAGGAATGAAATAGAGGATCTACAGACTGCAAGTTATTCTTTTCAGGTGTCTAGGTTTCCCAGTGATATGAAACATCAAATGATATGTGGAAAGATTCCCTTAGGCCTCAGAAGGACACAGCCATTCAAACTAACGGAAAGGATTCCTGTTTTCACATAACCAATGATGATACTCACTGACCAATCAGCTGGATTGCCTTTAACAGTAAGAATAAGTCTGAATATTATCATATGAAAATCTGGAATCTGAAATGATCAAACATCTGAATTTAGGGACTGGAGAGATGGCTCAGTTTTGACTGCTCTTCTGCAAGAACAAGGTTTGATTCCCACCAACCACATAGAAGCTCACAGCTGTCTGTAACTCCAGTTCCAGGAGATCAAATGTCCTCTTCTGACTTCCATGGGCACGAGAAAGGCATGTGGTATATATATACATACATGAAGACAAAAACCCATATACATATATTATATATACATATATATTATTTACAAAAAGTTTATAATCTTTTGAATGTCAATATGGTACCACTAGGAAATTCCATACTTGACCCCAAGT
Source organism: Myodes glareolus (assembly GCF_982192425.1). NCBI lineage: Eukaryota > Metazoa > Chordata > Mammalia > Rodentia > Cricetidae > Myodes > Myodes glareolus. The sequence goes on from NC_142034.1 coordinate 62,100,109, forward strand.
GCCAGGTTGTGAATGCATTAAAAGTATAATACAAAGTCACCTTCAGGCTATGTAAAGTATGTATGACACACCAATGGATTAGAGGAGAAGGCCTGGGTCACAATCCCCCAGATATCTAATTATAAATACATAAATATCAAAAAGAAAAAAACTGAGAAAAAAATTCTGTAATTTAAAACACTCAGATAGAGAATACCTGACCTATACTTTAATTGTGAATCAGCTGAAATTCCCTGTACTAGATTGTGCGAGTGTTGTTACGGTCTAAGCAATAAATGAATGATCACATTTATTGTGTTTCCAAGAGGAATATGAATTCTATATATTATGAATGATATTGAGAAATATTTAATGAGCCAGGCAATGGTGGCACACACTTTTAATCCCAGCACTCAGGATGCAGGGGCAGGCAGATCTCTTTGAGTTTGAGGTCACCCTGGTCTACAGAGTGAGTTCCAGGACAGGTTCTAAAGCTACAGAGAGAAACTCTTTCTTAGAAAACAAACAAACAAAAAACCAAGAAAGAAAGAAAAAAAGAAAAAGAAATATTTAATCATATAAAAATATCTTAGTAAATTCTGTAAATAAAGGGTAAAGTGCAAGATTATACACTTGGCTAAGCCAACTGTTCAAGGGAAACTCTAGTCTCTAGGTTGGATCACGTGTGGAGTCAAATATGCCTTGAAAATCTAAGTCACAACTTCTGTTGGCTTCAAAATACGAACACAAACACTCTGGTGCTCACTAAGTCCAACACATTAGTTTTCCTTATAGCACTGTGCAGTTTGCTCTTCTCCTTAGCCATATCCTGCAAGAAATGGCCAGCTTCTGGCTAGGAATCGCATCTACAACAGAAACAAAGCATGTCTGCCACCACATCTAAAGCTGTAATAGTGACTTCAGTAAATGCACAGGATAGATCTTTACTGCAGCTGCCAGGAAGTGTAACATGTCACAAAACCAGCATCCTAGACCTGGGGAGACTGAGGAAAGAGTATCCGGAAGCATAATTTTCTACAGAAATCCCTTATGTTATTTAAGTTTTGAGGGAAACCTTGACAAAAACTACATGGTACCCAAGTGATGAATCTGGGTTATCAACTGAGCTTGTGGGGGAGTGTTTGCCAAATTCTCTGTAGTGTGTGCATGTTCCAGGAGAGGTACACACCTGAGGAAAAAAGGCCACCAGCACTCACTTCAGTACTCTCTTAATTCATTACTTTGCATGTAGGAGTTGGAAGCCCATCACCTAAGAACAGAAAACCAGAGGCCAGCTACTCTGGAGCATGATTGCAGACGGGTTATGTGTTTGTCAAAAGGCAGCATTTCCCATCAACCACTGGTTGGCTGCAGGTCCACCTTCTGTGTCTTTTGTTGTAATTTAACATATATACACACATCTGTGATGACTTTCCCTTCAAATCTCCCCCTATCCTCTTGAACCCACTGATTTACCTTGTTTAGCTGTAGAACAGAGCTTTCAAATGGTGTTGATTTTTGGTATCACTTGGTGGCATTGTTTATTTTGGCCCAAGTCCAGGTAAGCTCTTGTGTATTATGAATTTTAAAGCATTCAAATGTTAACTCTACTTGGCAAGTGTCACATCACAATGGTGAGGTGCTTTCACATTTGGCAGACTGTTTGTAAAGAGGAGTGGTCCCACCAAGCACATGCTTACACCTGCCAGGCTGGAACAATAGAATAAAGCCTGGCCCCAGGCTTCTTACAGTGCCATTGTGGGCTTCTCTGACTCCTCTCTGTCCATCTAAGCTTTCAGCTTCAGCTCAGCCATGAAGTTTTGTTCCTTTTTATGTCCTGACTCAGTGCCTTTGAATATTCTTTGTCCTTATCTGGAATGTCATTTTCTCAAAATTATTAAGGTTTTTAACAGATCTAAAAGAAGTTTGTTGCTCTTATTCTAAGGCAAAAATTATGAACTCTTTGATCTCAGGCATCAAACAGTATCTTTTGAAATCCACTTTCTATTTTCAGTACTAGCATACAGAATAAGGGGAAAACATCAAGTAAAGTGGTAGCTTAAACACATCTTACTTTCCAAATCCCATCAAGAAGAATCAAAGCAGTTAAGCATCTTCCATCAGCAATAAAAACTAAGGAAGGGTACCATCCACGACTTAAACTTTAATCCCAGCACTCATGAGTCATAGTCAGAGGCTAGCAGATTTCTATGAGTATATATATATACACACACACACATATATGTATATATATGTGTGTGTGTGTGTGTCTTTGTGTGTGTATTATGGGTGGGGGTACCAAGGGCTTTCCCCCAATTCCCTTACAAAGAGAATAAAGATGATAGGGGCCTACCTTGCTAGTATCCTCTACCCTACAGGACCAGGGCTGGAGAGGAGCATGAAGCCAAGAACATAAAGCACATCCTTACAGAGCATCAGGGATATGAGCACTATCTGAGGAGTCCATGGAAGGATCATCCTGGGCACAGGTCAGGAAAAGCCATGCACTTTATCTAATATGGACAATAACTAAGCAAAAGCAGACCCAGAAATATGGCTTCCACATCTAAGGTTTTCCAGAGAAGAAACTACACATCAAGGAGTTTCAGATAGGGTCTCACTATGTCCTGGAACTTACTGTGTAGATTAGGCTGGCCTCGAAATCAGAGCTCCACCTACCTCTGCCTCCTAAGCGTTAAAATAAGGTATGCACCACCACACTCAGCAGGATTATAGGTGTGAATCACCACACATACTGAGCACCTTCTCCCTTTGCACACTATTTGAACTTCAATTTTCTTTGAGAGCACACCCTCTAGTTTATGGGAGAGTAGATGAGTTGATGGGCAGAGTGGTAGATCCAGGTATAATCTACAAGTGCTCAGGGAAAGGTCAGGCCCTGACATATTGGTAGCTATTTAAGCAAGAGTCTGTGATGAAAAGAAATATCTCACATAAAAACATTAAAAAATGAAAAAAACTTAAATCCTAATCTAAAAAAATATTTCATAAAATAATAATCACATTTAGGAGAGAACAGACCTTCAGAAGTTTATGAAAGGAAAGAGGCACTTAATAATATCAACCTTAAAAATTTCATAAAATAAAAGATGAAATAAGACAATTTTACTTATGGGGTCGTTCTTTCTCTCCTTTGTTTATTCCTTCCTTCCGTTCTTTCTCCTTTCTTTCTTTCTTTCTTTCTTTCTTTCTTTCTTTCTTTCTTTTTTTTGAGATAGTAGTCCTAGCTAGACTCAGACTCATTGGATAACCAAGGATAACCTTGAATTCTAGATCCTCCTGCCTCTCCCTCCCAAGGGCAGAATTTAAAGACATGTAGCATCATGACTAGCACGTCAATAATTGTAAATGAAAGGCCAAATTTGAATATGTGTACACACGTACACACACACACACACACACACACACACACACGGTATAATAATCCAATTAAAATATTCTGAAGCAGAACTAATTCAAAAGAAAATGAAAAAAGAGCGTATATAGAAAGGCCTCCCTGAGCACAGGAAGCACAGATGAAATAAACAATGAAAAGTGACATTTCTATTCAGCAGAAAAGAATTATTTTGATAATAAATTATGCTGGTTGGACTGGCTATGTATATGGAAGAAAAAGAACTGCATGCTACGTCAGATTCAGTAAACACAGGTGGATCAAATGTCTGGGTGTGAACATTCACATGTGTGTGAAATGAAGGCTACTTAATAAACTATTTACAAATACTGGAGTGGAAAAAACTTACACACACACACACACACACACCCAGCCCGCCCAAGAAACAAAGAAAAATACAAATAAATTCTATTATATGAAAGTATTAAGGGCTTGAGGTGGCAAAGTGCTTGCTATACACATAAATCTCTAGGTTCATTCCCAGCATCGTAAAACAATAAAGTTCTGAAATTATATTCAGGAAAATTTTTTGAACAAAGTTTATCACAAGAGCCCTGCAGAAATGCAATCAGTGATTAAAATTCAAACCACAGACTCCTCTAAATAATATTTATTTAGCACATCATAAACACATATAAAAACATTCAATAGCATCCAGAGTAAAGGCAGACCAATACACAACTGCAAATGTAGCTGCGCACTTGAAATTGAGGCTGCATTTTCCTCACTGTTTATATATTAAAACGTTCGGCACATAAATTTTAAGTCATTTTGGAATTCTCAATCTGATGAAAAGATCTTTCAGGACAAATTCCAGTCCTACTTGGACAAACCCAGCTAGTATCTACATTATTTTTTACAAGTTTTCACACCAAGCTAAATTTTTCTAGTGAAATCTGTGCTCTTGAAGTTAATAACCTCAAAATGTCTTCCTGAGTTTAAGAATAATTCCACATCTTAGTTTTCATTTTCTCACAGATGAACTCATGTCTTCTAGCATGATGTAGCTAGAAAGCCTCCAGGGATACGCTGGAGCTGCCTCTCACATAGGACTCAAGAGAGATCTCTACTGGAGCTGCCCCTCACATAGGAAGCATGGGAGATCTCTACTGGAGCTGCCCGCCCATGAGAAGTGCAGTAGATTTTTGCCTGAATCAGATACAGGTCTTTACACATACACACATTTCCAGAAGTCAAATCATATGCTGCATTCCAGACCACTCTGAGCTGTGTGCTTCTGCATTGAAAATCTTTAAGCTTCCCAGGGGAGTTTCATGTCTGAGGCTTTTGTTGTAAGTTGTCCTTCATTAATTTTTTGGGTTTCTACTGGCGTCTTCACTTAACTGCATCTTTTATCATCAACCAAACATGTTTATGGTTGACCCATCAAAGACTCTGGAAACCAACCAAAGCTTAGGGGCAGCTTCCTTCAGATGAGGTAATGAGACCATGACTTGAAAAGGCTCAAGGAAGCCTCAATGTTAGGAGCAGAACTTTTTCTCTGGTCTAAGGCATCGTGCAGATGGCTTCTTATTTTGCTATAACCAGCATGAATTTCAAAACTGTTGGATCCTATATTCAAGTAGGCAGCAAAAAAGTGAACACCACATGGGCTGCATTCACCAATACCTGGGGCTTGCCACACCACTATTCTTTGTGTATTCTAGTTACATATAAAATATTTTTTTCACAAGACTTGTATTTTGTTTTTCAGAACTTCATTTTATTCTCCAGAGAGAGGGAGAGAGGGAGGGAAGGAAGGAAGGAGCGAAGGAAGGAAGGAGGGCGGGAGGGAGGGAGGGGAGGGAGGGAGGGGAGAGAGAGAGGGAGAGGGGGGAGAAGGAGAGAGGGAGAGAGGGAGAAAGGGAGAGGGGGGAGAGAGAGGGGGGAGAAGGAGAGAGGGAGAAAGGGAGAGGGGGGAGAGAGAGAGCGAGAGCAAGAGAGAGAGAGAGAGAGTGAGTGAGTGAGTGAGTGAGTGAGGAGAGGGAGAGAATGCTGAATTTCTGAGAGAAAAAAGGAGGGAAACATTTTGAACATGTGATCAGGCAGTGAGCTGACTCTGGCTGTAAGGACTCTGTGTGGAACAGTGAATGGCACAGGAGACAAGTGCGCTCTTTACACAGTGGTAATCTCCTCTACAGATCCCCCTCTCATATAGAAATGGCAGTAGTTTCCAATCATGGCAAGGGCTGGGCTGTCTTTCTTCCACCAAATGCTCTGCTAGCTGACAGAGACCATGGAGCTGTGAAGATAGAAATGGGAGGGAAGGCTGGTAAAGGAGTTATATAAGCCAATGGGATCTTTGTTTACAAACACAAGAGCTACCAGCTTATCTGTCTCACAGGGAGGAGCTAATACCCAGAATATAGCCACCATGTTTTCATTTCTATTGCTGCAATTTTTTAATTTTTTTTGAAGCCAATGTTCTTTGGATAGAAAAAAATGGCAAAGACTTCAAAATGCTATTACTCTGTTTCTTCCACCAGAACGTCTCCAAGAACTGTCCTGATAAAGTAGAGACATTCAGAATGCACATCAACCCCTGACATTTGGAGAGTTTCGTGCTTCCCTCCATTATCAATGCCAAAAGAAAAAAACAATGACTTTTTTCTTTTTACTGTTCCAGGTTAAAAATTCTAAAGACTTAGGGAAGAACATATCCATATTTTCTAAAACAAATCTGTAAAGATAGGGGTCAGAGAAAAGAGGCATATAAAGCCCTTTAGATTATAGTCTGCTAGGCTACACAACAGCTAGGCTGTTAGCTCAGAGATAGAGGACTTGTGTAGCATGTGCAAGGTCCTAGGCTTGGTCCTCATCATCACACACACACAGAGACTGAAACACCATTGAATAGGTATCTGAAGTCAAAACTGTATTTTAACGATGAAAACATATGCACGTGACTGAATTATGCTTGCTGAGAAGACCATAGGAGATGATCAATTTTTACTTTAAGGGCCGAATAAAATGCCTGTGGCCCCAGGAATGCTAAGGTTAAAAAAGAAACTGAGTACGAATTCCCATGGGAACTGGTCTCTCCACCAAGGCCAGGGATTCAGTATCACAGAGAGCTCCAAGAGACATTTTTGTCACCCAAGAACATTACACCTCCATCATATGAACTTCTCTTCTAGCAGCAGCTACAGGAAGAGCACACGCTGTGTGGCTGAGAAATGTTAGAGCATAAGGATGGAACAGGGCGCACAGGTACACACGGCGGACATTAGTGCACAGCGCAGATCAAAAGCCAGCTCCAGCAGTCTGTATGGGACAAGCCACCACGCTGCTCGCTTAACTGAGGGTAACATGTCCACTGAGGACAATGTGTGATCCAGGGGAAATTCAAGGATCAACACATGTGAATCTCAAACATTTTATTTTGAAAGTTAATGTTATAAATTGGGAGCAAGTATTTGGTGTTTTTAATAGGTTCTTTCTTTTGAAGATGTCTTCTACGAGGGCTTATTGGTATTGTTATGATAAACTTTGTAAGAATGGGGCAAGTCATCTTAAAAGTAATTTCCACCATTATTCATGACACCTGAACATGTCCTATTCATCATCATCATCTTTGGTTAGAAGGACTGTATGTGGTTCCATGGAATCCAGACACTGAGATGTTTCCCTATATCTGCTGAACTCCAGTACTCAACTTCTTAGGAAACAGACCTGATGGCTTGCTGTATGTATATATGTATGTATGTATATTTGTATGTATGTGTGTATTTAGATGCTGGAGATTAAACCCAGAGTCTGGTACACACTAAGCAAGCAGCATACCAATGAGGTCCATCCTATCCCAGATTGATGTTTTAACTTGAATGAGCTTTCATTTCAGTGCCTATCTCCTAACTGTCCCAACAGAGAAGAAGCCATGACTGAGAAAGTTATGTCTTATACTTTCATTCATTAATTTATATTTCTGGAAAACAGAACACTTTTATGTTCATTAATAAAAACACATAAGAATTTATTCAAATTCTGGAAGAAAAATATCAGGCCTGCAAGTCACAGTTAACATTTGGAGGTGGCCATCGGTGAAGTTCCAAGGACTACATGGGAGAGATGGCAGGGCTTTCTGACTCAAACCCTTGGGATTCTGACTCAAAAGAGAAAGGTCAGCTAACCAACCAGCCTCAGAATGGGAGAGTTTGGAAGTATTTACAAACACTGCCTACTCATCGTTCCGAATCTAAACAGAGTAGCGCCGCGCAGGCAAGGGGACAGTGCCAGTCGGTGAGAAGAATGAGTTTACAGAGCGTGATTACTCTCTATGACTTTTGCATATTTCTCTTTATAGCTCATGCAATTTCTGTTTTATGATTGACTGTTACTGTTAGAATTCATGCATGAATAATCACAATTGCTTTATCTTATGAATTAAACCCTTTGGCATCATAAAAAAGAAATTAATTAACAACATTAATAGTATTAAGATATTGAGATACATGGGGACATATATGTATATATATGTACTTATACTGCTATATACACATATGTGTGTGTATGTATAGTATACACACATTTGAGGAGTAGCTATATGTGGTATGTGTATATATGTGTATGTAAATATGCTCACTTGTGCTTGTACGTACAGAGACTAGACAAAGATGTCAAGTGTTTTTCTCTATTGCTCTCTGCCTTATTCTTATGCGACAGGATCTCTCAATGAACCTGAAGTTCACTGTTTCAGCTAGGCTAGCTAGCCACTGAAGTCCTGGGATCCACCTGATTGCAACCCCCAACTTGTGCCCATGACCAGCTTTTTTACTTGGATACTGGGAGTTTGAATTCAGGTCCTCATACTTACAAAGCAAGCATACTTACACACTGAGTAAGACATTTTTCTAGCCCCCCTCCCCGTTTTATGATTTATTTTTTTAAAGATAGGATCTCATGTAGTTCATGCTGGCCTCAGATTCACTATGAAGCCAAGGATGATCTTGAACTACTTATCCTTTTGTTCCAGTATGGGATAGAGATGTCACTGGCATACCTGGCAATTCCGTGCATAAGATCAATTATTCTGACTCTAAGGAGTGATGACATGTGTCTATAGTTCTAAATACTAGGGAGGATGAGGTGGGGGAATTACTTGAGCTCAAAACAAAACACTCAAACCATACAAAACACAAAAATAAAAAAAAACATTTGAAAATATAATAGGACTGAAGAATACTAATGAGTTAAATACTATCCCACTTGGCTTTAGTTACTTGGTTGTTGAAAACAGACGCTGTTCTGTGCTGCTACCCAGGCTCCTCATTTGCTCACCTATCAGCTCCATTCTACAGTGATTTCTTTGAATGTCCACTCACACAGAACAAGAGTATGAACTGCTAGCCCCATGTTAGGGTTGTGCTGCATTTCGGTGGCGCTTATCTTCTCTCAGCTGTGCCTGGAGGACCTGATCAGAGAACCCTCTGCCAGCTGTCTGGCTATGTCTCTCCATGAACAACCCTTAGGTTCTTAGGAGATGACCGTCAAAGTCAAATTGCATGTCAGGCAAGAACTTGTTTCACCAAGGTATAAACATTAAGCTGCATCAGGAGCTTTGAGGATGTGGGTTGGCTTCCATTTTTGTTCATATGGTAGTAGGTTCGGGAGGGCATTGAGTTACCAGCAAGGAATTTTCAAAAAGTCAATTCTTTGAGAAGGAAGCTTGAGAGAAGTGTGAAATCAGATAGGCTATCATCAGCAGTTGTCCATGTCTTGTCAAATGCAGTGAGAGGCAAATCCACTCTGAAGCCTAATGGTTTTCAGTGACATGTCCACTCTGACCGTTGTTGGTCCTAAAGTTCTGAAAGGTTTTGTGATAAGCTTCTTGATTTGAGTAGTTGGCTTAAAATGTTCAGGAAAATAAGAAAACGGATGTGTTTTTAAAGGGGCAGAATGTAGCATATGGAGTCCTACACTGTCAGGGCACAGGCAGAGGTTTCCTATTCCATCAGAGTTTCAGCTGGGATATGAGATCCTACACAGGAAATGCACCATCTTGTACAATAATCTATGCAGAGTCACCATAGAAATGTAGCGTCCATCTTTTATAAAACATTAATCTTTAAAATAATGCAAACAGTAAGCAATACAAGTTATGGCGTGGTTCCTCTTCCAAACGCATACAATGTGGAAGCAAGACAGACAACAAAAGCAGGTACACAGGCAAACAGAAGGATCATGTGATCATCTCAGTAGGGGACATCAGGAAACTTATTCCTATTCTCCTTCTGACTTCAATTTAAAAAAAAAAAAACAAAGCAAAAACTTCACATTCTTTGGTGGCCACAAAGTAACTTTACTACAAAAGAATGGTCTTGAGAGCTGACTACCCAATCCTTCTGTAGCCAAAGAAATAAGGCACAACTGGAACAGATTTGATGGACAATCTGACAGAATTCTAAGAAACAGAATTGTGAGAAGAATCTAACGACTTTCCCAAGGCTGTGAAACTCATGATCACTCATCAGACCCCAGGCTCAGCAAATAAGTCAACAAGCAGCCTTTCTAATACTGGGGAGCATGAAGATTAAGGCAACCTCCAGACAAATATTTAGAAGCCACTAAATTTTACTTTAAAAGATAGTATTTTATATTTGAAAGACATTTGGAAATTCAACATTAATTTCTGAACACTCAAAATTCTCGAAGTTAAGGATACTGACTCCCAATTAGTAGAAGACACCACACTACTGTCAAAAATGCTGTTTATAATTTTGTCTGTAAATCCCACTTAAACTTTAAATTTTATTTTATGGGTATGAGATTTTGTATGTATGCATGCTGGTATATGTGCATGCCTGTACCCTCTGAGACCAGAAAAGGGCATTAGCTCTCCCCTGAAACTGGAGTTACAGATAGTTGTGAGCCACTGGGTGGTTGTTGGAAATCCAATCAGGGTCCTCTGAAGAGCAGCCAGTGCTAGTAACTGCTGAGCCATCTCTCCAGCTCCCCACTTAAATTTTATATAATAATAAATTTCAAGTTTGCTTTAGGAACACCCTCCTCTTAAACACGATTGGATTGAGGTATTGTGAGCAACCTGACATGGGTGCTGGGAATTAAGTTCAGTGAACTCACGATGTAGCTGAGGATGACTCCTAATCTTCCTGCCTCTGTCCTTGGGCTGGGATTACAGGTGTCAGCCACCACTGACCCCAGCAGAAACATGACTTTCTTTGTTTCTTTTTGTTTGAGGCAGGGTCTCACCATGTAAGATAGCCTTGGCTGGCTTGGATTCGCTATTGAGACCATGTGCTTCTATCCTTGTGCCTCTACCTCTGAAATCAAGGCCTTTTTGAAAGAGCCCACAATGGGCAATCAGGAGACACAGTCCTGGGCTGGTAGGAACGGATCCTTTATCTGGAGGCAGTCCTCCTTCAAAGTCATTTTAGCTTTTCCTGATGTATGAGACCTAGGCAAGTTAGTATTCGCGAGTGTGTTCTCCCTATGCTGATAAATACTAAAATCTAACAGGTACCCTTTCTTTAAGTATAAGAGGACATCTGGCTAGATCTTTTCCTTCACATGTAGGTGACGTGTTTTTTTCTAAAATCCTATGCAGAACTCTGACAGAATGTCTTTAGCTGCATAGTGACGATGGTAGTGGTACAGTGATCCTAGAAAAAACACAGCAAAACCTGGCACAGAGAGACACAAAAGCATCCCATCCCCCCACGATTCAGTAGCCTAGCCACTACACACACACACACACACACACACACACACACACACACACACACACTACACCACACAGATCAAGAGGGAAGCAAAGCACTGGTTATGTGCCCACTAGACTCACAGAGGTGTGGCTCTTCCTGCAACCCACCTGTTTTGTCCTTGTATGTCCCCCAGCTCCTTCTGCAGCCTGGCATTCTTCTCTTCCTCCTCCAACAACCTCCTCTTCACAGTTCGCAGCTCCTGTTGAGCCTCACACTTGATATCATTGGCCACCACCACGGCAGTCTGCAGGTCCGCCTGGAACCGCCTCCATTCCTCAGTTTCCTCCTAAAACATGACAGAATCCACATGCCCCTCAGATACTGGGCAGGGGGCTGGGGTCTCTATGCATGGGCTCCTGAATCCTAGTATCAGCCACTAAGAAAGAGGATTAAGCAGAAAGATGTGGCTTTAATGGTGTCTCACTCATTGGAAGAGGCACAAGAGGTAACTCCTTGGTGTTACGGAGTTCTGCAACTAAAAACTGACTGCTTTAGTTTCATATTGCCAGAAAGGACATACAACTCAGATTTATGGCCTGAAGATGTTCTAGGATAGTGGCTCTCAACCTGGGGGCTGTGACGCTTTGGGGGGTTGTATATCAGACATTTATGACTCATAACAGTGGCAAAATTACCGTTATAAAGTAGCAATAAAATAATGCTACGGTTGGGGGGGGGGGGTCATCACAACATGAGGAACTGTATCAAGGGGTTGCCGCAACAGGAAGGTTGAGAATCACTGCTCTGGGAGAAGCTGGCTGGGAGAATGGCAGGGTACTTTCCCAGTGTTCCGGACCTAAGACAGGAATAATGTACAATAAGATGATAGAGGAGGTTCCTGGTCATGGCTTACCTTTATCTGTTTTGTCAGGGTCTTCAATTGCCGTTCTAGGTCTGATTTCTGCTCTTCCAGCTTAATCACGCTGCCTAGAAGTAAATGAGTTAGACAGGAGTTAGAAAGTTGCAAGGCTCCTGGACAAGGTACGGTTCCAGAGGCAGCAGGCTTCAAACCTATCCTTCTCCAGCAAGTTATGTTGTAAGGATTCTGAAAACAGAGCTAGAAGTAGAGGCCTCCACGACAGAATTGGATGGCAAGCCAGCGGTGCTTAGAAGGTAAGTTGTATGTACTGTCATGTAGCACGACGGAAGGAGGTTTCAACAGTCACACAGCTCACACTCTTACCTCGGGCTTCCCTGCCAGTCACACACAAGCTTCCTGAACAGCCTTTATTTCTGAGATTTGGAGGGCTCTGGTGTAAGAGAGGAGTCTACTGGTTATTACTCCTGTGACTTTGAAACTCGTTTCTAGAGTCACCAATCCTAACCACAGTTAACCCTGAGAATGACACGAGGCCCAGGTGGGCAAGCAGAAGCTCTAGACCCATGGGTTCAGAATCTCTGAAGATAGCCAGGATCTGGGCCCACATACAGAACAACTCCACAGGAGGCACAACTACCTTTCGACAATTAAGAACTAAATCTGTCCCTTGTTCTCCCTGCCTCCAGTTCTCTCCATTTAAATGTAAGGATCAATATGACAATCACCAAGCAAAAATTCATAGTGTTTGCCTATTAAGGATATGAATCAAGCCAGGCATGGTGGTACATACTTATAATCCTAGTACCTAAGTCACAAAGTGACTCTCTCTCAAAAAAAGAAAGAAAGGAAGAAGAAAGGAAGGAAGGAAGGAAGAAAGGAAGGAAGGAAAAGGAAGAAAGAAAGAGAAAGAAAGAAAGAAAGAAAGAAAGAAAGAAAGAAAGAAAGAAAGAAAGAAAGGAAGGAAGGGAAAGAAAAAGACAGACAGACAGACAGACAGAAATAAAATTTTAATGGGAGGGGGTTGAGGAGCAGGCTATGAATTAGAATCTCCAGAGAAGGCTGGGATCCACACAGTAACGTCCTGCCCAGAGGCTCTGAACCAGCTTTTGGGGTCTGAGGTTTATGTTTAGGATCAAAGCCACAGAGTAAGAAGTCCCCTCCTTCATTTTTTGTTGTTTTGTCTGTCTCTCTCAAGGATCTCATGGGAGGAAAGGATTAATCTAAGGCTGGATTTGAGTGTCCCTGTCTTCCTGACACTTTAATAATACCTTGATATCCCTAGCAGGAGTTTAAAAGCTTCTTAGAAGATGGTCCATGTTATTTTCAGTCTCGGATATATTATGATATAATCACTAGATGTGTGCCTGAAATTTGCTCTGGACATTAATTATACACTGGTTTTCTTGGTGTGTCTGGGCTGACTTTGAAGGATTTAGAGACAATACAACCACATTCTCCACAGTGCTAAATCACAAAGCAAAACAAAACAGAACTTGTCTCCCTTGACCTTTTTCTTTATAAAGAGGGTGCTATGTTTGGAAACAGACAGTGGCCAGATATTTAATTGCATTCTCAAGAATGACTATCGCGCCTGGGTGACACTGAATGTCAATGCTCTACAGTCCACGCCAAAGGCAATGGCACCATCACTCTGACATTAGCCGATTAATCCAGGCACAGAGCACACAATCAGTTTCTCTCACAGAAACCATGCTTACTCGACTAGAGAATTCTGAGCTGTTGCATTCAAAGGAAACACAGTGCTGGGTTTCTGTAAGCTTTTAGTCACATTTTCATCATCCGAAATACTGCTTGTATGCTATCGTTCTGCAAGCCAGAGTCCTTGTAAATTAGGCCAGTCCCATAGCATCAGGAACTTCATCTGCCACTGCTTTTCCCCCAATACCAAACAGGAACTTCTAACATTCTTCTGTAGCTCTCTTACCTATGCAATCTTCTTGTCATAAGTAACCTTTCTCTTATGCCTATGGGTACACAGTGAGAAGGAGTGAACATTTTCCTGGACCTGGGCTAGGTTATAAAGAATTCCTCTTGTCTCTGGCATTGCAACACTGCCGGCTACTGGCCTTCATTCCATGAACTTATAAGGCTTCTCCCCGCCCCTCGATGAAGATGTATCACTGTGCATAGCTGGGATCATCCCAGCACTTACGTTAGGATTGGAAAAGGACCTTCTCCTCTGTCAGGATACACTGGACTCCTGATAGGTTGACAACAAACTTGCATTCAGCATCACAAAAGCTCAGGCCTGACCAAGATTCTCTAACACATCTATTTCTTTTAGTATTTCAAATATCAAAAACCATGAAAGACAAGTACAAAAGAATTGTTTGTTTGTTTACAGGTCAGCATGTAAAAAACACTTGTGGGCTGTTGAGATGGCTCAGTGGGTAAAGGCACTTACCATCAAGCCTGACAACTCTGAGTTTGATCCCTGGGTCCCATGTGGTAGAAGGAGAGAATCAATTCCCACAAGCTATCCTCCACACTCAAAATAAATAAAATTTCTAGGAAACAACCTCCCTCGAGACCCAGTAATACCACTTTTGGGTAGATATCCAAAGGATGCTCAATCGTGCCACAAGGACATGTGCTCAACTATGTTCACAGCAGCTTTGTTTGTCATAGCCAGAACCTGCAAACAACCTAAATGCCCCTCGATCGAAGAATGGATAAGAAAAACGTGGTACATTTACACAATGGAGTACTACACAGCAGAAAAAAATAACATCTTGAATTTTGCAGGCAAATGGATGGAGCTAGAAAACATCATTTTGAGTGAGGTAACTCAGACCCAGAAAGGCAATTATCACATGTACTCACTCATAAGTGGTTTTAAAACATAAAGCAGGGACTGGAGAGATGGCTCAGTGGTTAAGAGAACTGACTACTCTTCTAGAGGACCTGGGTTCAATTCCCAGCACCCATATGGCAGCTCACAACTGTCTGTAACTCCAGGATCCAGCACCCTCACACAGATATACATACAGGCTAAAATACCAATAAAATAATTTAAAAAAAAACATAAAGCAAAGAAAACCAACCAACAAATCACAATCCCAGACAACCTAGACAAAAATGAGGACCTTAAGAGAGACTTACATAGATCTAATCTACATGGGAAGTAGAAAAAGACAAGATCTCCTGAGTAAATTGGGAGCATGGGGACCTTGGGAAAGGGTTGAAGGAGAGGGGAGAGGCAGGAAGGGGAGCAGAGAAAAATGTAGAGCTCAATAAAAATCAATAAAATTTAAAAAAGAAAGGCAAAATAAATAAAATTTAAAAAAAAATTAAGGAAAAAAAAAAGACACTTGTACACAGTATCAGAATTTAGACCAGAAAGCAGAAGTCTCCTGAGCTGGATCTCTGCTGACCTTTCACCCCTCTCTGCATATCCCCAAACCAAGAAGGTGTTTAGAGTACCAATGGGGGGGGGGGGCGCGTGGTACACGTACATTAGTGAGTAGATGAATTCAGGAATACATAAACTGTGAGTAATGAGTCTGGCTGTGCACACATGGTAGGAAAACTCCTCAGGCAACTAAACAATTAGTAATAATTAGTGTCATACAAAGTTATATTAATTAAGTCTTGTTACAAAAGCAAAGTTCATTAGATGTGATATTTGATAAGGTTGACTTGAACAAAAGCAATTTAAAATTTAAATTTTAAATTTTTAAAATTTTTAAAATTTTTAAAATTTTTAAAATGTCTATCCCCACCCCGGGCAATGGGGGCACACATACCTTGGGAGGAGGAGGCACATAGATCTCTGTGGGTTCGAGGCCAACCTGGTCTACAAAGTGAATTTCAGGGCTGCCAGGGTTATTATACAAAAAAATCCTGTCTCAAAAATAATGTCTTTCCCTATTCAAAGCAGTGACGTCATAAAGCCATATACCAATGCCTCTTCAGAAACCAAGTGCCTAACGAATCTGTGAGAAACCCTACACCTTTCACCAATGGGAAGCATGCTGGACCATGACCACAGGCATGCATTATTTATTTCACTCTGAGTGGATGACCCAGCTCTCATGCATCAGATTCTGAAGACAACACACCGCTGACACAAAGGCTGTGAACAATCTACTCGAAATAACACTCTTAAACCCTGAAGGTCATCCTCAGGGAAAAAGCCTCTCATAGTGACAGCTGAACTCAAAGTAGGTTTGGTTGCCTAGCGATGGAGGCCTCAGGATGTTGCACAGGTACACTGAACACTTTCAAAATGCACCTGACCTCTTGCAAGAGCTGTGGTCATTTATCATCTGTTACCCAGCTTTTTATTTAGTTTCAGAGATTACTGCTTGTCTCGGAAGTGCTGTTTGCTGGGAGATTATAGTGATGAAAAGACAGGCTCCCTGACACCCCAGCCGACACACGTCCTTAGATACGCCTCCTGTCACCCACCAAGACAGCATCGGCTGCACCTGCTGCCCTTCTCCGGGTTTAACTTCACTTACTTTCCAGCTCACTAATGAGCTGATTATTGTGTAACTTGACCGCACGGTGCTGTTCCACCTGATCTTCCAATTCAAATATGGTTTCTTTCATGTCTTTGATTTCTGCGTCACTCTCTGAAGCTTTCTCTTGTAATTTTAGGCTGGTCCTGCTCAGTTGTTCTGCTTGATGATCACAGACCTCCTTCAGGTAAGAGTAATCTTTTTCCATCTAGAGAACAAGGAACATTGTCAGTTTAACAACAGCAACAACAACAACCACAATTAACATCCATGTATCTCCAGGAAGACTTGCTGGATGCACTGGCATACGCCACTTCTTGCTGTTCTTCAGTCTACAAACAGACAACACTATAAATGTTAAGAGAGAGACAATATGTCCAGAGGGCTGGATTCCGTGGCCGTTTTACAAGCAGGGGGGAAAAAGGACTCCTAGCATATGTGACTCTTTCCCTTACCAGGGCAGAACAGGGAACCTCACATTCGCTATAGAGCAGCGCCCTCTGCTGGTGAGAATCAAAGTCCTGGATGCCTGAGCCACAGATAAATCTCAACCTTAGAATACCTGGTTGTTTCTTTCGTAGAAGACACACTACATAAAAATCTGAGTGCACTAGAAACAGAAAATCATCCAAGCACATTAATTGCATCTGTTCAACTTTAATTACACACTTAGATCGCAAAAAAACAAGGTAACAGTGCACAGACTTGACAAATTTTGCCATATTTGCTAAATCTTTTAATTCAATAAAACATGTTAATGCCTCAACATTTTCTTCTATTTCAGCAAGTAACAGGCATTGTTGTAAAGTTAGTGTGTGGTCATTCCTTGTGGGTTTTTCCACACTTATTACATTTGTGTTTAAGCTCTTGATAATATATAGACTCATTCTGGGTATTTTGAAACTTTACAGAACTGGTTGTATATGTGTGTTGATTAGGAGGTATTGCAGTGTGTAAAATGCCTTTGTCTTGTACTAAAAAATGTTTATTATGCTATTTTTACTTAATTTTAAATGTTAGTATATGTAGATTGATACACATTACAACAGGTTACTTATGTGTGGCCTGCACATTTTCACATGTATGTGGGCACATGTGTGGGTGTATGTATACAAGTTTGCATACATGTATATAGGTCAGAGTTTGACATCTGATTCATCTATTCTCCACCATTGATACTGAGGTATCTCCTTAAACCCAGAGATAGCTAATTCAGCTACCCTAGCTAGCTGGTTTGCTCTGGGGAGTCCCTGTCTCTACACCCTGAGGACCAAGATTAGGCAGGCTACCATGCCTGCCCCATATTTTATCCGGGTGTCAGGTAAATTCTAGTCCTCATACTTACATAGAAGGGGCTTTATCATCTACTAAGCCATCTCCCCAGCTGTCACTAGATTATTTTAATTATTACATCCTGGAAATAAACTACCTGAAAACACCATTCTGTTATTATAAAAAATGCTACAATAAACACTGTCCTTTTTCTGTAACAATTTGACATTAATAATAGGCATATATTTACTGGACAATAAGCTTGATAAGCAATAGATTTCTTCCCATTTTTTAAGTCTGGGGTGAAG